>NC_139388.1:5160000-6360000 GCF_054392235.1 Sus scrofa
GAGGCTCTCTGAGGCATTCCTGCCCTCCCTTCTCTGTGGGGTGAATTCTGGCCCCTGACCCCACAGGCGGAGATGGTGGTTGGGGCGGAACCGGACCTCCTCACACCTCGTGTGTTTTCCCCAAGTGCGACTTTTACAAAATAAATCTATGGATGGGAGCCCCTGCTCAGGGCTGTGGGACCCCGTTATCCTTCTGATGCAGCATCCGGTGAAGTCCATTTATCAGAAGCGAGCATGGGGTCACCTCCACATCTCGGCCTTTGATGCTCACCCAGAATTCGGGTGGGATAAATCAGGAAGCTGGGGTTAACACAAACACTACTATATATAAAAGACATAACCCCCTCCATATCCTGTAGTAACCTACACGGAAAAGGAATCTGAAAAAGAATGGATGTGTGTGTATGTAAAACTGAGTTACTGTGCTGTATACCTGAAACTAACATGGCATTCTAAATCAACTCTACTCCCGGAGAAAATAAAAATTGAATTTAAAACTAAAAACAATAGGAGTTCCCGCTGTGGTACAATGGGATCGGCAGCACCTTGGGAGCGCTGGGTCGCAGGTTTGATCCCCAGCCCAGCACAGTAGGTTAAGGATCTGGCACTGCTGCAGCTGTGGCTCAGGTCACAGCTATGGCTTGGATCTGATCCCTGGCCTGGGGAGCTCCATACGCTGCAAGGCAGCCAAAAAGGAAAAAATAAAGTAAAAATAAAAATGACAGAATTAAAAACAAATAAAAGACCAAGAAGGACCTACTTACAGCACAGGGAACTCTACTCAGTATTTTGAAATAACTTATAAGGGAAAAGAATCTGAAAAAGGATACACACACACACACATATATATAATAACTGAATCACTGTGCTATACACCTGAAATCAACTGGACACTATAAATCAGCTAGACTTCAATAAAATAAAGATTTTTTTTTTTTTTTAAAGAAGATACCCTGAGGATCCCGACTCTGCTCTCCCGGAAATCAGAGCTACTGCCTGTGTCAGTGCTCATTTTCCTCCTGAGAAAGACATGAGCTTCTCAAGCGTTAGGGTCCAGGGTCCTGGACTGTCAGCTCTGGAGGGTCCCTGGGCCCGGTGGCAGCCGGCTCTCAGGGGTGACTTGCATCTTGGGCGTGGGCACGAGACCTGCCACTTCTTCTCAGAGCGTCTTGAAAAATGACTATGTAGATTTCTATACACATGGAGACAGAGCGGGGTGGGGTGGGGGGCAGCGAGGGCATGAGGAAGGAAACAGTTTTTGTTTGTTGGTCTTTTGTCTTTTTAGAGCCGCACATGCGTATGGAGGTTCCCAGGTGAGGGGCTGGATCTGAGCTGCAGCTGCCAGCCTACACCACGGCCAGAGCAACACGGGATCCAAGCCGCATCTGCGACCTATGCGGCAGCTAGTGGCAACACCCGATCCTTAATCCACTGAGTGGGGCCAGGAAGTGAGCCTGGGTCCTCACGGACACCGTGTCAGGTTCTTAACCCGCTGAGCCACAACGGGAACTCCCCCTTCTTGGTGCCACTTAAGACAGAAAGTATTTCAAATACACAGTGAAAAAAAAAAAAAAAAAAAACTTAAAATCAAAGGCTTCTGCCTTGGCTACCAGGGTGAGTCTCTCCTCCCCAGGCCCGCTGCTCCAAGGGAAGCTGTTGGGATTTCTCCAAACTCCTGCACAATGACCAATAATTGTGCTAAGTGACAGCCCTCTGGGGATGAGGCCCGGGGAACTTCACCTCCAGTTCCATCTAGCAGGTCCCAGCATCCCTGCGGGGCGGGAGAGGCAGGCACACAGCCTTGGGCTCCGGAGCACGTGGGTGGCCTTGAATTCCCACTCTGCCGCCTGTTAGGGGCGTGCGTCGTCTGGGCAGGTTTCTGCTCTCAGGTCCTCCTGCTTCCCTAAGACAGGTGACAGTGACGCACACCTGTGGGGGACCTACTCCGTGTCAGACCCTGCCCTCAGCACTCTGTAAGTGGGCTCTCATCCAAGCCTCATACCCGCCCCCAAGAACCAATTACTATCATGATCCGCATTGATCCATCTTACAGATAAAGAAACTGAGGCCAAGAAAGGCTAGGTTAGCTCCCCACGGGCACCTGGGAAGAATGGTGCAGGACTGGAACCCGTCGCAGCAGTTCTGATGCTGCTGCCTTAATCTAACTCTTAAAATCACACTCCACGCACTTCCCATTGTGTCTCAGCGAGCTAAGAACCTGACGTGGTCTCTGTGAGGATGCGGGTTTGATCCTCAGCCTTGCTCCGTGGGTTACGGATCCAGCATTGCTGCAAGCTGCTGCTTGGAACCCCTGCAGCTTTGGCTCAGCCGTAGGCCACAGGTGTACCTCCCATTCGACCTCTAGCCTGGGAACCTCCAAACGCCACAAGTGCAGCCATAAAAAATAAAGAAAAAAAATCACACTCCCTGCTGCTTTTGGTCACAGTTCACCCTCGCAGGCTCGCACTGGAGCCTCACGGAGCAGCCACAAGGGCCTCAGGGCCTCGAGAACCGCAGGCACCATCAGTGCAGTCACCTGTCTGCTCATCACTTATCTCCACCCTCGAAGTGGGTCTTTTTGAGCGGGTTTGGTCCCTCGAGAACTGGTTTGAACTGGTCTGGTTGACCCTGGTGCTGGAGGTCACAGAACTGAACAAGCAAGATCAGGAGATGAGAAATGCCAAGGAATTCCAGGCCTTTCCAGCTACAAAAAGGACATTCTGGTTTAAAGGACTCCTGACTCCCCCCTCCCCACCCCCCGCCCCGGGCCCCACCTCTCTTTTGGAAAAGGCTGCTCCTTCCATATTCCAGCAGGTTCCTAGAGGCTGACCTGCCCTTGGGGTTGTGTGTGCAAAGGGCTGCATACCCCGTCCATACGTGCTGCAATGTGGTGTCTGCAGATGCAGTGACGCAAACAGAAAGGATTCTGTTCGGTGAAGTCACTGGTAGATCAACTCACTGACTCATCACAGAGTCTGGGAAGCAATTTAATGATCACACGCCCAGTTTACAGATAAGGAAAGTGAGGCCTGAAAAGGCTGGGCTATTTGCTACACACACAGCATCGAGGGGCCAGGTGGCCATGGGCTGTCTGGGATCCTGGCTGTCTGGCCGGAAAACCCTCTCATGACCACAAACAGCAAGTGGGGTGTGGAAGAAATCTGATTCCTGGTTTGCTTCTGGCCTTTTTTTTTTTTTTTCCCAAAGCTCAGAATTCCAGGAACCAGGATTCTTGAGACAGATCAGTGCCTCATAATTTTATTATTTGCCGTATTTGCAATGATAACAATGCCAGGATTTAATGTCTGTGTCTTTCTTGAAACACCCCAGAGAAAGGAATTCTCAAATCAGGGAGAAAAATGCTTTGGCAGACAACGCACCCCGACAGGTTCTTTTGGCCAACAGGGTCGCTGTAATGATCCTCAAATCTTTTTTTTTTTCCCCCAGCCAACCTGAAACATAAGCAAGTGCTGGGGCCAGGGATCGAATCTGTGCCAGAGCAGTGACCTGAGCCATAGCAGTGACAACGCCGGGTTCTTAGCCTGCTGAGCCACCAGGGAACTCCTATTCTTAACCTTGACTAAGGGGCTGTCCTCCGCTATCAGGGCTAAGAGATGCCAAAAGGGGGATGTGGGCCCTGAGGGTGTGGCCTCAAAGTTCCAACGAGCTTTGACGAGGCGACCCGACATCTCTCTGAAGTCCCAGATTTCTTTGCTTGCCACACATTCCTGCCAAATTCCAGAGCAAACCTCCCAAACAGATGCTTTGTATGGGGCAGGAGGAGCTTTTAGGTACCCCCTCCAAGAGGTCCTTGCTCTCCTGGGGAAAAGGATGCCAACTATTTAAGTATCACGTGCTAACCTACTGCACCACCAGAGCTCCAGAAAGGATGCAGATGAAAGCCATGCAGCTCCTGCCTGTCGCACATGTATTCCCTGCCTTGTCTCCAAAGAGAAACACTAAATAAGTCACGCTGAACGGTCCAAGCAGAGGGAAGTTAAGGGTTTTCAGGCGATTCAAATTTTGTGCAGTTTAAAATGCAGAGATAGGGAGTTCCCATTGTGGCGCAGCAGAAACGAATCCAGCTAGGAACCATGAGGTTCTGGGTTGGATCCCTGGCCTCGCTCAGTGGGTTAAAGATCCAGTGTTGCCGTGAGCTGTGGTGTAGGTGGCAGACTCGGCTCGGATCTAGCCTTGCTGTGGCTGTGGCGGAGGCCGGCAGCTATAGCTCCGATTGGACCTCTAGCCTGGGAACCTCCATATGCTGCGGGTGTGGCCCTGAAAAGCAAAAAAATAAAAAAGAAAATGCGGGAGTTTCTGTTGTGGCTCAGTGGTTAACGAACCCGACTAGTAACTGTGAGGTTGCAGGTTTGATCCCTGGCCTTGCTCAGTGGGTGAAGGAGCTGGCGTTGCTGTGAGCTGTGGTGTAGGTCGAAGGTGCAGCTGGAATCCCGCATTGCTGTGACTGTGGTGTAGGCTGGCAGCTGTAGCTCTGATTGGACCCCTAGCCTGGGAACCTCCATATGCCATGGGTGCAGCCCTAAAAAGGTAAAAGACAAAAATAAATGAATAAATAAATAAAAATAAATAAAATGCATAGACAGATGGATATAAAATATCAGCATTTGCTGAGCACCTCTTACCTCTGTCTCTGCTCTGGCTTCACATGTCTGATTTCAACGAATCTCCATAACCCAGTGTGAAGTGGCCCCATTTTACAAAGAAGGAAACTGAGGCTCAGAGAGATGAAACAACTGACCCCAAGGTCAGCCAGGAGGAGGCGGTAGAGCGGGGTCTGCCTGTGTCCAGGGCGGATGAGGAATGAGAGGGGGGAGAGGGAGGGGAGAGGAGGGAGGGGAGGAGGGCACTGCCAGCCTCCAGCACCACTGGTTTCCTGCAGGACAGGCTCCCATGCAGGGTTCCAGAAGTGCGGGGTGAGGCTCCTGTGCCCACACTCACCTGCTGGCCGGCGCTGCTTGACACACTGCCCGCGGTTGGGGATGCCCTCAGCCATGTCACCTGGGCTCAGGATGTGGCACTCGTAGCCTGAGGGGCAGAGGAGCGGCTCGGCCCCGTCCTCTGTGGTGCTGCAGGCCTCTGCTGCGGGGAGGGGGGGACACATATCGGGAGCTCAGGGGCGGCCCCTGAGCTCTCATCTGCACCCCAGTTTCCAGGCTGTGCTCGGGGTTTCACTCACAGAGGCATGTGCACACACACACACACACATATACACATACACACACACAATGGCAGCCCATACTCACATAATCCCAGACATACCCTGGCAAGCAGCGTGATGCACATACGTGTATGTTCACTGCCATGTGATGAAACACACATGCTCATGCTTAGAGTCACATGCACACACACGTTCACACGCCCAAATCCTATACACACGGCACACACCCATTTTCACTGCCCCACAAATCCTAACACACACACACAGAGCCAACCCTACCCACGTTCAGATGCACACAAATCCCACACATGCGCACGCCCACACCTGCCGTCACACACGTCTGTGTGAACACAGATGCACAAATACCCAGACACCCAGCTATAAGCACAGTCTATGGGACACGGCCACACACACAAAAGTGTGTGGAGTCACAAGCACAGCTGCACAAATGCAACAGTGCTCACTCACAGGTGCTCGCTCACACCCCTGCCCTCACAGCGCTCCGGGCCCCTGGGCCGCTCCTTCTGGAAACCGCTCTCCACCCGCCCAGGGAGGAGGCCTCGACCGCAGGGAACAGGGAACCCTTTATGCTCATCTCAGGACCTGAAACCCCGGCCCCTCCCTCTCCCTCCCCCGCCTCGGGAGGGGCCAGTTCCCAGGGACTGCAAACCCCCCACTGTTCTGGGGATTCTGAGAACCTGGCCAAGCCCCAGCCAGCCCCGTCCGAGGTGGCGAGGGTCTGAGAGGGCTGGGCGGAGGCTGCCCCTACTCATGTTTCCTGGCAGGACCGTGACCAGGAGGGACCCTGGCTCTGCCGTGGGTTGGCAGCACCTGCAGGTACCTTGCAACGTTTCCTCAGGACCATCCAGGAGCCAGCCGTTGCCCCCCAGCCATCGAGGTTTGGGCTGCACCAGCCAGTCTAAAACTGACAAGATAAACAAAGCATGGTTAAATCAAGGCCCTCCTTGGGCAGCTGAGAAGTGCCCCAGTCTCTGGGGCCGGGGAGCCTACATCTCATGAGGAAACACAGAGGCTCCCTGTGGGAGAAGCAACCTGGTTCTCCAGCAAGAATTCACCCCTTCCTTTTCGTAACAGCACTGGGAGTTGCAGCCAGGCACTGGGTGGCCACACTGGAGACTACATTTCCCAGCCTCCCCTGCAGCGAGATGTGGCCATGTGACTGAGTTCTGGCCAATGGGATGTGAGCAGAAGTGATGCTGCTCCTCCCTGTCTTGCCTTTGCACTGGTGCCTCCCTCCCTCTCCCTTCCTGCACACTGGGAGCCGCTGACCAGGTGGAGCCACAGGACGGAGGGAACCTGGGTCCCTGGATGACTGTGGAAGAGAGCCACCTGCCTGCCATGGACCACGCGTCCACTCCGGCCTTTTAACCACGGGGGAAGTAAACACCTAAGAGATGAGGCTCCTAAGTGTACGGATCCTTTTGTTACAGCAGCCTGGCCTCTTCTCTAACCAATACATTTTCAGCAGTAAGAGTGACCCATGAAAAGTAGATCGAAGGGGCTTCAAAACTCAAAATAGGGGCTGAAAACCCAAATATCTCTGGGGACATAGGGAAGAAAGGTAACTTAAAGGAGAAAGGCAAGCCGAGCAGGGCCATGGCACACCGGAGCATGTTCCTGCCTTGATGGGTTAGCGGCTGGTCAGCTCCCAGCTCTTCTCGGTGTTTCCAGAGTCTGCAGGTTGTTTTTTTGTTTGTTTTTAAGTCTATATTTCAAAGTACACGAGCACATAGTTTTTAAATGTAGGTGATTAATTTTTAAAAAATTGTAAGCCCTTTGGAGGTCGAGTAAGACTAGTCTGGGATCACATTTGTTTATGACCCCTGCTTTAGTCTGACTCCAAAATACGACAAAAATAAAGGGGCTGATGTGCTGTCTGGCACCTTTGAAAGCAGATAGATAGGTATTGGTAAACAGGCTGCTTAGTTTTTTTCCTTTAAAAGAGCAGACTATGGTTATAAGACGGTTGCTCTCAGCGTGGAAATGAAAACAACAGAACAAACCAGGAGTTTGCAACTCCTGAGAGAGAGAGGTGACAGGATACGGTTCCGCTGCCTCTATTTCCACCCTTTTGGTTCTTCCGTCCACTCTGGACTTAAAACATTAAATGTCACTGGTAATGTTTTTAACATGAACATATGCAAATGTTAGAAATGTGAGAAAATGTATTTTTAGGAGTTCCCACTGTGGCTCAGCCAGTTAAGAACCTGACATAGTGTCCGTGAGGATGCGGGTTAGATCCCCAGCCTCACTCAGTGGGTTAAGGATCTGGAGTTGTGGCAACCTGCAGATCAGGTTGTAGATGTGGCTTGGATCCAGTGTGGCTGTGGCTGTGGCTGTGGTGTAGGCCAGCAACCACAGCTACGATGTGACCCCTAGCCCGGGAACTTCCATATGCCACCAGTGTGGCTGCAAAAAAAAAGAAAGAATTTTCAATGCTATTTTTTACTGAATGGGAACTATTAATATTTCCTCCACAGGGAAATGCACACCTTTTGCTATACTTTTTGGAATACTGAAACTTGGTCAAGGCCTCCCATCAATCTGCCAACTCTAAAGGCTTGGAGACCCAGGGTCTCGCCTCTCTGCTCCCTGCCTAGAACTTCCTGGGATCACCTGCTAAAAAACTCCTTGCACCCAAGAGCTTCTCTCAGGGTCTGCTTTGGAGGGAACCCACACAGAGACTGCAAGGAAGCATCTAAGTTGCTTAGAACAGGGCTTGGGGCAAGTCACCTTTTATGAGCAGTTCTCAACAGTGAGCAATTTTGCCTCCTGAGCAAACATCCATCCATACTTTCCGTTGTCCCAGTGAGGGAGTGGGGTACTACTGCCGCCTAGTGGGGAGAGGCCAGAGGTGCTGCTCAACATCCTCAGCCCCCCAATTAGAATTATCCAACCCCAAATGTCAAGATTGCCAAGGGTGAGAAATCTTGTTCTAGTTATGATCATAATTTTTATTATGACTAATATTTTGAGGCTCTTCCTACTGGCCAGTGAAAGCTAGGCCTTCCTGGATTCATTTAATATTCACGGAGTATCTTTAAGTGCCCAGAGACTGTTGCAGGTGGAGGGATTACAGCAATGAAGGAAGCAGACCAAACTTTCTGCCTCATGGCCTCCAAGTGGGGGAAACAGTAAACAAAATGCAATCCTCCAGACTGGGCTATGCAGGCAGCTTAAGCAGTGAAGGCAGGAATGGCCAGAGGAAAGATTGTCACTTAGAGAAAGAACCTCCGCTGGGAAAGTGACCACCTCTGCACTAAGATGCGAAGGAGGGACGCAAGGAAGGGAGTTGTGGGGGCGTCTGGAGGAACGGTGTTCTGGGCAGTGAGGGATTCCACACACGGGCCCAGGGGCCCCACGTGTTCACACTCAAAGCCTCCACTGATTGGGACGTCTGTGGAGTCAGAAGATGATGAAACTTCACGTCTGCCTGCTGTGTGACTTTGGGAAAGGGACTCGGCTTCTCTGAGCTCCAGTGTCTTCAGCTGTAAAGCAGGGCTGACAGCAGTCTCTCCACCCCCTGGGACCATGTGAGCATTAAATGAGTTGATGTACGGAAAGGCTATTTGGAGTGTCATGCACAGTTGCACAGTTTGCGCACTGCCCAAAAGCACCTGTTGTAGGTGGCAAGTCAGGCCCCAGGCCCTATCTCAGTCCAAAGGAAGGGACACCTTTTTGACCTGTCTGACCAAATGGGAGTACTTTTATGTGCCTCCCCCACCAGGATGGGGTGCTATTTTGTCCTCCTTAGAAAGAGCCCTGTAGGAGCCAGCGTAGCCAAGACGCAGGACTCAAAGGCAGCAGAGAGTGTAATGATGAGCATTACTAAGGGGGCTGAGCGCTTGTCATCACCGTGACCTTGCCAGCCCCCAAGACCATAACCCAATAACCCAAGTGGGTTATTCCTGCCTTGTCGTCAGGGCCACCTTCTATAACAAAGGCCCCGGGGACGGAAGCCTCTGGCTGCAAGTACAGTTCGGACAGGCTGCTGTCCTCCGAGGCTCAGCCTCAAGCAGAGCCAAGAGTGCAGGAAACTTTCCTGCCTCCTATCGCACCTGTGGAGGGGCACTTTTTCTCCACTCAGGCTCCATTCCCTCCCCTTCCAAACCCCTCCAGAAAGAATCTGAGACTCCTCCCCTCCAAAGATGAATCTCTGAGGGCTGTTTCTCCCAAAAAGATTCAAGGGGTTAAGATTCAACAAACATCCTGCTGATTCTCTCCTTCAGGCAGGACGCAGGGCTGAGCACCGCTGAGCACGGCTGGATGCTGGCCCTCATTTCAATCCGCCAGCCAGTGGATTTTGTCTGCATCTGCATCCCTCACGGGTCTGGCAGGTCTCCATCTCCAAGACCCCCAGGGCCAGGCATCATGAGGGAAGTGGGCCTGCAGGGGTGGGTGGTCCCTGTTAAAGGGGAGGCCCCCACTGCTATCTAGGGACACCTGAGGCTCCAGCAGATGGAGGGCCAGGGAATGCGGGCCAGTACTTTTAAGAAAAGCTGGAAATCTTTTCTTTTTCTCTTTCTTTCTTTCTCTCTCTCTCTCTCTTTCTTTCTAATGAGAAATTCCCCATCTTCACAGGAGCGGGCACTGTTCCTGGAACCTGTGTCCCCACGACTGGAGCCCTCCGGCTGCAGCGGTGACATCCGCATACAGCAGGCGTCCAGGGCATCCACCTTGATGTTTGCTCAAGGTACACAATGTTCCCATTTCACAGAAAGGTCCGCCCAGGTGCCCAGGCTTAAGTCCAGCTGTTTCTCCGGTCGGGCAGCGTCGTGCAGGACCGCTCCTCAGCCGTGCCGGCCCCCGACCCATCTCCCCCATCCCCACCTCAGCCCCAGGCCCGGGGCCGCCTACCTGGCGGGGGCGGCACGGCCTCCAGGCAGGCGTAGGCGCAGCCGTTGTAGCAGCAGCGCCGATGTCGCGGACACTCGGAGTCGGCCTGGCAGCGCGTCGCCTGGCAGGCGCCGGGGGGCAGCGAGCGCGGGGGCGGGGGGCAGCGGTCGGCGCGGGGCTGCCGGAGTCCGCCCGCCTCCTCGGCCTGCGGGGAGAGGGCGGGGTCAGCGGGGCGGGGCGAGGCGGCCGCAGCCGCCGGGGGCGGGGCCGGGGCGGGGCCGAGGGCGGACCCCAGCCCCGCCCCTGCGAGCTGGGCGCCGCCGGCGAGCCTCTGGGCCTCCCTGAGCCGCCGCCTCCTCGCGTGACCACAGCACAACCAACTTCAGCCGACCGCTCTGAGGATAAAAAGATGCTGTTTCTCTTTGTAACAGCCCCAAACTGAAACGACTGTACGCCCATCAGCAAGAAAAAGGATAACGTGATCGGGCGGAGCTGTATGTTAAGTGCCTACCCTGATATGTACACTTCCAGATGCATACATAGATATTTCTATCTATACATGTATATTTCTTATAATCCATGTTTATATAGAGCTTTGAGAATTTACAAATCATACACGAAATGAATAAACTCACACAACAAACAGCTTGGATAAACCTCACGAATACTGAGAAAAAAAAAAAAAAAAGCCAGCTCACAAGAGGACCTATAGTGTGAATCCATGCACATTTTTGTTCAAAAACAGGCAAAGCTGATGTCTGGTGTGAGAAACGAGGAAAGTGGTCACTGAAGGGGTGGTGACCTGAAGGGCGCCTGGGGGGTCCCGGGGGCTGACTCCGTTCTGTGTCTTTTTTCTTTTTGGCTGCATTCTCGGCATGTGGAAGTTCTCGCACAAGGGATCGAATCGCCACAGCGGTGGCGTCGCCGGAACCTTAACCCACTGCGCGGGGCCGGGATGAAACCGCGCCAACACAGAGACAAGGTGCATCAGGAACCCACTGCACCACAGTGGGAACTCCCATTCTGTTTCTTGATCTGGGCGTTGATTACAGTATGTTCGTTTTGTGGGGATTCGTGAAACCGGACTCTGGCTTTTTGCACTTTTTGGTATAGTTTCAATAGAAAGTTAAAAATACACTATGTAGCATATAGGAAGTACGGCCGTATGACCAAGAAAATAAGCATTTTAGAGGTGGAGTCGGGAGGCACCCGTCGTGGGGGGAACGGCGCTCTGCTTCTGGATTTAGGGGGGGAATGTGTGGAAAGCAGGTCTTACATATCCCTACACACACACACTTGCAGAGTGGGTTCACTAGGGGAAAAAAACCACCCCGGGTGGCCCCGCTTCCTGCTCATGCCTGAACCGCCCCTCCCATCTCAAACGCCTTACCTATTTATCTCCCAATCTGCCCAGTGTATACATATTTCAAAATCCTGCCTCTTGCACTGTCCAAATAAATAATGCCTGTGTGCAGACTGCAATAGCAGGTAGCCACTAAAACCGGCTTATGAGCGATCCCTAAGAGACGGTGGATCGTGAAGAAAATTAAGGTGTAGCAGTTTGTATGCACTGCATCTATGTTTTAAAATATACATCTGCACACACATGTAATATGCAGCTATTTGTGCAGATCCAGAACATTCTTGGAAGGATATATGAGAATGCAAACCAATTGTTGCCAAAAACTGCCTCCGAAGAGAAGAAATTGTTTCCAAAAATGAGGGAAATGTCTCCTTATGGCACTCTTTTCTCCTCATTGCATGCTCTTTTGCATGGTTCCCACGTGCAAAATGTTTTTGCCAATGACACATTTTTTTTTATTTAAAGAAGACACTTTAAACATTTTAAAAGAAGAAGTATTTATGAAGAATTCCTGATGACAAGAAAAGCCCTTACGAGCATGACAACGTGACAAAAAAGAATGCGTATATGCAAGTGTGCCTGGGTCACCTTGCTGTACAGCAGAAAATCAGCAGCACACTGTAAACCAGCTATAACGGAAAAACATAAAAATCATAATAAAAAAGAAAAGCCCTTCTGATTTCTTAATTTTTTTTTTAAATAAAGGCAAACTCCACAATGGCAGGTGCCCTCAAAGGTCAAGGATGTTTGTACATCGTCCCCCACACTGATTGCAGGGGCTGCAACTCCACACACTGCTCCCAAGGCCCTCTAGGGCGCGTCAGGTCACCAAGAACAGGTGCGGACCAGACGGCTCTGCCAATGGGTGCAATCACCAGGACCAGTGGTTTTTCAAACTACCTCCCAGGGACCCCCAGGGGCTAAGACTTAGGGCCAGGAGGTAAGGAAACAGTGACCGAGTGAGGCAGGGGGCAGCCTGGGGAGGGTAGGGCTCCTCGTCCCAGCCCTGCTTCACCCAGAGAAAGCATTTTTAAAAATATATATAAGTATAGCTGATTTCCAATACTGTGTTAGTTTCAGATGTAAAGTGACTCATTTATATATGTAGGTATTTTTTTCAGATTACTTTCCATTATAGATTATAAGATATTTAGTATAATTCCTGTGCTATTAGTAATCCCTTGCTGCTTATCTATTTTATGTGGTTTGTACCCAGCGAATTTCTCTTTGCTCCCTTACATAAATCATTTAATTGGTGAAAAGAAAAAAACGCATACGAAGCCAACATCTGGCAGAAAGGAAGCCAAAGCAGAAGGGAGATCTTATAACTCCTGCATCTTCTAACTCTTGGTTCAGCTGTGTTGCCACCCCCTGCTCGGCGGGTCCCCTTAATTCCTCGCAAATAATTTCCCAGCTGCAGGCGGGGCACACAATCCCGCGCCATTAGCTCTCAGTTTATTTTCTTCAGAATGAACGACATTGGAGCCATGGTGGAGCCTCAGTGGAACCCTAATGGGAGGTGACAGCTGCCCGGCCTCCTTCAGGGGGTGACGCAGGATGCCTGCGCGTAGCGGGAACGGACGGCTGGTTTTTCCGCGCAGCCTGTTGCCACATCAAGCCTCGTTTGTGAAATTTACAGATCAGACGGCAAACGCTTTCCTCCGCCGCCGCCGCCTCCCGGGCGGTGCCTTCCCCAGGGTAGCCCCCCCAATAGGGGCGCGGGGAGAGATCCATTTTCGATGCGCCACTGCTCTCCAGGGAAAATCCAAATGTCAGTTTCTCAGAAGTCGGAGAGAACAAAAGAGATAAGCGCCTTAGAAGTCAAATCGCCCAAGTGATTTATGGCGCGGCTGCAACAGCAGATGGTCCTGGGTGATAAAGAACCGATTTCACCGAGGAGCCCAGATTAAAGGATTAAATGTTTTGAAAAATATTTCATGTCATGCAAGGTGAGGCTCGCAGAGGGTCCTAAACAAAGGACCTTTCCTGGCCTTCTGTGAAAGAACAGTTATCTGACCAAGGAAATAAAGATATCACTTCCCAGCCCATGGGGGATGGGGGTTTAAAAGTGAAAGGCCGAAGTCCTCGGAAGGCCCCACACCGCTCCACGTCTCTAACCTCCCTCCCTTCTTCCACCACTGTTCCCTCGCTCCTTCCTGCCTCGCTGAGGTTGCACCTCCGGACCTTTGCACAGGCTGTGCCTTGCTCAGCGGATAACCACCTGGCTCCGGCTCCCGCTACCTCCAGGTCTCTGCTCACGTGCGCCCTCATCTGGCGCTCCCAGTTCCCCGCAGCCGGCCTTAGGTGGCTCCAAAGCCGCATCATCCTTGGGAGAAGGGTGTACGGACCGCCACCGTCCGACTTATTTCTCTTTGTCCCCTTAGACGTGCTCTCCTAGGACTCCGTTCTCTTCCCACCTGTGTCCCCAGCACCTACGACAGGAACTGGCGTGCAGCAGCTGCTCAGTTCATATTTGATGGGGTTGAACCAAAGCTGTGATGATGATGATAACGGAGGCACGACTGTGATGGTGATGGGCAGCACTTCCTGGCAGTCTACCCCATGCCAGGCATCCTTCTGGGCGTTTCCATGTACCAACTGATCAACTTACACGCCATCCCAGTGCAGGTGATCCTGAAGACCAGGCAGCCCCATTGACATGAAACTGTCCCTCCGTGTTTAACACTGCATCTTGGGAGTTCCCTGGTGGCCTAGTGGTTAAGGATCAGGCATTGTCACTGCTGGTTCAGATCACTGCTATGGCGTGGGTTTGATCCCTGGCCTCAAGGAACTTCCGTGTGGCGCAGGTGCGGCCAAAAAATACTGCATCTTCCCCAGCCTCCTCCTTGCCTCTGTTCCCTCCATTCAGAACGCATCCCTGCCTTTGCTCACCTAACACCTCTTCCTCCTTTGGGAGAACTGAGACGCTGTGTCCCATCTTCATGTGTGTCAAGACTGATGTCCCTAAGGCTGAAACCTCATAAACAGTCAGGCTGAACTGCTCGGGGGTTTGAGCTCAGGTGTGAGAATCAGATGAGTCTGGCTGGGACCCCTGTCACTGTGGGATCATACAGGAAATTCAGCGACCTCTCAGAGCCTCTGTTTTCCTCACCTGCTAAATGGGTACAGAAGCAAGTGCCCACTCCAGGGGTTTGCAGAGAGAGTGGATGTGGTCACCCCTGGGGTGCGAGGCTCAGCGACGTGCATCCACTGGTTTTATGATTCCCTCTATTTTTGTGGACTCCATGGCCTCAGGCAGCTCGGGTCCCATAGCCAGGATCTGCTGCATGCTCTTCAACTCGAGGTGGCTCCACTCTTCGCCTCTGCCAGTCTTCCCTGCCTCCTCCCTCCTTCCCGCCCTCCAGCGCTCACCCACGACGATGCTTTAGGGGTGAGGCTGACGCAGATGCAAAAGAAACCTATGAGCCTATCTCTGCCCCCGAGGAGTTTGGGACCTCAGTGGGGTGTGAAGAAACAGAAGACCTTCCGAAGCGATGCCATCATTTCTGGGAGGGTGGGGGGAGGGGCGAGGTGGTGGTGGGTGTGGCACAGAAGCAGCAAAGTTCCTAAGGGAACTCTGAGGGTCCCCTGTAGGTACTACTGCTGTCCCCATCATACAGGCGAGGAAACCGAGGCACATGGGCACTGCATGGGGGAGCACCAGGCTCAGAACATGGGCAGTCTGATCGCAAATGAGGGTAGGGTAGGCAGCATGGGCGAAGATCTCACCGTGTGCCAACGCTGTGCTGGGTCCTCACCCACTGAATCTCACTATAACCCCCCAAGGTCACTGATAGTATTAACCCACTTGCCTGACAAGGAAACAGGCGCAGAAATACCAAAAGCACTTGTCCCAGGTCACACGGCAGACGCAGGATTCAAGCCTGGGTCTGTCTGACTCTGGCTTTTTCCTGTCCCGGGAGCTTGGCTCTGAGGAGCTGCTTCCGTCTAGCCCATGAGATTCCTGTGGCTTTGCCAGCTTGGGGACCCCCTGCTCACATGCCCCTGCCTCCCACCTGCCTGTGGACCAGCCCCAGCTCTGGATGTAGTCATGGAACTGCTGTCCCCAGGGACACGTTTCTGGAAAGAGCTCATCCTGGCCCCTGCTCTCTGCAGCCAGCCTTCCCCTCTGATGCCACGCAGCCAAAAATAAGATAACAGCATGTCCAATCCCTCTGACAAAAGAGGCAGCTCTCCCCAGACTGGCAAGATCCTTTATGAAAATCCCAGACCACTCACCGTGCCCACCTGGCATTTTCATTCCTGCCCAGGGAGTGTAAGGCAGGCTGGCTTCAAAGCAGCTGCCGAACTTATATTTATGGTACAGATCAGACAAGAACGTGCCGGCGCCGAAAGCCCTACTTGGATAAAGATGGTTCCGTTAAGGTTTCAACCTGGTGTCTATTTTTTTTTTTTTCCATTCCTTGAGGGGATAGTTTTGGAAGCCTCTAGATTTGCAAAGCCATTCTGCTGCTGCTCTCCTTAGGACACAGTTCTGGGCTGCTTCAGTGGGAAGCCCAGTTCCGTGGGTCTAAGTCCAGATTCCATCGGAGCAAACAGCTGGATACCCAACCAGAGGAGGCTGGATCAATGATTAATGGCACATCTGTGCCTTGGAACCTCACAGGGCCCTTGGAGAAGAGGACGCAGGTCTGTTACAGGAACATAGTTCATGTGTGATGAAAAATGCCAAGTGCAAACCAGAATGAATAATAATCCAGACTCAAGTTCCACATATTGGAGGATCACAGCTGTGTGAAACTTATGGAGACAGGAAGCAGATTGAAGGTGCTGGGGGTTGGGGGGGAGGGGAGGGGAGGCAGCTGTTTGATGGGTACAGGGTTTCTTTTTGGGGTGATGGAAATATTTTGGAACTAGATAGAGGTGGTGGTTGCACAACACTGCAAAGGTACTACATGCCACTGAATGGACTGCTTTTGTTGGGTTAATTTTACATTATGGGAACTTCATCTCAATAAAAAAAATTTTAAACCATATGAGCAAAATACCATTAAGGAAACACTATGAGCTGAGTGTAACTGCTTCATGGAAAAGTCTAGGTGCACGTGCGCACGCGCACACACACCCACACCCACATCCCAACAGAGTCTATGTTTTAGAGGGAAAATTTAGATGCTTTTTACTTGATGCCTTTCTGTATTGTCTCCGTGTGTTTCACAGTAAACATCATTGTTTTTATAATCAGGGAAAAAACGTAAACCATTTCCATTTAAGGAGAAAGAATCCAGGCTCTATAGCTGCCCCAGTTTACCCGCATCGCCCACCCCCTTCATTCCTGGGCAAGAGCTTTCTGTTTCGTTGGAATGTTCCAGAGACTTAACAGCCTGACCCATAAAAATGCGCCCAGGACTGGTTTGCTTGGTGCAGGAAGAAAGCCAGATTCCCTCTAAGCTTTACTTGCTCTTCCTCTGGAATTCGGACGTCAAAGATCTAAAAATACGTGTCTCTCTGGAACACAGGGCTTGCAGTCCAGTGTGGCTGACGAATGCCACTTCCTGACGCCTGGGAATTTGGCTCTAGGAGCCATTTGGTGCTCGGCTAATGGGACTTTCTTGAAGAGGTACTGAGCCATCTGGGCTCTCACACCACGACAGTCCACTCCAGTGTATGTCGAGAGCAAGGCTGCACACTCAGCTGCTCTCCATGGAGCCCCACTCTGCACCTGAAAGTCTTCCAGAACTTTCCATCCCGCTTCGTCTGTTTTCGAAAGCTTTCATGTAACTGATTCATTTATTTCATGGTAAACTCACAGTTCCCGGGCCTACTATGAGCCGTGCACAGGCTGCATCTGAGCTGAACCGAACCAGAAGACATGGCCCGTGCCTTCACATGGCTCAGCTCCGGACCAGCGACAAATAGAAATCAACCAAACATCGCACAGTGAAAAGCAAAGGAATTGCTTTCTTGGGTTTATCTGTGAAAGCAGATGATGCGAAACTAAAGGCCAGAATAAGAAAAAAACAACCATTCAGGTCATCATAAGGGAGCTATAATGTTAAGAAGGAGAAGTCAAGAAATTGTGAAAACTTTTTTTTTTTTTTTTTTTTTGCAGTCCCTGCGGCGTATGCAAAAATTCCCAGGCCAGGGATCGAACCCAAGCCACAGCAGTGACAATGCCGAGTGCTTAACCACAAGGCCATCAGGGAACTCCGAAAAGTTTTAAAAGCGACGTAAGGGGTGTTCAGGCATCAGGGACCAGCTCTCTGAGGAGGGGACCCCCAAAGCTAAGACAAGTCTCCCCAGGAGACTTCACAGAATCCTAAGAGGGACCTCAGGTTCCCACTGCTTTTTCAAAAGATTATCATGGTAGGTAAAAGACATACGACATAAAATTTGCCATTTTCACCATTTTCAAGTGTGCAATTCTAGGGCACTGATGAAATGCACAGTATTGTGCAACCACCACCTCTATTTCTAAAAACGTTTACATCACCCCAAACAGTCATTCTTTTTTAAAAAAAAATGTTGTGTGTGTTACTGGAAGAATCCTATTCTCATTAAGCAGCTCCTCCTCTTTCCACCTCAGCCCCCAGCACCCTCTAACCTACTTTCTGTCACTGTGAATTTGCCCTTTTTGAACATGTCACACAAATAGCTCCTATGATATATGGCTTTTTTGGACCAGCATCTTTCACTGAGCATGATGTTTCCAGGGTTCATCGAGGCTATAGCATGCTCAGTACCTCTTTCCTTTTTAACAGCTGAATAATATTCCACCGTGTGGCTAAGACCTATTTTGGGGACCCATGCGGAGCTCCTGGACATCCGGGCTGGTTCCACTTGTGTTGCCGTGACCAGCGCCGCTACAGACAGTCAGGTATGCCTCCCCCTGCTTTCCTGTCTCCCTCCCTCTCCCACAAGCACTCCTGGATGCTTTTTCCCTCATTTGTTTCTACCTGGAATTAACTACAGGACTGAAATCTCAGGTAAGGAAGCCAGGTTCAGGGAGGAGAAAACCCCAACTTCACACCATTCCTTTTCCTTCCTTCCTTCTGCTCATCCCTCCAGCTCACCCCTCTTATCCTTAAAATGTTTCTGAGAGCCTGCGATGGGCCAGGCCCTGCACGAGGCCCCCAGGGATGACCCCGCCGACAGGGAGCACTTCACCATGACGTCCCATGTCCCCTCTCTCCAGCCCCCAGGGAGGACCCACAGGGTCTCGGCCAGGAACTGAGCAGCCCTCCCTCCAGATGTGCATCCTGGTGGCCCTGCTGACGGAGTCCTGCAGGGGTACAATCCCAGGTCTTGCAGGGAGCGAGGAAAGCCTCCAGGACTCTGAGGACCCAACGACAGCTTTACCCGTCCACGGCCGGAATGGGGCAGTGGTGAGCCACTCCCTGCTTTGGCCTTGACTTCCTCCCCTGGGAAATGTCTACACCAGGCTGCTAGGTGCAAACAACAGAACTGACTGCATCCGTTTGCAGAAGCTGCTCCATGAGGGTTCTAGCCTGCCGTAACCACACACGGGCTGCCTGGTTTAAAACAGCGAAAATGTGTCATCTCCCAGCTCTACAGGCTGAAGTCCAAAGTCAAGGTGTCAGCAGGGCTGGTTCCTTCTGAGGCCGGGGAGGGGAGGGTGTCTGTTCCAGGCCTCTCTCCTGGTGGTTCCTGGAGATCTTTGGAGCAACGTGGCCTGAGAAGCATCACTCTCACTTCTGACTCCGGCCTCACACAGCCCTCTCCCCGTGCCTCTGTTCTGTGCCTCTTGTCTTCCTCTAAGCTCACCAGCCACACGAGACTAAGGGCCTCCCTCACTCCCATATGTCCCCATCTTAGCTGATCACACTACCGTGTCCCTATTTCCACATAAAGTCACACACCCAGGCCCCAGGGCTTAGGACGCGAGCAGATCTTTTGGGGGAGGGGGGAACACAAATCCACCACACAGATCTGAGACCAGGATTTCAGGGCAGGGGGGTCTATTTGCAAGGGGACCCCAGGGAGCTCCCGAGGGGCACTGGGGACATGAGACGGGGAAGGGAGGGGTCGTCCAGGGACCATTCAAGCACAGATGACTGCCATGGGCACCCAGAGCTCAAACCCAAGGGGACCCTCTGAGAAAGCATCCAGTCACTCTTTAGAGGCTTCCCACCTGGGGATGAGGAAGTGGGGCCACGGGCTTTCAGCTCCACCTGCTCCACCGTATGGACCCCAACATTTGGCCCCTCCTGCGCACCAGCCAAGCGGGCTCCATGGGCAGAGCTTCCAGGATGAGGTAAGGACTTCAGGACTCAGGGAAGGATGAGAGCTCAGGGTGGTATATGCACAGCTCCGGGCCACCTGCCTCTCCCACTCCTGCCAACTTAGCAGAAAACCAAAGAGGCACTAGAAAACTCTGGCGCCAACAGAAGTAACCAGAGAGAGGAGGCCCAGCCTGGAGAGACCAGGGAACATGCCTGGCACAGGCTGCCACCTGCCACAGTGCCTCTGTGCCCAGAAGATGCAGCCCTGGGCAGGCTAACTGCAAAGGGACAGCCCATTCCACGCTAAGCCTTACAAGATGCACCCCTGGCTCCTGGCTGCTGCAGCTGGTAGTGCCCCCTCCGCTGGGCAAGCATCTTGGGGCAGGGTGCAAACCGCAGAGCCATTTCCACCTGGCCTGGATGGGAGCTTAAGGGACAAAACAGACCCAAAGCCACAGTCACACCTAGGGGGGCCATCAGGCTACATGGTCCCCAGGCTGACAGGGCAGCCACAACGCATGCTACTGGGGAGACGTGTTCAAAAGATCCTGAGATAACGCATGGCGAATGCTTGCCCTGACACACAGGACACACTCAATGAAGAATGGCTCTTACAACCTTCATCAAATGCCAGGTAAGCAAAGCCCAGAACACAGCACAGCGCTGACCTTAATTCTCCAGGAGGGCTCTTGGGCCACTGACTAACATTGCACTTCCTGGAGTTCCCCTCATGGCTCAGCAATAACAAACCTGACTAGTATCCATGAGGACGTGGGTTGCATCTCTGGCCCCGCTCAGTGGGTTAAGCATCCAGCATTGTTGAGAGCTGTGGTGTAGGTCACAGAGCCAGCCTGGATCTCCAGTTCCTGTGGCTGTGGCCGGCAGCTACAGCTCTGATTGGACCCCTAGGCTGGGAACTTCCTTATGCCCCACGGGTGTGGCCCTAAAAAGCAAACACAAAAACCAAAAAAATCTCCACATCCTAACCTATTCCATGCCAACTTATCCAGCCTCCTAAATACCTGGTTCTGTCTTTGTTTTGCTTTGATTTGATCAGGACACATATAGAGAAGGTGTCGACCCGCGCACGGAGCTGCGGGTTCTTGCCGTCTTTCCCCTGGACTGCAAAGCAGCACTGCCACCTCCCCCTCTGCAGATGAGGGAACGGAGGCCCACGGAGGACAAGCCCTCTTCTCCTTATAAAAGTCTCCCCAAAAGGCCTGTCCTGGCTTCCCCTCTGGCACTGTCTCTTGGGCAGAAAGATGCCTATAGCATCCAGGCAATCCCCCCATTCCCCCGCGCCTACTCCGCCAAGGGGCGGGGCTTTGAAAAGGGGAGGAGCCTGAACGCAGGATGCCGGAGGCCTTGTGGGTCCAGATTTAACACCAGCTCTCCGCCTGCAACCTCTGCAGATGCCCACGGCGTAAAACCTCCCGCCCTGACTGACATCAAACTACCAAGGTGGAGTTCGCGTCATGGTGCAGCAGAAACGAATTGGACTAGGAACCATGAGGTTGAGGGTTCGATCCTTGGCCTCGGTCAGTGGGTTAAGGATCCAGCGTTGCCACGAGCTGTGGTGTAGGTCGCAGACACGGCTTGGATCTGGCCTTGCTGTGGCTGTGCTGCAGGCCGGCTGCTGCAGCTCCGATTCCACCCCTAGCCTGGGAACCTCCATATGCCGCTGGTACAGCCCTAGAAAAGACAAAAACAAAAAAAAAAAAAAAACCAAAAACCAACCAAACAAACAAAAAAACACTACCAACGTGAAGCTGCTAAAAGAGAAGTTGGGAAGAGATGTGTAATAGCACCTTGATAGATGGCATTTCTGCCACACAGATGCCACAGACACAAATGACCCCGAGAGCTGAGAGAATGGTAGGAATGCTACCAAAATCATCAGGAACTGATTCTCCCAAGGAGAACTGACTTTCTTTCTTAACATACATTATATGATTATACATTTATATGACTTAACTTTTACTAAGGGCTCTGTTTAACTCTGAGGAGTGGGTACAAGCTGGCTTCAGCAGCATCCTGGATGTCCAGCCTCCCCTCGCCCTGCCCTGGCCCATAGGGCCCAGGGCCAAGGTGGATGAGCTGACAGCTCAGAGTAGGGCGATGGGGGCCCCCTATGAAGTCTTGCTCCCGAGTGTGTGGGGGCTGCTTCCTATTACTCCTCAATTTCCTGTTGGACATTTGCATGAACGTTAGAATCAGAACTGAAAGGGCCTTGGCCATCACCTGGTCCTCTGCCTTCATTTTCCAGGTAACAACCTGAGGCCCAGAGAGGGGCAGGGAGCAGCCCAAGGCTGCAGAGCTCATTAGAGATGCCACTGAGATGAATTCCTGGGCCAGGTACTCTGCCCAGACTCCCTGCCCAGGCTCCCCAACCTCTGAGCCACTAGTCAGCAGTCTGTCTTTTCCAGGGCTGCCTCTGAGGCATGCTCTTGGCACAAACCTCTGTGTGTAGGCGCTGGAGAGGGAAGCTGATCCTTAGATAACCAGGGTGGGGGGAGTTCCAATCCAGTCAGTGCAAATTACTCAGCGCGCTTGCGTTCTCACAAATGGTGGCCAGAAGTGATTTCAGTTCCAGGCCTGTGTTTTTTAAAAGACCCGCCCCCATCCCCTGTGCACACTATCCCCAAACTTCCCAGGCTCCTTGTGCCTCCTAGTGAGAGGTCACGGCATCTGCTCCTGTGACACTCCAGGACAAGGTGGAGACAAGGCCCGATGGTGTACTGGAAAGTTCTCTGTGGTCCTAGAACCAAAGTGCTGGACACTCAGAGGCCTAAATCGTCCTGTTGGGCCAGCAAAAAGCACAGGGGAATCCAACCTGAGAAGTGTCTCACTCCCTCCTTGCACACGCGTGCCCTCCCCTGTAGCGAGAGGGTTCCAGGTGCACTGCTTCCGCCGCAGTGCCTCAGGCCTCGCTAAGTCTTCTTCTAGGAATGTCCTTCCTCCTCCTACTTCTTAATAATCCTTCAAGATCTGGCCACCTCCTCCAGGAAGCCTTCTGTGACTACATCGTCTCACAAGAGCTCGTCCCCTCCAAGCACTTAGCACTATTTCACCTGCTACTCTGCTGCTTTACACCCTCGTGGGGTCCTGCCTCACCTGTAAAATGTGAGCTGTGGAGGCTGCAATCAGCCTCAATGCCATGCCTGGGGTCATTAAACATTTCCCTCTCCCTCTTCTGGCAGACACCTATTCATTCTTTAAAGCCTCAGGCTGAATGTCCCCAACCCTGGAAAACCCTCCCTGACTCTCTTGGGGGCATAGCTGTACACATTCTTCTGGGCATCCATTGCATTTACCTATAATTTTATTTTTGTCTTTTTTTTTTTTTTTTGTCTTCTTTTTCTTTTCAGGGGCGGCACCTGTAGTACACGGAGGTTCCCAGGCTAGGGGTCTAATTGGAGCTGTAACCGCCAGCCTATGCCACAGCCACAGCCACACAGGATCCGAGCCGCGTCTGCGACCTACACCACAGCTCGTGGCAACACTGGATCCTTAACCCACTGAGCGAGGCCAGGGATCAAACCCTCAGCCTCATGGTTCCTAGTTGGATTCGTTTCTGCTGGACCACAATGTATACACCTTAATTTAAAAACACCCCACTGCACAACAGCCAAGACATGGAACCAACTAAATGTTCATCAATAGATGAATGGATGTGATACATATGTACAATGGAATACTACTCAACCAGAAAAAAGAACAAAATAATGTCTTTCACAGCAACATGGATGCCACTAGAGATTCTCATCCTAAGTGAAGTAAGTCAGAAAGAGAAAGACAAACACCATATGAATCATTTACATGTGGAATCTAAAATATGGCACAAATGAACCACTCTACAGAACAGAAACTGACTCATGGACATAGAGAACAGACTTGTGGTTGCCAAGGGGGAGAGGGAGGGACTGGGAGTTTGGGGTTAGTAGATGGGGACTATTATATTTCGAATGGGTAAGCAACGAGGTCCTGCCATACAGCACAGGGACCTAGAGCCTGTCACTTGGGATAGAACATGATGGAAGAGAGTATGAGAAGGGGAAAGTGTGTGTGTGTGTGTGTGTGTGTGTGTGTGACTGGGTCACTTTTCTGGACAGCAGAAATTGGCACAACATTGTGAATCAACTATAATCAAAAATTTTTTTAAAAAATACCCTATTGCTGATGACTGTTAGCCATCCTCTGAGCCTGCAGTGAGTCATGACATTTTTGCAAGAGTCCCACCAAAGATCACTGATCACAGATCAACATAACAAATAGAATACTAATGAAAAAGTTTGAACTAGTGCAAGAATTACCCAAATGTGACACAGAGACACGAAGTGAGCAAATGCTGTTGGAAAAATGGTGCCGATAGACTTGCTCCAAGCAGGGTTGCTACAAACTTGCCTTTAGTAAAACTGCAGCATCACGAAGCACAACAAAACAAGCTGTCCTTGTGCTGTGTGGTTCCTTTCAGTTCTCCTTCATTCTCTGCAACCCCAGCCTGAGGGGGTAATGCGAGTTCCCCAAGGCAGGTAGGGATGTGATGTCTGCACCCCCACATCTAGGGCAATAGGGGCCCAGGCAAACAGTGGCGATCAAACATCCATATTGGATGAAAGGAAGTGAAAGCAACACATCAGTCTCTTTCAGATGGGGTCATTGGTGCTCAGAGACGTCAAACCACTTTCCTGAAGTCACACAGCCAGTCAGCAACAGAGTCTAGATTCAAACCTAGACAGGGCTGCAGGGCGCATGCTTCTCGCCTCTCACCATGGCATGGCATCCCTTTGTATTGCTATCACATGTCACCCAGGCCGCCCCCCCACCAGACTGTGCCACCCTGGAGGGTGGGAGCTGATGCCTCCATCCCACAGGACCGCACACAGCGCCTGGCTGTGTTTCCACTAAATATTTATTGAATGAGTCAGGAACCGCATGGATGCATAATTGCATCCTATCGACATGTGGTTATTGACAGGAGAGGCGCAGCACTCCGTTTTAAGTCCTCCGACTCTTAAATCAGGTGCGACGGGTCAGGAGAAAGGAGGCCAAAACGTGTCACTGCCCCCCTGGGCGTTTTTAGGGGCCCCTTGCTTCTTTACTTCCAGGCATGGAGGCTTTCGAGGGCCGTGAGTTCCATCTGCCTCCCACCCGACTTTGGCACAACTCAGAGACAGACTCCTGCCCTGGACCACCCGCGATGGCGGGGTGGGGGTGGGGGGTCAAATAGTGGGGGGATCACCCGTTCACCCGTTTCCCCCCAGCACCCCCGCCCCCGAGCCGAGGCACTTACGCGGGATCTCTCCGCCAGCCTCACGTGCAGTGCCCGTTTCGAGATATTCTTGGCCGGAGCGGCTTCCAGGAGCAGCAGCAGGAAGCAGAGCGCCCAGCTGACCTTCCTCCGGCCGCTGCCCATCCTGCGGCTGGTCAAAGGCATTTCCTCCCAGACGGTCAGAGGCGAGGGGCCCCCTCGCCGCCGGGTAGGTCCTGGAAGTGGGGAGCTGAAGTGTGCACCGCCTGCCGGACGGCCTCAGCTCCACTCCAGGTCCCTGGGATCATGTGTCTGCACCCAGCCCCGGCCCCCTCCCCACCCCCTCCCCCGACGGTGGCCGCCCGCCCGCCCGGCCCACCGGGTTATTTTTAGCCGGCCCTATTACATCTGGCCGCAGAGACTGCTCAGAAGGCAGAGGCAGCAGACGGGAGCAACAGGCTGGCTGGGAGACGTGGCCGGGAGTGGCCCTGTCACACTGCGATAATGAGCACTTCCCTGCAGCTGGGCGGGCCCCTCCTCGGACGGTGCCAGCTTTGGGGGGCGGCCAGGCTGGGGAGGGGGGGAAAGGGGCTCTGAGCTGCTACCTGGTCCAAGTTTTGAACTGGCCTGACTCACCCTTCTGCCCACAAGGGCACCATTGTTGCTGAATGGGCCCAGCAGGGCCGGGGCTGTGGGAAGAGGATGCACAGCCGGGAATGGTAGTGACCTTCTCTCTGACGCCAGTGTGCAGACAATTGCTCACATCGTGTGTTTCTTGGGAGAGCTCAATGCTGTTGTGCGTGTGTGTAGTGTTTCCCCAACGTCATAAGTGTGCTATAAATATCAGCTTGCGTGTGTTTCACACAAGGATCTAGATTTCACAAACTTTACATTCTATTGCCTGTTCTCTGCAACCCCCAGACAGACACTGCTCTGATGCCCATTTTGCAGATGGGGAAACAGAGGTACAGTCCATGCCTGGGATCAGGCAGCAGGGAACAGAGCTGGGTCACCACCCAGCCCTGTCTGCCTACTGTGACACATCACCAGGTGAAGCGGAGGGACCCACTTCAGCACGCAGTAGGCACCGGCTGGATGCAGAGAATAAATGTCATCTTTGTAAGGATCTCGAAGGGCGTATCCCCGGTCTGCGGATGAAGAGATGGTCCCCAGAGGCAGGCGGGCCACCCAAAGCACCCCCCACCCCCACTTGTGACTGATCTTCCAAGTGCTTCCCTCAGCACATGGCACAGGGCTTGGGACACAGGAGGTGCTCAATAAATGTGCAACTGTGCCATCAATTCCTCAGCTATATTCGAACCACGGAGACCCAGGATGCCAAATGTGACCCAGTCAGTGAATTCAGGGCCAACGTTAACTTACAAAAATGACCTTCCCAGATCTTTAAGACAAGGGCTGACCCCAGGGGAACACGGCTGCCCCGCGGGTTTCATGCGGAAGGAGAACATTCTCTGAGACGAGCAATAAGCAGGGTACAAATGCACCCAGGGAAGCAGCCGCTTTCCTTTGATCAGGACGAGGCAGGGTCCTGGCCTGACAGCCAGCCTGGATGCTCGCAGCTGGGGCCAAGGGGGGCCAGCCAGGGCCTGGGGCCCGTCACGATGTCACAGCAGGCGGCCCCTCCCCGATTCTGGCCAGGCCTCAGAACTTTCTGTTCCAAGTGACGGAGGTCCTCCCGGTTTATCTGAGCTCTGGAGACCTGGACGTGATCCCAAGCTTAGTGGGCTGTCCTCCTGGGACTTATCAAGCCTGAGTGTGACTTCCTGCCAATCCATGGGCGAGGTTTCCTCTGGGAAAGCCTTGGCGCTGGCGAGGCCTTTCATCTCCTCTGCTGCCAGGGACCAGCTGGTGAGGCTGGGCTGCTGGGGTCTGACAGCCCCGGCCTGCTGATGGCTTTGCCCCCTCCAGGAAGCATCTCCTTCAAAAATACAAAGGGTGGAGTGCCTGTCGTGGCTCAGCAGTAGCCAATCCGATCAGTATCCATGAGGACGTGGGTTCAATCCCTGGCTGGCTCAGGGGGTGAAGGATCTGGTGTCGCCATGAGCTATGGCGTACGTTGCAGACTTGGCTCAGATCTGGCGTAGGCTGGCAGTAGCAGCAGCTCTGATTCGACCCCTAGCCTGGGAACTTCCATATCCACAAGTGTGGCCCTAAAAAAGACAAAAGAAAAAAAAAATACAAAGGGCACAAGTGCTTAGGGCTTCATTCGAAGGAGCAGAGGATGTGGCTACAGGATCTAGGGGAAAATTTTGCCCTCCGACCCCATAAAACTCCCCCACCTGATCACTGAGGCTTCACATTCCTTCCCCAAAAAGGCAGAATATCTCTTCCATGGTGATGAGATCAGGCCAATGAGTGCTCTGGCAAAGAGGATGAGGTGGCATTAATTCATATTTCATACTAAAGTGTGAATGACTTCCAGCAGAAAGAAACATAGAGGAAAAAGGAGGAAGAGCAGAGAAATTCATTCATTCAAACACGTGAATGCCTACTATGTGGCAGGCCAGCAATCCCGGAGAAAGTAAAGGCAGGTCCAGCCCCTGCCTTTACGGGGCATAGCAAGTGGAGGAGTTCCGTTAGTCAGTGTTTTTAATAACCACTTAGGTGGCACCTTTTGGTGCCAGGTCTTGAAAAATACTAATCCATTGAACCCATCACAGTGCTACCAGGTAGTTACTATCATCATCCCATTTGACAGGTAAGACTGAGTCTCAGATGACTTTAAAAACATTAACTCATGTAATCTATCAAAACTGTTAGATAGGTACTGTTACTATCCCTGTTTTACAGACAGGTAAACTGAGAGTCAGAGAAATGAACAATCTGCCCAGCTACGCACGGCTGATCCCTGGCAGAGCTGGGATTGAAACCCAACATTCGCTTTCAGAGACGGGCTCAAAACAATGCACCATGTGTCCACAGGAGCCAAGCTGCAACAAGGACTTATGGGGCGGGGGGGGGGGTATGACCTAGTCACAGAAGCCAGCAGAGGTCCCCCAGGGGAGGGGCCCCATAACTGAGAAGGGAAGGATGAGGCTGGACAGAGAACAGGCTTGACATGCAGTCCGATGGCGTTAGAATACTCTGCTGTGGGGAAGGAGAGGGAGGCAGAGGCTACGCCTGGGGTGGGCCTTGCCTCCACGGCTGGGAGGTACCCATCCAAACAGAGCCACACTCTTCCTTAGGCCCTCGGGGCTGTTGCCTGCCTGGGCTCCTTCCTCTATTAAAGAAAACAAAATTGCCCAAGATCTGTTACAACTGTGTATTGATTAAAAGACAAATACAAGACAAGCTGGAATACAATCTTTTCATTTCTTTTGATTTTAAAAAAATTTAAAACACTTGCCTGATGGAGTTCCCATCGTGGCTCAGTGGTAACGAACCTGACTAGTATCCCTTTTTTTTTAATTACTTCATGAATTTTATTACATTTATAGGTGTACAACATTTATCACAACCAAATTTTATAGCATTTCCATCCCAAACCCCCAGCGCATCCCCCCACCCCCCAACCTGTCTCATGTGGAAACCGTAAGTTTTCAAAGCCTGTGAGTCCATATCTGCTCTGCAAAGAAATTCACTGTGTCCTTTTTTCAGATTCCACATGTAAGTGATAGCATTTGATGTTGGTGTCCCACTGTCTGACTGCCTTCACTTAGCATGATCAGTTCTAGATCCATTCGTGTTGCTGCAAATGCCATTATTTCTTTCCTTTTAATGGCTGAGTAATATTCCATCGTGTCTATGTACCACATCTTCTGTATCCACTCCTCTGTCGATAGACATTTAGGTTGTCTCCATGCCTGACTAGTATCCTTGAGGATGCGGGTTCAATCCCTGGCCTCCCTCAGTGGGTTAAGGAACCGGCGTTGCCGTGTACTGTGGTGTAGGTCGCAGACATGGCTCGGATCTGGCATGGCTGTGGCTGTGGCATAGGCCAGCACCTATAGCTCTGGTTGACTTCTAGCCTGGGAACTCCCATATGCTGCAGGTGTGGCCCTAAAAAGATAAAAAACAAAAATCCCTTGCCTGGGCCCCTTAAATTCTCCTGGGCCCTGGGTCCAAATACTGCTGTGTGCCCTCAGGCAAGCCTTTGCACCCTCTGGGCCAGGATTATATAGCCAGTACAGGTAGAGTATAAGTTTAGCAGGTGCCCTGTTCTTGGCAGAGCATTCTCTGCAAGAGCAGGAGGCCCGGTGGGAAAGGCCCTCAGGTTGCACCACTGTCCTGAAGAACCGCCCCGCCCAGCTCGGTTCCAGGCTGTGAATGAAAGCAGATGTCCCCTGGGTCGCTTGTTCTTGGAGAGCCAGACCCTGACCTCAGTTCACCCCAATGTCCAGCCCTTGACCTCTGCTCAGTGTCCCTCTTCCGCCTTAGCTCACAGCCGATGCCCTCCCAGCCAAGAATTCCTGCTTCCCTCCACCCACATCCTTCCTCTTGCCCCACAGGGACCGGTCCAGGTCCGGGAACTGACCCCTCTACCCCAGCCTATGGGACCTCCCGCCTTCCTTTGTCACTGAGGATTGCTGCAGGAAAAGGTCCCTTTCTGGCAGGAGGAAGCCACGAGGCCAGCAGACACAGGAGGAAGGGCTCAGCCCCTTTCTCCCGAGGCTGAACCTGCTACCAAGGCCATCGGCAGACTCAGTCCCTCTTGAGCTGCGGGCCCAGGTCACTGCTGGGCTTCTTCTGGCTTTTCCCACCGGACCTGGACCAGCCCCCAAAGCAGGGTTTATCTCTCGGCCTCTTGCTTTCGTTTCTCCCTCAAAGCACACGAGACGATGAAAACCTGCCCCACCCACCTCCCGAGCTGAAGACCTCGCCACGGCCCTTTTGCAACACGGATGAAGACATTTTATCCACCTGGCTGCACAGGAGCATCACTCAGAGGCGGTTTCAACCACAGCCACACCCAGGTCCAGCCCAGACGCAGTGAATCAGGACCCGGAACAAGGAAATCAAAACTGGCTGATTCTACCGAACAGCCAGGGCCAGAAGCCCTGGTGAAGTTGGTCTCTCTCCCACGGACCCCACCCCGACTTCTGGGGATCATGTCCCTCCACCCTCCCTCCCCTTCTCCCTGCTGCCACGTGCCAGCCTTCCTCCCACACACACTCACCCTCTGCCTTAGCCGCAGTGCCTTTGCATATGCTGTTCCCACCGCCCAACACTCTTCCCTGTTTTCTTTGCTGAGTAAACATGTTAAGACTTTCTCCTATCTCAGCTCTCAGCAAAATGATTAGTCCCTTCGTCCCAGAAATGTTCCCTGATCTACACAGGATTTCATGGTCCCAAGCACCTCTGGTTGACAGGACCCACACCACCCAAGGGGGGGAAGTGACAATTCTTTCTCACCAGGCCTGACTCTCCTGATAGAGGGTAAATCCTCTGAGAGCAGGGCTGGTGTCTTCATTATTTTTGCTTTATTCTTTCTCATGTGCTGTGCACCTGGCACATAGTAGGGCTACTTGCTGAATGGTGAAATGGACGCTCCCACACTGCTCACCCAGGGCTCCTGTCTGATGGCTTTGCTGGCCACCCGAAGCCAGCCCATGATCCAAGTGGCCCACCACCTGGCACCAAGTCCCCTGACCTGGTTGGACAGACTTGAGCCCCTACAGCAGCACCTGCTCCCAGGGTGTGGGCACCCCTGGGCTAGACCTTGTCCTAGGACTGGGGACACACCATGGTCCTCTCTGCTGGGGTGCGGTACCCAAGGGTTTCTCCTCGGCGCCCTGGACATTTGCTCTGGCTCATCCTCTGCTATGGGGGCTTCCCTCTGCTATGGAGGTTGGAACGTGTACGCCTCCACCTGCTGGAGGACAGTAGGGTTCTCCTGCCGCTCCCCACCACTTGTGACAGCCAAAAATGTCTGCTGACATTGCCAATGCCCCCGAGTCACAAACGTTCACAGAAGCACTATTTACAATAACCAGAAAGTGGAGTCATCAAATACCCATCAACAGATGAATGGACAGGATATCCCCTTGTGGCTCAGCGGGTTAAGACCCGACGCAGTGTCCATGAAGACATGGGTTCGAGTCTTGGCCTTGCTCAGTGGGCTAAGGATCTGCTGTGGTGGTGAGGTGCAGCAAAGGTCGCAGATGTGGATGGGATGCAGCATTGCTGTGGCAGTGGCGCAGGCTGGCAGCTGCAGTTCCCATTCAACCCCTAGCCTGGGAAATTTCACATGCTGCAGGTGCAGCTGTAAAAACGGGACCACAAACGAACAGATGAATGGGTAGGCAAGTTCGGATATGTCCATTGGGTGGAATGCTGTCCAGCCATAAAAGGGAACGAGATGGTGATTCATGCCACAGAGTGGAGGAACCTCAAAAAATATGCAAAGAGGAACAAGTCAAACCCGCACGAAACATGCAGGACAGGCAAACACACGGCGACAGAAAATGGATGTTTTCAGGGGCTGGAGGACTAAGGGCATGGGAAGGGACTGCTAACGGGTATGGGGTCTCTGATGGGGGTGAGGGCGATGATCGGAAATGAGACCTAGGTGACGGCCGCACAACCCTGCGAATGTACAAAATGCCACCAAACTGAACTTTTTTTTTTGGTTTTTTTTGGCCATATCTGGGACATATGGAAGTTCTGGGGCAGGGGACTGAACCTGTGCTGCAGGAGTGACAATGCTGGATCCTTGACCCACGGAGCCCCCAGGGAACTCCAAACTGAATATTTAAAATAGTTAAATGTTTATGTGAACTTTACCTTATTAAAAACAAAGTAGAGGAGTTCCCATTGTGGCTCAGTGGTTAACGAAACTGACTAGGAACCACGAGGTTGAGGGTTCAATCCTTGGCCTCGCTCAGTGGGTTAAGGATCCAGCGTTGCTGTGACCTGTGGTGTAGGTTGCAGATGTGGCTCGGATCTGGTGTTGCTGCAGCTCTGATTAGACCCCTAGCCTGGGAACCTCCATATGCTGTAGGTGGAGGTTCCTGAAAAGACAAAAAAAAAAAAAAAAAAAAAAAAAGACCAAAAAAAAAAAAATTAAAAAATAAAAATAAAGTAGAAAAAAAATTAAAAGGACCAGGGCAGAAAGGGATTGGGGTTCTCTGTGCCCACACCCCACCTCAGGGCAGGAAACCACAAATGCCAAGGCAAGCACAGAGCTGCTTCTTCTAGGGCATCACTCAGTGCTCTCCTATTAACTACTCTCTCAGGACCCCTGCCTTCATGGTCCCAGTGGAGGCTCAAGTTCAACCTCCTGGGAGTCAAGGTCAGACAATCCAGGGAGCTGCTGATGTGGCTCCACAAAGCCTAAGCCGGGGAAACCATCCAAGATGCCATTTAAATGTCAAGGATATCATTTAAAAGAAAAGAGGAGTTTCCACTGTGGCTTAGCGGGTTACAAATCCGACTAGCGTCCATGAGGATGAGGGTTTGATCCCCGGACTCGCTCAGTGGGATAAGCATCCGGCCTTGCCGTGAGTTGTGGTGTAGGTTGCAGACGCGGCCCCGATCCCACGTTGCTCTGGTGTAGGTGGGCAGCTACAGCTTCAATTCGACCCCTAGCCTGGGAACGCCCATATACCGCTGGGGCAGCCCTAAAAAGAAAAAAAATAATAATAATAATAAAGAAGGAAGGAAGAAAGGACAAGGAAAAAAGAAAAGAGAAGAAAAGAATCCCCTGACTCCAGAAAAGCTGGGCATCGGAACAGGGCGCGGTGCTGATGCACGGCTTGAGGGGACAGCTGGGCATTTCACAACCCATTTCCCAGAGGAAACACTTTACTACTCAGGGAAACAAGTGTTTCCCATGTTTGTACACACTGGCCTCATCTCGTGTCTTCCTGGGACACCCAAGACCATGGAAGGTCCTGGCACGGGTCCTGTGACACACTGGGACCTGGCTAAGGTTGGGGAGGTCCCTTGGGTCATAAAAAGGATGATGCAAGGGGAGACCCAGATCAAGAAAGCAGGCAAATTGTGCCGAGTGATAAAGCGACACAAAGTCTGTGGTGCCCTGTGGGATGTGGATCCTGCTTTTAGAGCAGGTGGTGAGGAACAGCGTCCAGGGGGTGACGTCTAAAACCAGAGGTGAGAAGAATCTTCCGGGTAGGGGCCAACTGCCTCTGACCCCAATCCTGCAGGATTGTAGTCCTGAAGGTCTTGAGTGTTAAGAAGGCTCTCGCTGCATCCAGAGATGAGGGGTGGGAATGGAAAAAAGGGTGCCCGGAGCAGAATTTTCAAGGGCAGTCCCCTAGCCAATAGGGTGCCTGATCCTCCACTTCCAAGGCCCTAACCACCTGGATGATTGGCTGAAGCCAATCCCGTAGTCCCATCCCTCCTATAGTGATTGGCTCTGGCACAGGTCTGTCATTTGATCAGGACCAATGAGGTGTGAAGGGAAGCCAGGGGCGGTACTTCTGGGAAAATGGTCTTCCCACCCAGAGAGAGACCTGCTGGAAAACGATGGTTCCTCTGTGCATCTGGACTTTACTCAGTCTGGACGTGATACCAGGATCTGCAGCAGTCACTTTGCCACAGTGAGGGGGAGCCAAATGGAGAGCGAGGCCAACACTGATATGGCAGCATGGAGGAAAACAGAAATCCTGAATTCTTGCTGACATTCCTGAGCTGTTGAATTTAGTCGAGCCTGGAGCTGTCCTATCTCTGGGCTCATTACATGGGACAAACTGATCTTCCTTAGGGTTAAGTCTGTAGGGCTGGAGCTTTTGTTACCGACTGCCACATACATCCTGATGGATACAAACCGAAACTGCATCCAGCCTGGCTGATGAGCATCCAGGAAAGCAGAGGTTAAGAAGAAAGACTACAGGAATTCTCACTTCCTGAGCACCTACTCTGTGCCACAGTTTGAACTTGGTGCTTGGCTTGGGCCTCTCCTTAATCCTCAGACCCACCCTTTGAGGCAGCTCCTACAATGTCAACCCACTTAACTGAAGAGGAAACAGGTTGTGGGTGAAGGCGCTTGCCGGATTCCAAGTGGCGGGAGCAGGATGTGAACCCAGGTCTGCCCTGGCCCTTGGCCAGGCTGCTTCCCTGGTGCTGCCCTGGGGGGAGGAGCTTCAGCCATGGTTTTTTGCGAGACCCATCATCTCCCAAGAGCTGAGGATGCTGACGTGCCTGACAGCCAGCAGCCCCCAAGAGCCAGGAGCCCACCCGAGAGAGACTGGGACCCTGAGTGGGTTCCATTCGACCATGGGGACACCACTGTCAAAACCCATAGGATGATTCCACACAAGCCTGTTTCTCCCTTCTCCCTTTCCTGGGGAGCCAGCGATTTGGGTCACATGCCTGGGAGAGGTCGATAGGGACAGCAGGACACCCTGCCCTTCCCAGCAGGGACCTTGGAGAACGCTTTAGCTCGGCAGGAGTTTAAAAAAAAGAAGAAAAAGAACCCTTGACCCTTACTATGCAGCGCCTGGTGCACAGAAACCTATCGCTTGGCGAAAATAAGCTGTCCCATCAGAGATCACAGAGTGATGGGCGCGCAAATTCAGGAAGTGATTTCTGCCCGGCATGGGAGGGAGGATGAGGTGGCAGCCCTGCTCAGCCCCCATCCTACCATCCTTGGCATCCTTTCGTCAAAAATCGGCCCCCAACTGCTTTCCTGGCTTTTTAAGGTCTGTTTTTCTTATTACAGAGGCACAGGTTTTGTATGAAAGGAAAACAGGGAAAAGGATGGATGTTTAAAGCAGAGAGGTTAATGCAAGGACTTGGTAGCCCAGGTGCAGAAGCGCCGAGAGGCCGGGCAAGGGACAGTCGCCGCCCATCCCCCAGAGAGGGGGACAAAGAGAGGGAGGTGGGGTCTGGCAGGCCCGGGCTCTGGGCTCACCCAGAAGAAGCTGAACCACAGGAACATGAGGCCTGGTGAGGCCAGAGCCGCAGAGGAGACACAGTCACTGCTCAGGGCCCCGTCCCAGGTGTAGAGATGGGGGGACCCTCTGGCTTCTCCCTCCCACCCTCCAGCGGGGCTGCCCTTTGGCTGAGCCCAGAGATGCGAGAGCCAGGGCCATGGTGGCATCAGAGTCAGCCCCCTGATAAAGCCCACCCAGAGTGGGAGAGGGGGCTCGACCTAGGGGCAAATGGACCCACAGTCGCTGCAAAACAACACCCCCGCCCATACACACAGACCCACACAGACACAGACACAGGTAAACACATTTACACAAACACACAAACCCATACACACAGATAAACACAGTAACACACAAAGACACAGACACACACACACAGGTAAACACAGTTACACAGACACACAGACACAAACACATACACACAGATAAACATAGACACACACAGACACAAAGACATAGACACATAGATTCACAGACACACACAGATAAACACATACATACACCAGACACAGATACACACACAGACCCACACAAACGCCAATACACACAAAGATACACACACACACGGTGACTGCCTCATTTTCTCCTTCCCTTCTTCCTCTTTGCCTTCCTCTGACTGGACTGAAAGCTGATAGAAGCCAAGCCACAAAGGCAGAAATTTCCAATCCACCTGTTAAATGTCTTCACTGAGCATCTATCATGTGGCAGGAACTACTGTAGGCCCAGGGGGCTTGCGTCCTAATGGGGGTGTGGCAGAGAGTGTTGCTCCCCCATCAGAAAGAAACAAATGGAAGAACAAGATAACCCAGGGCGGTGGGTGGCGTGAAGAAGAGAAAACAGCGGTGTGCAGGGAGAATGGGATGGGTAGGGTGGTGGGCAGGGAGGCCTCTCTGAGCAGGGCTCATCCTAGTCAAGAGGAAAGTGAACGAGAGAGAGAGAAGCTCAAGGCCTGTTCCAGGCAGGGAGCAAAGCAGGTGCAAAGGCCCTGAGGTGAGCACCAACTTGGCCTGCGGCAGAATCTTACTGTAACTGACTTGCCGAAAGGTCTCTTTTTGTGCTTAGTTGTGCAAAAAGGAGAAACGGCTTCTTAACCAGGCTACATGGGACCTCCTGGCTCCACCCTGCACACCAGGGCACTTTGTTAAGAAATCCTGTCCAGCCGTGCAAACTCCAGGCTCCTCTCTCAGTCTGAGTTCACGTGGAGAGGAGACTAGTTTGAGGATTCTGGGGACAACACGCCAGGACTGTCCCTCCTCCACCCCCCCAGGAAACTCAAGCTCTGTGTCCCCTGGGGCAGCTCTTTCGTCCCAACACTTTTGTTCTCTCCTTTGAGCCTACATAGCAAAGCCTTCTGAAGCATGTTAACAAATGCAAACACAAGGGGGGTGGGTTTGAGAGGGGAGTGGGGAGCCCCCAGCTCCACCAGCCACAGCGACTTGTGTGACACTGGGCAGAAAGCAGGCCCCACCCCAGGACAAACAGCAGACACCATTTACATCCTTGCATTCGCCATCAGAAACGGTGGCTTTCTCTGGATGGTAGAATTTGGGTAGATTTTTTTCCTTATCTGTAGTTTCTAATTTGTCTACCGTGATTATGTATTACTAAGAGCATGGGCCTGGGTTCAAATCCCAGAAATGTCCCCCGGGCCACAAATGCAGACCGTCTCTCAGCCTCACATCCACCCCCTCGAATGCCACAATGACGGCACCTGCTCCACTGGGCTGTTGTGCAAATTAAAAAAAAAAACAACCAACACCATAAAACACTGTGTATAGAACATAGCACATAGTCAGTGTCTTATTCAATGTCAGCCATGGTGACCTCATTATAGAAAACTGGAAAGTCAGTCTCAATAACTAACTTTCGTGCTGCCGGGTACCGCCACGTGACGTTACAAAAAAGCACTGGGAAAAAAAAAAAAAAAAAAAGCTGGGCATTTTTAGCGACATGGATGGACCTAGAACTGATCCTGCTAAGTGAAGTCAGCCAGACAATGAGACACCAACATCAAATGCTCTCACCGACATGCGGAATCTGAAAAAAGGACAGACGGAACTTCTTTGCAGAACAGATGCTGACTCACAGACACTGAAAAACTTACAGTTTCCGGAGGAGACAGTTTGGGGGGTGGGGGGATGTGCCTGGGCTGTGGGATGGAAATCCTGTGAAACTGGATTGTGATGATCCTTATACAACTACAGGTGTGATAACTTCATTGCGTAATAAAAAAATGGATACATAAAAAAAAGAATATTTAACACTGATTAAAAAAAAAACCTGAAGGATGGCTGGGAACATGCTCAGGTCTGGGCCTGTTCAAACCATGCTGTCAAATGATGCACAGTGACTCTTTCAGGCACAAGGAGTAAAAGTGAGGCAAACAGTCTTTATCTTTTCACTGTGACCCACATGGGGGATGCCTATGTAGGTGGTAAAACGAAGGCGCATCTGTCTGAGTTTGTCATCATGATTGAGGTAAATAGAAAAATACAAAAAGCCTAAACCCCTTAGAAAAAGAAATAGCTTCCTGGTTGCAGTTTAAAAATTAATTAATTAATTTAATTAAATAAAAAGCTGGGGAATGACCTTATGCCTGCGGATCAGCCAGGAGGACTGGAAATCGGACAGGCGAGAATGCATGATGAGCGTGCCTGGGACACAAAGAGTCATGCGTCGGTGTCAGAGGGACCAGCCGCAGTCTCGACCAGAGCTGCAAGCTTTCCACACAAGGGGGCTGTGCAGATGGGCGCTCGACAGCCACCCCAACCAGGGGTGCAGGCAGCAGCAGGGATCCAATAGGCTTCTGGGGGTGACAGAGAACCTGTGAAAGCCCTACCCACTGCTGCTCACACCCTCCCCCCCCCCCGCAGTTCCATCCCCTTGGATGGGAAGGTGTGAATTGGGGGGACATGGGAGAGGGGCAGGGCAAAGGGCGATGATTCCTGTAATACTAACCCTTGTGAAAAATAGCAATAGTACACAGCATCCTTTTAAGTTACCTGTACCTCAGATGCTCCCTCTGTGCTTCTCTGTGACAGCATCCGTCCCTAAGCCTCCCCTTCCAAGACGCAACTGTTACCCAGAAGTTTGTGCTAATCGTGCCCTTGCTTTTCTTTAAAATGTGACCGGCTCTCCGTCCCTAAGTAACCACCTTTCTTGTTTTAAACTTTACGTATCTAGAATAATGCTATATCTACGCTTCTGACTTGCGTTTTCACTCAGTATGTTCCTGAAATTACTGTTATTGCCTGTGGATGACATGCATTCATTTCATCAGCGTGTGTCATTAAACTGTGTGACTCTCCCAAATACTTAACAGTAATCACACTCACAGAGTCTTCCTCTAAGCCAAGAATTTCACATACTCAGTGCCCAGGTTTGCTACTATTACTAGCAGGAGGCAGTTGCTATTGTTAGCCTTGCTTCACTGATGGTGAAGCAGAGGCTGGGAAGTGGCAGTTCTCAGGGTCGCCCAGCTGGTCAATGGCTGCGATGGCACCATTATTACAGAGCAGCGTCACCCGGGGCTCTGTCTGTCATTTGCTGCCCTGACATCACATCTCACGGTGGAGATGGGTCCCAAGTCCCCTGACCGCCCAAGACATGGATCCCCTCTCACTCACGGGGACCTGCAGTCACAGGGCCCCAGCATCTGTGACCGAAGGATCCCACCTGGACCCAGCGCTCAGCCCTCACCCCCTGGGGTCAGCCTGGGCCAGCCTGGCCCTGCTGAGGAGAACGTTCCCTCCCCGGGGCTGGCAGAAGTGTCTACACACCCTGCTCTGCTCCCCCCAGGACTGCACAGGCATCTGGATCCTCCCTGAGCCTCTTCTCAGGGCTGAAACCTCGGTATCTCTGATGTCCAAGCAGCTGAGGCACACGCATGACAGTATGGCTTCGCTGTGCCCTTCCCTCCTCCCCAAATGCCCTTCCCAGCTTCTAGCAAAATCCTACTGTCTGGCGTCAGAGCCCAGACCCTCTCGGGGTTGGAGAAAGGGGGACATGGCAGCTTCTTGGATGAGGCTCTCAGCCCCACCAGGATCCATGAACCCCCGTTTCTTCAACAAAGCATCTTTGCCATTACCGGCTTCCAGTGTCATTTGCTCACTGAACAGGGATGCTGCAGGGGTGGCGGAGGCACCCAGCAATGTACTTCCAGCAACGCCCTTTCATATTTGCGTCTCAGTTTCTTCTTCCAACCCTTAGATAAAATTTGGCAGTTTTCACAACTTTTGGGGGTCGCTCTTAGTAATAAAAAACCAGCCTATTATGTACCTGTTCGGCTTGTCCTAGCCCTCTAGCAATCAAGGAGAAACGTCTTCGATTCTTGACAAATGGGTCTAACAGAAGGCTGGGAAAACTGGTCCGAGGGGGTAGAGGAAGTGAGCCCAGCTGAATCTTCAGAAGAATAAGAGAAAGAGAGACAGAAGGAAGGAGGAAAGGGAGGGAGGAAAAAAACGGGAAGAGGGCGTGGGGAAGGAGGGGGACTTATTTGAAATCTCCAACAGATTTCACAGTTGCCAACAGACCCTGAAAGGCTGGGGGCCCCAGGCAAGAACCAGTGGGGACGAGAACCAACCACTAATTATGAGTCCCTGGCCGGGTGTCAAGGACAGACGTAGGACTGGCTCACGACACCCCCTGCTGGAAGCAGCTCGCCACTGCTGAGGAAAGAAGTTGGCTATTCGCATGGAAGACGGCCTGACCCGGTCTGACTTGAATCCATTCCCTCCACCTGATTTGCTCAACAAGTAACAACACAGGCAAACTGGGAAAGATGCCTGTTCCAAGGAGCCCATCACTGCACGTGTATCACCGTAAAACATGGGAACTGGGTGGGAGGGGGAAGGACATGTGTCCACATGGAAGGTTCTGGTTAAAAGAATTAGGTATTTTAGGCAGCAGAATTCCACGCCCTTTTGAAATGATGCATAACTCTGCTTACTGACTTTGAAAACACCACAGAATTGTAGCATATTTCAATTTTTGCAAAAAAAGTGTGATGCACCTGTGCCCAGAAACCTGTGGAAGGACACGCACGAATGTGGTCACGCTGGCATCATGAGTCTCCCCTTTCTTTGCTCTCTCATGCATTACTATTTTTCTACAAATGATGTAGTTTACGTACATAAAGTGATCAAGGGACTCTTTGGTTTTGTAAAGGAATTGCTGGAGGAGCATGTGACTTATCCAAAGGAATTTTCTCCAAGAGTTTGCAAAATTCTTTGTTTTGAGGGCAGTTCCGTTACTTACATTTACTCAGCTCCAGGTGGGTCAAGGTCTAGAGTCAGGTCTCCCCGGGGCTGGCTGCCTGACCAAGGCCACCCCCACCCCCACCGCCTTATAAGCCCTTTCTCTTCAGCAGAGGAAGCTCAGAAAGAGTGCAGGTGAGCCCACAGGACCCTGCCCCATGGGGTGGGGGACAGCAGCATGTACCCACACATGCCTACATATGCAAACAGACCTCAACAGGTGAGCCAGGTACCATCTTCTGCCCAAAAGGCTGGGGATACAGCCTCACAATAATCGGATGCCTGGCACATCACAGGCACATAGTAAGAGCTGAAATATGGGTTTAATTCAATAACAAGATAGAAAGGCGCAAACACCTCAACAGGGAGAATACAGGGGGTGAACGAATGCAGTGGAGCAGGATGCACAAAATGAGGTGAAGCAGGCCGGCGTGAATGGGTGAGGGCTTGATGGAGATGATGCGACCAATGCCTGGACCAGGATGAACACGTGAAATGGAATGGGATAAACCAATGGGCTCTGCTGAATGAAGGGGATGAATGAGTGGGATGGTTGGATGGATGGATGGATAAAAGAAGATGTGGTTGCTGACTCAAAAGGGATTCCAGCTTGTAGGGGAGGGAGACATGTAACCAAAATTTACAGGAGCATTTGATGAGTGCCTTACTTACGGAGTAAAGGGGATTTGATCCGCGGTCTTATGCACTGTCTCATTTAACCTTCACCCTGGATGGTTCTGTGAGGCAGCCTCCTCCATTGGTTCCGTTTTGCAAACAAAGAAACAAGACTGGGAAAGCTTTGGTCGAGTTCCCCAAAGAAAGCTCCTGGGAAGCGGATTCTGATAGAGCTTCGCATCTCGGGAAAGCCTGGCGGAACCCCTCCTGTGAAGGGAAAGTAGAAGCTGGCTGCCCAGAGGGGCATGTGGGTGGGGGTGTCTCAGCCCAGCCCACCAGGAGCCCCGAAGCTGGGATGGTCCTTCAGAGGTGTCCTGGGTTAGGGCAAGAGGCTGCCCTCCCCGCGGACCAGGCCCGGGATGCAGGCTGTTCTGTCGTCTCAGGGTCCTGGAGGCTGGAAGCCTGTGATCAAGATGTTCCCTCCCCTCTCCCAGCTCCTGGCGATGGCGGGAGTCCTTGGTGTTTCGAGGCTTTTAGACATGTCACTCCCATCTCTGCCTCTGTCCTCACGTGGCCTCCTCCCTGTGGGTCTGTGTCTCTTTTTTTTTTTTTTTTAAGAATTTTTAATAGAGTATAATTGATCTATAATGTTGTGCCAATATCTGCTGTACAGCAAGGTGACTGGTCATACAGAGATATGACTCCCCTTTATTTTTTTGTCTTTTTGTCTTTTTAGGGCTGCCCCTGTGGCATATGGAGGTTCCCATCTAGGGGCTGAATCGGAGCTATAAGTGCTGACCTACGCCACAGCCACAGCAACACGGGATCCGAGATGCATCTGTGACTTACATGACAGCTCACGACAACACCAGATCCTTAACCCACTGAGTGAGGCCAGGGTTCGAACCTGCATCCTCACAGATCCTAGTCAGATTTGTTTCCACTGAGCTACGACAGGAACTCCCAAAAATTTTTTTCTTTTTTTTTTTTTTTTTTGTTTTTTTTGTCTCTTTAGGGCCAAACATGAGGCATATGGAGGTTCCCAGGCTAGGGGATCGAATCGGAGCTGCAGCCACTGGCCTATGCCACAGCCACATCAATGCAGAATCCGAGATGCATCTGTGACCTACACCACAGCTCATGGCAGCACCGGATCCTTAAGCCACTGAGCGAGGCCAGGGATCGAACCCGCATCTTCATGGATCCTAGTCTGGTTCATTAACCACTGAGCCATGACGGGAACTCCTCTTCTCTTCTTTTAAAATACCTGTCATATTAGATTTGGGGGTCCACCCTGCTCCAGTGTCATTTCATCTTAACCAATTACACCTGCAACAACCCAATTCCTAAGTAAGGTCACAGTTACAGGTGTGGGAGGTCAGAACTTCACTGGGGTTGGGGGGAGAAGGAACATCAGCCAAGGACTTTCTCAGAGGGCGGAGAAGTGCTGTGTGATGGGGTGGGAGCTGGGTCCTTCAGTCTCGAAGGGCTTCTGGGCAGCACACAGAGGCCATGGCTCACGGGGCTTCCATCACTTTGCCAGGGTCACAGAGCCAAGAGGAGATGAGGCAAGGACTTGAAATTTGGGATCATCTTAGGAGATGGACCCTGATCCTGAGGTCAAGGGGGGAGCTCTTGAAGGAACTGAATCTGAAATGGATCAAATCTATTTCCCAGAAAAGCAATCTGGATAACCTCGTGCAGAATGGACAAGGATGTCTTGGCAGGAGACTGTGACGATGGGACCCCAACTGTGCTGGGCAGAGAGTGCCCCCCCAAAGGCATCTGCATCCTGTCCTCAGAACCTGTGAGCGTGTGACCTTACGAGGCAAAGGGGGCTTTGCAGATGCAATTCTGGTAAGTGTCTTCAGATGGGGAGATTATTCTGGATTATCTGGATGAGCCTAATGCATTCATAAGGGTCCCTATAATGTAAAAGGGAGGCGGGGTGGGGGGTCAGTGTCAGAGAAGAAGCTGTGACAATGAGAGCAGAAAGAGAGAGATTTGAAGATGCTGTGCTCTTGGCTCTGGAGCTGGAGGAAGGGGCCATGAGCCAGGGAAAGCGGGTGCTTCTGGAAACCTGAAAAGGCAAAGAAACAGCTTCTCCCTTAGACCTTCCAGAAGGACCACAGCCCAGCTGACAACTTGATTTTAACTCAGTAAAACCTTTTTTCAGACCTGTGACCTCCAGAACCTAAGATCATAATTTGTGTTGTGTTAAGCCACTCAATGTGTGGTGATTTGGTACAGCAGCCATAAGAAAATAACAAAGCGCTCAGGCAGGAAAGATGGGGCTGGAGAGACCACGTGGTCAGATCACATCACCCACCTCCCTGGTGACAGCTTCACGTATTTCCCAGCTTGACCTACAGCATGCTCGCACCTGGCTCCACCCCCTGCAGCTCATCCCCCGCCACCCTCTCGCTTCCTCTCCCTTCCCAGCCCCACTGGCCCCGATGTCCCACAAACACATCAAACTCATTCCTGGACCAAGCCTTTTCACTTGCTATTCACTCCATCTAGAATGTTCTTCTCCCACTACCAAAGGGGGGGGAAAAAAAAAAAAAAGAGTGTGCCAGTCTGTCCCCTTACCGTCTCCGTTTCAGCTCAGATATCACCTTCTCACAGAAAGAGGTCTTCTCAACCACTCCAGCTAAAGCAGCCACCTAGACAGTCTCACTGCCCTACTTTAATTCTCTGCCCGGCATCCCTCAGGCTCCTATTTTCTTGTCTACTCTGTTTACTGCCTGTCTCCTGCTTAAGAAGGTCAGGTGCATGGGAGGAGAGACCTGGTCTACCTTGTACACTAGTGACTCCCCAGCACCTGACCAAGAACCTGAAACACAGTAGGTATTCACATACTTATGGGTGGAGATGAGTGGATGGATGGATGGATGGATTAAAGACTGGTGGAGGAAGGAAGCTGGTGGGTGGAAAATGGATGGATGGAAAGGTGGAAAGAAAGATGGCAGCATGGGTAGATGGCTGGAAGGAAGGATGGTGGGAAGAAACTGGTAGACCGAAGAAAACAATGAAAGGGTTGACGAAGAGACGGATAGGTGATTAGAAGGATGGGTGGATGGAAGAAAGGATGGGCAGATGGGAGAATAGGTGAATGGAAGGCTGCAGAGGGAAGGAAAGGCGGAAGGAGGGATGGTTCGAATGATGGATGGCTGAGTAGCAGATGAGTGGATAGACAGGGAAGGAAGGACAGATAAAAACTCTTCACGAGGTGGCTGCCCGATTAAGCTGGGTGGATACTGCTGATGCTAAGTACTTCCCATCTGTGCTGTCAAGGGGCCTGGCTGCTCTGCACCTTTCAGACAAGGACCTTTGTTGCCAAGTGGCAGAAGTCAACAGGCTGTTTGCGCCTCTAATCCCCAGAATCAGACCCCGTAATCGTCTCAGCTCATCAGCAAATATCTATATTTAATGAATTCCCCACCTGATGCCTGGCTCCCCACACCCAGCTATTGACTTAGCGGCTTTATCACAGGACTTGGTAATCCTGCTTCAAAGCATTAGCATTAACTTCTCCCACCCCCCCAGTGGGGCCCCTCGGGGCTCTGGCCTCCTGCCAAACAAACAAAAAGATTTGCTCACCTCACTTCTCTGCTGAAACCCCTCAGGGAGCAAATCGGTGGCTCTCGGGACAGGTGCAAACTCCAGGACTCTCAAAGTCCTTCACCTTGTGGCCGTGGCCCCAGGCACCAGCCTCGTTTCTCCTTCTGCCCTTGCTCCTCTCACTCAAACTCCCTGTGCTGCCATCATATGAAATTCCTCTAGAGTCTGAGGACAGATCCTTCCTCCCCAAGGTCTCCAAGCCCCGTACACGCCTGGTCCAGCTCACGGTATCCCTCTTCTCCAATGTCCTTCCTTCTACAGGCTCACCTGCCATGGAGTTCAAGTCCAACGGATGCTCCGCTGGTTCCTCAAACACAGTATCTTCCTAACTGAAGCCAGCATCATCTCTGCCAGTGCCTCTGTATGGTTCATGTCCTTAAAGGCTCCACCCTGTACCCCAGACCAGACTTAGGAAGCTTCCAGAACGCCGCCCCTCCTCCATTCTTCACATCCGCTCAGATGCCAAGTGTCAGCAGCCCCTGTCCCTGCAGTGTTCAAGCCCAGCCAGCCTATCTCTCTGCCACTACCAGGTCCCAGTCCCCTGCCCTTTTCCACGCAAGAGGCAGAGTCCCCCACACGCAGCATCCCACCCCTGCCCTCTCTGCTCATCTTCACTGCAGCCAGTCAGACTATAACAGAGCAGTGACCTGGACCCAGCAAGCCTCTACTACCTGGATAATAAAATCTCCCATCCTAGTCTGGCCTCACAAAGGCCTTCTGGTCTACCCCCTGCTTCCCTTTCCAGCATGGGACCACCATCCCCCAGCTCTGCCCACCTGCCATCCAGGCTCCCTTTCAATTCCTTCTGGGCATCAGGTTCTCTCCGCTCCTGGCTCCTGCCTCTGCTCAGAACACTTTTTCCTGCCCCTCTAAATCTGGATAATCCCACTCATCGTCAATATCACGCATCATCACGATGTCAGCCACCATCACAGCAATGGCAGGTCACGTTTGAGAACTCTGTGCCACACAGGGTACCAAGTGCTTTCCGGCAACATTCCGCTGGGTCCTCATGGCAACGTTATGAGCATGGATGATTGCTCTGCCCATTTCGCAGATGGGGAAATGGAGGCGGAGTGTTCCCGTGACTGGCCCAAGCTCTTGGCAACTGAAATCGGGATTGGAACACAAGTGGTCCGACTCCAGTCTCCCTCTTGACCACGTCACTCCAGAGGCACCTGAGATGAGACCCCACATCCTCAAGAAAGCCCTGTCTCCACCTCCAGCCTGAGTTTACTGCCTCCTCTCTGGACTCACACCCAGCTGGTACTCCGAGCACAGCCCCTAACATCTGCTTCCTCCATCCCTCATATGGGAGACCCAGGCCAATGGGGCTGCCAGTAAATCCTCCCCACCCTATGCACCCAGGCCACTCCTGTGCCAAGAAGGGTGTGTATTCCCCTTGCCTTTAGTTGACCTGTGTCTTGTTTGGCCAAGAGCAAGCAGAGAGCCCAGGCCACGAGGTTCACAGCTCTCGCCCCCCCTCTCAGAGCCTGGAAGCCATGCTCTGAAGAGGTCCAGGTGGGACTACCTCCCGGAGGGGCCCTGCGGAGAGATGCCCCAGTGCATGAGGCCACCTGGCACATTCCAGCCCCAGCCAAGACCCCTGCCAAACGCCTGGCTGCAGGACTGGGCTCAGGGGAGCCCAACAGAACCATCCAGCTGAGCCCCCGCCGATCCATGGACTTGTGGGAACATCACAGATCATGGCTGCCTTCTGTCCCTGGCGTGGTTCATCTTTCAGCCTCAGTCTCCCCATCTGAAAAATGAGGGAGCAGCTTCTACTGTCCATGTCTGGTGTGAGGAAGCAGCTCGCGGAGGAAGATGGTTAGTGGTCTGTTGCCAGTTCTTAGCGCTGGACCAGCCAAGGGAACAACCTTGCCTTTCAACTCTCCCTCCGCATCGACTGGGAGGCAAGTCCAGGCCACTCCCATGTTCTTGACTTGCCCAGATGGGCAGCCCTCTGCTCCCGGCCCCGCCTTGTCCTTCTGAGACCAGCGGTGTCCTGGGCTCCAGTCCTACTGGCCTGGCACTTCAGGGGGGACAGATGTGTCCCCCTCACCCAGAGGAGCGGGCCCCGGGGGCCGTGAAGGAGTCTGAGAAATGACACCCTCCGGGTGGGCATGTGCTCTCTGGGAAGAGTTGTGGGTACAGAGAGCCCAAGCCACTTCAACATCTGGCTGTCAGAGGCATAACATCTCTCCACGGTGTTGTCTGAATTAAAGGATGACTTGACCCAGACCTGCTCCCAGGCAGAAGAAACGAGAAGCAAGAGAAATTCCGGCTAGAAAATGCTCTCAAGAATATCTATTCCCAGAGTCAAAGATTCGAATGCCTCCGGGACCCAGGCAGGTGACAGAAACATACAAGGCTGGCAAGGGGAGAGAGCAGGAGTTAGGAGCTTCGAGTAATTCCTATTGGGTACACTGCGGTTATGTCAGCAACTTTTTCATTTAAATAAAACCATGTTCAGCCATTCAGAGTGGACGACTCTCTACAAATAACAAATGATGGAGAGGGTTCCGAGAAATGGAAACCCTCCTACCCTGTTGGTGGGAATGTAAACTGGTGCAGCCACTACGAAAAACAGGGTGAAGACTTCTTTAAAACCTAAAAATAGGGTTGCCATAAGATCCAGCAATCCCCCTCCTGGGCATATATCCTGAAAAGATGAAAACTAATTTGAAAAAATATACATGCCCTAATATTCATAGCAGCACTAGTGCAATAGCCAAGACATGGAAGCTCTAGCGACAGAGGAATGGATAGAGAAGATACGGTATATCTATACAATGGACTACTACTCAGCTGGAAAAAGAATGAAATGATGCGACTTGCAGCAACATGGATGGACTGAGAGATTCTCATACTAAGCGAAGTCAGTCAGACACAAAAAGACACATATCAGCTGATATGGCTTATACGTTGAACCTAAAAATAATAATACAAATGAACTTATTTGCCAAAGAGAAACAGACTCAGACATAGGAAACAAAGTTGTGGTTACCAAAGGGGAAAGGGGGGAGGGATAAACGAGGAGTGGGGGATCGGCAGATAGAATCTATTATATACAAAAGAGCTAAACGACAAGGTCCTATGTTATGGCACAGGGAACTATATTCGATATCTTATGATAAACTGTAACGGAAAAGAATCTGAAAAAGAATATATAGAAATACATGTACGTATGTATAACTGAATCACTTGGCTGTACACTTGAAATTAACACTGGCAATCAGCTATACTTCAGTTTAAAAAAGAGAGCGAGAAAGGAGTGTCTAACTCGTACAGTACATTCACGGTGGCCCAGGGCCAAGAGACTGGGGCACAGAGGGAGTGACTGTGAGCCGGTACCAGTTTTCTTCTTTCTTTTTTTGGCCACAGAGTGCCGCAGCTTGATGTGGGATCTCAGATCAGGGACTGAACCCGGGCTGCAGCTGCGAAAGCACCAAGTCCTGACCACTGGACCACCAGGGAACTCCCTAGTTTTTTCTTTTTTCTTTTTTTTTTTTTTTTGCTTTTTCTGGCCACACTGGCAGCATATGAAGGTTCCCAGGCTAGGGGTCAAATTGGAGCTACAGCCACTGGCCTACACCAGAGCCACAGCAACGAAGGATCCAGGTTGAGTCTGCAACCTATACCCCAGCTCATGGCAATGCCGGATCCTTAACCCACTGAGCGAGGCCAGGGATCGAACTTGTAACCTCATGGTTCCTAGTCGGATTCATTTCTGCTCTGCCATGGTGGGAACTCCCCGTTTTCTTTTTGAGGTGGTGAAAGTGAGATGTGGTGGTGGTTGCACGACTCTGTGAATATACTGAGAACGGCTGAATTTTATGCTTTACCTAGGTGGATTTTATGACATATGAATTATATCTCAATAAAGCTGTTCCAAAAATGACAGGGATACAGGGAAAAAAAACCCACAAAAACAAAAACAGGGAGTTCCTAGCGGCTCAGCAGTAGCAAACCTGACTAGTATCCACGAGGACGCGGTTTTGATCCCTGGACTCGGTCAGTGGGTTAAGGTCAGGTGTTGCCGTGAGCTGTGGTGTAGGTCAAAGACATGGCTTGAATCCTGCGTTGCTGTGGCTGTGGTATAGGTTGGCAGCTGCAATTCCAATTCTACCCCTAGCCTGGGACCCTCTATATGCCACAGGTGCAACCCTAAAAAAGCAAAAAAAAAAAGAAAGAAAAACCACAAGATTGTAGAGCCTGATGAATTTCCACAAAGTAAACAGACCCAGGTACCACCACTCAGAAGAGTCAGGGAACCCCGCTGGCATCCCCACCCCACCCCCAAATCCATCTCCGTGACTGTGCTCTCCCCCCCTCTTCAAAGGGAACCGCAATTCTGACTTCTACCAGAGTAGACTAGTTCTGTGTTCCGAGTCCCTTTCATGAAGGGAATCAGTCAGCGTGTATTCTCTCGTCTGGTTTTCACTCAGTGGCATTGGTAAGATTCATGGTGACACACAGCTGAGGATCCAGAGCCCTCACGGGTACAGCGTGTTCCACTGTATGACTGTGATCGGTTTATCCATGTCAGAGATTTGGGTGGTTCCCTGTTTGGGCTACTCCACACGGAGCTGCCGTGGACACGGGTGTGTGCCTTTCTGTTGGCGAGGGGATTGACTTTTGAACAAGGAGCTAGGGGTGGAATTCCTGCGTCCTGGAGTGGGCATGAGTTCAGTGGGTAGATACCGCCAGTTTTCCAAAGTGGTTGTCCCAAATTCCACTTCACTCACCTTGTTTTAATAACCCTGGGAGGGCCACGACCCAAAACACTCCCGCAGGCTACACTCTTGCCTGTGCCCCGCTAAGGTCAAAGTCTGACCTACGTTTTTAGGGGTGGGTAAAAACTCCACCAAGACATGGTCCAGGGTCAGAGAGAAACAGAATAGCGGAGTGCATATTCATTCTGGGGGGTGAGTTGTCAGCCCCCCAAAACTCAATGTTCTCATCTGAACAATGGGGCAATAATAATATCTCTTACACTGAGTTCAAAGTCTTCAATTTTATTAAAGTTGGGTTTATATTAAAGAAAGGAAGGAAGGGAAGGGGAGGAGGGAGAGAGGGAGAGGAAGGAAGGAAGGAATTAAGAAAGAAATGAAAGAAAGAAAAGGAAGGAAAGAAGGAAGGAAGGGAGGGATAGAGAGGAAGGCAGAAAAGCATCTGCCCTGCAAGCCTCTGGAATCAAAAGTTTCAAGTCAAGTCAACAGTGTCCTTCTGTCAAAGGTGGACTTCACGTGGGCAACGTGTCATCCTAATTTTGAAATGGCCTCTGTAGAGGCGTGACTTTTCCCAGGGCACCGTTTTGGCCAAGGGGACCGATGGCCCGAGACTGGAAACAGGAGGATGGAGGAAGCCACGTCTCATAAAACCCAGGTTTCATGACCACTGAGAAGATTAAGCTTTTGTGCGCCTTCTTGTTCATTTCAAGTGGCCTCAGGACACCTTTTACTCTTCAGGTGAAAGCTGGTGATTCAGAGGGTGATAACGAGCGGGTAACCCCGTTCCAAACCGTCCAGAAAGGCAACAGTCTGTCCCAGTGTCTGCACTGGCCTTTTTTTTCCCCTCTCTCGGGTTTCAGGCATGTGATGAGGACTTAGTATAATTAAAGCCGGGGCAGGTGCCGGAAGATAAAACAGCTATTTGAGAGAGGGAATTTTTCCAGCTGAGCTAAGGGATCAATTAAATCCCAGGCTGAAATACCAAATCATTAGCGCCTCCCTAATACAGATGTGGCTCAAACCTGCCAGGCACTGTGGAGGAGGGGGACAAAGACCCTGGGGCTAGTGCTGACAGGGCAGGGCGCCAGGTGGGCAGCACAAATGGGGTCTAGGTGAGGAAGGCGGTGGAAACAGAAATGACGAATTGACTGTACTGAGGCCATTTTGAGGCCACATTCCTTCCCTGTTTTTTTTCTGAGTGTTAAAAGTTGTCCATCTGCAAAAATCAGAGAGGGTCCCAGGCCCCCAAATCCCACCCTCTGTCTTCCAACTGGGCAGTTGGGTAAATAAGTTCCTGAGTTCTCCTACCAGCTACAAAATCCTGGAAGTGATGCCAAGTCTCTCCTGTCCTCGGTTTTCTTATCTGTACAATGGGAGCAAATAAACCCCCTTCGCTGGACAGCTACAGGAATGAAATTAATGAAACTGTAGCAAAGCTGCTGGTCTTAGGTACAGCTCATGTGGCCATCACTGCCCACCCTTAACCTTTCATCTGAATGGTGGATGTTTTTTAATATCTTTAAGCACAAGATGGGTGGGATAACTTAGAGGTTAAAGAAGAGTAGCTCTTCAGATTCATTCTTCCAAACGAGACTGAGTTCCCTCCCAACCTGAGCAATTTCTTTTTTTCTTTCTTTCCTTTTTTTCTTTTTTAGGGCCGCACCCGTGGCATATGCAAGTTCCCAGGCTAGGGGCCCAATCAGAGCTGCAGCTGCCAGCCTAAACCACAGCCATAGCAACGGGGGATCTGAGCCGCATCTGTGACCTACACCACAGCTTACGGCAACGCCAGATCCTTAACCCACTGAGCGAGGCCAGGGATCGAACCCACATGATCGTGGATACTAGGCTCCTACCCACACTGACCTGTAGCCCATGGTACCAACGTAACTGTACAGGTGGTTGAACTGTTGAAATATTTTCATACCAATTAGCAAACGCCAACTCCACTTCCACGACCAAGTCCCCAGAATCCAGCCTCTACAATCTGCCCCTCAAATTCCCCCGTGTCTGGGAACATAAGGGCTCACTCTGCACAGGATGAGACTTATACTCAAGTCCATTCTGATTGGTCAGTGTGCCAGGGTGGAGCGACACCGCTTTGGGCTGTGCTCCATTCTGATTGGTCAGAGTGTGGGGGTGGAGGCACCGCCTTGGGCTCCACTCCATTCTGATTGGTCAGAGCTCCGCGACCGAAGTGCTGCGCTGCGCTTACCAATATACGCTGCAGGAGCTGGGCTTTACCACCCCCTCGCCCTCCCGTATGGTGGGAGAAACTGGGGCGCCGGAGGTGTCCAGCTCAAGGTCACTCTTTCGGTGAGTGGCAGAGCCAGGAGCTGCCGGACACCTGGAGACGAGGTGAGAACGTGCAGGGTGTTTGAGGCACGTGTTCGGTGCACCCCACGCCTCGCCCTGTGGTGCACTCAGACACTCACTGCCCGGGTTTGAATTTCCATTTCCACTTATAAGCCTAATCCCCATAGGCAAGTCATTTACGCCCTTTGGCTTCAATTTCCTTCTATGTAACAAAACAAGAAACAGAGCACTGCAACCTTAGTAAGACTGATATTTTGGAACAAGATCATTCTTGTGGGGTGGACCGTTCGGTGCACTGTGGTATGTTTAGCAGCAACCCTGGTCTTGACCCAAGAGATAACAGTAGCACCTCCACCCCAAACACACACAGAGTCAGGACCATTAAAACTGTCTCCAGACATTGCCTAATGTCCACTCAGGAGCAAAATTATCCTGAGCTGAGAATTCCTACTTAATAAGGCTGTTCTGAGGGTTAACAGTTTATAGAGAAGGCCTGACATATAGTTCACCGCTGTCATTAGCTAGTTCATCAGTTAGAACTGGGTTTACCTGCAAGTAACAGTGACCAAAAATAACTGATTCACCCCAGGCAGCAGCTTGGTTCACTTTCACATAAACACCACATGTTAGCCACTCAGGGCTGCGTGGTGGCTCTGCTCCTCTCCCACATCCCTAACATTTGACCTTGTCCTCAGGAACCAAGGTGACAGCTGCAGACAGCAATACAGAAAAAGGGATAGGAGAGAAAGGGAGGGGAGGGGGCACATGCCTGCCAGCCATCTCTTAAAATAGATCCCCAGATGCTAGCAGGTTGACCCTCTGCTGACATCCCATTGGCCAGAACTTGGTCATGTGACCAGGCCTAGCTGCAAGAGAGCCTGGGAGAGGTAGTCTTTAGTCTGCCGTGGCTGTGTGCCCAGCTGACATGATGTTACAGTGGAAGAGAGAATTGGCTCTAGGAGGTCATGGAATCTCCTGAGCCTGCTGCAGTCAGCAAGCTGATTAAAGCCAAAGGCTGTCAGAGCCACCAGGCCCACGAGGGTGATATAATCCTTGAAGCATCTGGTCCATTACATTTAATAAACCACTAGGCAGAAAATGTTAGCAGAACACACAGGAAATAAGAGCAAATCCTAATCATTTAAAAAAAGAAATCCTGGGAAATACAGTGGGGCCAGCAGCCTTTATAATCAACTCTCTCCCCCTCATCACGCCACACCTGCCCTCCATGCTCTGTGTGAACTCAGGTAAGAGGACCGGAACATGGGACACTGGACCGGGAATCCAAGGGGCCCCCCTTTTGCTTCTGCCATCCAGAGGCTGCACAGCTTAGATCAAGTCACCAACAGGATCAATAATGGAGTCCCAAAGATCAAAATGAGATATTTGTGTATGTGCATTTTGTTATCTTCCATAGCAGCACTAGCCAGTAGAACCTCCTGTGATGGTGGAATGTTCTAGATCGGCAGAATGTCCAATATGGCAGCCATCAACCACTCCACATGGCTACTGAGCGCTTGAACTGTGCATGCGTGATAGAGAAACTAGATTTTTAGATGCGTTTATTGGACAGCGCAGCTCTGGACTCTTGCTGTGTGTGATGGAGCCATTTATGCTGCCTCCTTTCAAGGATGTCCATCTCCCAGGTCCCTAGTGTTCACATCTTCTTTCCCTTATCCTGAGCCCTAAAAAAAACCCCACCCATCACACCCATTAGGATGTCTTTTTTTTTTTTTTTTTTTTTAAGGACAAAAATAAAAAGAGAGAGAGAGAGAGAGAAAGTAACAAGTGTAGGTGAGGATGTGGAGAAATTAAAACCCTTCTGCACTGCTAGAAATACTGTAAAATGTTCTAGCTGCTTTGGAAAACAGTATGGAGGTTTCTCAAAACCTTAAACCCAGAAGTACCATATGATCCAGCAATTCCACTTCTGGGTATGTATCGCCCAAAGTACTGAGTTTGAGCTGATATTTGCATACCCTATGTTGTAGCAGCCTTACTCACAACAGCCAAAAAGAACAACCTCAATCTCCATCAATGGTCAAATGAATGAACAAAATGCGGCAACTACTTACAGACAATGCAATATTACGCAGTCTTGAAAAGGAAGGAAACTCCAACACATGCTGCAACGTGGATGAACCTCGAGCGCATGATGCTAAGTGAAATAAGCCAGACACAAACACTATATGACACAAACACTATATGACTCCACTCATATGAGATCCATAGAGCTGTCGAATTTATAGAGACAGTCCAATGTCGGTTGCCGGAGCTGGGGGGGAGTGGGAAGTTATTTAATGGGGACAGAGTTTCAGTTTTGCAAGTAAAAAAAAAAAAGTCTGGAGAGAGAAATTCCCGCCGTGGCATAGTGGGTGAAGAATCTGACTGCAGCAGCTCAGGTGGCTGCAGAGTCCCAGGTTTGATCCCCAGCCTGGCACAGTGGGTTAAAAGATCCAGCATTGCTGCAGCTGCAGTGTAGGTTGTAGCTGTGGCTTGGATTCAATTCCTGGCCTGGAAACTTCTGTATGTTGTGGGGGTGGCCATAAAAAAGAGAAGTCTGGAGGGAGATGGTGGTGATGACTGCACAGCAATGTGAGGGCACTTGATGCTATAGAGCCGGACACTAACGACAGTAAATTTTAGGATATACATGTTTTTGTATATACATAATTTATAAATATAATTTGATTCATGTGATTAAAAAAACATCCCCCCAAAGGACACTGAAACTCATCTGTACAATGAAAAAACACCTGGTAATAGGGTAAGGTGGGAGACCTAGCACATGTGGTTGAAATTGAGGGGTTTGACGAAGATGTAGGGGCTCCCCTGAAACCCTTGGCCAGAGGAGTAGCCCCCAGGGTGATGTGATCAACCCTGCTGAGCCCAGAGAGCTAAAAACAGAGGAACCATTTGCAAGACAGGGACTGTTTCCATCTCCTTCTTGGTGCTATCAAGACTGTAACATGGGGGAGTTCCCGTCGTGGCACAATGGACATGAATCCAACCAGGAACCATGAGGTTGCGGGTTCGATCCCTGGGCTCGCTCAGTGGGTTAAGGATCCCATGTTGCTGGGAGCTGTGGTGTAGGTCACAGACGTGGCTCGAACCCCGTGTTGCAGTGGCTCTGGCATAGGCTGGCAGCTTCAGGTCGAATTAGACCCCTAGCCTGGGAACCACCATATGCCACAGGTGAGGCCCTAAAAGCAAAAAAAAAAAAAAAAAAAGTGTGTCTTGATGTTAAAAGAAAGTATTTAAAGAAAGGATCACTCAGTCCCCAGGGTGCTTTTGCCTGGGAATTATGCTGGCCGGGAGATGTGGCCGGTTCCACGGCTGCAAATGCGGGCCAAGTCTGAGTCTGACATTCAGAGAGTTTTGTTTGGGATGTCAGGTATTTTAAATTTCTTTTTAATTAGCTATCAACACGTAAAAATTGGAAAGTTCTATATTAAAGTCTGTATTTTGGCTTGTCTTGAACAAACAGGAAAATCTGGCAGCGAGGAGCTGGCTCTCCCACGTGGCTGCTGTTCCTAAGTCACGGTAATGCCTTCAATGGATTCATTCTCCCTAGCGTTCCACCATCCCTACCAGTCCCTATTGTCTCCCGCTCCCTCCCAGCCAGTCTGTGTTTGTGACCATATCCCCGTCCCCCCCATGAGGTTTTGCCATCTGAACGAACTAGAACGAGAATCAGAGATTCTGGGAATGTCTTAGGGAGACAGGAAGTTTACATGTAATCTACATTAAGCCCATTTCACAAACAGGGAAGCCCAAAGAAGATAAACTTGCCACGGATCTTTCTTTTTCTTTTTCTTTTTAACAGCCACATCTGCGGCACACGGAATTTCCTGGGGCTAGGGGTTGAATCCGAGCTGCACTGCAGCTTCGCCACAGCCACAGCAATGCCAAATTGGAGCCAGATCTGCCAATCACACCGCAGTTTGCAGCCATGGATCCTTAACCCATTAAGCAAGGCCAGGGATCGAACCCACATCCTCACAGATACCATGTCAGCTTTGCAACCTGCTGAGCCACAGCAGGAACTCCTTGCCCAGGATTTTAGAATCATCAATGCGCTTCAAGGAAATGAGAACGCAGGTCCCTGAGGCCCCATTCCTAATTTCTAGCTGTTCTCACGGCCTTAAAACACCTGAGAGGTCTCCCCCTCCCCCCACAGCCCCCTGCACCCCTCGCAATGCTGCTACTTTGGAGACCCTACACTTAGGCCATTAGGACGATGACGAGACAGAGGTGTAGCTTGAGAAGTGATGCTCTCTGCCTGAGTGACACCGACCACAAGGAAGCTGAGCTGCACGGGTCTGTCCAATTACCCGCTGCTTAACCACAATTGCAAATTCCACCCCATTAAGCAACAGTTACCATCTCATCCTCTAAAAATTACATCAACCCCAGGAGTTTAATAACTTGGAGCCGGGAAGACAATGGGGCTTGATGATACTGAGCTCAAATGGAAATCTGGCTTCTCCACATACACAAGGATCCGAATGAGGCAGTGGGAACCCATTCAATGGCCTCATTATAATGCTATTGTCATCAATTGATGCCATAACTCAGAGTCCATGTTCTACCCAAAGCCACAGTAAGTCTTCCGTGTAATTTCGGATCATTTTAATGTCCCCAGTAGTACCATGGGACTTATTTGATTTCTAAATACATTTGCAAATGGTTGCTTCTCAGCCTCAAATCAATACATCATGAATAGAAAAAGTCACTTTCACAAAGAGCCCCACTGAATTCTTTCTGCAGGAATGCATGTATCTTTGTACTGAACCAGCCCTAGCGGAACAGTGGACCTAAAAGTCTTAGAAACCTTGAACTTGGGTTCAAATTCCTGCTCTGGTCTTTTGAAGCTGTGTGACCCTGGGCCAGTTACTCTACCTCTCTGGACCCTGGCATCCTTATCCATGAGAGTGGAATGATATCCTTGTATCAGAGACCTACCAAATTACTCAAGACTCAACTACATCGTGCAGATTAATCATAAGGCATCATGCAAGTGTCGGCTCCTCTTCATTTTGGTCAAGCATGGAGAGCGTGCTGCCAACATTAGACAATTTGGACCGCCTGCTTTTTAATCTAGGTTTATTCTGTCTCAAGTTTAAATGCCTTTCCTTAAATAATTAATTTCTTGGCATACTTTAATCTTCAAAGCCCTCAACACCTGCAGCTGGTGCTACGGAAAGCAATTAAATTCCTACCACAGCAAAATGAAATTCTCCCCTCCTGGCTTGGAGAACAAAACCTGACAGTATCGAAGTGACTGCTGACCCTCTGGAAAGAGTTCCAAGGGACAGAGAGGACAGGCCAGCCACCAGAGTTCACGATTTAAGGCTGGGTGGGCTGTTAGAGCCAGGGCTCTGCCTGCACCTGGGCCAGGTCTGCAAATGAAGTCACCAGGTTCTCTGCATCCATCAGCCAGCTATCATCCTCGCTTTTGCTCAGGGAAAAAAAAAAAAAAGTTAGCTTTTTTTTTTTTTTTTTTGTCTTTTCTAGGGCTGTACCTGCAGCATATGCAGGTCCCTAGGCTAGGGGTCTAATCAGAGCTGTAGCCGCCAGCCGTAGCCACAGCCACAGGGGATCCTAGCCGCATCTGCAACCTACCCCACCGCTCACGCATCCCTTAACCGGATGATCCTCATGGCAGCACTGGATCCTTAACCCACTGAGCGACCCAGGGATCGAACCCACAACGTCATGGTTCCTAGCTGGATTTGTTACCCACTGCGCCACGACAGGAACTCCAAATGTTACCTTTTAAATCACCAAAAATATATTTGAAAATTAATTTTACCTGGTTAACTTGCTAGATTAATTGGAGCAGCACAGGAGGGTGTTTAAGAGCATGGGCTCAGATGTCAGCCCCTCAACTCCCTCACTGCTGTGTGACCTCAGACAAGTTGCTTACCCTCTCTGAGCTTCCCTGTCTCCCTCTGGAAGGAGATACTGTGAAAAGCCCTTATCTCAAAGTTGTGGCTGGGGTGGGGGCTTACTGAGGTCATGAAGAGCGGGCAGCAAGCCCTCAAGCATATAATACAAAATGTGTCGAAAAGGACCGGCATATATGCATAAGATGGACACAGTGATTCTTCATTAAGAAGAGAATTGCATTTGGAGTTTCCATATGGAGACATACATTTTGTATGAATATACGAAAATAACACATGCTCCTTCTAGAAAGTTTAGAACATGTGGGGTATTATGTGTAACAAAATAAATCTTGTTTTCTGCAACCCCAACACCGTATCTCTAAGGGAGAGGTGGCTGGTCTTTAATAAATATTATCAGTCAGGTAAGCCCTACATGGAATGCAGAAAAATGACCAAAAAGTGTCCTTTCCTTTGGATTCTGGTCCTAGCTTCCAGGCACAGTCCCTAGACACTCAGGGGCCACGAAAGCGTCTCTCACTCCATTTAATTCCTCTATCTATCCATCCATCCATCCTTTCTTCCTTCCTTCCAACGCTGACTGCATGCCATGCCACCCATGCATGCCATGCCACCCATGATGCGGGGAATGTAACTGACAAACTCCCGCCTCTGGCCCAATGTTACCCTCTGCAACAGAGTGAGGTGTGAGCCCACCGCGTCACAGCCAGGCTGGCCCTGCTCCGGAGACACAGGGCTGCCAGGGGACCCGTCTTCCACTGTGGCCCGAATGGGACCATCACCCCACCTCTCCGTCACTGTTTGCTGATCCAGACTTGCTCTAAACACCCAACTGACAGTTCTCCCTGATTTTCCTATTTGTTTAGTTGGGAAGGGAACTGGGTGCAAAAGCCAAAATTTCTGCTGACAGCAAAACCCGTCAAACAAACATTTCTTTTTAGGATAACAAATGTTTTTGTGTTCCAGCACAGAACAATGCTTCTGCCTTTTAAAAAAATCAGGTCAATTACTTTGTTGCTTTTAGTGTCTCAACCCTGCCTGAGTCCTTGCTCTAAAATACTGAGGATCCATGGGTCACACACACTTTTCTAGTGACCTTTTTGCTCCCCTCTAAGGAAAATCACTGCTCTAGATGTTCCCGATCTCCAGGAAGGCAGAACATGTCAGCAGCAAACAGATCTTAAAAGGTGCGAGAGCAAATTATGAGATTTTTTTTTCCCCAGCAATAAAACTGGCTTTATGCTCCTGATAAAACACAAAGATGCACACTTATACCAGATGCTGTTTTCAGGACATTAAAAACAACTTAGACTCAGTTTTGTTTTGTTTTTGACTGCACCTGTGGCATGTGGAAGTTCTTGGGCGAGGGACTGAACCCACACCACAGCAATGACCTGAGCCGCAGCAGTGACAACGTCAGGTCCTTAACTGCTAGGTCACCAGGGAACTCTGCTTCTTCTTCTTCTTTTTTTTTTTTTTTTGCTTTTTAGGGCTACACCTGCAGCATATGGAGGTTCCCAGGCTAGGGGTATAATCGGAGCTGCAGCTGCCGAACTATGCCACAGCCACAGCAGCTCAGAATCCAAGCCTCGTCTGCAACCTACATCACAGCTCACGGCAACACCAGATCCTTAACCTACTGAGCGAAGCCAGGGATGGAACCTGCAACCTCATGGTTCCTAGTCGGATTTGTTTCCACTGCACCATGACGGGAACTCGTCTTCAGTTAATTTTTTAAGAGTTCTGTGTAATTCCATCGTTTGTCTTTTTTTGGGTATAACTTTACAACCTTTGATCATTTATCCTTTTTAAAATTATTATTAATAATATGACTAAGAATAATCCTGAACATTGACTGTTCACATTATGCCAGATACTATGGTAAGTGCTTTACATGCACTGTCTTATTTAAACTTTACAACAATCCTAGCTTTAAGGTGAATGCTATTAGCCTATTATTAGCCCCATTTTACAGATGAGAAAACTGAGGTTCAGAGCATCAAAGTGATTTGCCCCAAGTTCTAAAGCCAGAAATGGAAAGAATAACATTTGAATCCAGGCAGTCTGATTCCAGAGCCTGCAAGCTTTATCTCCACGTACTACATCAACTTTCTACAAAAAGAAAAACAGATACACACAAGAACAAAATAGAAATCATGCCTAAACCTTCCATTTGGAGAGAACCACTTAGCAGCTCGATAGATAATCTTCCATTTTATTTTTCCTTTGCCCTTTTCACTTACCAAAGGTAGCACGGACATTCTCTCACATCAGGAGGCATATTTTCTGCTGTGTTTTGAGTCCCCTGGACATATATTACCGGAAGCTCCACCCTCACGATCAGACAAACCAAGAAAATACCAGGACTGGATAAAAAGCCCAAGGATGACAGTCGGAACTGGGAACAAAGATTAAATTTGAAGGTCTGCTCTTCCCTTGGATTGTGACAGAGCCTCGTGGTTTATAAAGAGAATAGACAGGTTACAAGGCATCAAATAACCAAAGAGGAAGGAAATTTAAAGGAGCAGAAGCAACTGTAATAGGACCGCAGTCTTTGATGCCCCTCCCATTAAGGGGCGGGGCTATGTTCCTTCCTTTACCTGTAGGCGGGCTTGAGATGGCTTTGACCAATAGAGAACAGCAGGAATGATACTATGTGACTTTTGAGGATGGGTCATAAAAGACCATGCAGCTCCTACTCGGCTCACAAGAGCACCAAGCTGCCATGACAGAGGTCCAGCCACCAGCCAAGGCCACCATGCTGGAGAGGCCACCTGGAGGCACTCTGGCCAAGAGTCCCAGCTGAGCCTAGCATTCCAGCCGTTCCTGCCAAGATGCCAACTCCAGATGCTGAAGTCACCCCAGCCTCTGAGGCTCCGGGCCAACATTGCAAAACAGAGTAGACCTTCTTACTGCATCCAGATCCCTGATCCACAAAGTTCATGATTCTTTTTTATGCATGATAAGTGCTCATTATTTCATGCCACTAAGTTGGGGATGGTTTGTTTCACAGCAGTAGATTCTGGAAGAGAATCGAGTACCTAAAAATACAGACTGACTTGGAGAAACTTAGAGCTGAGCTCTGTCTGGGTCATTCTGCTTGCATCTGGGCACCATAGACCAAAAACCCCCTAAAGGTCCTGACAGATCTCTGGACCTGCCCTACCCAGACCTCCAGCAGGAAGGAGGCTAGGAAAGGGCATCAAAATATAATCTTCAAAAGTTGGTTTTTTGTTTGTTTGTTTGTTTGTTTTTGGTAGCACCCACAGCATGCAAAATTCCCAGGCCAGGGATTGAAGCTGAGCCACAGCAGCGACAATGCCAGTCCCTCAACCCACTGAGCCACCAGGGAACTCCAAAAAAAATTTTTTTAAATGTCTCCTGTACCAGTATAGGATGAACACATGTGGAAAATCCATTGTGCTCATTAGGGAGGGGGCCAATAGGATGGCAAAGCTGGTCCAAGAGGCATGTAAGGATACAGTGTCACCAGGCACCCAAGAGGGTCAGTATATGATTGCTGGGTGAGATACAAAACTGGGGAGCCTTCTGCAGGGCAAGGGAATGCTATTCTTGGGGCTTTCTTTGCTAAGAGAGAGAAACTGTATCCACCTCTACCAGACACAGATTTGCAAGTTAGCATGTTCACTTTAGAATCTGGACCCTAAGGAATAGTCAGAGAGTCCAACAAAGGCATGATTCCTTCAAGAGTGAAATAGAAACCACTTCCAGGCTGGCCTGTGAGTCGAGGCTGAGGTGGGACATTGAAAGGGCACGGGGGCCTCCATTTGTCTTGCTCTTGAGTTTTTGGCCATTATCCTTTGGAGAGTCCTGGTACCACCTTAACCCCCCCGGGCAACTTGGGACCTCACCACACCCCCTTTTAAACTACTCCTGTCCTGTCATACTGAACTTGGACATGCGTCTCTGCCTCCCTTGGGCCACTGTCCTCCTGGAGACCTCGGGCTCCCAGCCCTTCTCCTAGGCCCCCAGTCCTCCCCTGCCCCCCAGGCTTCTCAGAGACCCACTAACAGATGCATGATTCTGAAAACAAAGCTTCCAAATCACAAGGAAAAAAAGCTACTATTAATATAGATTTTGATGGTTAACATGCATGTTTGTTCCCCGGCCAATTTCACATCCGAAATATTTCAGGACACCAAAACTAATCTTTGGTCTCATTTTGCAGAGGCCTATATCAAGCAGGTACAGGGCAGCCCAAGGAGGTGGATCCATCTGAAATTCAAGCAGGCCAAGCAGCGAAAAGATTGCAAAAGCACAATAATAGATAAATATGTTCCGGCATCTTTGCAAAGCAAAGCACTCCGATGTGGGTGGGGGTGCCTTTCAGGAACTGGATGCTCTGTGAGCTGAGGCCTCCAAGTAAGACCACCTGGCCACAGGCCTGCTTTTCTCGCTGCCCTCGCCCACCCTGGGGGCTGCTGCTCTCCAACAGCGGCCTCCTGGTCTCCGCAGGTCTCATCTCCTGACACTGGGCATTTTCTGCCCCCTGCCACCCTCACCCCTCCAGCCACTTCAGCCCTGCAGACGGCACTGGGGTGGACCATCCACCACACCAGGGCCCACCCAAACTCCTGCCCGTGCCCCTCTGTGGGGCTGCCCCACAGTCCTGCCAGGGACCCAGCCAAGCCCAGCAGGTCCCAGGCTGTGCTTCCCAACAGTGGAGTGTGGGGAGCCTGGCCGGTCGAAAAGGGGGGCCTTGGGTGGAGGGGGGGCACCAAGTCAGGGATTATATAGACTTACAGCCCCCCGTCACTGTAAGAGAGGCACTTCTCACGTCGGATCGTCCGCCAGCTGAGCAGATCCCCAGGAGGGAAGCCACTTGGCAGTGTCCCCCAGACTCACCGGAACAGCACCCTTCTCCTTAGAAGTCTTGGAGCGCAAAACCTTGTGGGGGCAGCCACGCAAGTTCAGGCGTTTCCTGGGGGCAGAGGAGGCAGAGGCGCTGGAGAGGAGGAGGTGTGCAGAAGGGTCCCTCCGAGACCCCCTTTCACCCCTTTACAGGGAATAATCCGCAGCCTGGGAGGCAGAAGAAGTGGGGGTTCATTTGCTGGGCCAAGCAGGCTCAGCCAGGCTGTTGTTTGCCTAGAATCCCCGGGCAACTCTGAAAGGGTCCCGTCCCACCAGACGCCCTCGGGGCCCCTCAGGGGGTATTTCTTGATAGGAGGCCCCCCATGTCCAGGCAAAGGGCTCACAACCGGCTCTGCTGTTTCCACTCCCTTCAAGCCTAAATCCCCACTCGCTTCCTGCCTCTCCGCTGGGCCTTGGCCTTGGGGGAAATCCTTGCTCTCAAGCGCCCTCCAGGCGTCCCAGGACCCCCTCGTCTTCCCCTCCCCGATAACCTCGCCTTCTGGGGCACCCCTCGCTTGCCTCCCCTCCCCACTCCGCCACACCTGCCTGGGGTGACTTCCGCTCCCTGGACGGGGCCTGAGAAGGGCTTTCAGCCCCCGGCGCTTCTCTGGACTCAAATTCCCAAGCACTTGCAGCTGATGCCCTTAACCTGACAAAGTCAAGGCTTCTCCCTTCCGAACCCCGCCTCCTCCATTTCTTCCTATGTGGGTTACTGCCCCCCACCCCCATCTCCTCTGCCACACCGACTGGAAATCTTTGGGTCACCAATGGCTAGCCTCCTCCCACTCCTTCATTTCCTGCAACCCACCTGCCAGCCATCCAGGGCGCATGCGCCCTGCCAAAGCTCCCCTGCATCCCGCCCACCCCCTTCTCCATTCCCGTCCCTCCCTTTGGCCCCACGTGCTCTTTTCATGGTCTCCTTACTGGGGTCCCTGCCTTGTCTTCATCCTTTTCTGGTCTTCTCGTCTTCCGCTAGACCTACCTTCCCTTAAGTACATCGGGTCTAGTTATATTCTTCCCAAGTTTTTTCCGTGACTGCGATGCCTTTGGAATAAGATCCAAGCACCCCACCCAGCACTCAAAACCATGTTCTCTCTGAGGCCCGCTTCCCTTTTTAACCGAACCCCTGGCTCTCCTTCCGGGCAGGCCACACCCTCCACTCCCCAGACAGGCCTGACACTGCCCGGTTCTCACTCCTGTGTTCTCCTCAGCCTCAAAGGCCTTTGTCAATGTCAGCTGCTCAAACTCCTACTCCTACTTCCACACCCAGCTCGAAAGGCCCTTCCTGCAAAAATCTTCCTGGGATTCTCCCAATTAGAATCAATCTCAAATTACTCTGTCGTCTTGCTGCCGAAACTCGGCCTCTGTGCACCGGCAAGGAATTGAATCACGGAGACAGAGTTCTGGGGAAATAAGAAAAGAAGAGCTTTATGGCTTTGCCAGGCAAAGGGCGCCACAGCAAGCTAGTGCCCCCAAGACTATGTCTTGCCCTGGACGGAGCAGTGCGGAGTCTTAGAGTTTTCAAGGAGCAGGGCGTGATCAGCTCGTGGACACTCTTCTGATTGGCTGGTGGTGAGGTCACTGGGAGTCAGCCTCATCAACCTTCTGGTTCCAACCAGTCAGGGGTCTCTGCTGGGCAGCCGGCAGTTAACTTCTTCCACCTGGTGGGGTTTCAGCGTCTGCAAAACGACTCAAAAGGCAAGGCTTCGAACATCACCTATAGTCTTTGAGGAGGACTTTGTTGAACGGCTAAAGTATTATTCTGTCTTGCTTGATTGTTTTCCTTTCTTTCTGCATTTTCTCACATGTCCAATTAGGTTTATTTTTTCACTAAAGTTTTTGTTTGTTTGCTTTTTTAGGGCCACACCCATGGCACATGGAGGTTCCCAGGCTAGGGGTCGAATTGGAGCTGCAGCCTACACAACAGCCACAGCAACACGGGATCTGAGCCGTATCTGCAATCTACACGACAGCTCACAGCAACACCGGATCCTTAACCCACTGAGCAAGGCCAGGGATCGAACCCATGATCTCACGGTTCCTAGTTGGATTCGTTTCTGCTGAGCCACGACGGGAACTCCTTGACTAAAGTTTTCCTACAGACAAAAGCCAGGTGGAGGCTGGGGGTCTGTTCAGGGAAGGTCCCCTAGGGTCTTGCTCAGTTATACTCCCCCAAATCACTGGTTTAGCTCATTAACGTTTCTCTATATTTGTCTTTGTTAGAATCACTTGTGAGTCTGGGCAGTCAAAAAGTCCAGGGCTGGGAGTTAATTCACCCTGATCACCCCTCAGGCTGCATCCTTGGGTCTGCGGCAAAACCCTGCAGGGGCTAGAATTCCAGTGGGAGCCAAGCGCCTGCAGCTCGATCTGCACAGACACCTTTGTAATAGGCCCGATAAACGAACCAACTAACTGTCCTGACCATTAAAACAAAATGAATAAAATCATAACTTTGGAGTTCCCGTCGTGGCGCAGTGGTTAACGAATCCGACTAGGAACCATGAGGTTGCGGGTTCGGTCCCTGCCCTTGCTCAGTGGGTTAACGATCCGGCGTTGCCGTGAGCTGTGGTGTAGGTTGCAGACGCGGCTCGGATCCCGCGTTGCAGTGGCTCTGGCGTAGGCCGGTGGCTACAGCTCCGATTCGACCCCTAGCCTGGGAGCCTCCATGTGCCGCGGGAGTGGCCCAAGAAATAGCAACAACAACAAAAAAGACAAAAAGACAAAAAAAAAAAATCATAACTTTATGATAGTTACCAATATCCATTGTGCGAAGTCATTATGCTCACACGTAGATTTCGAAATGATACATGAAGGTTCTAAACAGATGAAATGGAAAGGAAAATTCAGGATTTTCTTCACCCTAAGGTTACCTGTCACAGCTTCATCTGTACCTGGACTCAGCGCACATTCCTTCTTTATTTTTTAATTTTAACTTTTTATGGCTGCACCCACCGCACACGGAAGTTTCTGGGCCGGGGATGGAAGCCGAGCCACACCTGCGCCCTGCACCTGCAAAGATGGATCCTTTAACCCACTGCGCCATGCGAGGGATGGAACCTGGGCCTCCACAGCAGCTGGAGCCACTGCAGTCAGGTTCTTAACCCACTGTGCCACAGCGGGAACGCTGATCTCTCATTTCTTAACTGTGATTCCTTCTCCTGGCCTCTGTTACCTCCGGAGGCAGGGACGTGGCCCCAGACATTTAGTCGTGGTGGAATTTGAAGTCGTGCGGTGCCGCAGAGCACCTAAGTCGCAGACAGTCTGGTTTTGAACACTGGATGCCTGAGGACAAGTTCCTCAACTTCTCCAAGGCTCAGGGGCTCCATCTCTAAACTGGGAGAATAACTGCATCTACCACCGATCATTGGGCTGTTGGAAGGGTTAAAACGTGTATTTTGTTCAATGCGTGACACACAGAAAAGAGTGGTGATGGCGCGCTTGTCACTCTTCTGACCAGCCTGGTCCTCTCTGAGCTCCAAAGGACAAAGGACTAGACGTGCTACCTCCTGAGCCTGGAAATTGCCTGGAAGCACTTGGAGCCTTCAGGGTGGGAAGGAGCAGCCAGAATCCTCATCATTTGGCACCATCTCCCCCCCGCCCCCCACACGGAGTTCCCACATCGTTCCCACCGAAGGACCAAAGAGTACAAAGGGTTTCTGCCCCAATATCTCCGCCACCCCAGAACACTTGCTAGTTGCCAGAGGAAAGCATGTCCTCACAAGGGACACATCTGCTGTACCCACCTTGACCCAGCCACACACGTCTCGGCATCATCCCTGGGGCTGGGGGGCAGCCAAGCGTCCTGGGTCCCCACCTACGAAGGCTTCTAATCAATCAAGTCTAATCAATCCTGTAGACTTAATTTCCAGAAATAGATGGGAGAGAGGGACCCTTGGGAACCACGGGCTAAACTCAGAGGGAGGAACGGTCTCAAAGCCAACTGGCCCGATCTCTTAAAGAGTTCGCGTCATGGGAGGTGGAGGAGGGGAGGTGCGGGAGGCGATGAAACCCTACTGGAAATTAAAAGAGACATAATCCGCCAATGTCATATGTGATCCTTAATTGGATGTTGGTCCAAAAAACAACTGTGAAAGACATTTTGGAGACACAGCACTTGATGATGGACTGTGTATTAGATGATGTTAGGGAATTATTGTTGATTATTGTTCATCATGTTTGGTGTGATAATGGTTTTTTGGTTATACAGAATTAATCTTTATTTTTCTGGATGTCTATGCTGACGAATTCAGGGCGAATTGTCACAGGGTCCATAGTTTACTTGGAAATGTTTCAGAAAAAAAAATACTTGTTTATATATAAGGTCAATATGACAAAATGCTAGTAGTTATGAAATGCTAGTAGTTATAAGCCTAGGCAGGGAATAGGGAGTTTATTGCACTAGTCTGGCAATTTTTCCCCATGTTTGAAAAATGCCATCATAAGAAGCTACAAGCACCTGGAGGGTTGTGGGGAGGGGAGACCCCAGCACATGTTCAGCTCTTGTAATCCCCCCGACCAGAATATAAAATGTCTGGTCTCCTTAGAGGGTGACCCAGCTGCCTGGCATTCAGAAGCAGTGGTGTGTGCCTTTGTGGGAAAGCCTGTCCCTGACAATCCACAACTTCTGCAAACTGCCTGAGGACAGACTTGCTTTCAGGGAGAGCTTGCATCTTTCACTGGGGATAATTACATCTTGAGCAACCTTTTTAAACAGAAAGCTGAAGCAGCTGTCATTGGTCCAACCATCTCTCTCCTTCCTTCCAGAAAAGGGAGGTGGGAGGGAGCGGGGAGGTGGGGAGGAGGGAGAGGTGGGGGGAGGGAAGGGGATGAGGGGGGACCGGAGGGAGTGGGGAGGGCTCACCTTCACTGCTGAGTTTTCTCTAGGACCCCAGAATTCCAGGAGGGTGGGAGGGAGGGAAGGTGGGTATGGTCCACGGAGCCGGGTGTAACTGCTAGCTAGATTCAGCTGGGACCAACAATAAACCAGAAGTTTGGGGGCTGGGGCAGCTTTGAAAGCCTGGCCACTTCAAAGCCATTTACTGTGATGGTCTAGTCCTAACTGAGAGCCCAAGGCTGCATCCAGCCCACTGATGTGTCTTATTTGGCCCTCCATGGCAGGGATACGTGTTTAAACATCAAACCCACTTTAAAAAACTTAAACACAGCACACATACTAAAGCACACACATCACTTGCATGGACTCAAAACACTATGTAATCAGCCCCTCAAACTTTCTATGCGCCCCAAAGGCAATTGTTTTCCACACTTTTATCACCATAGCTTGATTCGTTTTGCCTGGTTTTGGAGGTTCTATCTGCTCTTTTTTGTCTGGCTCCATTCACTCAGCATAATGACTATGGAATTCTGATGGTGGTGGTGTGTTCATTGTTGTTGCTATATGCTGTTCCACAGTGGGAACACACATGGTGTATTTATCCACTCTCCTGATCGTGCGCATTCCAATTTGCTGCTGTTATAACAGTCCTGTGACAAGCCTTCTGACCCATGCCTTCTGGTGAGCCTGTGTGCTTGTTTCTCGTGGGTATACACCAAGGAGCGGAATTGCCGGGTCAGCAGATGTGCACATGTTCAGCCCTATGGTGCTTTATAAATTTCTCATTAGTTGGCAACATTGAGAATTTGAGAGAGTTAGCATAAAAATCAGGGTTACTGCTCTCCTTTCATCACCCGCATTCCATCTGTGTGAGTGGCGCTTGGGGTCCCCTACAGCCCTGCCCAGCCTGGTGTCATCCTCCTGGCTCCTGGAGGCATCTTGACTTTGGGACTCTCAGTGGGAAATGATCTGAGTGTGCTTTTACTTGGAGTCGTGATGAAGATTACTGGGTTGCCTAACTTTGAGGTCATGCTGAATAACCCCAGTGGCCCAAAGACTTTGATCAGGTCACTCCAGTCGGGGCTGATCAATGGTCTTCTTCTTCCCTAATGGTGCCTCCTCTGCACTTGGCACCAAGATGCCTTTTCAGTTAACTTGAAGAAGTTTTTGAATCAACGCCCAGCCATGACTTTTTAAAAATCACACAATAGAGTTCTCTAGTGGTGCAGTGGGTTCAGGATCCAGTGTTGTCACTGCAGTGGCTCTAGTTCCATCCCTGGCCTGGGAGCATTCACATGTCACAGACATGGCCAAATAAATAAATAAAAATAAAGAAGTCATACAAAATGACATAGAGAAAAGGAAATTTCTCTCTCCCTCTCACCCCTTCCCCGAACTCCTGGGGTTTCCTCCCCAGAGGCAACCCCAATTTCTAGATTTTACCCGTTTTCATCAATACCTATTCTATGCACAGACGTACACACCTCCTGTCTGTTTTCACAGGAGGGTGCTTTCAGGGTAATCTGTTCTGCACTGTGAACTTTATGCATTGTGCTGGCCCTTCCATGTCAGTACAGATAGATTCTCCTGTTGCTTTTTAACAGCTGCAGAATTTTCTCTTGTCTTTATGCCCGTCAATTATGTAACCAACCCCCTAATGAGGGATGTTGCGGTCATTTCCAATCCACTGCTATCACAAACTATGCTGTAATGAATACTTTCTTTATACAACTGTCTCTGCACCCATGGACAAGCATATCTGCATAATAAATTCTTAGACCTGTGGTTACAAGTCAGAGGGCATCTCCATTTCTTATGTTGGTCAATAGTGCCAAATTGCCCTTTAAAATTGTCGTAACAATTAAGACTGCCTCTGGCAACACCTGAGTGAGTTACCGTGGACTCTGATAAACATACAAACCCCGCAGTTCTGATTTCATTGATCTGGACGTCGCCCAGTCCTTGGAGTTTTATATAAGCTCCCCAGGGGGATGCTAGAATGTTCCAGGGTGGAGATTTCATTCGCAATGGCTCCCCAGGCCAGCGAAGTCTGCAGTCCTCAGCAAGGTAGAGAACCCCATCGTTTTTAATTCCCACCTGCTCCTCTGCTCTCTTGCACAACGTACTCACTGCCTGCCCATCAAGGCTTAACTAGGGTCCTGCCTCGGGAGTGGTACCCTGGCCTCCTGGAGAGTTGTGTGTGCTGTGTGATGCATGGAGAGCTGAGGGGCATAGGCTTGCAAGAGCTGAGGTGTTATGCTGTTAGCATGAAACCTTTTGGTAAGAGTATTTATACTACATTAATTGGCAAACACTACAAACCAAACATTTCCCCCCAGAAAGCCCGTTATTATCATTGAACAGCCTGTCATCATTTTTTTGCTTCCTCTGCTCACTCCTGGCACCCAGGGACCTGTCTATGCCAGCTCTTCTCATGCTCTGTTATCAGGAGACTTGAGCTCCTGTAATGATAAGTAACAATGATGATGAAGATAATTATTTCTTATAGAGCATTTACTGTGTGCCAGTCACTGAAGTCAGTGCTTCCCATGCATTTACACATTCACAACTTACAATAACCCTGTGAGGTAAGGACTATCATTACCCCGTGGTCCCTGAGGCACAGAGAGGGAAGGTGACGTGCCCAAAGTCACACAGCCAGTGAGCGACAGCCACGGCAGAGTAGATCTCAGTAAGCATTGGTTGCGTGGATGGATGGATCTTAACTTCCGGAAGCAGGTGCTGGCAGGCAATAGCTGTATAGACAAGGCAGGACCTTCTCAGTAAATTGCAAGTGTCTCTGATGGCTGGTTTGTGACCTGCCCGCCCCTCCCCCCCTCAGAGTTTGTATTAGTTTGATGTTGTTATTGCAATAAAGGCCACAAAATTAGCAGCTTTAAAGGCACACATTTATCATTTTACAGCTCTGGAGGTCAAAAGTCCAAAATGGGTCTCACTGAGTTTAAAGATATCTACATCTTAATCCCCAGGGGCTTTTGTTACTGGCGTGGCAAGAGGAACTTTGCAGATGTGATTAAGTTAAGAATCTTAAAATTTGAAGATTATCCTGGATTACGCAGTGGGCTCAGTGTAATCACAAGGGTCCTTATAAGAGGGAGGCGGGAGAGTCGGGGCAGGATCAGTGAGGACAGAAGCAGAGGTCAGAGATGCGGCCACCAGCCAAGGCATATTGGCAGCCCTTGGGCACTGGAGGCAGATTCTCCCCTAGAGCCTCCAGCAGGAATGCAGCCCTGACACGGCAGTGATTTTATCCCCGCAGACCCATGGGGTCCTCTGACCTCCAGAACTTCAAGATAATACATTTGTATTCTTGTAAGCCACTTTGTTCATGTGTTTTGTTACAGCAGCTCAAGGAGACTCATACATGGTCACAGGCCATTCCCTTTATCAGAAAAACACGGCAGGTGGCAGTCTTTCAGAGGAGAGCAAAGATGGCTTAGGACATCCTATATCCCAGACTCTGGAGGCTGAAAAGAGATGGGGCCAGGCTACTTTCTGTGGTTAGCTGAGGTCAAGTGCACACAATGGGGTGGGGCGGGATTGTTGTGGGCAGGAAGGCAGTGGTATTAAGCTAAAAGGGGGATCAGAACTTTTCCAAGCTCTGTGGAAGGACTCATTGAATGCCCCAGACTTGGACACTAGGCTGAAGTCAAAGGTCCTATAGCCTGGGCACAGTGACAGTGATGACAGGAGAGATGGGGGCAGTGGAAAGAGCACTGGACTGGGACTCACCGAGCCTGCCTGCCATCAGCTGGCCCTGCGACCTCAGACTCTTTCCCACATTTTCTGGGGCTCAATTCTTCCATGAGTTATGAGGGGTTCAAACAGGATCCATACCTCCCACCTTTTAAAAAATGTCTTAAATAGCAGCCTCCTTTCTCCCAATGAAATCTTTCAGGTATGACTCAGGACTTAAGATCATAATTGTAACAACAACGAGCACTTAAATGGGACTTGCTTTGCCCTAGACACTCTTCTTCTTGCTCTGCCTCATAAATGTAAATGGACTTGTTCAATGCTCACAACGGATCAATAGGTAATCACTGTCATCTTTATTCCACAGATGAGGGAACTGAGGCACAGAGAGGTTAAAAAAAACTTGCCGAAGGTCACCCAGCAGGGAAACGGTAAATTCTGGTCACCCAGGCACGCCAGATCCAAAGAGAACTGAGAAGTGGGGTGGGGGGCAGGTTGGGGGAGATCTGGCCAGAGATGTTAAATTGAAATGGATAATAAAGAGCTGGGGGAGGTGGGGAGACGGAGAGAGAGGAGGGGAAAAAAACCCTTGTGAGTTGGAAAGATGATTTTGGAGTCTGGTCTCTGGGAGGTCGTGGAGCCGTCCTGGGTTTGAGAGAGCTGTGGAGTCAGGGGAAGCAGGCAGAGCATCTCCATCACCAACAGGTGCCCAGGGGGTCTCTCGGAGTGGGCTGGGCATGGGGACTGGACCATTGGGGCCACAGCATGTATTTGGGTTACACTTACAGACTCATTTTGGGAAGCAGATCAGATTGATTCTGCCATGGTCAGGCAGAACCTCATCCCCTACCCTTCTCTTTGTCACCCCTCTTCCAGCCCCCTTGATCATTTCTGCAGAAGCCTCGGGTTTCAGGCAATACCATTTGAAAACTGCTACCCTCCATTCCATTGGCTCCTGTGCTCCTGCCTGCGCAGGCCACAGAGAGACCGAGGAGGCCCCCAGCTCCTCCGCCCACTCAAGGTAGCTTTGGAAGGCTCAGCTTAGACGTCCTCACTGCCAGATGCTCACATCAGAACTCAAAGTCTCTGTTAAGTGCACATTCCTTGAGCAAAATGACCTTGAGCAAGCCTCTTCCCTAGACTCCAGGTCTCAATGGCAAAATGGAGCTGATATAATAACTCTCCTTTGGAGGCCAAGAAGCAGGGCCTCAGAACCTCTTAAGAAAATTAAGAAGAGCCAATATACATTGAGCGCCTACATGAGAAAATGGTTTTGCTATTTTAGACGTCACTGCTTCCACTGTCCTCATTTGACCAGTGAGAAAACTGAGGCCCAGAGAGGTGAAATGACTGACCAAGGACACACAGCAAGGCAGTGCAGAACTGAAGCCAGGACCCAGGCCCTAGAACTGGGCCTCTGCCTCTTCACCCTGACCATGCAGCCCAAGCCACAGGAAAAGCCTGCCCTGTGCCTTCTGGGGTGAGTGTCCCTGAAATCCCCTCCTCATATTTTTTACAAACAAGGAAACCGAGGTTTGGAAGCACGAAGCCACCTGCCCAAGGTCACCCAGCCACTCACATCAGAGCTAGAGATCCAGGCGGGTCTGACTTCAAGCTCGTGCCCCTGCCTGGTCCCTCACGCAGCCTCCAGATCTCCCACCTAGTGCTTGGATGCTGGCGTTTTTCTGAACCTATCCCAGGCCTCAGCTGGCTCAAAGCAGAAAAAGTTCCTCCTGTAGCCTCTATCAGAGCCCCTCCCGGTCACCAGCGCTTCCCGAGGAACCTCCAGGATGCCAGAGGCAGGAAGCTGCAGAAGCCCCAGCCCCAAGTTGCCCTCCACGCCTTCCAAGTGATGCTCGTCCTTGGAGGGGAGGGAGAACAGCTCTCCTTGCCTTCCAAGCGGTTGGCAGAGGCGGCTGCTGCTCCTGCCTGCTGCCTGGCTGATGGAGAGATTATTTCTAAGCCCTTCCCATTCCCCCCCTCCACCGCTTCTCTTGCAGGACCACACTGGCTGTCCCCGTGGGACTCAGTGCATAGCCCGCCGCTGAAGCAGGACAGCTGGCCCGGCTCCCTCCCAGCATGAACCCCTCAAACCCTCACCTCACACAGGAAAAAGGGCTTCTGGGTCCTTTTATAAAAGCGACCCCACTCTCCCTGGGCTTTTCTGCAGCTGCTGAAGAGAGAGATACAGAATGAATGGACTTCAGGTTTCGGAAGAAAGCAGGCGAAGAAAGGTTGAAAACTAACTCTGCCAGCAACTGCTGTGTTTGGGATGGTTCTTTGCTTCTCCTTCATCTCCACCACAAACCCATCTCTTCCCGGGGCATCGAGACATGTGCTCCCCTTGCCCGGCAGGGAAACAGCTGGAAACGGGCTCCCTGAGAAGGGTGGGTGAGTTAAACTTCAGAGGAAGAAGTTAGTGTTTGCTGCAGGGGTGGGGGGTTGCCGGATGCGCTCAAACACCCTTTGCCAAAGTGCTGTTTTGAGTGATTCTATTGCCCAGGCTCTGGGAAGAGGTTTGCATGCCGGCTACTTCTGGGGGGCGTGCATTACAAAGTTGGCTTTGTGCAGTGAATGCAGAAAGGGCATTGGGGGGGGGGGGTTCTAGAAAGGGCTCCCTGCGTTGCACTGGGACTCTCTGTGTGACCTTGGCCAAGTCCCTTCAGCTCTCCAGCTCTGGGGTTTTTTCACTCGGAAAACAAGAATGCTTGGGAAGGGCTCCCCTGATTTCAAAATACTCTTCTCTCTGCAGGCTGCTCCTTGTTCTCTGGCCATACGTTGTAAACCAAGCAATCACGCAGAATAGCAGAATATCGTGTGGTGAGCAAGTGTAAAATGCATAGGCTGTGATTCAACTCTCCACCGGCTGCTGGAATCCGACTGGCTCTGAAATTGAGAGGAACTTTTATTTCCATTCAGCTGCTGAGTTTTTCCCTTGATTGGAGTGCATCTTGGAATGTAAGGTTATGGATGCTTTAGAAACAGCTCTGGCTAGAATGAAGAGCACAGGAAATGGTTGCAGGAGGCTGAGAGTGAGGAAGATTGTGGCAATGTTTTGTTTTGTTTTGTATTGTTTAAGGCATGGGCTAAATCTAAAACCCTTCCTCTAAGTCAAGCGTCCCAAATAGGTCTGAAATGGAGAGATCATTAGCGGCCTCTTCATTCCACAGATAATAAGATCGAGGTCCAGAGAGGGGGATTGACTGGCTCAAGGTCACACAGCAAGGTGGCTGAGGCAAACACCCCACGATGGTGTGCCGTCACTGATGGCAGCGTCCTCTAAATAGAAAAGCAAATGAGAGGGATGAGGTGACCATTGTAAAGCGACTCCTTGAGCGTGAGATGCTGTGCCAAGCAGATTCCCAATCCTCATCGCCTCACCTTTCTGGGCCTCAATTTCCTCACCTGCAAAATGGAGATACTAATGTATCTTATGGGGTCGTTGAGATGAGTTACCTTAGGAGGCATGGGGATGGGTGCCTGGCATGTCAGAAATGTCTAGAAGCATTCTTAATGTACACTGCATGTATGTTACTGCATGTAACCCTCACAGTGCCCATAAGGTGGGCACCCCAACTACCCCAGCTGTGCAGATGAAGCGAAGGCCTCAGAGAGGCTGAGAAACCCACCTGTGGTGGTGGTCTGTAAGGGATCAGACCCTGGCTGTGAACTTGATTTTTGCACCCTTAAGCTCTATTTCTAACAACTGTCCTTTGCAAGGTTGGTATGAGTCTGGTTACTGGCCCAATAATGATGAGATCAGAGAGATTCAGGCCCATGCCCAAGACCATACAGCCTGCAAGTGACCCAAGCTCTAGCTTGCCCAACTCAGGACCGAGCTCCCCAAGTCCCAGTCACCAAATGCCTGTTCCAGGGAGATGCTTCGGAGATAGGAGTTGACACTATCTGGGAAGGGATGTCATAGCCATCTCCTTTTGTTCGCTGATAGATCCCAAGTGCATCTGGTGCCCAGTAGGTGCCCATCCGTGTTGGAGGGAAGAGTGAAAGAATAACGGATACAGGTGCAGTTGCCCGAAAGCAAACGTGAGATGCTGTCTAGGACTCTGCCCCGAGACTGATGCCCCTCCCCTTTTCTTGCCCTTGTCCCTTCCGGTGCCAGGACGTCTTCGGCGATACCCAGAGACAGGGGTCTGCACGCCGGACACCATCACTTCCGGTCCTGCAGCCCTTGGAGTCAGCTCTTTCCCGGCCCTGTGGAGCCACCATCCATCAAGGGCATTTACTACCGCCGGGCCCGGAAGGTGGGCGCGCTGGATGCCTCCCCGTCAGGGGACCTGAAGAAGGAGATGCTGGTCAACGTGGGGGGCAGGAGGTACCTCCTTCCCTGGAGCACGCTGGACGAGTTCCCGCTGAGCCGCCTGAGCAAACTCCGCTTCTGCCGGAGCCACGAGGAGATCGCGCAGCTCTGCGACGATTACGACGAGGACAACCAGGAGTTCTTCTTCGATCGGAGCCCCAGCGCTTTCGGGGTGATCGTGAGCTTCCTGGCGGCCGGCAAGCTGGTCCTCCTCCGGGAGATGTGCGTGCTGTCCTTCCAGGAGGAGCTGACCTACTGGGGGATCGAAGAGGCCAACCTGGAGAAGTGCTGCCTGCGGACCCTGCTGCGGAAGCTGGACGAGCGGGCGGAGCTGCGCAGGGAGGAGGCGGTGCAGCGGCAGAGGGAGGCCAGCCGCCCGGCCGTGCGCACGTCCCGCTGGGGCCTCTTCATGCACCAGCTGCGGGAGATGGTGGAAAACCCGCAGTCGGGGCTCCCTGGGAAGGTCTTTGCGTGTCTGTCCATCCTCTTCGTGGCCACCACGGCCGTCAGCCTGTGTGTCAGCACCATGCCGGACCTGAGGGCGGAGGAGGACAAGGTGAGTGCTTGCTTTCTCCAGCAGGCCGTGCCCGGCGCCGCGGGACTGAGAGGCCACGAAAACGCTTTCGTATTTTTCAAACAAGAAGGGAGGAAACGAGTACGATCCCCGCTGGGTCGTACACATTTCCAGCCAATGCAGTCGTAAAAGATAACTTTTATGTGTGTTTTTTGGAGAAAGATGCGCATAAAAGGGGTCCGGGAGAGTCATCAGTAGCAAAGGCTGGCCATCGCCAAAGCCACCCTGGTCTTAATGGGCAGAGCAGGCCCACGTCACGTGTGCCTGTGCCAGCTCTGTGACCCCTGGCAAATGTCTCCACCTCTCTGAGCCTTGGTTTCCTCCTCCGTAAAGCAGCTGACCTGGCTATGAAGGGTCACACCCTGGACGTATTCACCGCGTGTTAATTGAGCAGCGGCTTGGAGTGGGGCGCTAGACCAGGCCAAGGTTGCCTCCCTTCTTAAGCCAGCATTCTCGTGGGCATCTCAGCTCCAGTCTCAGATGGAGAAATTGAGTCTCAGGACGTTCAGCTTCCCCAGAGTTACCACGCAAAGATGCTGGTGAGAGTCTGGACCCTGGTTCCTGAGCCCCCCAGTCAGCACCCCTCCCCCACCCCCACCCCCAGATGAGGACCTCGGAGCTGAGTTGATGTGGAAGTGACCCCGCCCCAGGGGTCCTGAGCAGAAACCTTTGCTTGCCCACTACTGTACTGTCCTTCCAAATAGCGGTGGGAGACCCCACCCCACCTCCGGGACCTGGGTGGTCTGAGAAATGAGATAAGGACCTGACAGTGTGTTGGGAAGATGAAGGGAGAGCTTCACATTGAGATGTGGATGGTTTCTTGAGTTAAAATGTGGCCCCATACTCCTCCATGGCTCCCGTCCCCTGACGTCCTAATAATGTCACTTGTGTTGACATTATAGCAGGGGATTCCAATAAACAACGCACGTACATGAAGCAGTGCAGGCTATATATGTGGTTTATAACTGGTGTCATTGACCTAAGTCCTCTTCCCTTAAACATATATCCCGGAGACCATCAGAGAACTTTCCAGAAAGACAGGACTTAGAGGGAGAACCAGCCAGTGCTTCACTCAGAATAGGCACTTGATACATGTTTGTTGAATCAAAACCTGTCTTGTCCAACCTGGAAACGTTTTGTCCTAAAGGAAAGCCACCAAAATGTTTCACCTTTCAAACAGCTCTTTTTTTTTCCCCCTAGAGAAGACCTTAGCGCTAATTGTAGGCATTTTTTTCATTCTTTAGCACGAAATCATGTGACTCAAGAACCTGCTTGTGGACAGAAAGATTTAGATGTGGACACTGCAGTGAAAAGATTAGGAGAAAGTAAGGGATCTCTGTTCCCCAAGGATGGGACTTGATCCCACTTGCTGAGGAAGGGCCCCTGGATTTTTCTCGCGCCTCTTCCTCATAGGGCTTCACAGGGTTTAGATTATGCAGAGGGACAAGCTCTTTCCAAAGCCTAATGGTTTGAAAATCATGCAGGGTATGAACCCAGGATGGTGTCACAGGAATCCGGAAAAATAAATCAGGGGCGGGAGAGAGAACTGGGGACTCAGGCAGCCATTTCTATTGGTAGAATAAGAGGGGTGATGTCCACCCCTGATTGTCCTGTCCGGAGAGATGATGGGAGGTGCAGCCCTCCCAAAAAAAGGTGTCTATTTCCCCATTTTTTGACGGTAATTCAGAGAGGCTGGAGACTGAGGACCAGGCGGGCTTTGTTCCTTCAAACGGTGCCCTTCTATTTACATAAAAATATGCTGTTCTTTCCTGGCCACACGTGCCTGGTATTTCATATTTGGCCTCTGGGACATCAGTCTGAAAGCAGCGATTCAGCAATGGCTGCAAAGCCAGGCAGCTCGCTCCTGGGGACAGTCAGTGCCCAGGAGGCCTGGGGAGCCGAGTCATCCCCAGAGGATGTGACCCACAGAACTCCTTCATCAGACACGGGAGAGGGGTCACGCCGGGTTGGAGAATTAGAACACATGCAAAGTATTTTCCTTTCCTTTCTTTCTTTTTCTTTTCTTTTCTTTTTTTTTTTTTTTTTCTAGCTTCTTACAGCAATATCCCTTGAGTAAACTTGGCAGTGGGGTGCAAGCTCTGTGCCTGAGATTGCAAATTAAAATGGAGCGGGGGGGAGGCAATAAGACAGGCAGGATCAAGCCAAGTGCCTAAGCATTTCCAGCAGCATTCAGACTCTGCTGGCTTCCCTGGGGCAGCTCAGCCCCAAAGGGATGAGGGAACTGAAGCTTATTAAGTGCCCCTTCAGGAGGCTGGCATTTGCTAGGATGGACTTAATCCTTGCAGTAGCTTTTGGAAGTGGATACCGCTGCTCCCCGCCGCCCCCATTTTACAGATGAGTAGACTGAGGCTCAGGGAAGTTTTATCACTTTCCTAAGCTTGAAGTTAGTAAGTGGCAGAGCCAGGATTTGAGCTCACCCCTGCCTGGCTCTCGAACCCAACCCCTTAGGATGGCACCATCTTTCAATGCTAAAGCCACTCTACCTGTAGGCTGGACCCTTAGCCTCCACGACACTTAGCATTTCTGAGGCAGCCAGACTTTCTGAAGTGCTTCTGTGTCTGCTGGGACTGTTCCAAGTGCAGATGCTCTGGGTTTGAATCTCAGCCTCATCCCCACACACTCAGTGATCCTGAGAAAGTCACTCTTTGCGCCTCCGTTTCCCTCTCTGTAAAATGGGGATGCTATTAACCTTTTCTTCAAGCAGCTACTTTGAGGACTGAAAGAGTAATTCGGGGTGTTCCCTGGTGGCTCAGAGGGGTGGGGATCTGGCATCTGGGGTTTGATCCCCTGGCATAGGAACTTCTGCATGCTGTGGGCATGACCAAAAAAATTAAAGAGTAATTCAATGTAAAGTGATTAGAACAATGCTGACACATAGGCAGTGTTCAAAAAAGGTCAGTTGTCATCCTGATCCACTTCTTAGGTACTCGTTCACAGGAAGTCACAATATTTATCCTTTTACTCTATTCATCAACAGGTACTGTGTGCCTGTTAAGTACATTCTTCTAGGTGCTGCAGATAAGACAAATCTCTCACTTTCTGAGCAGCCCAGGTCCCTTTGTTTTTTACCAACCGAGATGAAATTCACATTACATGAAATTAACCATCTTAAAACAAACAATTCAGTGGCATTTAGCACACTCATAATGTTGTGTGGGCAACACTTCTATCAAGTTCCACAACATTTTCTGCACTCTGAAGGAAAACTCTGCACCAGTGAGGCAGCCGCTCCGCACCCCCACCAATTTTCCCCTGGCAATGACCAGTCTCCTTTCTGTCTCCATGGACCTCCCTACTGCAGACACTTCATTTAATGGGATCCTACCATTCGTGGCCTTTTGCTTCTGGCTTCATTCACGTCATATAACATGTGCAGGGTTCATCTGCGTTGAACCCTGCCAGCACTACATTCTTTTTGAGGGCTGAGTAATATTCTACTATCTGTAAATGCCACAGTGTGTTTACCTGTCCATCTGGTGATCAACACTGCAATGCCCCAGGTTTTCCACTTCCCTCTGCCCAAGTCCCGTGCCATGGTTGTCAACCCTGCCCTTTTGCCCAGGTGCCCTTTCCACATAGCCCTTGCCTAGCATCTCTGCTGGTCACAGCACCTTGCCCTCCCTCTGGGGGAGGCTGAAGGACACCGGGTCGCTACAGCTAGACACTTGCTCCTTTTCTTTTGGCCTCTTTCTTCCTCTTTTCTGCTCCCGAGATATCCCGAAGGCAGCAAACGGTATCATTCATGAGAAGGAGCTGAAATCTCCTGTCTGCGCGTGCTGGGTTGGAATCCCAGCCTGGTACGCCCTGGCTCTGCCCTTGGATGTGTCACTCTGTTTCTCTGTGCCTCTATTTCCTCACCTATGAAAGATGATAGCGACAGCACCTGCTCAGAGGGAGCCCGTAAGGCTGATGATCCTTTTATCATGTGCTGGCACAGAGCCAGCATGGGCTGTTTTCACCCACCTTTGGGGCTTGTTCACACCCTCCCACCTGCACATCTGCCTTGCTCATCACACTCTCCCCGCTTCGTGGAACCAACGTGGCGGCAGTCAAGGTGGCAGCCGGTAGGTTCAAACATCTCTGTTTCCAGTGCCTAGCATCATTCTTCACTCACTCATGCACTTCCCCGAGGACGTGCTCAGTGCTGGGGACGTCTGGGGACAAGTGGGGGCACATGCTCTCATGTCCCTTCCCATTCTCGCTTCACCTCCTCCCCAGAAGTTTGCAGGGGACTTTCAGAGATATTGCAAAACGACACACTCCAGATTGCAGCTGCGCAAAGGGCGCTGGGCGGGAGCAGAGCTTGGGGGGTGTGATTTGGGGGGCCACCTGTGCTCTGCTCTCCGTGCCTCACTGAGATGGGGAAGGAAGGCACATAGACTTTTAAAGACCAAGAGAACCACGGGGGACCCCTCCATGGAACAATCCCCTCCTGGCATTGGGTGTACCTCAACTTTAGGCATGCAATACCTATCCCCTCCCCGGCCCCAACTCCTCCCTGCCTTTGATAAAAAGCTTCGGGCTGGAACCAGCATCTCCTCCTCCCTGGCTCTTTCTTGGATCATGAATTAGCTCCGTAAAGAACTGCCCACTCTCAGTAGCTTCTCTGTGTTCAGTGACATTTGGTAATTGCCTTAGGGAATTCTTCTTAACCTGCTTTTGGGGCTTGGAGGTTTTCTCCCTCCAGCTGAGCTTCCCTCTGTCCCAGCTGACAAGCCGTCCTCTCCATCGCCCTTTCCCATGGGTAGCACACGCCATGGCTCCAGTTCCTAGCCCCCCCCCCACTCTGCCCACCCTGCCTGGCTCCACACCCTCCTCAGAGCCCCGGTGTGCCAGGGCTGGGGAGTGGGGGCAGCTGAGGGAAGGGACAGCAGCTCAAGGTGGTGTTGGGGGTGGGGGGTGGACCATGGAAGGGCCATGAAGGAGGGGAGCATGGCAGAGAGAGACTGGGCTCCCGGGGAGAGGCGTGGGTCAGCAGTGCCAGGCATGGGAGATGCTCGAAGAAAACAGCCCAGGACCAGAGGCCAGGGACAGAGGCACAAATGATGGAATTTGTGGCCAGGAGGAAGCAAAAGGAGGGAGTGGATGGAGCTAAAGAGGGTAAGACATGGCCAATTCTGGCCGCATTCCCAAGGGGGAGCCGGCAGGCATTGCTGGGAGACAGCGGGTGCGAGGGTGGCTCCAAGGTCAAGACTTTGGCCCTGAGTCCCTCCCAGATGGAACTTTTAGAACTGGCCCTCGCTGCACCTGCAGCCGTCTGCCGGACAGCCTGTCCAGATGGTCTCTCAGGGACAATGGCTTTGTCCTCAGAAAGCCCTGGCCACCCTCTGACCCCAGAGCCCTTCAGAGCAGCTCTGCTCCAGAGCTTTGGGAAAGGATGGGGCTGCTGTCACCCCCTCACCCAGAATGGCTCAACCACTCAGACTCAAACTCTGCTTTCTTTTTCACTAAGATCTCATCATAGCCTGTATGAGTCACCCTTTTAAAGTGCACAGCCAGTGGGTTTTAGTATACAGTTGTGCAACCATCTTCACTGTCTAATTCCAGAACATTTTCATCACCCTAAAAAGAAATCCCACACATACCAGTTACTCCCCCCCATTCCACTAGCCACCTGTGACCACGAACGTACTTTCTATATTCGTGAATTTGCCTTTTCTTGGCATTTTACAGCTATAGAAGCAGGCAGTGTGTGGTCTGTTATGTTGGCTTCTTTCACCGAGCAAAAGGGTTTCAAGCTTCACCTGGTTTGTGGATGAACCAGAACTTCCTTTTTGTGGCTGCATAATATTCCATCATATGACTAGACCATATTTTGTTTGTTCACTCATCTGTGGATGGGCATTGAGCTTGTGTCCACACTTTGGCTGTTATGGATCATGCTGCTGTGGATATTCATATACAAGTTTGCATGTGAATGTATGTTTTCAGCGCCTTTGGGTATGTACCTCAGAGCGGAATTGCTTGGTCATAGACCGAATGTGTATTTAACTTCCTGAGGGACCACCCACCTGTTTTCCACAGCAGCTATACCATTTTACACCCCCGCCAGCAACATTTGGGGGGTTCTGATTTCTCTACATCCCTACCAACACTCATTTCTTTTTATTGAAGTATGATTGGTTTATTCTATTATGTTAGTTTTAGGTGCACAACAGAATGATGTGTTCTTTTATAGCGTTTACACCATTGAAAGTTATTAGAAACTATTGGCTCTATCGCCTGTGCTGTACGTGACATCCCTGTGCCTTATTTACCCTATAACACCAGCCTGTACCTCTGAATCCCTCTCCTCTTACACTTGCTCCTTTTCGTCCTTATCATCACAGCCATCCCAGTGAGTATGGGGTGGTAGCTCCTCTGGTTTTGATTTCCAATCCTGACTTTTTTTTTAACTTTCCATGATGGAAAATTTCAGGCATTGTCAAAGTAAACAGAATTGTATAGTGAACTCCCAAGAAGTACTCATGACTCAGCTTTCAAAATTGTCCACAATCTGCCATTCTGGTTTTCACGCTCTCCACCCCCTCCCACCCAATCCTTCAGCACCATGATTGATCGTTATTTTCATTTTACAGTGTTATGGGTAAATTTTACACACACTGAACAGCGCAAGTCTTATCTGTCCAATCAACAAAGGGGGCACGCCCATGTTACCCAGAACCCTGTTTAATAGGGAATGTTCCCATCACCCTAGAATGTTCTTTCAGCTTCCCTCGTAGTCCTTCCCTACCCCATCCAGAGGCAGCGCTGTCCACCTCTGATGAGTTTTGCCTGCTCTTGGACTTCGCCTGGATGAAGCACATCTGGCTCATTCACAGCACATCTGTCTGTGACATGGTCCGTGTTGTCACGCTGCCCACCCCTCCCCCTCCCCAGGGCTGGTCACCTTTTTCTTCATGGCAGGAGGGAATCAGATCATACCTCGCTGCTGCAAGTGACAAGCCCCCTGGGAGGGCGGTGTCACAGACCATCCTGTTTTGGCCAGGACTGAGGGAGTTCCGGTGATCTGGGACTTTCTGTTGCTCAGCCCGGAAAGTTCTGGGCAAACCAGGGTGAGCTGTTCATCCTACCTCCAGAATATGACCAGAAACTTGCTGAGAGAAAGAGTGACGTTTTTCCTTTCCTTCCCTCGAGTTTTATTCACATCTTGGCTGACCTGGGATCCTTTCCTCAGCTCGAGCCCCATAAAGTCCTGCCACCACAACGCTGGCCGCTAGTGGGGCATTGCTCTGAGGGCCAGCACTGGGAGGCTGCTCCGGGATGCAGAGTGGAGCAGCAATGCAGGGGTGACTCGGCAGAGCGCTGCTGCAGTGCAGGAGGTGGCCAGCGGCGGGAGGTGGGGGTGGACTGGGGCATGCTTCGAATATCCAAGAGCTGACACCAGAGGCAGAAGGAGGACCCGCAGAGCCCCCTCTGCCTCCCAGGAGCCACCTTTCTGAGCTCCTGGGTCACTGGTCTGGGAAGATTATTTTCAGGCCACAAGAGGCTTTTACACCAAAGAAAAAACTCCCAGAATGTCAGCAACAAAGAAGCCTTATAGAGAGAATCTGGCTCAGAGTCTGAAAAACTTCCAGGCTCCTCTGACTCAACAGGGGGGGTCTTGCCAAAATGCAGGTTCCTGGGCCCCACTCCAGGGCTTTGCTATCATGATGGGAGCCCCAGAATCTGCATTTGTAACAAGCATTCTCGGGCATCCTGAGGCAGGGATTGTGAATCGGCTTGGAGAAATGCTAATTTTGGTCTACTTTCTTCATCAGAAATTAAAACACAGAGAGAGGCAGTGATCACTGAAAGGTCACATAGCAAGTGTGTAGCAGGACTGGGAATCAGGATCCAAAACTCCCGAGCCTTCCAGAATCCCCAGGCAGTCATGGCAAAGACGGCTCATGTGCTGGAGAATTCCCTCAGCTTCCCATAAAGTCCAGGATAGAAGGGGACAGTTAGCCTTGAACTGACGAGGCGGGCTATGTCTGTGACCGGTGACTCAGCTCTGTTACCTGTGCCTGCAGGTGTAGCAGCCTGCTGACTCCTTTACCTGCCTCACTCCCATTCATCACTACACTCCGGAGACAGAGAACCAACAGTCCAGGGGGGCGAATGATTTGCCCGAGTAGGCAGAAGTGGGAGAATGGAACCTGGGTCACAGACACTCCTGACTCCACACCCTCAACCCCCATCCCCACCTCCCACCTCTTTGGTAGACCAGAGAGAAGGCGGGGCAGAGAGCTGCTCGTCCCCGCACCGGCAAACAGAGATCAGGACCGTCCGGCTCATTGCTTCTTTCAAAAGCCAGACATAAAGAACATTTCAATTTAGAATCCCGGTGAGCCCAGGCACTGGAAATAATTTCTTTTTCCAGTTCAGGGGTTTTTAATCCAAAGAAAACTGCAGGTGTCAACATCTTGCTTTTCACTCAGTCAGCTGGCCTTGGTCCTTCACTCGCCCATCCGTCATGGATACAGAGGGTAGGGCGACTGATGCAGATGGAGATGGAGCTGATGGAGAGGCAGATGCAGCTAGAGATGTGGACACAGATGATACAGATATAGATGGAATTTTTAGAGTCAGGTTCTCAACGCTGGCTCTGCATTAGAATCATTGATGGGACTTCTGGAAAGTTCTACGGCTCAGCTGAAACCTAGATCAACAAAATGAGAATCTCTGGCGTCCCGGACCGGACATCAGGCTATTTCAAGGACACCCCCACCCCACCCCTGCCGCCAGGGGATTCTAATATGTGCAGTCAAGGCTGAGAACGACTGCGTTAGATCAGAGCTTCTCCAACTTTATTGTGCATGCATGTTATTGTTAAAATGAAGATTCTGGCTCCAAAGGGATGAAGTGGAGCCCAGGATCCTGTGTTTCTAACAAGCTGGGGGAGGAGGATGCTTCTGGTTCCAGGACACTCTCTGAGTAGCAGAGGGGCTAGCGGAAGTCCCTGTTGGGAACATGGGTGGGAGTGACACAGCAAGGAGCCCACAGGAGCTCCCCCCCACCCCCACCCCGGCTGGGATCTCGCAAGAGAAATAGCTGCAGTCCACATCACAGGGCTGTGCTAGGAATGCAGGCACCCTCTCTGCCCACACCCCAAGCATTCACCCCCCAGAAACCACATCTGCTTCTGTAGTGCTTTACCTCCAGAGTCTAACAAGGGGCCTGGCACAAGATGAACCCACCACGCATTTGGCTTGGATGAATGAATGAGGGATGGCGGGCAAAGACGTTACAAAATAGCATAGAGTCTCCCGGGAGACCATCAACCATGACACTGAGCCCCAGCAAGTTATTTCAGCACTTGGACCATAAATGAAGCCAAGCTGCCTGCTCATGGCATCACTGCGGGGCTTCAGTGACAGCACCAGGGCAATGCCTGGTACACAAGAGGTGCTTAAATCGGTAAAGGAGAAAATGGGCTGTTCTAACAAAGAGGGCCCCCAGTAGAACAGCTTTAAACATAATGGAAGCTGATTTCTCTCACAACGAGGGCCCGAGGTGAGTGGGCAGCTCTCATTCTGAGACTCAGATTTTTTCCACCTAGATGTTCCATCCTTCCTGGGCCATTGGTCCAAGCTGCGGGTTCTAAGCTGGGCCATGTGGGTTGATCTGGCTCGCAGGAAGCGGGAAAAGAGAGGGCAGGAGCTCAGGCCAACAACTGAAGTCCTAGAACTGGAGGTGGCAGGCATCGCTTCTGTTTACTTTCTGTCAGTGGGGGCCTTGGTTGTTTGGCTACACTTGGCCGCAAGGGAGGCTGGAGAGGTGGTCTCTCTTCTAGTTGACTGGCCATGTGCCAAGAACTGTGTAAAAAGGGGGTTGGGGTGGGTGACTAAGAGTCTACAGCACAGAGCTCCATCGATATAGACATAATGTATCGAATATACAGATTATTTACTAGACAAAGAATATACACAGAATATATACTGGGGGATTAATATATGCACACTACTATATATAAAATAGGTAAACAAGGACCTGTGGTATAGCACAGGGAACTGTATTCAATGCCTTGAAATAAGCTATAATGGAAGAGAATCTAAAAAAGAATATATATATATAACTGAATCACTTTGCTGTACATTTGAAACACAACATTGTAAATTAACTATACTTTAAATATACACATATTTAGTGTATATGTAATATCTAATGACATGTATTAATAGTACATCATATAATATGACATAATAAAATATCAGTATATTGTATAATATATAGCGCATATTAATACAAATATATGGTTCATATATAAAATAGAGAAAGGATATATATTTGGTATAGAGACTGCGTACGGAATCTGTATACACGGAGTCGATATCGGTATGGACACCGCTCTGTGGAATTGCTTTTCGGGGTGGTTATTTTTCCATTTCCAGTGGGGCTGCCCGTCCCCTCTCAACCCACATTTTGTCGCCTCTCCAGGGGGAGTGCTCGCAGAAGTGCTACTACATTTTCGTCGTGGAGACCATCTGCGTGGCCTGGTTTTCCCTGGAGTTCTGCCTGCGCTTCGTCCAGGCCCGGGACAAGTGCCAGTTCTTCCAAGGGCCCCTGAACATCATCGACATCCTGGCCATCTTCCCCTACTACGTGTCCCTCGCCGTGTCCGACGAGCCGCAGGAGGATGGCGAGAGGCCGGGCGGGAGCTCCTACCTGGAGAAGGTGGGGCTGGCGCTGCGCGTGCTGCGCGCCCTGCGCATCCTCTATGTCATGCGCCTCGCCCGCCACTCGCTAGGGCTGCAGACGCTGGGTCTCACCGTGCGCCGCTGCACGCGCGAGTTCGGCCTGCTGCTCCTCTTCCTCTGCGTGGCCATCACCCTCTTCTCCCCGCTGGTGTACGTGGCGGAGAATGAGTCGGGGCGGGTCCTGGAGTTCACCAGCATCCCCGCCTCCTATTGGTGGGCCGTCATCTCCATGACGACGGTGGGCTACGGCGACATGGTCCCCAGCAGCGTGCCGGGCCAGATGGTGGCCCTCAGCAGCATCCTGAGCGGAATCCTTATCATGGCCTTCCCGGCCACGTCCATCTTTCACACTTTCTCGCACTCCTACCTGGAGCTCAAGAAGGAGCAGGAGGAGCTGCAGGCCCGCCTCCGCCGCCTGCAAAGCGCCGCCGCGGCCAGTGAACACGAACGCCTGAACGACCTCAGCGACCTGATCCTGGAGCGCCCTGCCTTGCCCATCGCATACATTTAACTCAGAATCCCCTCTGAATATGCCAGAACGTCAACCCGCCGCCCTCGGCTGACGTGAGCTCTCGAAGCTACGAGGGGGCTCGAGGCCACAGCTGCTTGGCCGGGTGATTCTTTGACCCTTCTGGCCCCCGCGGTCCCGGCTGACCTTATCCATGTCACGTGTCATCGCCTCTCTCCCTGCTCCTCATGGAGCACATCCACGTTGGCTGGGTTAGGTCTGCCTCCCTCTCATCTCATTTCCTTCCCAGAAGAGTCTTCAACATCCCAGGCTGGGTTCCAGATGCCCACAGAACCGAGCCTTTTTCCTGGACCAGCCCATCGCCAGGAACTAGAGGGTCCAGTCACGGCAAGCCCTTCTGATTAGATCTTGCCGTCCAGTCCTTCAGTGGGTTCCAGCCGGGGTCTCCCGCTGCTCACACCATGGGTGGCATTTTCCTAACACGGCTGCCTCTCTTCAGCTCTGGAAGCTCCTAGCCCCAAAGGCAGAACTGACCTTTGCATTAAATCCCACTGTAGAGGCTGGTGGCCGGCCATCCCTCCTGACACACCTGGGACCTGGTGTGCCACTTGCCAGCCCAGCAGGCCCTCCTTGGCCACCTGGGCTCTTGGTGGCACATTCTCCAATTATCTGGTCCTTGGCCTTGATAGAGGCTAACTCTTGCAGGGCCCTGCATTGTCCCTTAATTGAACTGTCCTTGCTGCCGAGAACCCCCCCGCATGGCAGGGACCTCAGCTTTCCACTCTCAGCGAAGCATCATAGAAACCAGGGCAGCCTTAGGATCTGCCCCTTCTCTGCTCCCAGACCCGTTGATGCTGAGGACAGGCTTCCTTGGCTGATATTTAAATGGACTTCTTTATCCATCTCTTCCTTAACAGGCTCGGCCCTTTGCCTCCAGTGTGGGAGATGGAGATAGGACTGAGTCTTAGGAGATAAAAGCCACACATCCTGAGCCAAAGGGGAAGAGCAGGGAATTCTGAGCCATCAGCTCCCAGAGGCCCAGGAGGGCTGGAACGTGGAGGGAGGGATGTTTTGGGCGACGAAGGCTGAAGGGTGGGTTGGGATGAGATGCTGTGCAGAGGGTTTGGATGTTTCGGTCGATGGAGAGGTGATGCTGGAGAGACTGGAGGAAGGGATGACAGGAACGGACTCCTGGCGTGGATGGTGATGATGACAGGATAGGCTGCAGGAGGACCATCTGGAACAGGGAACCCGTGGGCAGGTCAGCAAGCCCTAAAGGCCTACCTCCTCTGTGACACTAACTGTCCACGGGGGTACCAAGGCGTCTCATCCTTTGTTCTCCAGCCGAGACCCCCTGGGAGAGGGCTCGATGGCACCGCCCTCAAGTCCTGGGATCAAAGGGATGGCAGACAGGAGGTCGTGGACCTGCGGATCTGACGTAGTTGTTGTGTCAGCGTGTTAGCATTTTGTCACTGGAGACAACTTCCTTGCTGTTCATTCATTCCACTAGTATTTAGTGCAGACCTACTATGTGCCGGGCACATGCCTTCCCCTGACCTCACTGCCAGGGTCAGCACAGCCACAGGCTCTGGCCCAGGGGGGCACCCTCACCAGCATCTAGCTTCAGGCTGGCCCTGACCTCACAGGGAGCCCTCATTCCCTTTGACTGTTCCGGGTGCCCTCCCAGCTGACGGGCACACGTGTCCCCATCCCTCTAGATCCCAAAGAGCTGGCAGGGCACCCCCCCCCCCATTCTTCCCATGCTGACATTTCACCAAATGGGAGCTTTGCCTAGTAGCATGGTGACCCGTCATACAAGGAAAGGCCCTACACCCTAGAAAATCCACCTGTGACTTTAGCCCCTTTTCCTGTCAGTCTCAGGGGTTGGGCTAGACCTGGGGTTGGGTTTTCTGGCTATAGGGTCCCAGGAAGACCCTCAGAGCTGTTGTGCGTGGAGAGCTATGGTTCCAAGGTGCAAAAGAATGCACCTTGAAAAGAATGTGCAGATTTATAAACACCCTTCCCCCTTTCAGCCAGTGCCCATCCATGGCCGCCATGCAGGGTGAGCTCACCCCAGACCACAGAAGACCTGGGACCCACATCGGACCCCACGTCGTCCCTCCCTCCTCTGATGGGAGACCTCTGCGCTGCGTGCCTGGTGCAGTCACACCCTACTCCAGCTCAGCACATGCTGTGACTGGCTCCCACTCAGGCCTCTATGCTTTCCTCTGTTTCCCATACCAGGCATCTGAACAAATATGTGCCAGGACTAAAAGAAAAATAGGTGAGCCCATCACCAACATTATGAAGCTATATAGTGTCTCAGTACATGCCCAGTGGGTATTCTTTACCAAATCAGAAGTGGAAAATTGGAATTGATTGCTTGCATGTGGGGCTTAATTAAAGACTATTTTTTTCTCCCCATGATGCCCCGGGGGCTGGTCTCCTTGTGTTAGTCAAGCCTGGACGAACAGCCATTCCTTCATGCTGATTGGGTGGGATAGGGATGACCAGTGAGTTGCTAGGTGCTCTCTTCCTCCCCATTGGCTGAAAGCAGTCTTGTGATTCCCAGAAGGGCTTGTTTTTCTCTGAGGCCAATGGGCATGACTGCAGCCAAAGGCAGAAATTTTCCAGCTGAAGGTGAAGAGCAAAGGGCCCTTGACTTCAAGCCATCTTCACTTCCCAGAGGCAACTTCAACACTCTAGTCAGAGTTGAGCCCAAGAAGTGACTTGAGGATGGATGAGTTAATTCTTCAACACAATGCAAGTGGGTCTTGACCCACTGGCTCTATTTTCATGGCTTTTAAGACGTAAGAAATTGGTACCTGGAAGGCCCGTCAGAAAACAGACTATGCAGGCAGCTTGTATGAGGTGGCTATGAACCTCTGGAGATTATGTGTGCCTCAAAATGCACAGCTTTGAAAAAGGGTTCAATTTTATCAGCTCCTTAAAGGAATCCATAAGCCCCGCAAAAGAATAAGAAGTTAGGCAAATCAACTGCATTTTATGATGGCAACACCAAGGCTCAGAGAGGGAAAGCCACCTACCCAAGGCCACACAGCCAGTTCATTTAGTGAGATCTGAGCATCCTGATTCTCAGCAGAACACTCATTCTAGTATATCAGCTCTTAGCTTCATCTGAAACAGTGCCCCAGATCTCGAAGAAAATATTCAAGATGAAGTTGGAAATCTTTGCATGCTACCATGAGCAGAATAAGAAGGGCCGTCTTGGGGTGGGTATCTGGGCACCAGCTCCTTCGCTGGTGGACATGGAATCTGATTTCACTGGGCCTTCCTTTTCTCATTGATCCCATGAGAGGGTGGGTGAGGTAAAGTCCCTTCCAGCTTGGATAGCTGATGATCCTGAGAAGTTCATCGCAACGATTTATACCATGGAGAGAAGTGGGCAGGTAAGAAACAGACAGGTGAGAAAGGGAAGCCAACCGCAGTCCCTGACTCTCCATAGAATTGCTCCCTTAGCAAAAATCAGCAGGTGATTCAAGTTTGAATAGAAGTTCACGGAGATCCCTGTTCATCACCCACCGCCCGGGCTCCTCACCCCCGGCGCCTGGTTGCACTGCTCCACGTGGCCCCTGCCTGCCTCTCTCTAGTAGCATTAAACCCCCCCCTTTCTTCCTCTTGTCAAAATGCTAATAATGGGCTTCAGTTATTGATTACTAGGCACCAGGCAATTGATTTCTTTTTGGACTAAACCCAGGCTATAGCAGTGAAAGTGCCAAATCCTAACCACTAGACCACCAGGGAACTCCCCAGGCAATTGATTTTTTTAACGTTTGAATTTGGGAAACATGTCACACTCGCAAAAAAGTTACAAAGAGTAGAAATACTACATAGGAGTTCCCATTGTGGCTCAGTGGTAACAAACCCAATTAGTATACATGAGGACACATGTTCGATCCCTGGCCTTGGTCAGTGGGTTAAGGATCCTGTATTGCCATGAGCTGTGGTGTATGTTGCAGAAGCAGCTCAGATCTGGTGTTGCTGAGGCTGTGGTGCAGGCCAGCAGCTGCACCTCTGATTCAACCCCTAGCCTGGGAACTTCTATATGCCACCAGTGTGGCCATAAAAAAAAAAAAATACTACATAGGCTACTCTAATGCACCTTTTTAAAAACATTTGGAGAGTTTCCTGGTGGCTCAGTGGGTTAAGGGTCTGGCATTGTCACTACTGTAGCACAGGTCACTGCTGTGGCATGGTTTTGATCCCTGGCCTGGGAACTTCCACATGCTGCAGGAGTGGCCAAAAAATGTTTGGTACCATTTGCTTTATCATGTGCTCCATTTTTTTTTTAATTATCTATATTCGTGTGCTTTTGTGGACCATTTGAGAGTAAGATGACTATACCACGGTATTTTGCTTTCAGAACTTTAGAATGTAGTCCCTGGAAAGCCCATCAGAAGATCATGGGTCCAAAGGTTCCCAGTGTTTCCACGAGGGGTCTGGGAACCTCTGGAGATGACACACAACACAGCGTGGGTCCGTGCTTCGCAGGTGCAGTTCAGAGTGCAAAGTGTCCAGTGATTCCATCAGATTCTCAGAGGAACCTATGACTCCTCCCCCAAATAAAAGGACAGACGCTCTAAGGTAAACCAACGCCTCCGTTTTAAGACGGAGAGCCCAAGGTGACCAGAGATGTGTCGGTGTGTAGATCACAAGAAGAGTGTCTTGCAAAACCACAGTGCAGTTGCCCAGTTATCCGCATCAGCGCCGTTCACTGGGATGCAGTCCTTGAATCCAGTCTCCTGTCTGGTCCAGGTTTGCAGACTGACCTCATCATACCCTTTCTAGCCTTTCCTCCGGGACAGGGTCCATGTAGGCTTGGGGGTTGCATTGCCTTGTCCTGTCTCTTTAGCCTCCTGAAGTCCGGATCTTTCCATAGCTGTTCCTCGGCATAGATGACAAGGGAACTGGGGGTGAGTGCTAACTTCCCCTTCTGAGTAGAATGTGCCTCGTTTGGGGTCCACCTTGTGCTTAGACTGAGGCTGGGCTTTCCTGGTCACACCCTACCTCTGTGCTGTGTTCCTCTGGGGGCGTCACATCTAGGGGTGCCCTCGCTGGTGACCGACGAGCCCTTTATTTGGGAGGTGACCCTGGGAGATGCTGGCTGGGCAGTGAAGAGTGATAAAGAGGCAAGGGGCTGGGGAGTGAAGGCTGGCCCGAAGGCATTCAAGGAAGAAACAAAAATAACCTCAGTTCCCGAGCAGGCAGGACAGAACATGCCAGAAGGCCGGCCATGCCTGGACCACCTGCCCCCTCTATGAGGAGGAAAGCTTATCTGTCCCCAAGGCTCAGGGCAGCTCTCTCTCCAGCTGCCACAAGGAGGGAACCCTCCGTGGCCCTCCTGACCCTGCCAGCTGCCTCACAGATGTCTAACCTGCCCCCTTTATGGCCGTGGACACAGCGGTCCAGGGAGGGGGTGTGATGGGGGAGGTCGCACAGTCAGCGGTGGCAGAGCCAGGACTGGCAGACGGCACCCTCAGCCTGTGCCTCCTGCCCCTCTCACCCAGCATTTGACCTCTCACCAAGGGGCACCTCTGGGAACACGAGGTCAGTTAAAAATAGAACAAAACAATGGGCTGCCACTGTACCCATCGGCTCTGTGGCTCCTGGGCCCTCCGAAGCGCCGGACTGAGGCTGTGCGAGCCCAGGCCTGCCTTCTTGGCCGCTGCTCTGGGTGACACGAGAGACACATTGTGACTTTCCTCACTCACCTTTGCTGCAAGGGGGACAATGGGGAAAAGAATGAATTGGGGCACCATGAGCTAAAATTAGCCAATCTTGCTGTTGCAAAAGCTTCTGTTATACTCAGTCAATGACTTGAAATAAGATCCCCCGGGGAAACTCAGCAGTTTCACCTGGCGCCTTCCCAGCTAAGCTTGGGGCTCAGCTCCGAAGGAATCATGAAACAATATTAAGTGATGAGTGGCTTCTCCGGTGCCTCAGGTCTAGCCTAAGGCTGGCCTTGTGGATGCGGGAGGAGGGGGTGGGGGCCAGGTCAGGGCTCACCCACACCCCACCCCGCCACGGCCAAGTCAGAACTTGGGAGGGACAGTGGCTGCTTTCTGTCAGTGGCAGGGTTTCTTAAGTGCCTGCCATGTGCCAGGCATTGTTCTGTCAGCAAGACAGATGCTCCTGGCACCTGGGGGGCAGGGAGGAGCCGGGGTGGGGAGGCAGACCGCAACTAAGTCAAGATGGAAGTACATGGGACAAGCAGACGGTGACAAGTCCTAGGAAGGGAGAGGGTAGAGTGGTGCCGGGAGTAACCATACCTGCTGCCGACCTTGAAAGGGCTCTGAGGACTTCTCTCTCTGTTCCCAGATCTTTGGGTTCCCCTTGAACTAGACCTGGAGGCAAGGATGTACATGCAGGCATTTGATTTGGGAGGGGATCCCAACAAACACTATGTAGTTTTAGGACACACCCACAAATATCAGTTAGAATTTTGTTTTTGTTTTTTCCTAGTTCAATAAACTCTATTCAGCCTTCATTAAACAGGCAGACCAACAAAAGGAGACTTATTGGCTCTTACAACTGATAATCCATAAGGAGTTCAGGTGTGGCTTAATCCAAGTGTTCGACCAATGTCATCAATGTCAAACAAAAAGCTCAGATTCCCTGTGTCTTCCCTTTGCCACCCTAGGCTCTCCTCATGGTCACAAGATGGCTGCACAAGCCCCAACTCTCACACCCTCATTCCACCAAACTCACTCAGGAGAGAAATTTTTTGTTCCCCAGAATCCCAAGATGTGGCTTTTTCTTTTTTTTCTTTTTTTTGGCTTACTGGCTCTGAGTGTGTTATGACCACATCCCTGAACCAACTACTGTGGCTAGTTCACATGAGATGGGGCTCACCCTGGAGCAGAAGATAGGCTCAGAACCACCCAAACCACATGGCTGAGAAGGGGAGGGCAGAGGTTTCCCGGAGGAAAGCCAGGACACTGTTCCAAAAGAGATAGGCATTGGGCAGCAAGCAAGTGCATCTGTCAGGACCATCACAGCAGCTACAGGGTGTTGCTGGCTGCGTGTCCCTTCCTGTCTCACCACTTCACAAACGTCCCTTGATCCCTGCAGCCACCTTCTGAGGAAGGTAATATTATCCCCATTTTACAGATGAAGAAACTGAGGCACAAGAAGGTCAGGTGAATATCCCAAGGTCATCCAACTGTCCATGGTGGATTCAGGATTCACACCCAGCCTGTCTAGCTCCAGACTCTGCTCTTAACCTGCTTCCTCCTGCCTTCCTGAAGCCCCCATAACATATACATATATTCCCAAGTGGGCTATTTGGGTTCTATCTTTCACTACAAAAATGATGTGAAGATCTAATTCTCTCTGTAAGATAGAATTCCAAAGCTGGGAAAAAAGTTTTTAAGAGAAACCTATCCAGATGTCCATCGATGGATATATGGATAAACAAACATGCCCTATCTATACAATGGAATATTATTCAGCCATGAAAATGAATGAAGTATTAATACAAGATACAGCGTGGATGAACCTCCAGATTATTATATTCAGGGAAAGAAGCCAGTCACAAAAGGTCACATATCATAAGATTCCATGTACATGAACTACCCAGAATAAGTAAATCCACAGACAGAGGGCAGATTAGTCATTGACAATGCTGGAAGGTGGCTGGGGGGAGGGGAGTGATTGCTAATAGGTGTGGCGTTTCTTTCGGGGGTGCTGCAAAGTTTGCAGAATTAGTGGTAATGGCTGTACAACTCCAAAAATATACTAAAAACTATGGGATTGTACACTTTTTTTTTTTTTGTCTTTTGAGGGCCACACCCATGGCATATGGAGGTTGCCAGGCTAGGGGGTCTAATCGGAGCTGTTGTCGCCAGCCCACGCCAGAGTCACAGATCTGAGCTGCATCTGTGAACTATGCTGCAGCTTGTGGCAACACTGGATCTTTAACCCAATGAATGAAGCCAGGGATTGAACCTGCGTCCTCATGGAACAACGCCAGGTCCTTAAATCACTGAGCCACAATGGGAACTCTGGATTATGCACCTTTAAAGGGTGAATTTGGGCGTTCCTCAGTGAGTTAAGGACCCGGCATTGTCACTGCTGTGGCAGTGTTGGGTGAGCATGTTTGATGGGGCAGACCCCCAGCAGGGTATGGGGAGAAATAGGCAATGGGCTGACCTCCGGGAGCTGGGAGCAGCCAGGCCTGACGACAGCCACCAGCCTGGGCTGCCAACCGCACTCAGCACCCTTCCCAGTCCGTCCCACAATGACCCTGCCGGCCACGTGTTTGCGAGCAACTCTCATCGGCCAGGCAGGGAAGCCGAGCCTGAAGCCACCGCCTCGGCCTCCTGGGTCCACACACAGCACTGGAGACCACACCCAGGCAGGGGGATCCTGGTGCCAGGGCCACCCAAGGCCCCGGGCAGACCCCCAGATCCCTGAGCTGCAGGGAAGGGGAGAGGGGCAGGGTGTGCCAAGGCATTATTTGAGGTGTGCCCTGCGGGGTTACATCACCTCCCCACTGCAATATGCTGTTGTTGGCAAAACATCGCCCAGACGGACTGGGCCAAGAAGACATTCACAGGTTCTCCGTTTCAGAAGCAGCCTCATCATCAGCCTGCACTAATAAATACGCTGAGTCAAAGGGGCTGAGCGAATCCCGTGTAACGAGGATTGTCCTGGGAGGGAGGGGTGGGCCGGGAAGATGTACACAACGTGGGGGCAATTCTTACTTACTTGGCAGAACACAGCAGCGTTAATGTCATTTTGAATCCCTTGTTTACCACTGACGATGTGATTAATGATGAGCAAATGACTCATTGCATAAAACTGCAGTTGGCGATGGCTGGTGTATTTCGCGATCCGGGTGGAGGCACCATCGCAGGACAAAAAGTAAATCAATTTAAATTATCTCCAGGGGAAAACAACGTGTAATAAATGTGCTCATTAATAGGCTCGGGGGTTTTAAAAATTCCTTTCTCTGAAAAAAAAAAAAAACGACCATGAGAAATCATTATTGCAAAGTCGGCCTGAGAAGTTTGTTTTCTCCTTTTAAATAACAACACCTCATGATAAATAACCTAGCTGTTTTTTCTCGTTAAGCAAACGATCCCTGCTTAACAGGCTTTTGAGGGCCTCCTACCTGGTTCAAGCGGCCCGTCTTCTCTCTGCACATGCGCCCTCCTGAGTCCCTGGCCTGCCTCTGGCAGCTCCTCCAGTGCCCCCCGCTTTCCTCTCCCACCCTCCCCAGCCCACCGGCCTGCAGCTCTTTCTCTCCACGGCAAAGAAAGGCTGCTTCTCCCACCCCCGCGGCCTTCAGGAAAGAGCAGAGGAGAGATGGTGAAAGCCAGGAGGAGCCCTGGGAACCACACTCTACCCTCCAGCTCTCACTTGATAAAGAGGTCGGGGTTTTGTCCAAGGCCACGGAACCGCAGCTCCAGCGACAGCCCAGGCAGCGAGTGCCACGGAGGGGCTTGTAAGTCAGGACCCCTGGACTGGGATCGCAGCTTCGCCCCGACCCCGTGTGCTCTTCTGGAAGTTACCCAGCTTCCACTTGAAAGTTTCCTCACCTGTAAAATGGGGCAGCAGTAGCATCTCCTGTGCTCAGTGGTGGGAGACTTAAATGGGATGGTGTCTGCAAAGCCTCAGGTGCAGGGCCTGCGGGAGCCTCTGGCCTCTCAGCTGTTCCTCGGCACCCCCTCCTCCCGCTGGAAAGGGAGAGGGCGCCCGTGTGGGCAGCGGACAGGCTTAGAGAGAGTGCCGGCCCTCAGCGCACCTGGCCTTCTGGTTATTTCTCAGGATGAGTTGACCCAAGTGCGCTGAGGTTAAGTGGCGGCCTAGGCCGCATACACCTGGGGGTGGGGCTGGGGGCTGGCGTGGTTCTCCACCACCCCTGAGGTCTGCACGTCCTGAGAGCCTTGCTCCAAGTCTTGCTCCAGCACAGACTTCCAAGCTGACTGTGCTCCTGCTTAGTGGCCTCTGCCCAGGCCGGCAGATGCGTGCATGGCTGTGTGTGTGTGCGTACATGCGAGCATGGCGTGTACAGCATCTTCCCTCCCCACCCAAGGTCCTCGGACAGCCTGACATTCCCTGCAGACTCAGTGCAGCCCCTCGGAGAAGGAAGGAGGGGACCACCCACCCAGGGGGCACGTGGGCTCAGGCAGCCGCAGCCTCACCTGGTGGAACAGCAGGGGCGGCACAGAGAAAGCCTGGGACCAGTCCTTGTGACTCGGAGGTGAGCTTCCCAGGGGAGCCCCCACCAGCAGAAACCCAGAGGGCCACTTGTCCAGGGCCCCCCTACTGCTGTCCCATGATGCCACAGAGGCCCCACTCCCAAGCACGTGGGCTGGAGGAGGAGAGCTGGGGTCCAGGCAGGTGGATGCGCCCTGGGGCTGAGAACAGCTGGGACTCGCCAGGCAGAGTAAATTGGGCCTGGCTCCACTGTGACTCGTCAAGGAGAAAGCTCATGGCAGATGCTGAGCTCTGCTGAATAAAAAGGTGACCGGTTCAATCACTCCTGGGGTCAAGGAGACCTCCCCAGTTACACATGCGTAGTGAGACTCCTAGGAGTCAGAAAGGGAGGGGGCGCCAGGCCATAATAAGTCCTGATACCGTCCCAGCATCCTTTGCTCTGGAATCCATCTTTGCTAAAAGATGTACACACATAACGGGGAGGGTCCTACGTCCAATCAGGTGTGAAAACTATAACAGGATAATTGGCCAAAGGTTAACAAAGACCCAGAAGACCCGTCCTGCATAAATGATTAAATCACCTCCTCACTCTGGGACGCCCGCGCACACTGCTCTTTAGGGCATGTGTTGCTGCTTTGCTTCTGACTTAAATAAACTCCTCCTCTGTGTGCTCACCCCCATGCACTGCGACTCTAACCTGAATTTTATACGTTTTCACCAGCTTTGCCTCCTTGAAACATTCTTGATTTTAACGTGGGCAAGAACCAGGGCAACTCGGCTTTTGCTCTCTAGCTGGTCTCAGGCTAGGATTCCTGGTTTTTCATCCAGGCTGCCCGGGTTCAACTCCTGAGCAGAGAATTAAGATCTCGCTCCAAGCCGTCACTGACTGCTGTCTCTCCGAGGCCGGGGCGACACTGCAGTGATTCTGTGAGGGGGGCTCCAGTCCTGGCCGCCATGGGGGTCTCTCTTTTCAGAGAAGCTCCAGGCTACCCCACAAAAGCCGACCACACACGGAAACACCAGAAAGAGCTTCTTTATTCCAGGCCCAACGTGCCGCAGCCCCACCCCTCCTGCCAGCGCACTCCTATCCTCCGCCCCCACAGCAGCTTCCTCCAGCAGAGACCCCTCCGCCCAGGCACCTCGGCCCCCAGACGTCTGTTTCAGTTTCTGAACTTGCCCACCAATGGTTTCGAGGGCCAAGCCCCCAGGCCCTGCTGGTCCAGGAGGAGAGACAGCTGCCGGCGAGCCTCCTGGTAGGGCCCGGCCTAGGTGGGAGACGAGACGGTGGAGAGAGGGTGCCTGCTGGGGGTGCAGGAGAAAGAGGGCTGGGGGAGGGCAGAGGCTGACCTTGGCTGCCTCGTAGGTCTTCAAGGCCAGGAGGTGGGGCCTCCCGAGAGCCCGGGCAGCCTGGCGGAAAGCCCAGAGAAAGGCAGCCTTGCAGAGGCGGGAGGGAGGCCTGGGAGCAGCCCTGAGATGGAGAGAGAAGCCACAAGGTGAGAGGAGAGCCAGCAGGGGCTAAACCACCACACCTGCTCCACGGCCTCACACCTCCACATGCAACAACCTTAGGGGGCCACGGACTGAGTCACAAAGCTGGTAAGAAGCTGTGCAGGGGTTAGAATGCAAGCTGGTGACGAGATGCACCCTCTTTCCTCCCAGGCAAGGGGACAGGGACCCCTCATCCCCAGGCCCCTCTCTGGCCCAGCCCAGGCTCTACTCACTCAGCCTTCACACGCCCAGTGGCCACGTCCACCACCTCGACATCAGGGTCCCCCAGGCTCCAGTTGAGGCTCAGGCCGTGGCAGGTGTTGGAGTTGGGGTCAGAGGGAGCCACCGAGGGCCCCGTGAACAGGTGCAGTGTGGTCCGGGTGTAGGGAGGAGGCAGACACGGTCCCAAGACCTTGTCTAGGCTGGGCCGGCCGTGGATGGCCCTGCTCACAGACGGGGGGTCATGGCAGGGGTCGGCTGTTGGGGCAGAAGGCACAGGACGAAGTCTGAGTCTCCGCCACCCTCGTCCCACCCCACAGCCCACCTCCGGCCCTCATGCCCTTGAGGGGGCTCACCCAGGACCAGGCTGGTGGCGTACAGCGGGGGCAGGAAGTGGGCCAGCAGGGCGCCACCGAGCCCCAGCACAACCCAGCGGGCCAGCTTGTCACTGGCCGAGAGGCAGCTCACGTGGGTGTCCCGGAGCGCAGGGGCCACGTAGCACACAGGCTTCAGCTCCCCCCGGACATGCGCCTGCAGGCGGGCCAGGGGGCTGTGGCGGAGGCTGCCCTCCGAGGACAGCGGGAGGCTGTGGACCGCAGAATGGGGTCAGGGCTGCTCTCCCGACCGCACGGCCCTGCCCAGCCCCGTGCCTCCCACGTACTAGATGTCGTGGGCGGCTCCCTTAGGGGTGCTGCTGACGAACAGGTGCAGGAAGATCCGGGGCTTGAGGGCGAAGGGGGGCCCGGGCCCCGGCTGGGGGGCCAGCACCGACCGCTCCTGGCCCTTGGGGCCCCCCTGCGTGGCCAGCAGGAGCTGCCGGAACAGGAACCTGGGGGAGGGTGGAGCAGCAGCTGGGGGGCCCGTCCTGCTCGGGCCCCAGCAGAGGGTCCCCCACCGCCCCTCACCTCAGCAGTGCCCGGCGGGCCACCACGAGCCCATGGCAGTCATGGAGCTGCCGGCCCGAGAAGTCCAGGCGCCCCGCACAGCTGCTGTCACCGGTGCCCAGTGCCACCAGCTGGTAGATCTCCTTGACGTGGCCCCTGGCACCAGGGACCTCTGCGGGAAAGGGGCAGAGACAGTGGCCTGAGACCAGAGGCCCCGGGGCCTCCTGAGGCCAGGGCAGGGCAAGCCCTACCTCGCTCCAGGATGACGGCAGCCACAGTCCCCTTGCAGGCTCGGTACGGCGAGCTGGCGTCCACCAGGCGGTCAAAGCCGGCGCTGACTACGGCCGCGCAGCGTTGCTCATGAGTCAGGATGTTCTCTGCCCGGGACGGAGAGGGCGGCGGTGGGGGCCCCAGGCCGTGCCCCCTCCCATGCCAGGGTCGGGTCCACAGGGGTCCACCTACCTACGCTGAGAGGGGTGAGGGGAGGCTGGCCAGGGTTCGTCGTGGGCTCTGCAGGAGAGACAAGGGGTGGGCTGCTGTGGGTGCCGGGGTTCTGCCCTCATCCTCCGTTCTTCAACAAGTCCCACCCACAAGCGGGGTGTGTGGGGGGGTCATCTTCCAGAACCAGAAGTACCTGGGCTGCCCCTCTAGCAGTCCCCACCCCCAGGGTGGGTGGCTTCAAGGGATGTTAGGGGAGGGGTCATTGCCTATCACCCCCCACCGGCTCCCTGCAGGCTGGGTCCTGGTGCCCAGCTCTGCAGCAGCTCGGCCCTACCCACACACGCGCTGCCCCAGGTTACCTGCCCCTGTACCTGGGTTCTCTAGCCGCTGCTGGATGTACTGGAGGGCAGAGAGCGCCGCCTGCTGCTTGGCCTCCAGCTTACTATTGGCAGTGCCCGCAGGGCAGACCACCCCATCCAGCTCCACGCGCACAGAGAAGGGGAGGCAGGGGTCTGAGGAAGGAGGGGCTGAGAAGTAGTGCCTTGCATCTCACCCTCGGCGTGGGACCTTTCTAGAAGGGCCGAGACACCTGCCCCACCTGAGCCTCCTGACGCCTGCCAGGGAGGACGACCAGAATGAGAGGGAGACAGGCCTACTCCCTCCTGGCCCCGGCCAGCGTGGGCCTCGGTGTGCACACCGAGGTCAGGCAGTGTGCCCAGGCTGTGCCAAGGTCCAGATCCAGGGCTACACTTTCACGGGATAAACGTCCTGACTCCCCCCGAGCACACCGCTCTGTTTCCCTTCTACGTGTGCCAGACACCAAACACTACTGTTTCAGGTGTCATGACAGAGACGAAAATCCGAGAACTGAGATACCTGGACAAAGGGCATACGTTTACTTCAGTTCATGGCACTTGCTGGTAACCGCCACTCAACTGTTTCCCAAAAGGATTGTCCTTTTGGAAGAGAACCCGTGTTTCAGACCCCTCCCTGGCACCAAGAGTCATCTACTTTTTTTTGGCTACACAGCATGTGGACGTTTCCAGGCCAGGGATCGAACCAGTGCCTCAGCAGTGCCCCAAGCCAGAGCAGGAACAATGCCAGATCCTTAACTGGTAGGCCACCAAGGAACTCCAAGATTCACCTACTTTAAAAGGGCACCAAGAATGCCAACTTCCTTCTGATGCCAGAGAAAGGCTGGCATCAGGCATGCACCATATGGCAGCCAGCGTGGCAACAATCACACGTGACAACAGCCATCATAGGATTCAAGAACCACAGGGTGACAGAGTTCTGGGAAGCAGGACAGTCACACCATCTAGAGATGTCCCCCCTCAGATGACCAGTTACGCACCAAGGGGGAAGTGAGGACACCTGCAGATGCCACCCTAGTCAGGCCAACCCAGCTGACAGCCCAGTGGCTGGACACACAGCTCACAGGCCTCCTGGTGGGAGGCAGGGACCAGGACACGGGGTTGCCGCAGGGGCTCCTGCTGATAACGCATAACCCAAACCCAACCTGGAGGAGATGGGCAAAGCCAGGTGGAGAGGCTCTCTACAGAACAACTGGCCCTCACTCTTCAAAAACATCAACATCCCGAAGACGGAGGCAGGCCGAGGAATTGTTTCAGATGAAAGGAGATTAAAGAGGCATGAGATGGAGCTCCCGTCGTGGCACAGCAGAAACGAATCCGACGAGGAACCATGAGGTTGCTGGTTTGATCCCTGGCCTTGCTCAGTGGGTTAAGAACCAAGCGTTGCTGTGAGCTGTGCTGTAGGTCACAGACGCAGCTCGGATCTGGTGTTGCTGTGGCTGTGGTGTAGGCCGGCAGTCATAGCTCCTATCCAAGCCCTAACCTGGGACCCTCCATATGCTATGGGTGTGGCCCTAAAAAGCAAAAAAAAAAAAAGAAGAGGTGTGTGAGCTAATAGCTCATGCTAGGTTGGAGGAAAAAATGGCAATTATTGCGACTAGTGGCAAGCTTTGAAAGTGAGGGATAATTAGGTGAGGGTAGTATGTCAATAGTGAATTTCTAGATTTCCATCCTTCTACCGCAATCATATAAGATAATGTCCTTGTTCTCGGGAAGTGTTTGAGAGCTCAGTAAACCTTCACATGGTTCAAAACTAACGTGGATATTTATACACAATGGGATAGAACACACAGAGAGACCTGTCAATGTGGCACCTGTGACCTCGAGAATCTGGGTGAAGAGTTTACGGCAGTTCTTTTACCCTATGCTTTGGTATTTTACCAAAATAAAAAATGAGAATGACTAAAAAACATGCCTATCTACGTAAACAGTGGAAAGGGGACCTTGGGCAGCAGGGAGGGCAATACCGCCCAGTGGCTCAGCTCAGGCTCTGAAACCAGACCTCCCGTTCACGGCCACAGCCCCTCTGGCCTCAGTCTCCCCATCTGTAAAGGCGTGGTAAGGGCACTGGGCCTCCATCCCTTGAGGAGAAGCTGGGAGGACTCAGTGAGTTCGTGTGAAGGCCTTCCTTCACCTGGCCCATCACTCGTGCTGAACTGCTTTCCTTACAATCTGCATTAGTGATGCTCTGGCATTTGCGGATGTAAACCCAGAAGGGCTGACCCTCCCAGGGTAGCTAATTGCCAGAGAATTCCCGTTGCTATAGAAACCAACCAATCCAAAATGCACAACCCAACCAGCAAACTCTCACACAAGCCAACATTTCCCCCGGGGCCACGTACTGGGAAGCACCCCACAACCCCCAAACTTCCTCGGACTCTTGTCTTACTCAATCCTAAGCTTACTCAGCATACCTACCCTGTCTCAGCCTTTTCCCTCTCCTGTCCTACCTCCTGAGCTCCCTCACTGCTTTCCCACATGGCCCTGCATGGCCAGCTGCGCCTCCTGTTTCTAGGGATCTGTACCCACTTCTTCCTTCATCGTTCTCACGTGTGCTGTCTTGCCGTACTTGAGTAAAACAAATCCCAGGTAGATTTTTTTTTTTTAACACATTACCTTTTCTTGAGCTGTTCAGTTGGCTCTTCCCAGGAAGTTTTAAAATGCTCCCAAAGCTTAAGGAATGAGTCTCCTGTTTCCTCCTTAGAAGCACGGAAAGTGCTGGCCCACAGCTGAGAACCTGAATTCAGAACCTAGTGTATTGCTGTGTGTTGGGGATGGAGGAGTGGGTTGTAATGACTATCCCGCTAGGCAGTGCTACCCTTATCAAACTGTTGGATGGGGTGGGGGGACTGGTCCTTTCCATTGTTGCCATGGCAACTGTAACTGCAAGTAATTGGCCCTCCACAAGGCCTGCTGAGAGGCTGGGGGTTTGAGGCAGGTTCTCTAACCAACCCAAGCCCCGAGTTTCCGATGCGGTTTCACCTTACCGTGACCTGCCAGTTAGATGTCTAGTGTACCTGATGTTCCGAGCACCACGCTGTGCCCTGCAGGGCCTAGCTCGAGCCCTAGGCTCAGGCCCAGCTCACAGTCGGCCTGGCATTTGGGGTCAGTCCAGGGTGTCCTGCCGTCCCAACCCCCTGGGCCTCACCTGCTGTTTGGTCCTCTCGAAAGATCAGAGAGACGCCCAGACTCGCCGCGTACTCAGTAAGCAGGGTCACGGCCTGGCTGGGCGGCGGGTTTTTGAGCTGCAGGTCCAGCCGTCTGGCTGCCGTTGGGAAGTCCTCGGCGGGCCCTGCGGGACGGGACAGAGACCCTCGGGAACCTCCCCATCCGTCAGCCCGAGTCTTCCTGTGCCCGGCCTTCCCCCAGTTCCCCAACTCTGGCCCCAACCCCAGGCCCACCATCCCCCGCTGCCGCCGAGGCCTGGAGCTGCCCGCCTGGGCCTTGCTCATCGTCCTCTGAGTTGCGGGCGGGCCCGGCCTCCCAGGGGTCTTGACCCAGGCTGGCCGAGGGCCTCCAGGGACTGGGTCCCGGGTTCATCTTCAAAGACGCCGCCAGGCGGGGCTTCCTGCGGCCACCGTCGTCAGCGCCTGGGGCTGCACTGGCCTGGGAAGTCATAGCGGGAAACGAAGACCCGAGGGGACAGGGGGCACGTTCTGGCGCCACCCGCGCCCTTTTACACGCGCGGGCAGGCTCCCGCGTGGGGAGCACGTGCCACAAGCCGGCAGATGAGGAGCTCCGCCTCCGGCCTCGCTGCTAGCCAATTGGAGCCCACAAAGCTGGGCCGACAGAGGGCCCAGCCAATGGGAAGGCCAGTCTCCCAGGTAGCTGGAGCCTGGAGGTGGACTGAGTGGCCACCTGGCCAACAACCTACTTCTCGGGTGGGGCTTTGGGCTCAAGGTTGGGGTCGGGGGGCTGGGCACTCCCATGAGCCTCTTCTCTACCCTTGAGCAGTGCTGAGGGGGCGAAGAGGCCAGGGGAAGGGTCAGGAGACCCCGGTCTAGCACCTCCCTCCTGCTCCTGCCTGGGAGCCTTCAAACCACACCCCATCCTACCAGCCCACCCTCCGCCGTTTAACTGAGCCTGGAGCGGGGGCGTCTTCATTCCATCAGTGAAGGTGTATTCAATTGTAGCAGCCCCGCAGAATCTTTAGGACCTACCTTTTAAAACTGTTCACCTCAGGCCTTCCTGAAGCCAACCGTAAGTGCTCTACGTGCGCTCTCATAAACATTAGTTTTTTCGTGCCCTGCCACCCCTTTTTTTCAGAATGGATGTGGAGTTGCTCATTAAGAAGATCACAAGACCTCAATTCTTTAAGATGACGGACTAGGAACGAAGGAGACATAAACATAAAATGAGGTTGGGGAGGAAGACCATTTACGCTGGATTGCTATGCTGCAACACAATTTTAATAGTCTTATAGGAGCCAGTGAGTGGGAAAATGACCAGTAACGCAGTTCACAGCCTGTAAGTTTTGTCACTGTTGTTGCTGCTGTCTACTCTGGGTGTGACAACGCTAACTGGAATTAGGGCAGAGTGGTTCCCTATTCCCACCCCCGGCACAGGAAAAGCAGTTGGGAGAACTGGTAGCACGTGACTTGGGAAGAACAGGGGCAGAGCGCAGGATAGATTCAATCTCCTATATGTTTCAAAGACTGGCATCAGGAAAAACAGTTCTCTGTGTGTGTGTGTGTGTGCATGCGCGTGAGCAGTCCAGAGAGACTAGAGGGATGGCATAGCGGGTGTCCAGAAATGGAACGATGGCTACACAAATGAGACTTCACCCGCTTCGGCAAACCCAGAAATGTCACCAACAGGAAGTTGCATGAACACTTGGTGATATATTCAGACAATGGACTATTACTTAGTAATGAATTTTTTTTTTTAAAAAAGGAAACACAGCACAAAGGAACCTTTCCACAGAAAAGAAACTCATGGACGTGGAGAACAGACTTGTGGTTGCCAAGGGGGAGGGGGAGGGAGTGGGATGGACTGGGAACTTGGGGTTAATAGATGCAGACTATTGCCTTTGGAATGAATTAGCAAGGAGATCCTGCTGTGTAGCAGTGGGAACTATGTCTAGTCGCTTATGATGGAGCATGATAATGTGAGAAAAAAGAATGTGTATGTGTAACTGGGTCACCCTGCTGTACAGTAGAAAATTGGCAGAACACTGTAAACCAGCTATAAGGGAAAAAATAAAAATCATTATCTATACAAAAAAGGGAAACTATTGTTACATGCATAATCACATATGTCTGTTAAGTGAAAGAAACCAGACTGAAAATACTATCTTTCACATGATTCTATTTATATAAAGTTCTTGAGCTGGCAAAATTCATCTGTAGTGATGGCAGCAATATGGTTACTTCAAGGAGGTATGGACTGGAAAGTGACCAGGGAATTTTCTGGAGTGATAGAATTGTTCTCTGTCCTGATTGGGGTGGTGGTTAGGTGTGTTCACATGCGTGTATAACTTGATGGGCATCCACTTGAGACTTGTGCATTTTATTGCATGATAAGTATATATCAGTAACAAGAAGAAACCTTAACAGCTTATCTGTAGAAAGAAGGAAGGAAGAAACGCAACTGGCTTTGTGCAGAAGCTCGATGGATGTGATGTGGAACAGGGGTGTGGCTGGCAAAATAATTGTCCCCAGAGACGTTTACATCCTGATTAGCACAGCCTATGAATGTGGTATATCGTATGGCAAGGGGGAACTATGGTTGCAGGGGGAATTAAGGTTTGTAATCAGCTGAATTTGAGAGGAAGATTAGCGTGGATTATCTGGGTGGGCCCAATGTAATCACAAGGGTCTTGAAACCAGAAAGAGAATCAAAGAGTCAGAATCAAAGAGATGATATCATAAGAAAGACTCATCGGGCCATTGTGGCCTTTCAGGGTGGAAGGAGCCATGAGCTAAGCTATGCAGGCAGCTTGCAGAAGCTGGAAAAGGCAAACAAACAAACAAACAAACAAACAAACCAACAACAACGACAAAAAACTCTTCCCTCTGCCTCCGGAAAGGAACATGGCCCTACTAACACCTTGAATTTAGTGCATTGAGACTCTTTTCAGGCTTCTGACCTCTAGAATTATATGATATTGTGTTGTCTAAAGCCACTGAGTTTGTTGGAATTTGTTACAGCAGCAATAGGAAACTAATATATATGACCCTCAATTTTTGCAAGGGATACATACCCCAAAAATAATTTTAAAAAACCATGTAGCCCCTAATTTTTTAGTCATAAGTATAAGTAGTTACAAAAGTTGCAATTTCTGATTTATTATATATTGTAATCATCTTTCTGATAGAGTTTCACACAGACTGTAGAGATGCAGAGTAGCTAATCCTTTTTAGGGGAAACACTCTCCAAATGATTTTTTTCTTTTTAGGGCTGCACCTGTGGCATATGGACGTTCCCTGGCTAGGGGTTGAATCAGAGGTGCAGCTGCCAGCCTACACCACTGCCACAGCAATACTGGATCTGAGGTAGATCCGAAACCTATGCCTGAGCTTGCAATAACAGCAGAAGCTTAACCAAGGAGCAATGCCAGGGATTGAACCCACTTCCTCATGGACACTGTGTCAGGTTCTTAAGCCACTGAACCACCATGGAAACTTTAATTTTTGCAACGGCCCCCTTGTTCGGCACTCATCTCCGGCCACACTCCCCTGAGGAGAAGAAAGCTTGGAACCATCTGATTCCAAGCACTTCCCAGATAAAGTTTGTACAGATGGAAGCTGTGGACTTGGAAATTGATTATTTTTATTTTTTGTCTTTTTAGGGCTGCACCCACAGCATATGGAGGTTCCCAGCTAGAGGTCGAATCAAAGCTACAGCTGCCAGCCTATGCCACAGCCACAGAAGCATGGAATCTGAGCCATGTCTGTGACCTACACCAACAGCTCAAGGCAATGCCAGATTCTTCTTTTTTTTTTTGTCTTTTTGCCCTTTCTAGGGCCACACCTGCGGCATATGGAGGTTCCCGGGCTAGGGGTCTAATCGGAGTTGTAGCTGCCAAGCCTATGCCAGAGCCACAGCAACACGGGATCCTAGCCGCGTCTGCAACCTACACCACAGCTCACAGCAACGCCGGATCCTTAACCCAGTGAGCAAGGCCAGGGATGGAACCCACGTCCTCATGGATACTAGTCAGGTTCCTTAACCACTGAGCCAGATGCGAACTCTTGGAAATTGATTCTTTAAATGAATGGTTGTCAAAGTGCGGTGCCTGGACCAGCAGCATCAACATCTCTGGAAACTCGTTAGATATGCACATTCTTAGATCACATCCCAGACCTACTGAACCAGGAAACCCTGGGGGTGGGGCCCAGCAAACAGTTATAACAAGCTCTCAGGGGATTCTGGCACACACTCAGATTTGAAAACTCCCGGCCTGGATAATGGTAATATTTATGATTGACCAGTAGTTCTTAAAGGGTGTTCTCCCTACAAGCAAAATCGGCATCACCTGGCAACTTAGGAATACAATTTATCAGGCCCCAGACTCACAGAACCAGAAATTCTGTTTTAACACACGCTCCAGGTGATGCCAATGCTAGCTAGACTTTGAGAAACAATGCCTAAAGCTGTATTTGCCTGACCACTGGGAAAGCCTCATGCGCTCCCATGGGTACCAGAACCTCTACTTGTAAAGCCTATTTCATAGTATATAAGGACAATTAGTAGGATTCCTGCTGACTAATGAAGTGCCTGGCTGACAGTAGGTGCTCAGTGTTTGTTGAGTGAATTAATACAACAATCCTGAAAAATGGGAAGTTAGTTAAGCACAGGTGGGGTTCTCACAGCCATCAACCTGGACTTCACTATTGGAATTTTTTTTTTTGTCTTTTTGTATTTTTCTAGGGCCACACTCCTGGCATATAGAGGTTCCCAGGCTAGGGGTGCAGTCGGAGCTGAGGCCGCCAGCCTACGCTAGAGCCACAGCAATGCTGGATCTGAGCCGCATCTGTGACCACAGCTCAGGGCAATGCCGAATCCTTAACGCACTGAGCGAGGCCAGGGGTCAAACCCGTAACCCCCTGGTTCCTAGTGGGATTCCTTAACCACTGAGCCACCACGGGAACTCCCACTATTGGATTTTGACGGGATTTTGTTTCTACTGCCCACAGGGCCGCCTCCACCCCCCATTCCCCCTCCGCCCGGGAGGTGGCGCTCTGGGGCGCCCATGAGGCCAGGCTGGGAGGCGGGACTTCCTGCCTTCGAGGAAGTACTTCTGGCCCAGCCCGGAAGTTGGAATATTCGCTGTTGTGGGAGGTCCCGTGGAGGGAGTTGCGCTTGGATTCAGTTTTCCGGCTCCCTCGTGGCGCGAGGGTCAGGCGAACGGCCCGCGGAGGTTCGTTTCTCAGGCGACCACGGCGAAGCCTAGGCCACGTAAGTGTGCACGCCGCCTGGCCGGCACTCAGCGGCAGGTCCCTCTGCTCAGGTCCGCGGGCTCCAAAGTGGTTTATTAGCAGCCGCTGGCTCCCGGAGTTGGGAGGATCCAGCCGCTGTAAAGCGTGGTAGCAACAACTGTCTGACACCCAGCGCTTGGTGCGAAATTTGTCTTGCTGTTGTTGGGTTGAACTTCTGGATCCTGTAGGTGGATGGGGAGGGCTTGGACGAGGGGATGTCTGAAGGGAAGGGCTGCCAGCACCCACTCTCCCATCCTCTGGCAGGCGCACCTTTTGCCGTGCCCGGCCTGGAATTAATGCCGGTGACTAACCCTGCATCCTTGGATGTCGAAAGGGGCTTGGAGAGCCCAGCCCGAGGGCGGGAAGTCGAGGCTGTCTTGTCTTGGGGCTTCTCTGAGATCATGGGCTCCACCAGCGCCCTCAGCCTGTGTATTTGTAAGGCTGTTTGGTTTCTTTCTCCTCTCTTCCATTCGTTCTGGATTTGTTCCTTCAGCTTATAGATGTTGATTGTTACTATGTAGCAAATACCAAGGCACTGGGGATAAAGTCCCTTCCCCATGGGGACTCTTAGAACAGTTTGGAATCACATAGCTTCATCCATAAGTCTCTAACCCCACACCGGAAGGCGTTCTTAGGAGGAAGGGTGCAGGGTGTTGTGGGCTAGGGTTGGGAGAACTGGGAGAAGTGTCCTGACTCGCAATCTGAAGGGTGAGTAGGATTTTTGTAGGTGGGTAGGAAGGGCAGTGGGGCTCATTCTAAGCAGAGAGATAGCGATAAAGGGTCCTGCAGTGAAAAGACACATTCCCGCCACTGCCCTCTCCTGTTACGGAAAAGAGAATGACAGCAGCAGCCAGACGCCAGGATCTCAAGAATGAATCAGATACTGTCTCTGCCTCTGGAGAGCAGTCTCGCAGAAGAGAGAAGACTACACAGAAACCACAAGTAGAATGAGGCTGACGTGCCCAGAGAAACACATTCATTCATTTGACAAGTATTTACTTTACTTACTGTGCAGTGGACACTTCACGGGGTGCTGAGGGTACATGGATGTTGGAGGTTACAAAATAAACAGGCACAGTGCACCTGCTGTTGCTGGGGAAAGGGTTTTGCTTCCTGAAACTCTCATGCTGGTGTTTCCTTCTGGATGCACAGGAAAGCGAGTAGTGGTTCCGAACTTGGACTTTGAGTCTGGTGGAGGATCACGCTGTTGGCCTTGGGAAAGTCACTCTTTGCTGAGCCTCAGGGTCCTGAACTCTGTCTTAGAGGCAGAGGAAGAGTGAGACATGTAGTACCTTTGTCTGGCAGATGCTGGTGCTCAGTCAGTGAGCGCTGCTGTTATTTTTGTGGTTAATTAAAAAAGGGAAGAGGGGTTTGGTGTTCCAGTTGTGGCTCAGTGGGTTAAGAACCCAACTAGTATTCGTGAGGATGCAGGTTCAAACCCTGGCCTTGCTCAGTGGGTTAAGAATCTGGTGTTGCCATGAGCTGTGGTGTAGGTTGCAGACGCGGCTCGGTTCCCACGTTGTTCTGGCTGTGGTGTAGGCCGGCAGCTGTAGCTCCGATTCTACCCCTAGCCCAGCAACTTCCACTTGCTGCAGGTATAGCTGTAAGAAGAAATGGGAAGAAAGAAAAAGGAGGGATTATTTTTCTGCTTTTCTGGGACACTTTGTATTTACCAAAGGCCTTTGACGTAAATTTATTATTCAACACACAGTCAGCTACATTTTTTGGAAGGTACTTTACCTGTCAGTGGGAAGGCAGACAAATAAGATTCGTTGTCCCTGGCTTTGGGGACTTGAGTTTGTCTTGAGCGTGTCGTCTGAGGATGTATAATTAGGATATACAAAGGAGCGGGATGGAAGCTGACCCCTTGCCACCTGACTTGGTCCCGTCACCTACCTCCGGGTTCATTCCCTGGCTGCCTGGTTGTTCAGGGGGTGCCACATGCCTTCTGCCTCTGTGAAAACCATCCCCTCCCCTCCCCTCCCTCCTGGCTGGCTGGCTGGTGTTCATGGAGCACTTATTACTGTCTGGCACTAGGCTGCATGTTTGTTCTTTGTTAGCTGCTTCCCCAAAGAAACTCTTCCCCCCCTCGGGGCCCTTTTTGCCTTCCCTGCCTTCCCAGGAACACTGGCAGCTGCCGGCAGGTTCGGATCTCTGAGCAAGGCCAGTGTGACGTGTGGCTCTCGTTTTCCAGGATGGACTTCCCCAGCCCGCTCCCGCCCTCTTTGTTTATGACCGGCCCCCTTGGTCTGAGCGGTGTCCCTGATGTGTCCTTCATGTGCAGCTGGAGAGACGCGCTGACGCTGCCGGAGCCCCAGCCCCGGGCCTCTGAGGTGAGGGTGGCGGGGGGAGCCCGGGTGGTGCGCCTGGCCCCCCCGCTCCTCGCACAGATCCGCGCCGGAATCCTCTCCTTTGGGGACCAGGGATGCTCTGCCGTCCACCGAGGGTTCCTGAGCGGGAGCTGTTGGCTTGCTTTCCTGCCTCCCTCTCCCTCTTCTTTCCTTCCTCTATCTGTCCAGCAAAGACTCACTGAACAGCCACTCCTGTGGGCCAGCTGCCTTCCGGCCTGGCATCCAGTGTAAGTCAGATGCTCTCCCTGCCCCAGGGGAACAGAGTGAGCTTGAGCGAGAATAGACGAGTGAACAGGCCCAAGGATGAGATCACTACAGAGTAAGCGAAATCCAAAGGATGCCCATCCAGCCCAGTGGGCCGGGGGCGCAGGGGTGGGCAGACCTCCCGGAAGCCTAAGCCAAAGGGTTACACCAGGCAGAGGCCGTGGGGTGGGGGGGGGGGGCGTGTTCCTTGGCAAGGCTTCCCTGAGGTTGCCCCTCCAGGAGCCTCACTTGCTGGCTTCCTGGCGGGAAGCTGAGCTGTCTCAGGCCAGCCCCGCCTTGGGAGTGGGGCGGCCTGTAGGTTCCCTGAGTTAGTGACCACACAGTCTCTTGGGTGTCAGTGAGATTCAATTGGGATTCGGGTTGGCGGGTAAGGGCTCAAGGGCCTGTTTGAGAGCCAGTGGAGCCTGGAGGTCAAAGCACAGACTGAAGTCAGGCCGCTGGGCTCCAGTCCCAGCCGTCAACTTGACTGGCTGTTGCCTGGGACAGGGGCCGGCCTCCCTGGGCCTCCATGGTCTTCGTCCGTAGAGCGACCGATGTGGCTCCTCGCGCAGATGGAAGGAGCTAGGGAAGGACAAGAGCGAGCGAGGCCCTGGCCAGGAGCACCCTGTCACGTATGGCCGTGGTTGTGTTTCCTCAGGACGGGGCACCGCGCGTGGCCAAGCGCCTGCTCTGGGAGCTGGACGCCCCCGGGCCGCTTCCCCTGCTGCCTCCTGGTCCCGGTAAGGACCTCCAGGCCTGGGGCCCCTCCCCGTGCTCCCAGCTGCACCTTTTCCCCGAGGCCCTTTCCTCTCCCAGCTGATTCCTTCCGCCCCACAGGGTCCTTGGCACCTCTGGGCACCTGGGCCCCCCAGCCCCGCTCCTGGGCCCTTCCCCAGCCTCACTCTTCCCTCAGATCCCTGGGATCCTGGCGTGACTGCCCGGGACCTGCTTTTCCGGGGAGGCTACAAGTTCCGGAGACAGCCCCGAGCCGTGCTGGATGGCACTGAGCAGGTAGGTGGCCCCTCCCGGGGGGACGTGCTGTGCGGCTGGGGCCGCGCCTAGTGACCCTGCCTCCTCTCCTCCTGCAGCTCAGCCGGTTCTTGTGGGACCATGGGGACATTGCCTTTGCACCCCTGGGGCAGCTGATGCTGGAGAATTTCAAACTGGAGGGAGCGCAGGTGCGTACCCCCTGGCCAGCCAGGAGAGGGGCCCCCCCACTTCACGCCACGGTGAGCCCCAGGCTGTGTGAGCTTGACGAGGCCTTTCCACACAGGGCCGCTCTAAGAAGAAGACAGTGGTCAGTGTGAAGAGGCTCCTCGAGGACCTCGGTGGACACCAGCCCTGGGGGCAAGTGGCCAGTGAGGGTGGGATGGGTAGGCCTCGCCGGGGGTGGGGCAGTGGAAGGAGCCAGGGCACAAATGCTGGTTTTTGTCACAGTTGCTTTCACATCACCGCCCCCGCCGCCCCCCAGTGCAGTCACGAGCCGTACTTGCTCATGCAGAGCTCCCACCTGCGCTAAGGGGAGGAGGGACTGTACATCCATGGACTCCAGGCATGGCTGCATCCAGGTGTTCAGATGTTAGTAGGGCTCTATCTCTTGTATTTTCTCATCCACTTGCCTTTGCCTGGCCTAATTCTTAGACAGGCTGTTTCCAAGGGGCAGCAGGATGACTTAGGAGTCCAGGGAAGGGGCCACTGTCCTCTCTGAGACATCACGCCCGGGAAAGGTGTGGTTGGCCTGGCGTGGCTGAGCTGATCACTCCGACCAGGGGCAGTGGCCGACTCCGAGTGGCCAGGTCTGGGTCGTGACACCGCAGCACAGGAAAAGGGTGGGTGGTTTCCCGAAACAAAAAGTGCTAGGTTGATTAAAACATGCGACGACACCTGGCTTCCCTTGGGATGGTCCCCTGTCCCCCACAGCCTGACCCTCCTGCTGTCCTCTCCCCCGCAGCTGTCCCTGGGCTTACCTCAGCTACCGCCAGCGCCGGTTCTCCATCCTCGGGGGCCCGATCCTGAGCACGTCGGTGGCGAGCCTCCTGGGAGAGCTGCTGCACGAGGAGCTGGCCCTGCGGTGGCAGCAGCTGCTCCTGGATGACACCTTCACCGGGGGCGCACTGGCCTGGGTTCCTGGGAGGACGCCAGTGGCCGGGCAGCTGGTCTACCCCGCGGGAGGTGCCCTGGACAGGCTGTGTATCCTTCCTTGCTGGGCATGGTCAGGGATGGGCAGGAAGGTGGGGGCTTGAGTGACCAGAGCTCACGACCTCATCCTTAGCGAGGGGTACAGATTTCCAGAAGGTCAGTCTGACCCCAGGCGGTGAGCCCCGGGTTCTCGGAGGCCCTGGCCACATCCAGCTCCGGGGACCCGTCCGGCAGGTGGTGACCCGCACCGTGCAGGGAGAAGGTGAGGCCCACAGACGCTCCCTCCCGCGCCCACCGACCCACCGCTCGAGCCTGACCCTCTCCATCCTGCAGCTCTGCTGGCTGTCCGCTCTGACTACCACTGTGGCCTGTGGAAGGTCGGGAAGCAGGGCCAGCCGGCCCCGCTGCAGGTGCTGCAGGTCGAGAAGGGGGCCACAGGGATCAGCCTCAGGTGAGGGGGCTCAGTGGGGCGGGTCTCGTGGAGACGGACGTGGAGAGGGGGCGGGCCAGCGTTGACACCTGTGTGCCCCGTAGCCCTCACCTGCCCGGAGAGCTGGTCGTCTGCAGCCGTTCTGGAGCCGTCTGCCTGTGGACCCCCCAGGACGGGTAATGCCCCTTCCCCACAAAACCCCTCCCCACCAGCACATGGCTCCCCCACGTGCTGGACCCCGGGCCAGCGCGCCTGTCCCCCGACAACCGGCCGTCTCCCTAAGGCTGCGGCGGATCTACAAGGACCCCGAGACCCTCGCGTTCCAGGACCCCTCTCCCTGGCGCTGGGCAGACTTCACTGCCCACCCTCGAGTGCTGACTGTGGGTGATCGCACGGGGGTGAAAGTGGTGGACACGCAGGTGAGGGCAGAGCTGGGCCCAGTGGAGGGGGGCAGCGGAGGGGGCGCCGTGGCCCACGGGAGCCTGACCTGGGCGGCTCCCCAGGGCCCACCGGGCTGCGGTCTGCTGCTTTTCCGCGGAGGGGCCGAAGCCTCGTGCCAGAAGGGGGAACGTGTGCTGCTCACCCAGTACCTGGGGGGGTGCAGTCCCGAGTCCCTGTTCGCCACACTACACCTCGTCTGCACCCAGGTGAGTGGGGCCTTCTCCTCCGTCCTGCACTGTCTCACGTGTCGCTGGAGACGGTCCAGGACAACTGCAGGGGGTGGGTGGGGGCCAAAGCTGGACGACCCCCCTGCATGTCAGCTAAAGAGGAACAGCGCCCCTGCCAAGCCGCCCGAGGACCCTGGGGTTAGTGGTGTGTCTCAACCATGGGTCCAGGGTGGGTGAGCTCTGGAAAGGTGGGGAAAAGCCTCTCCTGAGACCCTTCTCCCAGCACCGCCTGCTCTGGAAAGGCCTCCCGAGCAGGGCTGGACAGGTGGAGCCAGAGAAGGGGCTGGGCCGGGAGTTCTGTGACCCCTCAGAGCCATGTGGGGTCCTGGGGAGGGCCATGGGGCCACCCGGGGAGACCCCCCCATGCCCCAGTCACCTCCCCCGCGTCTTCTTTCCGGGCCCCCAGTTCTCCCTCTACCTGGTGGATGAGCGCCTCCCCCTGGTGCCCCTGTTCAAGTGGAACCACGGCCTGCCCTCCGCTCCCCTGCTGGCCCGGCTGCTGCCCCCACCCCGCCCCGGCTGCCCGCGGCCGCTGCTCCTGGCGGGCCAGGCCGGGGAGCTGCAGCTGCTGCAGCTGGCAGGTGAGGGGCCAGGCGCCGGTGGGGGCGGGAGCGGGCGGGGCTGGGCCTGGGCAGGACCTCAGCCGTCTGTCTTTCCTCCAGGAGAGGGGGCCTCCACAGCCCGGCTGGCCGGGCCCCCCCAGTCCCTCCCTTCCAGGAGCGACTCCCTCTCTGCCTTCCCCCTGCTGGAGCCCAGGAGGCAGAAGCGGCTGCAGGAGCGTCTGAAGGCGCCCACCATAGGTGCGCTGGGGCGACAGAGTGGGACTGGAGAGCCTCACAGCCGCCAGGCCGTGGGGTCACTGTCATTCTGTCTCCAGGTCTGGCCGCCACCATCCCGCCCTCTGCCTCCCCGTCGACCCTGTCACTCTTCCAACTTTCAGCAGCGGGAGACGTCTTCTACCAGCACCTCCACCTCCAGGCAGACCCCGGGCCCGACTCCACTGCCTCCACAGCCTCCTGGACCCCCCAGGCCACTGCCCGCTGCAGGCGGTGGCTGGAGGCCCTGCTGGAGGTGCCCCCGGCTGCCCCTGTGTGGGCCGCACCCACCTTCTCCCACCGCCGCCTGCTGCGCTGCTTTGAGCGACAGCAGCTTGACAGGAAGCTGCCCGAGGGCCTGCGTGCGGCCATGGCCCAGGGGCGGCTCCTGCGGCGGAGGGACCTGGGCCTGCCCCCCACTGAGGAGCGGCCCCCCGCCCCTGAGCCCGGCCCCGGGGATGAGCTCAGCGAGCGTCTGGAGGCAGCCTGGGAAGGCCGGGTGGCAGCCTGGTGGCAGAGACGGCAGGGCCCCAGCTCGGGGCCCGGGAAACAGCCCAAGCGGCCCAAGCGCCGGACTCAGCTGTCCAGCACCTTCTCCTCACTCAGCGGCCGCCTGGATCTCTCGGATGCCCCCAGTCCCCCTCCCAGCCCAGACTGGACACCTGCTGAGGCCCGGCCTCAGCCCCCAGTGACCCCGCCCTCCCAGGACTTGACCCAGGAGCCATGGGCCCACGGTGTCCCCTCGGAGCGGCAGCAGACCCTTCGCGACTACATGGCTGAGCTGCCGCTCCAAGGGGACACCCCAGGGGGGGCCTCTGTCCCCTCCTCCCAGACCTCTAGCATCCGGGCCACCCCCTCCAGGAAGCAGGCCCTCCGGGACTGCTCAGTCAGGCTGCCGCTCCGAGGGGACACTCCCAGGGGTGCCACCGTGTCCTCATCCCAGGCCTCCAGCATCCGGGCCACTCCCCGACAGCCGGCAGCTGTCCCCTCCGGCTCTCAGCCACAGCGGAAGAAGCCCCGCATGGGTTTCTGAGGCCGGACACGCCGCCCACCTGAGACGCCCACCTGAGAGCCCCTCGCCCCAACCCGCTGTGCCTTTGGTGGTTGAAACGGGAAATGGAGAGCAGTCTCCAGGGTGCAGCGCCTCCTGCTTCCTGAAGGCCTTTGAGACCATAGGCGGCAGAAGCGAGGAGGAGCCACGTGGAAGGAAGGACGACAACCGGTCATTTCCCCTGTAGCTCCCGCTCCAGGCCGGCCTGAAGGTCAGCAGCGCCGGGACCCCCTCCCACCACAGTGTTGGGCTGGAGAGCAGGGCCTCCGGCAGCCGAGGGCTCCGCTGCACGCGGCCGCTGTGCCATTGGGGTGCCCGTGCAGGCTCCTGCGTGGTGGGTGATGGTGAAAGGAGCTGCCACGGAGCTGCTGGTGCTCCTGCGTGTGTGTGAGGAAGTTTCTGTCACAATCCGATGTTTTGTAGGGGAGGCACTTTGGACCCCGTTTAGGGGTTGAATAAACTTGTCGGCTGAGCCGTTTTGCACGGTCATGTTTCTCGGGCTGCATCTCACGTGGTTTTAGGGTCCGATGCCTCAGCCCTGGAAGTGACACAGGACTCGGGGCGCGACCTGGGTTTCCGATCACTCGTGAAGAGGGATGTAGCTGCCGAAATGAGTCTCGCGTGACTCGCAGGTGTATTCAGTAACCCAGTAAAACAGGGACTCACGTGGATGCCAGAATGTTTATGATGCTCAAGGGAGACACTAGAGTTACACAGTTTAAGCCGCAAACAACCGGGTTTGGTAGGCTTTGGGGCAGGGAGCGTGACGCTGTCCACACCCGCGGAGGCCGCGCCCACGGGTGGAGTGAGCCAAGGCCTCAGCGCACTCGAGACCAGCAGCTCCCTGGCGGAGGGGAGCCCAGCCGGGGAGACCCGTGTCTGCCGGGGCCGCCGTGGGCTCAGTCCAGGCCAAATTCAAGGTCCTCCCGGTCCTCTCCCACGTCGGGCTCCAGGCGCGCCTCGGGCTCCGTCTCAGCCGGGGCTGTGTCCCTCTCCAGGCCAATCCCTGAGGGTTAGGAAGGGGGAACCCGTGTTCTTGGGCAGTGTGGCCCCCCATCTTCACCCGTGTGCCAGCCTGGAGGCGGCCACGCGAGCCAGCGTCCAGAAGGAAGGACGTGGGTCAGGATGGATTTGTCTGCGTCCAGCAGACTCCCCAAGCTGGACACCAGCAGGCTCTGAACGAAAAGCTACCCTGGTGTTCCTGTCACCAGCAAGCAGGAACTGCACTAGGCTGGGGACACATGTCAGCATGTGGCTTCACTTGTCCTGTCAGCTGGGCAGTGTGGGTGTCGTGCTCCCCTGTGGAGCCCCTTCTGGGCCAGCGACCACTCCCTCATCCCGGTCCCGGGCTTGCTGTAGCCCTCATTTGGTCCCACGTTCCCAGCCGTGACATCACGGGTCCCCATTTTCCCTCGGGAGCCTTGGTTTGGAAAGGCCGCAGGTGGGGACGGTGGGGGAGGGGTGACATGCGTGGCGTGGGGACCAGGTGGTCGGGATCTGCAGGCCTAGGGAGCCCTGGGCGGCCAGCTCGCCGCTTGGGAGGGGGTTGGCTTGGTGCCCTCTCGGTCCAGGCCGGTGAACAGCAGGGGTCATGCGCCTAGGGCCGTGCTCTGCAGGGGTCTCTGCGGTCTTTGGAGAGGTCACGGCTGACCCCCTCCAGGCACCCGGGCTTCTCAGGGCAAAGGCCCACCCGCTCTGGGTCTGGGTGGTCACCTGTGGATGTCCCTGCCGAGAGGCTTTTGGCCCCAGTGGCCTTAAAGGAGGGTGGCATTACCTGGAGGAGTGGCCACAAGCGGGCCCCCATCCTGGCCCTCGCTGCGTGAGGGGTCGCAGCCCGGGGGTGGGGATGGGTGCCCTGAAGACTCGCGGTCGTCGTCCAGCTCCTGAATCAGCGGGCCAGGGCCCCTGGTGGCTCTGCTGCGCGTGTCCAGCTCTCCCTCTGCGGCTGCCTCGTATAGGGCTGAAAAGAGCGGCTCCGGCTCGGCCCTCCTGGAGGCGGCCCTGGGGAGGGCGAATATGTTGGAAAGGGCGTCCGGGGCCGCGTTTTCCAGCTCGGGGAGTGAGGTGTAGTCCAGCTCAGGGTCACTGTCATCACTCCAGCTCGAGATGGCTGTGATCTTTGGAAAGCTCATCTGTTAAAGAAAAAACATGGATTTGAACTCTGAAGTGCACACGGGTAATTCAGCTTTTTATCTTTCCCACTCTGTTGCCATAGCGCGAAAACCCCTCTGAAAAAGAATATAGATGCATGTGTATGTATAACCGAATACTTGGCTGTGCACTGGAAACTAACACAGCGTTGTAAATGGACTATATTTCAATTTAAAAAAAAGAAAAGGCCTGAGGGAGCACAGCACTGGCTGCTCGTGAGTCGGGCCCCAGGATGGACACTCCTTGGCAGCCCTTTCTCCGCCCTCGAGGCCACGTGAGGTCTGTGGCCAGGCCTCCGCTCCCTGCAACCCTCTGTCTCTGTCAGACCTCCGTGTGTCGCAGCTGTTGCCCACCCTGTTCCTGCTGCACCAGCACCCTGCCGGGTCCCTGAACAGGCTCATCTGGGAGCCTTGGCCTCTGGAGGGCTGTGCCTCCACCCGGCCACCAGCCATGCTTTGGGGGCCAGACGCCCATGGAATGGTGGTCTTGTGTGTTTGTGTCCTTCCGTGAGCTGCTGTGCTGAAGTCACGTCCTAGGCTCCCCTCTCCTCGCCCTCAAGGTGGCTCACAGGGCTCCAGATCCCAAGGGAGGAGGCCCCATCAGACCGCCACTCTTGCCACGCTCCTCCCTGCCTCGCCTGCTCGCCTGTGGCTGCATCACAGACATTCACTAGAAGAACATACAGATCCATCAGCAGGACAGACAGATGTTCAGGTAATTATGTACAGTGCGTGGCTTTCAGAAATCAGGGATAGGAGTTCCCATGTGGCTCCGTGGGTTAAGGATCTGGTGGTGTCACTGCAGTGGCTCAGATCACTGCTGTGGTGCAGGTTTGATCCCTGGCCCGGGAACTTCCACATGCTGCTGGTGCAGCCAAAAAAAAAAAAAGAAAAAACCCAGGTGGCTAGTTGTAAAGCCTGGGAGCAAGAGGACCCAGCCACATCGCCTTAGGGGAGGTGAAAATGGGAGTGCATGCTTCAAGTGCAAAGGGCATGTGGCTTTCTAGTGGAGCCACTTGGTCAGCGACAGGGCCGGAAGTGATGGCGGAGCTCTGGGGAGACAGGGAAGGTCACCTTGTCCTGGTCCCCCGGAGATCCACCTGCATCGACGTCTTCCAGATCAGGCAGGTCCTACAAGAGCAAATGACCCCCGTCAGCCGGAAGCTGCCTTCTCAGCGGCCAGCTGGCCAGCAGCACAGCCACCAAGCCCAAGCCTCCTGCCCGTGAGGGTGGAAGGACATGCCGGACCCGTGCACACTGAGGACACACGCACACGGCCACTCCAGGTACTCGGATCTGATTGGTGAGAGATGTGCAAGGTATGACCTGTTTCAAGAAGTCCCACCTCTCCTGCTTTGGCATTAAGAGACACAGGCAGCTCCCCTGGGGGCCGCCCACCACCTACGTACAGTGAGTCTCAAGGGTTTGCGTGGTGTAAGAATATATCCTGGACCTCCTCAGAACTGGGGGGGCTTTTCTGTTGTGTGTTATGTTTGGGGCTGTCTTCTTCCAGCCCGTCCAGCATGTGGGGCAGGCACAGCCTGGGGCTGGATGCGTGAGCTCTGGAGCCACACTGCCTGGGTGGCTGTTCCTTCTCCACCGTGGTCTGGCTGGGTAGCCTTGGGAGAGTTGCTTAACCTCTCTGTTTCTCAATTTCCTCATCTGTCAAATGGGGGTGGATAATGGACCTACGTCTTAGAATTATTGGAAGGGTTCAATCAATCAATACAAGATAGGTCTAAAACGGTGCTGGTCAGAGAGGAAGAACAGTCAGGATCAGCTCTTAAGCGCCGTGGTCCTGCGAACGGTCAGTTCTCGAAAGTGAAGGATGAACTGTCTATGTGTGTTTCATCCTGAGTATCTATAGGCCCAGAAAACTGGAAGTCCACTCTGAATATTGACCGTGCTCAGTTGAACCCTTACATGAGATCATGACGTTGGGACGTTGATCGAGGAAGTGGCGGGGGGGGCAGGCAAAGTTGTGCCCCTGGTTTGAAGGGAAGGAGCTCGCCCATGGGCAGAGAGGCGGGCTGTCCTGCGGGCGAGCAGGGGGCTCACCAGCTGTCGCCTGGGTGTAAGGCTAAAGGTGAGAGGACCAGCCCCCATCCGTGCCCCACCAAAGCGCCGTTCCCGGGGGTCGTGACAGAACGTGCACACCCCCATAGGACCCGTGCCTGTGGCACAGTGGGTAAGACTGTTACCAGAGCTGAGGGGCTTCAGGGAGGAGGGCCGTTCTCCAGGCCCAAGGTCAGGCGGCCCCTCCCTCGCTGAACCGGCCCCGGGGTGGTGCGGGGGGCAGACGGGATGCTGGACACTCAGACCTGGGAGCAGGCGCGGCAACAGGCCCGGAAGGTGGGCAGCTGTCCATAGAATTAGAGGCTCTGATGATGAAACGCCACTTTCTCTGTGCACAGCTGGCCCCATGGGACTGTCCTGCCGTGTAGCTTCTTTGGGGAAAACACATAGTTCAGGGGGACTCACAGGGGCCGGTCCTCTTGGTCCTGATGGTGCAGGCACGGGCCCCGGGGGAGGGCCCATTAACTGCACATCCTGAGCTGTGGGTCCGAGGGGGGCCCCGGGTTCTACCCAGCCCCCAGGGGAGACCACGCCTGCTGGCCCAGGGACCGCACTCTGGGCAGCAAGGGCTCTCGGAGGTTTGCGTCTGATCTGACCGGCCGTCCCGTGGACACTCCACATGCTCTGATCACGTACATCTATGAAGAGCTTCTCCTTCGTCGCCAGTCTGATGGCTTCCAAATCCCGGGCTCTGTCGAGTTCTGCACCTGCTGCACTTTGAGCGGCCAGCATCTGGGGAACCGATTCTAAGGAACAACAACCCAGGGTTGTTAACCTTGGAGGGAGTTTCCTGCACGGTGGGCACATGGGCAGACCGGGGTGAAGACGGCCTCCAAGAGGAAGGACAAAATCCTTGGGTCTGAAAGCCTCCAGTCCCTGGGTCAGGAGCCGCAGGATCCCAGGTTAGACAGGCTTATGTCTAAAAGGACGGGAAAACGGGAGAGGTGCCCCCGTTCTGGAGCCTGGAGAGACGCCGAGGAGGTGGAAGCACCAGCCAGGAATCCACGTACAATACGCCGAAACCTCAGAAGAGGCGTGATTGATCGGCCAGGGAAGAAAGAAGAAAGAAAGGCCTGGGCGTCAGTGGCCAAGTTTCACAGCCCCTCCTGCTGCGCCAGTGTCATTGAGACCTGGGGAAGCATCACAGCGTTGCCAGGGGAACGTGGAGTCCAGGTGGCGCGTCTCCTCCGGGCTCCAGGCTTCACGTCCTGGTCCTGCTCTCCGTTTGCTTCAGTGATTATTGTGGAGATGGAGGCCCCTGCCTCTCATGGCATATCAGTCCCCTGTCCACTCTGAGGCCCGGCCATGCCCACTTAGACTCAGAGAGCCATAGTGGGGCACCGTTTAGAAGGAAACAGGGAAGTGGGCGGGGCCTCCGGGGCTGCTGTGGGTGGTCCGGGCCCACCTCGACCTCCACCAGTTGTCATGGTCTCTCCCGCTTGGCTGTGCCCGTGGCTTCTCAGCTAATTCCGACAGTGGTCTGCTTGCCCCCCAGCCAAGCCACCCCTTCCCCCTGGACCCCATGTCCTGCTCGTGGCACCGTGGTGTCCACGTTCCCACTAGCAGAAGCCAAGTCCAGGCAGCTGCCAAGTCCCTTTGTTTCCTAAAACCTATTTTCTTAGCTTGTTTTGTTCTGGGACTAGGGAAGAGGCTACTGGGCGTGCTCCTTACGTTACCTCCTTTGGCAGAGGCCATTGCCACAGCGGCAGGAGCAGCTTAGAGAGGTCTTGTGGTTTACCTGATGTGGCTCAGCTGGTTAAGGGACTGGGCTTGGCTTTGACCTCAGGGTATCTGTCTGGAAAAGGCACTCCCTGCCTGTTCCTGTGTGTTTTAGTGAAATGCTTGTGTCCTTCTCTGGATCGTTCTGGTGACCACAGGACGGAAGCTGATGTCCTCAGACAGTGGGTGGTTGGATCGAGGTGGGACGTGTGTGTTTCTGTGACAGCGCACTCGTGGAACGTGCCCTCGGGCATCGGGGTGGGGAGAGAGCCAGGCCTCCGAGTCCTGACTCTGCCCCCAGGCAGTGCTCCCTGCTTTGGGATTCTGGGATGAGAGCTTAGTGAGAGAGAGCCTAGGAGACACAGCCAAGCTGGTCAGATCAAGCATCGCCTCATTCCCTCCATCCTTCCCGAAGGCCTCGGGGCTTAGAAGGAAATACTGTGTTCAACGCAAGAAAGGTAAATGGAGGAGTTCCTGTCGTGGCGCAGTGGTTAACGAATCCGACTAGGAACCATGAGGTTGCGGGTTCGGTCCCTGCCCTTGCTCAGTGGGTTAACGATCCGACGTTGCCGTGAGCTGTGGTGTAGGTTGCAGACACGGCTCGGATCCTGCGTTGCTGTGGCTCTGGCGTAGGCCGGTGGCTACAGCTCCGATTGGACCCCTAGCCTGGGAACCTCCATATTCCGCGGGAGCGGCCCAAGAAATAGCAACAACAACAAAAGACAAAAAGACAAAAAAAAAAAAAAAAAAAGGTAAATGGAAAAGGGATTTTGTAAACAGGTGGGGTTTGTATTTAGATTTGCCTTTCTTGGGGTTGAGGAACCTGCAGTGGAAGAAAGACCTACTTGCTGTGATGACCCAGCTCCCGTCTTGGACTCGGGACCCCCAGAAGGGTTACTCACTGGGGGTGGGGGGTTGGGGGCCAACAGCAAAGGCCGTGGGGGGTAAAAGCAGGGAGGATGGCCTTGAATCACCACGGTGGGGACCAGCTTGGTCTCTGCATGCAGATTCGGCTTCAATTCCTACCTCCACCAGCACTTGCTCTGCAACTTGGAGCAAGTTACTTCACCTCTCTGAGCCTCCGTTTCCAACTCAATGAGACAGAGTAACGATTAGCGCTCATACTAGTGGGGTGCGTGGACTGGGCACGTCCCAGGTCTGGCTCATCCCCACGGACACAGCAGCAACGGGTGGTGTCCCAGGCGAGGCCTGGTTTACCTGTTAGTCGGCAGGACCCCAGGAACTTGGCCAGAGCCTGCTGGTGCCGCTGGTCCGTTCTAGATCAGCGTCATCCGCTGGGTAGCCGCGTACATACCGCTACCGAGCACCTGCAGTGTGGCCACTCCTGAAGGGCTGGGTTTTTAGTTTTATTTAACCGTATTTTTAATTAATTTCAGTTTAAAAATGGAAGCGGTCCAAAACAACTCACTTCTTTTCATTGGGCTCCATTTCCCCTTCACCGTTTAAGTGTAAGCATCTGAACTGAGCTATGCAGGAGGCAAATACAGGCTGGATTTTGAAGACTTAGCGTCAAAAAAGGGAACATGTCTCATTCATCATTTTTTTTGGGGGGGGGAGGTTGTTATTTTTTTGTTTTGTTTTTTGGTCGCCCTGCGGCCTCTGGAGTTCCTGGGCCAGGGATCAGATCTGAGCCACAGTTACTACCTATGTCTCGGCTGCGGCAATGCTAGATCCTTGAACCCACTGTGCCCAGGCTGGAGATCAGACCGGCATCCTGGTGCTGCAGAGCTGCCGCACAGAAGCAGGAACTCCTCCCGTTAATAATGTTGCGTTGTTTAAAGGACCATGTTTTAGATGTACTGGTTTAGACGAGGTACAGTGTAGCGGCCCACCCATTTCATTGCAGGTGGTTGAATCGGATACTTAGAGAAAGGCAGTCCTGGCTCCCCCTGTGGTTCTAGGTAACTTACACAGCAGTCAGGAGTGGAAACCAGCCTGGGGCCCCCAGAAGGGCGCTTCTCCACCACCTACCTTCCCAGGCGGCTCCGGGGCTGGGTTGCGGGGCCTCGGTGGGGAGCACCCCTCCTGGCTCCTGGCCTCCAGGCTCCCCGTGGACATCTGCAGGCAGCTCCTCTGCAGGCAGCTCCTCCGGGAGACTCGACTTCTCCGACATTTCTGGGAAGAGCTGGTCCTTGGCCTCGAAGCTGTCCTTGACCTCGAACAGCTGCATCTTCTGCTGCCTCTCTTTGTCCTCTGGAGGCTCTTCCTGTCCTTCCACGCTGGCATCCATGTCCTCAGCGTTGTCTGGCGCGGGCACGTCCCCTGAGCACAAGTCTGGAGGTGAGCTGGGGACATCCTGGGGGGACCACCCCCCTCCCACCCCAACCCCCCTGCCCCTGCAGCGAGCTGCACCGGGATGCACCTCAGCGGAGGCCCTGGGTGCTGAGTAGGCGGGCCACGTCCAGAAGAGGGATGCTTAGCGCATGCGCTGCTGGCACAGGGCACAGCTGCTAGGAAGCAGTGCAGGGGGCTCTTGGGAGATGCGGGCGGAGGCATTTGGGGTCAAGGGCCTCGGTGACTGACCGCCTTTACGTTCAAATGGGTCAGCTGAGCAGGAAGGTATGTGTGCCTGTATGTGCCCACGTGTTCAAAACCGTGCAATGTACATGGACAAGACAGCTGTTTGTTTTACTATTCCTTAAGCTTTTCTGAAAATTTGAAAAATAGCAAAATTTAAAGGTGGAAGAGGGGGAAAAAAGCGTGCTGCAGAAGAATGTCTATTTTATGGGAATATAGTCTTATGCTGATTCCAAAGAGTAAGCAGAAAGCAGTATAGCTGTGCCATTTTATCTGTAGAAAAATGTCCATGCTCCGTGCACGGGGAAAAGGCAGGACATGAGTCGCGCTAAATATTGAGTGGCTCTGGCTCTGCTTCTGTTTTTACTTGTGCTTTTCCATGTTTTCCATGTGTAGTGTATTCACATTTTGTAATTAGGTGAAAAACACTAAATGTCATTTAAAGGCAGAGAGAGACTCTGGCTCTTCTGTTGAGTATAAGAGGAGGAAGGGGTTCCTGCTTTTGAAGGTGCCTGGAGCACCATTCCCAGGATCCCATGGGCAGGACAGGCCCAGGACTCACTCACTCACTGCGTGTCTCCACCATAGGTTGGCAGGGGCATGGGGGGCGGGCAGGGGGCTCCTGGACTCAGCAGTAGAATAAAGCCTCCACGAAGATGTCCACGTCCTAATCCTGGAACCTGTGGATATGTGAGCTCACGTGCAGATGCAATTAAGATTAAGTATCTTGTGATGGGGAGAAGACCCCGGCCGATCCAGGTGGGCTCAGTGGAACTGCAAGGATCTTGAAAAGAGGGAAGTGGGAAGGTGAGAGCTGGAGCGAGAGATTTGAAGATGCTGTGCTGTTGGCCTTGCAGATGGGGGGCCAAGGAGCTAAGGAAAGTGGCGCCTCGAGAAATTGGAAAAGGAAACAGATTCTCCCCTGGAGGCTCCAGAAGGAACACAGCCCTGCCGACACCTTGTGTTGAGCCCAGCAAGACTACATCTGACTTCTGACCTCCAAAACTGTGATCAGGTAATAAATTTGTGTTGTCTTAAGCCCCCAAATTGACAGTGATTGTTATAGCAGTTGTAGAAAATGAATCCATCACTTATTTTAAAACCCTGAAGCTGTTTGACAAATTGTATTTTCATCACTAAAAGTGGTCTGAAGCTGCCCTTAAATGTTGGGGTGCTTCACTGCCCTAGGCAGGTGCGCGAGGCCAAGGGCAGATGGATCCTCAGGTCTCTCTCTCTCTCTCTCTCTCTCTCACACACACACACACACACACACACACACACACACACTTCCAGAGATGAAAGTGTACGAGTTCAACAGCCTGACTTCTGAACGCAGCGCTGGCTGCTCCTTGGACCTGGAGCACGCACCTGGCTCTCGGCTCGCTTTCTGCTGCTTCCTCTCCTCGGCCTGGCGCTTGATGGCAGCCAGGGCCTCGATGCTGTCCGTGATCTTCTTCCGCTCTCTCCTCTCCCACTGCTGTCTCTCCTCCTTCTCAGCTGCGTACCCTCCCCGAGCCCAGGCCTCTGCACAAGCTCTGTTTGGGAGGATTAAAAACAAATACCCCCAGAAATCAGGGAGGCTTGAGTTGTCACAGGTTGAAAGTAAATCCAAAACCTACTGTCTGACCAAACTTGCTTCTTTCCCCCCAAATCAGACAAAAGGCACAGGGGACATGTGACTGCAGGGATACGAGTTAACGCAAGTACATTTTAATCTTTAAAGTCTGATGGTTTGCACAACCTCCTAGATATGAGGCCATGAGCACAAATGACAAAAGAAAAGAGTAGAGAAATTTGACTCCACCAAGACTTAAACCGTGTGTAATGCAAAGAATGCCATAAATAAGAGACCACTCACAGAATATTAGAAATCATTTTCAAATCAGATACCCAATCAGGGGTTTGTATTTAAATTATATAAAGAGCTATTACGGTGCATTAATGCAAAAACAGCACAACTCAAACATGGCAAAGGTTAAAAGAATGAGGAGATGACAATAAAACCAAACCCAAACAAAGAAAAACAAAAAAGAATGAGAAGGCAAGCCACACTGGGAGAAAATATTTGCAAGAAAGAGCACTGATAAATGGCTCCTATCCAAAACACAGAAAAGAACGATTAAAACTCAAAAATGAAAAAAACAGACACAATTTGAAAAGTGGGCAAAAGAACTGGACACCTCACCAAAGAAGACAGGTGACAAACAAGCTCATCCAATGAGGTCAGGGGAAGGCAAATTAAAGCAACGAGATGCCCTCTGACACCCAACAGAACGGCCAAAATCCAGAACACCGACAGCACCAAAGGCCAGCGAGGGTGTGGACCCACAGGAACGCTCGCTCGTTGCTGGTGGGTGTGCACAGTGGCGCTACCACCTTGGAAGACAGTTTGGCAAGTGCAAAGCTACATGCCATCTTGCCATATAATCCAGCACTTGGGCGTTTAAGTATTTATTCAAATGAGCTGAAAACAAACGTCTCCACACGAAAACCCACTCATGAATATTGACGGCAGCACTGCTCCCCATAGCCAAAAAGGGGAAGCCACCCAAATGTCCATCAACTGATAGATCAATAAAATGTGGCCTTTCCGACAGAACATTATTTCACAGCATTACACTGGAAGTATTTACTGACACCTATGACACTGGGTGGATCTTAATTATTATTTTTTCTATTTTGGCTGGTTGAGACTGTTCTGTCAATATCTACTGTACAGCAGGGTGATCCAGGCACACATACACATATACACTGTTTTTCTCACATTATCATGCTTCATCATAAGTGACTAGATATAGTTTCCAGCTTTATTGCTGAACCATTCCAAAGACAATAGTTTGCATCTTTGAACCCCAGACTCCCGGTCCCTCCCCCTCCCTCCCCCTTGGCAACCACAAGTCTGTTCTCCAGGTCCATGAATTTCTTTTCTGTGGAAAGGTTCACTTGTGCTGTATATCAGATTCCAGATATAAGTGATATCATGGATGCACCTTTAAAATGCTCCGCAAAAGAAGCCAGTCCCAAAAGACCACATATTGTACAAATTCCATTTACATGAAATGTCCAGAATAGGCAAATCTAGAGAAAGAAAGTGGGTTTGTGGTTGCGAGGGGCTGGCAAAGGGGGATTGAGGAGTGACTGCTAAGTAAGGGTTACTTTTGGGGGGGTGATAGAAATATTCCAGATTAATTGTGGTGGTAGCTGCACAATGCTATGAATATACTCGAAACCAGTGAATTGTGCACTTGAAATGGGTGAACTGTTTTAGGGGAGGGGACATAGCAGGCCACATGAGAGGTGACCCCATTCGTCCTGTTAGAGCTGTCCTTTTGTAGGAAAGACAGACCCTCAGAGAGGAAGCAGGTATGTCAGAGGCTGATGGGACCTAAGGGAAGAAATCAGGCTAAAGAGCCACCAGGGTGGGGAGGCAAAGGTGCTGCTTGAATAGGTGGCTGGTCCCGGAGAGCTTGGGAAGGTGACAGGTGAGCAGACACCTGTGAAGAGCCTCCTGGGCAGGGGTCCTTGTTCTCTCACCTGGTCTGAATGGAGGCTCTTGCTTCCATTTGAAAGCCTAGTTGGTTTGATGAAAATGTGTGAGTTCAAAAAAGAAAGTCCTGTAATTCAGTGACTGAGAATTTATTCTGAGCTGGAATCAGTAGTGGCCTCAATCTGATGGGATTTCCTGTTGTGTCTCAGTGGGTTAAGGACCTGATGTTGTCTTGTGAGGATGTGAGTTCGATCCTGGCCTTGCTCAGTGGGTTAGGGATCTGCCACTGCTGCAAGCTGCAGTGTAGGTCAAGACATAGCTTGGATTCAGCATGGCCGTGGCTGTGGCGTAGTCCTTATCTGCAGCTCACCCATACTGGGGAACTTCCATATGCCTCAAGTGCAGCCCTAAAAAGAAAAAAAGGTAAAATAAAAACCCAAATAAAAGCAGTGACAATAGAAATTCCCACTATGGCACAGTGAGTTAAGAATCCAACTACAGTGGGTTCTGATCACTGCAAAAGCAAGGGTTTTGATTCCTGGCCCAGTGCAGCGGGTTAAAGCATTTGCTGTTGCCACAGCTGCCTGGGAACTTCCGTGTGTCATACCCACAGCAATGAAAAAAAAAAAAGGCAGTGACAATACACACGGCAGTCGCGGATTCAATATTCTTGATATGCAGAGAGCTCTTATGAATCAATAAGAAAAACCCCACAAAAGGACACCAGGAGGAGGTCGTGAGTGCCACACTCAGGAGGAAACAGAAGCGTCTGACAAAGCCGGTAAAAAGACCAACCTCATCCATCACCCCAAAATGCAGATTCAAAACGAGATAACTGGAGTTCCCACTGCAGCGCAGCGGGACGGAATCTGACTAGCATCCATGAGGATGTAGGTTGGATCCCTGCCCTCGCTCGGTGGTGAGGGATCTGGCATTGCCGTGTACAGACATGGCTCGGGTCCCACATTGCTGTGGCTGGCAGCTGTCGCTGTGATTCGATCCCTAGAGTGGGAACCTCCGTATCCCACTGGTGCGGCCCGAAAAAGACACTAAATAAATAAATAAATAAATAAAGTGAGATAACTACCTTTGCTCACCAGTTACCCTGGCAGAGATTTCTTTCACATGGCGTTGGCTAAGTTACAAATTGTCACAAACCTTTTAGGGGATCATTAGAAAATAATTATAAGCTTTTTTTTTTTTTTTTTTTTTTTTTGTCTCTTGTCTTTTTAGGGCCACACCCGCAGCATATGGAGGTTCCCAGGCTAGGGGTCCAATCAGAGCTGTAGCTGCCGGCCGACACTACAGCCACAGCAACTTGGGATCCGAGCCGAGTCTTCGACCTACACCACAGCTCAGGGCAACGCCAGATCCTTAACCCACTGAGCAAGGCCAGGGATCGAACCTGCAACCTCATGGTTCCTAGTCAGATTTGTTTCCACTGCGCCATGACAGGAACTTCTATAAGCACTTTTTAAAAGTCTTATACCACAGTCTTTAATGCAGTAGTACAACTCCGAGGACTCTGTCCTAAGAAAATAACCAGCCATGAGATCAGAGACTTACAGAGAAAGGTGGTTTAAGGATTATGAAAAGTCTGTGAACAAGTACGCAAAGATAGGGAACTGCCTACGAAACAATCAGTGGGCCAGTAAACCTGTTTCGTTGGCCTGGTTAATGTGTGGAAGCGCTCAAGGAGCAGAAATTTGGAGAAGGTGAATATCAAGCATGCGCACCGCCTACCTCCTCAAGTGCGATCAGAAGGCGTTTCGAGGTCTCACCTGTCCTTCGGGAAAACCGGCCTGTCGTCCAGGTATGTTAAGTGTTTCAGCCGAACGGTGACTGTCCTCCGATAATTCGGGATGGTCCTAGTCACCGGGTTGCCCATCAGATTCAGCACACGCTGCAAGCGCACAGGCCGAGCCACGTTAGCCACGGAGGAAGGGAGCCAGAGGCGTGGGCAGCGCTCTGAGCACCGGGAAGGGGGGCCCCCCGCCACCTCCCGCAGTCAGGGAGCCCAGAGGGCTGTCATTGTCTCCGTGCCCTCAGAACTGTCCGGGGAATTGGGCGGCCCTTTCTTCTACTGGCGCTTCTGATCCTAAATCCCATTGTCCTTCCAGAGCAATACTGGAAGATCTTTCCCAAGGCCTCTGCCAAGGACAGTGATGGCTGTAGTTTTGCTCGCCCCTGTCTCTCATGCAATGAATCTCCAGTTGATTGTGTTTGGTCCTTCGCAGCCAGGACTCACTTGAAGAAAATGTACACAGCGGCTCGGCAGAGAAGAGGCGGGGACAAAGAGGACAGGATGGGACGTACCCGCTTATCTCCTGCCCGGCCTACAGCGCTCCCGGGTGTCAGGGTGGGACCAGGAAAGGGAAAGGGACACAGCAGTGGCAGCACGCCGCCCTCCCACTTCAAACACTGTCACCTCCTCTCCTGCTGCTGAGACCCAGAGATGGGGAATGGCCAAGGTGACATGGGGGCGAAGCCTCGAAAATCAGTTTGCCTGAACCGATGAAATGTGTTTTATATCTAAAGTGGGTTTGGATGTTGGCAAACATAGATGCACTGTAAACCGATTGGTTTAGCATTTCCCAAACTCCACTTTCATAATGGCTTCACCATTCTTGTCACATTCGCAAGTGACCTGTCTGTTGGGGCTGGGTGGTGGGCACACTATGCCCCAGGGGCAGAAGGTAAAAGCAGTCACGACACAACCACAGGCAGGCTCTTCTGGTTATGGGCTGAACTGCCATCCCCCACGCCCTGCAAATCCATAGGCTCAAGTCCTGACCCCCAGCATCTCAGGATGTGACTGTATCTGGAGACGGGGTCTTTGAAGAGGCCGTTAAGATTAAATGACATCACCCAGGTCAGCCCTGGTCCAACAGACTAGTGTCTGGTGAGAAGAGGCGATGAGGACACAGAGGCACCTGCTGAGGACACAGGTGGGAAGGTGGATGTCTCCGTGTCAAGGACACAGGCCTCAGGAGAAACCAGCTCTGCTGACACCTTGATCTCGGACTTCGAGGCTCCAGAATAAAGAGAAAATAAATTTTTATTGTTTAAACCACCCAATCGGTGGTACTTTGTTATGGCAGCCAAGCCAAAAAAAATATTATAAAATATAATATAAAAGTGCTATAATGCAGTATTATACCATGTGCTGGTGATAATACAAATTCTAAATTAGTCCTTCTTGACAGTTTGCTCTGCAGATTATTCTTGAACTGGGATGTGCTTACTATTTTTTCATAAACTAACTCAATTTTTCCTTACTTAACCATACTCTAAACAGTAAACAGTGAACTCAGGGCTTTTATATGCTATTTTGAATGTTTTTTCCTAGTACCCATGACAATACGTACACACTGAAAAGCCAGGAAGCCATCAAAAGCTACTGAAGGAGTTCCCGTGGTGGTGCAGGGAAAACGAATCTGACTAGGAACCATGAAGTTGCAGGTTCAATCCCTGGCCTTGCTCAGTGGGTTAAGGATCCCGCCTTGCCATGAGTTATGGTGTAGGTCGCAGACGCAGCTCAGATCTGGCGTTACTGTGGCTGTGGTGTAGGCCAGCAGCTACAGCTCTGACTAGACCCCTTACCTGGGACCCTCCATGTGCCGCTGGTGCAGCTCTAAATAAAAAAAAAGGAGAGACAAAAAGACCAAAGGTTACTGGAGTTGAGTCCAAAGGATACAGGAGCTGCCTGGAGGGGTTTCCACAGACCAGAAGATGGAACCATTCAAACACCACAAATTAAAATGCCAGCAAGGGTTCAGTCATGGCAGATACTGTATCTTTATATCTATGATTTTGTGATAGCGAAAAAGAAAAACATTTCATCGCCATAGTTAGAGGGCCCTAGGTTTTCTACTCATCTCTGAAAACACATAAAGAGAGAGAACCAGGCATTTATCCTGGCCTTTCCCTTTGCATTAGGGAAGCCCTAGCGGACGAGTGCAAGTGCTTTTAATAGAGGCATTCCAGCTAATACATGCAGAAGCAAGACCAGAATGAGAATGTGGTGGGGACAGGCCTGACGCAGTGCAGGGAGGCAGCCAGCATCAGCAGCCGCTGAAACAATGAGGGGAAGGATTGATGGGGGGCTTCCTGAAGGCTGGATCAGACTCACAGCAGCCAAACCCACTCCTCGATCTTAAAGTTACAAAAAGAGGGGCAACCTGACATGTTGGGTGCCCTGCTGTGACACAACAGCAAATGTCAACGTCAAATTCTCAGCCGGGCACTGATCAGGCCTCTGGCTCCATCATCGTCTTACAAGAGATACTGGGGACAGCAGCAAACGTCAAACACCACCATAAGGATGCAGTCCGCCGAGTCCAGGATGTGGCTTTCAGCTGGAGGAGGGAGCCCGCCTCTGCAGCAGATCCATGGGGTGGAGTTGGGGAAAACAGCCACGGGGGACGGTGACGGCTCAAAAGAAGTTTGAGAGATGCGTCATCCAAACCGGATGTGTGGGTCTGGTTTGGATTCGCACAAGGCAGTGGTCAAAACACATCTGTGGGACTCAGGCAGAAAACTGGACCTGGACTGGGTATTAAATGTAGTTCTGAAAATATTTTAGATAGAGTAACAGTCTAGGGAAGATGCTTTTTAAAAGTCCCTAACTGTCAGAGATTGACCACTGACATATATGGGGATGAAATGATACGGCATCGGCGTCTAAAAGGCTCCAGCTAAAAACTCAGAGAGCAGCAAAGTGGGTGGAGGACGACAAGGCCGCGAGAAGGCGGCGGGGAGAGAAGAGAGATCTGCTGATTGCAGGACACGCGACAAGAGTTGGGGTGTGTGCTTGTGTTTTACCAAGTCAGCCATGCTCTCGAGAACGCTCAGGATCTCTGGGTCACTCAGCTTGTTGTGGGAAAGGTCGAGGACGCAGAGTTTCAAACACTCCTTGAGATGCTGGATGTCTTGCACGGTCTCCAAGTGGTTGTGGGCCATCTGGAGCGTGTTGAGGACCGGCAGGCAGGCTGCATGGGGAGGTGGGCAGAAGTAAACCACGCAGGCGGAAAAGAAGGTTGGGAACCTGCCCTTCCCCCCCGCCCCGGGCCAGCGGTGGACCCCCAGACGGGGTAGGGGTCGGGGTGGGTGGCTGGAGAACCCCTCCCCCACTCCCAAGGCGGCATCTTCTTACAGAGGTTTTCGATAGTCTTGATGTAATTGTTGCTGAGGTTGAGAGCATCCAGCTTCTGCAGGGGTTCCAGGTTCTCGATTTTGTGGAGCAGATTCACTTGCAGGAAGAGGCAGCGCAACTCCGTTTGGGCCTCTAGGTTCTCAATTTTCTGTATTCCATTGCACTCCAGCCAGAGGCAGCGCAGCCCCGTGTACTCGTCCAAGTTCTCGATGCGGTCAAAGCCTAGTGGGAAGGAAGGGGGCGTTGCTCCAATGCCGACACGCACAGAGACACAGGGGTCACCCCCGTTTTTGCCTACCTGCCCAGCAGCCACTCGTCCTTCCTCGGAAACTCCACTGCCTCTTGGAGCAACATCCCTCTCCCGATGCTGCCCCAGGCTCCCTGCAGGGGGCTGGTCATGCTTAGCCGAGGGGGGGCCAACCCTGATGAATCCTGGGGAGCTTTGTGGCTCCGTCGGAAAGAGGTACCTTTCTGCTAGAATTGCCAGCCTGGGAAGGTGGAGGCCTGCAGCCACCTGCCCTTCTTGCCCAGAGTGGGTGGGAGTGAGGGGTGACCAGCTTGAGCTGAACAAGTGAGAGGAGAGCAGAGCCAAGGAAAGAGGTGAGACAGCCTTGTGAAGATAGGTGGTGAGCGCCAGGATCCAGCTGTGCCTGAAACCAGTGCAAACTTCGGGTCTTGTTTTTTTTTTCTTTTTATTTCTTTTTTCAGTATTATGAGCCACACTTAAGGGGAGGGAAACAAACGGTTTTGTTTCCTTCAGTAACGTAATTGATTTGTGATTCACGGCTCATCTCTTGTTACCAAATCTTTTTTGCAGTCATTTGTTTTGTTGCCTGCAAAGTTTTAACCAAAAGTTATGGCTCAGCAGGTGAAGAGCATGACTAGTATCCATGAGGATGCAGGTTGGATCCCTGGCCTCGCTCAGTGGGTTAAGGATCCAGTGTTGCTGTGAGCCATGGTGTAGGTTGCAGACAAGGCTCCAATCCCGAGTTGCTGTGGCTGCGGCGTAAGCTGGCAGCTGCATCTCCAATTTGACCCTTAGCCTGGGAACTTCCATATGCCGTGGGTGCCACTCTTAAAAAAAAAAATCATTATTTGATACTGTGTCAGAGAGCTGGGAATCTGGTGATGGCTTAGCTGGGTGGTTCTGCCTCACCTTGATATTACCTTTTTATTTTTTAATTTTTTGCTTTTTAGGGCCACCCCTGTGGCATGTGGAAGTTCTCAGGCTAGGGTTCGAATCAGAGCTGTAGCTGCCGGCCACAGCAACATAGGATCCGAGCCTTGTCTGTGACCTACACCACAGCTCATGGCAGTGCTGGATCCTTAACCTACTGAGCGAGGCCAGGAATCAACCCTGCATCCTCATGGATACTAGTCAGGTTTGTGACCCACTGAGCCACAGAGGGAACTCCAAATAATGATTCTTTTAAGTTGCGAACTTGGAGGATAACTTGTTAGGCAGTGGCAGGGTTTTTTTTTGTTTGTTTGTTTTTGGCTCACACCAACAGTATGTGGAAGTTCCGGGCCAGGGATGGAACCCATGCCACTGCAGTAACAACACTGGGTTCTTAGCCCACTGAGCCTTTAGGTAGTAGGCACATCTCTCTCCTAACGCGTCCACCTCTTTGATTCCCTCTACTTGGTCTAACCTGCTGGGTCCTCTTCTTCCCACATCTTAAATATTGGTCCCCTGGGACCTGCCCTCCTAAGTCATCTTACCTAGATGTTGGGTGGAGAATTTCCAAGGGGATGACGTGGAGGTGAGGAGACCAGTTAGGAGTTGTTCACCCCTTTAACATATTTGAGCTGCTGGAGCTGCCTGTGAACCTACCTGGCACAGACCTCGCCACAGTGGCTGCCCAGCCCCCCAAACATCAAAAGCAGCTTGATTGGCTCCATCTCTGCATCTCCAGCACTGCGAGGTGCCAGGCCCACAGAAGGCTCTCAGTACACATTTACACAACAGATAAAAGGACACATCAATGCCTGATATGGGGCAGGTTGGCCGCTCCCGGTTCAGCAGAGACTGGGAGTTATTTATCACTCTGCTTTCGCGTTGCGAGGAATATCCTTGTCTGTGAACCTGAACTTAACTGGACACCAACCCAGTCTTTTGCAACATATCCCTCCCAAGCCCAAAGGAGTTACAAGTAGCTCTTGGTTTGAAAAATTATGGGTCCTCTTGGAGTTCCTTGGTGACTCTGGGGGTTAAGGATCTGGCGTTGCCACTGCTTTTGCACAGGTTCGATTCCTGACCTGGGCACTTTGGCAGGCCAAAAAATTACGAGCCCTCTAAAAAATATAAATAAGCTATACCAATGTGTTTCCCTTGTTCCCACATAGTCAGTGGCCCCCTTGATAAACGCTAGTCCCGAAAGACGTTTTCTTCAAAAAAGTATTACTGCTTTTCCATCCATCTCCACTAAACTCTGAAATTTCTACTTAAATATAATTTAAGAACTCAAGATGACCTGTGCAAGTAACTCCTTCATTTTCTTTCTCCCTTCCTTCCTTCCTTCCCTCCCTCCCTTCCTTCCTGTTTAGTTTTCTTCTGCAACCAATTCTTTCACCACTAGGGTCTTTCCACCTGACCCAAGGTACCTCCTCCGCCAGATCCTACCTTTAAAGTGTAAATACAAGGTGTCATTCAGTGCTGGCGTCATGTAAAGCTTGTGCTGCTTGCACAGTTTTCGAAGAAACGTTTTAGTCATCCTGTTGAATGACGAACATGAACCAGAAATTTATTTCAGTTTGTCAGCTGGAGAAAGGTCTCATAAATTCTTTGCCACCATCCATTGAGTCCCCAAATGCCACAATATTCTATGTGCTCGATGACTGTTTCTTTGTTTACAGCTTTCAGGGCCTCATCTGATATCGTGACTTTCAGGAGCCTTAAAAACTGCAGTGTGCATTCTCACAGAAATACTTTTTTATTTTGGCCACACCTGCAGCACGTGGAAGTTCCCAGGCTAGGGATGGAACCTGTGCCACAGCAGTGACTTGAGCCACACCAGTGGCAATGCCGGATCCTTAACCCACTGTGCCACCACAAATCTCTGAATAGAAATACTTTTTTTTTTTTTCTTTTCATAGCCACACCTGAGGCATATGGAAGTTCCCAGGCTAGGGACTGAATTGGAGCTGCAGCTGCCAGCCTACACCACAGCCGTGGCAACACCAGATCTGAGTCGCATCGGTGACCTACACCACAGCTCATGGCAACGCTGGATCATTAACCCATTGAGCAAGGCCAGGGATGGAACCTGCATGCTCACCTAGGGTACGTTGGGTTCTTCACCCTCCGAGCCACAGCGAGAACTCCTAGAAATAATTTTAAGAGTGTCATCAAGAACCACTGATGTTTCTCTGTTTCCAGGTCTGGCATGAAAGTTTAATAGGTCGTGATTAGTTGGGCCACAGAGGCAGCTCCATCCTGACTCTGCTACTAATCCTTGACACAGGGCCAACTATTTAATCTCCGTGCGCCTCAGTGTCCTTAACTGGACAAAGGGATAATGCCAACTCCCACCTTAACTGGATAAAAGCATGCTGTGAGTGGCAGCAGCACGCCCACGTACCTGGGGCCACGATCTTCCTTGTCATCTCTTTGGTGTGCTGAGCGACTATCTGCGCAGCTGTCACCACTCTGTTTCTGCTCGCTGAGGTAGGACGTGTCAGAAGGACCCACGCATGTTTCTTTAGGATCATTAATTTCTGTAAAATAAGAGATTGCTTTTATAGTGATCAAGAGATGGGTAGAAAATTTTCCTCCATTTCAGCCTGGATAATAACTGTGATGCTTTTGGTATGGAACTGGTACTCTTTAGACGCCTCTCAATTTTTAAAGCAGTGATAAGGGCTGTGAAAATTTCCCTTCTGGGCAGATCTTTGATAAAAGCTCTTGTACAGATGCACAAGAAGAGGGGTACAAAGACAATCACTTCTGCATTATTTGTAACAGTCAAACCCTGTTGCGAACATTGCAAATGTCTCCCCACAGGGACTGGTTAAATAAAACAATGGATTTTTATTCTGCCATGGATTAGATGCCCTGGAGGTATGTCAGTCAATATGGGTAATTCTTAGAAACACATATGGAGTGAAAAAAAGCAAGTTTAATAATAAGTACAGGCTCTCATTAACAAAAATCAAAACAACACAAACCTAGGCTGTGCATTGTTTAAGGACATTTATTTTTCTGGCCGTGTCTGCAGCATGTGGAAGTTTCCAGGCCAGGGATAGAACCCATGCTACAGCAGTGACCTGAGCCACAGCAGTGACAATGGTGAATCCTTAACCTCTAGGCCACCACGGAACATTTATTTATACTTTGAGTTTAAAAAATGTTCTCAAAAGAAAAAACACACAAGAGGTCCTTTTGTGGCTCAGCAGTTAATGAACCTGACTAGGATCCATGAGAATGTGGGTTCGATCCCTGGCCTTGGTCAGTGAGTTAAGAATCCTGCATTGCCTTGAGCTGTGGTGTAGGTTGCAGATGGGGCTCAGATCCTGTGTTGCTGTGGCTGTGGTGTAGGCCAGCGGCTATAGCTCTCATTCGACCCCTAGCCTGGGTACTTCCATGTGATGCGGGTGTGGTTCTAAAAAAGCAAAAAAACAAAAGCAAAACCCACCAAACACACCCCTAACCCCGCCAAGAAACAAAGATGATGGGGAAATATCTTTGATAAAAAGAAAATGAGCACATTGGAGTGCACTTAATTTTTTTTTAAAGATCAATCAAATTGGCCAATTCCAATGCAGTTAACCTTAAGGGCTGTGTGCTGCTGCTCTCTGGGGTTCCATGTGGGTACTGAATGAGATTAAACACTGTGTGTCTGGGACTGTGACTTACACTTGCACATTTCCCACTGCATGCGACGCCCAGCCACAAGAAAAAAGGTTTGTGGAATAAAGAAAAGATGCTCAGTAGGCATAATAATGTATTATATTAATAACAAGAACTACCGTTTATTACAGACCCACTGTATGCCAGAAACTTAACTATCCTTGCTTGCAGAAGAGGAGGCTGGCTTATAGAGAAATGAAGCTCTGGGCAAAGAGCCATAAAAAGCTGGCAAGTCGTAGACCTGCAATGTGAACCCAATGTGACTGGCTCCAAACTTGGATCTGTCCACAGAGCAACCCGGCTTTCCTTCAGCAACTCATGAAGGACTTGCCTGGACAGTCAATGCTCAAGATATCTTTGTTGACTGGGTTCAAGAAAAAAAAAAAAAAAAAAAGGAAACAAATCAAGTAGTTTGTTAGTCACTGAAAGGTTTCCTTTATGGTCCAAGCCAGGAAGAAGAGGCTCTCTTCTAAGCACATTCTGGAAAACTTTGGTAATGAACTTCCTTCCCTCTGACTCTCACGGGTCACGCACTGGACTTGTCACTGCGGGTTCAATCAGGATGTCCTGCCCTGGCTGAGCTTGCTGTTTAGAGGGGGAGAGAGCCTTTGATCTTTCGTAGTGATACATACAGCAATAAAGAGATACATTTGAAAGTTACATGAAAAGCAATAATTAAAAGCAATAAAGGGATACATGAAAAAGTTGGGCAGTGGGGAGAATGGTGTGTTGGCTCTGGAGTCAGACTGACCAGGCATGTGCCCACTCTGTCATTGACTGGCTGAGGCAGTCTGTTTAGAGCAAGATCTATAACCAGTTTCCTCATCTGTATGAAATGTGGGGAAATGCAGAGAGCGGGTGTATGGGCTCCAGTGGGATGAGCGCAAGGCACGCAACGTTTAGTTAAGTGTGGGCCACTGTTATTACTATTGTTACTGCCGACTGTGAAGACCAGGTATGTGGTGCTAGGCGCAGCCCGTCGCCCCCCTCGCGTCCCTGGGGCGGCGGTCGGCACCTTCTTTGCGGTCTCCTTGGCCTGCGTTCCCGCTATCACCCGCCGACTCCTCCACGCCGGGCTCCTGCGCACCCTCCTGCTCTGCTTCCCCGTCCGTCACGGGCTCCAAGGCCTCGGGGTGCATATTTATTCTGGAAACACCGAACACCCCGTAGCAGCGGGGAGCCTGGCTCTGCGGGCTACAGCCCCCGGCCCCGCCAGGGAGGCCCTGCTTTCCTTCTTCGCTTAACACTGGGTTCCTGGTAGTTAGCAGCTCAACGCTTCCCCGGTCTCCACAGCAACCGCCGCGCACGCGCACTCGAGTGAGCCCGCGCGTCTGGACGCCGGGGGCGGATCCCGTCAAAGCCCCGCCCCCCAGCGCGTGCGCGGGTCACGTGGGGGCGCGGCCCGCGGCTGCTGCGGCAGTGGTGACGGGGGCGGCGGCCGCTTGTCTTTGGCGGGACTGGTTCCGAGACTGCGCCGCCTGTGCAGGTACCGGCCCCACCGCACCCGGCCCGGGGACCCAGACCCTCCTGGTCCCGCTTGGCGCCGCCGGCGCTTCGCTCTGGCCCCTCCCTCTAACTCCCCACCACGCCCCCTGGGACGGGTACCCTCCGCGCCGAGACACCCGGGACCCCTGGACCCCTTCGCCCCTCCCTTCGCTTGGACCGCCGCCCCAGCATCCGTCATTCCTGACCTGTCCCCGCTGAGCGCCCCTTTCCCAACTCCTTGCAGGCGTTGCACCCCGCTGAGCACCCGCTCGTCTGGGCCCTCCCCTCCCCCAGGCCCCGGCAGACCTGGGGCCCCACCCACCCCGGGCGCAGGCCCTACTCTTCCCCAGACCTGACCCGGGTGCTCTCCACGAGGCTCTGAAAAAATCACCCCTTTGTGCTGCTTTATTCTCGTTTCCAAAGGACTTGTCTGAGTGGGGTTTGTTGTCGTTGTCTTTGTTCTGATTTAGAAGTAGTTGAGAATAAGAGGTTCTTGGCGAAAGGGCACCATCAGTTCCCCAGCGGAGGTTGGTTGTTTGGCCCTGCCCCGTGCCAGAGGGGAAGGGTTCTGGAGACCCGTGAGGCTGTCGCTGTTCCAAAGGAACGTGCAGCCCAGACACTGCCCGGCGACGGCAAGCCCGGCGGCCCTCTCGGTGGTGGTGGCAGCGTGATGCCCGCCTGGGGGGTCTCACAGTGGGAATCGCCAGCCTGGCTTCTGGAGTTTGATAGACCTTGATCTGAATTCCCACCTCTCACTTTTTAGCTGCAGAGCCCTGTGTATGTCAGCTTAGCTTGGTTTCTGTAAGCTGGGAGTGATTTAATTCTGCCTAATAAGGTGGATGAGACAAGTGAGATGAGAGGTGTAAAGCTTTTAGGGGAGTCTTTTGCATAAAGCCAGCTCTCATCTTAACGCTGAGCGTTACAAATAGCCATTAGCTGAAGGTGAGCGCTGAATTATGGGGGCTAATAGCTAGGGCTTATTGAGCACTTATTATGTTCTAGGCTCTGTAGTGAGCACTTGATACAGATGATGTCATTTAAGCAGGAGCTTTCATCCCCCTGTTTACAAGGGATGGAAAGGAATCTCACGTTCTTACAGGGGAGTCTGGATTCGAATCCAGGGTGTCTCTTTTCATAGTCAGTGTGCGTCACCGCTGCAAAAATACTACAGGGGCATAGAGTTAAACAAATTGGTATTTTTTAGTAGGTTTTTTTTTTTTTTGAAATAAAATTCACATAACATGAAATTCGCTACTTTAGCTTAGCCATTTAACAGTGTACTGTTCATAGCAGCATATTCACCTTGGTCCACCTGCTTCATTCTAGAACCTTCCCATCATCCTCCAAAGAGATCCCACCCCATTAGCATTCACTCCCCCTCCCCCCCTCCCCCGTCCCATGGCAGCGCAGCTCTCCTTTCTATCTCTGGATTTGCTTTTTCTGGACATTTCTGTCTGGCTTCCTTGACTGAGCATACTAGCCTCAAGGTTTGTCCCTGTCGTAACATCTGTCCCTACTTCATTCTTTTTTTTTACCTTTTTCCTACTTCATTCTTTTTATTGCTGACTAACATTCCCTTACGTGGAGAGGCCACGTTTTGTGTATCCATCATCTGTTGTTGCATCTGGGATGTTTCCACTTCTTAGCTAGTGAGTAAGTAATGCTGCCATGAACATGGCCGTGCAAGTTTTTGCATGAGCCTCAGTTTTCACTTATCTTGGGTCTGTACCGGGGAGTGGGTGCTGTTATTATTTTAATTCCTACCGCAGCTATGGAGACCTGAAACTGAGGGCTGTCCGATCTTGGATGAGAACTCCCATGTTCTGCTCCCTCCACGCAGCCCCCCATCAGCTCAGGTTCGTGCTATCCCAAACATGTGCTAAGGAAGGTAAGGAGATTCCACGCAGTCATGAAACACCAGGAAGAACTTGGTCAGAGTGCTGATCCAGAGTTTGAGAAGCGTCCCGAGTTCTTTCTCCCTGAGAGTGAAATTTGAGCTTTGAACCCAAAGCATTATTTGCTTCTGTTTATGAGAGAAATAGCACCGTGCCAGGCGGAAGGAGGCAGAGCAGAGATGGATGTGATCGCAGCCTCACCCCGTCAGGCAGTGAGGGGAGATTCAGGACTTAAGTCTGAAAAGCAAATTTGTAGGCAAATTTTAGAACATAGTACAGGAAAACGTCTTGACGACCTGGGGCTAAGATGGGATTCCGCAACCAGAACATGACAAGCACAAACTGTGCAGGAAGAAGATTGATGAATTTGACGACAGTAAAGTTAAGACATTCAGTTTATTTAAAAGCACTGTAAAGAGACAAAACATACAGAGCACTAGCATGTAGAATATAGAAAGAATTCTTGTAACTCTGACAGAAAAGGAAGAAAAAAGGCCAAAAGCTAAAACAGATATTTCCCAGATGGGAAAAGACCAGCAGCGCATACATATCAGCAGAGTGTCATTCCCCTCGGTAGTAGTCAGGAAATGTAAACGAAAACCACTGGGAGATCCTGTTTCACAGCCAGCCTCTGGCAGGTGAACCGTTGGACCCTGCCAGCCGTTGCGAGGAGGCAGTGTGAGCGCACACTTGCTGCTGGTGGGTGTGTGAGTGGGTTCAGCCGCTTTGGCAGCTTCTCGTGGAACGTGTGGATGCCCTGTGGCCCCGCAGTTCCGCTCGTAGGCCTGTCCCTTCCAGAAACTCCTGTGCCAGGACAACACGTGCAGGAATGTTCATGGCAGCGCTGTTCGTGATTGTAAAGCCAGAACCGGCAAGAACAATGCTGGTGCCCGCGAGCAGGAGAGCGGGTAGATGGATCACACAGCGGTGGCACCTGTGGCCTGCAGCTCCAGAGTCTCGCAGACAACACCACGTGCAAAAAACCAGTCATCCAGGGATGTGCGTGGTTTTGGTTCCTTCATGGGACAGTCAAAACCAGGCAAGATGTAATACTGTTATTTCACAATCCGTGCAGGGGTGATAATAGTACAACTGTTCAAAAATGAATACAAAAGCAAGGGAACGATGATGCCAGAATTTAGGAGTGTGGTCACCCCCAGGGTGGCGGAAGGGCTGGGATCAGAGAAGAAGCATCAGGGCGCCTGAGACTCTGCTTTTGTCTGTGAAGTCAGGTGGCTGTGTGGGTGTTTGGTTTACTGTTCTTTGAACTGTGTGTAAGACGTTTTCCAGCTCGTGTGTGTATTTCTCAGTTTGCTTACATTACAGAAAAAGTAGTCTTAGGCGTTCCCGTCGTGGCGCAGTAGTTAACGAATCCGATGAGGAACCATGAGGTTGCGGGTTCGATCCCTGGCCTTGCTCAGTGGGTTAAGGATCCGGTGTTGCCATGAGCTGTGGTGTGGGTCACAGACATGGCTTGGATCCTGAGTTGCTGTGCCTCTGGCGCAGGCCGGTGGCTGCAGCTCCGATTGGACCCCTAGCCTGGGAACCTCCATATGTCACAGGAGTGGCTCTAGAAAAGGCAAAAAGAAAAAGAAAAGGTAGTCTCAGATGTGTCTCCTGCCCTCAGGAGGCCTGTGCTCTCTTGGGGAACCAAGAAAGAGACAAACTAAACACTCACGTGCCCCGTGGGCGAGAGTGGAGGGAGCTCAGATGGTGCAGGGTGGGCCCGGGAAAGGACGATAGACTCGGGCTTCATTCTTGCCCAGGGCCTGGCCGTGGCCGGAACCTTATCAGTGAGTGCCGGGCCTGAGCTAGGGAGATGGGCCTTGGGCTGGCCTTACAAGGACAGCTCCGGTTTGAGTGCTGAGAGCAAGGCAGGTCCAGGCTATGTGTGAAAGAAGTAAGACTTCTCTGGGGGGAAAAAAAAATGTTAATGAACATAAAACCCCTGACCCTGGAGCCTTAGTGAAAGGTTGGACTCTGCCAGCTGTCGTCGAGGAGGCCGAAGACCCCCTCAGCGAGTCCAAGATCTTAGGAATCTCTCAGGGTATTTCTGCTTCCCCATGACACTTGAAGGTTTTGGTTTGAGGGATGTTGCTAGATTTGCAACTTGTCTCTTTTTTGTCCTAAAAACTGGACCGATCATCATTTGTCCCTCTGCCCATCGGAACTTCCTGTGGCTGTTAGCACAAATCACCACAAACCTGGTAGTTTAAAACAAGATCTGGTTATTCTCTTGCAGTTCTGGAGGTTGGGGGTCTCAGGTCAGTCTCTCTGGGCTAAAGTCAAGGTGTCAGCAAAGAGATTCTGGGGAGAATCAGTTTCTTGACCTTTGCCAGATTCTGGAGGTGCCTGCATTCCTTGACCTGTGGCCCCTCTCAGCATCTGCCAGTCCAGCAGCCTCTGCGCTCTGACCTCTGCCCTCTCTCCGCCTCTGCTTCTTGGGCACATTTTCTTCTCTGACTCTGACCCTTCTGCCACCTTCTAATAAGGACACGTGTGATCACATTGGACCCACCTGGATAATCCGGGCTAATCTCCCATCGCAGGATCCTAACCTGCAGAGACCCCTTGCTGCCTAAGGCGACATGTTTCCGAGGTGTGAAGAGCAGGACGTGGTCCCAGCAGAGGGGCCAGCGTTTACGACGCCCGCTCCCTTTTGTTCGGTGGTGCTTTAAATGCCTTTTCCGCCTGAGACTCGCTTTGTTTTCTCTGACAACATTGTGGCCAGTCCGCCTTTTGTGTTCGTGGACCATCCCCCACCAGGTGGCATTTGGAGAGCCTGGTGACGCCTGTGTTTCAGCCAAGCCGCTGCTCCCGGAGCTCTGGTGGCTCAGGGTTTTCATCTCAGATCTGACTGCCTTTTTCCCTGTGGGGTTGACTCAGCGAAACCGTAGGTCAGGATAATGTTACAGGCGCAGCAGATGCGCTTTGAAGAGATGACTTTGCTCCTTGGACTTTTGACCATAATTTTCAGATGATGCTTTTATAGTTGTAATGTCCCTTCGAAGGGTTATTTTTTTTAAAGACCTTTTTTCAGCAGCTTTAGGTTTATGATACAATTGACAGGAAGGTAGAGAGATTTCCATCTATAGCACCTGCTCCCTCCCACACACGCAGCGCCTCCCCCGTCAGCATCACTCACAAGGGGGGTACCTGTTTCACCGAGGATGAACCTGCACGACTCTCACAGTGACCCGAAGTCTTTGCCGGGGAGACCTTCGGGTGTCTGAGGAGTTAGCGCTGGCGAGGGGTGCCCTGTAGAAGCAGAAGTGCCTCACAGACAGTAAGGCATTGCGCTGCTTTTCCTGTTCGGGGGACAGTTCTGTTTTCCTGTGTTGTTCACTGATGTTTTAGTTTCCTGTGGAGGCCAGGAAACAAAGCTTTAGAGGAACTTGAACAGGCAGCTTGTACAGAGACCAGGAATGGGTTCCTCTGAGCTTTAGACTAGTACCCAGCCACGCAGCAGTGAGCTGGTCCAGCCCCAGAGCAAGCCACATGCAGCCTGGCATCTCTATAAAGCTCGAGAGCCTTCTCGACCTCAACGGGCAGTAAACTCCTTTCAAACTGTGCTTCCTTGAGCTTTCCTAGAGTTGGATGGTGCGGGGGGCGAGGGGGGCGTCCTGATTTCTCCTTTCCTTAGAAAGGCATTATGTTCCACCATGTCCTTACACGGGTGGGGAAGGGGGTGACAAGAAGGGCAGGGACGTGTGATTTCCGATTATTGGCCCCTTCTGGCCCATCGAGGTGCGAGCCAGGGGGCGAAGGTGTCTGGGGTGTGTGAGGAGCAGCTGGGACTGGGTCACAGAGCCTCGCACTCTCAGTCCACCTTTGCCTTGTCCCCATCTGGAGGGCCGGGGCCCAGGCTCCTCACTTCCCGCCGTGCTATCACCATACCTCCACCACTGCCACCTGCTGTCTTCTGTACCAGACCCACTTGGCTCCCACCTTTGGCGTAAGGGACTCGCCCAGAGACTTAAGTCCAGCACTTCTGCTCGGTGCAAAGCACCTCACGACCTGGGCTCCCCTCCCAGCCCTGTGTCCACCCCGGGGTGCATGTCCCCATGCTGTGAGCACAGTGGTGTCACCAGTGCCTGGCAGGTGGCCTTAGGCAGTGCCAAGCTCTGCCTCCCCTCTGCTCCCTGGTGCCCTGGCTTCCTTAGGCGGGCGGGGTCCTTAGCTTCCAACACTTCCTGTTCTCTTCTTTGCTCTTCTAGTAGTTTGGTTTTCCACGTAGACTTGCCCACAGGCTAAGGACCATGCATCTTTAGGCTTCTTGGCTGTTTTTTTTTTTTATCATTCACAACTAAACTGGTATTTAAATTTATCCGTTTCGGGAGTTCCCGTAGTGGCTCAGTAGAAAGGAATCTGACTAGCATCCAGGAGGATGCAGGTTTGATCCCTGACCTTGCTCAGTGGGTTAAGGATCCGGTGTGGCCATGAGCTGTGGGGTAGGTCACAGATGCGGGTCAGATACTGATGTGCTGTGGCTGTGGCGTAGGCTGGCAGCTGTAGCTCCAATTCATTCTCTAGCTTGGGAACCTCTCTCTGTTGCAGGTGAGGCCCTAAAAAGACTATTTGTTTATTCATCAGTTTCTTGTGAGTTTGGTCTCTGTGAGTCAGGTATGTGCATCTTGAGCTGCCTCTGTGGAATGATAAGTTGTATTTCACACCTAGAATGCCTTCAACCCTTTGATTCTCTGTGACTTAAAAAAAAATCTAACCAATGATAAATGTATAAGGTAGCTGTCTGGTGGAACTGCAATTTAATTTTTTTAATTATTTTTGCTTTTTAGGGCTCCACTTGTGGCATATGCAGGTTCCCAGTCTAGGGGTTGAATCGGAGCTATAGCTGCCGGCTTACACCACAGCCACAGCCATGCCAGATCCGAGCCACCTCTGCGACCTACACCACAGCTCATGGCAACGCCGGATCCTTAACCCACTGAGCGAGGCCAGGGATCGAACCTGCGTCTTCACGGATGCTAGTCTGGTTCATTAATCACTGAGCCACGACGGGAACTCCTGGAACTCCAGTTTTAAATATTGTGATGACCTGTCCCACCCCAACCAGTCGTGAGGGGGTCTGGTGGGCAGAGTTGAGAGACCAGCCGAGCTGGGTTGGAGGCCCGACTCCTCTGTTCTGTTCCGTGGTCCCCTCCTCGTGGGGGAACAAGACTGAGAGCTGGCCCAGAGGCTTGGCAGCACACGACTGTGGATAAATGTGTAAGGGGCTGTGGAAGGTGCTGGAGGAATGGACAGGAGGGAGAGCTGGCCCCAGCTCCCCTGGGAATGCAGCCTGCAGGGCAGGCGGGGGGTGTGATGGTGGTTCAGAACCAAAATAGGTACTAGTGGGTGTGGGCTGGAAGGAGAGGAGGGGGTGGCCCTGGATTTCCTTGCCTTGCCTCCTTCAGAAGAAGCCCCCACCCCCTCACAGGCAGGAAGGGACCGTACCCTCTGCACGCTGCCAGCCCATCACGCAGGTGCTCAGGTGGGCCCGCCTGAATCTGCCAGGAATTTGGCACGGATGCCAGGCCGGTGCAGCTCCAGAGCCCTGCAGCTGGCAGGCAGGTCGGTGGTTTGCAGAGAGTGGGGGAGGAGGTGGCTGCTGCCCCTGCCCCACGCCGGCCCTCTGAGCCAGCTTCGTCCCGTCTCTTGGAACAGTCCTTAGGAAAAAGGCGCAGGGAAGGGGTGCCTCCCAGCCGAGCCTTCCCCCGCCGGCGGCGGTGGAGCCTGCCTGGCCCGGACACGGAGGCCCTGCGGCCTGCACACAGAGGTCTGCGTTTTCCTGCTTTTCAGAACCTCTGGTCTTAGTTTTCTACGAAATTTTCCCACCTGGGCTTGGATGACAAAGGAGAAGCATTTGTTTCTTGTTGGTTTTTGTTCACAGATTGGCTGTGAGAGAAGGCAGAGGCGCGTGTTCCCGAGGCCCCAGAGAGGAGGTAAGGGGGACCCCGGGTGGCTCACGATGGAGCAGGAAACTCGGGCCCCTCCTCGTGGTCAGGCATCTTTTGCTGGAGGTTTTCCTTCACAGATGGTCAAATTCTTGGAAAAAACCGTGTCCGAGGGGCTTGACGTTCCCTTTACACAGCTTCCCACAGGGGTGGGCTCACTCCACGGGGCACACCTGCCCCCTGTGCAGCTGGAACCTTGTCGGAGGCACTGCCGTCGTGACTCCCCACGCGTGTGCCTTTGGCTGCCGTCCGTCGGGCCTTGATACAGGTCTTCTGCTTTGCTTTGAGAACATTGTTTTAGCAGCTTAAATATGCACCCATCTCTTATTTTGAGGAGTAGATTTAACATTCCAAGTATCTAGTACTTTTTGTCATAGTTTTGTCATTTCTAACTTTATTGCATTTTGTTTGAAACACGCTGGTGTGAACAGCAGTAGTATTTTTTGGCCATCCCTGCAGCATGGGGAAGTTCCTGGGCCAGGGTTCAGGGACCCGAGCCGCCGTACCATCAACGCTGGATCCTTAACTTATTGAGCCACCTGGGAACTCCTACAAGTGTTATTTTTTGCATTTCCTTTCCTCATGGCCTAGTATTAGATTAATTATGAGAGAAGTTTCTATAACCAAACCCTAAGGAGTACGGCATTTTACTAGAAATAGAGGGCCCCTTCCGTCATTTGCTGCGCTGTTATCTGAGAAGATGCTGCTTTAACTTACTTGATGCCCCGCCACCTTAATTCGAATTACGGTGGGGACGGGCGCTTTGAGGTTTGCGGGACTCTGTCCTTAATGCCGGCCCTTTGGGAATCCTCCTGCCTGTTTCTTCGGTTGTCATGTTTCTTTCGTGTGTTTTGTGGGTTTGTGATTTGGACTCTACGTTCATATAGGCACTGAACACACCTATATGTCGATACATACATGTCTATGTTAAGAGTGTTTTCATTGCCTTATGTGCCTGTTTTCAGCGTGGCGTCATTCTTACAAGGCGTTCCATTCCAGCGGTTAATTTGTTTTCTCCTGCTTAGTTCATTTATCACCCTGCGAAACTTGGCAGAGCTCAGACTGCGTTGCACTGGAATGGGAGGGAATTCACTTTTTTTTCCTTAAGCTTCTGCCACCTTTTGCTGCTATTGTTTGGAATTTTCCCAGTTTCAGCATTTTTTTTTTTTCTATTCTAATACAATTTCTATAAGTGGGTCCACTTCTAGAAGTTTTTTTGTTTTTGCTTTTTAGGGCCACACTCGAGGCATATGGAGATTCCCAGCCAGGGGTTGAATTGGAGCTACAGCTGCCAGCCTGCAGCGCAGCCACACCAATGCCAGATCCAAGCCGCATCTGCGACCTGCACCACAGCTCACGGCAATACCGGATCCTGAACCCACTGAGCGAGACCAGGGATCAAACCCGCACCCTCATGGTTCCTCGTCGGATTCGTTTCCGCCGCGCCATGACGGGAACTCCCACTTCCCAAAGTTTTATGCAGATAGTTTTGGCTTTGCACCCACTGTCATTTGTGTAAAAATGCCGTATCCTGTGCATGTTTGAGCTCCCTGTGGTTTAACTGTATTGGGGCTGGCTCATCTTGTGGATGTCACACCTCGTGGACGGCACACAGGTCAAGCCTCAGGGGTCCCCCAGGTCTAGTCTAGGATGAAGTTCATCAGCCTTGGTCGTGCCCGGCCTTGCTCTGCCTCTTCAGGGTTATTTGTGATCACAGGCCCATGTACACCCGTTCATGCGGGCATTTAAAGTTCTGTTAAATGTCCGTCTCTTCTCCTGGGTGCAGGTATTTAATTCATCTTTGAATCTTTAGTGCTTCGTGATGCCTGCTCTGTGGATGCCTACAGGAATTGTGTTGGGCTTTTCTTTCCTCACACAGCAGGGGCCAGAGGTCAGAGGTCGTGGTGACAGTGGTGTCAGCAAAATAGAGGGTGCTTATCCACAGCCGTTTGAGAGAACTAGTTCCTCCAGTTTGGGGAGTATCTCTTTTTAAGTATACACTTATGAATGTGACTTATACATAATCTAATTTATGTTAAAGGTTCTTAGAGTTTAGTTTTGTCTCCAATGGGTTGTAAGTTCTTTGAGCCCAAAGCCACGTCTTAATATTACTTCTGTTTCTTCTGCTTTGTCTCCTCGTGGATAGTAGGCCCTCTCCGTTTGCCAGTTTTGAGGAGATCAGTTCAGTAAAACAAATAGACACACTTCCGCTGTTAGAAGAGTTAGAAGGTCTGTGCCTGTCATCAGGCTAGACGAGGCGCTGCTTCAGGGCACAGAGCACATCGTGTTTGGCTCCGTATCCGCAGCACTTAGCACAGTGCCTGCATTTTAGTAGGACGTTGATAACTCTTTTTTTTTTTTTTTTTTTTGTCTTTTGTCTTTTTACCATTTCCTGGGCCGCTCTCGCGACATATGGAGGTTCCCAGGCTAGGGGTCTAATCGGAGCTGTAGCCACCGGCCTACACCACAGCCACAGCAACGCGAGATCCGAGCCGCGTCTGCGACCTACACCACAGCTCACGGCAACTCCGGATCGTTAACCCACTGAGCGAGGGCAGGGATGGAACCCGCAACCTTCTGGTTCCTAGTCGGATTCGTTAACCACTGCGCCACGACGGGAACTCCGGAAGTTGATAACTCTTAACCGTCCTGTGGACTAATCTTAGAAGGAAAGACCTTCCTAAGGGACACATGCTCGGTCGCGAGAGCCTAAATTGACAATTGGCGGCAGCCATGGCTGCATGCATTTGACCAGTCGCTGTTACTTGAATGCAAAATGGTTAAGCTCTGACGTCCCCAAACATGTTTCTTCCCGGAAACTGCGTGTTCCGTCACCGTACTAAGCAAAGCCCCCGGCTCTCTTCCCCTCCCCTTAGGCTGCCATGGCTGCCGTCGACAGCTTCTACCTCTTGTACAGGGAAATCGCCAGGTCCTGCAACTGCTACATGGAAGCCCTGGCCCTGGTTGGCGCCTGGTACACGGCCAGGAAGAGCATCACGGTCGTCTGTGACTTTTACAGCCTCATCAGGCTGCATTTCATCCCTCGCCTGGTGAGCAGAGCCGATCTGATCAAGCAGTATGGAAGATGGGCAGTCGTGAGTGGTGAGAGATGGGATTTCAATTCTTGCCTAATTCATTAATTAATATTTTTTTTATTTTTTGGCTGCTTAGGGCTGCACCCGTGGCACCTGGAAGTCCCAGGCTAGGGGTCACATCGGGGCTGCAGCTTCTGGCCTATGCCACAGCCACAGCAACGTGGGATCTGAGCCAAGTCCCCGACCGATACCACAACTCACGGCAGCGCCAGATTCTTAACCCACTGAGCAAGGCCAGGGATCGAACCTGCGTCCTTATGGATGCCAGTCAGATTTGTTACTGCTGAGCCACAACGGGAACTCCAATTCTTGCCTAAAAGTGAAATCCTCTTTCCTGTTTAATCTGTGTTTTAGGTTGGATGCATCATTCAAGGAGTTAGTGAATTTAATGTTTTCATAGGATAAAAAAATGAAATTTATGGGACTTCTGTTGTGGCTCAGCAGGTTAAAGATCCAGTGTTGTCCCTGCTATGGCACGGACTTGACCCCTGGCCCAAGAACTTCCATGTGCTACGGGTGCAGCCAAAAAATAAAAATTTAAAATTTAAAAAATAAAAATAAAACTCTGTTATGATTATGTTTGTAGTTGTTGTTGTTTTGTTGTTGTTGTTGTTTTTTTTTTTTTGTCTTTTTTCCTTTTCTAGGGCCGCTCCCACGGCATAGGGAGATTCCCAGGCTAGAGGTCGAATCAGAGCTGTAGCCACAGGCCTATACCAGAGTCACAGCAACGCTGGATCCGAGCCGCGTCTGCAACCCACACCACAACTCATGACAACACCTGATCGTTAACCCACTGAGCAAGGCCAGGGACCGAACCCGCAACCTCATGGTTCCTAGTCGGATTCGTTAACCACTGAGCCACGACGGGAACTCCATGTTCGTAGTTCTTAACTGCCCTCAGCTTGGAAGCGTTTTCCTGGACTTTCTGTCCTTCGTGTTCCGCCCTCTCCCCTCCCAGTCCTGCTCCGGCCCTGCCCTCCTACCCCCTGCTTTTCCATTGCGCTCTGTTCTGCTGGTGTCCTTACAGACTGACCCATTTTCAGAAATGCTTCCCTCATTTTAAATTTCATGGTAGGAGTTCCTGTCATGGCGCAGTGGAAACAGAGCTGACTAGGAACCATGAAGTTGTGGGTTTGATCCCTGGCCCCGCTCAGTGGGTTCAGGATCCAGTGTTGCTGTGAGCTGTGGTGTAGGCTGGCAGCTGTAGCGGGGGAACCTCCAGATGCCATGGGTGTGGCCCTTAAAAGTCAAACCTACTAGTTTTCGTTGTAATTTGTCACTGTTTCACAGGAAGGTAACTCCTGGCACTCATCCAAGCCAGATAAAAGTCTGAAGACCGTTGCCCAGTGCCTGACGGTCCCCCCGGCCAATGGGCAGCTCCTCTCGCGCCAGCTGTCAGGGTGCCTGGGCGAGCTTCTGCCTAGCCTGTATCCTTCATGTTGCGGGTTTGACCTCGTGCTTGATGGACCAGTTGCAGAAGCAGCTTATTTCTAGGGGGACTCCTTGTCTGTTCAGCCTGGACCTGGGGCGCTTCGAGTCCAGGGGGGTGGCACCATGGAGTGAGTTGCTGTCCTTCCCTGCTTTGTACCGTAGGCGCCACAGATGGGATTGGAAGGGCCTACGCAGAGGAGCTGGCCAGCCGCGGGCTCAACATCGTCCTGATTAGCCGGAACCAAGAGAAGCTGCAGACGGTCGCCAGGGACATCGCCGACGCCTACCGGGTGGAAACGGACGTCATCGTGGCGGACTTCAGCAGCGGCCGCGAGATCTACGACCGGATCCGGGAGGCCCTGAAGGACAGAGACATTGGCATCTTGGTGAACAACGTGGGCGTGTTCTACCCCTACCCCCAGTATTTCACGCAGGTCTCGGAGGACACGCTCTGGGACATCGTGAACGTGAACATCGCCGCGGCCAGCCTGCTGGTCCGCATCGTGTTGCCAGGGATGGTGGAGAGGAAGAAGGGCGCCGTCGTCACCATCTCCTCGGGCTCCTGCTGCAAGCCCACCCCGCAGCTGGCGGCGTTTTCAGCGTCCAAGGTCGGTGCCGTCCTGCGGGAGCGTGCGCGTCGCAAGGGTCTGGGCCACTTTGTTGAGCTCTTTCGCGGCAGCAGCTCGTGTTCGCTGACGCTGTATTTTCTCCTGTGGCGACACGAAGTCTTTTCTCTCCTGAGTCTCTTCGAAGGTCCCGAAAAATTCCGTCTCTTCCCCTCCTGTTTTGACAGGCGTATTTAGACCACTTCAGCAGAGCCCTGCAGTATGAATATGCTTCCAAAGGAATCTTTGTACAGAGTCTGATCCCGTTCTACGTGGCCACCAACGTGACCACGCCTGGCAGCTTTCTGCACAAGTGCCCCTGGTTGGTGCCTTCACCAAAAGTGTACGCACATCATGCTGTTTCCACCCTGGGCATTTCGAAGCGGACCACCGGGTACTGGTCCCATTCTATCCAGGTAACAGTTGGCGCTCGGCTCTGGCGATTAGGTTAATGCGTCCTCAGCCTTTCTGCACGAAACGGGGAATCCGATCGAGGCCTGGTGCCAAGAGATGAGAATTGTAGATTCTGATTCTTAATCCTTAATGGTTCCGGTTGAGTCACTGAATCCACTTTTGTGGAATTACTCTGTTCAGAACGTTCAAAGCTTCCATCTGCATGACATCTACAAGATGACACATGCTGCTTTAATGTAGATCGATGATAGCAGCGTACAAATACTAGGCATTTACACGGAAATTTCAAAATAAATGCGCAAGGGGCTGTGTCAGTCGTAGTGTAATCCCAGACATAAGACCCTGAAAGAGGCCTTTATTTCATGTAACCGTTATGTTGGATAGTATCTCAGTACGTTCTTGGATTCACTTGTTCAAAAAAACATAGAATTTCGTTTTTTTGACTGTACCTACAGCATGCACGTGGAAGTTCCCAGGCCAGGGATCGCCCTGCATTGCCGCAGCGACCCGAGCCGCTGCAGTGACAATGCTGGATTCTTAATGCACTGCATCGCACAGGAACCCCCTAGAACTTTATTTTAGTCTTCAGACATGCCCAACATTTGGATCTTTAATGTTTTAAAGAGGAATCTTGTTGGAGTTCCTGTCCTGGCTCAGCAGTAATGAACCTGACTAGTATCCATGAGGATGCGCATTTGATCCCTGGCACCGCTCGGTGGGTTAAAGGGTCTGGTGTTGACGTGAACTGTGGTGTAGTCACAGATGTGGCTCAGATCCAGCATTGCCGTGGCTGCAGTGTAGGCCAGTGGCTACAGCTCTGATTTGATCCCTAGCCTAGGAACTTCCATACACTGTACATGTAGCCCTATTTAAAACAAACAAACAGTAATCTTATTAAATATTTGAAATGTTGGTCCTAAGTATTAGAGAATAATGATTTATTATAACAGACTTGTGTTTTCTTATCTGGCATAGTAAGTAGAGGTGTTCTAGTTTAGAATTTTTGTTTTTTTAAGATGTAGAATTTTCTTTCTTTCTTTCTTTCTTTTTTTTTTTTTTTTTTTGGTCTTTTTAGAGCTGTCCCTGCGGCATATGGAGGTCCCCAGGCTAGGGGTCGAATCGGAGCAGTAGCCGTTGGCCTACACCACAGCAACTCGGGATCCGAGCTGAGTCTGTGACCTACACCACAGCTGACGGCAACGCCGGATCCTGAACCCACTGAGTGAGGCCAGGGATTGAACCTGCGTCCTCATGGATGCTAATCAGATTTGTGTCACAATGGGAACGTCAAGATGTAGAATTTTCTTAAATATCAAGCTCATATTTGGGGGACTCTGCATAAAAACTACTAAATTTGTTAGTATCAAATAAGTAGGTAAGTAAATCAACAATTTTTACTTTGATCAAAAGTATTGGCTAAAAGTTTCTTTAACATGAAGAAGTTTTACTGCAGTGTTTGTTTTTAGGTCCTTAGTTACTGGAGAAAAGCAGAAAAACCTAAAATGTAGTTTTGGAAGCCGCTGACCGTGCCCTTCTCTTGGAAATAAACGTGTAATGCGGGTGGGATTTGGACGTGAAGCCTGTGTTTATAAAATTCTACCATCGTTGTTACCAAGTTCGTTTACATGGATGAACTTATCTTGAGAATATTTTTTCTGCCAAGAAATTGTGTTAAACTAATTTAATTCCTGGATTAGTTTTCTCTGCAAAGTTGTTAAAACCATCCCTTTTCCTCGGGTTTATTTTCCTCAGTTATTCTCGCCAGTTTCAGTTTCACAGTGGAGATTGGCTCCATCCTTCCTCGTTTGTCTGTAGCAGATCTCTCTGGTAGCTTTTGCCATTTGACTTTTCTTTTGTCCTTGTCATTTCTTCTGATGCCATTTTCTCAGGCTGTAGAAATCTGACTGTTGCCCAGCTTTCCACCCCGCCAGTCTTGATGGTGTGAGACACGCCTGGTGTGAGGTTTGGTGTGCTGGACATCGCGTGTCCAGTTTTGGCTTTTTTGGTTCTTTTTGTCTTTTGTCCTTTTTAGAGCCGCACCAGTGGCATGTGGAGGTTCCCAGGCTAGGGGTCTAATTGGAGCTGTAGCCACCGGCCTTCGCCAGAGCCACAGCAATGCAGGGTCCAAGCCATGTCTGTGACCTACACCACAGCTCATGGCCACACTGGATCCTTAACCCACTGAGCGAGGCCAGGGATCGAACCCACAACCTCATAGTTCCTGGTCGGATTTGTTTCACTGTGCCACGACTGGATCTCTGTGTGTCCAGTTTTATCCTGTGCTGTTGCCTCCAGTCGGTCTTGTTGTGGTGAGTTAAGACAATGCCAGCCTCTGACAAGCTCTGGTGACAGGCCGCACACACACGGTCAAGGGGAAGGAAGACGCAGAAGGCAGTCTCAGGAATTTGGCCTCGGAAGGTCTGCAGTGTCTTTTGCTCAGGCAGGAGCCTGAGAGGAAGCAACTGGGTGTGGGGAGAACTAGTGCGTTCTGTACATGCTGGACTCGAAGGTTCTAGGGACCATTCAAGAGGAGGGGAGCTGGCTGCCACGCAGACGGGAGGCTGCACGTGGAGCGGGGCTGGCCTCCAAGGAGAGGGCGCAGAGGAGGGGCCCAGCCTGGGCAGGGCAGCCCGGAGCTTGGGCACCGTGGGCCTGGGAGGAGCCCCAGCCCGGGGACCCAGGAGGGGCAGGCAGCCAGCTGGAGAGGAGAGCGGCTCGGGGCCCGGGAGAGGTGGTTTGGAGGAAGTGGGTCGCCTTCAGTGTCGCTCACATGAGGGGCAGCACGTGTCTAGAAGGGTGGGCATCTTGGAAATCCTTGGTGCCCTTGACGGAGGCAACGCGGGCAGCAGCCAGGTTTCGGGAAAGGACGGGGTCACGGAGACCCTGTGTGGCGGGAGGGGCCCGCGTCGCTGGGTCCAGGGCAGGGTGGCTGGTAGTTGATGACGGTAATTAATTAAGGGCCGGAGGGAAGCGGGCACCGGAGGAACAAGCTTAAAGCCAGGAGAGCGTGGAAGCCTCGGTTGGGCCAGCTTTCCGCTCGGTGCGTGTCACGTGTAGGTCCGGGTCGTCCTCCTGAAGCCCCTCTGGGGAGGAGCTCAGGGCCGTTGACTGCAGTCTCCCGCGAAGGGAGCGCATTCGGCCAACATGTCGTAGTTTGTATAAAAGGGGTTGTTTTCGGAGTTCCCATGGTGGCACAGTGGGTTAAGGATCTATTGTTGTCTTTGCAGCAGCATAGGTTTGATTCCCTGGCCCAGCTTAGCCGGTTAAGGATCCAGCATTGTCACTGCTGTGGCTCGGGTTCGATCCCTGGTTTGGGCATAGCCAAAATGAAAAGAAGAAAGACGAGAGGCAAGGCGGGGTTCGGGGGACATGAGGGGCCTGGCCCTACCATGTGGGTGAGGGTCCGAGGGAGGCAGGCCGCCCCCCTGCCCGAGGTCCAGGCCCTTCTCCCCGGCTCCATCTCCTGGGCTGGCTGTGGCTAACAGGGCCCTTAGCCACGCACCTGCACCGCAGCCTCGTTCCCGTCTCTGGAGACTCCGGTTTAAGGACCAGCTCATGTTCTTGGGGATCTTTTCTCGCCGTTTTAAGCCTCACCTGTCTCGGTCTCTGGGGAGTGAGTAGCACTTGTATTTGAACTGCTGTGTACATTGCCCGCAGCTGGGTGCCTACCCTCAGTCCATGCATCCTGTGGACTTCCTCCCCTTGGCTTGCGGTCCCCAAGTCCAAACCGGGTACCCACGGGGCTGGCGCCGCATCGTGGTCGGGGAGGAGCAGGCCTGGACGCTCGGCTCAGGATCCCCCAGTGCATCCAAACCTTGCAGAACCCGAAACCCGCCCCCCCTCTCTTTTCTGCACTTCCCCTGCCTGAGCCCCGGCGCTCCTTTCCCGAAGCGGCTGTCAATGGCACAGGCTGATGAGTCGGCCCCGGAGCTCATCCGTCAGTTCCCGGAGGAGAACAGCCTCCTCCTCCCTCAGCGCTTTCCTTCCCGCTGCCGGGGGCTGAGGCCTCCCGGGAGCCAGTGAGTCTCCGCCTGCCCCTCCTTAGGGAACAGGCAGAGGCCACCTCCCTGCTGGTCCCCCTGCTGCAGACAGTGGTCATGAGTGGGAAAGAAAAACGGATTTCTAGTTGCTGCTTCCTTCTCTGCTCAATAAATACCGAAAAAAAATGCCCTTTGAGGAGTTCCCATCGTGGCTCAGTGGTTAACGAACCCGACTAGCATTCATAAGGATGTGGGTTCGATCCTTTGCCCCGCTCACTGGGTTAGGGATCCAGCGTTGCTGTGGCTGTGGTGTAGGCTGGTGGCTGCACCTCTGATTGGACACCTAGCCTGGGAACCTCCATGTGTCGCAGGTGCAGCCCTAAAAAAAAAAAAAAAAAAAAAAGCCGTTTGAAGAGGGGTCCGATTACCTACTTGCGTCAGGTGCCCACGTGTTTCAGCGTGACCCCCCCTGACGGGCTCCTGTGAGGGAGCCACATGCCGACTTGTTTTTAATCTCCTTGGATTTTAGGGCATTTTGCGGTAGGACATTGGCTCCAAAGAAGCGTGGGTACTCGAGTAGTTTTTTCCCACGAAATCTTAGCTCTTTAACGAAGACCAAAAAGACCTTACTTGTTTTCGCGGAGGGTTCCTCCTGGCTCCGGGCCACACGGGGCTCCTGTCTCCAGGTGGCTAGGCTGGAGCTTCTGTGGAACCTCCTGGGAGCAGCTGTTTGCAGTTCGTGGGCCTGGAACCCCCTCTTTGTTCACTGTGGTTCCTGGAGTTGCTCAGTAACCTGGGTCTGTTTCTTAAAAAGGTGACCTGGCCTCTGATATTACACCTTTATTCAAGGCTAGAACTTGAGCACCCGCTGGGGACCTGTCCACCCCCCTTCCTTAACCTACAAGGGGTTAAACTTTCAGGTCTCAGTCAGATCTGTCAGCAGTGCCAGGGGTTTCTCCTCCTGGGCACTGCTGGCCTGGCAGTTGGATCATTCCTTGTCGTGGGTCGTTCCCCAGCACCCTTGACCTCTGCCCGCTACATGCCAGTAGTACCATCACCCCGGCTGTGAGAACTGATAATGTGTCTGGATGTTGCCCTATGTCCCCTGGGGGGGGTGTGGCCCTGGAGGCCCCGCCCCCTGGAGGAGAGCCTCAGCCAGGTCCCCCAGCCTTCCTCAACACCCCCGAGACTCCGCCAGGGGGTGTTTGTGTTTGTGACTCAGTGCTTTTGTACCTTAGCCCCACCCTGCCCCTCCACCCCAGCTTTCTCACACAGCACTAAGCGGGTATGCATTTGTCTGTTTCTCCTGCCTTTTATTGCCAGGATGGCTGGTGATTCTTAACCACATGGCACACTCTTCATCTCGCGTTAGGTAAAGATGGAATCACATCACTGCACATAGGCCTGTCCGCCTCCTTAGAAGAAGGGGGTGGGTGGGCGGTGATCCCATTTTTTTCTCCAAGAGTCTAGCGTAGGGCCTTATGCAGAAGTAGGGGCTCAATACAAGAGCTCCTCAGAGTTTTTTTCCTTTTTTGTATTTGATGTGACTGTGATCTTTGTTAGTTTAAATCATTGCTGATCTGTGCATTTTGTTGTCGATGGCTTTGGGGTCTAACCTTATGTCCTTTTTCTCTTCCATGTTTAGTTTCTTTTTGCACAGTATATGCCTGAATGGCTCTGGGTGTGGGGAGCCAATATTCTCAATCGTTCTTTACGTAAAGAGGCCTTATCCTGCCAAGCATGAAGCTGGATGATGGTTGCGAAGTTTTGCCAACTCGTGGGAGCCCGCAGTAGTCTACGTGTGGAAGAACACATGTAATTTATCTTCTGTAACTTCTTTTCTTACTGATTATTTAATTATGTAGCATACCGTTGACTCATCATTTGCAAAGCAAACACACAGTGCTTTTAGACTGCTGTGGAAAAGCGTCACGGGCCTCGTGGACGGCCCGGAGTGCACAACGGCCGCGGCTCCAGACCTGACGGAGGAAGGCTGGGTCTCGATGCTGTTCCAAAGTTGTGCGATGTCTGTCCACCTGGGAGCTACAGCCGTCTGACCTTGAAGTGTAACGTGACCCGTCGGCTCTCCGCCCTTCACATGTTGTTTCTTAAAGGGAAATTGTCTGTTTCAGCGGGTGAATTCTCTTCGTTTTCAAACGTTCATCAGGAAAACCTATTTAAAGGCGTTATTTTCGAGGGAAGATTTCTGCCCTCTTCAGTGGAAATCCGTGTGTATCACGTGTCACGTTAGTGGTTTGGCCCTCCGCGTGTGAAATGCCGCTCTTGCAATGAGCTCTCATTGGCGAACCATACGTGTATGTATGTTGTGTGCATCTGGGCAACTTTATTTATGAGCAGGTTACTTTTAAAGAGTTCTTGTCAAGATGGCTTCATGTGGAACCGTAAAGAGTATGAAAATTCCCGATTGTTCCTTTTCATACTAAACAAGGCAACCCAGTTTTGTGCTGTCAATTTGCCCTGTATAATATTACTGTATTCTGTTTTTTTTAAAACCCTCTGTGGAATTAATTCTTTCCTAGATTTGGACATGTAATGACTGACCCGTAGTCATCCCTTGATTTATAATTACTGTGGATACGTAGTGATTTCTCAGCACGTGACCCATTTAGAGCTGAAATTTAGCCCTTCAGAGCTTGTCATTTCTGGTTGTCAGACACTTTTCTATGTAATATTATTGTTTCATTCCAGTAGCATTATTGGTATAAACACCCAGTATCTGTGGAATAGTAGTTAAACTACGGACAAATTACGTGTGTGATACGACGTGTTGTACATGTTTGAAGAATGTTACGAGCTCATTGTTGGTTCGTGTAATGAATTTCGCGTCATAGTGACTCTTTTTATTGGTACGTAGATAACTATGCACAGCCCCCCACTGTATGGGTTCGCACTGAAACCTACTGTGAAATGTTTCTGGTTCAGGTCTTGGCAAGCCCGACATTTTTGAGGACCACACACCTACGGCTTTGACAATTGTAAATCCCCGTACAAATGTGACAGGGTGTGCAGAATGTAAAATTCAGAGCTTCGCGTAGTGACACTGATGTGGGAACTGGTAAACGGAAATCGGGACGCTCACGGAACTCTCTTCGCCCTCAGATCACGTTCCGACACGAGTCGGCCTAAGCGTGCTTTTTGTGTCAGGCCCACAGTTTTGCCAGTGGCATGGCCTTAGTGTTTCCAGATCTGTCTTGGACTCGAGACCAGTGCCTAACTTCAGAAGCTCTTCACTTACAGATCAGGCCTTCATCACCGAAGAGGAAGGACCTCAGGCGGAAAACTTAACTTGTTAGTGGCCCCGCGTGGAACTGGCCGTCTTGATGGAGCTGGCTTGGAGGTCCTTTGTCATATTGGCATTTCCCCACCCGACGGTGAGTTTATGGTCATTAAGGCTAGAGAAAATGTCATTTCAAGCCACATTGACTTGAACTTTAATCGACGTGTGCTAAGCAGCAGCGACCTGATGTGGAAATGCCATCTTATCGCTAAGTGTCGTGTGGTACGGCTGTGTCTCACATTCATAGAGTAGGTGTTGGATCACTGTTACGAGACTAAACCATGTCAGTGATGTTTTGAAATTCTTTGCTTGGCAGAACGTGTGTAAATATGCTGATTGGTGCAAAGTTCATGAAGGGTCAAAGGCAAGGCTCCTCCTTAGGTTCTACCTTTCCCAGAGCTCACTGAGGAGCCATCATTGGACCAATGGAGGTGGGGTTTGCCTTGTTAAGACAGTGGGAAATACGAACCTTTGAAACAATCTGTGACCTGGAAATTTAACAATAAAAGCAGATGCTTTGCTTCTTTTGAAAGAGGTTTTGCTCCATGTGTTTGCAAATTGAATGTTCGGAAAGAGACTTTTCCCGTTAGAAACAATTATTTTAACATTACAAAAAATTTAATCTAGGAACACCTGTGATGGTAATTCATTAAAAGCTGGTAATTCAGTAAGAAAATTGTGCATAATCGCCTCCTAAGTCTTTTAAAACTACACAGTTGGTTTCTTGCTCTCGTTCTCCTGGTGGGTTGCACAGGCAGAAGGCTGATTTTGATCACCGACGTTGCCACGTGGAGATCACTGGGGGATTTGCCGTGATCCATTTTCATCCAGCAGTAGAGATAAAAATTAGTGGGTTCGAGAAAGCGGGGAAAAGGAGTTCCCATTATGGCTCAGCAGAAACGAACCCACTAGTATCCATGAGGACAGGGGTTCGATCCCTGGCTCTGCTCATTGGATTAAGGATCTGGCATCTCTGTGGCTCTGGCATAGGCTGACAGCTGCAGCTCCAATTCAACCCTTAGCTTGGGTACTTCCATTTGCCCTGGGTGTGCCGCCCCCCCCAAAAAAAAAAGAAAAAGAAGGATTGGGGGAAAAAAGGGAGACAGCTAGGTAGAGACAGCTTTTTGGGGGGAGTCTTGTTCTGTTTTAACCTCAGTTATTTAAAATCTTGTCTCATTTGGGAACCAGAGTGTTAAGTGGTATCCTCGGTCTTGACATGTGTGCCCTCCGAAACCGGCTCTGGCTTGGGCTGTTACTCTTTAAACTAGCGTTCAGTTTGAATAAAGATTTACATTCCTGTGGAGTTTTGAATGCTTTTTTATACACGTGAAGTGTGAGCTTAGGAAGTTACTAGAACCCAGTGGAAAACCAGTAGACCAGGATCCTGGGGCTCTCAGCCTTTCTTGGTAGATTTCCAGCTACCTCTCTGCCCTGCTCCAGCCCCCTGCAGTTTCCAGAGGTCTCAGGAGTTGGCAGCATTCAGTTCTTTCCTGCTTTGGACTTCGCTATCACTGGATAAGGATGTTTGCAATTCACTAGGCTTCCTCTGCTCCTGACAGTTGGGCTGTGTGTTTAATGGCCCAGTGACTTCAAGGGCTTATAAAAGAACCCTCACCAAGACCAACTGACCCCAGATGAGAACACGGTTATGTTTAAGATCTAGGACTTTATTTGGTGGCAGCAGGAAGTAACTTTGAGTATTTACAAATGCAAGAGAGTTCTCTGCAGCTTGGGAACATTGATGCAGTCTCGGAAGGGGGAGAACTTACCCTGATGTGGGTTGGTCTTGTATAAGCACCGCCATTTATTACATGTGTGTTTATCCAGCTCTGTATGCATATGTGTCCTTTAACCCTCATCCTATGAGATAAGCATTACTATGTCTTTAATGAGTGAGGAAGGTGAGGTACAAAGAGCCAAGTTACAGCTTGCCTCGTCGGTGATTCTGTTATTTATCCCCGATATGAAATGAGTTTGGTTCAGTATGGTTAAAGGGAGATGCGGTGCTGTGGTTTCTTGTCACAGAAGGGTCATGCAGCATCATCACGGTGCAGGGAGAAGTTCAGACAAGCAAGTTTTATCTCACTATAGAGCACATCCATTGCCATCAGCGTTACATGATAAAGCATTGCAACGTCATCAGCATTACAGGACAGGTTTTCAGTCCCCCACTTGTGCCCCCTGTGGACCACCTCAACTTTAGAAAACCGTGATCACTACTATCTCCATCACCCAAACATTTCGGGGGAGGCACACGTTTCTGAGCGTGTAACACATTGATCCTTGTTTCTTCAAGGCCCGCTCGGCGTCGATGGTCCAGGAGCGGGAGGGGTTAGGAGAGGAGCGGACGGGACTTGGGCCAGCGGGTCTCGCCGGTCAGAATGGGAGTCGGGGGAGGACTCGAATCCTCAAGCCCGGAGCAAGCTCTTCACCCGCCAGCGTCCCTGCTGCCGCGCGGATAAAACGGGTAGAGGTTTGCAGAGGGCGCACCTCGCGATCCCGGCTCTCCATCCGGACACCTAAAGGCCCCGTGTACGAGCTTGCTGGCCGTTCCGCCAGGGCTGTCCTCCGTAGGCCCGGCGCAGCCGCTGTCGCGGCCCATACAGATCCCCTGAGCGCTTATCCTAAAGGCCAGCGCCTCCCACACGGAACGCTTCCGACTAGGGCCCTGCCGGCCGATCACGCCCCTGCGCCTCCCGCTGTCGCTCCCGCTGCGGGCCGCAAATGTCGCGAGATCTTCGCCCGTCCTCCCGGCCGGAGCCCCGCGGCCCTCCGCGTCCTGAGCGCGCACGCAGGGCACGCACGGCCGGCAGAGCCCGCGCTCCGGGCCGTCCGTCTCCCCGCCCCGATCGCGCAGTCTCGCGAGCGTTGGGAGTAAACAGCCCCGAATGGAGACTCGAGGCGTGTTCACCGCGGAGGCGCCGTTATCTCGGGCCCGACGGACCCGAGCCTGAGGCGGCCGCAGGTACGTCAGGCGGCTCGCTCTCCGGAGCCGCCGCTCCTCCCGACCCACGGGGCTGCCGGCGCGCTCCGGCGTGCACGCCGCGCTGGAGGCCCGGGGGCCGGGGTCTACGCGGGCGGGGGCGGCGGGCGGCGGCGGGGCCTCCTGCGGCCCTGGAGCCTCCGGGCGCGGACAGGGAGGCGGTACGGGGCGGTGCGGGGCGGAGTGAGGCCGGGCGGCGGAACGCGCCGGGGCACCGCGTGCAAGCCCGCAGGAGCCGCGCGGTCCCCGCCGCTGGCCCCGGCCGGTGTCCCCGCCTGGCCCCTCCGTGTTCGTCCTGGTGGCTTGCTCCGTCTCACCATTTTCTTCATCTGAAATGAGCTTTGCCAGAGTGAAACCGTGTGCCTGGCTCTGGCCCTCAGCCCCCGAACAGACGGCAGTTCTCGGTCTGTTCCCAGAGGGGAGCTGCTGGCCCGTCTTAAGTGGCCTGGGTTCTCTGCCCGGTCTCCGTCTGTACACCCTGCTCCACTGGTTTTCACAAACGCGAGGCAAGAAGCTCCAGAGCAAGTGGGGCCGGTGGGACTCTGGTTTACGCTCAGGAGCAGCACGCCGTTCACACCTGTAGAGTCTTCACATCCTGCCTTGCCCTGTCCTGAGTGTGCTGCCCGAGACGGTTATCCAGTCTGCATATTGTCATTAAGGTCTTTGCCCCTTGACGTTTTTTGCTGAGAGCCCCTGCGACTTTTGGCCTAGTCGCCTATTGAATTGAATTTGCAAATTACACTAAATATTTACAGTTACTTTAGACTCTGAAGGACACTTCCAAGTGAGAGAGAATGGTTTAACATCTCCGAGTTGAACTCTGACGTTTCCTATGGCCCTTTAGTCTTAAACGGTGCTAGCGAGGAGCACTCACACTTCAGGGTCTGAGGTTGCCTAGGTGCACAAGGGAGGGGTGTGGCGAACAGTGGTTCTTCCCACCTTTTTAATCTGCGACACTCATTTTATATATATATATATTTTAATGTGAGAGCTTTGTTAAGGTCACATTTACAGAGCATGAAGTTCACCTGTTTTAAATGTGTTTAATCAGTATTTGGCTTTTGTTGTTCTAGTAAATTTGCAGAGTGGTGCAATCATGACAGCCCAGTTTTAGAACCTTTCAGTCATCCTCCAACGATCCCTGGTGCCCATTTGCCATCACTACCTATTTCTAATCCCAGCTCTAAGCAACCACCGCTCTACCTTCCGTTTCCTTATTTGTCTTTTCTGAATGTTTCGTATATTCAGGCAGAATCATGTGTGGCTGTTGTGTCTGGCTTCTTTTATTTCATATACTTTTTTTTCTTTCTTTTTTTTTTTTTTTTTTTTGCCTTTTTGCCGTTTTCTTGGGCCGCTCCCGCGGCATATGGAGGTTCCCAGGCTAGGGGTCGAATCAGAGCTGTAGCCACGGGCCTACGCCACAGCCACAGCAACACTGGATCTGAGCTGCGTCTGCGACCGTGTAGGTCACAGCTCATGGCAACGCCAGATCCTTAACCCACTGAGCAAGGCCAGGGATCGAACCTACAACCTCATGGTTCCTAGTCGGATTTGTTAACCAGAGCCACGACGGGAACTCCTCATATACTGTTTTCAAAGTTCGTGTATTAATACTTCATCCCTTTTTTTAAATTGAAGTATACTTAATTTACGTTGTGTTTCAGGTATACAGCGAAGTGATTCAGGTATACACGTGCATATGTGTTTTTTTTTCAGATTCTTTTCCATTACAGGTTATTCCAAGATACCGAATGTAGCTCCTTGTGCTGTACAGTAGGACCTTGGTTATCTCTTTTATACGTAGTAGTGTGTATTTGTTAACCCCAAACTCCTAATTTATACCTTTTTCCAATACTTTTTTCCTTTTTATGGCCCGGTAACCTGGTGTAGGGATGTAATACATTTTGATTATCCATCATGCACTGCACTTTTTGGAAATAAAATTTTGTGTTCCCAGGCCCGATGCTGTTGACCTCTTTGTTGGAAGTGGTGGTGGCGTCAGCAGCCAGCCGGGACTTGTGACTGTAAGGTGTATCCATTGCACTCCCCGGGTATCCCTTATCATCGAGAGTTGCTTGTGTTTATGAAAGAGAAGTTCTAGTTTAGTACTTGGAGAGCCTTCGGCGCATCCAGCGGGCTCCAGCAGGTTCTCTTGGAGGAGTCAAGAGCTTTTCAGCACATCCTTTCCGTCGGCATGTTCTTTGATCGCATTTTCTATCAGCCTGATGGGAGATCGTTTTTGTCTCGCCCGCTGCCGCTGTCCTTTCTGTGGCAGTCACAATAAGTGCCACAGGTAATTAGATGCTGCGGGCCTGGGCAAACTGCACGTGGCTCCTAGTGTAGTGCTGTAAGTGGGATTGGGGTGGGCATTTGCATCTGCCTCTTTACCCCAGGAGAGAGTGAAGATACGGGGTATATTTAATGGGGAAAACTTGGTAACTCCAGCCCTTGGTGACTTGGAGTATTAAGAACAGGGGCCTAAACCTTGGTCTCCGTGTCTGGCGTGAGGCAGGTTAGAGGGGGTTGTGAAAGAGACCGAAGCGGACTTCCTCCTCCCCGCGGCCTAATCAGGTTTGACATGCTGCAGACATCTGTTAACTAGGTTTATTCATCTTAACAGTGCCTGTGTGCTTAGCAAAACGAGTGTAAAGTGAGGGAAGAACCAGCCTCATACGTGGCTGGCCAGTCAGTACTGGATGGCGAAGGGTAAAGAGAACGAGACTGGAGCAGTGTCTGTGAAAAGCAGAGGCAGGAGAAAACAGTGTAAAGTCTCTTGACTCTTGGTGCTGAATTTCTTGTGTTTTTTTCCCCTGCAAAACCTACTACTCGGAGTTCCCGCTCTGGCACAATGAGATTGGTGGCATCTCCATAGCGCTAGGATGCAGTTTGGATCCAGCCTGGCACAGTGGCTAAAAGGGTCTGGTGTTGCCGCAGCTGCGGCGTACGTCAAAACTGTGGCTCAGATCTGATCCCTGGCCACAGGAACTCCATATGCCGCAGGGGTGGCCAAGACAAAAGAAAAACAAAAAAAAAAAAAATGTGCTGATGGACAGAATGTGCCAGAATGAAGGGTTCAGTCAGGCTTAAGATACACCTTTATTTTAAGATAGTGTGGTCTGGCAGCTCTTGAATGTTAGCCTATTAAACAGTGGTAATACAGCCAAGTATGCAGTTAGTTACGAAAGTGGTACTTCTGCAGCCAAATTTTAATTGAATTGAATGGTGTCCTTTCGTGGCCTCAATACAATTCGTTCTTTTCTGGATCTGTTTGAGTAGAGGGTTGTTAAGGCACATCTGTGTAATTAGATGACCATCAGGTGATGCAAGTCGTTTCCTCTCACCTGAGTCATGTTCTTTAATTATTTGCAAAGGGCAGTTCCCGTTGTTGCGCAGTGGTTAACGAATCCAACTAGGTACCATGAGGTTGCGGGTTCCATCCCTGGCCTTGCTCAGTGGGTTAAGGATCCGGCGTTGCTGTGAGCTGTGGTGTAGGTTGCAGACGCTGCTCGGATCCCGCGTTGCTGTGGCTCTGGAGTAGCCCGGTGGCTACGGCTCCGGTTAGACCCCTTGCCTGGGAACCTCCGTATACCACGGGAGCGGCCCTAGAAAAGGCAAAAAGACCAAAAAAAAAAAAAAAAAATTATTTGCCAAGAAATAATTTCAGATGCACTTTAGTTATATCCAGTGATGCTCATTTAATGCAAAGGGGGAGTGTCTCAGAGCTGCAAGGAACGTTAGCTGTCACTGGACCGGTGGCTTTGCCCAACTGGTCCACCTCCTCTGCTGTCTTCCGTTTATACAGGGGTCTTATTGAATCTTATTCCTGGCATTGTATTATTTGAGCTGTTAATTTTATATTTAGTATTTAATGTCAAATATTTTTGATTGCATCTGTATTAGAGGCATTACTATACTTATTTATGAAAAATCCATTTTGTAAATACTATCTTCAGGGTGTACTTTTCTATGGAAAGATAACCGGGTCTTCTACATAAAGAATTTATAGAAATTAAATCCAATAAACACTTAGCAGATCCAGTAACAGCCCTGATGAGGCCTTGTGAGTAAGTGATGCTACAGATGATAAGCCTGTTCAGAATGAACTAGCTAAAAGCTTAGCCTTGAGGTAGCATGTAGACACAGAGCGATTTTTGAAAACAGTTCCTAGAAAATAGATCCCTTCTAAGCTCTGCTATATATACCAATAAAAGTAAATTTGAACATAGTTTGACTCTTTGTGCCACCATTGTATCAGAAAATTTGTTTTTCTGTAAAACTTATTTTTAAAAAGTTTATTAAAGTAATTAATGTATTTTATCTAATTTAAAAGTGTAACATGCTCTTTGTAAAAGGGTAAATGAATAGAATTTTTAAAAACTATCCGTAATCACAACATTGAAAGGTAGAATCACTGGTACCATTTTGGTAGACATTTCATGTTCTTTGTTCCCATGTGTATATGTAAATGTTTAAAAATCAGAACTTGGAATCACACTATATATATGAACTATTTTCCTTAAAATTTCATTAGAATTTTCATTCTGCCATATTCTTTGGGTAATATTTTAGTTTACTGTTGCTGTAACAAATTTCTACAAATTAAGTGGCTTAAAACCGCATGCATTAGTTCTCTTGCATTCTGGCGGTCAGTAGTCTGAAATGAGTCTCCCTGGGCTAAAATCAATGTGTCAGCTTCATTCCTTCTGAAAGTTCCAGGGGAGAATCTGTTTGCTTCCTTTTCACAGCATCCAGAGGCACCTGCACTCTTTGGCTCTTGACCCTTTCTTGTATCACCTCAGCCTCATGCTTCCGTCATCACATCCCCTGCTACCCACTCGGACCTCCTGCCTCCCTCTTATAAAGACTCCTCTACTTACACTGGATCCACCGGGATAATCCAGGTTGCGCTCCCCATCTTGGTAGCCTTAGTTTAGTTACCCCTGCAGATAGTAGCCAAATAGTAGCATTTACAGGTTTTGGGAATAAAAATGTGGACAACTTGGAGTTCCCATCGTGGCTCAGTGGAAAGGAATCTGACTGGCATCCATGAGGATGCAGGTTCGATTCCTGGCCTTGCTCCGCCGGCTAAGGACCCGGCGTTGCTGTGAGCTGTGGTGTAGGTCACAGAAGTGACTCGGATCCCGTGTCGCTGTGGCTGTGGTGTCGGCTGGCGGCTATAGCTCTGATTCAGCCCCTGACCTGGGAACCTCCGTATGCCTCAGGTGGGGCTCTGAAATGACAGAAGCCAAGAAAAGAAGAAAGTGGATATCTTTTGGGACCATTATTCAGCCTTCCAGAGGAGCATAATTTGAAGTTGCTGTACTGCATATTCCGTAGTATGGGTGAACCGTAATTATTTAGTGAGCCTCCTGGTTGCATTTTATTTATTTATTTATTTATTACCATTTGAAAAAAGGCTTATTGAAGTCTAGTTGATTTACAAGGTCATGATAACTTCTGCTGTGTAACAAAGTGATTGATTCATACATGTATACACATCCATTCTCTTTCAGATTCTTTTCCCACATAGATGATCACAGAATCTTGGGTCGAGGTCTCTGTGCGGTACAGCAGGTCCCTGCTGGCCAGTCATTTCATGGACCTCAGTGTGTGTAAGTCCTGCTGGCTTTAGAGAGTCTCTAATTCCCTGTTGAAATCCTTGGTGTTAACCCGTGTGCGTTCAGGCTCCTACTTCTATGGAATGAATTTCTAGGGGAGAGTTTTAGGAAAGCCGGGTAGCCTGCCTGTTAGGAATGTGGCCTCTGGAGCCAGAGTCCCCAAGTTCCCAGCCCAGCTCTTCCACTGACTGGCTGTGTGGCTCCAGGCAAGGAGCTGAGCCACTCTGGGCCTCAGTCTTCTCACTGAAAATGGAAGTAGGAACAGGTCGTTGTGAGGACTGAGTTACTACGTGACATTACTTAGAATAACACCTGCCACACAATAAATGCTCAGTAAGCGTTAGTTATTATTATTACTGAACTTATTAGACTACAAGTTTTTTATGTCTGCATATTTGCAAATTACCATTCAGGAAGGTAGTAAGTTTTTTATATTCACTAGCACCCTCTGAAAGTACTCATTGAGTTGAATTTTTTTTTTTTTTTTTTTTTTTGGGTCATTTTAGGGCCGCACCCATGGCGTAAGGAGGTTCCCAGGCTAGGGCTCAAATCACAGCCACAGTTGCCGGCCTACACCACAGCCACAGCAGCTCAGGATCCGAGCTGCATCTGTGACCCACCCCCTAACTCATGGCAGTGCTGGATCCTTAACCTACTGAGCGAGGCCAGGGATCGAACCCACGTCCTCATTGATACTAGTCCAGTTCATTAACCACTGAGCCACAACGGGAACTCCTCATTGGGTTGAATTCTCAAACAGGATTTTATTTTATACTGCATGTCTCAATTTTTGATAAAATGTTATTTGATTTTTTATAAAGTAAATTAGATACTGGGTGCATTTTAGCAGCCGTTGATTTTCTCAATTCCTTGGAGTGAGAAATAACGTGCATCTTCACTTTGCCGCGCTCAGTTCATCTGTTGGGATGTTCGGATGTCATCCCGTGTGACAGTTGATTGGTGTAAATCTGTTTGACAAGGTCTGGGAACTCACTACACACCCTGTGGTCTGTGCAGACTGAGTCTCCTAGATGAGGCTGAAAATTGCCCCCACTCCTCCAGTAGAATTTTCAGATTCATATTCCTGCCCTCTGAGAGCAGTCAAAGCAACTGAGACTACATACAGGACCTTTTTTTTTTTTTTTTTTTGCACATTTTGGAAACCATTTCAACCTGCCAGAAAGGGTCCAAGAAACAGTACAGACCCATTTTTTCTCTGCATTATTTGAAAGTAAGCTGCAGACCTGATGCCATTGTCCCCAGATACTTGAGTGGGCATTTCCTGCCAGCAAGGACCTTCTTATGTAATCACAGCACAGCCCTCAGAGTTGGGAAGTTGTCTTGATGCCCCGCTGCTACCTAATCACAGGCTGGCCTCATTCAGTCCTGCCAATTGGTTGTTCCAGTGACGTCCTTACAGCGAAGGGATCCAGTTCAGGAGGCTGAGTTGCAGGTAGTGGTCCTGTCACTGGAGTCGCCTCCAATCCGGAGCCAGATCTCAGCCGTTCCTTGGCTTTCATTACCTTGGTACTTAGGGAAATTCTAGGCCAGTCAGTGTGAAAAGTGTTCCCCGGTTTGGGTCCTGATGTTTCCTTGTGATCTGATTCAGGTGTGGGCCTGTGCCAGGCACCCCACAGGTGATGCTGGGCTCTTGCGGTGTGTTTGCCTGGTGCTTCTGGACCCGTTGGTCCCATCGCTGGTTAACCTGATGCAGCTTCTCCATTGTAGCCTTACCCTCTTCCCTTTTGTAAATCAGGATTTGGTTGGGCGGCATTCTGAGACCGTGTGGATAACTTGAGTTTTTCTTGTGTATGTATGCCATTGGGGACCCTGTTTTTCCTGTTGTCTTCAGTGGGTTAGGATCTGGTAGTTTAGTTATTTATTTTGGTGCTCGGATTGTCCCAGTTTTTCTCTGTGTTCCTTTGACACAACCTCATCCGTCTGAGTGCCTCCTTCCTTCCTTTCTGGCACGGGAAGATGTTCCAGATTCCCCTCTTCTTACCTGCCCCTCCGGGAACTCGCTCTGTCTTCAGGGAGCCAGGTGTCTCTTAATGGAGAAGAGTATTTAGAAAACCGGTTCTGGGCACCAGGGGCGCTCCCTTCTCTTGGGGCATCGCAAAGGCCCCCGTGTCCTTTCAATGGACAGAGCTAGGAAATAACGTGTATGTGTGTGTGCGAGTGTGTTTCTCCACAGCCGACTGTATATCGGACACCACTTTCATTCTGGTCCTGCATGGTTTAGTCCAGTTTTTCCCCTTTCATGCTTGGGACTTCTTTCTCTGACAGTGAGAAAGCTGCCTCCCGTTATCCACAACAGGCCTGATCAGAGCAGTTTGCCTTTGTCTCTGCTGGCCCCTCACGCGGGCTCTGTCACCCCTCCCCGAGTGCCTCTCCCCCACCAACCCGGTCACCCCACGCGCCGCCGATGCTTCTCCCACCAAGGCTTGCTTCTTGTCCTCTGCCGAATTATTCAGAAGGGAAGAAGAAAGGGAAAAGGTAGAACACCTGTCATGAGGAGTGGTTTTCTTTACGTGTGTGTCTGTGTTATGTGCTCTTTGCTCATCTTACGCCTGTTGTCGCTTACCTGTTGCCACTGGCCGGCGAGCCTGTCTGGGACCATGCTGTCGGCTCCGCGCAGAGTAGCGAGAGCCAGGGGCGTCTGTGCTGGTGCGGTGCAGGGCTGCCTTCAAAGCCCCGGGGAGGACTCAGGGGGACTGTGTCTTTAAAACAGGCCAGGGGCGGGTCCTGCGACCCCAGGGGCCCCCAGTGGCTGTGCCGTCACTTACCAGCCTCTGCCTCCCCGGTGGTTTTGATTTCCTCAATGCAAATTTGTATTTTGAAGCCATCTCTTTCTGGAACTGGGAAACCATAGAAATCTCAGTATCTGTTGCCATAGTTTTTATGAGCCAGCGGTCTTTAAACGCAGATTTTAGTTCATCTTTAAAGAACATAAGCAGGTCAGCCAGATCCAGACGAAAAAGGGAGGGTCTCCTCGTCCCTGTCCTTCACAGCCCCCTCGATCCTCCCCCTCACCGTGGGATGTTTCTGCCTGGGGGTGTCTTTTTGCAGCCCTGCAGTGTGGAGACCAGTACAGGCTGCCTGCACGAGTGTGGCCCGTTGGTAAGAGGGTCAGTGACCTTATAATGACTACACCAGTGCCCACCCTTCATTCTGGCCGCTTTTTCACTGAATTGAGCGTTGTGACCTGTTCCCTCCTGCCCTGAGCTATACCCTCCCAGCCCGTCTTGGTCAGCACTTGGTCATGCTCATGTTAGCCACACCAGCCCTCCTGCAGCCTTCTCCACCCCACTCAGGGGCAGACACCGGCCGCGCCTGGGCAGGAGGCCTTGGTGGGGTCCTGGCCCTTACGTGCCCAACCCCACATCTGGCCGTTAGCAGATTGTATCCCCTGGCCCTCCCACCCACAGGGTGACCTCCTGCATTGCCGCCTCGGCCTCACCCTGACCCAGGCCACCGTCTTTACAGGGCGCCCCCCCCCAACCGCCGCAAGCTGGAGCCACCAGCCACTGAGGCTCCTCAGTGCTGGTCACACTCCCCTGCCCACGCAGGAGGAGGGCTCAGGCCCCTCTGTGACCGCTGGCCTCCCCGGCCCACCTCCCCAGTCCCCTCTGGCCTCGCTGCTGACTTCCCCTCTCCTCCCTCCTCCAGCCTCTCTGCTCTTCCTTACACAGACCAGGCCTGTCCTCACCTCAGGATCTCCCTGCTGCCTGCACGGCTCCCCCCAGGCTTGGCCAGCACCGTGCCTCCTTCAGGTCCTCACTCCAAAGTCTGCTTCCAGGGAGTTCCCTGGCTGCTCGGCTGGTTAAGGACCTGGCGTTGTCACTGCTGTGGCTTTAGTTTCTGATGTGGCGCAGGTTCGATCCATGGCCCGGGAATTTTCGCATGCTGCCAGTGCAGCCAGAAAGCCAAAACAATACACAAAACAAAGCCCCCTTCTAGAATCTTCTGCAGCTCTCCGTCTGAATTTCAGCCCTCCCCAGACTTGTCGCATTCTCATTCTTGTTTCTCCTTTCAGGATGCAGTCTTTAGCTCTAGCTACAGGCCTTATGTTTTCCGTATTGTGTATTCCTGCCTCTCCAGGAAGGGTCTCCAGGAGGCGGAGGTTCCTCTTGAGTTTTGCTTGCAGCTCTGCTGGGACCCCCAAGCAGTGCCTGGCTCTGGAGACTAGGGAAACGTGTCAGAGAGGGGGCAGTTGCTGGGCCGCCCGGGGCTCTGCAGGGGCCTTAGCTCTGCAGGGCTCACTCCCCCTGCGAGAGAGCACCTGCATTTTCGCCTGTCCACGCTCAGGCTGCTCAGGTCCGCGCCTGCCTGAGGGCCGGCCCCGCTCTGTCAGCCCCTGCAGCCCCGTCCGTCTGTCGCAATGACTGGCTGGTCCAGCGCTGGATGCCCACTGCTCCCTCCTCATTTCCACACTTCCAGCCCTGTCAGGCGCGACCCCATCAGAGCCAGCTGCTGTCACCTCCTCTGGCCGCCCAGTGTCCCGGCATAGTGGCCGTGCCTCCCTTTGCCACTGTCCTTGCCTGGGCTTGACTTGGCTGTTTGGGTTGGGGTCGGCGGCCTGACCTGCTACCAACCCGTGTGCTTCCTCTGCAAGCCCCGCACCGCCTGACACTTGGTCGGCCCTTCGTAAACCTGTAGGAGCTAATGAATCAGTTAAACTAGAACACCTGATAATACAGTGTCCTATTTTCCAAACACCTAAAAAACTGTCTTTTTTTTTAATTTAAAAGAGAACTGATTGCCTGAGACACTTAAAAAACCTCTACCCTTTTTTCCATCTCTTTGCGGGTGAGGCTCCTGCCTCCGTTGCAAGAGAGCATCAGCCACCTCTCCCCAGGCTCATTTTAGGTTCCTCGTCTTTACCCGTGTGTGGATTATTTGGGAACAGGTTTAATTAAAGCTGATCTAACCCAATTTATTAGGGCTAAGATTTGCTCACGAGCATGGCTCACGGATATTTGTGTTACGTGTAGCTCAGGTGTGTCACATAGATTCCCTAGCATGCAGCAGCAGAGGTTTTACTGTTTATTATTTTTTAATTTGCGAAGAGACCCATTTAAATCTTTTAACTGTGATTTCATTTTCTAGAAGATGAGCGCTTTTATCGTGGTGATTAGCTTTCTCTTCTTCGACCTGTAATACTACAGTTAAGTCAGGTCTGTGGTTCGTGTAATGGCATTCTGTGATAGCTTGTGGCTGCAAATGTCAAGTGGGACCAAAAGTTTGGGGTCACTGCACACGGCTCGCTGTGACATAGGTTGCAGTGGTTGTTGGTGTCCCTGTTGCTTTTCTTCTGACTTTCTATTCTGGGCTTTGTTTTTAATTTCTTTCTTTATATGATTGGCATTCTCATTGTTCATCATGTTGCTATGGAAATAACATCCAGTATTTCTATCTGGAGAACACTGTTATACCCGCCTTGGTCTCCAGTTCCAGAGGTTGGCCCTGAAGGGTCACTTGTTATTTTAATAATAAACGTCTAATTATTAAATGTCAGAGATTGCTCACACACTCTAACCCCTTGCCTTTCTTTATCAGGGTTTTCCTCTGTAGAGACACATACACGAATAGTTCCAGAAACCACAGATTCCTCGTTGCTCTCAGGTTGCAGTTTCTGGCGGAAGGATGGGTTTAACTTTCTGGCATATGTGTCTTGAGAGGGGGGCTAACGGCGTATCCTGAGTGTTTTCTTCTTAGAAACAAGCAGCAGTGGGAGGCCTGCCTCATTGGTGTGTCTTCCCACCCGCTGGCTCATTGATGTTTTTGGTGTGATCTGTGCAGGCTCGGCCAGCGCCTGCCTGGTTTTTTTTTGCCACTCTGTTCTTCATTGTGAAGAATTATCATTTGTCCTACCATCCAGGTATTTGGAAAGGTGTCCATGCTTATATGCAAAACTCAAATAACAGTTGTCTTTGGCAGCAGCTTTACCTTAAAAGACTGTCCTCTCATGTCATCTCCAGTAAAGAGATAATCTGATTTTGTAACATATTCGGCAAGTTAAAAAATCTTTTTTTTTTTTTTCTTTTTTTTGGTCTTTTTAGGGCCGCACCTACAGCATGTGGAGTTTCCCAGACTAGGGGTCAAAGCGGAGCTATAGCTACTGGCCTGCGCCACAGCCACAGCAGTGCCAGAGCCTTAGCCCTGAGCAAGGCCAGGATCGAACCTGCATCCTCATGGATACTAGTCAGGCATGTTTCCGCTGAGCCACGATGGGAACTCCTAAAAAATCTTTTAAGTTGAGGCTTTAGGTAAAATAAATTCGACAGTGAAAACCTATGTTCTTTTCATAGAATTGGCAGAAAATATTTCACAGTCTGAAAAGGTGTGATTTGAGTACCTTTGGAGCACAGTGTTACAAAAGGTGGGAGGTATGTAACCTGTATGAAAATTCGTTTGTTCTTGGGTATTAATTTCACAGTAGAAAGTAGTAATTTTTCCGCTTTTGCCTGAAAAATAGGTGAGATTTATGGGGAATTGAAGTGCTAATGGGGGAAATACCCCAGAGGTGAGGGGTTGCAAATAACGGGAAAACTCGGGATCTGGACTAGGGCACTGGCGGAAGTCCTAAGCAGAGCGTCGTGGTTCCTCCTCTTTGGCTGCTGCGGTGCTCAGGGCCCATGTGCTTATTAGCACCCCTGGGGTCATTTGTTATCCGTGTTTTTCTCCATTGTCCTCATTTATTTTGTCCTGTTTTCTTTCTGAAGCTGCCTTAAAAAAAAGTGAGGGTGACCAAGTAGAAGGAGGTGGTACCATGTTTGGGGTGGCGGTGTCCTAGGGTTCTCTTGTCCTGTAGCGGGCGTGTGGTTTTGAGCCTCCGGCCCAGCCCGCGGGTGTCCCCGGGTCCCTGGCTCTGCCGGTGCGCCTGATGCCTCTGTGCGCTCGCTTTGTCTTGTAGCCTGGCCCACAGCCTGACCGCTCATCCCGCTGGACCCCGGTTCCCGGCGCACATGGAGTGGAGGACTCAGGTGTCTGGGCCAGAGTGAGCGGAGCCTGAGGCCCAAGATGGAGAAGAAACGAAGAAAGAAATGAAAGCCTCTTTTCAGGCCAACCCACAAAAGGCCATGAAATTTAACTTTTATTTACGTTGGACAAGACTGTAAAATGGCTGATCAGCAATGTTTCAGCTTTTAGCTGAAACAAAAATTAACTTATAATCGAGGAAGAAAAAAGTGTGATTTGAATTTATGTGATTTTATGATCATATTCACTTTCGACCATGAAGCTTGTCAACATCTGGCTGCTTCTGCTGGTGGTCTTGCTCTGTGGGAAGAAACATCTGGGTGACAGGCTGGAAAGAAAGTCTTTCGAGAAGGCTCCGTGTCCTGGCTGTTCCCACCTGACCTTGAAGGTGGAGTTCTCCTCAACAGTGGTGGAATACGGTAACGCATTTTTTCGTGTACGGTGGCGGAATACGGTAACGATGTTTTTTAATGTTAGAGACCTCCCCCTCCCCGTGTATTTTTTCCAGACTTTCTGTAAATGTTAGTTTTTGCCGAAAACATTCGCCTCTCTTCTCCAGTGAATTTCACATGCGCTGAGTGCATAGTGTTGATGTCACCTCTGCTGAAGTTTGTTTTCCCAGTGTAATTAGTTTATGTGAAGCGAGGAAACTGACATTCTGAACGAGTTCCCTAAAATTGGATTCCAGGAAACAGACGCCATTGGAACTGGGGAAGGGGGGTCTGGCAGAGCTGAAAACCTATGTGCCAGTTGTGAATAACTGAGCCGTTTGTCGTATGAAATTGCCCCTCAATTTTATTAATTGTTTTCAGTAAAATAAAACTGAGCCTTCACTTCTCCTAATTTCTTCTTCCTGTTTGAAAAACTTATATGTGGTTTTTTGCCATCCAGTCAAACTTCTCTGTTTGCTTTTGGAAAACTAGCAGAGGGATCTGATTTTGAGGGACGTGTCCTGTGACCAGGCGGGTTCACCCAGATCATTGTAACCCCCACATCTGGTCACCGCTGTCCAGGGCCTCTAGACTAGTCTGTTTGTTTACTCGTCTTTCTAATCTAGTATTTATGATATATAAGTTTATATTTACGTATAAATTCCCTTTTACCAGGTAAATGTTAGGTTTGGTGTAGTCTGTGTCATCATGCAGGTACCTAAATTCTTTTTTTTGTTTTTTGGTCATTGATTTCAGAGTATATTGTGGCTTTCAATGGATACTTTACAGCCAAAGCTAGAAATTCATTTATTTCAAGCGCCCTGAAGAGCAGTGAAATCGACAACTGGAGAATTATACCCCGAAACAATCCATCCAGCGACTACCCTAGTGATTTCGAGGTGATTCAGATCAAAGAAAAGCAGAGAGCCGGGCTGCTGACGCTTGAAGATCATCCCAACATCAAGCGGGTGACACCCCAGCGGAAGGTCTTCCGTTCCCTCAAGTTCACGGAGTGTGAGTACCGAGTACTGTGATGGCGGGCCAGTCCGCATCGTTTCTGCTGCTCGCGGGGAGGGGAGGGCGTGCGTCTCCACGCGGGCGCGATGCGAGCCAGCCCTGCCCGCCCCCTCCAGTGATGTGGAGAATTTTCAAACTGGCCAGTTGTGAAAAGCAGTGATCACCCGTCCCTTCCTCTAGCTTCAGGAGAGGACAGCGATCTTTGCTGGGTAGTGTTGTCCCCCAGGCTCCTCTTGAAGCCTTCAGGCTCTGAGGCCATGAGACCCCTTCACACGCTGAAACCAAGACAGCATCTTCGGAGCTCCTTCTTATTTGCATTTGACTTCTCAGTATGTGTTTTTCTTTTTTAAGGCTTCTTGAGGAACGCCTTTTCCTTGGGGTTCATTTTGCCTTTCTGAGAGCTCCCTGGCTGCCCCCTGTCAGGCCTTGGCTGGGCTCGTTTGAAGTGGCCGCTGGGCCAGGGTGCGTGAGGATGGCATTTGACGAGCCCCTTTCAGTTCCAGGCTCATTCTTCCCTACGTCCTTCAGCTGGGCCCTGTCAGGATAAGGTTATCCTCAGATAAGAAATTGCATATTATTACATAGTATTTTCCAAGGCACATGTGTTACCAACAGAAGGGGCTCTTTTTGTGTGTCATAAACTGGTGTAACAGATCATTAATCCTGTTATCATTTAGTATCTTTCATTAGAGGGAAAAAGAAAGAAAATCTTGCTTTTCTTCCTTTGTCATATACTGGGCCTGAGAGCCTCTTTGAGGTTTAAAAATAACGGGAAAAGCTGAACTGATTTGCATGGTGTGGCAGCCAGTTCCCGTGCCAGCTGTGGATTCAGGTGTCTGACTTTGCAGAGCTGTCTCTGCTAGTCCAGATGTTTTGTGGTGCTTTTTCTCTTTGCAAGGCAGTAACCTCAGAACAGCCCAAGAAGAAAAAACAAATCAAACCTTGTACAGTTAGCCAAATATAGACATTCCCCCCCCCCCCCCCGTTTTTTTGGCTGTACCCCTGGCATGCAGAAACTCCTGGGCTAGGGATTGAATCCGTGCCACAGCAGTGACCTGAGCCACAGCCGTAACCAGTAACAATGCTGGATCCTTAACCCACTGAGCCACCAGGGAAGGCCTTTATTTTTTCATCTTGGAGAGTTGCAGCGTGTGTTAGGATACATGGAAGGGCAACTTGAGCACAGGAAGCGTGGAATCTCGTGGTTGAGGGCCCTTGCTGTGTAGTCTCCTCTGTGGTTGTCGGGTGCTCTGCCTTCCAGCCCTAAAGGACATAGGATGTCCACCCACTGACATGTCCTGTCTCTTGTCAGGAGCCGTGACCGCCTGTGCTCAGCAGCTTCTCTTTAAGCTTCAGCTCTTCTCCTGGTAGTAAGTAGCTGGTGGTAGTAGCTGCCTCGGAGCTCTCAGGACGGTGGACAGGAATAGTCTGTGTGCAGAGCGCCCAGCAGACACCCTCGGCTGTCGGGAGCAGAGGCTAAATGGTGGTCGTTTCCATGGCTGTGTGGGTAGAAGGGCTGCTTTCTTTGAGTGGAGACCTTCACACTCGGATCCCTTCCCCGGTCTCCAGCGGCCCGAGGGCAGAGGCACCTGCAGCCGCGAGCCACACTGGCCGTCTTGTGAGGGATCCTCTCTGGGTGTCGCCCTTGGTGTCTCGTCTCCACTTCCCGCAGGGGTGCGCCTGCTCCCGGGGGGCCAGTCCCCTCGCCATTGTCATTGCTTCCCTCCCAGCCCTTCCCGGTCTTTCTAAACCACTCTTGGCGAGTGAAGCTGGAGCCGCTTCAGGACTGGGCGCGGCAGCAGGCCCTCCGTTGTTGGAAGGTTGGTCCGCGCGTAGTGCCTCCACCCTTGTCCCAGGCTCTTGGCTGGGGCACCACAGTCAGCATGGGGCTTCTAGACAGAATTGTTGCAGTCGTGTTGGCCAGATAAGTACTTAACGGGGTTGAGCCAACTGTGTTTTCCCAGGTCCCGGGATGCTGATGGGCGTAGCCTGGTGAGACTGGACTAAAAACGGTAGTGATTTGCTTTAGAAACGGAACCTCAGGAGTTGTTCTCATGGTTCAGCAGTGTAAGGGCCCAGCGTTGTCTCTGTGAGGATGCGAGTTTCATCCCTGGCCTTGCTCAGTGGGTGAAAGATCCGAGTGGCTGCAAGCTGGCAGTGTTGCCGTGAGCAGCGGTGTAGACTGTATACTCAGTTCGGCTCCCAGTCGCCTGTGGCTGTGGCTGTGGCTGTGGCTGTGGTGGAGGCCGGCAGCTACAGTTCCGATTTGCCCTATAGTCTGGGAGTTTTCATATGCTGCGAGTGTGGCCCTAAAAAGAGAAAAACAGAGGAAGAAAGAACTGTTTGAGGGTAGTGTGACAGCTGAACGATGTCCTGTAAATGTCACTGCCCAGAGAAGCCCTTCTGCAGAGGGGAGAGAGCATCGCTGCTTCTGTGGGGCTGCAGAAGGGGTCGAGCCCTGTTTTCCCTCCTTTGACCTGTCTCTTCCTCGGCTCCAGCTGACCCCGTCGCACCCTGTAACGAGACCCGCTGGAGCCAGAAGTGGCAGTCGTCTCGGCCCCTGCGCAGGGCCAGTCTCTCCCTGGGCTCGGGCTTCTGGCACGCTACCGGAAGACACTCGAGTCGCCGGCTGCTGAGGGCCATCCCGCGCCAGGTGGCCCAGACGCTGCAGGCGGACGTGCTGTGGCAGATGGGGTACACAGGTACGTGCTGTCAACCCGGGGGTGGCGTGGGGCCGGGCCGGGCATCCTCCCTCTCCAGTGCTGGAACCCTGGGGCCTCGCACCTCTGTCCTTCTGTTGAGCTGGATGCAGTCAGCTACCCTTCGTGGGTTCCTGCCTTGCTAGGCAGCTGTTTCTGGGCTTTTCTAATTGTTTAATCCTGTTCACTTGTAGTGTCTTGGTTTCCTGTACCATTTCTGAGGTTGCAAGAGTCGATGGGGAGAGTGTCTTTCCTGTGACACACAGTGGGCAAACTGCACTGCCCAAGCCAGAGCGGGCGGGCAGCGCAGCAGAGGTCTGGGACTTCCCGGGGAACGAGGTCACATCCAGGGACAGTTACCTTGATTTGAGCAGTTTCATGAAAATGAGTGTTTCCCTGCCACGTGATGCTCTGTAGGCACAGTGGCCAAGCGATGGACTGTCGAGGTTGTCAGCCTTTGTTTCAAAACAGGAAACGGTATTAGTGACCATATCCTGGAACATGAAGCTCACAACCAGGCAGATGATGGCAGGAAACTCCCGTCTGAACTCGTGTGAAGGTTCGGACCCGAAAGGTCAGCCCGTGTCTGCGGCCCCCGCCCGTGCACCACGGTTCGTCTCGGTGCCTTTGCATTTCTCCTTGACTTGGAGAACCTCAGACTCTATTGCTGCCAGCACATAGAACCAGGGGACCAGCGTTTATTCAATGATTGCCTTATCTTTTGGGGGTGAAAACCTCAGAAAACAAAAATTCTCTAATCATCAGAAAAGTATTTTTTATTGCCCCTAAACCAAGTGCTTTTCCAGTATTGCGTCTGCATTTTTTGAAAGTAAACAATATACTTTGATGGTTATCTCAGTGTCATTGATTATTTAACATAATGTTGACACAGACACCAGACACAGCTCTCACATTGGAAAGACATTACTTCCATTTCTTATGAGTTTTGTTTTGTTTTTTGTCTTTTTGCCTTTTCTAGGGCTGCTTGTGCGGCATATGGAGGTTCCCAGGCTAGGGGGTCCAATCAGAGCTGTAGCCACCGGCCTACGCCAGAGCCACAGCAACGCGGGATCCGAGCTGCGTCTGCAACCTACACCACAGCTCACGGCAACGCCGGATCGTTAACCCACTGAGCAAGGGCAGGGACCGAACCCGCAACCTCATGGTTCCTAGTCGGATTCGTTAACCACTGCGCCACGATGGGAACTCCTTTGTGAGCTTTTAAAGAGTAAGAATATCTCGTATTTGTCTCCGTTTTCTAGAATTTCTTGACCTGACCTCCTCAGTCGTGGTTCCCCAGGTGCAGGTGGCTTTTGGCCAGTAACTGAGTAGACGCGGCATCATAGAACAGTGCATAAAACAGTGGTTTTCCCTGCATGCGGCTGACACACCCTCTGCAGCCTGTCCCCAGTAGGCAGCACTCTGTGAGCTAGTCTCTGCCCATGGCAGGAGTGGGAAGGCCCCTCCTGCGCTGAGTGCCCTGTGGAGCCCTGTGCCCCCTGCAGGGCCTCGAAGGAGAAGAGGGGATACAGACCTGGGGACAGTACCAGAGGGGCCGTCAGCTGCGGAGAACGCGGGAGAGGGACACTCCTGAGCGTTGGCGACAGTGCAGGCTGTCTAGAGGGGTTTTCTGTGTGTCCTCCAGTCTTACTTGGGCGCAGGTGGCGGCTGCCCCGCGATTCCCCTCCTCAGGCTCGGCTCAGCCAGGGCCCCGGACGTCTGCTCGAATGTGTGCGCTCCGGGCAGGCTCTGGTGCTGGGTCACCTCTCGTCCTCCGTGGGCCCCAGGGCGGGATGGGTTTTATAGACAGAAATCCGAAATGAAAATTTCTGCCGACGTGATTGTAACTTTCCTTCTTTTGGAACAAGGTGCGAATGTCAGGGTCGCTGTTTTTGACACCGGGCTGAGTGAGAAGCATCCGCACTTCAAAAACGTGAAGGAGAGAACCAACTGGACCAACGAGCGGACGCTGGACGACGGTGGGTGGCCCGTGCCCGGCCCCGAGGGGCTCTTCTCTGGTCGCGGGGGGCCGTGCGTACTTCGGTCCTCCGTTTGCCAGCTCAGAGGGCCTTGTCCCGTGTGTCGCTGGTTAAACGGTCTGTGCATAGCACTTACTCACACAGCCCCAGGTAGTTTGGTGCCTCTCGGCGGAAGCTTTCCCTGGTGTCTCCGAGGAGGTCGGGAGGTGAGCCAGAGGAGAGAGGGATGCCTTGGGGTGGTGCCTCCTGCCCGTGGGAGGGTGGGAGCTCCGAGCGAGGGCAATAGAGGGGCAGCGGGGAGTCTGTGCCTCAGACTTGGAGAGTCCGGCCGCTGGCGTCACTGCTTTGGGGTGCTGCGTTGCTCTCAGCTGCTTCATGACTTTTTCTCCTTTTGGGCAACAGGGCTGGGCCACGGCACGTTTGTGGCAGGTGTGATAGCCAGCATGAGGGAGTGCCAGGGGTTTGCTCCAGATGCTGAACTTCATATTTTCAGGGTCTTTACCAACAACCAGGTAGGTGTTTTGAGGACTCCTGAAACTTAAGGAATTGATATCAAAGTATGAGCGTAAAAACTCTCGAAAATGTGCTGGTTGAAAAACAGCGATGTCAGCGATGCCAGGCTGCTGCTGGCATCCCTGTGTGCCGTGCCGCCTCCCCTGTCCCTCCTGTCCCTCCCGTGTGGCTTTGCCCTGCTCCCACCACGCCCTTCCTCGGCCTCACTTACCCCAAAGACCCTGCTCCCGGGCTCTGTGCTCGCGCCTCCTGGGCCTCCTGCTGCGCTCTCTCCCGTGGGCTGGCCCAGGGCTCCAGTGCAGCGCGTGTCGGGCACGGTTCTTGGACTTGGTATGTGAGCGAGTAAGCCCACATTTGTGTGTTTGCCGCCCCACTGGACTGCCCGCCTTGAGGGTCGCCTCTGTAGCCCAGCACCCAGCATCGGGTTGGGCGACGCGGATTTACAAATGAGTTCCCTCCCTCTGCACTGGAAACTTTATTGAGAAGGGGAGGATCCTAGTCGTTACTCATTTTTTGTAATTTAAATTTTGTGTAGATAATACATAGTTCAAAATATCGAAAGGCAGCACGGGAATAATTCTCCCAACCCTGCTCCCATCCAGCAAGTCCTTACCTTCCTTCCCCAGTTCTTCCCGCCGTAGTTTCTCATTGTCTCATACCCCCTCCTCCTGGAATTTCTTTTTTGTGTAGTCAAGCAAATGTAAATATATTGTCTTTTTATTTTTATTTTATTTTATTTTAATTTTTTGTCTTTTGTCTTTTTAGGGCTGTGCCCACGGCATATGGAGGTTCCCAGGCTAGGGGTCGAATCGGAGCTACAGCTGCCAGCCTACACCCCAGGCACAGCAGCGCAGCCATGTCTGCGACCTACATACACCACAGCTCATGGCAACACCAGATCCTTAACCCACTGAGCGAGGCCAGGGATCGAACCCGCAACCTCATGGCTCCTGGTTGGATTCATTTCTGCCGCGCCACAACGGGACCTCCGCACTGTTTTTCAACTTTTTATACTTGTCACCGTTTCAGTTTCTGGTGCTCTTTATGTCTATCTGTCGATCTGAGTTGCCGTATCATATAATTTCCTTTCAGCCTGAGGAGATGCCTTTAGTTTACTTGTAATGCAGGGCTAGTAACTGTGACTCCTTTCAGCTTTAGGTTATCTGAAAAATAACTTTATTTCACCTTTATTCTCAAAGAACTATTTTCACTGAATTTGGGGTTGAAGGTCTTTTTATTCCCCTCAGCACTTACTTGATTATTTTCTGTCATCTATTGTTTTCCACTGTAAGTTTAATTTTTGTTTTATAAAAACACCTTAATGGTGATACACAAAGTGATTTCACTTTTGTGAGGAAACTGTTAGAGAAACAGTGACTCTCAGAAAGATAATTCTGTGCACAAACTTCCATCGGCGCCACGATTCCCTTCCGTCTGTGTAGGCAGAGAGGATATGAGACACACACGTGCATTACAGACCTGAAGCTGCTCAGAGCCGTGGCACTCAACAGACGCATCTTAGGACACGTCCTTTTAGAGGGAGGCTGTTAGGCATGCGGGGTCTTCCCTGGGCTGGGCAGGCCGTAAGGTCAGGAAGGCGCTGGACGTGAGACCTGGCGGGTCAGGACCCTGGGAACCTGCCCCTCCCCAGAGTCCAGCCCCAAGGATTGGGCGTCCCGGGTGGAGTTGTTTATACCTCAGAGCACTAGCCGTTCTCGGGGTCTGTTTCTGAAGTTTGAGTGAATACTTCATGCAGAGAACCTGGCAATAGGAGATGTCCACTGCGACGCCTGCAGTTGTTATTAGTGTAGGAGACTCCCCTGCAGCCCCCAAAGTGAGGGCCGCCCCCGGAGGGAGGGCTGGGGCAGACCTTGGCTGCCACCCCCGGAGGGAGGGCTGGGGCAGACGTCCGCTGCCGCACCTGAAGGACTGTATCGAACGCACCAGGTCTCCTACACGTCCTGGTTCCTGGACGCCTTCAACTACGCCATCCTGAAGAAGGTCGACGTGCTCAACCTGAGCATCGGCGGCCCCGACTTCATGGACCACCCCTTCGTGGACAAGGTCGGTCCTGTCCCTGCGCAGGGACGCCGTGTTGGCGATGCCTCCTACTCTTTCTCGCGTCCCTCTCTTGGCTTTGTGTCTCATGCGCTGGTGGTTTGTCGCCCATGCGGTAGCAGTTCTGTTAAGACCTGAGCTGCCGTGTGGGAGGCAGCACCCGGGCTGTGTGGGTTCCTTCCCACCCGAGCACGTGGCCCATCTCTGGGGGACGTGCCTGCAAAGCCGGCGTCTGCTCTGTGCTGCGAGGACCTGTGTCCTGGAGTCTCTGGTCTCCGGATGTCCTGGCTCCCAAACATGTGCTTTCAGGGGGATCCCTTCTTTTCTTAGTTCTGACTTTGGTTGTGGTTATTTTCAGGCAGTTGCATGTTGGTGGTTTAAAAGTCGTGTGCTCTCAGAGTAAACTGCTTGCTCGTCCTGTAGGTCTGGGAATTAACAGCTAACAACGTCATCATGGTTTCTGCTATTGGCAACGACGGCCCTCTGTACGGGTGAGTGTCCCAACCAGAAGGACCTTAGAGGCACCTTCTCCCCGGAAGTAACTGAAATACCATCTTGTTTTGTGGTTATCTACACCTGTTAATTTCTGCTGAAACTTTGTACTGTGGAAATTTTCAGTACACACAAAAAGACTTTGTAATGAATCTCAGGTACCCGCTCACTCCAGCAAGTTCTCAATTCAAGATCAATCTTGCTTCCGTTTTTTTTTTTTTTTTTTTTTTTGTCTTTTTGCCTTTTCTAGAGCCACTTCTTGTGGCGTGTGGAGGTTCCCAGGCTAGGGGTCTAATCGGAGCTGTAGCCACCGGTGTACACCAGAGCCACGGCAATGCAGGATCTGAGCCACGTCTGTGACCCACACCACAGCTTATGGCAACGCCAGATCCTTAACCCACTGAGCAAGGGCAGGGATCGAACCCAAAACCTCATGGTTCCTAGTTGGATTCGTTAACCACTGCGTCATGATGGGAACTCCATTTCTTTTTTTTTTGAGCTTTGCTATAAATTTGCAATTTGGAGGCCTAAAGTTTTTATTCCTCTCTTTTTACCCCCGAAATCAATCGGTGTACTTTCCTAGTAGATCTGTCAGAAGGAAGCGGATACCCTGTGTGCACAGGGCACAGGGTGAAGAGGTAAATAATAAGGTGCCTGCCTCTGTGGGAAAAATAAGGAACAGATGAGCAGAACATGTGCAGAGAAAGTGCAGGGCGGCGCAGACGGCCTTGGGGGGCTGATGGGAAGGGTCAGATGCCCCAGGAGGACCAGAGAACAGTGTCTTGGAGATGTCGCTTTGTGCCACGTTGTTGAGGTGAATTAAGGCAGTAGGAGCCGCGGGACGTTCTTCGCTGAGTCACTGACAAATGGTTGGAGATCACAATTTTCTTTCTCTTTTTTGTTTGTCTTTTTGCCTTTTCTAGGGCTGCTCCCGAGGCATGTGGAGGTTCCCAGGCTAGGGGACTAATCGGAGCTGTAGTCACCAGCCTACACCAGAGCCCCAGCAATGCGGGATCCGAGCCGCGTCTGCAACCTACACCACAGCTCGTGGCAACGCCGGATCCTTAACTCACTGAGCAAGGCCAGGGATGGAACCCACAACCTCCTGGTTCCTAGTCGAATTCATTAACCACCGCGCCCCGATGAGAACTCCCCAATTTTTCTTTCTGCTGGTAGCTCCAGTTTTTATTCAGTAGGTAACACGTATAAATCACCCTGTGCTGCAGCACTTGTGCTGTGGGATGTCCATCACTGTCCTTCGCCGGTACCTGGCAGAGGGCTCGAGGGCACCGCAGGGAAGAAGAGGACATAGAGCCCGATTCAGTAGGAGGAGAGCCGCCTGCGTGTGTGCGCTCCTGCCAGCGCCACATCCTTCGGCAGCACACACTGCCCTGCAGAGACACCCGGGCCGTGCCCGCTGGGGCAGAGCAGGCCCTCTTGAGCCCTGACTGAGCTCGTACACAGGGGTCCAGGGTGGACCATTAGGCTGAACTCTGTGGGATGGATGTTTCTGTAGGTCTGAACCTGTGCACTCCGGCAGGCCCAGCTCCCGCCTGATAGTTGTTCTGTCATTGTCCCATGACCTTGCAGGGTCCTTGGTCATGTGCCATGACTCTCACAGGGGTGAGCTGCCCAAACATGTCAGAACTAGCTCTGCTGTGAGAAGCACCTGATCTCATCAAGGTCTCTTGTCTTTCGGATGCTTCTCCAGGTTGCCACTCCCCCCACTGGAGGCCAGCCCTCATCAGCGGGCTCTCCCGCTCTCAGTTTCTCAGCCTGTCTTCCTGCACGGCTGATGTGGCATTGCGAGGATTGTGGGCACGAGGACGGAGCCAGACAAGTCTGACCTGCTCTCAGGCTGCGGGACCTTTGCCTGGCTTCGGAGGGCAGGAGACCCACCGGGTTGGTGGCTGTGAGGATGGAATTAGACAGCAGAGGGAGAGCCGTGAACACTGAGCTCTAGGGAGTAGCTTTTCCTTCCTTTTTCCAGATTTTACTGTTAAAGCATTGTCCAGCAGTTTTCTCCGTTTTTCTTTCTTTCTTTTTTTTTTTGTGGCCACCCATGGCATATGGAGTTCCCAGGCCAGGAGTGGGATCCATGCTGCAGTTGCCACCACCCCGCAGCTGTGGTAGTCCTGGATCCTTTAACCCACTGCACTGGGCCTGGGATTGGACCTGTGTCCTGGTCCTGTAGAGACACTGCTGATGCTGTGTGGCCACAGTGGGAACTCCCAGTTTTCTTAATTAGGGGTGTGCAGTGGATCAGTATTGCCTGATCACATCTAAACTTTTCTCCTTGATTTTCAAGGTCCTTAGTATTCTAGCCTGGAGTCAGCTTACCTTTGCTGTAAATAGTTTCGTCTCTGCGGGCCGTGGGGTGGTTGTTGCAGCCCCTCACCGGCCCTCGTACTGGGGAGGTGGCATGGGTACGTGTGAACAGTGGGGGAGGCTGTGTTCCGGGAAAACTGTGTTCACAAGAGCAGGCCGTGGAAGGACTTGGTCGGGCTCCGCCCAAGTTCCACAGCTCTAGCCCGCAGTGCTCGGCCCGGCCGTAGCTCCCCTTCCCTGAGTGCGTCTTCCTGAACTTCCTTGGCTCTCCCTAGGGAAACCGGGTTTCTCTCGGTCTCTAGCACCTGCTCCAGCCTGCCTCTCTCTCCAGTCCTACCCGCTCTTCCACCTGCCATTCTGACTGCTTGGCATGCACTGGTCACATTTCTGAACTCCTGTGACTTCTGTGGGCAGTCACACCTTGTGGCTTTTTTTTTTAGGGCCGTACCCGCGGCATATGGAGGTTCCCAGGCTAGTGGTCCAGTTGGAGCTGCAGCTGCCAGCCTACACCACAGCTACAGCCACGCGGCATCCGAGCTGCACCTGTGACCTACACCACAGCTCATGGCAATGCTGGATCCTTAACCCACTGAGCAGGGCCAGGGATTGAACCCTTGTCCTCACAGTTACTAGTCAGGTTAGCGCTGAGCCACAGCGGGGCTCCTGTTGTGGCTTCTGACCCGCACGCTCCTCGTGTTGAGTGTGTGGGGGGAATCCCAGGAGAGGGAGCCCTGGTGTCAGAGTCGTATCTGCCCACAGAGCCTCACAGAGATCTGGCGCCTGCCAACTGCTGGGTAGGGCTGCGGTAGCATGTGGTCACCATGGCACAGCCGAGCACCCGGAGGGTGACCATAACGCGCTCAAAGAGCCTGGTTAATCATCACGCACGGCGCTGCCCGAGCCCTGGAGGTAACGCTCGTGTGGCGTTGCGCCCCCGCCCCAGCTTCGTGGAGCTCCGTGGAGTCCTCCCGTCTTGGCCCTCGGCTCTCATGGCGCCAGGGAGTCTGCAGCTGCACGTCCCCCTTCCAGCGCCAGCGAAGATGCTGCCTGCAGCTTTCCCTTGGAGTTTAGGGTTTAAAGCACGCTAAGTGCAGGGACGGCGAGGTGGCATCTTCGGTATCAACGTGAATGTGAAGTTCTGTCAGGGACTCTTCTCCTCCTCTCTGCTCTGGGATGTCATAGAAATTTATAAACTTGTACTGTCAGCCTGTAAAAAAAAAAAATCACTGTCTGTGCCTCTGAACAACTGGCTGGTGGCATGTTGGTGGCAGAGAGCTAAGAAGGCCATGCCAGGGTTGACTGGTGTGGCTTAAAAACAGTAGCTTGGGACCAGTTGTGGTTCAAGCGTTCATATTTTGGTGGTGGAGCTGAAATAGGTAACGCTCGGGAGTGCAGTGTTACCCTTTCACAAGTGGTTGTTATACTTTCGAGCAGCTCAGCTTCATCGTGAGTTACATCCTGACCCTCTAGATTATACGTTTTTGTCATTGTCCGTCCCACCGTCACTTTTTTGCAGATCTAGTTCATGCCCATGAATGCTGGGGGCTGGGGGGAGGATTGCGTGGTGTTTCCCTGTGCATCCATGTCCCTGCTGAGGAGCTCAGATGACGCTGCGGTGACAGTGGTCCCCACAATTCCCAGGAGGTGGGGGGAGCACCTGCACGCGCTGAGTTGGGCACTTTGAGTTTCTGACCAGGGTGGGTGCAGGTGTGTGGCTGCAGTTCCTCCCCCGAGAAGTCTGGAACCCAGCTGGGGAGGCCGAGGACACCGTGCAGCCGTTTGGAAGTGACGTGGGGATGTGTACGCAGGTGATGGGCGTGGGAGTCTTGCGAGGTTCAGGAAGGGCAGTCCTTCGCGCCTGGCCGTAGTGAGGGAAAAAGCGCGTCTTAGCCCGGAGTGGGCTACGTTGACAGGGAGAGAAGGAAGGACGGGGTGTCCCCGGTGCAGGGGAACACCCGAGCCAGGCAGAGGTGCCAGTGAGCTTGTCCCAGAAGAGCTTGCTGCAGCCTGAGACCTTGCTAGGAGCTCTCGCCCTTATTCGAATGAGTCTGAATTTACGGTTGTGCCTCCCCGTGTTCTGTGCCTCCCTGCAGCACTCTGAACAACCCTGCGGACCAGATGGACGTGATCGGAGTGGGCGGCATTGACTTTGAGGACAACATCGCCCGCTTCTCCTCGCGGGGCATGACCACCTGGGTAGGCCGGGCCGCGTCGGTCGGATGTGTCGCTGGTGCGAGGGCCTCGGGTGTGTCCCTGAGCACGGGGAGGACAGCCGCCTGGGAGGCACCCGGCCACAGAACACGCACTCCTGGTTCCTCGGCATCTGCCGTGGCACCGTGGCACCCTGGGCAGGGGCCAGTTCTGTTTCCCGGCTCCGCTTCTCTTCAACTTGCTTCTGAGTAGCTTGTTATTTAGGTCCGTTAGCTTCCCACCCACTGGTCCTAACGGTCGAAAGGGAACAGTGCTCCATGCTGGCTGGGTCGTTTTTTGGCCTTGGGAGAAGCTGATGAGAACAGCTGAGGGCCGAGTCGACTGACGTGGAGGTCCCTGCATCTGCCTGGACAGAATCGAAAGGGTTCCAGAAGTCAGTTCAGCTGCAAGAGCTTTAGTTACGCAGCTGACATGTCCTCCTCTCCCCATGCGGCCGGGGCTGGCTTTACTCTGCTGCTCCCTTACGCAGTGCCTGGGCCCCTGTCCTGCCCTTGTCCTGTAGCTCTAACCCATCTGTTCTCTTCAGGCTCATCTAGGCCTGTGGTTTTGTTCTCCTGTTTTGGGGGGGTTTGTTTGTTTGTTTTTGGTTTTTTTTTTGCATTTTAGGGCCACACTGGTGGCATATGGAAGTTCCCAGGATATGGGTTGAATTGGAGCTGCAGCTGCCAGCCTACATCACGGCCAGAGCAACGCTGGATCCAAGTTGCATCTGCAGCCTATGCTGTGGCTCATGGCACCATGGAATCCTTAACCCACTGATCGAGGCCAGGGATTGAACCTGCATCCTCATGGATACCAGTCGGGTTTGCTACTGCTGAGCCACGACGCGAACTCCCAGGCCTGTGCTTTAACGGCATCTGGAGGACTGTTTGCGAATCACGTGCGAAGCTGCAGTGGCTCTTTCGTGTGTCCAGAGCCATTTATGTTTGATCACCAGGAGGGGTTTTTTCACTCCAAATTGGTGTACCTTTTTTTTTTTTTTTTTTAACAGAATATAAGGTCCTATCGCAATTCTCATTTTGCCCCAATATTTGGGAAACTTAAGAAAGTTATGAGTTAAAAGCGTCTCCCAGGTTAGTCACACTGACTATTGTGCATTGTCTTTCCCCTCTGGTGACAGGTTGAAATATCCAGTCATACCATGTGCTCTTTAACTTGTAAAGAAAAGTGTTTCTTTCTTTCCTTATTTTTCATTTTAATTTCCTGATTTTCCTAACATATTTCTAATTTTTAAGTTACTTAGAAATCAGTTTCCAGTCTTGCATGTTAGCAAAATTTAAAATACATGTTTTTAAAAGGCTTTATGGCATTACTATTATACTGGTTATTTAAAACACACCAACAATAATTTATTTTCTGTATTATTATTTAAGCTTCCTCTCATTTGCAGTAAATTTCAGATTAAAGCCAGTCCATACAAGGTTGCACCATATTTAGCTAACCCGCACTTCTGCTCTGGTTTTCTCCACTCATAGCTACAAGTGGCTGTGTGCCCCTGCATGTGCTGTGAGAGAACCCACACTTTTTCTGTTTGTAGGAGCTGCCAGGAGGCTATGGCCGCATGAAGCCTGACATTGTCACCTATGGTGCTGGAGTGAGGGGCTCCGGTGTGAAAGGCGGGTGCCGGGCCCTCTCGGGGACCAGCGTGGCTTCCCCGGTGGTGGCCGGTGCTGTCACCTTGCTTGTGAGGTGAGTGTGGCCGGGCAGGGAGGAGGTGGCTTCAGCAGAATGGAGCTGGGTCTTGCTTGTCGCCAGCTGGGTCTGATGGAGGGGCAGGCCCTGTGGCCTCACCCCGTCTCTGCTGCTTCATCTCCAGAAGGGGCAGAGGTCGCTCTTGATAGTGGACTGGCCGCTGTGAGCAGGGCCTGAGCGCCGTCTGTAGACCCCAGCCTCAGGGCGGCACCCCTGTTGCCCGCTCTTGTGTTGCTGTCAGGCTTTTTTAGAGCAGTTTCAGGCTCCCAGCGTCATGGAGGAAGACACACATTCTCCGTGTGGTCTGTGCTCCGGGTTTTTTTATAAGAGAAATTTTGGTGCTTCCAGTCTGCGGGCAGGGAACAGAATCAGGCCTTGCCTGGCCACTTTCTCCCTTTCCTCGGGGACTTGCCTTTTCGTGTCCTGTGTTAGCACAGGTGCTGTTGGGCTGGTCATCGCTCCGTCGTGAGACAAATGTCTCTGTTTAATTTATTTCCTTGTCTCATTGAACCCCGTGTACGGTTGGGGTGGAGCTGAGTCACTGGCCCTTAACTTTGCAGTGAAACTGGAAGGCAGTTGGCAAAAGTAGTGGACCAGGCCTGGCGCTCACATGTGGCCCATTCAGGCCGGCCAGGTGCCTTATCCTCAGTTACAGGAAAATGTCTTTGGAGCGAGCTCTTATTTTGTATTTGTCTTCAAAATAACTTTTTTTTAAAAAAAAATCTAGGTGAGTCTTTCGTTGAGCTTTTGTGTTGTAATAACATAAAACTCTGCACATTTGAAAGTTATTAAATGATGTAAAATTAAAATAAAATGGGCAAATCCTAATAAGTGTCCTTACGTTCTAAATTCTCTTTAAAGCAAGTGAGTTTCCGTTGATGCAGCTCCTGGTGTGGCTCCGTTGTTAGTAGTGTTCCATGCGGGTCACTTTCTCTCCTTCCTGCCTTCCCCCCCCGCCCAGAGCCAGAGCCTTAAAAATGTTGACATTGGCCAGTGTCGTCTTTGGAGAATGACCGCATGCTTGTTAGCAACACCGTCTTTCCTCCCCGTGGTTTTGCCCGCCCCGTGTTCCACACAGTGAGAGAGTGGCGGGAACGCAGGCCCAGGCCGCCTGCTCCGCTGGGGCTTGGTCCTGGCCGGGAGCGGGGTTGAGCCGGTGCTCCCGTTCCCCGCCTTGCTGGTTATGGGAGCACAACGCGGTTCCCGTCTTCCCGGCGTGGTTGTGGGCGGGGGGGGAGGTTCCAGGCTCCACCGTCGGCCCGTCAGCTCTCCCTGCTGTCAGTGGCCTCGGAGGGAGGCGCTCGTTTTCCACTCGCAGCCCGTGGCCTCTCGAGTCCAGATGTTTGCAGGATCCAGGAAACCGCCGCTTCCCTCCTCTCCCTGCAGCAGAGCACATGCCTCTGTGTTGGGTCAGAAGTGCCTTGATGGTGCGAGAAGTAGCTCCTCGTAGGGGCCGAGCCACAGGGAGGCTCCTCCTCAGTGCCCAGCCTCGGAGCCCCGCCAGGGCCCGAGCCCGAGCCCGAGCCCGAGCCTGGCCTCGCTCTGTCGGCCTGCGGCTGAGCCGCCAGCAGTCCTCGTTTCTGTGAGACCTGATCCCACCTTCCTCCCCTCGCGTCTCCTCAGTCAGATTCCCCGTCTAGAGCTCTTAGAGAAACCACCCACACCGAGACCAGCTGTCAGCGTAGAAAAATACGTAGCAGCTTAGCAGAGTAAGTTCTGCTTCGTTTTCACTTGACTTCCTCCCCTGCATTTAGGGGTTCAGATTTCCCCGTATCTGTAATATGTAGATACACGGAAATGCGGGTTTGAATGCTCGGGTTCCAAAGCAGGTGCAGGTGCCTGGTGCCACTGCCGCGTCCAGACGTGTTCTGATGACCAGCCCTCCAGCGGGCGCCACCCTCCAGACACAACCGGCTGGTGGAGCAGCGGGCCCGACTCAAGGCCGGGCCTCTTGCCCGCGCTGCTTGGAGTCCCCACAGGACCCGCCTCCATCCGTCCTTCCCCCTCCGGGCTGCGGCCACTGGCCTCTTCCCTTCCCCTCAGGAGCCTGTAACTGCTAGGGTCAACTTTGTTGAGCTGGGGGAACGGGTTTTCCTGGTCACCTTGGTAGAAACGGGCTCTGGCCCCCGGAGTCCCTGTCGTCACCCCCTACGCGGAAGGTGGTCACGTGGTCAGCCCAAGGCAGGTGCGGAAATGAGCCTGTTCCCACTCATCTGGCATCGTAGGAGCTGCTGTGACGTAGAGAACAGGACTGGCGGTCGCACGATGGCGCATCTGCAGGTTGGGGGGCGTCTGGTTTTCCTTCTTGTGGAGAAGGTGAGCCAGTGTGTGGTTTCCCCGCAGCACAGTCCAGAAACGGGAGCTGGTGAACCCGGCCAGCATGAAGCAGGCCCTGATCGCGTCCGCCCGCAGGCTTCCTGGCGTCAATATGTTCGAGCAGGGCCACGGCAAGCTGGACCTCCTCCGAGCCTACCAGATCCTCAGCAGCTACAAGCCGCAGGCCAGGTTGGTGTGCTCTCCTCCTCAGCAGCCCTTTCTCCTCTGCCCTGAGCGCCCTCGGCACCCAGTGTTAGCCAGTCCCTGTCACTTGGCGCTCGGGGGCCTCAGGGAGAGTGTCATGCCGCTGCCTCTGCTCGAGTGGTGCCACGGGACTGCTCTCCCCCTTTTTTTTTTTTTCTTTAGTTTTGTCTTTTTAGGGCCACACTCACAGCATGTGGAGGTTCCCAGGCTAGGGGTCTACTTGGAGCTGTTGCTGCCGGCCTACCCCGCAGCCACAGCAATGCCAGGATCTGAGCCAAGTCTGTGGCCTACACCACAGCTCATGGCAACACGAGACCCTTACCCCACTGAGCAAGGCCAGGGATCGAACCTGCATCCTCATGGATCCTAGTCGGGTTCTTTAACCACTGAGCCACAACGGGAACTCCTCTACTTTCTCATTTGTAACATAAGTGGGTTAAGGTAGTGAATTCGTATTTCTCCTTACTTTATAACAACTTTCTTTTGAAATAATCTTAAATTTACAGAAATTTGCTTAAGTAGTATGAATGTTCTCCCATCCTCGTCCTCAGCTTCCCCTGAAGCCAGCGCCTTCACTGCCGGTGACTCTGCTGCCAGAGTTAACAGGTGCTCCTTGATGCTGTGACTACGCTGCAGTCCGATGCGCAGGGGCCCGCCACCCCTTGTGTTCCTTGTCTGGTCCGGGGTCCAGGCCCCACATCGTGTGCAGTCACTGTGTCTGCCTGGTCTCCCCGCCCTCTGATGGTACATCTGTCCTGTTGTCCTTCACGACTCTTAGTCCTCTGGGAGGGCTGGCCTTTTACTCTCTTGACTGTGTCTTGATGGGAGTTCATCTGATGCTTTGTCATTACAAGCTTTCTCAAGGTTATATATCTTTGGCCAGAATTCTTTTTTTTTTTTTTTTTTTGAGGGGGGGGTCTTTGTGTGGCATATGGAGGTTCCCAGACTAGGGGTCAAATTGGAGCTGTTGCCGCTGGCCTACACCACAGCCACAGCAACCTAGATCTGAGCCGCATCTATACCACAGCTCATGGCAATGCTGGATTGTCACCCCACTGAGGGGGGCCAGGGGTCAAACCCACGTCCTCATGGCTGCTAATCCGGTTCGTTACTGCCGAACCATTGAGGGAGCTCCCTGACCAGAGTTCTTTGTCACTTTTTATTTTTGATTTTAGATTTACAAGGTTTTAAACCTTATCAGTACATGTGGACTCGCGCATCCTTCACCAGCTCCCCGGGTGTAGCTGTTACAGCACAGGCCTCGGGGCCTGGAACTTAACGTGATGGTTAACGTTCTGCTTCCTGGTCCAGGATTCAGTCCAGCATCCTTGTCGCATGTAGTCATCACGTGTCCTTCATTTCCTCCAGTTGGGACAGTGCCTTGGTGTCCTTCCTTTCACTATGGGAGGTGTTCTCTCCATCGTTAGTTTTCAGTGATGTGTCCGCCTGCACGCTCCAGGAAGCAGACGCCACCGTGGGCTTAGACGTCCACAGGGAGGAGCCCGGGAGGAGGGAGGAGAGGGGAGGGAACCCTCACCCAGTACAGGGCTGAAATCCTGCTCCTGGGGAGTCCCGGAATCAGAGTCACCATCAGAGGCACCTGTGTCCCCAGGGGCGGCCCTGGCCTGGTGCTTTCTGGGCTCCGGCTTCAGCACAGGCGAGGTGGAAGGTCCAGGAGGGTCCAGAAGGGTCCATCAGCTGGGTTCCACTGCAGGAGAGCTGGTGCGGTGCTGGCTCTGCCAGGGGTCCACTGACATTGCTCTTTGTCCCTCTGTGACCACCCGGTGTCCTGTGGGGACCCACTCAAAGGTGGTCTTATTTCTCTTTTTTTTTTTTTTTGTCTTTTGTCTTTTTGTCTTTTGTTGTTGTTGTTGTTGTTGTTGCTATTTCTTGGGCCACTCCCGCGGCATATGGAGGTTCCCAGGCTAGGGGCCGAATCGGAGCTGTAGCCACCGGCCTACGCCAGAGGCACAGCAACGCAGGATCCGAGCCGCGTCTGCAACCTACACCACAGCTCACGGCAACGCCGGATCGTGAACCCACTGAGCAAGGGCAGGGACCGAACCCGCAACCTCATGGTTCCTAGTCGGATTTGTTAACCACTGCGCCACGACAGTAACTCCCGGTCTTATTTCTTAACACACTTGCACTCATGGGGTCATTGATGGTTCCTGCCCGTGACAGTTATTACTGCAGCCGTTCCCCTGTGCTGATTCTCTTTCTCATTCCTTCTTCGTTTATTAGTTGAAATTCTGCTTTAAGGGTGAGCTGCTCTTCTCTCGTTTATTTCTTTACTCAGTTACATCAGTAGGGACGCATAAATACTTGCCTTGCTCTGTGGATTATAGTCTGTTAATGCCATTGTTTATTTTGTCGCTCCTCTTGTCCCAGGTTGGCTCTCTGCACCTCCTCCCATTTACTGCCATGGCTTTTCAGCACGTCTCCATCAGCTGGGGCCACATTCTCACATTTTGGCAGCATTTCCTTGCCTGGTGTTGGTGTTGGTTTTTAGTCCAAGCCTCCTGGTCCTTTCATTGGAGAGTGGGGTTTAGAAACTGGCACCTGGGCACCAGGCGTGCTCTTGGTAGCCTCTTGGCAGGCAGAGCCGGGAGTGTCTGCACACACACCTGTACCTGCCGCTGCGTCTGTCCGTGAGCTCACGTGTCTCTTGATGCCACCTCTCACCACGGCTGTCGTTAGTGATCCTTCCTCCAGCAGCAAGGAACCTGGTCGGTTCCTCACGGTGTTTCTTTCTTTCTTTTCTTTTTTTTTTTTTGGTTTGCTTTTTAGGGCTGCCTGTGTGGCACATGGAGGTTCCCAGACTAGGGGTCCAATCGGAGCTTCAGCTCCTAGCCTACGCCGCAGCCACAGCGACAGAGGATCTGAGCCACGTCTGTGACCTACATCACAGCTCACGGCAACGCTTGATCCTTAACCCTCTGAGCGAGGCCAGGGATTGAACCCATATCCTCGTGGACGCTAGTCAGGTTCGTTACCGCTGCGCCACGATGGGAACTCCCCACAATCCTAGCATGTACATGGCAACTAGTTTTAGAACTGCTGGTAACAACAGATTTACTAACTGGAGAGTGGTATTTGTACACAGTTCTTTTTTTTTTTTTTTTTTTTTAATCATCTTTTGTCTTTTTTTAGGGCTGCACCCATGGCATATGGAGGTTTCCAGGCTAGGGGTCCAATCAGAACTGCAGCTACTGGTCTGCACCACAGCCACAGCAACTTGGGATCCAAGCCACGTCTGAAACCTACACCACAGCTCAGGGCAACACCGGATCCTTAACCCACTGAGTGAGGCCGGGGATCAGACTCACAACCTCATGGATCCTGGTCGGATTCGTTTCCGCTGCGCCACAACGGGAAGTCCTGTGTACAGTTCTCTCCCTCTTTAGCTGTATAGAGGAGTGTGCCGTTTTCCAAAGTTAGGGTCATTTCTTTCTTCCTCCCACACCCCCTTGTCAGTCTGGTTTTGCTCTTTGTGATGCGGTCGAGTTTATTCGTAATGTGTTTCTTTTTGGATCCCCCACATCCTGGTTGATTTCAGCGAGTTATGCCTCGAGTGTGAAACATGACCATAGCTCTGCACCTGGCCAGGTGTCGCTCCCTTCAGCCTTCTGTCCCCGTTGTCACTGCCCTGGTCCCTGCATCCGTGTAAGTGACAACCTCAGTAGCTTTGGGTTTATCCTCCTTGTATTTCTTTCTTCACAAGTGGACAGATACATACCTGTCACCTTCTATCTCCTTTCTTACCTGAAGGATAGCCTTACTGTAAATACTCTTGTGCTTTTTGACTTAGCACTCCCCTGAAAATCACTTTGTACTCATTCAGAGCCAGAGCCTCTCTCCTCCTTTTTTATAGCTCTTTAGTGTGTCTTTGTTACATATGGGCATTTAAATTGTTTCCAATATTTTGGAACTTTCAGCTGCTTGTGCCTGTGTATTTCAGTCTTGTTGGAGCTGTCTGCCCAGAGCCTCACAGGCAGTGTCCACTCAGACTTGCAACTTGCTGCCCCTCTGACACGTGAGAAATGGCTTCTCCGTGGAGTTTTAATTTGCATTTCTCAGGTTATGAATGAAGTCACACACTTTGTCTATGGTTAAGGGCCATGTTTACATCTTTTGGTGAGGTCTGTTCGTTTCTTTTACCCACTTTCTTTTTCTCTGGAGTTTTTGTCCCTTGGTTTTTTAAGCATTCTTCCCTCATACCTTTACTTCAGGTATTTCTCCCAGTTTATCACTTATCTTTTGACTTTGTGAAAGTTGCTTTTGGCCATGCGTTTTTTGGGGGTTTTGTTTTGTTTTGTCTTTTTAGGGCTGCACCTGCGGCATATGGAGGTTCCCAGGCTAGGAATCTAATCAAAGCTACAGCTGCCGGCCTACACCCCAGCCACAGCAATGCGGGATCCGAGCCACGTCTGCAACCTACCCCGCAGCTCACGGCAGCACCAGGTCTTAACCCACTGAGCAAGGCCAGGGATCAAACCCACAACCTCATGGTTCCTGGTTGGATTCATTTCTGCTGCGCCACGACAGGAACTCCTTTTTTCTCTTTTCTCTTTCGATAGCCAGATTTGTTAGACTTTTGTTGTTGTTATTGCTCCTGGAATTGGAGCCCAGAATGCCTTTCTCTGTACTGAGGTCAAAGAGAGTGGCCCATGTTTTTTTCTGTGACTCGTTTGCTTTCCTTTATTTACTTGAGACCCTAATCCTTTTGGAGTTTATTCTTGTGTGTGGTGGGAGGTGTGGCTCTAATTCTCTCTTTTGCCAAAGGGCCATCTGTCCCAGCTCCAGTTATTAAAAAGCCCATCTTGGCCTGGTGATTTGAGACGGAGTCCAGGGTCTGCGCTGGGACCCCTGCAGCCACAGCACCCAGGCTTGCAGAAAGGGAGAGGCGTGCCGTGCCGCCCTCTGTTCTGTGGTCCGAGCAGGCTGGCCGGAGGGCTCAGGGCAGGGACCGTAGGCGAGGGCAGCTCTGGGAGCCGGCCTCCCGGGCTCAGGCCCGCCCGCTGACACCTTCGTCTGGTGTGTGGCCCCAGTGCTGTCGCTGACGCCGCGTCCTCCCCGCTGTGCTCTGTTTCAGTTTGAGCCCCGGCTACATCGACCTGACGGAGTGCCCCTACATGTGGCCCTACTGCTCGCAGCCCCTCTACTACGGCGGCATGCCCACCATCGTCAACGTCACCATCCTCAACGGCCTGGGTGTCACGGGAAGAATCGTGGACAAGGTGGGACTGCCCTCTGGCTGGCCGTGAGCCCGGGCGGGGCCGGACATCCTCCCGACGTTGAAAGGGACAGGTCTTCCTCCGTCGGGGCGCTGGGGCACTGGGGCCCCGACAGATAAGTCCTGGTGGATTAGCGGTAGCGGTCGCTGCTCTGTGACTGGGGAGTCTGGAGTTTGGCGTCCGAATCAGTGACTTCCAGTTGAGCCTTCAGCTTTAGCTTCCTACCTGCAGTTTAAGGCCCACTTGCAGTTACTGTTTAATGAGCACCAATGGGCCTTTGCGTTTATGTGAATTTTGTTTTTATAGTCTTTTTTTATTCTTACCGTGTAAACATTATCTCAACAATAAAGGATAGAGAAAAAGAACAGAAAAATGACTTCAGTTTCACACACTAACAGAACCACGACTTTTAAAAGTAGTCCTTAGTAGCCCTCATCTGAAAGACATATTTTTTGTTATCTTCATGTGGTGGCAAAAATTTAGTGGTTTTTTTTTTTTAATTTTCGTGTTATAAATGTTTAAGAACATAGCTATGTATACAGTACCAATATTCTTTTTATTTATTTATTTATTTATTTTTTGTCTTTTTGCCATTTCTTGGGCCGCTCCCGCGGCATATGGAGGTTCCCAGGCTAGGGGTCTAATCAGAGCTGTAGCCCCCAGCCTACGCCAGAGCCACAGCAATGCAGGATCCAAGCCGCGTCTGCAACCTACACCACAGCTCACGGCAACGCCGGATCTTTAACCCACTGAGTAAGGCCAGGGATCGAACCCGCATCCTCGTGGTTCCTAGTCGGATTCGTTAACCACTGCCACGACGGGAACTCCCCAATATTCTTTTTAATGGTTATTTACTACTCAGTAGCATTGTTTAATCAGAATTTGTTTACCGTTTCTTCTGGAATAGTAGGTGGTTTGCAACTGTAAACGCCATACCAGATACCTTTGCATATATGGTTTTCTTTTCTTCTGAATTATTTTCTTCTGAATTATTTTCTATAAACGCCCTGGACCAGGCTCCCGAGTGAGAGGCATGAACGTGTTCGGGCTCTTTGTGCGTAAAACCAGATTCTTTCCCAGCAAAGAGCCCCGTCAGCTCAGATGGCTGCTGCCCATGCACAGACGGGCGGTGTCTCTGCTCAGGGGATAGGTCTAGTTTTCCCAATTTTGTGAGGTTTTTAAAATTGAGGTAAAATTCGCATACCACAAAATGAACCTTTTAAATCAGGCAGTTCAGCGGTTATCAGTATATTCACAAGTAGTGATGCCGCCATGCTACCCTGTAATTACAGAATGTTTTCCTCACCCAAAGACGAAGCCCCTGTGAGCAGGCCCTTCCCTCCCCCCTGCCCCAAGACCCCGGCACCTCCTGATCCCCTTTCTGTCTCCGTGGAGTTACCTTCTCTGGACATTGGGTGGAAGCGAATGGAACCCTGCTGAGCCGCACGGCTCTGAGGCTCCTCCGCGCTGCGCGGATCCAGAGGCCGTTGGCTGAATCCTGCTTCGTTGTGTGGATTGTCCCACTTTGTCAGTCGAGGCAGTTGGTCTGTTTCGCTGTGGCTCATCTTTTGTACCTCCTGTGTGTGTGTATATGTATATATATATATTTTTTTTTTTTTTGTCTTTTTGCCATTTCTTGGGCCGCTCCAGCGGCGTATGGAGGTTCCCAGGCTAGGGGTCTAATCGGAGCTATAGCTGCCGGCCTACACCAGAGCCACAGCAACTCGGGATCCGAGCCGCGTCTGCAACCTACACCACAGCTCACGGCAACGCTGGATCATTAACCCACTGAGCAAGGGCAGGGATCAAACCTGCATCCTCATGGTTCCTAGTCGGATTCGTTAACCACTGCGCCATGACGGGAACGCCTCTGTGGCTCATCTTTTAACCTTAAATCTATGGGGAAAGTGGGCCCCTTGCTGAACGTGTGCCATCCACCTTATTGGTAAGGTGCGTGTCTGCATGTTTGTTGACTGACTATTTCCTCGTCTGTGAATTATCGTTTCATTTCCTTGGCCCGTTTTTACTGGATCAAGACTGTCCCTCTCAATCCAGTGAGATCTTCACATCATGGAGAAATTAACCATTGTTGTCAGTCATGCAAAACTACCCCCCAGATTATTGTTTTCTTGTCTCTGTGACATTAGAGGTGGTTTAGTAAAAGATTTTGGTGGTCGGGGGGGCCTGTCAAAGTTTCATGTTTTCATGTAGTTGAATTTTCATCTTGTGATTGCTTCTGTTGTTTCAAAAATTAGAAACTTATCCCTACAGAAATGTTAAAAAAAAATCTAAATTTCACTTTCCACTCGTTTTCCTTTTATGCTTGTTAAATAGTTAATGTTTTCATCTGTGCTGAGGTAATTTGATTCATGATGTGAGAGATAGATGAAGGTTAATTTTTTTCCTCTGTTGTTAACCAGTGGTCTCAAGAGCACTTATTAAAAATCTCTTTCCTCTCTCACTGTTGATGATGCTACGTAACATTTCTTTATCCTACAAAATAGTTTTCTTTTTCACACTTTTTTACTGCCGAGACTCCCTTGGGGGGGAGTCTGTTGTTGCTCTCCGGGTTGGGAGAGGAGCGAGGCGCGTCGGGTGCCGTGAAGGACTGGTTCATCGTAAGAGCTGCTCTGTGTTTCTCCTCCTCGGCTCCCCTGCCCCCTTCCTGAAGCTTCCGTGCGGCCTGGCCGGCTCGCGCTCTGCGCGCCGGGTCACTGGCTGCAGAATCTCACTGGTGACATGCCGTCCTGTTCCTTTATTCCTTTGAGTGATGTGATTCTTTGAGCGCACAGCCAGTTGAGGTCTCGGCCCAAATCTGAGAATTTTCGCCTGTGTGGGTTCTCTATCAGATCGAAGCTCTTGGTCGAACCGTGTGTGCCCCGCCCCCACCCTACCCCCCTTTTTTAGGCTTAGGAGAAAAATTCTCCTTGAAACCGGAGTTGGTCAGCACCAGCGTGGCTAGATTCTGCTGGCGTGTGGCGGCCCCGCCATCCCCGCGGCGGCTTCGGCCTTGGTGTCGGCTGCTCCGTGTCCGTGTCCTCTCACTCGGCCCGTTCAGCCCGCGTTCTCGAACACCCACCCGGGGGTTTAGGGCGGAGCTTCTCACGCAGCCTCTGCGTGTTTCCTCCCGCAGCCCGAGTGGCAGCCCTACTTACCGCAGAACGGAGACCACATCGAGGTCGCTTTCTCTTACTCCTCAGTGTTGTGGCCGTGGTCGGGCTACCTGGCCATCTCCATCTCTGTCACCAAGAAAGCCGCCTCCTGGGAGGGCATCGCGCAGGGGCACGTCATGGTCACTGTGGCTTCCCCGGCGGAGGTGGAGGTACATGCGGGGCGCGGGGCAGGGCGGGGGTGGGGGGACGAGGGGGGCAGCGGAGCGCCTGGGCTCTGGGAGGTGAGGGGCGGGGTGGGCCCGGGGCCTGGCGAGCAGCCGGGGAACAGCCCCCTTGGTGCATGAGGTGCAGGTGGGCCGTTTGGTGCCAGATTTCCAGTTGAAAGTGATGGCAGTAAATAAGGTGACCCTGCTGTGGTCCCGTGCCTGGACCTTGACGTCTGAAACCCTTGAAAGAAGAATCAGAATGGGCTTAATTATGGTCCACGAATGTTTTTCCCTGCTTTTCCTGTTATTAGAAATTCTTATGTTTTGACTCTTCAGGTTAAATTGATAAGTAGAAGTGAGGTTTCAAACCGAAAACCCTGAAAGGTGCTTCTGGGCAAAAGAGACGTTTCAGTGTGGTTTCTTTCCAGTCCAAAAACGGCGCAGAGCAGACGTCAACCGTGAAGCTCCCGATTAAGGTGAAGATAATCCCTGCTCCTCCTCGAAGCAAGAGGGTTCTCTGGGACCAGTACCACAACCTGCGCTACCCGCCCGGCTACTTCCCCAGGGACAACCTGCGGATGAAGAACGACCCTTTGGACTGGTGAGCGGCTGCCGGACCCGCGCCCTCTTCCTCCTCCCTGCTCCCTGTCTGCAGGACCGGGCTCACCCGCGTCCATCGCAGGGCCTTGTGGTCCCGGGCACCTGCTTCCTGTCAGACCCCCGTCGTGGGGCCGCCGCAGGCCTGGGAGGCGCCCCTGCCTGGCTTCTCCTGTTGAATCAGCCGGCGCGTCTGGCGGTCCTCCTCCAGACATGGCCCGCGTCCTGCTGTCTCTTCCACCGTGTGCGGGTGTCTTCACCTCTTTCCTGCGGCGTCGGGGGCTTCCTGATGAGTCTTGTGGCTGTCCCTGCTCCCCCAGCTCCATCCTCCGGGTAGCAGTCCCCGGAATCGCTAAAGAGCTCCATCTGTCACAGTTTGCTGAAAATCCCCGTAGCTGCCTGGCCAGACTTCTTCGCGTGTCAGACTTCCCAGTGGCCACCCGAGGTCGCTGCCAGCATCTCTGTGCCCCTGCTGGCTTCGTCCCGTGCAGGCGGCTGCCGGCCTTTGACACGTCTGTCTCCGCCGAAGCGATGCTTCAGTGCGCTTTACACAGCTTTGCTTGGGCTTGTCTTCCCTTTTGAGGTCCTTGCTCTGCCGTGAGGGGCTCTCCTGTTCACACCCATGTTACGAGGAGCCCAGAGAGGGCTGGGCTCCCGGGCCTCTGCGGGCGGTGGAGCTGCTCTTCGGTTGCCTTCCCTCTGAGCAGGCACTGATGGTCCTGGTGCTGGGCCTTCCTGTGTTGCAGGAACGGCGACCACATCCACACCAACTTCAGGGACATGTACCAGCACCTGAGGAGCATGGGCTACTTCGTGGAAGTCCTCGGCTCCCCCTTCACATGCTTCGATGCCAGTCAGTACGGTGAGCAACCACGAGCTGCTGCCCGGGCGGCGCTGCTCAGCCAGGGAGGGCGTGGGGCGGGCCAGGGTCTCCCGGTCCCAGGGGGCCAGGACCAGGCCCCCGAGAGCAGCCCGTGTTCCTGACCTTCAGCCGGAATGGGAGGCTTTCAGAATGACTGGGGACAAAGAGTTGTGCACTTTTGTTGTATTAAAGAAACACTAGCAGGGAATTTTGCTTCTTTGCAAGTAAGCGAGATATCCGTCGTCGGGCATCGCCCGTGCCGCAGGCTGCCGCGGGCTGGTGTCCTGTGCGGTCAGTCCCTGCGCCTCTTTCACCCCCTTCGAAAGCGGAACAGGGGCACAGGCCAAACATTGGAAGCCAGTAACTGGAGATGATGATGCCGCGAACTGCTGCGATCCTGGAACGGGGGTGTCCTGCGGGTGAGGGGGCCGTTCTCACCCGGGTGCCCTGTCCCTCAGGAACTCTGCTCCTGGTGGACAGCGAGGAGGAGTACTTCCCCGAGGAGGTGGCCAAGCTGCGCAGGGACGTGGACAATGGCCTCTCACTCATCGTCTTCAGCGACTGGTACAACACGTCCGTGATGAGGAAAGTCAAGTTTTACGATGAAAACACGAGGTACTGATACAAATTGATCTTTGGGTAAGAAATTTGACTTTATGGGAATTAAATTCCACCCCTCAGAGACTTAACCTGGTTTTTGGGGCCCACGGCGGTGTCACACAGGTTGACACTCCTGGTAGGAAAGCTCCCTTCCCTGTAGCCATGCTCTCGGCAGTGGTTGCGAAGCAGGGGCCTGCCCATTGGCCCAGGTACGGATTGAAAGGGTAACTTACACTGGAGCTCGAAGTTTGGGTTTCCTTCTCTTCTGATCTCCTGTCTCTTGCACTGACCCTGTGTGCGTTTCAGCCTAGTTGATGAGTTATCATTGAAGAGTTGCCAGTGTGTTGTGACTGTCTCATGCTTATGATACACGTTCTTTCTTTAGAGTTGGACTTGGATGTCCTAAGCTTCTTTTTAAAAATTTTTTATTTTTATTTATTTTTTTGTCTTTTTAGGGCCCCACCTGCGGCATATGGAGGTTCCCAGGCTAGGGGTCTAATCTGAGCTGTAGCCGCCGGCCTACACCACAGCCACAGCAACACCAGATCCAAGCCACCTCTGCAACCTACACCACAGTACACGGCAACGCCGGTTCCTTAACCCACTGAGGGAGGCCAGGGATCGAACCCGCAACCTCATGGTTCCTAGTCGGATTTGTTTCCGCTGCGCCACGACGGGAACTCCACCCTTGTTTTTTCTTTCACTGACCCTCTCGGGGTCTAGGCTCTCTGTGCAGTGTGTTTGAGTTACAGGCAGCGTGTTTCATGAAACTGAGCTTTGATTTATTCTGCACACTGGCTGGAGCATTTCCACTGTAGTGTTGCTCAGACCCAGACAGTTCACTTTAGCTGAAACCCACTGCAGACAGGCCAGACTCCGCTGGAGAAATCAGTTTTGTCGTGAAGATATGAAGCGCATGTGGGCTGCTCTAGTCCCTCGTTAACCCGTCACCTTCACAGGCAGTGGTGGATGCCGGACACTGGAGGAGCCAACATCCCAGCCCTGAACGAGCTGCTCTCAGTCTGGAACATGGGGTTCAGCGATGGCCTGTACGAGGGGGACTTCACCTTGGCAAACCATGACAGTAAGGGTTTGTGTTTGTTGGTAGAAGGGCTCGCCAGCCCCAGAGATGGGCCAGCAGCAGCCGTGTGGGTTCGGAGAGAGAGCGAGCCCGATGTCACGGCACATCGTGAGCGGGATCTGCAGAGCGAATTGCTCAGGGCCTTTGGGGGGGGAGGCCTGCAACGCTGGCTGGAGCCTAGTTGCCTCCAGTTTGCAAATAGAATCCCTCCGGCAAGCACTCCTGATCCTGGCGCCACTGTGAGATTCTTCACGTCCTGTGTGCCTCCGGAGGGGAAAGAGCCCTCAGCTCCCTGCTGATTTATGAAGTTCTGTGTGTGGAATAACTCTACACAGCTCCTTTAGGAAGTACCTTCCCCACTCTGTTCACTTCGGTGGCTAGTTTCTAAAACAACATCCTGAGCCTTACTGTCCCTGACACGGCTCGTCCTGACTTAAGCCCAAGTCTGATGGCTCCGCCTTTGAACATCTACTCAGAAACCTTCCATTAATAGCATATTGTGCTTAGCTTGGACTTTGAGGTAATTCTTTGTAGTCTGTGTGACCGGGCAGTCATAGCAGCCCCTCTCTCAAGGTTAAAAACCATCTTCAGAAACACACAAGGCCTTGGGTAGATGAGTAGACCCTGATGCACCCGTTCAGTGTTTCCAGGTTAACTCTGAGCTCCTGTTTTCTAGTGTACTACGCGTCGGGCTGCAGCATTGCTAAGTTTCCAGAAGATGGCATAGTGATCACACAGACCTTTAAAGACCAAGGTAAGGAATGCTGTTCGTAGGTTTTTTGGTTCCCCGTTGCCTTTCTGATGTGTTTTTTATTTTTAATTTTTCTGCTTTTTAGGGCTGCACCTATGGCATATGGAGGCTCCCAGGCTAGGGGTTGCATCGGAGCCACAGATGGTGGCCTACACCACAGCCACGAGGGACCCGAGCCGCGTCTGTGACCTACACCCCAGCTCACAGCAATGCCGGATCTTCAACCCCCTGCACGAGGCCAGGGATCGAACCCGCATCCTTGTGGATGCGAGTCAGATTCGTTCCCGCTGCGCTGCAGCGGGTCCTCCCCTTTGTAATTTTGTGACCACAGTTTGAGTGTATGTAATTCACACATGGTAGCATTAACCCTTTGACGAGTACGCACAGCTCAGTGATTTTCAGTACGTACGCAAGTTGTGCCATCATCAGCACCCTCTAATTCCAGAAGATGTTCCCCCCCCCCGAAAAGATCCCCCCATTAACATCTGGATTTGTATAAAATGCACGGCACTGTTTGATGGTACTTGAGGTGCGACCCGTGTGTAGTGGCTCTTGGGGTCACACAGAAGGATAAGGCGGTGTCTCACTGATAACTCGAATATGTGGATGGTGACCCCTGCCCAATAAGTTGAATTTCCTACAGAGAAGAGGGATTTTGGAATATTTGTGGATTTTTTTTAAACTACCTTCACTGTTGCTTTAAACTTTTGTTACTGCTCACCAGTTGTTCTGCCCCTGGGATTGCCTGAATACTACAATTTTAGAAAAGCGTTGACTGTCCTTTGCAGTTCTAAACTGTGTAAATATGAAGAATATCACAGCGTAATCTCCTGAAATTCCCTGAAGAATTAGAAGGGAAGAAAGGTCTTTCCTTTCAGTTTTGCTTTTTTAGCCACGGACAGGCATCACCCGGGAAGGCGGACGAGGCGGTGTCCGCCAGCCCTCACGCCTGTGACACTCTGCTGTGTGCTCGGAGCAAAGAGGGGTGCCTCCGCCCTTGCCTAAGGCAGCAGCTGCCCGGAGCCCCACACCACGTCTCCCTCACGTGCACGGGGCCGCGGGACTGTGCACGGCGACCTCGATGGCTTCGGGAAGCGCACAGGCTGGCGCGTCCCCCCGTGCTCGTTGCTCTTTTGTATTTCAGAGTGGAAGCCCCCTTCATGGTGAAGTGTGTCATTTCCTGTAGTCGGAAGTCAGGGCCGGTTTCCCTCGTTGAAAAGGATGAGAAGGCAGGATTTCTCATGTGTTTGCATCTGCAGGGTTGACCTCATGTCTGTGTTACCTGGAAGGGGCTCCTTCCTTCCAATCAAGGCAAAGTCAGCTCGTCACTAGTTTTCATAAGGCCGTATTTTGACTTTAAGCCCCTAAGTGGTCTTGTCTAACCAGTCCCCTGGCCCGGGTCACCATGTAACCCGTTGCTCACAGGGCACCGTCACTTCTGGAAGTCCCCCCAAGTGAAGGCCGTGGTCTTCTTGTCACCTTGGAGCCGTCTGGTGGCTCCTTGTTGTGAGGGGAGAGGACCCACGAGTAGGTGTAGGGGTGCAGGCTTCATTTTGGTGTCGTGCTAGCCTGGAAATAATTAATTGCCTTGGAATCCTAAAATTTTTAAGGGGTTTTTTTATTTCCAAACAGGCTTTGAGTTGAATAATCTTTTGGGTACAAAATAGGGATTTGAGAATCTAGGTTATGTTGGATCAAAAAGGACCTATTGTCAGAAACCAGAGTCGGTCCGAGCCCGGGGCCCAGTGGCGCTGCCGTGTGTGTTTGCCCCTCTGTGTGTCCTGCTGCACCGTCCCCCTGCTCCTCCGCTCAGTTCCTGGTGGGACTCTGTGCAGAGGGCAGGAGGCGCTGCCTTCTCGCAGGCCCTGCCCGGGTGACCCGCGCCGTGGGCACAGGGCTCTGACGATGTGCGTCACTGCCAGCGGGAGGCACGCCTCTGCTGCAGGGTAACACTGCGTATGTGATGGTGTCGCTGGCAGTTGCTGCCCTGGCGGCTGGGCGGCCTTGGCTCCGTGACCCAGCAGGCGTTGTGAACTGCGTCGTCTGTGGGCAGAGGTGAGAAGGCTCTGCTCTTGGGACATTCGCGCTGTGCTTCTGGGACTCAGGGAACGACGGGTACCTTCATCTAAATTGAAAAACGTGGGCCTCTGTTTTAAAAACGAGTTGTGGTTGTCCTTGCGTGTAATTGTTGGACACAAAGCCTGGGACCAGTGCCTGTAACTGTCCGCGCAGGTGCCTCAGTGCTGAGTGGGGCTGCCGCTCTGTGTGGTGTGAAGACATGAGCCTTTCAGGGTAATAAAAAGTTTTCTTTGGGGCTGAAAAGGGAGAAGTGACACCTCTAGGATGGTAACAGTGCACCAGCCTCCCCAGGGCCAAGGAGAGGTCGGGGGTGTATGTGTACGCGGGCCTGGGCTTTGCTGCAACATTCTTTTCTTATCCTAAAAGCTTGCCCTGTGGTGAGTGAGTCTGAGAGTTTACTGTGGTGTTTTTTGTCAAATGGACTAAAATGTCAAGTTACGGGGCAACTAGAAGATGGTTCATTTCTCTGCAGAAATTCTCATGGCTGTTCTTGTGCTGTTTCAGGATTGGAGGTTTTAAAGCAGGAAACGGCGGTGGTTGAAAATGTCCCCATTTTGGGGCTGTATCAGATTCCAGCTGAGGGCGGGGGCCGGATCGTGCTGTACGGAGACTCCAATTGCCTGGACGACAGTCACCGACAGAAGGGTGAGAAGGGGTGGGTCGAGTCCCTTCTCCCCCTTGTCCCTGACCAGGCGCCGCTGAGATGCTGGCGAATGGCTGGAGGCTGCGCGGTGGGCCAGGTGCCGCTGCTCAGACTCAAGCGCATTTGCGTAGATGTCCAGGTGCCGCTGCTCAGACTCGAGCGCATTTGCGTAGATGTTTCCTAAAGCGAAAGAAAACTGCCTTCGCAGGACACACACACACACACACACACACACACACACACCCACTAGGATGCCTGGTCTCTGGCACAGACACACACACACACACACACACACACCCACAAGGATGCCTGGTCTCTGGCACAGACACACACACACACACACACACACACACCCCCACCCACAAGGATGCCTGGTCTCTGGCACAGACACACACACACACACACACACACACACACACACCCCCGCTCCACGGAGGCGAAACAAAACTGCCTTCGCAGGACACACACACACACACACACACACCCCGCTCCACGGAGGCGAAACAAAACTGCCTTCGCAGGACACACACACACACACACACACACACACCCCCGCTCCACGGAGGCGAAACAAAACTGCCTTCGCAGGACACACACACACACACACACACACACACACCCCGCTCCACGGAGGCGAAACAAAACTGCCTTCGCAGGACACACACACACACACACACACACACACACACACACACACCCCCGCTCCACGGAGGCGAAACAAAACTGCCTTCGCAGGACACACACACACACCCCGCTCCACGGAGGCGCAGATGCCAGGACCGCCCTGTTTTGGGGGGGGGGGAGGCCCACTTCGGGGGTTTCTGCCCTGCCCAGCATCCCTCTGGAGTCCGAGTCCCTGCCCTGCAGGCCCCCTCTGGGTCTGACCCACCCCTCTCCTGCCAGTCACCCTTGCCTCTCCTCGCAGACCTGGCAGTCTCGGCTGTTGCGATGGGTGCTTGATGTCATCGTTGGGGATGCAGGGAGCTGAGAGGGGGCGTCGGCCCGTAGCACCCCTCCTCTTTTTCAGCGTAGCTCGTTGCGTCCTAATGCGGGCCTTGAGCTCGGACGCGCAGACGTGACTCTCTGTCCTTTTGTAAAGGAGGAATGGTGAGACGGCGGGAAGGAGAGATGGTGAAAGGCTTCTGTCTCTGCCTGGTGAGGCCATGACGAGACCAGGACCCGAACCTAGTCTTCTGAGTCCTTGGGGGACTGGGGCAGGCGGGAGGTGGGCAGCCGTATCCGCCTGTCTGCAGAGAGTGACCAGCTGCACAGGAGTGGGGCCCGCCGCGCAGCGCTGGGCTGGGGGTCTTGTGCGTGCTCCCCCAGTGTGACGGTTGTGTCACTACGTTCCTAGCATTTCGTGTTTTAAAGCCTTAGAACACGGATGGTCTTTTTAGAAATGACAAGCGAAGGTGAAAGTCATGGTGGAAAGAAAACTTTTATTTCTACAGAGATTGTCCTTTAAGACCCGAGATCTCTGATGAGAGTAGTAAAATTGTAAATACCTGGAGTTCCCATCGTGGCGCAGTGGAAACGAATCTGACTAGGGACCATGAGGTTTCGGATTCGATCCCTGGCCTCACTCAGTGGGTTAAGGATCCGGCATTGCCGTGAGCTGTGGTGTGATTGCAGACCTGGCTCGGATCTGGCATTTCTCTGGCTGCGGTGTAGGCTGGCAGCTACAGCTCGGATTAGATCCCTAGCCTGGGAACCTCCATGTGCTGTGGGTGCGGCCCTAAAAGACCGAAAAAAAAAATTATAAATGCCTGAGAGACTGTCCTGGTCCTTATTAATCTTCTGTGGCCACCTGGAGGAGCTTTCGGGGCCGTGAGCCCTTGTCCAGGGCTCTCTGTCATGAGACAGTGCTTCCCGGAGCGGCTCTGAATCGCGTCCCACCCAGGCTGGCGGCGTCGGTCCTTAGCGCCCCTCCTCTTTTTCCGCGTATCTCATTGCGTCCTTCTCATGGGAGCCAAGTGCCCGCCGGGCAGCTCCTCGGTCGCTGGTAGGAAGGCTGCCTGCGTGCACAGCCCTGAGCCCCCCGTGATGTCCCCGAACAGCTGTTTTTTGCTTCCGTGCTTTGAAGTTGGGGCCCACTGAGTCCAGGCAGCCCTGGCTACTAGACTCCGCACTGGGTTGACCTTGAACCCTCCCTCCCTGTGGTGCGCACATCAGGGTCCTGGCTCTGCCCTCACGTGAAAATCCAGATCCTTCCCCCAGGACAGCCTTCAGGCATTGGCGGGAGCCTTGGGGCCTCGTTCTCTGGGCAGTTCTGCTCCCGCTGGTGTCACGTGGTCCTGCTGTCTGACCTCACCTTGAGGGACCAGGGCAGAGGGGCGCCGGGGCAGCCCTGCGTGCAGCCGTGCGGCCGCCCCGAGCCGGGGCTGGGAGTGAGGCTCGCGGAGAGGAGTGTACTGTGACCTCATCTTCTCCCAGCCCCGGCCCGCCTCCTCTGGGAACTGACTTCGATTATCCTGTAGAGGCTGCCTTAAGAAAGTCTGCTTGCTAACAGCATGTCGCTGCACCCGCAGACTGCTTCTGGCTCCTGGACGCGCTCCTGCAGTTCACGTCGTATGGGGTGACCCCCCCCAGCCTCAGCCACTCAGGGGACCGGCAGCGCCCCCCCAGCGGAGCGGGCTTAGCGCCACCGGAGAGGATGGAAGGTGAGTGGCCGGGCAGGGCAGGGCGAGTGTCGAGGGCCACCCTGGCTGAGCCAGCGGGTATTGTCTGCTCAGATGAGCCACGAGCTCCGGGTTCTGGGGAGGAGCAGCCAGCATTTTGAGCGCTTACCAGGGACCAGGCACCGGCCCCGGGGCTGCTTTCCACGCCTCACACTCTGAGTCCTCCCAGAACTCAACTAGATCCTTCTTCCCAGTTCGCGGAAGAAGAAACAGGCGAGAGAAGTTAGTACCCGCCCTGGGCGCCTAGCAGTGCTCCTGAGCGGCTGGACGCTCAGGGCCTGACCTCCCTCCTCACGGGCTGCGCAGCCGCACAGTGTGGGCCCTGGTGGGTGTTGTTCTGAATTTCCCAGCAGCCATGTTTACAGAGTGAAAACACTCTTCAGCTCTCCAGGCCAGAGGCTCTTATTTAAACGTGAGCCCATCCATCCCATCTCAGTTGTTCAGTGCCTGCACATGGGCAGTGGCCACAGTAAGGGACAGCACAGCCCTGAGAAACAAAGGAATTGTGAATTTTGAACGTGCTCCTGGCGGGGGGTGGGGTGCTAAGGAAAAACATTTGAAAAGAGAAAGCTGTCCACGGAGCGTGTCTGCGGGTTGGACTCCTGAAGTGGAGCTTCACGCGTGTGGTTGTGGTCAGTGAGGTGGCCTTGCCGCTGCTGTGCATCCAGCGTGGGCACCTGGGAGGGAGCAGCTGTCCTGATCTGTTCTCTCCCCCTCGGCTGTGAGCACATCACCTGGGAAAGGACAGCCAGGCCTCGCTCCTGGCACCACCTGGCAGACAGGTTAACAGCAGGGGGAGTGGGCGCGACGGCCAGGAAGCAGACTAATGAAGCCTCGTTTTGCCCCTGCATCTTCTGCACAACAATGGTCCCGTTGTCGCCCGGGTGCTGCCCAGGAAACCACCTGCACCGGTACTCCAAGGTCCTGGAGGCCCGGCTGGGAGGCCCCGAGCCACGGGCACTGCCGGCCTGTCCGCACCTGTCGTGGGCCAAGCCACAGCCTTTGAATGAGACGGCTCCCAGGTTGGTGTCCTGTGTTACTCTGCTTTTTCTGCCGGGTTTATGATTCATTGCCTCTTCTTTTTCTTTTTTTTTTAATAAGAGCAAATGGAATTTTACTGACACCGTTATCAAATAATCAAATCTAGCTTGTCCTTCCGTGATGGTTTTCTAAATGAGCAAGCCCCCAAAGTGACCTTTAGAATTACGCCGCTGGTGGCATCTTGCATAGAAAGTGCTTTGGGTAATGAGCTTTTCTTTGGGTTTGGTTGGTTCTTGCTTAAAAAGCTGTGATATGACAGTGATGTGCCTGGAAGGGAAGCTTTGGCTCCTCTAGTTTGGGGTTCAGGAGCTGAGTGCTCCCCGTGCATGGTGTTGATCTGAGATACAGACAGGGCCTTTCTCTGACCCACCAGGGGGCAGAGACTTAGGGAGTAGATCTGGGTCCTGGCTTGTTACCAGGCCTGGAGTTGTGTCTGTGCCCTCGCCCTGTGCTGAGTATTGTCCCTGGAAGTGTGACCTTGAACCAGGTCACAGATGCTGTTGATCAGCCTGCTTCTCCGTGGAATTGTTAACCCTGGCCTCTTCGTTGGTGTCATTTCCTTTCAGAAATTGGGTTACCCTTGCCGTTTCTCTGTGGGCAGAACAGCTGGCTCAGTCCATTGGTTCCAAGTTTTCCCTGGCTCACTCGCTCTGTTTCTCTCTTCAGCATCCCTGGCCCCAGCGGGACAGCATCCTGCTCTGGCCAGGAGATTTGGGGTCCTGGCACAGTCCCATGTCCTGGGCACAGCCCTGTCCCCCCCCCGCTCCCCGGCCCCTGAGCGATGCCGCAGGCAGCTGTCCCTCCCCCCAGCAGCGCACCTCACGCAGGAGGCTCCTGCCGTCTCTCCCCACCAGGCACTTTGCGTGGGTCTCAGCGTGTGCAGGTGTTGCAATAGCCAGAGGGCCACCGGCCACCCTGCGAGCCACCAAGAGGAGGACGCCTGCAGGAGCTTCCTTTGCTTTACTGTCGTCGTGAACAGAAAGCGTTGTGGGATCACGCTCTTGTCTTCTCTTCAGCACTTTTCTTCCCGACGCTTTCAGTACTGAGTACTTTTCCATCCCAATTAGCATTCCATCACTTGAACATTTCTGATAAGATTCCGTTTCTACATCTGATTTATTTATAATCTATCATTATCCTCTCACTCAAACCAGACGTTAACTCTAGCCGAGGTCGGCAGCTCTCCCTCCAGGGACAGTCGCTGTTGGCAAAGGTTCCTGAAACCCAGTTACTCTGCGCGGTGCCACCCGGAGCCTGAGAAACAGAAAACTGCCCCTGGGATCGGGCGTCCACCCCACACAGTCCATCCAGCACCAGCCCGGCCCATCAAGGATGCTGATCCAGCACGCAGCTCCTAGAATTTGATTTTCACTGTCACACTCAGGGGTTCCTTCTTCATACCCCACCAGGCTTCGCCTTTATCTCACATCTTGTCGGAAGTTTTCTCAGTCCTCAGCAACCTAGATCGAGGTCTGGATTCTGAATCTCTGAGTTGTTTGGTTTTTGGCTGCGCCTGAGGCATACCGAAGTTCTTGGGCCAGGGATGGAATCGGAATCACAGCAGTGACCTGAGCCACTGCAGTGACCAGGCCAGTCCTTAACCTGCTGCCCCAGAAGAGAGCTCCTAGATTCTGAATCTCTGAGGAGCTGTGGGACACCGTCAGACAGCTCCAGACAGGCCCGGAAAGGCTCAGGGCTGAGTGCAGGTGTCCACTCTGTCGCTGAAACCAGGACTCATTGCCCAGGGTCTGTCCTGGGCTCCAGGTGTCCATACTCGGAGCAGCTGCAAGGGTGTCAGAGCCACGAGGGCCCGGGTGAGGCTGGCCTCTGTCCTCCCCTCGGGGCACTGTGAAATTCTCAAGTGGTAACACGGTCTGCTGTCACCACAACTGCTCCGTGCCAGTCACATTCTGGAACGGGATGGCACCTGTGAGGATTAAAGTACAGCCGCGCGTCTATTCATCTGCAGGTTATAAAGCTTAAACGTCTTTGCTCCCACAACCTAGCATCGTCAGTTTAATTTTCAGACTCATTAAACCTGAGATGTGAAGTTAAATCATAGAAAATAGAACAGGTTGTTATTCCCCGACACTTTGCAAGCAGTTGCCCAGCTGGACGTGCACGATAGCAGCTTATCTCTTTCTTGCTCAGAAATCCTCTTTACGGCGCCAGCATCTGCCAGCTTCCTGCTGACCTCCGATAGGGCTGAGCGTGTGTGCCTTCACTGGGCTTTGCGAAGGAAGGTACGGGCCAGCAATTTCCAGTCAAATAAGAAGCAGAGCAGGGGGCAGGTCACAGTTGGCAAACCTGTTTTCTTCGTCTGCCTCCTTGCAGGCCGAGCAGCTTCAGGGTTTCCACCAGCGCGCTTGCTGTCCCCTTGGTCCCCGCGGGCTGCTCTTGGCAGGGTCCCACCTCTCTTCCTCGGCTGGCGTTGTGGGGGCCTGGACCGGTTCTTTAGTTCTCAGCCCAGTCATGATGGCAGTGCTGTCAGAACCGGGCCGGCGCCTCTCCAAGAGCACGTCCTGGCCCGCAGGTAGGCAGGCAGGCAGGCAGCGGCTGCTCCCTCACTCCCACAGGTCGTTTCCCTCCGCTGCTCTGTTGCTGGCGTGTCTGCCCCATTTTCCCTCCTGACAGTGGTGCCCTTGAGGACAAAGGTGGTGGCAGGCTGCCGGCCCAGGTCGCCACTTTGGTTGTGTCCGTCAGAGAGCGGGCGCCGCTGGCCCTGCTGCTTCGTCGTGGAGACCCCGCCCTTCGAGCTGGACCCTGTCTGCTCACCGGGCCTCGGCGCCTGTGTCCGCCGGCTCCTTTCTGGGGCTGACGTGCGCTTTGCTTTCCTCCTGCTGGTGACGTTTCCGGCTTAAGCCGAGCCACGCGCCTGTTGGTGTTATAACCCCCGCCCCCAGAACTGAATGTCGTGTGTGCGGACTCTGACGTGCCTGGAAGTGTCCTTCCAGCTGTCACAGCTGCCTTAGGTAGATGTAGGTGGCACGTCGTTTCCCAGTTCTCTTTAAAGCACTTTCTCTTCCTTAGGGATTGGCTCAGCTTCCCAGGCTAGTACGGTTGCTTATTTTTATTTTGTTTGAATCCGTTTTCTTGAAGTAACCTTTGGAAACACCAGAAGTTACTCTCCATCGACCTGGACAAAGTGGTGTTACCCAACTTTCGATCGAATCGCCCTCAAGTGAGACCCTTGTCCCCCGGAGAGAGTGGCGCCTGGGACATTCCTGGAGGTCAGTTCTTGGGCGCTTTGCGCTTGGGCTCAATCACATGCTGCCGTGTTAAAAGTGGTTTTGCTCCCTCCCCGCCGTCAGGAGGGGCCAGACCGTTCCCGCTGTGACTTGCTGGAGCCACGCGTCCTGGCGTTCTTGGTGGCACAGACCAACAAGGCCAAAAGCAGAACTGAAGATAACACATTGCAGTCTCTTAGAAAACCCTTCCTGAATTTTCCAAGTTAAACCTCCTTTACGGTGGCTGGCTGTCCAGCCTGGCCCCTGAGCCCTCCCCCAGGTGCCTCTGCTGAGTCTCCACCCCAGCCCGCCTGGCCTGGGACCCTCACCCTAAGGGACATCAAATTTCCCCTACACAGATAACGGCTCTTGGCCTGACTCGACTGTCTGGGGCAGGTTGTCCCTTATCTGGGACCATTGGAGCAAGTCATTCAGGAGAGTGTGGGCTCCTCTCCTGCTCTGCAGATGCCTGTGCTCTTGTAAGAGTCTACAGCTCCCCAGGGGCGCTTCTGCTCCAGCCCTGGGAACTTGGTGTGCTGACGTCACAGTTCTGAGGGCCTTGCCTGCAGGTCACAGGGTGCACGGCTGGCTAGTTCTGGAACCCCAGCATCACTCAATTGACAGAGCCATGTGCCAGCACAACCCGAGGGGCCTCCAGTGGCTGCTCTTGGTTCCGACCACTGGGTGGAGGGGGCGTGGCCACCCGCCCCCTCCGCTGCTGCCCGGCGGCCTCCCTCTTCCTCCGGGTGCAGCCAGTGTGACACCTGCACCCCTCCCCTCCCCCCAGCATCCAGACGTGTCCGTCTTCCCTTGCTTTCACGAGAGCAGAAACGCCCCCCGCCCTCGCCCCCCCACCAGAGATGGTCTGTGGCAGAAGAGTGGCCGCCCTGGTCTCTGAGGAGCGCACGGGGAGGAGCTGGCGCGGAGACCGTCCCCGCCGCCTCTGCCCAGTTAGCTGCTCATCTGCTCTGGTCTCTGGCCCTTTGTCTGGGCCCCTCGAGCCAAGGTTTCCACCTTGGGCTTGGCCTGCGAGTGCAGCTCGTGGGATGAGTCCGCATTGTGCATCCGGTGCGGCCCCTCTCGCAGGCACAGGGCCCCGGCCGTGCGTCCTGACCGACCCCGCTGTCCCCCTGCAGGGATCATGCCCGGCCGCTACAACCAGGAGGTGGGCCAGACCATTCCCGTCTTCGCCTTCCTGGGAGCCATGGTGGTCCTGGCCTTCTTCGTGGTGCAGATCAACAAGGCCAAGAGCAGGCCGAAGCGGAGGAAGCCCAGGGTGAAGCGCCCGCAGCTCATGCAGCAGGCCCACCCGCCCAAGACCCCCTCGGTGTGACGGCCGCCCGGGAGAGGCAGCGCGCGCGCGGGGGCAGCGGGGTCTGGGCCGTCCGGGGGGGCGCCCGCCGCCGCCCCGAGCTGGCTGTGAGCCGGCCTCCCCGGCCGGCCAGCAGCGCAGGCTCTCGGCGCCCGGTGAGGGGGCCCGGGCTCAGCCTGGACGGAGACCCACCGGCCGCCGCGTGCACCAAAGACTCGGGCAGCGTCCCAGGGCTGTCGGGGAAGAAGCAGCTCTGACCGAGCGGAGCTACGCGGGTCACGGCTCTTTTCTATATTTATTGTTGGAGAAAGTCACTTTAAAGACTCGCACGGTTTGGAAGCAAAGCTATTTTTTTGTCGGTGGAATGCAGTTTTTACTATCCCATCGTGAGGAACGCCCCAGATGCCATGACCTCCTTTTCGATGAAAGGATAGCCTGAGGTTGGAAGGAAACTCGCACAAATCTGTGAAACATAGCCCTTCGCTTTATTTTTATAAGTATCAACTGCCATCATGTTTTGTAATTTGGGTCTTGATTTCACCATTGTCGGTGAAGAAAATTTTCAATAAATACGCATTACCTGTCTGACGCTCAGAGCAGTGTGGAACCAGCCCTTTCCCCGTCCGTTTCTTTGGTGACAGCCTGGAATGGGTTCTGAATCAGACTGGTAACTTCTTTTTGAGGTAGAATTCACATGGTACAGTTTCCCATTTAAAAAGGTACAGTTCAGTGGTATTGAGTATATTTACAAGGTTGGGCCACAACACCCCTGTAATTCCAGAACATTCTCATCAGCTCCAAAAGAAAGCTTGCACCCAGTAGCAAGTCGGCCTCTCCCTCCTCCCCCGAAACCCCAGGCAGCCGCTGGTTTGCTCTCTGGGAATTTGCCTGTTCTGAGAAATGGCACCATCGTATAGTCCACGGCCTTGGGGAGCTGGCTGCCTTCACCGAGCCAGTTGTGGCGGTTCATGCGTGTTGGAGCTGTCTCGGTGCCCATTCTTTTCTGTGCCCGAAGAGCACCCTGTCACGTGGATGAGTCATACTTTGTGTGTCCCCACTTGCAGAGCAGCTGAGCTGCTTGCTCTTTGGGGCTGTCGGGAGCAGTCTCGCTTTGAGCATCCATGGACTGTTGCTGCTGTGTGTGTAGCTTTTCCTTTCTCTTGGGTTCGTACCCAGGAGTAAAGCCTCGCTTTGTGCCTCAAGTTTTCACGATCCCTCAAACCCTTTTCCCAGAGCTGCTTCACCTTGGGAGCTTCCCACCAGCAGTGTCCAAGGGTCCCCGCTTCTCCCCATCCTCACCAGCACTTAATTGTTCCCATCTTTTCAAGGCTGGCCAGCCTGGGGGGGTGATGCGAGCTCGTGCTGATTGACTTTTCCCTTGAGTAAGGCTGTTGAGCATCTTTTCACATGTTTATTGGCCATTTTTATGTCGTTTTGGGAAACATGTCCGTTTCAGTTCTTTGCCCACTTTTTAGTTCAGTTGTCTTCTTTTTTTAAAAAATCTTTTTAAGGTCACACCTGCAGCATATGGAATTTCTCAGGCTAGGGGTCTAATCAGAGCTGTAGCCACCGGCCTACGCCACAGCCACAGCCACGCCCTATCTGAGCCGTGTCTGTGACCTACACCACAGCTCACAGCAACACTGGATCCTTAACCCACTGAGTGAGGCCAGTCGGATTCATCGCCACTGGGCCACAATGGGAACTCCCAAGTAGATAATAACACATAGGAAATGGGTTTAATTTGCTGGTGACATGAGGGCAATGCGGATAAATTTCGTAGGAACACAGATTCCTGAGCCTCGCCCCACACTTACCAAGTCCTGTGCTCTCTGGAAAGAACTGAAATCTGTTTTAAAAGTTCCCAAGGTAAACAGCGTGCTCATACCACCCAGCTATTTCCCTCCTAGGTGTGGACCGAAAGGCATTGAAAACAGGCGCCCAAACAAAAAGCTGGGCGTGCACATTCGCGGCTGCTCTGGTCACCGTTGGCGAAGGGTGGAAGCCACCCAGGGCAGGAGGAGAAGGCAGTCTGTGCCCGCGGCGGGATGCGAGTCGCCGTGGAGGGGATGGAGGGGGTGGAGGACTGAGCAGGCCTCGGCGGGGAGGAATCTGGTAAACACGGTCAGTGGCCAGACTCACGTCAGGGCTCCCTCTGGGGGAAGTGTCCAGAAGGGGCCCATCCAGAGACCGAGCAGCTGAGTGTTGCTTCGGCTGGGGGAGGGGAGGCTGGGGAGCGACTGCTAATGAGGACCTGCTGGGGTGTTGAAAATGTTCTGGAAGCAGGCGGTGGTGACAGCTGTACAACACTGTAAATTCATTAAATGAGGCTGAACTGTAGCTTCAGAGTGGCTTAAATGGTGACTTTCGTGTTATGTAATTTTATCACAAACCCCCACCCCTGGCTCCTCAGAGGGTTCTTGGCAACAGCCCCTGGCTTGGGGACAGGGAGAGGCTCTCCGGCCCCCTGAGCCCTCGTCAGCATGGACCCGAGGGTCAGGACCCAGACGGCGAAGACCCTGCAGGGCTGGGCACACACCCGCCGCCCTGTGACTTGGCCTCCAGTGGCCGCTGACCCCTCTGGATGAGGGCGGGGCGGGGGGGTGCGTTAAGGCTGTCGGAAGATGCTGCCCTTCGTTTTCAGACGCCGAGGAGCAGCTTTCTCTTCCTTCATCCAGAGCAGGGCCTCTGGGTCGTGACTCAGGGCTCTGGCCCCGCAGTGGAGGAAGGGGCCTGTCTTACGCGGAGGCCCCGGTCCCTGCTCCACAGAAGAGACCCCTGCTGCTGAGCCTGAGGTTTGGGGGCGGGGGGGCACGGGCCTCCAGCCTCTCCGGGTGCCTGAGCATCAGAACTCCAGGTGCTGGGTGTGACTTCCTGCTTCGCTGTAACAAGCTACCAGGGAGCAGTGGCCGCAAACACCTTTCTTCCCAGGGGTGCCGAGGGCAGAAGGCCAGCATCAGTCTCGTGGGGCCAGAATCAGGTGGGGCAGGGCTGGTTCCTTCTGGAGGCTGCAGGGGAGACTCCATTTCCTTACCTTCTCCGGCCTCTGGAGGCGCCCGTGGTCCTCCCCCCACCTCAGTGTGGCTTCTGTTGGCCCGTGGCCCCAGTCTCTGCCTCCGTGCCCACATCTCTGCCCTCTGACCCCTCCCTTGACCCTCTTCTCGGGACACTGAGGACTTTTAGGACCCACCAAGGGCACTCGCCCCGTCTCAGGGTCTGGACTTGCCCTGGTCTGCAGACTCCCTTTTGCCACGCCGGCTGACAGTCCAAGTCTGGCACTAGGATGAGGACGTCTTTGGGGGCCTGCCCCCCCAGCTGTCGTAACTCCCGGAGGTTAGCTGCTGCCCTGAGAAGTCCTTGAGCTCCTGGATCTGAAGGCCTGAGGCTTCATTCCTCCAGCGTCTGGTTCACTCCACTCGGCATTTATTAAGCCGCCTTCTGAGGGCCCAGTTGGCGCAGAAAGCTGAAAAAAAGAAGAAACACAATCCCTGCTTGACCGTGTCCCACATAAAATCCCTACAAATCCTGCACGTCGGCCGTGACTGGCATTCCGCGTGCCCCCCCCAGGGCGTAGCTGCAGACTAGTGACCGGTGTCAGGCCTGTGGCTGCTCTGACAGCGGCGCGTGGGTGGTAGTTGTTTATTGGGATCAAAGTGGGAGCTGGAAACTAGAAGCAGGAGAAGGTTGCATTCCTCGAGGCCCCACTGAGGACCGCCGCACCTGCCCCTCGCTGGTCAGGGCTGTGCCGGCTTCCTGACCTCCAAGCAGCACGCAGCCTGAACGGGGATTTCTTTGCCCGCGTGGGCGCCCACGCGCTGAGGGTCTCAGCTGCGTGTACTTGGGGCTGAGCCCGTGAGGACGGATGGAGCCGCCCAACCCTCCCCGGGCCTGCGCGCGTGTCCGCTGCCGACCTCGTGAGCGTGCCGCGCTGTAGCCTAGTTACGGCTGCGCAGAGCACGCTTCCTGCACCTTTTCCCATCCCTGCGCCTCGTTATTCCTGACCCCGTAAGTGGCTGGAGGCCCTGTCCTCCTGGGAGGTGGACTTGGGGGTGTGCATGTGCAGGCCCCCTCCTGACCCACACTCCCTCGCTTCTGAGCAGAAGGCCAAGCCGCGGCCCAGAGCTGTGGCCAGAGGGGGACCTCAGCGGCTCAGAGCTGTGGCTCCCCGCTGCAGGGCACGGGAGGGCCCCTTGGGGAGATTCAGAGTATTCCCGGTGTCTGGCCTGCTCTGACGGCTCCTTCTGATGCGCCGAGGGTGGGCCTGGTGCTGTCGGGGTGAAGGGTCCCTCGGGTCTTGTGCAGCCAGGGTTCAGAGCCTTGTCCTAGAAGCACGTGGGCAGGCGGAGGTGAACACAGACACAGACAGATGATGGGATCTGTCACGTGAGTAGCTCAACCACAGGAGCCCTCGTCCCCCTGGGGCCCCCCCACTCAAGGGCCCTGCAGGGCAGGGCGAGACTGTCACCACTTTTCACAGGTGACCCAGCGAGGCCGGGCTCACAGTGAGGGATGAGGTTGCCGTTCAGTCCCAAGCACTCTGGTTTCTGGGACCTGCCCCGACTGTCTTCCAGAACTTTCTAACGGGTGTGAGCACACAGGTTCGCAGAAACCAGCTGAAGTCACCGTCTCTCTGAACTTCCCAACTTGTGAGGGGACCAGTACCCTGGAGACGGAAAGGAGGGGCCCTGGAACATGCCTTGATGGGCGGTCCCCTGGATGGCGACAGCCAAGTGCCACCAGAGCCACCAGCCCACTCAGTTAGGGCCCCACTGGCTGTCTCTCCTCCGCCCGCCCCGCCCGGAAAGGTCACACTGCAGAGTGCATGTAAGAGCCCCTCGGGATTAAGAGGTTTTCCCCATTGAGTGGAATTTCACAGCCCAGTGGCCAATTTCTAAGTCATGCAAGTTAATGGGCAGCTAATGAGGAACCGGGCAGGACAGGGAGGTGCCCGGGCCCCTAGAGCCGAGATTAAGGAGCACAAAGCCAGGCCGTGCCGTGAGGGCTGCTGATCTCCTTGCTCGCTGCTGGGGGTGGATGTGGGGAGAGCGCCCAGAATTCCACACCCCAGCCCCCTCATCCTGCCAGCTCCTCGCCCCTTTGTTCTCTCGTTTATTCATTCAGCCCCATGGGGCATCATTGGTGGCAGGGAGGCAGCATGACACTGCCAGTTGTGAGATGACCCAGGCCTGTCATTTGCTAGCAGTCATGTTTTGAGCACCTGCCCCCGCCTGTATGAGCCCAGCTCCTGCTCTGTGCAGAGTGACTGTGGTGACAGCTCTTAGGATTCAGAGCGAGGACTCAGGGAGCCGTCCAACACTTGCCAAGAGGCCTGGGTCACAGTGAGCCCTGCTCACATGGGGGCAGCAGAGCTGGGGCCCCGGATGCCATCTGGCTCCTGACTCCTTTTCCACCGGCATCTGTGGACAGGCCAGCCACTCAGCAGCTCAGACGGAGTTGCTGCAGGGAGGTGGCATAGTCAGGGCGTTGAGAGCGTTAGAAACCACAAGAAAAGCCCTGGGAGCTGATGGGGGAGGCACTGAAGAGGCTTCATCTCAAGCAGCAGTTCCCAAGATGGGGCCCCGGCCCGCAGCATCCGCATCCTCTGGGGGGCCGCCAGGAACGCAGATTCCCAGGCCGTGCCCAGACCCGGTGAGGCAGACACACTGGCGGTGGACCCCACAGTCTGTGTTTCCTTCCATGTGCCCTTGCGGGGATTTGAGCTTGGGTGCCAGGAATAAACAGGTTCACCTCTAAATTCCAGATCTGACTCTTGGAGTTCCCGTCGCAGTGCAGTGGTTAACAAACCCGACTAGGAACCAAGAGGTTGTGGGTTCAATCCCTGGCCTCACTCGGTGGGTTAAGGATCCGGCGTGACTATGGCTGTGGTGTAGGCCAGCAGCAACAGCTCCAATTAGACCCCTAGCCTGGGAACCTCCATATGCCGTGGGTGCGGCCCTAAAAAAAAAAAAAAAAAAAGACCTGACGCTCATGGGTGACATTCCGCCATCCTAGCTGACTGTGGCGGGTCTCAAAGTGTGACTCTGCTCCACGTGTGGTCCGTGGACCAGCAGCACCCACCTCCCCAGGGCTTGTGACGGACGTGGCATCTTGGCTCCACCCAAAGTGGACGGATCAGCGCCTGCAGTTTAACAGGAGGTCCAGGTGATTCGTGTGGAGCATCTCGGTGAAGCACCGCCGGCGGCCCGGGCCTTTGGGTGCAGGGTCTACAGCCTCCACGGGGCGAGCTTGCGGAACCCCTTCTGCAGGTGGGAAGCTGGGCTCCACGTCCCTAGCAGGTCTCTAGCAGGTGACGGGTGCCGAGCTCCAAGCTCCTTCCATGCCACTCCCTCAGACCGGGGTGGGGGCGGAATGGGGGGGTCTGGAGAGGCATCCTGGGGAGGAGGCATTGGAGATGCAGGCCCAGGTGGCTTTGGTGAGAGGCCGAGGTCGGTGCAGCTGCCCCCTGATCCCTCCCAGCTGAGCTCCCTGCAACCTCGGGGCAGCTGGGGAAGCCCCGCCCCCCGAGTCTTAAGACTCCCTTCCCGGGACCAGGAGTCTCAGAAGCGGCAAGTTCTCAGGACCAATGGCCCTGACCTCTTTCCCCCATCCCCCTAGGATTTGAGTCGTGACCCTGACCCATGCTCGCTAGGGCTCCCATAATTCCTGACTCATTTGCCCACGCTGGCAGAGCTAGAACCTTCCTCCTCTCCAGGCTCTCAGGAGTGAGCCCGAGACCCCATCCCTAATGGCCGAGGAGTGCCTGTCTCCCTGAGGACTGGACCGGGCGGTAAGGACCAGGGGCTGGAGCACCTCCAGCGGGCTGGAGGCAGGGCGCGGGTGGGAGCAGCCATGGGGAGGAAGGAGTTGGGGGTTTGGCTGGGAAAGGGGACGGGCGGCCCCGGTGGCCTTGGGTGCCCATGGACGGGGGTGGCAAGTTTTGGGGAGGGGGTCAGCGTTTGTTGTGGGGGACAGGCGTGAAGACCAGAAGTCCCAGGGCAGGTGTGTCATGCTGGGTACGGGGGTCTGGGCTGGGCTGGTTGAGGCCGCCTCGGCTCTGGCCCCATCGGGGAAAGACCGTCCCAGCTGAAAAAGGATGCTGTGAGCCGAGACCCGTTCCGCCCTCTGTGCTTCTAGCCATGGAGGCCCTGACCCCCGGAGGCCGAGGCCATGCGGAGAAGCCAGTGTCGGCGGCTGCCCGGCCCAACCTGTCCTCACTGGGCGCTGTCTTCATTCTCCTCAAGTCCGCGCTGGGTGCTGGCCTCCTCAACTTCCCGTGGGCCTTCCACAAGGCCGGGGGGGTGGCCCCCGCCCTCCTAGTGGAGCTGGTAAGCCCCCGGGGGCGTGTGGGGGGGCTTCTGCGCAGGTAGGAGCTGGATTTAATTTTTCCAGGTGGGGTCCTGGGCAGTGCGTCTGCAGAGCTGTCTTGACAATGACATGGGGGGGTGAGATTTTTACAACCTGCTCAACTCGAGCAGGCAGGAGGGAGTGAGTGCCCCTGCAGACCTGGGCCGAGAACATTCTCTATGCGGCCGAAGGCTGCCCAGCCAGGCGGCGGTGGAGGTCGGGGGGAGGGGCGGTGCAGGCACCTGCAACCAGGAGCGGTGGACGTTCCCTGCCTGCTGGTCTGGGCTCCGCAGCTGAAGCCCCAGGCCCATGGGCAGATCCGGTCAGGACCGAGGCCACTCTGACACCCCACCCCATGCCGAGCCGGGCTCTGCCGAATCGGGGGTGTTGCCCGTGTGTCGAACCCGAACTCCCTTCCCAGAAAGTCCAAGGGCTGAAGAGCCTCAGTGGTTAAGAGCTGCCAGCGCACAGCTTCCTTCTATTTGCGGTCTCTCCGCTGCGCTGATGGCAATCAGGCCTTTGGCGGAAATAAGCTCTTTGATGGGCATTAGCTCAAATGCTTTCTCCTGGCAGCAGGCTGATCACGGGCGCCTTCTAACCACTTGTGGGCCCTCAGGGCCCTTCTTGTCCTTCTGGAAACTTCCAGAAGCCGCCCTGTGTAGTCAGGGTGACCTGGGCCACCCCCAGCCCTGGCTGAGCACCTGTCTGGCTGAGACAGTGTGGTCTCCGTCCTCAGGAAACTTGTCTTAATGGGGAACTCGGACAGGGTTCAGGAGGTCAAGTGCGATAGTGTCAGACGGCAGGCAGGCCAGGAGGGTCGTGTGGCGGGGGGATGACAAGGGGAGGGGAGTGAAGGCCCCTCCGAGGCGGTGGCGAGCCCCAGCAGAGGTGAAATGACTTGGCCAGGTGCCTGTGGTTGGATGCTTGCAGCGGAAGGCCACCCTTCCAGAACTGGGGCCCGAACCCCAGCCATGAAAGGTCAGCAGCAAAGCAGGTGCGGCTGGTGGGTGGGTGCGTGGTCAGGCAGACAGCGCTTGTCCCAGGGCGGCAGACAGGGCTGCAGCTCCCTGCGCCTCCAGCTCCATGCAGGGTCTCCCAGCACCTCCAGACAATGTGGGTGCTGCCTACGCAGGCCTGGGTGGGCCTGAGAGCCTGTGGTTCCGACAGGCTCCCAGGTGAGACGGAGGCTGCCAGGGAGGCGGGGGGCAGGGGCTTGCTCTTTGCACAGGCTGCTCTCAAGATCCAGCCTTGAGCAGCCTTAGGAGAGGGGACCCCAAGTATGTGTAAGGGGAGCCTCCTGACATGGAGGAAATCAGGCTGGTAACCAGCGCCCCCTCCCCGTCTGCTGACTTCCCCGCCCCTCAGCCTGAGACACGTCTGCCCTGCCCCCAGCCACAGGCAGGAGGGATTTTAAACGCCCCCACCACTGGGAGGTTTGCGGTCTCCAATTGCCCCTAAATTAGCAGTGGAGGGTTAATGCAATTAATGAGCTGAATCCTTGGCAGCTCCAGAGAGAGACAGGCCTGGCCCGGGGCGCTTTTTCCTGACAGGCTGCTTAGAGGCTCGGTGCCCCTCCTGCGGGCTGCCCACTCCTGCGGGGGGACAGCTCACCACACTCACCGCCCAAGGCTCGGGCTGGCCCTCTTCCTGCCTGACTTTCTCCACAATTGGCTCCTGAGCTGCTGCCGCAGACCGGCACTTGCCTGGGGCAAGACGTGGCTCGAGCCTCCGGGGCGCTTGGTCTGGTGGGTGAGAGACAAGGATCCGCACGCCCTGTGCGCCCTCGAGCGTGTGCCCACGGCCACTGGCCCCAAGGACCTCACACTGGGCGGCTCCAAACAGAAGTTCTCCCACATCCAGGGGAGGGTCCTTCCTGCCTGGCCAGCTCCTGGTGGCCCAAGGTGTCCCTGGCTTGTGGCCGCATCCCTCCAGTCTCTCTGCCCCAGTGTCACACGGCCTTCTCTTCTGTGTCTCCTCCTTTTCTGTCTCTTAAAAAGACACTTGTCGTTGGATTTAGGGTCCACTTAGATAAGCCAGGTTGACCTCAAGATCCTTAATGACTTTTCAAAGACCCTTTTTTGTGTAATTCCACCTTCGTTACTGACGTCTGTGCGGATGGCTCTCACGAGGTCCTTTTCACAGGTTCTGGAGACAGGCTGTAGACCTAGCTTTTGGGGGATTCAACCCACTACAGGGAAAAAGTGTGGCCTGGAGACGGAGGGTTGAGCCCCCCATGCAGATGAAGGGCTGAAGTGGGGGAAGGCTTCCTGGAGAAGGTGACCTTGGAGAGAAGCGGGGAGATGGGGAGAGTTGCCCGGGTGAGGGGTGGCGGTGGAGGCAGGAGGGTGTTCCAGGCAGAGGAACCGGCCCAGACGAAGGCCCAACAGGTGGGAGCACGCGTGTTCCTCCTGGCTCCGAACTTTCACGATTGTCTCACGGCCCAGTTGGATGTCCTCAGCAGCCCTCGTTTTGGCTTCTGGCGCAGGGACAGACCTGCTGTCCCATGGCACGAGCTGTGTGTGAAGACGGGCCCCCCCGCAGCTCTCCCCAGGCTTCTTGGCCCAGCACCTCCCAGCTCCGTGTGCCTTGTTTTCCTCCATAGACGTGTGCGGCGGGACTTAGGGTGTGGGGACCGGGTCCGCCTTTGGGGCAGGTACCCGTCCCTCCTGGAGAAGCTCAGAAACAATGAATTGTCGGGGGGGCAAGTGGGGCTCCGATGGGGGCATGTCAGGAGGCACAGATGCCTTGGAGTCAGTCCAGCCCTTTCTTCTGGAGTGAAACACGTGTCTCCCCTGTGGCCCAGGAACCCCATCCCTGGCTGTGAGTCCTGGAGAGTGAAGCGTGTGTCCTCAGAATGACGTGGTCTAGGACGCCCAGCCCTGTGTTCACAGGAGCCAAAAACGAGCCGCCTGCACGTCTGGCAGCAGGGGTCTGGTTAAGACAATCTGGTCATGTCCACACCGTGAAGCCGCTCTCAGTTAAAACAGGAAGGAACGAGCGAGGCACGCGGTGGGGCTGGCTCCCCTGGACGGCGCCGCTCCCTGGGAGAAGCCAGGCAAGAAAATACATAAAAGGGGAAAAACACCAGAGTGGGTTTTTTTTCTGGGTACAGGATGGGGACAGAAAGTGGGAGGGGACAGGAGGGACCTTCAGGGACGTGGTGATGTTTTCTTTGTCTCCGTGGGGGTTCGTGTTACCACGTATGTTGGTTGTACCCTTTCCAGGGATAGACACGTATACACTTAAGATTTTGTGCATTTTGCAGTTCCCGTCGTGGCACAGCGGAAACGAATCCGACTAGGAACCATGAGGTTGCGGGTTTGATCCCTGGCCTTGCTCAGTGGGTTAAGGATCTGGTATTGCCCTGAGCTCTGGTGTAGGTCGCAGATGAGGCTCAGATCTGGCATTGCTGCGGCTGTGGTGTAGGCCGGCAGCTGTAGCTCCAATTCAAGCCCTAGCCTGGGAACCTCCATATGCTGCATTTTTGGCCCTAAAAAAGAAAGGAAGAAAGAAAGAGAAAAATACGGCACAAATGGACCCGTCTACAAAATAGAAACAGACTCAACAGACATGGAGAACAGTCTTGCGGGTGCCAAGGGGGAGGGAGTGGGATGGACTAGGAGTTGGGGGTTCGGAGATGCAAACTGTTACTACAGAACCGGTAAACAGCAGGGTCCTGCTGGAGAGCACAGGGAGCCGTATTCGGTCTTCTAGGATAAACCGTAGTGGAAGAGAATATTGAAAAAGAATGTAGATGTATAACAGGCACTTTGCTCTACAGCAGAAACTAACCCAGTATAAATCAGTTATACTTCCATAAAAAATAAATTTAAAAAATAGAAGCAGGGAAGACGAGAATAAGCCCTGTGATATTAGAATGGAATTGGAGTTACCCTCGTAAACTCTGTGTATGTCGTATTTTGAGAGATACAGCAATAACTACACATATGTATCTAAAAAAAGATTTTGTGTCTTTCATTTTGTGTCAGTCTCATTTTCCCAGAGAGAGAAGGGCTATAGCCAAACCTCAAGGCTCTAATTAATAACATGCATGCCAGGGTCTTTGGGGAAGTTTACTAATGTATGAAAGTTGCTTTGAAATGTACCCCGAGTGTGGATGGATGCACGGGCTCGTGGCAGAGCTGTGAGGACAGTGACCTCTTCCTAGTAGAATCTGACTGGTGAGTCCATGGTGTAGACTGTAAAATGCTTCCAACTTGCCTACATGTTTGACTTTTTTTTTTCTATTTTTAAAAGCTTTATTGAGGTATAGGTGATGGGCAAGGTCGTGACACTTTCTGCTGTACAACAAAGTGATTCAGTTATGCATATACACATGCGCATCCTCTTTCAGACTGTTTTCCTACACAGATGATCACAGAACATTGGGTAGAGTCCCCTGGGCTGACCTGTCATTCCATGGACCTCAGTGTGCGTATGCCAGTCCCAAACCTCTAGTCCGTCTCTCCCACCAACCTGTCCCCTTTGGTAACCATGAGGTTTTTTGTTTTTAATTTTTTATTACAGTTGATTGACAATGTGCTGTCAATTTCTGCTGTACAGCAAAGTGACTCAGTTATATGTATATACACACACACTCTTTTTCTCACATTATCTTCCATCATGTTCCATCACAAGTGATTGGATATAGTGCCCTGTGCTGTACAGCGGGATCTCATTGCCTGTCCACTCCAAATGCAATAGTGGACATCTACTCACCCCAAACTCCCAGTCCATCCCACTCCCTCCCCCTCCCCTGGTAACCATAAGTTTTTCAAAGCTTATGAGTCTGTTTCTTTTCTGCAAACAAGTTCTCTTGTATCATTTTTTAAGATTCCACATATAAGCGATATCATATATTTGTCTTTCTCTGACCAAACTTAGCATGATGATTTCTAGTTGTATCCATGTCGCTGCAAATGCCATCATTTTATCCTTTTTCATGGATGAGTGATATTCCATTGTATATATATGTATGTCTTTATCCATTTTTCTGTCCATAGACACTTAGGTTGCTTCCATGTCTTGGCTGTTGTGAATAGCACTGCCATGAAATCGGGGTGCATGTATCTTTTTGTGTTAGGGTTTTTTCCCAGAGAGATTTTAGATAAATTTTATCTGACAAGAGAGAGAAGGGCTATAGACAGACATCAGGCTCTAATTAATGATATGCATTCCAGAGTCTTGGGGGGGGAGTTTACTAATATATGCCTCTTGCTCTGAAATGTACCCCCAAGTTTGGATGGATTCATGGACTAGGTAGAGATGCGATAACAGCAAGGACGGTGACCTAGTTAGTGGGTACATGATGGTCACTGTAAAATGCTTCCAACTTTCCCAGAGGTTTGAAATTTTTTTTGTAGCATTGGGAAGAATTGAAGCTGAGGTAGAGTAGAGCACTGGAAATGGAGTCCAGAGAATAAGAATGGCCCTCACTTCTTGAGCAGATAGCACATGCCAGGCACTGAGCTGAGTGTCTCATTTGCTTTGTTTGGTCCACATGCCTCATGACCCCTCCCTAAGGTAGATGATATTGCCCCCATTTCCCAGATGAGAAAACGGAGGTTAGTGGTTGACCTCTGGCCACAGGGTAGGTGAGTGGCAGATTTGGAATCGAACCCAGGTAGGCCTGCTTCCTAACCACCATGCTTTCTGGCCTCTGTACCCACAGCCCATGTGACCTTAGGAAAGTAGTTTAAACTCTGGGTTCCTGATGTCTCCTTGGTGCCACTGGTGTGGGATGGTGTGAATCCCCAATTCACAGACTTACAGCCTGTGCGATCTCTGAATCCACCTGCTCTGTAGCTCTGGGTTCAGGACAAGGGGGTGGTGGCTCGTTGGGAAAGGCCCCTGGCCATTGGCAGCCTCAGCCTCTGCAGGTGAGGCCTGGGGCAGGGGGGGAGCAGCAGCCGGCTCAGGGTGGCTGTGGGTGGGCCTGGCCCCACTTTCCTGCTCTGTAGGTCTCCCTGGTCTTCCTGATCAGCGGGCTGGTCATCCTGGGCTACGCTGCCTCCGTCAGCGGCCAGGCCACCTACCAGGGCGTGGTGGGAGGGCTGTGTGGCCCTGCCATCGGGAAGCTGTGTGAGGCCTGCTTCATCATCAACCTGCTCATGATCTCCGTGGCCTTCCTCAGGGTGATCGGTGACCAGCTGGACAAACGTGAGTACCTGCGCTGGAGTCGGGGCTGGGGCTCCTGGTGAATGAAGAGGTCATGGGTGCTGGGCTGGGCCCTTGGGGAGCTGCAGAGGCCGAGACCACCCCTAGCTTGGAATGTCATGGAGAATTGAGACCTGGGCCTGGTAATGACCAGCACAGTGAGAATCGTGGGCTGGAAAGTCCAGTGGGGGCTTCTTTCACAGATGGGGTGGTGGAGCCAACTGCAGAGATGCCCCTGTGAGAGAGAACCAGTAAGGCCTTGAATTTGGGGACGTCAAAGACTCTCGGTTCCATGTACCTTTGGCCTCTAATCCTCCACTAACAATTTTCCTCTAAGAACTGCTTTGGCTGCATCCTACCAATGTGTTCCATTTCATTTCATTCAAAATCTTTGCTACTTTTTGCTGTAGTATCTTCTTTGATTCATGGGATGTTTAGTATTATGTGATGCATTTTCCAATTATTGGGGAGATTTCTAGATCCTTTTTTGGCTTCACCTTAATTGCCTCATGGTCAGAAAACACACCTGTGTAAGTTGGCATTTGAGATGTGCTCTGTGTCCCAGCATGTAGTCTGTCTTGGTGGGTGTTTGACATGCTCTTAAAGGGTATGTGTTTAGCAGTCGTTGGGTGCAGTCTTCTAGAACTCTCCCTCAGGTCAAGGTGGTCCATGACTTTGATCAGACCTTCCTTAGTCTTGTTGATTAGGGTGTGGGGAGACGTTTGATGACAGGACGAGAGAGAGGAAGTGCTAAAATCTCTAACTATGATTGTGGATTTGTCTGTTTTTCCCTTAAATTCTCTCCATTTTTGCCTCATGGTTTTTGAAGCTCTGTCATTAAGGACGCACCTGCGAATTGCCCTTTTGCTATCAATATCCTAGTTTTGTCTCTGGTGATACTTTGTCATTATATCTGCCTTCTCTGTGATAACCGTAGCCTCTGCAGCTTCCTTCAGAGTAGTGTTTGCACAGAATTTGTCTTCCCACTCGTTTACTGTAGCCTAACGGTGGCTTGAATTTTAAAATGAATTTCATGTAGACAGCATATGGTCAGGTCTTGCTTTTTTATCATCTTGACACTCTCTGGATTTAATTGGAATGTTGAGACTTGAAATTGGAATGTAATTATGATATGGTTGGATCTCCATTTACCCATTTCCTGTTGGTTTTATCTGTTCTATCTCCTGAAGCGTACAAAACAATCCCTGGTGCTGGAATAGTGAAATTAAAAGCTTCTTCCACATACTGGGAAACTCTCTTATCCAAAACAGCATCGAACTCGGAAATTGTGAACCTTCCAGGGGGCAGATAGGCACAACAATGGCCTTGCCTGGCAGTGGCCAGTAGAGCTCATGTCAAGTCTTAGTTCTGGTCAGCTGCTGCTGGTGCTGCTGGGTTGAGAAGTGTTCGGAGGGGCTGCCTTGCGGTGCCGAGGAGGATTCTGAGGTGTTGAGAAGGATTCTGAGGTGCTGCTGTGCTGTTCAAAAGCATTCTGGGAGTTCCCGTCATGACTCAGTGGTCAACGAATCTGACTAGGAACCTTGAGGATGCAGGTTCGGTCCCTGGCCTCGCTCAGTGGGTTAAGGATCCAGCGTTGCCGTGAGCTGTGGTGTAGGTCGCAGGTGCAGGTTGGATCCCGCATTGCTGTGGCTGTGGTGCAGGCCGGCGGCTACAGCTCTGATTAGACCCCTAGCCTGGGAACCTCCAAATGCTGCAGGTGCGGCCCTAAAAAGACAAAAGACCAAAAAAAAAGGGGGGGGGATTCTGAGGTACTCTTGTGATGACAAGGAAGCTGAGGTGTTGCTGTGATGAGAAGGTTTCTGAGGGGCTGCCACGTTGTGTTGAGAAGGATTCTGAGGTGCTGGCGTGTGGTGTTGAGTCTGAGGTTCTGCTGTGTTGGAAGGATTCTAAGGTAATGGTAGATAAGAATTTTGAGGTGCTGCTGGGTTTATAGAGAAGGGTTCTGAGGTGCTGCTGTGTTGTACTGAGAACAACTCTGAGGTGCTGAGAGAGATTCTGAGGTGCTTTGTGTTTGTTGAGAAGGGTTCCGAAGTGCAGCTGTGTTGTGTGGGGCAGGGCTCTGAGGTGCTGCTGTGGTGGTGTTGACGAGGATTCTGAGGTGTTGAGAAAGTTTCTGAGGTACTGCTCTGTTGAGAGGGATTATTAGGTGCTATTGTGTTGTTTTGAAAAAGATTCTGAGATGCTGCTCTTTTGAGAAAGATGCGAAGGTGGTGCTGTGTTTTGTTGAGAAGGACTCTGAGGTGCTCCTGTGTTGTGCTGAGAGGGAATCTGAGGTGCTGCTGTGTTGAGAAGGATTCTGAGCTGCTGCTATATTGGGGTTGGGGGGTGGGAGTGGGGCAGGGAGTGTTGGCCAAGACCAAGGCATGTGGAGGTTCCCAGGCCAGGGATCAAACCTCCACCACTGCTTTGACTGGAGCCATAGCAATAACAAGACTGCATTTTTAAGCCACTTAGCCACAAAGGGATCTCCTGCTATATTGTTTTGAGAAGGCTTTTTTTAATTAAAAAAAAAATGTTTAGTTACTCAATGAATTCTATTACATTTATAGTTGTACAACAATCACCACAACCAAATTTTATAGCATTTCCAACCCAAACCCCAGAGCATCCCCCTAACCCCCAACCTGTCTCATGTGGAAACCATAAGTTTTTCAAAGCCTATGAGTCCATATCTGTTCTGCAAAGAAATTCATTGTGTCCTTTTTGCAGATTCCACATGTAAGTGGTAGCATTTGGTGTTGGTGTCTCACTGTCTGACTGACTTCACTTAGCATGATCAGTTCTAGGTCCGTTTGTGTTACTGCAAATGGCGTTATTTCTTTCCTTTCATGGCTGAGTAATATTCCATCATGTATAAGTGCCTCATCTTCTGTATCCACTCCTCTGTCGATGGAAATTTAGGTTGTTTCCATGAAGTGGCTACTGTACATAGTGCTGCAATGAACACAAGTGCCTGCATCTTTTCGAGTCGTGGTTTTCTCTGGATAGAGGCCCAGGAGTGGGATTGCTGGATCCAATGGTAGTTCTATTTTCAGTTTTCCGAGGAATCTCCATACTGTTTTCCACAGTGGTTGCACCAATTTACAATCCCACCAGCGGTGTACTAGGGTTCCTTTTTCTCCACACCCTCTCCAGTTCTTACCGTCTGTAGACTTTTTCATGATGGCCATTCTGGTCTGTGTATGGTGGTACCTCATAGTGGTTTTGATGGGCATTTCTCTAATAATGAGTGATGTTGAACATTTTTTCATGTGTTTTTGGCCCTCTGTATGTCTTCTTTGGAGAATTGTCTGTTTAGATCTTCTGCCCATTTTTTGATGGGGTTGTTTGTTTTTTTGGTATTGAGCTGCAGAAGGTGTTTATAAATATTGGAAATTAATCCCTTGTTGGTTGCTTCAGTTGCAAAGATTTTCTCCCATTCTGTGGGTTGTCTTTTCATTTTGTTTAGGGTTTCCTTTGCTGTGCAGAAACTTTGAAGTTTAATTAAGTCCCATTTGTTTATTTTTGTTTTTATTGTCATTACTCTAGGCGGTGGATCTGAGAAGACATTGCTGTGGTTTATATCGGAGAGTGTTTGGCCTGTGTTTTCCTCTAAGAGTTTTATAGTGTCTGGTCTTATATCTAGGTCTTTAATCCATTTTGAGTTTATTTTTGTGTATGGTGTTAGGAAGTGTTCTAATTGCATTCTTTTACATGTGGCTGTCCGGTTTTCCCAGCACGACTTATGGAACAGGCTGTCCTTCCTCCATTGTATAGTCTTGCCTCCTTTGTCATAGATGAGTTGGTTGTAGGGTTTAATTCTGGGCTTTCTATCCTGAGAAGGCTTTCAAGATACTGCTGTGTTGAGAAGGATTCTGAGGAGGTACTGTGATGAAAAGGATTTTGAGGCGCTGCTGTGTGGTGTTGAAAAGGATTCTAAGGTGCTGCTCTGTTGAGAGGGTTTCTGACGTGCTGCTCTGGTGAGGATTCTGAGATCTGCTGTGTTTCATTAACTGACTCTGAGATGCTGCTGGGTTGTGTTGATAAGGCTTTGAGGTACTGCTGTCTTGTGCGGGATTCTGAGGTGTTCAGAAGTTTTCTGAAGTGCTGTTGTATTGTGTTAAGAAGGGTATTGAGTTGCCACTGTGTTGAGAGGGTTTTTGAGTTGGTGCTGTGTTGTGTTGAGATGGATTCTGAGGTGCTGCTCTGTGTTGAGAGGATTCTGAGGTAATGTTTTATGAGAAGAATTGTGAGCTGCTGCTTGTTTCATAGAGAAGGATTCTGAGGTGCTCAGTGTTTGTTTAAAAGGATTCTGAAGTGCTGCTCTGCTGTGTTGAGGATTCTGAGGTGCCGCTGAGTTGTGTTGAGCAGGGTTCTGAAGTGCTGAAGTGATGAGAGGGATTCTGAGGTGCATCTGTGCTCTATTAAGACAGATTCTGAGGTGAGGTTGCATTGAGAGGGGTTAAGAGCTGCTGCTGTTTTGAAAGTGATTCTCGGCGGCTGTTGTATTGTTTTTTTGTGCTTTGTTTCGGTTTGGTTTTTTGGCCCCAACAAAGGCCTGTGGAATTTCTGAGGTGCTGCTCTGCTCTGTGAGAAGTATTAGAGGGGCTGCTGTGTGGAGAGGGAGCCTGCGGTTTTGATGGGGATTCTGATAACGCTGCTCTGTTGGAAGGGACCCTGGGGTGCCCTGGGCCGAGGGGATCTGAGGTGGAGCAGTGATGAGAGGGATTCTAAAATGCTGCTGTGTTGAGACTGATTCTCAGGTGCCGCTCCTTGTTCTTCAGTGTTTATTTTTTGGCCCCAACCAAGGCCTGTGGAAATTCCCGGGCCAGGGTTCGACAGCTTTGACCTGAGCCATGGTAGAGATAATGCCAGGTCCTTAACCCGCTGAGCACGAGGGAACTCATGCGATACTGTTGGGAGAGGCTTTTGAGGTGCTGCTGTTTTGCGTCGAGCAGGATTCGGAGGTGCTGATGGGTAGTGTTAAGGAGGGTTCTGAGGTAGTTCCCTTGCGGCGCCCGCAGCCCGTTAGGGACCCGGGGTTGCTGCAGCCGTGGCGCTGGCTGGATCCCTGAGGGCCTGGGAGTTTCCACACACTGTGGGGGTGGGGGTGGGGGACACACAAAAATAAAAAAAGGAGGATTTTGAGAGAGCGCTTTGTCGTGTAGAAGGATTCTGAGGTCCTGCCTCGCGCAGAGGGATGCGGCGGTGCGGCTTTGTTGTGCGGCGTCTGCGATGGCGTCTGCTCTGTCCTCCTGAGGAGGATTCTGAGGCGCCGCTGTGCTGTCTGGAGAAGGCCTTTGGGTGCCTCCTGTCGGGAGGAATTCGCTGATGCTGCTGCGTTTAGAGGGAGTCTGAGGTGCTGCTGCGCTGAGGGAGCTGAGCGGTGCCGTGTGTGTTGAGGCGGCTTCTGAGGTGCCTCTCTTTTGTGTTGAGGCGGGTTCTGAGGTGCTGGTTGGCTGTGTTGAGGAGACTTGGGAGGCACGGCTGGTCGGAGGAGGACTTGGGCCCGGCGGGAGGGTCCCCACACGGAGGGGAACGCTGGCGGGGACACAGGCCGCAGCAGCAGCGCTGGGGGGACGGACTCGGGGTGGAGGGAGCCGGGTCGCGTGTTGGCGGTTCGGTTCCTGGGACGGGGCGTCTCTCCGGAGGCAGGTCCCGGCCTCTCTGGAGGACGTGGAAGCAGCGGCTGCCCGACCGGCGTGCAAAGGACTGAGTGACGGTGCTGCGGCCGCCGGGTGGGCCCCGCGAGGTGCCCCTGTCGGGGACCCGGACCTGGAGCTGCCCCCGCGGAAACCAGCCGTGCTGCCCGGGCCTTGCCGCCCTCGCCTGGCCGGCCCCGTGGAGCCCGGGATGCGAACTCAGCCGCCTTGGGGCAGAGGCGCAGCATCCCTCGCGGGCCGGGACCGGCTCTCAGCACCCTCCCCGGGGGCCCGGGGGCCACGGCGCCCCACTGTCTTGCTGCCTCCCCCTCCTCTGCCCTCCGCCAGCCATCTAGCCCCTCAGACCCGCTCCAGATTCTCCGTCTTACTGCGATGGAATGAAAACAGTCCCAGATTCCTGGGCATTTCTTCCGTTGAGAAACTGACGGGGGAGTTGCCGTCGTGGCTCAGCAGAGATGAATCTGATGAGCATCCATGAGGACGCAGGTTTGGTCCCTGGCCTTGCTCAGTGGGTTAAGGATCCGGCGTTGCCATGAGCTGTGGTGTAGGTTGCAGACGCGGCTCGGATCCCAAGTTGCTGTGGCTGTGGTGTAGACGAGGGGCTGTAGTTCTGACTCCACCCCTAGCCTGGGAACCTCCATATGCTGCGGGTGCGGCCCTAGAAAGACAAGCAAAAAAAAAAGAAAAAAGAAAGAAACGGATGGGGTCTGTGTCTTCTCCCCTGAGCGAGAGCAGGCTCAGGGATTCAGGGATGGCTTGGCTAGTAGAGATGGCACGTGGGACTCTGCCAGCTCAATGCCTGGGCCTTAAGAGGATGGCCGCTTCCACCTGCATCTCAGGAGCCTCCGGCTGCCATGGACTAGCCTGCGGGAGGGCCCCCAGGGAGAGACCCTGAGCCTGCAGGACCCCCCAGCCAGATAGTCCCAAGGGAGCCCAGCTGCCAGCAAGTGGCACAGAAGTGGCCAGCTTGGCCCTGCGCTGATTCTTCTCCTGCGGTTCATTCTGTGGACTCAAGGGGCTGCTCTCGGTACTCTGCGGGGACTGGATCGTGTAGCCCCTGACTGAGGACTGTGGCTGTGGCGGGCTCCCCAGCACCCACGCCAAAAAGCTGCTCCAGGCCCCGGCTCCACCCACACACTGAGTTCTCGAATAAAAAGGGTCTTTGACCAGAACAGGGGGTCTCGGTGCCCCAGGGCCGGTCTGTGTCTTTCGAGGCTGCTTGCAGCCCTTGGGGCAGCCCCTCCCTGGGGAAGGGACTTGGTGAATTCGTGCAGAGCGCCCTCCATCCTTGTGGCCCGTGACAGGGGACCCATCAGGCTCGCCATCCCATCCCCTGAGGCTCATGGGGCTGACCTGGGGCCCACAGTGAGCCCAGCCAGGGCCCCTGAGCTGGGGACCCCTGGGCCTCACAGGGCTCTCCCCGCTCCCCCAGTGTGTGACTTCCTGCTGCCCGGAGCCCCGCCGGCCCCGCCGCCCTGGTACACGGACCAGCGCTTCACCCTGACGCTGCTCTCCCTGCTGCTCATCCTGCCCCTGTCGGCCCCGCGCGAGATCGGCTTCCAGAAGTACACGAGGTACGGGCCTCTGACCCTTCCTGGCGGGCGATGGCTGGTACTGGGTGCCCCCTTGGCTGGTGTTTATGGGGGTGGTTTCTGTCTGCTTGAAAAGGGGAGCACTGATCGCCCTATTTGGAGAGAAGGGGAAATTACTTATTTATGTATCGATTTGGTCTCGGTGTGAGGGACCTTGATGTGGGATCTCAGGTCCCAGACTGGGAGTCGAACCCAGGTCACAGCAGTGAACACTCCAAATCCTAACCACCAGCCCCCCAGGGAACGTCCACTCTTTTTATGGGGAAGGGGAGTGTAATTCAGTTATTTATTGATTTTCGGCTGCCCTGCAGACACATGGTGTCCCCAGGTCAGGGGTCAGATCCGAGCTACAGTTGCCACCTATGCTGCACTTGCAGCAATGCCAGATGCTTGAATCCACTGCGCTCAGCTGGGGTTCCAACCTGGGGTTCCAACCTGCATCCTGGTGCTGCAGAGACGCCGCTGATCCCGTTTTGCCACAGTGGGAACTCCAGGGAGATTTAAAATGATACAAGTCATACATGGTCATGATAGAAAATAGAGATAAACAAAGAAGAAAACATACCTTTCATGTCAGGACCCGCAGCTGACAGTTTGTTATTTAATGATGCCTGGACTTTTCTGTCCTTAGACATGCAAAGGCACAGAGACGGACACACACACACGCACGCCCTTCATTTTACAGTCTGAGGCTCTGTATAAACTTTTGAAATAGTTAACTCTGGCAGAAGTCTCGACACGAGTTTCCTGCTGTGTAGCGAGATGGAGGAGCAGAGAAGCAGTGGGCAGGGTCCCGGATGCCCCCAGCTCTCGCCAGCTGAGTCAGGGTCCTCCTTGCTGCCAGGCTGTGGGCTGAGCGGGTGGTGTCCCCACTTAGATGCTGAATCCAAGCGACTGAGGGAGTGGCCGTTATTGGAGAAACGGGGGTCCGGCCACCCGGCTCAGGCCAGCCCTGCCTGCCTGGGGTGGCCTGGCTACTGTCTCCCTTGTTCAGATACGGGGCTTGAGCTCGCCAGGGAGAGCTCTGCCTGACACATGGCTAGTGTGGGCAGAGCTGGCCTTCAGACTCTGCTCTGGGTGGCTCCCCTGACGCTGCCCCATCCCTGTGTCAGCATCCTAGGCACGCTGGCCGCCTGCTACCTGGCCCTGGTCGTCGTGGCGCAGTACTACCTCGGGCCCCCGGGCCTCGCTCCTGAGCCCCTCCCGGCCGTGAGGTGAGTCTGGGGGCGGCTTTCCCTGGTTCCCTGGGGCCACTGGGAGTGGTTTTTAGGGGGGGACACGCCCCCGCTGCACGGAGCCCTGGCTCCTCCTGTGAAATCCTTCACGTCTCGCTGCTGCCGAGCCCAGCGAAACTCCTTTCCTTTTCCACAACGATAAAGCCGTGGCTAGTAGAGGACTGGGACAGGCTCAGGGACACGGGAGCACGAGACACGCCAGCCCGGAGTTCCCAGGCCTTTGCAGCGTGCTGCGTGCGAGGAGGCTGAAGAAGCGGCCAACAAGGGGCAGGTGCTGGGTGGAGGGAGCAGGGGTGCACGGAGGTCCGTGTGGCCCAGTGTGGGAGCGCAGGTGTCCCGTAGGGACGCGGGGCTGGGTGAGGACTGGAGTTTGGCACAGAAGCCCCTGCAGGGTTTCCACCACAGCCGGGGCTTGAGAGCAGATCTGCTGGCGGCAGGCCAGCTCCACCGGCCTGTGACCCGTGACGTCAGCCAGGGCCCTGAGCGCAGCAGAGCCTCGCCCTTGGTTTCACGCCCTGCGGTCGCCGTCCTGAAATTCTTGATGGCTGGTGAACAGCGGGCTGGCATGGTCATCTTGCCCTGGGTCCCACCAACCGCGCGGACCCTCCTGGAGGACGGGTTGGAGGTGGAGAGCGAGAGGCGCACGCACCCCTGAGCTTGAGCCCCGGAAAGGCTGGCGATGCTGTTCCCTGGCCTGGATGGGATGGAGCAGGAGGCTGGGCCGGAGGTCAGTGGGGACGATTAGGCAGGAGGCGGCTTGGAGACACTAGCCAAAGATGTCAGCGAGGAGTTCCCGTCGTGGCGCGGTGGAAACGAATCCGACTAGGAACCCTGAGGGTGCGGGTTTGATCCCTGGCCTCACTCAGTGGGTTAAGGATCTGGCGTTGCTGTGGGCCGTGGTGTAGGTCACAGTCGCAGCTCGGATCCTATGTGGCTGTGGTGTAGGCTGGCAGCTCTGATTCAACCCGTACCCTGAGACCCTCCATATGCTTCTAGTGTGGCCCTGAAAAGCAAAAAAAAAAAAAAGTCAGGGGAGCAGGTCAGATGTGTGTCTGGAGTTCAGAGAGGCCTGGGCCCAAGGGAAATTCATCGGCCCGGAGAAGGGGTTCAAGGCCACAGCCCTGGCGAGAACCTTAACGGGGCCCGCGGTCCGCCACCCGGCCCGGGGGTTCTGGAAGAGGGGTGGCAGGTCAGGAGCTGCTTGTCGAAACAAATGAGCACAGACTGGGGGCGGAAGCAGCAGCAATTTCTCCCTCGGATCTGGAGGCTGGAGGTGCCCATTCCAGGGGTCAGCAGGGCTGCGCGCCCTCTGCAGGCTCCAGGGCGGGTCCTTCCTGCCTCTTCTGGCCCCTGGTGTTGCTGGACCCTGAGGTTCCTTGGTGTGCACATGCTTTGCTCTGCTCTCTGCCTCTGTCGTCCCACAGGCTGCTCCCTGGGTGTGTGTGTGTTTCCTCTGCTCCCCAATAAGACTTCATTCTGAAGTTCCCAGTGGATATAACCTGGGGGTGCAGGGGGGACACCGCAACCCAGGATGGAGGGTAGTAGAGGGTGGCTGTCAGAAATCAGTGAACAAGGTTTCAAGGTTGGGGTGATCGCCACCAAATGCTGCTCTTGATGTGACTGGGTTTTGTCAGGACAGGAGGTGGGGACAAGGCTGGTGGCTTGGATTCGGGAGAGAGGGAAGGAGACAGGAGAGAGAGTTCCTCTGAGGAGGGGAAGGGAGGAGTGGCAGCAGCTGGGGGCACAGAAGCCCCAGCACGCGTGTACACTGACGGGCTCGTCCCTCGAGGCAGGAAACTCGATGGGGAGAGGGCCAGGGCCGCTGCTGAGCTGCGGCCTGGGGTCCACAGAGCAGGGCTCGTGTGCTCTGGAGACGCGGTCCCCAAGGCTGGAGCCCACACGGTCTCATCCTCACAAACAGGAGGGGACAGGGCATGTGGCCCAGGCGACGCAGGCCAGCAGATGGAACAGGGGAAACGTGGGTGCTGTGCCCGTGGTTGCGGATAGCAAACTGGGCCATCAGTTGACAGTGACATTGAGGAAAGTCTGGGAGGGCGGGGCTTGGCTGGGAGGCTCTGTGACCTGCATCCAGAGTTAGGAGGCCCCCGGAACACAGCACAGAAGGGGGATGCCACTGTGCTAGTGTCCTTTGCTGCTGCAGCAAATAACCTTCTGCTCGGTGGCTTAAAACCGTACAAGCTTATCATCTTCCAGTTCTGGAGTCAGAAGTCCCAAACGAGTCTCACTGAGCTAAAAATCAAAGTGTCAGCAGGGCTGTGGTCCCTTTGGAAGCTCTAGAGGGGAATCCCTTCCTTGTCTTCTCCAGCTCCTTGAGGTGCCCACATTCCTCAGCTGGTGGCCCCTTCCTCCATCTTCAAAGCCAGCCACGTTCCAGGTCTCTGATCCCGCTTCTGTGGGCACAGCTCCCTCTGACCACAGCTGGGGAAGGTTCACTGACTGCACCGATTCTTGTGACAGGCCAGGCTTAGGTGCTCTAGGTCATCTCCCATCTCCAAGTCCTGACTTTCATCACATCTGCAGGGTCCCTTGTGTGATGTAAGGTCACGGGTTCCCAGGATTAGGATGTGACGCTCTTTGGGGGCCATTATTCCACCACAACCAGAAAACCGGATTCTACTGCAGTGGCTGTGTATGCCTCCTTCCACTCTGTGTCCCCAGAGATGCTGGAAGTTGGCACCTAGAGCTCCTTGTCAGAGGGAGCTGGGAGGGCTACCCTTCAGGGACCATGGAGAGGTCTGGACCTGAAGATTCTGCGTCACACTCACCTCAGTCATCTTTGGCAGCAGGGTTGGAGGTCAAACCATCCTTGTCCTGTTGGTGTCTGTTAGATGAATGCTATCTGTGCCCCCAGTCCCTAACCTCCTTGGGAGCAGGCAGCCTCCAGCCTGGGAGATCCTTCTAGCTACACCTTGCCAAGTCCTGCCAGGGCAGAGGAATGTCAGTTTGGCAAATGTTGGCACAGGTGTACTTAGCACAGCATTTAATATGCAGCCTTTCCTATCCCTGCAAACCTGGCAGTGGACGTGGTTATTAAAATCTCTCTTATAGTCCTGCTGAATTACATCTTCTGGTATTAAAACTCCTTCAGAGTTCCTGCGGTGGCGCAGTGGGTTAACAATCTGACTGTAGCTGGGCAGGTTCGATCCCCAGCCTGGTGCAGTGGGTTAGAGGACTCAGTGTTGCTAAAGCGTAGGTCTGCAGCTGCAGCTTGGATTCAGTCCCCTGGCCCAGGAACCTCCATACGCTGCAGGTGGAGCCATAAACAAAAAAAACAAAACAAAACAAAACAAAAAACCACAATAGCAACAAAAAACTCATCTTCAAGTTGGAAGTTGTTTGGAGTTTAACTTGTTGTAATAAGCACCCATTCGCATCTGTTTTGCAGTCCTGCCTCCTGGACCTCTGTGTTTAGTGTCTTTCCTACCATCTGCTTTGGATTTCAGGTAATCTTGGCGTCGTGTTGAGGAGGGTGGCATTTGCAGGCTCTGGGGACCGCCTGCTCCCTGGGGAGAGCGTGGCTGCGGTCTGGGGAGGCGGTGTTGAGACGCCTTCTGGGGTGAGATGGGCTGCCTTCTAGAGACGTGCATGTGGGTTGGCGTCCGGGCTCAGTGAGCCGTGAATTTTCCACTTGAACTTGGGAACCCGGCCCTATGGACAGCCAGCAGCAGCAGCAGCAGCACATTTATTGGGTCTGGGATCTGTTCCCTCCTCGGCACAGTCCTTGGAGCAATGTGGCCGCCCTGGGGACCTGGCGCCGTCCACTCAGAATGCCTCCACGCAGGTGGCTTCTGCTGTGCGGGCCTGGAGGCTTTGGGGCTGGGACTGTGGAGAGGTGTGCAGGTGGGGAGTGCCTGGCGGAAGAGAGAGAATTTGATAGGAATTCCGTGCATGGACTGGGGGGCCGGGAGGCCTTCCCATGCAGCCCTGGGTGGGCGGATTCAGAGATGGCCTTTTCCAGGCACTGGTGCCAAAAGGGAGTCTTGAGGAACGTGTGGGGGGCGGCCAGGTCGGGGGGTGTTTCAGCTACAGAGAGGGGCACAGAGAGCCACACAGGGGAGGTATCCCCGCTGGATGGGTGCCATGGGGGTGTGGGCTCTGCCCCCTGCCTTCTGGTCCCTCAGGGTTTCCCTGCCTCCTAGCAGGTGGCAGCTGCCTCCCTCCTCCCATTGTGTATTTTAGGAAAGACTTGCCTCTCTCCTAAAAACAACCTCCTACCCCCACACCAGCAGCAAAGCTGCCCAAGTGAAACCAAGTTCGCAAGGGCAGGCGGCTCAGGGCCGGCGGATCTCCGCTTCTCAGTACCAGGGTCTTCCTCCCTTGGCGTCAGCCCGCTCCTCTCTCAGTTCTTCATCTGGTATTTTCTTTGAGAACCATTTTTGGAAAAACAAATCCTGAAGCACTTCCATGTCGCTCTCAAATAAATGAATCTCGGGATCGCTTCTGGCGCTTAGAAAGCCGCTTACAGAATTTCTCACATTTCTTCTCACCCACCCAATATTTTGAAAGATGTAAAGCGATGATTTTCTGTCAACTGTTTGTCTGGATGGAGTTTTACCAGCTTTCTCCCCAGTGCCCGAGCACATATGGTATGGCAGGCTCGCGCTGGGCAGGGGTGGGGGACTGCTTTCCAGATGCTGAGTGGGGGGTGCTCCCTTCACCTTTGCCTGGGCTCCCTCATCCGAGTCTCCTAGCAACCAAGGCCTGGGCTGCAGTTTCCAGGGACACGGATGCCGAGCCAGCCGGGAGTTAGGAAAAGATGTGAACTGCAGGGTGGGGGTGGGGCTGAGGACTGGTTGCTGAGGCCAGAGGTGGGCTGCCAGCATCCAGCTTGGGGAGTCAGGGGTCTGGGGTGGGGGAGCAGATGCAGGTGAGGGTGGGAGGAAGGAGGGGGAGGAGAGGAGCCAGGCTGGAGGGGCTATGCAGGGAAGAGGAGGTCACCTGTCATCACGAGGCCCTCTTGGCCCACTTCCAACACCCCCCTCCCCACACGCATAGCAACAGGGCACCCCCTTGAGCCTGCGAGGGGTCTGAAAATGGGGCGGGGGGAGCAGGGATTAGGGGTGTAGGCTCTGCTCCCAGCCAGCCTGGCCACACTCGATACCTCTCCCTTGTTGCTTTTAAACAGCCTTGAGCTGTAACTCTTGTGATATACAGCTCGCCTCTCTAAAGTGTGCAAATTGAGTGGTTTTTAGTATAGTTGCAGAGTTGTGCAACACCAGGGTCAATTTCAGAACATTTTCATCACCCCCCAAAGAACTTGGACCTGTTACCAGCCACTCTCCCTATTCCCCCCTGAGCATCCCTCAGGCCCTGGCAACCACGAATCTCTCTGGATGTACCTGTTCTGGACACTTCATATAAGTGGAATCATAGTGTGTGGTCCTTTGTGACTGGCTTCTTTCCCTCAGCTGGTGTTTTTGAGGGTCATTTCTGCTGTACATGTGTCAGGACAGTGTCCCTTTTCATGGCTGAATAATATTCCACTGTCTGGTTAGAGCACAGCTTCTTTTTCCTTTCCTCACCTCATGGACAAGTGGGTTTCCACTTACCCACTACGTGTCCCTCTGCCCTGCATCCCGTCACTTAGTGACCAGGGATCCTAGATACCTGCCCTGCCCTCAGAAGACGAGCTTTAGTTCCCAGAGCAAGAGCAGGAGAAACACAACCCAGGCGTCTTGGGACAAACAGGAAGCAGGGTGGGGCTCCATCCTGCCACTGGCGAGCATCCCCCCCCCGCCCCCAAGTGTCTGGGTTCTGGTACAGGAGGCGAAAGTGTTGATCCTGAGTTCTATTGCCTGTTGGGTGAGTAAGTGAGTGTGTGTGTGTGTGTGTGTGTGTGTGTGTGTGTCGGGGGGTTTAAGCCCCCAGTGCTGAGCCGGCCTGCAGTCAGCGAGCTCTTGTGACGTTGGGGAGGTCCCGGGGCAGAAAACCCAGGCTCCCTGACTCTAGCCATCATTCAAGGTGTGAGCAAGCTCGCCCTGGGCTGGACGCCGCCTCTGTGGCTGGAATCAGCCCCTCCTGGTGTATGATCCGTGAGGGTGGGGACTGTGGGGGCCTGTTGCTGGGTACCCCAGACTGGCTCCGAGGGGCACTGACCAGCATGGAGGTGGAGCAGCAGGATGGTTGGACATCTGACCGTGGGGTGTCCTTTAGCCATGGGCCAGGCTGTGCGCCAGGAGTGAGTGGGGCAGCTGGATGTGTCACCATGGAGCTGAGCCAGCAAACCCAAATGTGCTCACAAGGGGGGGGCCATGGGGACACGGGAGAGTGGACTCGGCTGGGAGGGCTTTCCCAAAGGAGGAGTAGGAGCTGGCTGGACTAGGAGGGGCCCAGACAGGGCACACAACACAGGCAAAGGCCCTGAGGCAGCGAGTAGGGACAGGGGCGGACGGAGCTCGCTGTGTGAAGGGAGCAGGCCTCTTGTGCCTGGAGAGTGGGCGGGAGAGAGGATCATAGGGTTGGTTTGGATCAGCAGTAAAGATGCGATGGTGAGAACTGTGTCCCGGGAGCCTGGGAGGGGCCCAGAACCCATACGGCGCAGCCAGATGCGGCCGCGCCTCTCAGCCCTGGCTGCCCAGGGTCTCCCCGGCTGCTGGTAAAGCACCACTGCCAGGACCTGGCCCAGGTAAATACAGTCCATGTCACATGTGCGCTCTTGGCACTGGCTATGTGGAGTTTATATTTTAAAAAAGTTGTACTTGTGGGAGTTCCCTTGTGGTGCAACAGGTTAAGGATCCAGCGTTGTCACTGCAGGGGTTGGATCACTGGCCCAGGAACCTCCATATGCTGTGGGTGTGGCCCCAAAACAAACAAACAAAGAAATTGGCTTTGTGGTAGAGTATCTGGAAAGAATATAAATTACATGTACTCCTGTGAAACCATCGCTCTGGTCACCGTCACCCTGGTGACGACATAGATGGTCATCAGCACCCCAGAGGCTCCCACACACCTTTTCTACTCAAAAGCACCCACCCACCCACACCGCCTCTCTGCCCTCTGTCACTCTAAGTGGTGGCTCTCACCTGGGAGTGATTTTGCCCCCAGGGGACATTTGACGATGTCTGTGGAATTTTTGATGGTCATGGGAGCGGGTGCTCCTGGCATCTAGTGGGTCTAGGCCAGGGCATCTGGTCACATCCCACAGGGCACAGGACCGCCCCCCAGTGTCAGCAGTGCTGCACTTGAGACCCCCCGATCCTGGCTGGTTTGGCTTCTCACTTGAGCTTCACGTACCTGGAATCATTCCTCTTCTCTGGCTGCTTTTGCTCCACGTGTCAGCCGTGGGGCTCTTCTGTGTCGAGGTGTGCAGTCGTGATCACCCTTTTTCAGTACTGTGTAATAGTCCATATAGGAAAATCTGATCATTTACCTCTGCCTTCTACTGTTGGTGGGCACTGGGTGGTGTCCCATGTTTGGGGGCCATTGAGACTTTGAGATGGTGCCAGTTGATTCTGACTCCCAACTGGTCCGTCCCACTGAGCCCCGCTTCTGCCTTCCAGTGTCACGAAGCGGCTGTGTCCATCTACTGCAGCATGCGCAACCAGAGCCTCTGGCACTGGGCCCTGGTGTCCGTGCTGTCCTTGCTGGCCTGCTGCCTTGTCTACTCGCTGACAGGTGAGGCCTGCCTGGGGCACCCCAGATCTGGCGTGGAGCCAGAGGATCTGGGATAATAATAGCGTTTATACAGACCTTACCATGTCCTGGGCGCAGGGCTAGTCTTTTGAGCACCTTTGCTCGTTTAGTCCCCAACAGCCCCCAGGAAAGTCCACGATCCTTGGACGAGGACCCTGAGGCTCAGAGGGCTGCCAACTTGGTATGGCAAAGCTGAGATGCCAGCCCTGGCCTGCCTGTCTCCAAACCCCTGCTCTTCACACCCGGCCCCCAACCCCAGCCTTGCCTGTCTGATGGGATGGCAATAGTGATGATAGTGGTAGCATTAGCATCTGGAGAGTGGTTTCCAGAACACTCTCTTGGGTGCAGTGGATTTGGGCATTCACAGCTGGCACAGTAGGCAGAAGGTCTTCAGAGGTGACTCACAGGGGCTGTGCCACACCCAAGGTCCCACGGCACATCCAGAACACAGCCCAGGGTCTGGCTCAGGTTTTTCTCCAGGCCAGCAGCTCTTTCTCATTGGTCTGTTCCTGGAGCCTCGGATTCAGGAAATCCTGCAGCTCCACAGAGATCAGGCGCTTTGGACGCTGTGGTTACGCAAGTAATGTGCTCCGTGACCTCGGTCTAAGCAGGGGAGGTCCCTGCCGAGCTGTGACTTCTGAGTTGGACCCAAGGATTGTGGATCCTTCCAGATGGTCCAGGGCTGGAGAAGAGCCAGAGCTCTTGGTCAGAGATGCTGTCTCAGGACAGGAGAGGGACCTGACTTCTGCCGTAATGAGCTGTGTTATTCCAGAGAGTTGTCGATGCCCTGGGCCTTGGTTTCCCGCATCAGGAAGATGGGTGCAGGGCCAGCTTCTTTCTCAAGGTGCTGTGAGAGTGGGATGGACGGGGTCGGAAGGCACAGCCGGGTGTTCAATCCACACCCACAAGAACGCGCCTCAGACGGGCCCATGAGCTCTTTGGAAGGACGAGGGAGGGTTGTGCCGGGAAGGAGTTTGAGTCAAAAGAATGGAGGATCATGCAGACTGAGAGCAGGAAAGCCTGGGGAGATTCTAGAACCTTCTATCAGCTCCTGGGGAAAAACCTCAGCAGGGGTAGAGCCAGATGCTGTCAGTGTGTCAGAGCTGAGATGGGGCAGTGGCGTTTCTCGAATCAGCTCTCCGGGCCTCCCCCCTTTTCACTCGCAGGGCTTTACGGCTTCCTGACCTTCGGGACGGAAGTTTCGGCTGACATCCTGATGTCCTACCCCGGCAGCGACGGGGTCATCATTGTCGCCCGGGTCCTCTTCGCCGTCTCCATCGTGACCGTCTACCCCATCGTGCTCTTCCTGGGGAGGTGAGGCCAGCTCGGGGGACACCTGCGCCCCGGTGTGGCCCTGCCCTGCCGAGCGGGTGGGGTGATGGGGGGGGGACTCCAGGCCACCGGGGTGGCGGGGGGCCGGGGGCCGGGGGCAGGGCTGCAGCCCCCAGGAGCCCGGGAGTCCCTGCGGTGCGTGGCCTCCAGGTCGGTGCTGCAGGATTTCTGGAGGAGGGGCTGCTGCTGGGCCTGCGGGCCCCGGGCCCTGGTCGAGCCCTCAGGGCCGTGGGTCCGGATGCCGCTGACCGTCCTGTGGGTCACCGGGACGCTCGCCTTGGCCCTGTTCCTGCCCGACCTCGGCGAGATCATCGGCATCATCGGCGGCATCAGCTCCTTTTTCATCTTCATCTTCCCAGGTGAGGCACCTGCTGCCCGGGCCGCCCGCCTCTGGTCCTGCCCCGTGACTGTCTGGGGAGGCCCGCCCCATGTAGGGGGTCCGCGTGTGGGGGGCGGAAGCTCCGCGTAGACAGGGTGGCTCCCAGCCCCATTTACTGAGCCTGCGCGGGGCCAGGGCTTCACACACCTTCCCTCGCTGACCATCTCAACAGCCCTCAAGAGATGTACCTGGGTGGGCGAGCGGGTGCTGTTATCACCCCGTCCTACTGATGAGAAGATTGAGGCCCGGAGCCCTCCTGGGTGGAGTAGCTGGTGGGTGCAGAGCTGAGTCAACCTCACAGCTTTGTTAGCCCTCCCACTGCTGCCACTTGCTGTGGGATTTGATTTTATTGAAGTGGCTTTTGGTTTTTGTTTGTTTTACTGCTACACCTGCAGCATATGGAGGTTCCCAGGCAATGGGTCGAATCAGAGCTGCAGCTGCCGGCCTGCACCACAGCCACAGCAACGCCGGATCCTTAACCCACTGAGTGAGGCCAGGGATCGAACCTGCGTCCTCAGGGATGCTAGTCAGATTTGTTTCTGCTGAGCCACAATGGGAACTACAATTTTATTTAAGCGTTTTTGATTACGTGAAACTCATATGATTCAGAAGCCCCCCACAAACGTCTTCCTTGCCCCCACCCCAGTGAGGCAGACACAATTTCCGTGATGAATGGCTCCTTAGGGAACCTTCCCAGCCTTAGTGAAGAGGGGAAAATCCGTTCGAATCGGCCTGAGGGTTATTCTTGTCTGGAGACCAGGGAGGCCAAGGCAAGGGGGTGCTCATGGGGCCCCAGACCCCTGCAGCCCCTGGCACTTTCCGATGTGAGTGGTGGGTCCGAGCGCCTGGCTGCCTCCCTTGACTGCGCCCCAACCCTGTCCAGGTCTGCGCTTAAGTCTCCCACACACAGTGAGCTGGATGCCCACGTCCTGTGGGGGCCTTTTAGCCATTTTCTCGTGCCGGACAGGACGGGAGCGACTAGATCCACAGGATCCTTAAGCAGAGCCATCTGGCTTCACATTCCAGCAGCACTATTAGAAAGAAAGGCGCTCCCGTTGTGGCTCAATAGTAACAAATCTGTGAGGATGCGGATTCGATCCTGGCCCTGCTCAGTGGGTAAAGGATCCGGCGTTGCCATGAGCCCTGGTGTAAGTCGCAGGCGCAGCTCAGATCCCACAGTGTAGCTGTGGCTGTGGCGTAGGCTGGGAGCTGCAGCTGCTGATTCGCCCCCTAGCCTGGGAACCTCCATATGCCTAAAAAGCCAAAAAAAAAAAAAAAAAGGAAAAAAATGACAAAGCCAACTGCTCATTGTCAAATGGTTCCCAGGTGTCCGGCCCCAAGGTTGGCCTTTGACTCACACCATCTCATCAGAGGCCCTAGCAGGGAGGGCCGTGTCATTGTCAGGGCGAAGGCCAAGGCGTTAGGGGGTGTTGATGCAGACCCCATAGCTGTGTCCTCTCGTCAGAGGCAGGGTGAGCCCATGGGCCACTTCAGGCCAAGGCTCTGCTGGCCTCTCAGGTCCCTGGGGACGCCGGGTGCCAGCTGAGCCCTCCTGAGTTCAGGGTTGCTTGGGTTCAGCAATGGAGAGCTGGGGTGACCGCGTGCCCCCTCCGCAGGTCTGTGCCTCATCTGCGCCATCAGCGTGGAGCCCATCAGACCCCAAGTTAGGTAAGTGTGTGCGAGGGCTTGGCAGGCGGGCCCGGGGTGTGTTTCCGGCCTGCGGGGCTCCTGCTCTCCTACTGACAAGGGAACTGCTGGCCAGGCTGGGAGGAGGGCCTGGGGTGGCGTGGCTGGGCCAGGACTCGATCCCAACCCAGCACACCGCGTTCTCCTCACTCTGCACGAGGCCCGCCCTTCCACTCCCAGGCTTGTGGTCTGTGGTTGGAGCTTGTGGACTTGGGGTCTTCCCGGAGGGCCCCCATGTGCATCCTTCTCCATCCTGCATGCAAACCCGGGAAGGGTGGGTGCAGGCTGGATCTGAGGCCCACAGACTCCTGAGTTACGGCCACACCCCAGGCACCAGGGCAACATATCCTGTTAGGGCGACAGCAGGTCCTGGTTGGATGACGCCTTGGTGCCGGGCCCCATGTCTGTGCTAAGCCCTTTACCCTCCTGCGCCTGTGGTGCTGGGACATTTCCATCCTACTGGCCCACAGGCGGGTGGCGAGTAAGGGCAGAGCGGGGGTTGGCCATGGAGCCACACACTCACCGCCTCCCTCTTCACGTTGCTGGTTGGACATAAGAATATGGACCGTCCCTTTTTCAGCAGAGCGCCCTCCTCCGGGTCAGCCTGTGATGGGACTGGGCCCTGTGCTCGGCATTGAGGGGCCCAGTCGGACCCTCTGAGAAAGGGCATGTGCACAGCTGTCGGGCCACAGCTCAGCCAGTGCCGGGGACCTGGGAATCTGTGCGGCTCTTGATCCCATTTCACAGGTGTAAAAACTGAGGCCAGTTTTTGCATCTGTGAAACAAGAGACACTAACTCATTTTCTAGGGCTGCTAGGAGGTTTAAATCAACGGAGACCTATTTTCTCACAGTTCTGGAAGCCTGCAGGTCAAAATCAGGGTGTTAGCAGGGCTATGCACCCTCCACAGGTTCTGGGGGGATTCCAGACATGACTTTTTCCTGTTTCTGGTGGCTCCAGGTGTCTGCGGCCCATGTCTGCATCACCCCCATCTCTGCCTCTGTCCTGTGAGGACACCTGTCATTGGGCTTCAGACCCCCCCCCCAACCCCCCGCAAGCCACAGTGATCTCCCTCCCACATCTTTAACTTCATTACGTCTGCAGAGACCATATTTCCATCCAAGGTCATGTTGCCCAGTTCCAGGTGGATGTGAGCTTCAGGGACCATCATTGGGCTCAGTACAGAGGCTCCCACCTGCGGGCCTGGGCCCGTCTGCCCTCCCCCAGCCCCCTGGAGCTGAGCGCGCTCTTGGCGGCAGGACAGGCTCGGCCGGGTTCCCTCCTGGGTAGAGAAGCATTTTTCTGGATGTCTCTAAAGCTGATTTGAGCTTAGCGCCGCCTGATTGCCTGGCCCCCAGCATGGTTCATTCCCTGGCGCCCCTTTCATGTCGAGATGCTTTTGTGTGGGGCCTCCGCCCGGCTTCACAGCGGTTTTTACTGATGGGCTTTTTAATGGTCTTTTTAACCCTAGCGCTGCCTTAGGGCTTTCTGATCCATCAAAGCTGCTGCGAGGAGCCGGCAGCCCGATCACATCTGCCTTTCTGCCCCCTTAAGCTGGCGGTGTGGAGTGGATCGCCCTGAGCCGCCTGTGATGCTGCTTGACTGGAAATGGCCTTTCCATGACGACGGGTCCTTGTGGCCTTTGTTAATGGGGCCATAAATACCCCTGCTGTTTCACCAGAATCTTATCGCGGCCCCTTCGGCACCACTTCTCCTTATGTTATGGAGCCTTGAGGACATGGCCTCGTGGCCACCAGCTTCTGCTGCCTCTGCTCTGGTCCCCCAGCCGTGGTTCCCATCTGTGTGACTTAGGGCTCTCTTCTCCATCCTTACTGCTGGGGGGCTTTAACTCCCACTGCCACAGAAAAGAAGCAGAAAGAAGGGGGTTTGGAAACTAGCAGCTCCCTCCCTGCATTTGTCTTTGATAAAATATTGGGGAGAAAAAAAATACTGGGGAGGAATGAGATTGTGAATAACAGATGGGGTGAGCGGGTTGCTGGGGTGAGCAGGTTGCTGGGTTTTGTTTGTTTGTTTAACTGCTTGAGTACTTTACTCCCCATTGTCTCAGAAACCCATCCCGACAGGTCAGGGAGGATAACTTGAATTTTTTCCTAATTGGTGACTCCATTGGGCTTCCTGTCCCTTTTTTTTTTTTTGTCTTTTGGCCATTTCTTGGGCCACTCCCGCGGCATATGGAGGTTCCCAGGCTAGGGGTCGAATCGGAGCTGTAGCCGCCAGCCTACGCCAGAGCCACAGCAACGCGGGATCCGAGCCGCGTCTGCGACCCACAGCTCATGGCAATGCCGGATCCTTAACCCACTGGGCGAGGCCAGAGATCGAACCCGCAACCTCATGGTTTCTAGTCGGATTCGTTAACCACTGAGCCACGACGGGAACTCCCCATCCTAAGTTTTTTACATGCGATCGTTTCATCTGTGCAAAACTCCGGCACAGCACGTGTTGATGAGGGTTTATTGACTTGGCAGGTGCTGCCTGGAGGCCTGGGGCGTGGTGTCCGTGCTGGTTGGCACGTTCATCTTCGGGCAGAGCACGGTGGCTGCCGTTCTGGAGCTGCTCTGAGGGGCGGCCTGCTCGACTACCCGCGTGCAGCCGTGAGAGCAGTGTACTATCACGATAAAGGTGCTGGCAAAACATACCTTCCGCCTTTCCCAGCTTCTCATTTGGGCGTCTGCTGGTTCGGAGGGTTTTCTGGCACAGTGGTCAGGACGGTCTCAGGGTCCTGCGGCTGCCCTGCCCGTGACCCCCAGCTGGAGGCTTCCCACGGTGGAAATGCCTCCCCTCACAGGCTGGAGGCTAGACGTCAGGGGCAAGGTGTGGGCAGGGCCGCCCGAATTCTTACGACCTCAACTTGACTTGATCACTCAATTGGGACCTGCAAAGATCCTACCTCCCAGTAAGCTCACATGCACAGGTTCTCAGGGTTAAGGCTTCAAGGTAGATTTCTGGGGGCACAGTTGAACCCATAACCTGAGGTAGAACCCTGCTCTGGGGTGTTGGGGTCAAAGACACGAGGTGAGGGCATGGCTTGATGGACGAGAGCCCAGGGGAACTTTGGGGTGGCACCTATTAGGGATGGTAGTGCCCTCAAGCTGGTCTCCGGCCAGGGCACAGGGATGCCAGAATCCTGCCTTTGACCAGGAACTGCCCAGAGCCATCCACACAACCTGTCCATGGCCCCTCTCTAGAAGGGGTGCCCCAAGGAGAGCCTCCTCCCCTTCCCCTGGTCCGTGGTTCCTTCCTGACCCCACCCTATGGGTGAGAGGAGCAGGGGTCTGCCTAGGGCTGGGGTGGGGAGGAGGATGGGGCCAGCTGCTCCCGTGTCGCCATGCCTGCCCGAGCTGACCCGGCCCGGGACCCCCTGGATGATGTTGCTGGATTCAGGCCACTCCTCCGCTGTCCTGGGATGTCTGCCAGAAACCAGCAGTGCCAGAGCCAGAGCGGACACCTCCCTCCAGGTAGGCAGCAGCCATGCTCTGTGTGTGTGTCTGTGTCCAGTTGGTGGTGACAGAACCATTTTGGAGTTGTCTTTGTCCAGCCTCTCCAGCTGTATTGCATTTTTTTGAGATGTAATTAATTTACGTACCACAAAGCCCACCCTTTAAAGTGTCAGTTCAGTGTGTGGCAGATGCACGGTGACGCAGCCATCCTGATAGCTAGTCTGTGTGTTACCATCGCCCCCGAAGAAACCCAGGACCCATGGCCGCGACGCCGCATCCCGCCCTCTCTCCAGTTCCCAGTAACCAGGGAGCTGCTTTCTGTCTCTTGCCTTTTGGGACCTTCCATACGGATGGACTCACAAGATTTGTGGCTTTTTTGTGTCTGGTTCCCTTGGCTTAGCTTAACGTTTTCAAACGCATCCATTTACAGGGGAATCAACCCAGGCTTGAGAAAGTCCAGGCCGCCTGTCCTGTGAGGTGCAGGGTTGGGGTGGGGACTGATTTGGGGTTAAATTACATAGTTGCCTTTTCACTCCAGGGAGTGGCCAAGCAGGGGTGGGGAGGTACCTAGTTGACCATGAGGGGTGGGGGCAGGGATGGGGCTCTGCCCCCCAGCGCCCTGGCTGTGGGGAGACTCCGACCCCATGAGGGGGACACGGGACTCTTCTCTGAGTGCTCTGTGACCAGCCCCACCTGGATCTGCCACACCCTGCAGGGGTCACAGCGTCCTCCTGGACGCCAGCCTCGGAACCTGCACATGTGCCGGGAAAACTGAGTTTATGGAGCATTTCCCACCCTGGCAGCGGCCAGTCAGCACTGTCACTCACTCGCCATTTCTAGCCGGGGACCCCTCTCAGGAGGCAAGGGTCGTACCCTAGAGCCAGGCAGTGTAGTAAGTGGCTTCGGAGTCTGACAACTGGTTTCAAATGTTTCCCATTTGCTTTCTCAAGATTTGGGAAGTTAATGAGCCTCTTCTAAGAATCAGTTTCCCCACCAGCAAAACAGAGCAGGCATCTTGTGTACCATGTGACCTGGGCTTACTGTGTGACAGCTGAAGACGATGTGTGTCCAGCAGCGACCGGGGGACCTAAGCGCCGGTCCTCTGCTTTCCAGAAAAACTCGAGGAGTCAGTGAGCACTGAGCCTGAGCAGCCCAGGGAAACGACGCGGGCCTCGCCCCCAGGCAGGAACGCAGTGGGGTTGGGAAGGACCTGACTCGGGTGCTGAGAGGAGATGAGGGCGGGGGACATGGCTTTCCATCTCCATTTCTGACAGGCCCAGGCGTGCCCCCACTCCGACCGAGCTCACATCAAACACTGAGGGCCAAGGACGGACCGCGGTCAAGGGCGATGCTAGCGCCCCCTGACGTCTGAGCTCGGGAAGGCAGGTAGGAACGCCCCCCACCTCCTGCCCCAGCACTAAGCCCCCGCCCCCACCCCCGGAGTTTGGGACAGCGGTCGGTCCGCGGGGGAGGAAGGGCTCCAGCGGCGCGTGCACGGGATCTAGGTGGTATCACTGGGCTCCGAGCACGAGCCCCGGGTCTGAACACCTGAGCCGGCTGCCAGCTCCTTCCCTGCTCTGTGACCTTGGCCGTGAAAGGCCCTTGTCCTCAAGGTGCTGACACAGTGAAAACCTCCGCGTGCTATTCTTAGCCTCGGTGTCCTTCCACGGACCTAGGGCAGCAGCCTGCCCCTTCCCTCCCTTCTGGCCTCGGCTTTCCATCCTCTTTGTTCGCTCACCCGAAGTTAGGGCAGCCCCTCCCTCCCAGGACAGCAGGAAGGGTGGGCCGAGCCTGTCACTGGATCCCAGTCCACGGTGACCCCTGTGCTTGAGAGTAGAGCCCTGATGTCTCAAGGGGAAGCTGTGAATGGGGCAAAAGCTGTTCTCAGCGGCTTGTTCTCCTGTTCGGGGTGGGTGGGGGGCTGCAGGGCACTCCTGTGACCTGGGCAGGTGCTTTTCCATTGGCCCCAGGCCCCCACGCGACTGCACAGGGACAGGGCCCAGGGCGCGATTGCCCCAGCACCTAAGGAACTGCCCATGTCCCACGCAGGATGGTGACCCCATGCCCCCTGGGGAGGATTTGCGTTTTGAACTGGACCTGAGCAGGAACCCAGGCGAACATCAGTTTGGACAGGTGAGTTGAGCTAAGTTTTAAAAACTGAAATTCATGTAACCCTAAATTCACCATTTACAAGTGTGCAGTGCAGTGGCACTGAGTCCACTCACAAGGTGGGGTCACCACCACCTCCGTCTGGTTCCCAAACCCCTCCCTGCTCCCGCCCCCTAGTCCTGGCAGCCACTGATGGGTTTGCATTTCTATAGATTTGACTCCTCTGGCCATTTCCTGGGAGTGCCTGGCTTCTTCCACTCAGAATAATGTTTAAGGGTCACCCATGTCAGGGCCTGCTCAGTACTTCATTCCTCTTTTATGGCTGAATAATATTCCACCACACAGATAGGCCCCATTCTGCCCATTCATCCACAGGGGGGCATGGGTGGTGTTTCTGCCCTTTGGTTATTGCGAATAAGCTGCTCTGAACATATTTGCACAAGTACCTGCTTAAATGCGTCTGTTCTCTTGGGCATTGTATATACACCCAGGAGTGGAACTGCTGTGTCCTAGGGTAATTCCATCTTTAACCGCTTTCAGAGCCCGAGGGGGTATCCTAATGCATGAACATGGGGCTGTTGCTCCCCACATGTCTACACTGTGGGGGGAAGTGGTTGGAGCACAGGACTGGAGGCAGACATCTGCTCTGGGTTTGGAGAGAAGCAGTGCCGCTTGCTTGCTGTGTGACCTCCGGTGAGTTGCTTGCCCTCTCTGGGTCTCGGTTTCCCCCCCTGCCTGTCATAGGATTGCGGTGGAAACATGGCACCCACCCAGTGCCTGATGCTCTGCCTGGCACTGGAGTATATGTAGTGGAGGCTCACACCTTTTTGGGTTGAAAAACTTCTCTTCAGATCCTTTTCCACCCACTCAGAATGGGGGAGCTCTAAGTGCTCGTGGGCTGCCGTCGGCACAGTTCCACATGATGGGGAGAGCTCGGGCAGGCGGGAGGCCCGACACCCCAGTTCCAATTCCGCAGCTGCGCCTCCACCAAAGAGTTTTCAAGGAGCTGAGCTGCTCGGATGGTCCCAGCCTCAGGACCCCCTGCAGTGGCCTGAGCCAGGCAGCTCCTCATCTCCACAGTAGGCTCTGAGAGGCTGGCTGCAGGGACTGCTCGGGGGCAGAGCTGGGACTTCATTCTGCATTTCTGCTTTCAGCAAGCCCCCCTGGCTTCTTGGTTTTGTGTGAGTTTTTTGTGTGAGCGGCTGCCTCAAACCCTGAGAGCAGGGGGTGGGGCCCAAGGCGGGAGCAGGGACCTGCCACAGCAAGCAGGGCCTTCAGGGCTCCAGGCAGCTGGACAGGACAGTGTGACAGAGCCTCCCCCGGAGGTGGTGGCCTCAGGAATGACCCCAGCTCCCAGCTGGGGCTGCATGTTCAGAGCAGGAGCTGGAGAGCTGCCCGCCTGGTCCGGCCCTGAGCGTGGAGGCCCTTGTCCCCTCCGCTCCCCCAGCCGCCCTCTCCTTCCTGTCCCCTGAGACTTCTGAGTATTGTCTCTCCTGCTCCCCCAGACAGAGAAATAGGAGCGAGGAAGTTAGAGCGACAGAGGACCTGGAATTGGACTGCAGTCCTGTTGAAGCCTGGGCCTTGGTCCCCTTTCGTGCTGAAGCCTTTGTGTTTGGCTCCTAGGGGGTGGTGACCTCAAGGACCTTGGCACAGCCTGATTGAGTGGCTCGGTTTACCCCGGGGCCACTGGGCAGCAGCTCCGCCTCCAGAAGGGCTGTAGGCTAAGGTGAGTCAGGACCCACCCCAGTGGGAACAGATCACTGCGGCTCTGGTGCCCTTGGTGGCGGGCAGTCACCTCCCTGTCACACACCAGTGCTGGGAGAATCAGGTGGCGCCTGCACCCGTCACAGGGAGGGGACCACCCTCAGCCTGGCCTCTCCTGGACCCTCCCCTGATTTCCGTCTGTCCGGTTGCTGACATGATCTGTAACCACGAGGACAGACGCTTTGCTAAACGAAGTCTTACTGAACCAGGGGAGGGTCTTAAGGACCCCCTAAACCTGGCATTTGTTGAAATACGTACCTCATAGTTATCACTTTACAGCTCAGAAATCTGGGGTGACGGGGCTCGTCGGGGCCCCCATGCATCCTGGCCACAGCACGCTGCCCAAGCTTATTGTCATCAACTAGAAACCGGGAGACAAACACGCAGCGGTCCCCAGCGGGATTTTATTTGGTTCTGTCCCGGGCTGCTTGCCTCACAGGGCACTGGCTACGCGGGATCTACGGCCGCCTGCGGGCTCGGCCCGGGCCTAGGGCGGGCACTACAGGGTCTCGGCTCCTACCAGGTAGAGTGGCAACCAGGAGGGGGAAAGAGGGGGAGTCCTGCTGAGGCCAGGCCGGCCGGGGACATGGGGGCTGGTCATGCGATGGGGGAGGCAGGGGCTGCCTCCAGGAAGCCCCCCATCCCCACTGCGCTCTGGCTCCAGCAGGGCCCCAGCAGCTCAGACGGTGCTCTGCCACCAAGGGGGGGGGGAGCTAGGGGGGCCCTCCTTCACTTCTGACAGCAGGAGAGACACTGGTATTTGGAGTATATGGAAAAGAGCTCGGATACCAAAGATGCTAGAAAAGAGTGGTCGTCCTTCGTCAGAGGGAGCCGGGCGGGTGGCAGGCTCGTCCATGGGGCCTCAGTCGCGGCCCAGGGTGCACCAGGCGGCTGGGAGGGGACAGGAGAGGGGGTACTGAGGCTATGGGACAGCAGCCCCTTCTCCGTGTCCTGCCCCTCCCTTAGCCCGTGCCAGCTCTGCAGAGAGCGCCCTGGGGACGGTGGTGCACAAAGCAAGGCACAGGGTCCCTGGAGGGCGTGAGGATGCTTGCCTGTGGTCCCAGGGGCAAGTCTCCTGCCCGTGGAAGGAATGAGGGTGGGGACCCCACCGCAGGGCCTGCCTGGGACCTGGGGAGCTTTCTGGGCCTATGACAGGTCCACCACCTGCTGGGACCGCCCCCCAGCCTTTGGTCATGCCTGAGGCCTGGCCTCCCTGCCCCACCACCCTTTCACCCCCTGGGGAACTCAGATGGGGCTCCAGCGCCAGCAGCTAAAGGACAAAATAGGAGTCTGGCAGGCCTGGGCCTCGGCCCGCCATTTCTGCTGGGCCTGGGGCGTCCCCATTCCCTGAGGCCAGGCTTCCCCGTCCCCTACCTGGCACCGCGATCCGGGAGAGCACCTCGGGCTGGCTCAGCGTGTCCACCTTGACGTGGCGGAAGGCCTTGCACACGGGGCTCTGCAGGTGCCTGCAACAGGGGGGAGCCGCTGGTGAGCCGCCGGGGGCCCCTTCTGACCCTGGCTCTGCCGGGGCTGGGGGCTTAGACACCTGGCAGGAGACCCCAGGGCTGACTGCTGGGGGCACGGGGAGGACAGCCTGGTGCTCACCTCCCCACGACCGACCTTAAATGGAAGAACTTACTTGCAGGATTTGCTCCGTGGGCAGTTTCAAAATAAGAACAACTTGGGCCTCAGCTGCCATGGCTGGTCGGGTACCCCGATTCAGAGCCCAGCCTCCGAGGGCCATGAGGGGCCACACCCCCTTAAGAAAGGCCACCCCCAGCTGCACGGAGGGCCAGCATCCTGAGTGGTGGGCGCAGCTGGAACCCCAACTCTGATCACCAGCCCCCCCCCCCCCAAGCACCCGCTGGGACTCAGAAAGGACCTGGAAGCCGGTGCAGGTACGCCCCTTCCCCGTGTCCCACCGAACCCGCCCCCGAAGCCTCGTCGGCCCCGGGCGCGGCCAGGCTCACCTCTTCCACTCCTCCTCCGTCTCCCAGAACTCGTAGACCACGAAGGTGATGCCGTCTGCCAGCCTCACGGCCGTGACGCTGCAAGGAGACGAGAGACCCGCATCAGTGAAGGGACCGGGCTGCCACCTGCCTGCTCGTTCAGGCCCCTCCCCTCTGCACCAGACGGGGCGTCCCCAGAGCCAGTCCCTGGGGGGCTCTGAGACCCTGGAAACACAAGGTTGGTAGAAGCCACAGTGGCAGGAGTGGTCCAGGACAGAAGCAACTTGTCCCCACCCCGAGGCTACTTCGGAACATGTGACCTTCCTGATCAGAAACACCCAAAGCCTCCGGGACGGGCCCAGGAGTCTGACCAGCTGAATGCAGCTCCCCCACCTGGAAGGAGGCCTGGCCCCTCTGCAGGGTCCCCGGCCTCAGGGGGCTGAATGAATTACAATGTAACCCCGTTTACAAAGGCTTTTCAATTCCCTCCCTTTAAAAACAAAAGCTTTTGACTCCTGCCCTTAATGAGAAGGGGAATGAGGGAGGGAGTTAAACTTAGCTAGAGGAGTTCCTGTCGTGGCGCAGCAAAAAAACGAATCCGACTAGGGACCATGAGGTTGTGGGTTCCATCCCTGGCCTCGCTGGGTGGGTTAAGGATCTGGTGCTGCCGTGAGCTGAGGTGTAGGTCGCAGCACGGCTCGGATCCCGCGTGGCTGTGCTGTGGTGTAGGCCAGTGGCTACAGCTCCGATTAGACCCCTGGTCTGGGAACCTCCACATGCCGTGGATGCGGCCCTAAAAAGACAAAAGACAAAAAATGTTAAGAAGCAGAGGAAGGGGGCGGGGATGTTGCAAGTGAGAAATTTCCCAGCGGAGGTTGGTTGAGAGGTTTTAAAAGAAATAGGCTCAATTTTGTTTTAGTTTTGGTGTTACTCCCTGAATCTTCAATAAAAGTCTACTCAAAAAAATAAAAGTATCTCCCACCTGCCACGTTTCTCCTTCATCATCCCTAATTTTTTTTTTTTTTTTTTTTAAGGCCGCACCTGGGGCATATGGAGGTTCCCAGGCTAGGGGTCTAATCGGAGCTAGAGCCACCCACCTATGCCAATGCCACACCAGATCCAAGCTGTGTCTGTGACCTACACCACAGCCCATAGCAATGCTGGATCCTTAACCCACTGAGCGAGGCCAGCGATTGAACCTGCATCCTCATGAATTCTGGTCAGATTTGTTTCTGCTGAGCCACGACGGGAATGTACGTAATCCCTAATTTAATCCTTAAAAGTAGGAGCATCAGACGTGGTTCCAATCCCAGGGGACCAGTGGCTTACCTGTATGAACCGCAGACCATCCGCCTCTTTGAAAACAGGACGGATAGACCCTGGCTGGAGGCCCCCCTGCCCAGGGGAAGGAGCCTCCAAGGCGGTGGCCCCCTGGAGAAGTGGAGGCCATGCCTCCAGAGTCTCATCCTTTAAAGACACCCCATCTGGCCTCTCACCGTGTTCTGGGTCCCCGTCCTCTTTCCTGTGCTCAGCAGCTCAGAGCCCCAAGCCTCCCCTCCAAGGGGATGTCCTGCCCTGGGGGGGTGGCTGCCGTGTCTCTACAGGCAGTTCCAGGTTCTGCCGTGCAGGACAGAGCATGGAAACAAGGCCGCATCGTGTCAGTAGCTCATTGCGTTCCAGCCTATCATCACCCGTGAGGCTGAGAGAAGGGGGGCTGGGCATGCAGGGCCCCCCACCCCCACGGCCCTTCCAAAAGGCACACCCCCGTTACGGGCCTGCCCCTTGGTTGACAGAGGTCACCAAGCAGCGTGGTTCATCTGAGCCTGCTTACTGCAGCAGGGCGAGGGCAGCAATTATGCTGACTGCATGCTCTTGGCCAAGGCACGGATTGCTTTTCAGTGGGGGCGGGGGGGAAGAGGCCTCTGGGCAGGTGGGGAGACACAGCAAAGCTCAGGGTGCAGGGAGGACACACAGTCATTCAACAAACAGATGGGAAACTCCGAGGTCTGCTGCCTCCTCTTGTCCCCCCTCAGCCCCCTCTCCTTCCACGTTTTCTCCCGTGGTGACCACACAGCTCCTGGGACTCTGGGTGACCTCTCTTGCGCCCACCATGCACAAGATCTCCCCACCTGCAAGTCAGCACCTCCACGGGCATCTGGAGTTGAATGTGGCTCGTGTGACATCCCCGCCCCCAGCCCTGACCTTCCCCGACTTCCCAGCTCAGCACGCGGCCCGAGCCTCGATCAAGTTTCTGAAGCTAAAGAATCTCGGATTCCACACGCCTCCTCCTCCTACACCGGCCCCATCTCAGCCACGGCCAAGTCTGGTCAGCCTCGCTCCAAAACAGATCCCAGCTCTGCCCAGGGCGGGCCAAGGCCAAGTGCCCCTCCGGGGGCTGGCAGTGCCTCTCTCCCTGGCTGCCCAGCAGCACGCTTGTCCTCACCCCTTCTTCACACAAGGGCCAAAGGGTCCCCTCCTGCCTCATCCTCTCCCACGTGGTCCCTGGTACCTGGACCAGGCAGAGGCTTTGGGTGGACACGAGAGGGGCCTGTCACCGCCCTGGCCCTCTCCCACCCTCGCTCTGTCATGCCACACCGGCTGCTGGCTAGTCACCTGCCTCTGGTTCTGGGGGAGGGGCTGCTCCTCACTCAGGCCTCGGTGCAGGTGCAGTCCCTCCCCTGAGCCCCCTCTTCCCTAGGCTCTGCCCCCGAGGCCCGGAGTCTACAGCTACTGTCTGCTGGGCACTGAAGGGGGGTTGGGGGGGTACAGATGGGAGATGGGGCTCTCGCTCCTCTGGGACCACCCCCAGCACGGAGGAGAGCTGCCAGCCTCTGGCTCTGAAGCCACGGGCAGCAGAGGTTGAGGCCCCTGAGGGCAGCCGCACAGCAGCTGTAGCAGCTAATATGGAGCAGGCACTGGGGCGGCACTGGCTACCTGCCTCCACGGTCCTGACCTCATGGATGCCTCCAGCCACCCCAGGGAGTGGGTCCTGTGAACGGTCCCACTTTACAGATGAGTAAGTTGAGGTCAGGGAGAGGATGGCACTCGCCACGTTTGCACAGCAAGGAAGAGCCTGAGCTAAGACTTGAAGCCAGCGCCTGTCACCACCCAGCTCCTGCAGCCACCCTGCTAGGCACTTCTCTGGGGTCTGGAGTGTGGCTGGTCCCCTGGCCCCCAGTACCCCACCCTCGGCTTACTCACTGGAAGCAGTGCCTGGCTCCGGAGGTGCCCCGCAAGTATTGACGCAAGGAGCCCAGGAACTCCCCCAGCTGCTCGGGACACACGGCCATCTCCTGCCGGACGAGCTGCAGATGCTGTGGGGACACGGGGCGAGTCAGCCGGCCCTCCCCCACCCAGCCCCCAGGCCGGGACCCAGCCCCGCCCCCCCCCCCCGCCCCCAGCAGGACAGGGCAATTTGGTCAAAGTAAAACCCACCCCCACTGCACACACACTTTTCTTACACATGAAAACTGGCGAAAAATGAGTAAAATTAAGATTAAGCCAAATGCAGGAAGCAGTCCCATCAATGCTGGAAAACAGGCAAGGGGGTTTCAGGGGGTTCTAGAGAGATTGGGAGCTGCCTGCAAGGCACTGGGTCCGAGACAGCGCAAAAGGAGTGACCCAGAAATTGTTTCTGATTCGATCAGTGTTTTGACATCACTGTCTTGCTGACCCTGCTGCGCCAGGCCAAACTGGTCACAGCCCTGGAGCCTCGAAGAGCATGCCTGGGGGTGGGGTGGCCAAGTGTGGGGGCTGCAGGTGGTGGTCCGGGGGTGGGGGGAGTTGTCAGGGACATCGAGCCACCTGCACCTTGCGTCCTGGCTCGGGCAGGGGTGGGGCCCCGAGGTCCTCACCATATTGGTGCCTTCTTCATCCAAGAGATGCTGCTGAAGGTCAAACCACAGGGTCTGTAACAGCAAAGCGGGAAGAGGTGCTGGAGACAGAGGCCACCTCTGCTAGGGAGGCTTCCAGGAGCATCGCAATGACCTCCGAGCACCCAGGGCCATCACAGAGCGCCAGCCCCTCTTCCCCAAGCTTCAGGGGGCTCTGGAGTCCCTGAGCAGGTGGGAGCTCCCAGGGGCCAGGGCCAGCCCAGCCTCCAGGCACAGGGCTGGCTCAGAGGAGATCCCTGAAGCCAGGCTGGCAGACCAAGCAGAGTAAGTGGCACAGATCGCTCATGGCTGTGGCATCTGGGGGCAATGGAGCCACAGAGGCCAAACAGAGCTGCTTCAGAGACTACACAGGAGGCTCTGTTCTGAATCCATGATGCTGGGTTTTGGCCCCAATTGTGGGCAACAGCATTGAGCTTCTGCCACAACTTCCAAGTCACCGCCAATCGTAACCCCTGGGGCCTCGTGGTCCGAGCTCGCTGGCCTCCCGCAGACCCTGGGCTAAACACTGTATACCTAAATCTTACTAAACTTTCCAGACTCCCTGAGGCTGAAGCTGCCCCACTGTGAGCACTATGGAAGCGGGAACCCTATAGGCTCTCTTCCGACCACATGCTGGCATCTGTAATGGTGCCTGGTACCGCATGCACATGCAGGGGTCACTGTTTCAGAACAGAGAACCTCAAGGCCACGAAAAGGTCAAAGATCAGAGCCCGAGTCTGAGGCTGGGCCCCTCGCCGCCTCATCCACAGAATCATGAACCTTCATCCTTTAACTCGGGCACCCCACTCAGTGCCACCTCTGTGCCCACCTCTGTCCATCCAACACCAGGACGGCCCATGTCTGTGACACGATCCCACACCCAGGTCTGTCTTCCCTACACAAGCACGTGAGGGAGGCACGTCAGCTGGTTGTTGAGGAAAACAGAGCAGCAGATGCGCAGGCCCCAGACCCTTGCAGTCACCACCTGCAAATTCTTTTTTTTTTTTTCTTTTTTTAGGGCTTCTCATGCAGCATATGGAGGTTCCCAGGCTAGGGTCCAATCGAAGCTGCAGCTGCTGGCCCACACCACAGCCACAGGAATGTGGGATCCAAGCCATGACTTTGACCCACACCATAGCTCACGGCAATGCTGGATCCTTAACCCACCAAGTGAGGCCAGGGATCGAACCTGTGTCCTCAAGGATACTAGTTGGGATGGTAACCTGCTGAGCTGCAATGGGAACATTCTTGAAATTCTTAATATTTGAACCAAGGGTCATACACACTCATTTTGTGCTGGGCCCATGAATTACACAGCCAGTCACAGGGAGGGACTGACTTTTTGGGGACATGGGTGTGGATGTAGGTTTTGTTGGTGGCCAAGGTCTGCCTAGCAGGGCATGTCTTTCCCTCATTTTAAAACTGTGTAGCTATTGGAGTTCCCGACATGGCGCAGTGGTTAACAAATCTGACTAGGAACCATGAGGTTGGGGTTCGGTCCCTGCCCTTGCTCAGTGGGTTAATGATCCAGCATTGTCGTGAGCTGTGGTGTAGGTTGCAGATGCGGCTCGGATCCCGCGTTGCTGTGGCTCTGGCGTAGGCCGGTGGCTACAGCTCTGATACGACCCCTAGCTTGGGAACCTCCATATGCCGTGGGAGCAGCCCAAGAAATAGCAAAAAGACAAAAAACGAACAAACAAAAACAAAACAAAACAAAAAAACTGTGTAGCTATTCATTTTGTATCCTGAAACTTTACCAAATTCATTAATGAGCTCTAAGAGTTTTCTGGTAGCGTCTTTGGGATTTTCTATGTATAGTATCAAGTCATCTGCAAACAGCTACAGTTTTAATTCGTCTCTTGAATTCCTATACACTAACAACAAGAGATCAGAGAGAGAAATTAAGGAAACAATTCCATTTACCATTGCATGAAAAAGAATAAAATGCTTAGGAATAAGCCTACCTCAAGAGGCAGAAGATCTGTACTCTAAAAACTGCATGATGCTGATGAAAGAAATCAAAGATGACACGAACAGATGGAACGATATACCATGCTCTTGGACTGGAAGAATCAACACAGTCAAAATGACTGTACCACTCATGGCAATCCACAGATTCAATGCAATCCCTATCAAATTACCAAGAGCACTCTTCACAGAACTGGAAACATTTTTTAAATTTGTATGGTAATGCAAAAGACCTCAAATAGCCAAAGCAATCTTGCAAAAGTAAAACAGAACTGGAGGAATGAGGCTTCTAGACCTCAGACTACACTACAAAGCTACAGCAATAAAAACACTATGGTACTGGCACAGAAATAGGAATATCTCAAAGGAACAGGAAAGAAGGGCAAGAAATAAACCCAGGCACCTATGGAAACTAATCTATGACAAAGGAGGCAAGAATATACAACGGAAAAAAGTCTCTTCATTAAATACTGCTGGGAAAACTGGACAGCTACATGCAAAAAAAATGAAATTAGAACATTCTCGAACACCATACATGAAAATAAACTCAAAGTGCATTAAATTTAAGTCCAGGTACTATAAAACTCCTAAAGGAAAAAACAGGTGGAACACTCTGACATAAATCACAACACTATCTTTTTTGATCCACTCCTAGAGTAATGAGAATAAAAACAAAGATAAACAAATGGGACCCAATTACAATTAAAAGCTTCCACACAGCAAAGGAATTTTTTTTTTTTTTTTGTCTTTTTGCCCTTTCTAGGGCAGCTCCCACGGCATATGGAGGTTCCCAGGCTAGGGGTCGAATCGGAGCTGTAGCCGCCACCCTACACCACAGCCACAGCAACACCAGATCTGAGCCACATCTGCGACCTACGCCACAGCTCACGGCAACGCCGGATCCTTAACCCACTGAGCGAGGCCAGGGATCGAACCTTCAACCTCATGGTTCCTAGTCGGATTCATTAACCACTGAGCCATGATGGGAACTCCAAAGGAAACCATTTTATTAAAAAATGAAAAGACAACCCACAGAATGGCAGAAAATCCTTGCAAACAAGCAACCAACAAGGGATTAATCTCCAAAATATATAAATAGCTCATGCAGCTCAATATCAAAACACCAGCAATGCAGGAGTTCCTGTAGTAGCTCAGTGGTGACGAACCTGACTAGGATCCATGAGGACACAGGTTCAATCCCTGGACTCACTCAGTGAGTTAAAGGATCTGGTGTTGCTATGGCTGTGGTGTAGGCTGGCGCCTACAGCTCTGATCTGACCCCTAGCCTGGGAACTTCCATATGCTGTGCATGTGCTCCTAAAAAGACAAAACAAACAAAAACCCCAGCAATCCAGGACACTCTACTCAGCAAGGTTATCATGTAAAATATAAGGAGAAATAAAGAATTTCTCAGACAAACGAAAACTAAAAGAATACAGCAATACTAAACCTATCCTAAGAGAAATATTGAAAGGTCTTCTCTAAATAGAAAAGAAGTAAGAAGATATAGGATGCAGATATTGGAAGCAAGGAGATACAGATACTGGAAAACTGGAAAGCAGTCACTTAAGTAAGCGTGAATACAGATCAAAGAGAAAAAAAACTATTTGTGAAAGCAATAATAAACAAAAGGAAGAACAAAAGGATAAACATGAAAATGGAAAAAAGGACAGTCAAAATCATAAAATGTGGGGAAGGAGAGTAAGAACATCTAGATTCTTTTTTTTTTTTTTTTTTGTCTTTTGTCTTTTTGTCTGTTGTTGTTGTTGTTGCTGTTGATGCTATTTCTTGGGCCGCTCCCGCAGCATATGGAGGTTCCCAGGCTAGGGGTTGAATCGGAGCTGTAGCCACCGGCCTACGCCAGAGCCACAGCAACGCGGGATCCAAGCCGCGTCTGCAACCTACACCACAGCTCACGGCAACGCCGGATCGTTAACCCACTGAGCAAGGGCAGGGACCGAACCCGCAACCTCATGGTTCCTAGTCGGATTCGTTAACCACTGCGCCACGACGGGAACTCCTAGATTCTTTTCTTTAGATTGTGTTTGAGCCCACAGGACTACAATACAAAGTAAGCACATATAGGAAAGGTTAACATACTTACAGAGCAACCACAAATCAAAAACAAACAATAGATTCACAAAAACAAAAAAGAACACAAGCATAAAATAAAAGGAAATGATCAAACCACAAAAAGAAAGGAACAAAGAAGAAACACAGAATCAACTGGAAAATAAGGTTTAAAACAGCAGTAAATACATATATATCAATAATTACCTTAACTGTCAATGGGCTGAAGGCTCCAACCAAAAGTCAGAGTGGCAGATTGGATTAAAAAAAGAAATAACCAACAGTCTACAATATACTGCCTACAAGAGACTCACCTTGGGGCAAAGGACACATATAAATTGAAAGTGAGGGGATGGAAAAATGTTTCATGCAAATGGAAATGGAAAGTGGGAGTTGTAATACTCTTATCAGACAAAACAGACTGTAAAACAGAAGTCATTGGGAAAGATAAAGGACACTATTTAATGATAAAAGGATCAATTCAAGAAGAGGACATTACACTCGTCAATATATATGTCCCTAATATAGAGGCACCCAAATACATAAAACAAATATTAACAGATATAAAAGCAGAAATTGATGGGAATACAATTATAGTATGAGACTTTAACACCCCACTCACACCAATGGACAGATCTTCTAGACAGAAAGCCAACAAGGCAACAGAGATCCTAAATGACACAATAGAACAGTTAGACTTAATTGATTTTTTCCAGGACATTACATCTAAAAACCCCAGAATATTTAGACTCTTTTAAAGTGCACATACAACAATCTCTAGAAATGACCAGATACTAGGTCACAAAACTAACTTCAACAAGTTTAAGGGTACAGAAATTATTTCAAGCATCTGCTCTGACCACAACAGCATGCAACTAGAAATCAACCAAGGGAAAAGAAATGAGAAAAAACCAACTAAACAACTAAACAACATTCTACAAAACAAACAAACAAAAAACAAAACAAAACACAATAGGTCGATGAGGAAATCAAAAAGGAAATTTAAAAATACTGTGAGATAACAAAAGAAAAGCCAAAAACCAAATGATCATCTCAACAGAGGCAGAAAAAGCATTACAAAATCCAAAATCCATTCATGATAAAAACTTTTACCAGGCGTTCCCGTCGTGGCGCAGTGGTTAACGAATCCGACTAGGAACCATGAGGTTGCGGGTTTGGTCCCTGCCCTTGCTCAGTGGGTTAACGATCCGGCGTTGCCGTGAGCTGTGGTGTAGGTTGCAGACGCGGCTTGGATCCCACGTTGCTGTGGCTGTGGCTCCGATGAGACCCCTAGCCTGGGAACCTCCATATGCCGCGGGAGCGGCCCAAAGAAATAGCAAAAAGACCAAAAAAAATAAACAAACAAACAAAAAAAAACCTTTTACCAAAGTGGGTATAGAGGGAACATACCTTAACATAATCAAAGCCATTTATGACAAATTCACAGCAAATATAATACTCAATGAAGAAAAGCTGAAAGCCTTCCCGCTAAAATCTGGAAAAAAACAAGTATGCCCATTCTCACCACTTTTATTTGGCATAGTATTGGAAGTCCCAGCCACAGCGATTGGACAAACAAAAGAAATAAAAGGTATCCAAACAGGAAGAGAAGAGGTAAAATTGTCACTGTATGAAGATGACATGATTCTTTATATAGAAAACCCTAAAGACTCCACACAAAAAGTACCTGAACTGATCAATGAATTCAGCAAAGTGGTAAGACACAAGATTAACATTCAGAAATTGGTTGCATTTCTGTATACTGACAATGAAATATTAGAAAAGGAATATAAAAATACAGTATCATTTAAAATTGCACTCCCCCAAGAGTTCCCATTGTGGTGCAGTGGAAAAGAATCCGACTAGGAACCATGAGGTTGCAGGTTCAATCCCTGGCCTCGCTCAGTGGCTTAAGGCTCTGGCATTGCCGTGTGCTGTGGTGTAGATTGCAGATGCGGCTTGGATCCTGCGTAGCTGTGGCAGAGGCTGGCACCTGTAGCTCTGACTTGACCCCTAGCCTGGGAATCTCCATGTGCTGTGGGTGTGGTCCTAAAAAGATAAGGAAGGAAGGAAGAAAGAAAAAAAAACATCCAGCCCCCAAAATTACATACCTAGGAATAAACCTGACCAAGGAGTGGAAGGACTTAAATGCTGAGAACTATAAAACATTAATTAAGGAAATTAAAGAGGATTCAAAAGAAATGGAAAGATATTCCAGGCTCCTAGATTGGAAGAACAAATATTGTTAAAATGGCCATCCTACCCAAAGCAATCTACAGATTCGATGCAATCCCTATCAAATTACCCATGACACTTTCCTTTTTTTTTTTTTTAGGGCCACACCCATGGCATATGGAGGTTCCCAGGCTAGGGGTCGAATCAGAGCTACAGCTGCTGGCCTACACCACAGCCACAGCAATACCAGATCTGAGCCATATCTGAACCACAGAAGACTCAGAATTGCCAAAGTAATCCTGAGGGGAAAAAACAAGCAGGAGGCATAACTCTCCCAGATTTCAGACGATACCATAAAGCTCCAGTAATCAGTAGAGTGTGGTACTGGTGCAAAAACAGACACACAGACCAATGGAACAGAATATAGAACCCAGAAACAAACCCAGATGTGTATGGTCAATTAATCTTCGACAAAGGAGGCAAGAATATGAAATGGGAAAAGTGTCTTCAGCAAGTGGTGCTGGGGAAACTTGACTGCTCCATGTCAATCAATGAAACTAGAACATACCCTCACACCATGCCCCCAAATAAACTCAAAATGGCTTAAAGACTTAAACATAAGATGCGATCAAACTCCTAGAAAAGAACATAGGCAAAACATTTTCTGACATCAACTGTACAAACGTTTTCTTAAGTTAGTCTCCCAAAGCAATAGAAATAAAAACAAAAATAAGCCGATGAGACCTAGTCAAACTTACAAGCTTTTGCACAGCAAAGGAAACCATTAAAAAAAAAGAACCTACGAATAGGGGAAATGTTTCCTTGATGCAACCAAGAAGGGCTTAATCTCCAAAATATACAAACAACTCATACAACTCAACAACAACAACAACAAAAGAACAACCCAAGTGAAAAATGGGCAGAAGACCTAAACAGACATTTCTCCAAAAGAGACATACGGATGGGCAACAAGCACATGAAAAAATGCTCGAGATCACTCATTATTAGAGAAATCCAAATCAAAACTACAGGAGCTGGACTACATAGTCTCTGCCATGTGAGGGCCCAGTGAGAAGGTGGCTGCCCACAAACCAGCAAGAGAGCCCTCGCCTAGGAGTTCCTGTCGTGGTGCAGTGGTTAATGAATCCGACTAGGAACCATGACATTGCGGGTTTGATCCCTGGCCTTGCTCAGTGGGGGAAGGATCTGGTGTTGCTCTGGCTATGGTGTAGGCTGGCGGCTACAGCTCCGATTAGACTCCTAGCCTGGGAACCTCCATATGCTGCAGGTGTGACCCTAGAAAAGACAAAAAAAAAAAAAAAAAGAAAAAAAGAAAAAAAACAGAAGAAATCAATAAAACCAGGAGCTGGTTCTCTGGAAGGGTCAACACAGTGATAAACCTCTGACCAGGCTCACCAAGAAGAGAGGGACCCATAAGCAAAGTAAGAAATGAAAAAGGAAAAATCTCAACTGATAGCTGCAGAAATACAAAACACCTTATGACTATTCTCATTTGTCTTTTGGGGCCACACCAGTGGCACATAGAGATTCTCAGGCTAGGGGTCTAATGGGAGCTGTAGCCGCCGGCCTACACCACAGCCGCAGCAACATGGTATCTGAGCCGCATTGGTGATCTACACCGCAGCTCATGGCAACACCAGATCCTTAACCCTGAGTGAGGCCAGGGATCGAACCTGTGTCCTCATGGATGCCAGTCAGATTTGTTAACCATTGAGCCACGATGGGAACTCCCCAAACACCTTGAAGGAATGCTATGAACAATTATATGCCAACAAATTTGACAACCTAGAAGAAACGGACAACTTTCTAGAAACATACAGCCCACCAAAATTGAATCAAGAAGAAATAGATTTCTATTTATCAGATGAATTACTAGACATGAAATAGAATATGTAATTTAAAAACTCCCTACAAACAAAAGTCCAGGACCAGATGGCTTCACAGGTGAATTCTACCAAACACACAAAAAACAACTTGTACCCATTCTTCTTAAACTCTTCCAAAAGAAGAGGGAACACTCCCAAAGACATTTTATGAAGCCGTCATCATCCCAATAACAAACCAGACAAAGCTATCACCAAAGAAGAAAATTATAGGGCACCATCTTTGATGAATATAGATGCAAAAGTTCTCAACAAAATTTTAGCAAATCAAATCCAACAACATATAAAAATGATTATACACCATGCCCAAGTGGAATTCATCCCAGGTTCACAAGGAGGGATCAACATACACAAATCAAACAATGTAATACACCACATTAACAAAAGAAAAGTAAAAAAAAAAAAAAGTGATCATCTCAACAGATGCAGAAATAGTATTTCACAAAATCCAACATCCATTCAGAAAAGAAAATCTTACCAAAGTGGGTACAAAGGAAACAAATCTCAACATAATAAGAGCAATCTATGCAAACCTACAAGCAATATTTTATTTTTAAATTTTTTTTCTTTAGGGCTGCAGGTGCAGCATATGAAAGTTCCCAGGCTAGGGGGGTTGAATCAGAGCTGCGGCTGCTGGCCTATGCCACAGTCACAGCAATGCCAGTTCTGAGCCAAGTCTGTGACCTACACCACACCTCTGTGACCTATACTGCAGCTTGTAACTATGCAGGATCCTTAACCCACTGAGTGGGGCCAGGGATCAAACCTATATCCTCATGCATACAAGCTGGGTTTGTTTCCACTGAGCCAGTACGGGAACTCCCCCCACAGCCAATATAATACTCAACAGAGAAAAGCTGAAAGCCTTCCAGCTAAAATCTGGAACAAGAGAAGGATTCCCACTCTCACCACTTTATTCAACAAAGTAGCGGAAATCCTAGCCACAGCAATCGGATAAGATAAAGAAATAAAAGGTATCCAAATTGGAAGGGAAGAGGTAAAACTGTCACTAAATGCAGATGACATGATTCTATATATAGAAAACCCTAAGGACTCATACAAAAACTTCCCGACCTAATAAATGAATTTAGCAAAGGAGCAGGATGCAAGATTTAACATTCAAAAACTGCTTGCGTTTTGGTATACTAACAATGAAATACCAGAAATGCAATGTAAAAAAAAAAAAATTTTTTTTTATTTTTTGTTTCATCACACCTGAGGCAGATGGAAGTCACCAGACCAGGGATTGAATCTGAGGCACAGCTGTGACCTATGCCACAGTTGTGGCAATGATGGATCCCTAACTCACTGTGCCAGGCCGGGGACTGAACCCATGCTGCAAGAGAGACAATGCTGGATCCTCAACCTGCTGCACCCCAGCAAGAACTCTAACTATACCTTTTAAAATCATACCCCCCCCCAGTAAAACACATAGGAATAAAACTGACCAAAAAGGTGAAAGATTTACACACAGAGAACTATAAAACGTTAATCAAGGAAATTTAGGAGGATTCAAAGAAATGGAAAGATATTTGACGCTCTCAGACTGGAAGAATTAATATTGCTAAAATGCCATACCACCCAGAGCAATCCAGAGCTCTAATGCAATCCCTATCAAAGTACCCATGACATTTTTCACAGAACTAGAACAAACAATCCAAAAATTTATAAGGAACCATAAAAGACCCAGAACTGCCAAAGCAATCCTGAAGGAAAAAAAAAAAAGCAGGAGGCATAATTCTCCCAGACTTCAGGCAATTTTACAAAGCGACAGCAATCAAAAGATTGTGTGGTATTGGTATAAAAACATATATCCAGAACAATGAAACAGAAGAGACCGACCAGAAATAAACCCAGATATGTATGGTCAATTAATCTTCGACAAAGGAGGCAAGAATATGAAATGGGAAAGACAGTCTCTCCAGCAAGTGGTTCTGGGAAAATTGGACAGCTCCATGTCCATCAACGAAAGGAGAACACACCCTCATACCGTGCACAAAAATAAACGCAAAATGGCTTAAAGACTTAAACGGAAGACAAGACACCATCAAACTTCTAGAAGAGAACAATGGCAAAACATTCTCTGGCATTCACTGTACAGATGTTTTCTTAGGTCAGTCTCCCAAGGCAACAGAAATAAAACCAAAAATAAGCCAATGGGACCTAATCAGACTTACAAGCTTTCTCACAGCAAAGGAAACCATAGGAGAAAAACAACAAGGAAAAGACAACCTATGGAAAGGGAGAAAATAGTTGAAAATGATGCAACTGCCAAGGGCCTCATCTCCAAGAATATGCCAACAATGCATACAACTCAACAACAACGAAACAACCCAAGTGAGAAATGGACAGAAGATCTAAATAGACCTTTCTCTAAAGAAGACACATGGATGGCCAGTAGGCACATGAAAAGGCGCTCAACATCACTAAATAGTAGAGAAATGCAAGTCAAAACTACAAGGAGGTTATCTCGTCACACAGGTCAGAATGGGCATCGTGAATAAGTCCACAAATAACAAATGCTGGAGAGGGTGTGGAGAAAAGGGAACCCTCCCGCACTGAATTAGCACATTATGGAGGTTCCTTTAAAAACTAAGTATATAGAACTACCCTACAACCTAGTAATTCCACTCTTGGGCATTTATCTGGAGAAAATTCAAATTCGAAAAGATACATGCACCTGTATGTTCACTGCAACACTATTTATAACAGTCAAGACATGGAAACCACCTAAATGTCCATCAAGAGAGAAATGGATAAAGAAGATGTGGTACATATACACAATGGAATATTACTCGGTCATAAAAAACAATGAAATAATGCCACTTGCAGCAACGTGGATGGACCTAGAGATTAAAATGCTAAGTGAAGGGAGTTCCCATTGTGGCGTAGCAGAAACAAATTCAACTAGGAACCATGAGGCTGTGGGTTCAATCCCTGGCCTCAGTGGGTTGAGGATCCGGCGTTGCTGTCGGCTGTGGTATGGATCACAGACGTGGCTCAGATCTGGCATTGCTGTGGCTGTGGCATAAGCAGGCAGCTGTAGATTCAATTAGACCCCTAGCCTGGGAGCCTCCATATGCTGCAGATACAGCCCCCCCCCCAAAAAAAAAACTAAGTGAAGTGAGTCAGACTAAGACCAATATCATTGGTATCACTTATATGTGGCATCTAATAAAAATGATACAAAATCTTATTTATTAAAGATAAACTCAGAGACCTCAAAATCAAACAGGGTTATCAAAGCGGAAACTTTTGGGGGGAGGAGAGAGAAACTGGGAGGGTGGTATTAATACATACACACTACTATATACAAAATAATTAACAAGGACCTACTGTATAGCACAGGGAGGTCTAATAAATATTCTATAATAATCTAAATGGGAAAAAAGAATGGATATATATATATTTTTTTTTCAATTCTGACTCACTTTGCTGTAAACCTGAGGCTACTACAACATTGTAAATCAACCAAACAACAACAAATAAAAAACTGTGTACGTGGGCTCCTGGAGAGCAGGGGCTGCAACTGGTTCCCTAGGTTTCTCTTGGCCAGCAGGGCTACGCACGTTTGAGAGGATGAGGTAAAGATGAGGGGCGGGGGGGCGGTAGTCTGCGCCCCCCTCTCGCGGCCTCGCTGCCCCAGCCAGGGCTCCATCCCCAGGAGCGCTCAGGTTGGCCCGTGGAGGGTGGGGCCCAGACCCGGCCTCGGATTGGTCGCTGCTCGAGGCCCGGGCCAATCGGAGGCCGGAGAGGAGAGCCCCGCCCCGTCTCCAGGACGCCCAGGTGCTCCTCGGTTTCCAGCCAGCTGGTTGTTAAGGCGACTGAGGCGCTAAAAATAAGCTTCAAAGAGCCTCCCTCTGGGGGCACCCACAGCGTTGTTATGACAACCGGGCCTCAGGGTCTTGAAGAGCCTTCCCACCGCTCCCACCCGGCAGCCAGCTTTAAGGGGGTGGGGGGGTTGGGGGAAGATCCCACCTCGGTGTGAGCCCTGCAGGAGGGAGGGGTCGTGGCCTCTTACCCCTATATCCCTCCAAGTCTGGGCCTCAGCCTCCTTCTGGGGAGCCCACCCGCTGCCCTCACAAATCCCTCAAAACGAACCCACAAACCCATCAAAGCACTTTTTTTTTTGCCCTTTTGCAAAAGGTGTAAAAAATTCAGAAAAGTAGGAGAAATGTAAAAATGCCACCATAACCCTACAGCCCTGAGATCCTGCTGTCTTGGTTTATGAAGACTTATAAGCATGGCATGTGCACGTGTACAGGTTTGGGTATCAGAATGTTTAATAATAACTGCTAAATAACATTAACTACTAACTATGCTGTAGGCTCTGTGCTAAGCCATGAAGACATCATTGAATCCTCACAGTGACCCTGTGAGAGGTACTATTCTTATCATTTTCTCTATGATTAAAGGAGGCCTCTGAGGCTCAGAGAGGGTAAGTCACTGGCCTAAAGTCACACAGCTATTAGGTGGTATAACCAGGATTCAAACACAGGCAGTCGGATACTTGAGCCCATAGGTAAACCTTAAGGCAAGCTGTTTTCTTTCTTCCAACAAATGGTTACGATGATGGGCTGGGTTCCCCCAAATCCATCTATTGAAGTCCCAATCCCCAGTACCACAAAACGAGACTATAGACAGAGAAAGGACCATTGAAGGGGTGATTAAGTTAGAATCAGGTCCCACGGGCGGGCCCTAATCCATTATGACTGGTGGCCTTCTAAGAAGAGATCAAGACACAGACACACACGGGCACCAGGAGAAGACGGCCGCTGCATGCCAATGAGAGAGGGCCTCAGAGGAAACCAGCCCTGCCAACCACTTGATTTCAGATTTCTAGCCTCGCTCTGTGAGAGAACAGATGCTGGCGTTGAACCCCCAGCCCTCCAAACATGGTTCTGGCAGCCTGGGAAACTCACACGGTCCCAAGTACCTGCTGAGCCATGAAATGGTCTCCAAAAACAAGATTCCTCAAAGGCTGTGCCATTTTCTGTCCTGTGTGGACGTGCCATGTCACCTCTAAAAGTCTTCACATGGCCGGTGGTTCTGACCTCTCCGGGGACATCAACAACCCTCCTCAACCACCTGCCAGGACTGTCCTGCCTTGAAGTCCCCTTGAAGCTCTGTTCCCTTGCTGCCCAGGACCATGCCAACTGCGTTCTGCTCCTGGCTGCTCGCCCACCCCTCACAGCTCCTCCTCTCGGGCCTGTGTTCCCGAGGACCCCCCTTAGTCCCCCCTCCACCTGGGGGATGTCCCCCATCCCAACTCTGCACTCCCTGGGGGCCGGGCAGGAGGACAGAGGCGGGAGCTCCGGGGGCTTACCCTGTTCTCCAGCCGTCCTATCAGCTCCGCCAACCTGCTGACCTGAGCTTCCAGGCCCTCCTCTTTGGGGTCCGAAGTGACTGGACAGAGGAAGAGAGATGCTGATGGAGGGGAGGGGAGGGGAGCCCCCGGCCTCCCCTGGCACTGAGTCCTGCCCCAGCTCACCCAATCCGGTCCCTGGGGGAGGCCCAGGCCCCCACAGACCAGTCTCAGAATTCCCCCAGGGCCCCCATCCAGTGCCCCCTACCCCAGGCCGATGCTCTCTTACCAGGCGGGAAGTTCTTCCCCTGATCCGTGGCCACGAACTTGTGGTTGGGGGTGTAGGGGGGAGCCGGGCTCCCAGACCAGGCCTCCACCATGCTGTGGCTGGGCTTGCTGTGGTTCTGCCTGCAGTGCGAGTGGGAGACACACACAGTGAGGGGGCTGCAAGGCCCTGACCCCTTGCAGCAGCCTTGACAGACATTAAGCACCAATATGCACAGAACTCGCTCTGTGAAGCCCCATCCCTGTGAAGCGGGCATCACAGCCTTTGTTTCAGAGGAGGACACGAGGCCCAGAGGCCAAAGCCACACTGCTAGCGGGGCAGGGTCGGGACCCGAACTCGAGTCCATGCTAGGAACCCAGGCTGTCTCCCCCAGGAAGCTCGGTTCCAGGGCTGGCGCGGGGCTGAGCCAAGCCTCCACCCTCCCCGTGACTCACGGCTGCCCCTCCGCGACCCTGCCAGGAGCTGATTCGGTGTCCTGTGCCCTCTGGGGCGGGGGTCTGGGTTTGCTAATGACCCTCCCCACAGAATGAAGCCCTAAGACACAGTCGAGAGCGGGCAGCTAACAGGGCGGAAAAACGTGATCCTGACCTCAACGTGGCCCCATCTCCTGCACTACAGCCCCGCCATGGACACTGACGAGCACACACGGCACAGCCCTGGCATGCCCTGGCACACACACGGCCCACCACCATGCCTGGCACATAGCAGGGACTTGACACATGCTTAAGAGAATGCTCGGACCCCCATGTGCAAAGGGATGCTGAAAAACTCACCAGAGACACACAAATACACAAAGACCCACATATCCACAGGACACATACACACTCTTCCGTGTACGGCCAGCAGGCCTGGCCCCAGCCCTCTTGTCTTTGGGCAGCTGCCTGGGTATGTTCTGGAACTTGTCTCCCATGAACCAGAAGCACCCCCTGCCACCTCTACAGGGGGCCAGCAGCCCCCTGCACTGTAGAGGGCCAACCCCACTTCACCGTGGGAGGAGAAAGGCTGGCAGGGTCTTTGATGCGTCAATCCTGGTCACTCCACAAGCCAGCAGCAAATCAAATGTGACCTTCAGACCATGAGCAGGTGCCGTGGGGGGCCCCCAGGGTGGCAGGGTCTGAACCAGTGGCTCTGCCTGGATCCCAACCTCCCCAGGGCTGGGATACAGGAGGCCCGGGGGGCCTGCAGCTGGGAGCCAAAATAGCTGAGATTTGGGCGGCTGGAGGTGGAGGTGCGTGTGAAGCAGATGTGTCACCCCATTGCGGCGTGCCACTGCTGCCACCAACGTCCCCAAGTAAGGTCCCCCGAAGGGGGGTGGGGAGGCGTAACCACTGGCAAGTAACAGAACTGGCACAGTGCAGGAAATCAGCCATGAAAATCACACAGCGGTCTTATCTGCTCTGCGGCAGGATAGAACCGGCAAGTCTTTTAATCACGAGAGTGACAAGAAAATGAAGGAAATCGAAGTGACAGCTTCCAGAGCTGTGGCTGTTAACCCTAGCGACCCTCAGAATCACATGACGGATCGCGGATGCAGAGTCCTGGGCTCAGCTCCCAGGGACCCGAATCCAGCCGGCACAGCCCGGGAATCTGCACTGCCCATTTCCAAGGCAATGAGGCTGCAGATGCTCAGAGCAGGTGCACTGTTGGAAAAGTGTCATCGAGCAGCCTTGGGAATCACATCTGACTGGGACCCAGGGCCCCGCCAACCCAAAAACAGAGGCCCAGACCCCCACCCCCAGCAACCAACATCCCGCCGCGCCAGGCTTCTGCCTGGGAAACCCACGGCTGCGGCAGCAGTTCGAGGCTCGGCTCGGGAACACCAGGGCACCTGTCTCTCGCTCAGGTTGCTCTCTCCTGCTTCTCTTCCTTTATTTCTCCCTCCCTCTGGGCACATCAGCTGTTCTGGGAACAAAAGGCACAGCGGAGCTGGCCTCAACTCGGGACAACTAGGAGGGCCTTCCTGCAGTCCCCAAGGGCTGGCCCTGCTGAGCTGGAAGAAGACGGCCTCCCCTCTGGACCCCAGGCTCACCGCCTCAACAGGGCCCCCACCCCCCAAAGAGGAGGGATCCTGGGTGCTTTTCCCCGGCTTTAAGGACCTGGAAACAAGACTATAAATAACACTAAGCAACATTATGAGAAAACCCGTCCATCTCACTGCTGCTTCCACCTTTTTGCAGCCACGACTCCATGTTACTCTTTTCCACGCCCAGCTACGATCTCACAGCCTCTCTATTTTGACAAAGAAGGAGCAGGCTTCAGGGTCCAAGGTGACTGCAAGCACCATGCATCACTCACAGCATGTGACACCAGTTTTGTTTTTTTTTTTTTTCCCCTTTTCCTTAAATGGCTGCACCCACGGCATATGGAAGTTCCCAAACGAGGGATTGAATCTGAACCCACCCAAGCCAGGGATTGAACCTCCGACTACGGCAACGCCAAATCCTTAACCCACTGGGCTGGGCTGGGGATTGAACCTGCGCTGCCTCAGAGACAACACTGGATCCTTAACCCGCTGCCCCACATCAGGAACGCTCTGTTTTCCAGTTACGGTAATCACCAGTACGGCTTCCTTTGCTTATTCCCAGTTTTTAAAAAATGAGTCAAACAATAGGATGGTTTTAGGTGAACAATAATGTGAGCAATACGGGGATGTGGCAAAAGTGATGAGAGTCTAGGAACTTGTCATAACTCTATGCGGAGGTAGGTATACAATGTCCCCATTCCACAGCTGGAGAAGTGGAGGCACAGAGATGCGCAGCAGCTTGCCCAAGGTCACCCAGCTCCCAGGGCCCCCACCAAGCAGCAGGTGAGCACATACACGGCCCACTCCCACAGGACCCCTCGAGGTCCCATCAACGCACCGGATCTGGCTGGTCTGCTCTTCGATGGCCTCCACCGCGCTTTCCACCGAGCTCAGCAGGGACTGGATCTGATTGGCCGTCTCCTTTAAGAGGAAGCGCGTCACAAACTGGTCCACGTTGCTTCCCCCCTCATACACCTGGGAGGAAAGAGAAGCAGCACAGAGAGGAAAGGGGTTGGGAAGGGAATGAGGGTGGAGACCTGGTACAGAGTTGGGGGGACACTGGGGATCCGTGTCTCTGCTTTGCCGTGGACTGGGGACCCCTGAGGGCTCCTGCGTGAAGGTAGGGGCTATGGACTCGGACACCAAGGTTTGAGCCCTGGCTTCCTCACTTACTGGCTCTGTGACTTCTATGACCACAGTCGTAACTATCTCTCAAGGCTGTAGTGAGGACTGAACGGCACAATGTTACCTACAGTTGTGTCTGTCACACAGCAAATACTCCAGGTGCAGTAGCTGTGATGATGAAGATGGTGGTGAAGAAGACGGTGGTCATGGTGGTGATGATGCAGCTGGTAGTGGGGATGGTTGTGAAGACGATGATGACAGTGGCAATGGCTATGAGGATGGTGGTGCTGATGGTGATGAAGAGGATGGTGCTGATGGTGATAGCGATGGTGATGATGATGGTGGTGATGAAGGTGCTGATGGTGATGAAGGTGACGGTGGGGACAGTGATGACGGTGGTGATGAAGATGATGGTGGGGATAGTCATGAAGGTGATGAGGATGATGATGGTGGGGACGGTGATGAAGGTGGAGATGGTGATGAAGATGGTGGGGATGGTGATGAGGACGATGATGATGGTGGTGATGATTATGAAGATGAAGGTGATGGTGGGGATGCTGATGGTGATGAAGATGATGGTGGTAGCGATGGTGATGGTGATGAAGGTGCTGGTGGTGACGGTGATGAAGATGAAGGTGGTAGCGATGGTGATGATGGTGGTGGTGATGAAGGTGCTGGTGGTGATGGTGATGAAGATGAAGGTGATGGTGGGGACAGTGATGAAGGTGGGGATGAAGATAATGGTGGTGGGGATAGTCATGAAGGTGATGAGGATGATGATGGTGGGGACGGTGATGAAGGTGGAGATGGTGATGAAGATGGTGGGGATGGTTATGAGGACGATGATGATGGTGGTGATGATTATGAAGATGAAGGTGGGGATGGGGATGCTGATGGTGATGAAGATGATAGTGATGATGGTGATGCTGATGGTGATGAAGATGATGGTGGTAGCGATGGTGATGATGGTGGTGGTGATGAAGGTGCTGGTGGTGATGGTGATGAAGATGAAGGTGATGGTGGGGACAGTGATGAAGGTGGGGATGAAGATAATGGTGGTGGGGATAGTCATGAAGGTGATGAGGATGATGATGGTGGGGACAGTGATGAAGGTGGGGATAAAGATGATGGTGGTGGGGATAGTCATGAAGGTGATGAGGATGATGAAGGTGGGGATGGTGATGAAGGTGGTGGTGATGGTGATGAGGACGCTGATGATGGTGGTGATGATTATGAAGATGAAGGTGACGGGACGGTGATGAAGGTGGTGGTGATGAAGGTGATGGTGGGGATGGTGATGAAGATGGTGGGGATGGTTATGAAGACAATGATGACAGTGGCAATGGCTATGAGGATGGTGGTGATGAAGGTGCTGATGGTGATGAAGATGAAGGTGACGGCGGGGACAGTGATGATGGTGGGGATAAAGATGATGGTGGTGGTGGTGATGAAGATGATGGTGGTGGGGACAGTCATGAAGGTGATGAGGATGATGAAGGTGGGGATGCTGATGAAGATGAGGGTGATGGTGATGAGGACGCTGATGATGGTGGTGATGATTATGAAGATGAAGGTGACGGTGGGGACGGTGATGAAGGTGGTGGTGATGAAGGTGATGGTGGGGATGGTGATGAAGACGGTGGGGATGGTTATGACGCTGATGATGGTGGCGACAGCTATGAAGAGGAGCGTGAAGGGGGTGGTCTCCATGCAGTTGGGGACAGAGCCCAAGTATTAGGGAAGAAGCATTCGCAACCTCCTCTCCGTCCTTCCTCCTCCAAGGTGGGTTCTCTGGGCTGGGTGTGCTGGTGCACGCCTGCAGGCCCAGCTCCTTGGACTACACGGAAGCAGGAGGACCACTCAAGCCCAGGAGTTCTGGGCTGCAGTGCCCTGGGCCTTCATTTTGGCATCAACATAGTGACCTCCTGGGAGTGGGGGACCATGGTTGCCTAAGGAGGGGTGACCCGCCCCCAGGTCAGAAACAGTCGGTCAAGCCTCTGAGTGGATGAGCAGAGGGAGCACACCCGTGAATACCCACTGCGCCCCAGCTTGGGCCACATGGCGAGACCCGGTCTCTCTTGTTAAGGGAAGCCTGCCCCTCCTGAATGTTCTGTATGTCCCCTACATCAATAACACATTTTTTGCCTTCAAAAAAACCCAGTGGATTCTTTGGGGTCTGGGCCTGCGTGCTGCTACTCAGAGAAACGGCAGAAGAGAATTGAAAGCACTAGAAGAGATGTGACTGTCTCCCCAAAGAAAGTTCCCGAGACTCAGTTCCCAGCGGCAGGGATGGAAGGGGAGCCCGAGCAGAAAGAGAGGGAGGCTGAGCAGTCACGAGAGGAGGACCTTGGGGGATTAGATGAAGAGGGTGTTCCATGAATTTCACTCTGTGGTGCAAGACAATGTCCCCTTTTGTCAAGAGTCAGCAGCAAAGACATTTCTGGAGCCAGATGAGGTTCCTCTGGATTCGGAGGACTTTACAGCGGAAGGGAGAAGACTGTGGCTTGGCCAGGTCACTCCCAGATGATAATGATCAAATGATGCCGTGCTGGGGACCTGGTCCCTCGGGCCCGGCTGCTCTCAGCACCTCCTCTGCCAGGACCACCCCTCTGCCCCCTGCCCAGCCATCTTCCCTGGCACCTGGAATTCTGCCCAGTCCCTGGCAGGGCGATGGGGAACAAGGCTCTCAAGCAAAGAAAATTAAACCATCCATCACTCTGACTGGGAATTAATTAGAGATAATTGCACAAGGGAACCTCAGCTAGAGACAGAGAGTCTGAGAAATGGAGGCAAGGGTGGGAAGCAGGGAAATCCGGGTCGGGGGTGGAGAGACGCCGAGAGGATGGGTGCACAGACGGGCAGTGTGCACCTCCCATGCCAGTGGGCAGACCAGGAGATGAAAGGACCAAGCCCACCAGGCTCTGGAAGCCTAAGGCACTGCGGTGATGGATTCTCCTTCCTAGCAGACAGCTGAACTCAGTCTGGTGATGAGCCGGCTCTGGACAAATGGCTCAGAAAGAACAAGAGAGAACAGAGTTTAAAAAAAAAAAAAAAAAAAAAAAAAGAATAAGATAAAGGCTGCCAGAAGCCATGGAGCAGAAAAATGAGCTGGCGTTAAGTGTGTTAGAAGCCTCCTGATATAAGGGACTCAAGATGCAGTGGTCAGGGATCGATACGCGTAACTGGTTAGCTGAATTAAAAAACAAAACAAAACGAGTGATTTTCCAAAGAGTAAAAATGCACCTTTTGCAGTTTGGTCCTCCACTACCACCGATGCCTCCGCCAAGAGGCCAGCTCCACAGATTCCAGACGGAAGGGGCCAGATGGAGGGATTCTGCGTTACGTGGACAAGTCATTCATAGGCAGATAAGAGACAGATCTTCGGAAATCTGCACATCCCTCCAGGATTCCCAGAAAAGAAGCACCTTTAAGGCCTAGGAACTTCTCCCAAATCGTCTAGGTCTGAAGCAGAGAACAAAATTCTAGAATACAGATGGTGTGAAAAAAAATGGGCGGTGATCACGAAAATTAAAATTCAGGGAGGTCCCGCTGTGACACAACAGGATCGGCAGCATCTCTGGAGCACTAGGACGCAGGTTCAATGCCCGGCCCAGCGCAGTGGGTTAAGGATTGGTGTTGTTGCTGCTGTGACGGAGGTCGCAGCTGCGTCTTGGATTCAGGTCCTAGCCTGGGAACTTCCATGTGCTGCGGGGCAGGAAATGAATAAGTAAATGTATACAAACATAAGATCGAGGTTACAGAGGTCAGGAAATAAGAACCGCAGAGAGTTAAATTTGACTGACTTTGGAATAGGTCCATAAAGACTGTCAAAGTAGAGAAAAGTAGCCAATCATCTCAAAACATGTTGTAATTTCACAATAGGGAACAGAAACTGTTTTTTTATGAGCCGGTATAAAAACAGGATTCAGAGTGTTACCGATGCATCTTTCCAAAATGCCTACTGAAGTGACAGCTAGATGATTCACCTGTGAAATCATAATCAAGGCTATAAACAAAGCAGACCATCAAAAGGCAAAATGTCAAAAAAGACAAAGGATCATGAAAAAAACAGGAAGCATCAAAGATTCTGACAGCAGCCAGGCCAGAGAGATCATAATTACGAAATAATTGCCCCATGTAAAGACACAGTCCCAGATTTGATTAAACGAGATCCATCTGGAGACATAAGCAAAGCAGCACCAAAGGATTTGCAAAGAAAAGCCGGTGCAAAGCTTCTGCTACCAAATTTGACTGAATGCCTAGGACAAGTTGCAATATCACGATCAAGGCAGAAGTGAAATGGGAAAGTATTACATAAGAGGGGTAAGAAAAAGTGACAAAAGACATAATGCATTACAAGGACATGACATTAAATCCTTGGCATTATTAAATCTTTGTGCAATGCGAGAGGATATTGCTCTAAGTATGGCTACAGAGGGACCGGATGGATATAACTACTTTTTAAAGCAATTCTGCTTTGCTCCAAAAGCCTCACACTGCTCGTATTCCTTGATCTAGTAATTCTCCACTTTTGATAATCTATCCCTAAGAAACAATGCAAGATGTAGACAAGTGTTTATGTTCCAAGGCTAGTGTTATCCAATAATAACAAAAACCTTGAAAAACCTAACATGCCCCAAAAGAAGAACAATATACAAATTTAAGTAAGAATACTTAAAATGATGCCTTTATCGCCATTTATGCCAAACCCACAGCCAATTAAATACTCAATGGAGGAATCAACATTAAGGCTGGAAGCCTTCCCACTAAAATCTGAAACAAGGAGGCCCACTCTTACCACTTTTATTTAGCATAGTATTGGAAGTCCTAGCCAGAGTGATCAGACAAAAAATAATAATAATAATAAATTAAAAAAAATAAAAGGGTGGAGTTCCCGTTGTGGCGCAGTGGTTAACGAATCCGACTAGGAACCATGAGGTTGCGGGGTCAATCCCTGGCCTTGCTCAGTGGGTTAATGATCAGGTGTTGTCATGAGCTGTGGTGTAAGTCGCAGACGCGGCTCGGATCCCGCGTTGCTGTGGTTCTGGCGTAGGCTGGCGGCTACAGCTCCGATTCGACCCCTAGCCTGGGAACCTCCATATGCCACGGGAGCAGCCCAAGAAATGGCAAAAAGACAAAAATCAATCAATCAATCAATCAATCAAAGGGATCCAAATTGGAAGGGAAGAGGTAAAATTTTCACTGTATGCACATGACATGACACCATATATAGAAAACCCTAAGGACTCCATATATACTGCATGATCTGATCAACAATTGTAGCAAAGCAGCAGGATACAAGATTAACATTCGGAAATTGGTTGTATTTCTGTCTACTAATAATGAAATAATAGAACATAGAAAAACAATACTTTTTAAAATTGCACCAAAAAATAAAATACCTAGGAATAAACCTGACCAAGGAGGTGAAAGACTTACATACTGAGAACTGTAAAACATTAATCAAGGAAATTCAAGGGGATTGAATTTGGATTGACATGGAAAGATATTCCATGCTCTCGGATTGGAAGAATTAATATTATTAAAATGGCCATCCTACCCAGAGAAATCTACAGCTCTAATGCAATCCCTATCAAACTACCCATGATATTTTTCACAGAACTAGAACAAACAATCCAAAAATTTATATGGAACCATAAAAGACCCAGAACTGTCAAAGCAATCCTGAAGGAAAAAAAAAAAAGAAAAAAAAAAGAAAAAAAACAAAGCAGGAGGCATAATTCTCCCAGACTTCAGGCAATTTTACAAAGCGACAGCAATCAAAAGATTGTGTGGTATTGGTATAAAAACATATATCCAGAACAATGAAACAGAAGAGACCGACCAGAAATAAACCCAGATATGTATGGTCAATTAATCTTTGACAAAGGAGGCAAGAATATGAAATAGGAAAGACAGTCTCTCCAGCAAGTGGTTCTGGGAAAATTGGACAGCTCCATGTCCATCAACGAAAGGAGAACACACCCTCATACCATGCACAAAAATAAATGCAAAATGGCTTAAAGACTTAAACGGAAGACAAGACACCATCAAACTTCTAGAAGAGAACAATGGCAAAACATTCTCTGGCATTTACTGTACAGATGTTTTCTTAGGTCAGTCTCCCAAGGCAACAGAAATAAAACCAAAAATAAGCCAATGGGACCTAATCAAACTGACATGCTTTTGCACAGCATAGGAAACCATAGACAAAAGGCAAAGACAACCTACAGACTGGGAGAAAACAGCTGCAAACAATGCAACTGACAAGGGCTTCATCTCTAAAATGTGCAAAGAACTCATACAACTCAACAACAATAATGATAAAAAAAACCTAATCAAAAAATGGGCAGAAGACCTAAATAGATATTTCTCTAAAGAAAACATACGGTGGCAAGCAGGCACATGAAACAAGGCTCAACATCACTAATTATTCAAGAAATGCAAATCAAAACTGCAATGAGGTATCAGCTCACACTGGTTAGAATGGCCATCATTAACAAGTCTACAAAAACCAAATCCTGGAGAGGGTGTGGAGAAAAGGCAACCCTCTGAACACTGCTGGTGTGAAAGTAAATTAGTGCAGCTACGATGGAAAACATTCTGGAAATGCCTCAAGAAACTGAATACAGAACCACCATATAATCCAGCAGACCCACTCCCAGGCATGTATCCAGACAAAATCGTAATTCAAAGAGATACATGCACCCCGGTGTTCATTGCAGCCCTATTCACAATAGCCAAGACACGGAAACAACCTAAATGTCCATCGACAGAGGAATGGATTAAGAAGATGTGCTACATATATACAATGGAATACTACTCAGCAATAAGACAACAAAACAATGCTACTGGCAGCAACACAGATGCAATCAGAGACTCTCATACTAAGGGAAGTAAGTCAGGAAGAGAAAGACAGATACCATATGCTATCACTTCTATGTGGAATCTAATATGCGGCACAAATGAACCTACAAAACAGAGACAGGCTCAGACACAGAGAACAGACTTGTGGCTACCAAGGGGGAAGGTGGAGGGAGTGCGATGGACGGGGAGTTTGGGGTTAGTAGATGCAAACTATTCCATTTAGAATGAAGAAGCAAAGAGGTCCGACTGTACAGCACAGGGAACTACATCCAGTCTCCTGAGATAGACCATGATGGAAAAGAGTATCAATAAAGAATGTGTACACACACACACACACACACACACACACATATATATGCCTGAGTCCATGTGATGTCCAGAACGAATGGGCATAACTAACCATACTTCAAAAAAAAGAAAAAAAACCTATCATTGAGTGAAAGTATCATTCAAAGATGAGTTTCTAAAATTTCAAACTGTATTAGCTCCCAAAATTTAAGCATCCCATTACACACACAAAGTACAGCAACACCAATAAACCTAAGGAAATAGGAGGTAGGAAATAATAATAAAAACTCTAAATACTGGAGAAAACGTACTGTATCAATGAAATTTAAATACATGTGTCAGGGGCTTGTTACGAGGAACAAGTAATTAAAACAGGCCAAAAAACTGTCAAATCGAAGTTTAAATGTAGCCAAATAGCACAAAAATTAAATCAAGACCTGAGCTAGACCAGCAGGTTTTTTTATTGAATTTAATCTGCATTATGTGTCTGTTTTGTTTCAATGTTTCAGAATTTTTTTTTAAATAAGAATATGTTATAATTGATCATAAAATTGAACATGTTCATGGCAGTTTTGTTTAAAAATGTACTAAACTGAACTTAATGAAAATCAGGATGGACTTTAAAAATCACTATTAAAATAACCCCCTCCCCGGTTTAGGACCTCAACGCAAGCCTATGGATTCATTCTATTTTTGAACAGAAAAATGAGTCTAAGGTTGAGCAGCTGATTCACACACAGAAAATATTCAAAGCCACCTACAATTCACTCCCAAAGTAACATCCAATCTCAGTTCCTGATAGAGACAGAGAGAAAACAAAACGCTCAGCTAGTGACAGGGATGCGGCAGCGTGGTAAGAGAATGATGCGCCAATTAGGATTTATCACAGGGAGCTAAGGACTGTTCAATAGGAAGGAATCTAATAATAGAATCCACCCCATCAATAGCTTAGGGGGAAAAAAAATCATATGATCCCTGAAAAACAGCAAAAAGGCATTTGGAAAAAATTCACTACCACCCTCTAAGGCCAAATGCAATGACGAGAATGCAAAAATATTTTTTAGCTGGCTGAAGAGGATTCTAAAATAAGAGCTGGTATTAGTATTATAATTAGTGGAGAAATTACGAGAGATGCATTTGAACAAATCAGGAGCAAAACAAAGAGGCCTGACGTAGCGCAGTTACAATGTTTGAGAATTGGCGTGGGGCAGGGGACACACAGGACATGCAGAAAAAGAAGGAGCCCAAGTTGGAAAAAAGATGCTAACTACGCTAGTTAACAGGTCCCCTAGGACCGCCTCCCAGTAAGAGCGAACGGGTCAAGCTCAAAGTCAATGGATGCAAGAGAAGTACGTGAACTCATCAACCAGCTGCACTTCTCCAAAAAAAAAACTGGTTAGGAAACACGCCAGGAAGAGAAATGCCAGTCACTGCTGTGACAATCAACCACTGCTGCCCCTGCCACCAAGCATGGGCCAAAGACTGCACGATTTCCTGCAGCAAAAAATCCCCCAAAGGGCTCTAAGGTGTACCGGTAGGTGTTAAAATCCTCTCCCTGATGGAGACCTGTGTTGTGTCTCTGAACAGTTACGACCAAAGCCCAAGAAACAGGTACACCTGTTATTAATGCCCTGACCACAGTGCTGGGCAGTGGCCCTATTCGCAGGTGAGAAAACTGAGGCAGTGGTTGCAACGGCAAGCTGTCCCACGTGGACTGATGCAACTCACACAGCCCGTGAGGAAGAGAGGTGGGGCTGACAGCCTGTCTGTGCAGGGGTTCCGCAGTTCGGGGTCTTTCCATGCTCCCCTCTAAACCATCGCCCAGCTTGATCCTGCAGGATATCAAAGAGTGTCCAAGGAGAAACACCGAAAGGGAACTGGTCTCCCACGATGTTAAAACATACTTTATAGAAACAGGAGTTAGTGGAGGCTCAGGTTTAGGTCCGGCTGCTTTTGGATCCCTGGGAAGAAAGGGATTCTTTAAAACCTGGCAAAGCAGGAACCGAGGAGCATTTGAAAAAAAAAAAAAATACAGAATTGATCTTTGCTTTGTCTGAGCATACAATAGGAGCCTAATGATCAAAATGAACAGTCACCCCTGCTCTGCACCGGACCCTGTGCTAAGCAGCTTAGAGACCTCTTACTTGGCTCAGTCCTGGTAAGGACTCTTAAGGAGAATGTTCCCATTCCACAGATGGAGAAACTGAGGCTCAGAAAGAGAACTGACTGAATGGGGGTCCTTCAGCCAGGTCTGACTGAGCTTGCTGGCCTCAACCAGCAGGTGGATCTGGCCTTTTCTGAGCTCCCACAGCCCGGGTAGGCTGCATGCCCTTGGGCATCATGTGTCCCTACCACGTGGCCAGCACCCCACTCCCTCCCTACATGCCCTGGTCAGCACATCCAAGCGGCTGCCCCCACTCCAGGCCCCCAGCTCCACACCTTCTGCAAGGCCCCTGACTCAGTTTCCCCTCCTATGTCAGCAGCAAGCTATGCTGTCTGGCTATGACTCAGCAGTGGTCACCTTTCGGAGCGTCCGTTTCCATAGCTACGGGGGGTGGGAGAGTGATGGTCACTACCCACGGGGTTGCCATGGGGATTAAAATGAGCCTTTAATCCTGGGCGGCACAGCCCCTGGAAATCCACTGTACCTCTTCTCTGTGGATACAGAGGAGGAATGCCCCCCAACCACGCCCTCCAGCAGTGCCAGCCCAGTGCGGGTCCAGACCCAGAGGTGGGAAATGAGCTGGGGCGGGGTGCTGTTTAAGCCCCTCTGAGCTACACTGGCAAAGGCGCAATGATGTCCAGCCCACACCTGCCCCTCTCCCTGCCTTCTGCCCTCCTCAGGGAATACAGGCCAACAAGGAGGTGACAGGCCCGTGGGAACAGACTCTGAAGCCACCTCTCAACCCAGTCATCCTCAGGTTCCCAGTCAAGCTGAGATGCTCGAATCCACCCCTCTCCCGCCCCACCTGTACCACACCTGTAACCCTGCTGGACAAGGCACAGGATGGTCAGATCTGACCCCTGTCCAAGGACCCTGGGGAGCTCAATGCGATGGCTGCTGCTCCCTTCCTAGGACCCCCACCCTGGGATCAAGCTCCCAAACAGACACGGTGGGACAGGGCCATTCGCCAAGCTGCTCCACTCACTTCACAGTTTACCTCACTCCCTCTCAGAGCCCCAAGAAAAGCCACCTCAGAGCCAGAGTCGTCACAAACCCAGGCACGCTCGGACAAGGATGCTCTGGGGAAACGGAGACCCAAACCAGCCCCCGCACCCGCTGACCTCCTTGGTGTAGCCCATGGCCTTCAGGACAGAGTGATTCAAGGTCTCCAGGGAGGCCAAGACGTCCTCGTAGTCCCCCATGTGGTCCACAAAGTAATCTGGGGGAAGGGAAAGCAGAGATCAAGGGTCTTAGGAGGATCACGACCCCCCCCACCCTCCCACTAATCCCATCTGTGCTCCTCGTTCATAGCCCCTCCCCAGCCCCGACCCCTACAACACACCACGCCCAAGTCTTGGTCCCCACAGGGCCTGGCACCTACCACACAGCTCCTTGGTGTCCACATGGCTGCAGAGAGAGAGAAAGAGGGGGACTCAGGGGCAGGCAGGGCTGTCCTGTACCCTGCCCCCGTCCTGCCCACCCTCCGCAGCAGGGACAGCCCAGCGTGGCTGGCACAACACCTGCCATGCCTCCTCTCTCCATCCTGGAGCAGGCACCGTGAGCCCGCTTTATAGATGAGGGAGCTGCAGGATCCACATCTGTGCGCCTGTCTGACCCCATCAGCAAGCCACCCACCCGGATCTTCTCCCATCGTGAGCTGATGGGCCAAGCCAGGGGCTGGGAAAAGGGCGGGCAACAGCCTGTGACTGTTAGACTGTTGACAACTCTTATGTGACACGCGCCCCAGGTCCCGGGCTCTGTCTGCGGGTGGGGGTGGGGGGGGGTGCCCTCTTTGTCCTCATTTGAGCCCTGGGGTCCCACATCCCTATTCCTGTCCTTCCTCGGAGGAGGCTGAGCACAAGAAGCCCACCCCAGCTGGTGAAGGTGCACGAAGCAGCCTCAGAACCAGAGGCAGCGGTGCCACGCCCTGGGGGTAGGTGCCCAGGGACCTGAGTCTTCCCGCAGTTCTGCCAACCTTCCCTTTCTGGGCCCCAGTTCCCTCACTGAGAGAGGATGGCCTGGCCTAAAGAGCGTACTGGGGGAACCCAGCTTCCACAAGATGCTTCTGGGCACAGGCTCCCAGTTCGGGGGCTCCGTGAGCCCTGTCTTAGACGTTCCCCTGAACTGCATCACATAGTAAAGGTTCTGACAAGTCCTGCAGAGAGGGAGCCTGTTTGTGCTTAAAGTAGCCTTGCACCAATCTGAGTCAGGTGGACTGTTTTGGGTGGAAAAACCTATTTAGAATCCCGATGAGGGAATGTCGGAGAGAAAACACTTAAAAGATCTGAGCTCTGACCTTCGCTAATGGGAAACCCACCCCACCTGCAATCACACAGCCTCCTGCCAGTGCCTCATCTCCTGACCCAGCTGCCCGAATAAGGATGAATAAACCAGCAGCACCTGCCTAGCCCTTTCAAGCTCCCCAGGGGGCTGCAGGAACCGCTCAGAACCTCCATCTGGCTCCAGAAACAAAGCCCTCCCCTGGAGTCTCCAGCAGGAAGCTGGTTCTTTGAAGTGGCCTTTCCAGGCCACCTGCTCCACCCTGGCTCCCAGAACACTCAGCCCCACCTCTGGTCCAGGCCACCCCATGCTGGGTCCCCCGCCTATGGGCCGGGTGGCAGCTCCCTATCCAGACCCTCTCTAGGCTGTCTTTGCCAGCTTAGCAAATCTGCCCCCAGCAGCCCCCAGGAACTCAGGTCCTCATCACGTGAGTGGGGCGGAGAAGGGGGCTCCACCCTCATCCTGCCTGGGGGTCCCACAGAGAGGGCGAGGCTGAAGTTCAAGTTGGGAAGGGTCGGGGCCTTTCAGTACAATGTGTACAGTGCACTTGACTTAGCGATCGGTAAAGGCCAGGGTTTGTGGTCAACTGAGCTGCAGACTAGGGTTCTCACTGGAATGCAGAAAAGGCAATTACTTAGGCACGGACCGAGGAGGAGAGTTAAGGTCTGGGTGAGGAGCAGCTGACCCTGGGATCCGGTAAGGATCAGGACCACAGAATTTATAGGAAGGCGGGAGATAAGCATGAGGCACTGGGGACAGAACTGGGCTGATTTCTCTAATCCCCCACTTTGTCATCTTGTGTATATTCTGCAAAATCCAGGGCCTCTCTCTGCGAGGCCGCGCGTGCCCAGCACAAACGCTTGCCAACGCGATATCGATCTGTCCACTGCCCAGATGGCCCTGGCCAGTGGGGACCAAAGAGATCTGACTTGCGGGTGAGCGAGTTTGGGGACTTGGGGGTCTCCTGCCCCTCCAGGGGAGTGGAACAGTGGAGACTGGCCACAGGGGCGAAGGAAGAGGCCGCCCTGCTCCAGCCCGGGCTCCTGGCTCACTTGGTGTTGTCAGCATCGATGGTGTGGAAGAGATTCTCCAGTTCCTTCTCGTTGAGGACGCCGTCTGCAAAGAAGAGCTGGAATTCCTCCAAGGACAACTTCCCGTCATCTGCGAGGAAGGGGGGGAGGGGGAGCAGATGGTCTACGAGATGGGACACCCCCAAATCCAGACAGTTCCCAGCTCAACAGAGAAACTCCAGCCAGGTCATCCCCACCCGCCCGCTAATTCCCCAACTAGCAGATAAACTCCAGCTGGGCTCGTCCGTGCTCGCCGCGCTCACCCAAATGAACCAGCAGCCTCCAGGTCACAGAGATCGACTCAGCCAGCTAATTCCCAAACCCACGGACCAACACCCACTTACAAACGGTCCCCAAACCCACAAATGCTGGGCCTCATTCTACCTGCAGTCAACAAGCGGAGCGGACCTGCACCTGCCAGGCAATCTCTCCTCATCCCCTGCCCGCCTGGAGGCAAGGGTTACAGCACACACCTGCCAGAGGCAGTCTGGTGACCACTCTTGTTTCCTAAAGCCCAGCTCATCTCCGCACTTACATCATTGCCAGCCCAGCCCCCAGGCCCTGCCTCTAGGGAGGGAATGACCGCACCCCACTCTGCCTTTGCAGGGTCCCATGGGAGCCCACTGCCCGCAGTGGCAAGGGGCTCTCGGGAGTTCTCACCAAGCCACGGATGCGGCCCTGGGATGCCCAACCACAAGCGGACGGGTGCCAAGCCCGGGACACAGGCCACCTGTCCTAGGGCTTCCCCCCGACTCACCTCCCTCCACGTGTCGTCACCCTGGGCGCCAGTGTCTGCTGGGGACCGGCTCACGGGTGGGGGCAGCCTGGTCAGGGAGGGAGAGGCTCCCAGCAGAGCTGTGTGGACCCCTCAAGCTTCCGGCCTCTGCTCCTCCCACCGGGGCAGTGCTGCCCAACACCCACCTCCCAACCCCACCCCCGCAGCCTTGCCCCCTCCTCAAGGATCTTAGACCACTTCCTGCTCCTTCTTAAAGGAGCCACGTCTGTCAGGGGGACGTGGAAGTCGAGGCGAAGGGTGAGCCCGCTCCTCCCCTTGGGACCTTAAAGTCAGTGCCCATGAGGGGCTGTCACCAGGGTTCGTGGGGACATGAGGCCTGTTCCCAGAAAGCTTCCCGGGGCTGGTGAGAAGGAGGCAGCCCCCCTCGGCCTTTTGCCCCAGGGACTGCCTGGGCACACTACGGCCTCAGCCACCCACCAGCTCTGTGACCTCAGCCCAGTCACTGCGCTCTCAGGGCCCGTGTCCCCAGCTGCAGGTGGGGAAAATCCTCCTGGCACCCCAACTCTGGGCGCCGTCGTGGGGACACGGGGACGGGGTGGGGCTCTGGTCTTGGCAGCTGCTGGGGGGAGTCAGCACACCCTCCCAGCAGCTGATGCGTCTGAGAGCCTCGTAAACAGGCCTTGATCTGTTAATAAGTTCGAGTCCCACCTTGCGTTTCCCGGGGGTTTCCCAGCTGGTGGGGGGAACGGCAGACCCCCTTCTATTACATCCAGCGAGTCTGCAATCCACACCCTCGAGAGCCCACGTGGCATCAGCGCAGATGAGAAAGAAATGCCCCTTAGTGAGGTGCTGCTGAGCATCAGGGCCTGTGGGGGAGGGGAGGGCGGGCCAGGGCACCACCCGCCCAAACAGATGTGGCCGACCTACCTGGGCCAGAGCAGAAGTCCCTTTTTAAAGGCTCGGGAGCTTCAAGCAGGGCAACAGGGGAGAGAGACCCTGACACCTTGCGCCCTCGCGGTGGCTCCCCTCTGGCGACCCCGACCACATGTGCACAAGATGGGCGGGGGCAGCAGCCAGTGTGCCTCCCGACACCCCGGCTCAGGTTTCAATGTCACAGGCAGAGAATGAATTTCTAACTTTCAAAAACCAGAATCCCCTCAAAACACCACCCCCCCGCCCTGCACCCGATTCACACACAAAGCAGGCACAGAAGCCAACCATGAAAAGCGCAGGATACCAGCTGTGAAATACATAAACCCTCAGTTGTGGCTTTTCTGCGAAAGAGACTTTCCAGGTTGCCTCTGGCAGGACTGATGGTGACCCAGAGTGCAGAAGGGGGGCAGAGCCACGGGCTCGGCATGTTCGTACCTTCAGTCCTCTCAGCATCCCCCGACTTCCGCCCCCCCGCCCCCCCTCCCCGACAGAGCAGAGCGGCACAGAGTGGTTATGGGGCTTGCCCAGGTCCCACAGCGGGAGCTCAAATCCAAGCCCCCTGGCTCCTGAGTCCATGCTCCCAACCCAAGCTGGGGCGGGGTCTGGTGGCAAGACCCCTAGCCACAGGCCTCCACGGAAAAGGGGAGGCCAAGGCTGGACTCCGTGGAAGTGGGTGGGATTGACTGGTCATGTCTGCCTGTCCTGGAACCTCCATCCCATCTGCACTCAGAACAGGCAGGGCGGCCCGCCAGGCCTCCTGCACACAAAGGCTGCTTGGTGACATTTCCCTCGAAGGTCCCACCACAGCCCTAACGAACCCAGATCGACTAATGAGGGAAGCAGCACCTGCCCCCGCCTCTGTCTAATTAAGAGAAGCAAGCGGGCCTGGCCCCTTCGGGACCCGGGGTGGCGGGGTGGGCCGTTTGCTGGTGTCCTTGCTCATTAGCACGAGTTCAGCCTCAGCTGAGGTGACCTTTCAAATGCCAGGAGTCTGCCAGTGTCCCTGTCCCCTGGAGAGCAATGCAGTCTGGCACTCACCCCTCCGCGGGCAGCCACACACCCTTCTGGGCTCCAGAGGCCAGGCTGCCAGGCAGGCCGCCCACTTTCCCTGGGAGCTCACGCCCGGTCCAGGAAGAGGCCTCTGTCCTGGGAGCCGCCCCCGCCCTTGCTCTGGGATCGCAAAAAGCTCTAACCTGAGGCCCAGGGCGACCCTGCACGCCCCTCCTCCACCCCAGAGCCTCTCTCTGTTGTGGGCGCCCGGGGCACAGCCAGCACCCACCTGTGTTAAACATGAGTTTGTGCTTGCACGCCCGCCGTGCCCATCTCTGTCTACACGCGCACCTCCGTCCACACCTGCTCCCACTCCCTCGCCCTCACAGCGTGTGCAGACTGTGCTGGGCTCATCAGAACTGCCTGTCCTGCCCTCAAGTGAGGGTCTGCCATCATCCGCTTGTCCTCTGGGACCCTAGATCCTGTCACCTCTGAAATGGGGGTAACTCTCCTTCTCCCACCAGGAGCCCATGGAGCATCCACGAACGAGGAGGTCGAGTAACGTCTTGGTGCCTAATGGATGCTCCATGGCCGCAGGTGGTCCCCCCAAGCTGGGAAACCCTCGTGAAACGCGGGGTGGGACTCGAACTTATTAACAGATCAAGGCCTGTTTACGAGGCTCTCAGACGCATCAGCTGCTGGGAGGGTGTGCTGACTCCCCCCAGCAGCTGCTAAGACCAGAGCCCCACCCCATCCCCATGTCCCCACGATGGCGCCCAGAGTTGGGGTGCCAGGAGGATTTTCCCCACCTGCAGCTGGGGACACGGGCCCTGAGAGTGCAGTGACTGGGCTGAGGTCACAGAGCTGGTGGGTGGCTGAGGCCGTAGTGTGCCCAGGCAGTCCCTGGGGCAAAAGGCCGAGGGGGGCTGCCTCCTTCTCACCAGCCCCGGGAAGCTTTCTGGGAACAGGCCTCATGTCCCCACGAACCCTGGTGACAGCCCCTCATGGGCATTGACTTTAAGGTCCCAGGGGGAGGAGCGGGCTCGGCCGCTGCAGAGGCCGCAGAAGTCACGTCAAGGGTCCCTCCAGCTGTGCTCAGGGGGCCTCTGATTTGGGGGGCACAAGCAATGAGGATGAACCCCATCTCTGTTTGAAGGGCGATACCCACCCACACAGACACACACTGACACACACACACACCCTCGGTATGCACAGCAATAGTTACAGAGAGGGCCATTCCAACCCCCAGACACACACTCACCCCCCCCCCCCAAAGCACGAGTGGAGCCGCAGAGCCAGGCGCACACGGCCGCACTCCCAGCAGTGGGTGAGTCCGTCTCCTGTAAGCCAGCAGCCACTTACTGAGGACCTCCTCTGTGCTCGGAACGGGGCTCATGAGGACGGGGACAAGCCCAAGTCCCTAAATGTAAAACCTCAGTCTGCCAAGGACCGTGGCCAGCACAGCCGGCCTCACACTGAAGGTCATGAGAAGCTGGTGGCAGGGATCCAGCCCCCAAACCCCTTCTCAAATCTCGAGTGTGGTCCAGCCACGAGGCCATGACAACGTCTCAAGTGCCGCCGAAGTCCCCACCGCATCCCTCTCCTTCCTCCTTGCTGCTACGGAGCTGCTGCTGAGGTCCTGTGTCCCAAGAGGCCTGAGAGGGGCCACTGTCACATCCGGGGAGGGGGTGAGATGTGGAGACCCCTGGGTCCTGGCTGGCAGCCCAGGCCTGTGCCCCAAGGTCTCCTGTTTTCCCCCCATCACCAAGCAGGGACAGGTCAAATAACTCCCAGGGCAGGAGGGAGGGGAGCGGGGCCGGGTGGGCACTGGCCTCTTGACCTCCAGCCCACACCCCTGTTCCCATTCCCACCAGCACGGGCCTTGATACGCAGTATCTTCTCAAGGAAGGAACAAATAAACCCTGAGCACCGCCTGCCTCTCTTTTGAAAAGTCTGCCACCCACGTCTCCTCGCTGCGTTTTCCCCATAGCCCGGGGAAGTAGACAGGGTAAGTGTTATCGCGCCACTTTACAGATGGCGAAACTGAGGCCTGGAGAAGGAACGTGCCTTGGTTACAGTCCACGGAGAGCTGCTTCAGGCCCGAGAAAAATGACCATGGTATTTATACAAAAGCTGGAATGCTCTCTGTGGCCACAGGCTCAGGTGGGTCTCAGGAAGTCCTGTCACCCTCTGGCCTCCCTGGAAGGTCAAGGGTGGAGCATCTCTAGGAGGTCAGGAGTGGCACGTCCTGAATTCACTGGCCACAACGACTGTGGTTCACCTTGCTGGGGAGGCTGCATGACCTGCGGAAAAGCTTCCAGGGGGGGGTCCATAAAGCCTGCCTTCAAGCAGCTGGGTGACCCTGGGCAAGTCACTGAACCTCTCTGGGCCACAACAGAGTTGAAAGAACAGGGACCACATCACCAACTCTATCAGGTGGCTGTGAGGAGGAAGTGTGCCAGGGCCTAGGAAGGGCCTGGAGAGAGGCTGGCGGCTTTCTGGGCCCCAGCCTGGGCTGCTCTGGGCCAGCCCCACTGCACGAGGTTAAAGCACGCTGAGCAGGTCCCCCGGCATCACAGACACCTGCTCACGGAGTCTACATGGCATCCCTACTAAGAGGAACTACGGGAGTCCCGTCGTAAGATAAGAGGCATGGAGCAGAGGCACCCTCCGAGGCCTGCTCTCCCAACCAGAAGGAGCCAGGTCCTCACGTGGGACAGCCTGGGGAGGAAACTCACCATTTTTGTCCGCACGGCGGAAAATCTGCAGAGAAGAGAGGTCAAGTCAGCGTAGCCCCCCCCCCCGGGGGGGGGCACCCTCCATTGGCTTCTGACAGCTCCACCCCCCGGTGGGCTGGGGGAACCTGGGCCCCTCCTCCCTTCCTGGGGACGAGACCCCCGCTGGGATCCAGGGGCAGGGAGGGTGTTGCAGGCAGAGGCCCTCCCCGCCAACACCCACACGGAAGCAGCCGCCCACCCTCCCTCTGTGCCGCCAGCCTGCCCACAGCCGGGCTGACACACGCACACATGCGCACGGACACAGGCGCACACCCATCACATGCTCGCGGGCGTGCTTCCAGAGCCAAGGGTCCACGCGCTGCACCCACTGGGGGACACTCAGTCACATACACGCAGAATTCCTGCCCCATGGATGCAGCCACTACCCTAGGAAGCCAGGTTTTCTCCAGGGAGGTTGGGTTAAGTCTGAACAGAGGTGTCTGCTAAGGGAGCCTGGAAGCCTGGACCACTCAGGGCGGGACTGAATTATCTGGGGAGGGGGTGAGGAAGTGGGTAGGAGCAGGCAGCCAGGAGCTGGGATCCAGGTGCAGGTGCAAGGTTCTTACTCCCTCAGGGGAGGTGGGGGGGGGGCAATCCCCCTCCAGCCTCAGCTGAGACCAGGTAACTCCTCCTCCTGGTGTTTTGGGACAAAGTAAGCCTTGCTGATGGAAGGAGGAGGGGAGCCACCACCCGCCCGCAGTGTGTGACCATCATGCCTTCAGGGACACATTTCCCGGCCCCTCCCAGTCCCTCCAAGCAACCGGGCAGCATCCCTTATCAGGCACCTGGGGCTGTGACAAACTGAAGTGGCAGCTCAGGAAGGCTTCTCAAACATCCCCCTTCCCTTAGCTGAACCCTGAGTCCGGAGCACTGGGTGGAGCCACCGAGGCTGGGGCAGAAAGGGGAGCAGTGATCAGGACCCCAGCCTGAGCAGCCCACACACCAGCTCCTGACCGCAAGGTTCCTGGAGGCTGGGGTCCCCCTTTCCGCGCCTGCGCCAGGCAGGGGTGTTAAACAAGTGAGTGACACCACCACGCGATGTGCCCCCTCACACCCGCTCGTCACCCCATTTCACAGATGAGGAAACAGAGACGCAGAGCCGACCGATGACCAGCTTGGAGGACTCTGGAGCCCACCTCCTGTCCTGCGAGAACCAGGAGGGCAGCCCAGGGCTTCCAGCTGTGAACGGTGCTGGGGCTTTGAGAGAGGGAGGGCACCGCTGTGCAGGTGCATTCAGGCTGTGTGTGAGCGTGTGTTTGGGGAAACTGGACCTACAGGCAGTCAGAGCACAGACGCCCCTTTCCTGCCCAGCCCCCTCGTCCCAAGCCCGTTATGGGCTCTAGGAGGAAGGGAAGGAGAAGGAAAAGCCACGCTCCCCCACGCTCACAGGGATGTGTGGTCCACACGCACATACACGACACACCTCTCCCAGAAACCCATGATGCCCGCACCCGGCACCCCATCCCCAAGTCACCTGCCACACAGGGCTCTCAGTGGGACATGCACACCCCAGCACCATGCTGTCACCTGGGGGGCAAGGCCCCCTCCACCTCCTCCCTGCACTCCCCGGGGGATGGCTCCCACCCCAGCAGCCACCCACCCTGAAGAATCTCCCGCTCACAGTGGGGTGCGGGTGGAAGGGTGAGGTGGGGTACTTTGGGTCCCAAGAAGGGATGGGAAGGGAGGAGAGGGAGGGTGGGGAAGGGAAGGAAGGATGGAAGGGGCTGAGAGAGGAGTGGGGGTGCCCAGAGCGGTCCAGGCTCAGGGCAGACGGAGGATGGTGCCAGCTCCGCTGAAAGGAGAGAAGATAGATGGGAGGGGGCTTCGCTTTTCAAGAGGCGGTGCCCGGGCCAAAAGGGTATTTGGGGATGAGAAGGCAAGCGCTTAGAGTCTAGAGCCAGGATGGGAAAGGTGGAGCCAGAGCTACTAGGGGTTGGGTGGGCGGGGGAGAGGGTCCCAGAAAAGTAGCGACTGCCGCGGGGATCCGGGCTGGAGGCGGTCAGGGGCTCCCGTCTCGGGAAGGGATGGGCGCAAAGGGTCACGCGCGGGGCTGCGGAAAAGATGAGGGTTTGGCCAGGACAGAAGTAGGGGGGCGGTGGTCGCGGGGTTTCCGGGTCCTGGCTCAGACAGGTGGGGATCCCGAGAAGTGGAAGGAGGGGTGGGAGAAGAGGGGGTTCTCCCGGTCCAGAGACGAGACTGGACCGGCTTGGAGACCGGCCGGGACGCCGAGGGGCTGGGAGCAAAGCTCTGGGACGCGGAAGGGCCGGTGCGGGTCCTGCTTCGGGCCGCCGAGCCGAGGGATGTGGGCCGGGGGTCCTTGCTCTGGGAGAAGGGGGTCCCGCGGGTCCGGAGGAGGGCGGCGTCGGGGTCGCCGCCGTGGGAGGAGGGGTCCCGGGGTCCCTGGGGTCCCGGCCGCTGCGTACTCACGTCCAGGATGACGGCGGTGCCCCCGCGTGGCGAGGCGGGGCTCGGGCCGGGGCCGGGGTCCGCGGCGGGGGCGGCGGGGACGTCGGGGGCCAGCGGCGCCCGGGGCTCGCCCATCCTGGCTCCCACCCAGCGCAGCAGCCCGCCCAGCGCCCGGCCCTGCGGCGGCGGCTCCCGAAGCAGCCTGTGCGCGCCGGCCCTGCACAGGCGCGCCGCCCGCTCGCACATCGCGCCGCGCCCGCCGCCGCCGCCGCCGCCGCCGCCGCCCGGAAGCCCGCCGACCCCCGCCCGGTCCGCGGTCCGCCCCCACGCGACCCTCTCCCCGGCGCCGCCGGCGCCGCCCGCGCGCCCCGCCCTCCCTCCCTCGGCCCCCGCGGCCGCGGCCACGCGGGGACGGGCCGGCGCCGGGGGACTGGAGCGGGGGGGGGGGCCGCTCCGCCCGGACCCCGAGCCACGTGCCGGGTGGTCACCGCCCCTACCCTCGGCGGCCGGGCGCGGCGGGCGAGGTGCTGCCCGTGCGGGCGCGGGGTCTGGGGGCTGGACCCCGGTCCGGCCGCCGAAGGGGTTGCTCAGCAGGGGCGGGGTCGTGGGGGTCTGGCTGCGGGGGTGTGTCCCGGGGGGCAGCCCCCCAAAGTCTGCAGCTGCCCTCCCTCCCGAAGGTGCCCCCCCCACCTCAGGGGCCGGAGCGTGGTGTCCGGCGAGCCCAGAGCGCCCTCTGCCGGCTCCCGCTCCGGGGATCAGCGCCCACGCACGGGGGGCCTCCTCCGCCACTCCGCTGGTACCCACTCTTTCCCGCCACGCCCGGGCACGCCCCCTCAGACCTCCTTCGCCCTTCATGCAACGACCAGAACCAATCTTCACCCCCGACACCCTCTTCCCCTCCCACTCCTAGCATTCTTCCCTCCATCCGCCGCCCACTAACCCAAAGGATTAAAAGAGGTAGGTTTGGACACTGGGTTCCGAGAATAGGGAAAACAGAGGAGGTTCTTAGTCTTCTGGCGCTCACATCGAGGAACCAGAATCTGGAATGATTCCAGAAATAAATGAACAATTAAAGCCGAACTGCTAGGAAGAGGCGGCACCTTGGGCTTTGAGATGCAGATTTGCTTAAGGCCGTGGAGCGGTATGTGTCAGAAGCGGCTTCCTAAAGGAAGCAGTCCTTAAGCTGTGAGAGTGGAAGGAAGAGGAGTTAAAGGGAGGAGAGCAAAGAGCGTCTGACTGGAGATCACCCTATGCAAAGGTCCTGTGGCAGATACACGTGTGGGGAATAGGATGGACCCACCGAAAGGAGACTGACTGTGCGGCTGGAAGCGAGAGTGGGAGGGGTGGGAGGGGGCTGGGAGAGCCTCCCCAGCACCCATTCCTTCAACACACCCTTTCCTGACTGTTGTGCTCTGCTCCCACTCAGCGGGCCTTCCACTTGGGGCACCATCCGGCCGTTGTCCCCCCAACCCCCTGGCCCAGGACCTCTTCCCACATGGCCCCGTGCTTCTCCCCGCCACTCCCGCTCCTGGCTCCCAGAGCAGGATCCCAGGCACCTGGCCTCCCCAAGCACAGAATCCTCAAGACACAGGCGTGGAAGCAGTTGCTGGTTTTATTCAGGACCCGATTCTGGAAAGAGTGGGGCCCAGAGTCCTCCTGGCTCGGCGCTCAGCTGGTCTCGGTGGTCCCAGCTCACACTGCCAGCTTTTACCCCCAGTTACAGGTCTAGGCCTACCCTGGCCTGCGGTCACTGTTCCCACCCTGGCCTCAGGCTGGGCAGCTGTGGTTTCCCCACGCTTCATCTGAGAGGCCTGTAGCGTGGGCTCATGGCCACTCCTGTCCCCTGCCAGGAGAGGTCCCCCTTCCATCACTGGGGCATCCTGGGCCCGGCTCTCTGTCTAGGAGAGCCGTGGGGATCTTCCCTCCACTTTAGGGCGTGGGTGCGAGGACGTCAGGCCAGGTGCTAGGGCGGCTTCCTGCCCTCCTTGCTCAGCAGGGAGCTGGCCACAGCCAGGGCGCCACCCTGCACGAACCGCACAAAGTTGTCCCCGGCCAGCGGCCCCATGGCATACAGGCCCTCCTGGTGGGTGCTCTGGTAGGTGAAGGGGTCCACGTCAATGGGGTTCCTCTTGGCGCTCAGGGGCTGGTCGGGGTCCATGGCGAGGTCAGCCCCGGCCCCCGGGAGGAAGGACAGATCGGGGTGGGAGCCAATGAGGACCAGCACCAGGGAAACGCCAAAGACCTTCTGGAGGCCCTGGGGGTTCCGGAACACAGCCTGGCGGTCCTCCTTGAAGCGCAGCAGCTGGTGCTCGGGGAGGCTGCAGTAGCCCTCGTAGGGGCTGGGCGACAGGATGGACTGCTCCCGCATCATCTGGTGCACCTTGTGGTACTCGGGGTACAGCATCTTGGGCAGCTGGTTGAACACCAGGCCCGGGTCGTCCACGGGCCGGCGGAAGGCGTGGATCACGGGGACGTTGTAGTGGCGGGCGTAGAGGACCGCATCGGCCGCAGACAGCCCCGCCCCGATGATGAGGACGGGGTCCGAGGATGGGGTCACCTTGCCTGCCCGCGTGGCCGCCTCCAGGGCTGACAGATGATGGTGGACGAAGGGCAAGGCCTCTCCGGGGATGCCCAGCCGGGCTGGGCTGTCAGATGTGCCTGTGGCCAGGACCACGTTGCGGGCACACAGGGAGAAGGGCTGTTGGCTCTGGTCCTCGGCGGTCACGAAGCCGCGCACCTGGAAGAGGGGGCTGGGGTCCCGGGTCCCGGGGCCGCTCGGCTCGGGCATCCCCCAGTCCACGGCCGTGACCACGGCGCGGGACACGAAGTTGTGGCTCAGGCCCTTCTTGATCACATAGTCCCTGTAGTAATGAGCGATGTCCCCCGCCGTGGCCCGGCTGTTGCGGAGACCTCTGGGGGAAGGACGGGGGGCGGGGTGTGAGTGTCAGAGAGGGGACTTGGTGGGAGTAGACTGGGGGTTATCGGGCAGAGGGGCTGGGTCAGGCCCGGAGCTAGACGGGGGCTGCCCCACCGGCAGGCACAGGGCTTTGGTCGCGCGGTTTGTCCCCTCAGACCCTCAGGCTCCCCTTCGGGAAAACGGAGCTGAATAGGGTGAGGTTCAGAGTGTGGCTGAATGGTTTAGAGTAGAACAGGACCATAAGCGACCGAAGGGTCAGCCAGTACTGTCCCCTCTAAGGACTAAGTCGTATTCTACATAGAGGGGTAGGATGCTGTTTTTATAAGGTTCAGAAACACGCGAAACTCATCTACGGCGTTAGAGGTCAAGAGAGTGGTTCCCTCTGGGGAGAAGGAAGGGGTGGTGATTGGGAGGGGCTGAGGGGGCGTCTAGGAATAGAGAGTGATTTTTGAGTCTGGGTGGATGAAATGAAGGTATATCTACTTTAAGACGTTTCATCCACCTATATGCATATGATCATGTATTTTTCTTTTCTTTCTTTTTTTTTGTCTTTTTGCCTTTTCTAGGGCTGCTCCTGCGGCATATGGAGGTTCCCAGGCTAGGGGTCTCATCGGAGCTGTAGCCGCCGGCCTACGCCAGAGCCACAGCCACGCAGGATCTGAGCCGCGTCTGCAACCCACACCACAGCTCACAGCAACGCCAGATCCTGAACCCACTGAGCGAGGCCAGGGATCGAACCCGCAACCTCATGGTTCCTAGTCGGATTTGTTAACCACTGAGCCAGACGGGAGCTCCAAGATCGTGTATTTTTCTATACGTGCCTATATTTCAGTAAACAAATAGGTTAAAGAATACTCCTGGTAAAGCACTGAGCACACTCGTAGCAGACAGAGTAACAGCAGCGACTATTATTATTACTATCATATCACTGTTACTGTTGTTGTCGTTACTATTGCTATTGTCGCCACTCTTTCCAGGGCCATCGCTAGGGCCAGCGTTGTCGGGGGTGAGGCGCAGACTGTGACATTCTCTCAGCTCCTCCCTGGATCTACCTACGTGATCTTAGGTGAGTTACGTTCCCCGACTTGTGGACACATTGTTAAGGATTAACTCACTTAAAGAGAATCCTTTGTGACACGCAGCGCACACGACCCGCAATATCAGCGTGAGCTTGGACCGCATCCCTGAGGCCCCTGCAGCCGGCCCGCCTCGGCAGTCTGCCGCTGAAACGGGAGCTGAGGACTCATGTTGGCTGCGGCCTCAGTCACTTCCCTCCTCTGTTATAGCGAAAATTGTTTTTATTTTTTTGCTTTTTAGGGCCACACCTGCGGCATATGGAGGTTCCCAGGCTAGGGGTCCAATAGGAGCTGCAGCTGCTGGCCACAGCCACAGCCACAGCAAGGCCAGATCTGAGCCGTATCTGTGGCCTACACCACAGCTCACGGCCACGCTGGATCCCTAACCCCCTGAGCGAGGCCAGGGATCGAACCCATGTCCTCATGGATCCTAGTTGGGTTCGTTTCCTCTGAGCCACGACAGGAACTCTGAAAATTGTTTGTAAAAGGCTGTGCTAAGCAGCTGTGGCATGGGGTTATTTGTAATAACGGAGCGCTGAAAGGAATGACAACGCCGTGACTGGGCAGAGGGACCACTCGTGGGCAGAGAGCACGCCTGTCCCGGCTTCGACCTCCTCGGCACAAGGCCTGGCATGTAGGAGTCACTCCGTGGAGATGCCTGCCCTCCCTCTGGAACATTCCATGGCCGTGCGAAAGGATGGGTGTGACCACTGTGTGATCCTGCGATGCACTGTTACATTTTAAGAGCAGGAGAGAAAAGGTACGTCTACAAGAGACGTTCCTGTCAACACCTCGCCACACAAGCCTCAGTGTCTTCCTGCCAAGTCTGCAGGGACAGTCTTTGTGTCAAAGGAACAGACAGTAAGCCCTGGAGAGGCGGAAACTGAGTTGTAGAAGCCGACTGCCTACGGGGTGCGGGGGACAAGCCTCCGTCAGGGCCCCCAGGGTGGAGGGAACGCTGCCCAGGTGGCGGCCCTCTGCCCTGACCCCGGGCAACTTTCCACCCTGCGCCCCCGGCCGAGCCGGGGCTGGCATTCACCTGGCCAGTGATGCCACTGCCTCTGGGGCTGCAGCGTGGTCATCACGCAGCAGGAAGCCGGGCAGGAAGAGGTGCGGCAGCACTGAGTACAAGTGTGGCCTTGGGGTCACTTGTCTTTCTTTTCTCAATTTTCAGTTTTCTACAGTATAGTTAAGTTTCTAACACAAAAACATTGAAAGAAAAAAGTTGGAGTTCCCGTCATGGCTCAGTGGTTAATGAACCTGACTAGGAACCATGAGGCGGCGGGTTCGATCCCTGGCCTTGCTCAGTGGGTTAAGGATCCAGCATTGCTGTGAGCTGTGGTGTAGGTCGCAGACTCAGCTTAGGTCCCACGTTGCTGTGGCTGTGGTGTAGGCCGGTGGCTACAGCTCTGATTAGCCCCCTAGCCTGGGAACCTCCAGGTGCCATGGTGCAGCCCTAGAAAAGGCAAAAAGACCAAAAAAAAAAGTTGATCCTATTAGCTGACCTAGGAAAAAAGAGACTGTTCCAAGCCAGAATAAGTGGGAGGCCCGAGGACGGGAGCCTGGGCAGGGTGTGGGGGGACAAGGCCGGCTGTCACCCCCTCTTAGAGCCTAGGAGGCCACAGGGAGGTTGTGTGGCAGAAGCACTGGGCAGGGAGTCCTGGAGAAGCCAGTTCTGCTGCTCTTGCCCGCGTGGTCTCGAGTGAGTCCCTTCCCTGGGCCCAGCCTCAGCTGCCCCCGGAGTAGCAGGAAGGGGGAGGCTAGATGAGCTCAAAGCCCCTTTACCTCTGGATCCCAGGTTCAATGTCAGGGGCGGGCCTGGGTCTTCCCTGCCCCCCTTGGGCTTTCCAAGGAGGCCTTACCTTCGCTTCCTGCACATCCAGTCCTTGACCTGCAGGTCTGGGAGCCCCATCCACTGGCCTTGGCTCAGGGTCACCATGGAGCCTTCAATGGACTGGGAGGAAAGCAGACCAATGTCAAGGCCTTGGCTGGCCCCCAACCCACTCAGGGCTAGAGGGCGTCAGGGGTGGGGGCCCTTAGCTGGGGCTGTCAGGGGAAGGGAGCAGGGCGGGGGGGGGGGCGCGGGGGGGAGGAGAGGAGGGAAAGGCAGGGAATGGGGGAGTCCTCACCCCAGTTACATCTACCTAAGACGACCTGTCGATTCGGCCCAAGTCCCCACTCACATGCCAGGCACCCCCAGGCAGGTTCCGGCCCAGGACCAGGTGGGGGATGGCTCGCTCCTTCTGGTACTTCCAGGTGAGGACAGACTCCGTGTTTCCCCCAAAGTCTGTGTCTGGGCGCAGGAGGGCGTCAAAGAGCAGGGCCACAGGGCTTTGACTCCGGCCTTCAAGGCCTTCGGACAGATAATCCAGGTCCTGGCACAGGGTGGTGGTGGGGTGTGGACACAAGTCAGAGGGGCCGCCAAAGGAAAGTGACCTTCCCACAATATCAAAGTGCCAGATAAGCTTGGGAAATGCTGCCTTTCAGAAGGAGATAACACATGGCAGCAAACTAAAGGCACTGACAAGTCCTGCAGCTGTCATGTATGTATAATTTCACCAAACCCAGTGTCTCTCAGCTATACTGGAGTAGGAACATTTTTCTCTGCCAGTTATTCTGAGGAGCTGGTGTCCTGTAGAAGGCATTTTAAAAAATGCCCATCTAGACCAAACGTGGGCTTACTTCCTCACCAGCTTGACCATGGGAGGGGCCCGGGGGATAGATGCAGTCTGAGGGGGAGGTGGACGATGAGTGGCCTCCTGGAAGCCAAGGGCATGGGGACAGGTTGGTAAGCCCTCTTGGGCAGGGGTTCTCGGCTTTGGCACCACTGGCAGTTGGGCTGGTTAATTCTCTGTGGCGGGGCTGTCCTGTGTTGGAGGAAATTTTACAGCATCCCTGGCCTCGACCCTCTGAGCCTGTGCTACCACCGCTCGGGTTTAGAATCACTAGTTTTGCAGAGGTCAGGCTGGTGTGTATTTGTAAGTGTGTGTTTTTTTTTTTTTTTGGTCTTTTTAGGGCCAAATCCATAGCATATGGAGGTTCCCAGGGGGCCAGGGGTCTAATAGGAGCTGTAGCCACCAGTCTACACCACAGCCAGAGCAAATGGGATCCGATCCACATCTTCGACACACACCACAGCTCACAGCAACACCGGATCCTTAACCCACTGAGCGAGGCCAGGGATCGAACCCGCATCCTCATGGATGCTAGTAGGATTCGTTTGTGCTGCACCACGATAGGAACTCCCTGTATTTGTAAGTCTTAAAAGACAGCTCTGATTTCTCTTTGTCCAGCTTCTGCCTTTGGTTCCGTGGCCTCTCACACATTTGGTCTCGTGTCTCGCAAATGCATCCCTTTGAGCTTAGCCTTGGGCAGGTGGGTCTCCCTCCCGCCTTGCCTGGAGCTCTGGCTCACCTGGTCCGTGATGGAGACCCCTGGCGCCTCGCTGAGTTTCCTCTGCAGCAGAGGGTGAGGGTGGACGGCATCCGGCTTCACGTAGGGGGTGTAGCCTGAGAGCAGGTAGGACAGGCAGATGCCCGAGGGACCGTTGCCTGGGGGGAGAGGGCCGCATTTTGGGGAGAGGGCGGGGTCAGAGGGCAGCGTTTTAGGGTGTGAGAGACCACCGCCAGCCAGGGCTTGGGTCTCCGTGTCTCATTCACTCACAAAAATAAAAATAAAACATGTATTAAGCCCTTCGCATGTGCCAGGCATGAAAACAACTGGTAACAAACTAAGGGAGAGTTGCCGAGAGCCCACCAGGGCCAGGGGCTCTAGCACAATACTGCTTTGGAAACAACCACCGACCTTTCCCGAGTGCTTACTATGTGTCAAGCTTTGTGTGAAGTCATTTTAATAATAACAAAATGATGAGAAACCGACAGCCCCTGCTCCTGTACCAGGCCCCTCTGAAGCCCTGAAGCGCAGGCATTAACCCACGGAGCTTTCCCAATGACTTCAGCCAGGCGCATGCTACCTTTTCTCCTTGAGGAAGCTGGGGCACAGAGAGGTTGAGTGACTTGTCTGTGGTCACACAGCAGTTTGATGGAGATCCTGAGATTACTAAGAACTAGTCCAGTCCTCCAGCACTGACAGTGTGTTCAGTCAAACAGGTGTGCAAAACTGTTAGAGCCACAGGCGGCTACATGCTCTGGGGGACTAGCTTGGGGGCCGGGGTGCTCCGGAGGGGTGCAAAGCCCTCTGTCGGGCTGCCTGCCTCAAGGTCTGGATGGATTGCCTCGCTTATCAGTGGCACTTCTTGGGCAATTAAGCTCATGACATCACTTCTTATCTGTCTTTTCCCTCTCTTTTTATCTGTCTTTTCTCTCCTTATCGCGTGCTGTGCTGAGACTTTCTTACACGTGGACAACAGGATGAACCATATGAAATCGCACAGGCTCAGCTGTTTTGTTTGTTTGTTAGTGTTGTAGTTGGTTGGTTGTTTTGGCTGTGCCTGCAGCATGTGGAAGCTCCCGGGCCAGGGGTCGAACCTGCGCCACTGCAGGAAGCAGAGCCACAGCAGTGACAATGCTGGATCCTTAACCCACTGAGCCACCAGGAAACTCCTCCAATGTTTTTCACTTACAAAAATGGCCATTTCATGTGGTTCAACCTGCCCCTTGCCTGGAGGGAGGGGCCACCCGTCCCCCATTTTTTGCAGGACCCCCTGCTTTGGCTGTGTCCCTGTCACTCGGCAACCCGGGCACAGGGAAAGCATGGGACAGCGCAGGCTTTGCACCAGGCCCCCCTCGCCCTGGCTGGGCAACCTCTGCAGGTCACTCTGCTCTTGCCTCACGGGTTCCGGGAAGGACCATGTGGAATGTTTGCTAAATCGTTATGCACAGCACCGGATGCATGGTGAACACCCGTGGCCTTGCCCACTCCTGACCTCTGACCCTCGGGGCTCAGTGCAGCCCCTCCCCCACCCTAGGCGGCACTCACCGATGATGACGACCGGGAGGGGCTCCGAGCTGCTGGCACCGAGGTGGTCCTTCCTCCAGTTGCTCATGGCCGTGGCTGGCAGGGCCTTAGGGCTGGCAGCCGACCTGGGGAAGGGGTGGAGGGGCCACTCGGTGAGCCTGGGTGTCACACGGGAGCTTTCCAGCTGCAGGGTGGCCCTCGGGACCAAGTCCAAGGTCCTCCCTCAGTCACCAGGATGACACTCCCCTCTCACACCCGCTGCATTCGAAATGGGCCCAGTTATGCAGGGTTCTCTCCCCTGGCCTGGTCACCCACTGTGGGCAAGCCCTGCCTAGCCCTTGGGTGACGGCCGCCACCTCCACCTCACAGTCCAACCCTCAGGTCTTTGGTGGACCTGGCCCTGGAGAGGCGCCTCTGAGCTGGTGACAATGGGCCCATTCCCAGACCTCTCTGGGTCTCAGTTTCCCCATCTGTAAAGTGGAGATAATGTCTCTATCCTGTAGGGTTGTTGGAAGGAGGCCACACTGAGGGGCTGCACGTGACGCCCCCTGCCTGGAGCAAATGTGCCTCTGGGAAAAGACCAGAGAGCTCCCTGCCTGCTCCAGGGCTGGGCTAGAACAGGCCACCGAGGGGAATCCGCAGAAGCCTGAGCCCCTTGGTTGGGAGAGAAATGCCGCTAAACCAGCTCGTCTCTGGAGCACCAGCGCCACCTGCTGGCCACAGGCTCACACACACGAGGAAGGTGCAGACCCACCTTCTAAACACACACACACACACACACACACACACACACACGGAAGGTGCAGACCCACCTTCTGTATACACACACACACCCAAACCCAGCTAATAGGTGCACCGACCTCACCCACTGTCCTGCAGCTTTGCCCTCCCGAGGGCCACAAAGCAACATCCGCACTGAGAGTGAGGAATGGGTGAGCATTTATACTTCCTACGGCCCAGGAACTTGCCATCTTTTTTTTCTCCCATCCTCCTCACACTGACGATGCAGAAAGCACCTTGGGGCTGTTATCCCACTTCACAGGTGTGTAAACTGGGGCGTGGAGAAGTTGCACAAGTTGCTCAATGTCATGCAGCCGTTTTTCAAACCCAGGGTCATTGGGGCCAGGGCTTTGCCTGAATGCACCCCTCGGCCTGTCCCTAGGGAGACCCGGGCCAACAGCAAGTAAAAGGGTGTGTGGGGGCACAGGGGATGGAACCCCAGGGGCAGCCAGGGATAGGGGACCAGGGCTGCTGGCCCTCAGAATTCTCCCAGAGAAGGTGGAAAGCTGGCTTTTTATCTGAATTCTCTGAGTTGGAAAAGGGGGCAGCTAACTCACATTTTTAGAAAACCTTGAACAGGCTGATGAGACACAGCCAAGGCCAGCACATGACCTCTGATGTATGCAGAGTGACAGCAACACCAGGCGGGCAGGTCCCGAGCAGATGGACAAGGGACAGCTGCTCAGAGAGGCCAGCGAGAGGACGGGGTGTCACTGCCACAGCAACAACGGGTCTTCCCACTGCCCTTTACACTTTGCAAGGAGAGAAGCTTGCGTCTAAGTGACAGCACTGTGGCCTCCCAGGCAGCCTGGGAGGTGGGTGATGTCACCTCTGTCTGGCAGGAGAGGAGAGGGAGGCTCCGAGGGTGAAGGTCAGGGATAGTGTGGCCTTCTCTATGCCTGGATGCCTGCAGGGGCCACATCATTTGCCTGGAGAGAGGATTCTGGGGCGACTGATGACAACACCAGAAAATGACAAACATGTCCCTACTTCTTTGGAAGCTGGCTAGGTGCCAGGCAGGCTCAAAACACTTCATGTGCCTTAAATCATTTCATCTGTGCTAACTGGGTGGTTACAGTAGTCTCACAATCTCTCCCATATTACAGATGGGGAAACTGAGGCCCAGCGAGCTTCTCACAGCTCTGGGGAAGAGGGCTTGTGGCTCCCAGAACACTTCCGCTGCTCCCTTCAAACAGCCCAGGGCCCTACACGCCTCTCCCTCACTGTCCCCAGGACAGGCGGCAGCAGGACGCCTGTGCTGTGTTTGCTAAACGCCCCCAGGCCTCAGCTCCTTTAATCTTCATGGAACCCACTTTACAGATGGGAAAACTGAGGATCAGGGAAGTGAAACCATGCCCCCGAGGTCACAGAGCCGGTGAATAATGAAACCAGAGTTTGGTCCCTGAGGGCTGCGACTACCTAGACTCCCCATAGGCACCCCCCCAACCTCTGCCGCCCTTGAGCGTGCCAACCCACCCCTGGTACCCATGCCAGGGTCCTTCACCTCTCTTGTCCCTTTGAATCCTCCCACCGAGTAAGGAGGGCACTGGTGGACAAGGAATCAGAAACCACTGCCCCCTTTTCACTGTTCCAGGAGGCAGAGGGGCCCCACTGACCCCCAGGGCTTTTTTGGACTCCAAGCCCAGTGCTCACTGCCAGAAGCTTCTGGATGCCACACACATGAGGTCACCACCCGGAGGCTGACCTGAGAGATCACTTCCTGTGCAGTGATGCAGAGACCTGAGACTTAAAGCTATCAAATCTTCGTACAAGAACGCACGCTGCCAAATTTCATTTGGAAGTTTAACTTCCTATTTCTTTCACGCTTTTAGTTTTGTGGAGTGGGAACGGTCAGTTTTTAATGTGAACTCTAGGTTGGAGTCCCTCTGGTGGAAGACGGCAAACGCCGAGGGAGAAACAGTTCACATTAAAAACTCATTCAAATTCACACACACAAATGAGCTTTAAAAGGAATGGGAATGATCGCACCTTGGAAGGATGTTTCTTTGGAATTTGTGGCATTGCTGGTTCCAGGGTTGTGAAAGCTTAAAGCTGCTCTAAGACTCGGGACAGCTGCGGGGCTACATTTATTGAGCATGCCTGGTGGCTTTTTTGCTCATTTCACTTTAATGACAACCCTCCCATCCCTTTTGCCCAGAGGGAAGGACCCGGGTCAGGAGGGAGCAGGTGTCTTTCTCAGGAATGTCGGGAGGCCACGCCCCCAAGCCCAACTCCTGCCCCGAGATACCTGGCGGAGAAACACTGTACGACAGGGGAAGGATGAGAGGCTGCTCCCTCAGCCCCAGTGCCACCTGCCATTAGTCACCAGGATGAGCCCTCACCTCCCTCCGGAGCCTCCCGCATCTGGTTCCCCGGACCCCTGGGACCCCACTCCGCATTCCCGGCACCCTCAACCCTCCTGCGAGACGCCAGGTCCCAGGTGCCTGGGGGCTCTGCCGCCTGAGAGCAGGAGAGGCGAGGACCGAGGCCAGTACCCAGTCTGCCAGCGGGACCCAGTGGCCTCGGGCGCCGGGCAGCCTGCCCAGGCTGGCCACACCTCTCTTTCCTACCAAGAGCAGCGTCACGTGGGCTGGGGTGTACTCGGGCAGGGCAGCGGAGGGTGCCGGGCACCTGGAGATGGGCATGGCCAGGAGGGGTGGAGGAGAGACCCGGGGTGGGAGGGCGACCGTGCCGGCCGGGGGAGCCAAGTGGGCCGCCCCCAAGACCGTCTGGGGGCCTCCTGCCTGGCTCCCGGCCCCTGCCCGTGATGGGCCACCTTCTCCCGCCCCCATGCCTCGCCCGGGCCACTCACCTTATTAGGGGGATGGAGGACACCGGGGAGCTTGGCTGAGTCAGGCACTAGGAGAACCAGGGGTCACGGCGCGGGCCGAGGGAGCAGGACGCTCAGTACCCCGTGGGGATCCAAGAGGCTGCAGGAGGCTGGGAAGCCAGGGTATTTCAGGGCCTGGGAAGAGGCGGGCGGTGGGCGGGGCCAGAAAATCACTTTCATAAGCGTGAGTCAGCAGGGGCTCCTAGATGAATGAACTTGCCCTTCTGGAAGGCAGGAGGTCACGTTGCCAGCCCTGGGGACGGACTTAAAGCGCCCTCCGCCCCCACCGCCACCCCAGGCAGGGGCCCGTGGGTGGCCCCGCTGAGCCTTTCCCCTTCTGGAGGCGGGACCGTCCTGCCCAGCACGCAATCAAGGCGGCCCCTTGAAGTGGAGAAAGAAGTCCCGGCCCTCATTCCATCTGGTTCTACAGGTGTCTCCCCTCTCTACCGGCCCCCGCCCCCCCATAACATGCCCCCTGATCCCAGCTCAGCCACTTCCGGAGCAGCCTGCCTCAGTGTCCTCATCTGAAAAATGGGCTACGGGCGTACGTTACAGCTTCCTCTCCTGGGTGGATGTGGTTTCGATGATGTGGTTCTTGGTGACCAAGCCTAAAACATGAAGCCTGCTCCCTGGTTCCTGTCTTTGCGCCGTTAATTTTCCTCTCTAGCGTGTGGCAATGCGCACCGCGCCTGGTGCCATTTCTTATTATTTTATTGTCGCTCTCTCCCCATACCAGGGTTCTGGGTGGCCGGGAAGTGTAGGTGTGTCTGCTTTAGTCCGTGTCTGCGACAGCGCTGGGCACATAGTAGGTCCTCAGGAAGGAAAGGAAAGGAGGGCGCTTGGTCGGTCCTCCGCCCCTAAACCTCCGTGCCTTTTAAGCTGTTACTTCAATATGGATGTGACTGTCCCTCCCAGGCTCCTCTCTTGCCTGGGGACTTACTTCCTGCCAGCCCTGCCTTGTGGCTGGTGGGGGCGGGGCGGGGCAGGGCGAGGCGGGGGCTGGGGGCAGTTGCTAGGAGCGGTCCCATCAGGGCCAGGACGAGGGTGAGGCCAGCGAGACATTCACCTTGTGTGCAAAACTTAAGGAGATGCCCAAAACACCGTGACCAAGAAAACAATATTTTGATGCAAATGAGAAAAAAAAAAATGAATGGCAAAAATCCAAGATATAAGCATGTTACCATTTCAAAGGTGGGATCCATAACCATGCCACGCAGAGCTGGACTAGAGCCTGATGCAAAAAGAAAAATCAGAATACTGAAGCTGTCTTGATTTAAAACTTTGATATTTTGTTCATCCTGGATTTGGGGCATTTTGATTTTTAAAAACATTATATGAACACACTAAGGGCCTTGATTAGGGAGTGTTTTGCTGCCCCTTGCAGTTTGTGCCCGAGGTGATGTCTGTCTCCTAGTTCTGGCCCTGGTGGCCCCAGGGCACAAGGGCCCTGTCCCAGAATATGCACGGGAGGGTGGGGACCTGGCCTGACTGCAGGGCCCCTTGAGGAACAGGGGGTGGGGCCCTGGCCAAAGGTGGCTCTGAAGATGGCGAGAGCTGCTGGGACCTGGAGTTGGGGGTGGGGGAGGCTGAAAGGCTGGTGACAAGGGTTTGGGGGCAGTATGAGGAGCTAGGGTGAGGAGGGAGACCCTGGGGCACCCAGCCCCACCAATCAGGTGACTGGTCCAGACTGGGCTTCGCCCAGCGTGGCATAGTGAGCAAGGGCTGCTTTGGGGGCTGGATAGGCTTGGGCGAGTCACTGCCCTCCCAGGGCCTCCCTTAACCCAGGAGAGACAGCACTCATAGCACTTTCCTCCTGAGGTCCTAGGCAGCCCTATGACTGTTTCACAACATGCAGGTGCCAGCAGGAAGCCTATTGCTGGGGGGCGGGGCGGCTCAGCTCCCTGGCTGGCTTCAAGCTGTGCTGCAGGTGTGCTGTGTGACCTTGGGCCGGTGGCATACCTCTCTGGGCCTCTGGGCCAGTCATAGCCTTGTTACCAAAGCTTCCTGACGCTCTGAGGTGCACCCTGCGACAGACCAGGACCTAGCCGGGGGTTTGCACATACACACCCAGAGCAGCTGGGGAGCGTGGCTGCCCCGGGATGTCTCTCTGGCGCAGGTGTAGCTTTCCCAGCCGCGCCCCCCACCCCGACTGTCTCCACTTCCTGGTTGTGGGGTGGGGGGAGTTTGCAAACTGAGGCACAGACACTCTAGGAGCTCATGGAGCGGGGCGAGGCTGAGGCTCAGAGCGGGAGGAAGAGCCTGGAAGGAGATGGGCTTCAGGGACCCTCATTTCTGAAGCGGGCCGGTCCTTCTTTCCACCCTGCGCCACCGCCCCCACCGGCCCTGACCCCTTTTCTCGATTTGGAAAAGTTGCTGATACGGGAGAATCGTGGGCGAGATATGGACTTTCTTCCCCCTCGCTTGTTTACCTGACAGCTGATTATCAGAAATAAAATGTGTTGAGTGGCTTCCAGAAAGCTCGACTGAGACAGAGACCGATAATGTCACAGGCAGACCCAGGGGTTAAGGTTAGAGGCGCCACAGGGAGACAAGGAGCGAGATGGGTCTTTGCAGGTAATTCTGGGGGACCGGCTCTCGTGGGCTCCACCAGGTGCCTTGGCTCCTCTAGACCTGGCCTGTCTCCTTCTCCGCCATGACTTCACATAGCTGTTCAGCCCCTGAAGTGTGAGCCTGAAAGTAGGGTTGCAGGTGCAGGAAAAAAAAAAAAAAAAAAAAAAGGCACCCGGTAACTTTGAATTTCAGGTAATCAAGGAATAAACTTTGAGTGTGTCCCACCCAATATCTGGGATATACTTCTGCAAAAAAAAAAAAAAAAAAATTGTTTGCATTGTTTATCTGAAATTCAAAGTCACCTGGGCAGCCCATATTTTATTTGGCAAATCTAGCTGTAAGTGCAAAATGTACATCAGCTCTCAAACGGTTATGAAGACCAAAAACACGCCCCAAATAAAAGGTAAAATGGCTCAATAAATCTGATATGGATCCCACGTTGAGATGAAAATCATGAACATATTTTGGACATCCTGGATTAAGCGAGACACATGATTAAAATTACCTTGCCCGCCTCTTTGTTTAATGAGGTTATTGGAAAAGTCACAGTTACACAAGCAGTGGTCGCTGGGCTTTGGTGGGACGCTGGCACCTGCTGCTTGTGCAAACTGGAACATTCCTGGGTTTAGCATCGAAAGCCCCGCCAGGTTCCAGGAACCCTTTAGTCCTGGGGAAACCAGGAAGGCTGGTCACCCAGGGGCACTGCAAGCTCCTAAGAGCCATCCTTCTGAGGCTCAGTTACCCCTCCCGGGCACTGTACTGCCCATGTGTGGCTGGCAAGGTGGTAACAGCTGGTCCTGACAGCAGCCCATGCTTGGTGTACAGCCCCCGCCCCTAGGGGTCTCAAACCTCTCCAGGTGCTCAGGAGCTGGGGAACCAGTGGAGGGGAGGCAGGAGTAGCCTCAGGGCGCTTCCCTGGGGGTCCCGGCATTGAGACAGATCGCCCTGCCCCATATGAAACCACCCTCCCTCCCTCAGAAATCCCAGGACTGATCGCAGGGGCAGCTCGAGGTCCCTCCTCATCCCTCTCCTCTGTGGCGGCCCCCACGGCTCTGCCATGTGCTGGGCACCTCCAGGTGCTGGGCACTGTGGACAGAAGTTTCTTTACACGAAGCTGGCGCTCTGAGATGCCAATCTTGGGCCTGAGGTCACACAGCATGGGTGTCAGGACTGAGGCTTGAACCGGGGCTGCGACCACAGAGCCTGGGTGCCTCTGGGAGAAAGGCTGACAGCCAAGGAAAGGAGAGTGCCTACTTCCTGTCTCGGCCCAAAGGTGCAGGCACGGAGTTCTCCTGAAGACCCCGCCTAGCTCCACAGCTGCCCCCTTTAAAAGGTGCCCGCATTGCATGGCGTTTTGGGGATCCATGCACTGGACCTGTTAAGCATCCGGTGAGCAAGGCGTGGTGTTCTTATCCTCCCATTCCACAGGCAGGGAAACTGAGGCCCTGAGAATGTGAGAAGTGGCCCCGAGTCCCTGCAGGTGGCAGAGCTGAGGCCGGGACTGGGTTCTGCCTGGTGCCCTGGCAGGACAAGAGCGGGCCTGTCCAGCGCGTGACAGGAGAACTAATATTTGCCCTCCCCGTTTACAGAGCCCCGTCACCCCCCCTTATCTCACCCATTCACTCCCCCAACCCACAGAGGTGGGCAAATATTTTCAATAAGTTCAGTTTACAGATGAAGAAACCCAGAGAGACTTGCCCAAGGCCACTGGGCAATGAAGTCGGGGGTGGGGGACATTCAGACTTCACTCTGTGTGGTGCCAGAGCCAGCTGCCAGGGGTCAGCGCAGGTTCATGCCCAGGTAGTGAGCATAGACCCCCCCTGGGGGGGGGGAACGTGTCCAAGTTGGGGGAGCCTGTGCTCCCCCCCCAACCCCCACACGGAGGGAACGGGGCTCTCCTGCCCCAGGGAGGAGCATCTGCCCGGGGCTGAGCCTGGGGTCTCCAGACACAGTCTCTGCTTCCCTCCTCTTCTTTTCCTTAAGAGCCAGGGGGAACGTTCTGGCAGGAGAATGAATGTGTCTGCGCAACAGTGAGGGTGTGAAAGGCCTCCACTTTCAAGTCAGACCAACCAGGATTCTGGCTCCATCCCTCTCAGCTGTGTGACTTTGGGCGAGTGACTTAACCTCTCTGAACTTCTGTTTCCTCGTCTGGGAGCTGTGGATTATAGGCAGAGCAGTGCTTCTCATCCCAGCTGTACCTCAGAATCCTTTCCAGGCTGGCAGGTGGATTTAAAGAGACACTAAGCCAGGCTCCCGTCCCAGAGATTCTGCTGTCACGGGGCTGGGATGTGGCTGGACAGGGGAAGTACCGCCGTGGTCCCCAAGTGCAGGAGGAGTTGGGAGCCTCTGTTCCTGCAGCTGCTGGGGGATGAGCTGAGGCACAGCCTAGGGAGTGCTTGGCTTATGGAGGTGCCCAATACACTGGACTCCCTTCCACCCTGGCGGCCCATCTTCTGGTAAATCACAACCGTGATGCTTTGCAGGAATAGCCTTTGTGAGGCTTAAAAGAGTCAGGTCACCAGGACAGCAGGGGCCAGCTGGTGACCCTGGTGGGACCTCCACCAACTGGCTGGACCGAAACGTCACCTTGCTCATTTACTCAGGTCCCCCAACGTGGTTCTCCTGACTTTGACCTTGAACTCCTTGGTCAAATGGGAGGCCCTGACCTTGACCTCCGCGGCTTTTCATCTTACTCTCCTTATGCACGGCCATCCTCTGGGCCCGAATGCCAATCCTACGGGAAAACCCTTAAGTGACAAATGGCCACAAAAGACAAGGAGACACCCACCAAGAAGTGACAGTCGCAGTAAAAGCTAAGCACCTTCGGGAGTTCCCGGGTAGTCTAGGGGGTTGGGAGTTCCCTGGTGGTCTAGTGGTTAGGATTCGGTGCTTTCATCACTGAGGCCCAGGTGCAATCCCTGTTCTGGGAAACTGAGATCCCACATCAAGCCACTGCATGCCACAGCCCCAAACAAAAAGCAAACCAAACAACCAACTAAGCAACTTCTGTTCTGGCCACTGAGTCCAGTCCAGTCAACGGGGCCAATGCACACACAACGAACACAGTGCAGGCTTTAGAAATGGCAGGTACAGAGCTGGGAAGCAACCTGGAAACCCTTTATGATAGAAGCAAGGGACGCAGACAATGAAATTGTGGGCCTGTGGGCAAGAGCTGGAAAAGAATCAGAAGAAAGAGAGGAAGCTGGAATGTTTGCCGGAGCCAAGGAATCATAGATGGATTTCTAAAATTCGTATTTTCATTATCTTTGTGTCATCAATAACAACATTCATGAGAGAATTTGAGACAGGAAATATCTGTTTCACTCTGTTTATTGATGTGCGCCTAACACAGGGCGTAGGACACAGCACTAGCTCAATAAACACTGACTGAATGACTGAATGAATCTTGCTGCTTTCAGACGTTCCCGGTGGACTCTTAAAAGATTTTGAGCATAAATGACCTCTCGATGCTTTGTAAAAATGTGCATATCATTTGGCATGCCTTCTGTATATTTAAATCTTTGATGACAACTTTGAAGCGGTCAAGGTTAAAGCCAGAGCCCTGTGGAATACCATTAGAGACCCTTCCACCCGTGGCCACGGCTGTGTCATTGGCAGAGTGGGGAGTGGATAGGGTCCTGTCTGTGGCATCAGCGACTCTGGCTTGTGTCTCTGGAACTTCCTAGCTGTGCATCCTTGGGCAAGTTGCTTCACTCCTCTGAGCTTCCATCTCCTTGTTTAGAAAACAGGGACGTCTGTCTCCAGGGCGGCTCGCGGTTTCTCACACTGAGGGTTCTCAGTAAATGTGGGTGCCCCCGCCTCTGCTTCCCACCATCTGGGCATTTTCACTCTGGCAGAGTCATTTTCCAGCCATTCAGCCCACATATCTACGCCTCGCCTGAAGCATCCTCTGGGCCAGTGGTGATCAAAGCGAGGTTCCTGGACCACCAGCAGCCTCAGCAGCACCTGAGAAATCATTAGAAAGGCAGCTTCTCTGGCCCCAGCCTAGATGCACTAGATCAGAAGTGAGCCCAAGCCATCTGCATTGCCACAAGGCTTCTGGGGGACTCTGAGCCACGGCCACCCTCCGGACCTGTCTCCTGGCCCCACGAGACAAAGGAATGACAGCCATGTCCCTCCACCGCTCCTGGAGACCACGAGCGGAGTCCTGAGGCCACTCCTTCTTTCTCCCTCTGGCTGGGAACCCTTCAGTTTGTGATCTGAACACCTGCCTCCCTCTTCCCTCAGAAACTTGGGGCCCATCTGCTTGCTCCTGACCTCCAGGGTCCTGCTGGCGGCCTGTGAGTCCTTTAAGGGCATGTCCAAGGGGCTCGGTGGCACCAGGAACTGTTGGACCTGTCCCTCCCACAAGCTTCCTGCCCTCCCAGCAGGTGCGTGGCTCCTTCTGTTCCAAGTTCATTGTCCTGGAAGGAGAAGCAGCCCTGGGGCCGCCGAGGAGCGAGGGCATCACTTTCTTTGTTACTTTTGCCCCACATGCACTAAAAAAAGCCCTGTTTGCTGTCCTTATCAGGTTTCACAAACCCTCCAGGCTTTGCCTTCCTGGGTGCAGGGGTCAGGCCTCCGACTGTAACACAAGCAAGACCTTTCACCAGGACCAGACCGGATGCGGGGGCTGGAAGAAGAGCCCCGGAGCATTTCGCGTGTGTCTCCGCAGAGAGCACCCGTGAAGTCCGGGGTTGGGGGCTGTGGGGCTTCAGGGCCTCAGGAAACCGATTCCAGACTCTGTCCTTTTCCCACGGAGGCCCCACCGTCTCCTGTGAACTTATAAACCGCAGAGCGGACCCTGGGCCACCTCCAGGGGCTCCTGGATGCCCTCATGACTAGCAGGCAGGTCCAGCAGGTGCTGACCTAGAGGGGTCCCCTGCCCTCCCCAGGGTCCCCCAGGTGCCCAGGGCATCCCAGCTGAGAGGACTGGGAGGGGAACACACTGGGGTGAGGCGGGGAGCAGGAGCTGTCCTTCTGTGCTGAGAGGCCATTTGACCTCTCCCCTGGGAGCAGGAGAGGTTGGGGTGTCGGGACCCAGGTGTCTGGCTGGAGTGGAAGTGTGGGTGCTTTAAGCAATGGATGGTGTTGAAAGTCTGGGGATGGGAGGAGATCACAGAGAAGCGGGGTCGGGAGCGAGAAGAGGCTAGGATGCGGCCAAGAGGAACTGCACTGTCCCAACACCTGCTCAGGTGCCCCTGTCCCCACTAACCTGGGCGACGGCGGGGAGCGGCGGGGAAGCCCTGCTCCTCAGAGCCCAGCAGTGCTCGGAGGGTGCGTCTTCACAGGGCCGCCGACTCTGGGCCACCGTGGATCACAGGCAGACCCCAGGAGGATCTTGCAAGGCAGCGGAGTGGCCCCACTGGCTCAGCCTGTGGTGACAGGGCAGCCCAAGGGAGGGAGGGAGAAGTGACCGCCGTGGCAGAGAGCAGCCCGAATGGACAGAGAGACAGACGCCAGGCTGGTGCTCAGGGCTTTGTGTATGCTCAATGTTTACTTTTTTTTTTTTTTTTTTTTTTTTGCCTTTTCTAGGGCTGCTCCCGCAGCACGTGGAGGTTCCCAGGCTAGCGCCACAGCAACGCGGGATCCGAGCCACGTCTGCGACCTACACCACCGTTCTCGGCAACGCCAGATCCTCAACCCACTGAACGGAGCCAGGGATCGAACCTGCAACCTCATGGTTCCTAGTCAGATTCGTTACCCACCGCGCCACAAAAGGAACTCCATCAGCCACATTTACAGAGCAGCAAACCAAAGGACAGCAAGGGGACGAGCCAGGCAGCTTAATGGCAGCAACACCTCCTACCTTTCTGTCTTTTGTCTATCTTTCCAACTGTCTGTCTGTCCAGTTGCATCTGATTCCTTCTCCAAACACACAGAGAGGCTTCCTTGGGCGGGGTTTTGCTTTGAAGTCCTGAGACAAGCTTGGTCTCCTTTGATACGATCCTGAGGCGAGACCAAACGGAGCAAGAGCTGGCTCCTGGTCACTCGCTGCCGTCATCTTCGTCATCGTCCCCGTCATCCGTCATCGCCTCCTTCACCATCACCACCTTCTTTTTTTAATTTTTATTTTTGCTTTTCAGGGCTGCACCTGCGGCATATGGAGGTTCCCAGCCTAGGGGTCGAGTCAGAGCTGTAGCCGCCGGCCGACACCCCAGCCATGGCAACACTGGATCTGAGCCGCATCTGTGACCTACACCACAGCTCAGGGCAGTGCCGGATCCTTAACTCACTGAGCGAGACCAGGGATCAAACCAGCCTCCTCCTGGATACCAGTCAGGTTTTTAACCCGCTGAGCCGCCCTGGGAACTCTTTGTCATCCTCATCATTTTCATTGTCGCTGTCACCTTCAGCAGCAGCAGCAGCAGCAGCATCTTTAGCAGCAGTACCCCTGAAGAGCAACCCCGGGAGGGTGCTTTATACACGGTTCCAAGTTTCCTGCCACGGCCAAGCACCGCTTGTCCATTTAAAGGGGGACATCCGATGGTGGCCCCAAGGCACTGCGATGAGCCCTGGGGTAAGGACATGGCTGGGACAGGGGGGGTGCCTGTCCACAGAGGTGAGAGCTCCACCTGGCTCACAGGCCTGCACCCGGCAGGACCTGACAGGCTCCTTGGCCCGACTGGGGAGCTAGGGTGCCGGGCAGTCTGCCACCTGACCCCCACAGCCGCCCGCCTTCTGCAGTGCTGGGGTGCGGCCCGCAGGCACAGTCAGGTCCGGGCAGGGCCTGGGAGGCTCTGCATGTTTGGTGCGCGGCTGCAGGGAGAGGAGCAGCCTGGCTGCCTGGGCTTGGAGAGGAGACTTGCCCAGGTGTGTGTGCAGGGGCCCCGGCCAGCCTCACCCGGGACAGTGATGCACGCCCGGCGGTGACGCGTGAACACTGGAATCCCAGGCACTGGGGCTTGGGCATCCTTAGGCTGGCATGGCTCTGCTCTCTCCACCAGTCCGTGCAAGGATGGGCTTGTCCGCCTCCGGCCATCAAGGATTCTGGACCTGACTCCAGGCCACCATGGCCTTCTTCCTCCTTCTGGAACCCAGCCTCCACCCTCTAGCGATGAGGGTGGACAGATGCTGTCTCCCCAGCCAGGCGATAGGACCCATCCTTTCTGGTCTTGGGCCCTCCTCCCCTGGGACCTCTGGGGGGTCCCCCAAGAGCCGAGGTGCAGGGTCATGGGCACCAGGACATTGACGTTCGGGGGAGCCGTCCCACGGGCCCAATGCCCTCTTTCCCAGCTGGAGAAGCTGAGGACACGAGGGGGGTGGTTCCTCTAGGGCCACACCCAGGACTGGGCCCTGGGGAGCAGCTTCTCTCTGCTTCCTCCTGGAAAGGCCATGACCTCTGGGGAGGCGGGTCCAAGTCCCTCTGCCCTTCAGAGACTCAGTCAGCAGGAATTTCCGCACAGCCCCGTGCTAGGAGGTGGGCAGGGGACGGTGGAGGAAGATGCAGGTCCTGCCCCCGAGGAGACGACGACCCAGCGGGGAGAGGGGCAGACAAGCTCGTGAAGAAACGTCCTGCCACTGGTCTGGTCACATCAGGGGAAGGCCCTCGGGGGACACCTGGGCCTGGAGCCTGGATGGCGAGGAGGCCTTCTGCACTAGAGGAGGCCTTCCGGGTGGGGCCGTGGCAGGTGCAAAGGCCCTGAGGTTGGAGGAACCATCCTCAAGAGGGGGCAGGCGTGGGACTGAGGGCCCGAGCCGAGGCCGGGAGGCCAACAGCGGCCAGGCCACGGAGGACTTGGCAGCCGTGGAAGGCATGTGGCCTTTCTCCTGGGAGCGGAGGGGAGACCCAGAGGATGACAGAACTGCAGCCACTTTTGAAGAGACTGTGGAGGAGGAAAAGGTGAGTGTGCGTCAGGGGCTTGGGCAGCTGTCCCAAGAAAGCATCAAGGTCACGGCCACGTTCTGTCCCCAGGAAAAAGCTCCCCTTGGGACAGGCTGTGTGTGTGTGCGTGCGTGTGTGTGTGCGTGTCTGTGAATATACGTGTATGTGTATGTGTGCGTGTGTGTGCGCGTGTTGACGGGTATGAGGTGCAGACAGGAGCGGTCAATTTCCAGTGGGTGGAGCCTGCTGAGGCCTGAAAGGTCGCAGGGCTTGTGGGCGTGGTCTGTCCTCCTTCCCAGGGTCCAGACCTGCCCAGTGTGCTCTCTGCTCCCTGAGTCCCCGTGGCTGCACTGGGACTGGTGTGTGTGGCTGCTCCTTCCTCGGGAGCAGAGAGGACTGGTCTCTGGCCAGGGTCTGGGGCTGCGGAAGCTCAGCCCCATCTATAGCTCTGCAGGAAGCTTTGGGTCCACGGTGCCCACTGACACAGCTGTCTCTGGGCTGGCACCGCCTCCAGGGACCTCGAGCAGAAGAGAGGAGCCCAAGTCCCCGCAGGATCTGGGCCCTGGGAGTTTCCTTCTCCAAAACCATCAGAAATACATCCGGAACCTCCTTCCGTCCCTAGCAACCGTGTGGATGCACGTGGGTTGGGACCCCAAGCCCCCACACAGCTGTCCTGGTCAGTCGTGGCATCCTCTACCTTACCCCAGGCAGCCCCCCTCCCAGGGCCCTAACCACCACAGGCTACAGAATACCAGGTGGGAGCAAGACGGTAGCAAGTCCTCCTGTTCAGTGATGATCAAGAATCTCAAGACAGGGAGTTCCTGCTGTGGCGCAGTGGTTAACGAATTCAACTACGAACCATGAGGTTGCGGGTTTGATCCCTGGCCTCACTCAGTGGGTTAAGGATCCGGCGTTGCCGTGAGCTGTGGTGTAGGTTGCAGATGAGGCTCGGATCCGGCATGGCTGTGGCTGTGGTGTAGGCTGGCAGCTACAGCTCTGATTAGATCCCTAGCCTGGGTACCTCCATATGCTGTGGGAGCGGCTCAAGAAATGGCAAAAAGACAAAAAAAAAAAAAAAAATCTCAAGACAGGAAACCCTCCTGCACTGTTGGGAATGTAAACTGGTACAACGCCTATGGAGAACAGCATGGAGGTTCCTTGAAAAACTAAAAATACAGCTGCCATAAGGTCCAGCCATTCCACTCTTTGGCATGTATTGGGAAATGACAGACCCTCTTATTTGAAGAGATATGCACCCCAATATTCACAGCTGCACAATGGTCACTGACAACAGCCAAGACATGGCGACAACCTAAGTATCCATGGACAGAGGAATGGATTAAGAAGACGTGGTAAATAGACACAATGGAATACTACTCAGCCAGGAAAAGAACAAAATAATGCCATTCGCAGCACCAGGGATGCACCTAGAGATTCTCATACTAAGGGGAGTGAGTCAGAAAGAGAAAGACAAATACCATCACTTCTACATGGAAGCTCAAATATGACACAAATGAACTTCGATGAAACAGAAACAGCTCGCAGACATAGAGCATAGACTTGTGCTTCCCAAGGGGGAGGCAGGGTGGGGGAGGGAGGGACTGGGAGTTTCGGATTAATAGAGGAAAACCATTGTATATCGAATGGATAAACAACAAGACCCTGCTGTGTAGCACAGGGAGCTGGCTCGATTCGATGCCCTGGAATAACCTGCAATGGAAAGGGATCTGAAAAAGGGAGAATCACTTCGCTGTACACCTGAAACTAACACCACTTTGTAAGCCGACTATGCTTCAATTGAAAAAGACTATCCAGACAGCAAGAGCAGAGCTTAAACACGTTGAGGGCGTTCTGAGCCCTGGAGGCCTGTAAAGTGACCCTGGCCCCACTTAGAGGGGCAAGAGTGGGGATCTCCTGGTCAGGCATTTCCAGGGTCAGGGGTCCTGCCCAGCAAAAGCGTTTCCCAAGAATCTGGCCCTGACGGCTTTCTCTCATTCATTCACAACAGGATCGGATTCGGAGCCCCTTCCAGATAGCAAGTTCCGCAGAGACCCAGAGACTGCAGGTGTGGCTGGTCCTGACCCTGGCCTTGGACGAGTGCCCCACACCCAAGGTCTCCACGGCCCCTCCTCCCAGGCCTCCTCTAAGACCTGCCAGCCCAGAGGTCCTGGCAGGCATCTCTTGGACACAGTCCCAGGGCGTGGGACTTGATGGCTGAGTGTGCTGATCCCCAGGAGGGGGCCCCCAGAGCAAGGGGGCAGGAAGTCCTGTCACTTCCCTGCCAGAGACATCCCCCATCTGTCCCTCACTGCAGGTTCCTGCATCTCGCGCCTGCGTTGTCCTGCAGGGCACGAACCTACATCATCACTGTTCATACAGCCAGGTGTAATTTATAACTTACAGGGTCGGGCACGATTCTTTTTCTCCCCCCTTTTATTTATTTATTTTTTTGCTTTTTTAGGGCTGCACCTGTGGCACATAGGAGTTCCCAGATGAGGGGCTGCATCAGAGCTGCAGCTACCAGCACATGCCACAGTCATGCCAGATCTGAGCCACATCTGTGACCCACAACCACAGCTCACGGCAACGCCAGATCCTTAACCCACTGAGCGAGGCCAGGGATCGAACCCATATCCTCATGGGTACTAGTCGGGTTCTTAACCCACTGAGCCACAATGGGGACTTCGTTCTTTTTTCTTTTTATGGCCACACCTGCAGCATATGGGAGTTCCCATAGGGGTGGAATTGGAGCTGCATATGTGGTGTAAGCCACAGCCACGGCAACACTGGATCTGAGCCACATCTGTGATCTATTCTGGCAGCTTATGGCAACACAGGATCCTTAACCCACTGAGCAAGGCCAGGGATTGAACTTGCATCCTCACAGGGACAATGTTGCACCTTAACCCACTGAGCCACAATGGGAACTCCTGTTTTTGGTCACCCGCAGCATGCAAATTCCCAGGCCAGGGATCGAACTTGTGACACAACAGTGACCTGAGCCACTGCAGGGACAACGCCGGATCCTTAACTCGCTGAGTCACCAGGGAACTCTGAAATGCACGCTTTTCAAGTTTGCAGCTGTGCAAGCCTGTGTGACCTCCACCCAGGTCACAACGTGGACACGCCCAGCCCCCAGGACACCTGTCTTGTGAGGCTGGCCCCCGGGCGTTCGTGTTGCTTGCTTTCCATCTTGCCATTGGTGGAATCGCACAGAAGGTTCTCTCATGTCTGGATCTCCGGCTGGACACGGTGGCCCTGGGAGCCGCCCACACTGATCTGGGGTTGCGGGGCGGGGGGCATCCCTCTTTTTTACCGCTGCACAGAGCCTCACATCTGTGCACACCCCCACCCCAGCGTGTGGGTGCACTTCCTGGACACAGGGCCGTTGCCAGCTCTTGCCGTGACTGTTCCCGAGCCCACTTTCGTGTGGACACCTGCTTCGTTTATTGGGGTAAACGCATGGAAGTGAACCTGCTGGGTCCTGGGGAAGGTGAGTGTGTGTGCGTTTATTAAGACGCTGCCCTTGGCTTTCCCCAGCCCTGGCACCAGCCGCCTTCCTCCACGAGAAGTGGCCACGCCAGGGCCTGGCTGGCTTTGCAGGCGGCCCCTGCCTTGGGGCGGGGGGAGATGTTCCAACTTCCTCCGTGGGGCCCTCCTCCGCCGTCCGCCCTGCCTCTCACCGCAGCTGTGTCTCTGGCTCCGTCCCACCCTGAACCTCACGTTCCAGCTGCACCAAAGGCCCACAGTTCCCTGCACACACGTCATCTCTGTCCTTCTGCACGAACTGTCCTTTCCACCGGGAGCACGAGTCACCCTCCGGGGGCGGCCGGCTGCTTTGTCGTCTAAGATCTAAGAGCACGTCTTCTAGGACCTGCTGACGTCTCCGGGTCCCGCCCTGCATCCTGAGGCCCACATCTGGCTGCCGGCTCTGAGCTGCCTTGGTCCAAGGAAGGCCTTTAAACCACACTGCCTCCCCTTCATGCTCAGAACCCAGCGGGATGCCTGGCACGTGGGAGGCCTCAGCAAACGTGCCATAAATGACATGGTGAAGCCGGGTCTAGGTGGACACGTGCACGGGCGCACACGACTCCGTCCGTGAGGCCCACACATCCAAGCGTGCAGCCTTGTGGGTCTGTGCACATTTGTGCCCACCCGCGTGGCCACGCCCGGGTCGCTGACTTTTCCCCAAGAGATTGGTGGTGTCGGTTCTCGACATAAAAGGAACGTTCTTTCTGCATCTGCCTTCCTTGGCTTACTCTAGACGTCTGCTCTGAGAGGCGCAGCTGTTGGCCCGGATCCCTCTGCCTTGGTGGCCGGTGTCCTTGGCAGCAGCACTGCCCCCCCGCCCCCATCGTTTTCCTCTGTCTCCCCAGATTTCATTTCCTGCTTCTGTCCTCAGCCCAGGTGTGGCTTTGCCTGGGAGTCCCTGCTTCCTGCGCGGGAGGGGCCCTTGTCTTCCCATTATCAGCAAGTTACCCTTGAAATTCAGGGACCCTCGCTGCCCTGGGCAACTGTCCAGGCCTCCCTGGTTCCCGGGCCTCCCTGGGACCCCTCTTTGCAGCCACATGGTGGGTCAGTCACCGTAAGCTCTGGCTCGGGCACGTCGCCGTGGTCGACCTGGCCACACCCCTGAGCTGAATTCTCCAAGCGGGGTTCCCAGACCAGCAGCATCAGCACCACGTGGGAACGAAGAGATGCAAGTTCTCGGGCCCTGCCCCAGGCTCACTGTCCAGGGGAAAACACAGTTTCTTTCCTTGAATCGCAGAGCCCTCTGACCCCCGGGGGTGCGGGTGTTGGCCCCCAGAGCCTGAGTCTCAGACACCCGCTGGGTGTCCTACAATCCAGTTCAAACCTGCCACAAAGCAGAGACGGCACAGACCCCACAGGAAAAGGGCTGCCTCCCTTTTACCAGGCAGGGGGTGCGCTGGTAACCCCATTCTGTCCACCCTGGCCCCAAATCGGGGGCTCCCACGACCCCCTCCATGGGGTCACGAATCTGCTGGAACAGCTCACACAGCCTGGGAAACTTACTACTGTGGATTTCTTAGAGCGGATACTTGAGTGACTACAGACGGGTAGGCACATGAGAGAGCGTGAGGTGTGGAAGGGTCCAGAGCACAGGAGGCCTGTCCCCCGCAGAGCCCTGTGCGTCACCCGCCTGGCATGGGGATGTCATCACCAACCTGGCAGCTCTCCAGACCCCATACTTTAGGGATTTTTACGGAGGCTTTGTTATGTATCCGAGTTCCCACTCACGGTCCCGGTGATCGGCCCCCACCCAGAGTCACCTCATGGAAACAAAAGATGCTCCCGTCACTCAGGAAATTCCCAGAGTTTTGGGGGCTCTGTGTCCAGAACTGGGGTCAAAAATCAACGTTGCCTCAGAGGTGCTGGTCGTGTGTGATCACTTAGGAAACGACAAAGGTTTTAGGAGCTCTGGCCGGGAGCCAGGGATGAGGACGGATGGAGGCATTTCTCACTACATCACAATATCACGGTCGCTGAATCAGAAACTTGGGGGGTGAGGCCTGGCAGCCTCTGTTCCCAGACACCCTCCAAGGCTTCTGACGCGGCGCAAGCGTGAGAACCACTGATTCCTGGCTCGTGAGCGAGGTGGCCACGAATTAGTCTTAATGGGAACACACCTTTCCTGGAGTAGAAGTGCGTTACTGTTACTCAACCAGAGTTGCCAAGGGGTTCTGGTGCTCAGGGCTGCCATGGTCTGTGACATGCTCAGAGCACTGGCCCGTGCTCCCAGGGCACAAACGCCTGCCCCGCGAGGAAGGGGGTGTGGATTACATGTCCTTTGCCTCACGAGAGCAGGGGCCACACGCTTATAGCGGAGTGGAGCCAAGTCATGAGGGAGCGATGAATTCTGAGTATTATCTTTGCTTTGAATGTAAATTATTAATTGCAAGTTCATATCACTTAGTGGTTAATGATGGGTGTGCTTAGAAACCGGTTCACAAAATTCCTGGACGTTTACGAATCGGCTCTTGTGGGTGGGGACATCATGGGGCCAGGGGGTCGGGGGGTAGGGGGACATGGCAAGCTTTTACAGGACAGAAGGGTACTCAGTAAAAGCACCCGTGTCCCTCAGGGAGCGAGGGAGGGCGCAGTGGCGGGAACCCTCGCGGGAGGCGCTCTGGCCAATCTGTCATGATGACAATGCACGTAGCCTTGGACCCAGCAGGGCCTGGTGAGGTATTTGTCTTAGAGACAGACTCACACCTGTGTGGAATGATCTTTGCCTCAAGTTATTCATTATGGCGTCATTTAGAAGACTCTGGGACACAACCCAAGTGCCAATCATCCAGAAACTCATTAAATGGGTTCTGGCACATTCTTAGAGTGCAATATTCTGCAGCCATTCTTTGTCTTTTTTTCTTTTTTGGGGGGCCGCGCCTGCGGCATGTGGAGGTTCCCAGGCTAGAGGTCTAATTGGAGCTGTAGGCACTGGCCTACGCCACAGCCATAGCCACACCAGATCTGAGCCGAGTCTGCAACCTGCACCACCGCTCACGGCAATGTCGGATCCTTAACCCACTGAGCAAGGCCAGGAATCGAACCTGCAACCCCATGCTTCCCCGTTGGATTCGTTTCCGCTGCGCCACGACGGGAACTCCTCTGCAGCCATTCTTTATGTGACGGCTAGAAAGGTGCTCCAAGACCACAAGTGAAAAGAGGACAGCCGGACGAGGGGCGGAGCTTGCTTCTCTTTGTGGGGGAGGTAGGGGGGAGGGGGAGGGGGGAGGGGAAGGACGGGGCTGCTGTCTGGAGGACACACCAGCGCCTGGCAGCAGGTGTCTCTCAGGGAGGGACCTAGGCAGCTGGGGACTGACTTCTCCCTATAAACCCACTGGCACTTTCTGGATATTGTGCCATTTTCATGTCCTATCTGGTCAATAAAGAGACACAATTCAAATGTGTAAGAATACCCATTCCTGGAACTTAGCAGATGCCTCCTCCTGCTCATTCGCAACTCAGCCCTATCACCCTGGAGCCCTGAACTTGAGTTAGGGCCAGGCCCCCCAGCCCCGTGCTTGCTGACCAGGGCGGAGGCATCCTTCCAAGGCCCCCTAGGACCCCCTGCTTGGCAGGAAGGACCCTGAGTGGTCACTTTTATCTGATGGTTTCATGTCCCCGCTCTCTCCCTGCCCTCCCCCTGCGCAGCTCCCACCTGAGAAAGAGGGAGGGGAGAGCTGGGCTCCGGGGTGGGGGGCGCACGTCGGCCTTGCACACCCTGCGGCCTCTGCCCCCTGCTTGGGGGAGGCTGGCAACGTCTGCGGATTGATGGACCGCTGGACAAGGACCCAGCTGGTCTTGGTTGAAATAGTCCTTCCAGTAACTTCTATAGGAAGCCTGACTTCGGGTGATTCTGCCTTCCTTTCCAGGGGAAGGATGGTTTCCATCCAGACGCATCTGGTGAATGGACGCAGGGGGACGGCTTCACAGCAGCGTTTCCCAAACTCACTGACCATACACCCCTTCCTCATGGGGCATTTTGCAGAACCAGTGTTCCCGAGGACACACTTTGGGAACCCTAGGCTAGACAGTCACATAAACAACCACTGCCACCCTTCAAGGCCTGGAATCCAGGCACTTGGTGAGCTGAGAACAATGAACGGGTCTCCGAGGCCACAGGACACCAGCACCTCCACCTCTCAGCCCTGGTCACCCACTGTCATCACCCCGGGCCATCTCCAGAGATGTTGATTTAACTGGTATGGGGTGTGGCCCAGGAACTGGGGTTTCACAAACTTGTCCAGGTGATTTCCATGTGCAGCCAGGGTTGAGAACCACGGCTCCAGAGCTAGGATCAGTGGGGGTGGGGCATGACTGTGGTCCTTTGTACCACAGTCTCAGGTCACATTAATAAAGACATCATCTACAGAATGTGGGGGGTGATGGTCCTGCTTGATTTCGCACTGATCCATGCTAAGACTCGAAGGGTGCATGAGGGGTCTCCCGGCAGAGAAGGCAGCATGGGCAAAGCCCCGGGGCTCGGCTGGGAGGGCTCCGTGGGTGTGAGGGCAGTGTTGGCGCCACGGGTGCTGGATACCAGGGCGAAGAATGAGGGTGCTGGGGAGGAGGCTAAAGGCCAACCGCTCCGGGCTCTGAGAGGCAGTGTGGTGAGGAACTTGCCCCAGGGGCTGCTCCCAGCTGTGTGTTCTGGGCCAAGTGACTTAACCACTCTGGCCCTCAGTTTCACTGCAGGTAAAATGAGGCTAAAATTACTGCACAGGACTGGGAAATGGCTCGGAACACTGAGAGTTCTTCCTGACTCATGGTGAGCTCTGCAGAAATACTAGCTGCCATTATATTATTATTATGACTATTATTATTATCATTAATGGAGATGCCCGGCAGGCGGAGCCACGCCTAAAACCAGCCTAGGGTCTCTTCCCAGTTGCTTCCTACTGTTCCCAGCACACATCCCCGATTTGGAAGCATCTGCCATTGGCAGGGGCCCAGACCCTGGATTCCGTCCAGGCCCCTCATTGGGAGCTTCTATGTCCTTAACGCTGTGACCACATCCCTCGAAAGAAGGCCACCCGCCTTCCCTAGAAAGAAGGCCCTCCATCCCTGGAGAGGAGGCCACCTGAGTGGGTGCCAGAGCTGAGCCGGCTCCCCGCTCCCCGCTCCCCGCCTCCCCGCCGACTCCCTCCCCAGAAACGCTCTTCCTTCCCGCAGCTGCGCAGAGGCAACCTTTACCCCCGACCCAGTCAACAGACCCCACCAACTGCACCTGCAGGTAGATCTGGAGTTTGGCCGCTTGGCACTGCTTCAGCTGCTGCCACGACTCTGTCCTGTGTTGCTGCCAAGCCTTGGAGCTGCATGGGGCGCCGGCACCCTGTCTTGCTCCAACCGGAGCGTGCTCTTGGCGCAGCAGCGAGGATAATCACGCCAGACGAAGCCAGGTGGGGCCCGGGCCTCTGACGGCTTCCCTCTCACCTGGGGCACAGGCAGTGCTTTCCGACCTGGCATCACCTGTGTGATCATTTCTCCCACCTCTCTGCCTTCGTGGGCCTCTCCCAGGCTCGCTCCCACCACAGGGCCTTTGCACCTGCTGTTCCCTAGACGGCCCTTCCCTCAGCCAGCCATGTGGACTGCTCCTTCAGTTCATTCAGGTCTGGGCTCCAGCGTCTTCCCCGTGGCCCGGGCACTCTGTACGACACAGCACCTGCTACCCTGCCCACGCGGCCCTCGCCACCACTGCACACGCCACACACTGACTTGTTCATTTGTTCGAACCCCCACACTGGGAGTTCTGCTCCGTTCCCTGGCGGACCTCGAGTGCCTAGGACGGGACCTCGCCCATAGGAGATGTTCCCCAAATACCACTGCGTGGATTGAGCCGACAAGCATTCATTAAGCAAGAGGCAATTAAGAGCAGAGTCCCCTGGGTTCCTTGCCCCGGGAGCAACCCTTCTGGCCCTGGAGGCACAGCATCAAAGTGTCAGCTCTCACTGGGCCCCTTCAAACCCCTGGTTCCCCCCAGGACTCTCGGTCTCAGAGGTTCCAGGTGTCAGTTCTCCCCTCAAGGGGCTTGGGAGTGGGGTGGGGGTGACAGGAATTCCTGCTCCAGATGGAAGCTTATCCCCATGAACTGCTAGGCGGAAAACCCCGTGTGTCTCCAGGTCAGGGTGGGACGCCCTCACATCCTGGGGAGCGTGGCCCCCAAAACACACATCCAAGCTCTAACCCCAGAAGCCCGTGAACGCAGCCTCAGTGGGTAAAAGGTCTGCCCACAGAAGTTAATCAAGTTAGAGATCTCGGCGTGAGACCAGCTGGATTCAGACTGGCCCTAAAGTGTCCTTGTCAACGCATGAGGGAGATCTGAGGTCATCAGGGAAGGCCATGTGACCGCAGGGGCCGGCACTGAGGGAGGCTGTGAGGCCCTGAGAGGACAGACCCACTTCTGTGGGCTTAGCCGCCCAGCCTGTGGGCCTTTGTTCCGGTTGCCCGGGCAACGCTGCGCAAGGATTCGGGGATTACACCTGCCGGGAAGTTGCTTTTGTTGAGGAGAACCTTTCCAAGTTTCGGTCTGGGCTTTAGCCAGGGTCCTGCCCGGGGCTCGGCTCGGCGCCCCAGCTGGGTCCTGGGCGGGGCACATTGGGCAGAGGGGGCTCTGGGCACAGGACGGCACCTGCTCCCTCCTGCCCCTCTGCCCCACCCGACTCCTGGGCGCTGTGTTTGCCAAAGGCGGAGCCGAGGGAGTCTGGGACACAGGGCAGCAACCTTGGAGGCCGTTCAAAACAGAATAGAGGGAGTTCCCGTCGTGGCGCAGTGGTTAACGAATCCGACTGGGAACCATGAGGTTGCGGGTTCGATCCCTGCCCTTGCTCAGTGGGTTAACGATCTGGCGTTGCCGTGAGCTGTGGTGTAGGTTGCAGACGCGGCTCGGATCCTGCATTGCTGTGCCTCTGGCGTAGGCCGGTGGCTACAGCTCCAATTGGACCCCTAGCCTGGGAACCTCCATAAGCCGTGGGAGCGGCCCAAGAAATAGCAAAAAGACAAAAACAAAACAAAACAACAGAATAGAACAGGGGTGCACAGAGGCGGGGTGTACCCCAGGAGGGTGGGAGGGCGGTGGGCACCCTTTATGGGCGACTCGCCCCGCGTCCGGGGCTCAGCACTTTCGCCTGTATCACATCAGGGGCATCTATTTCAGCTTCCAGCCAGGAAGCTGCAGTTACAGGCCTTTTACAGGACAGGAAACTGAGGCAGCACGACCTTCCCGAGGTGACCGGCCCCAGAAGGTGGCACAGCTGGGAAGCGGCGAGGTTGTGGGGAGCAAGAGACTGGGACAAGGGTGACTGTGGGGTGGCACGGCTCCAGGCCAGCGGCGTGGTCTCTGCAGAGGCCCTGGGAAGTGGGGGGTGGCCGCAGCCTCTGCCCAGGACCCTGGTTCAGGTGGGGGTGGGAGCAGGGTCTCACTGCTCTTTAGAGAGCCCCGGCTCCAGGGGAATCTGGGTTCAAACCCCGGCCCTGCCCTCCCCGGATGGTGCAGGCGGTGCCCTGGCCAAGCCCTGCATGTTACCTGAATGGGGTTCACTGGACAGAGAAACCCAGCGTGGGCCAAGGTCAGGAAGAAGCCAGTGAGGTCACAGTGCCCCCCATCCTGGGGCGGGTGGAGGGGCCGGCTGGGCCTTGCGCGTCTTTGAGGGCTGCGGTTCTGGGGGCGCCCAGTGCAGTGAAGCGCAAGCTCTCCTGGGAGCTCAGGGGCCAACGACTCCCAGTCAGGGAGGAGGGCCTGTCTGGGCCAGCCTGACACAGAGCCAAGGTGGGCACCTCGGGTCTGGAGGGACAGCTCAGGAGGATGGGTCTGGCCACCCCCTCTCCCCTGGCCCAGGGTCGCAGGGGGCGGGGACGTGGGCCAGGGCTGCTTCCTGCAGAGGCTCCCCGGGAACCGGCGAGCTCCGAGCGGGGATGGCCGAGGCAGGGCTGATGGTGGTCACTTCCGATGGCTGATGACAACGGGCGAGGACGTGTTTTGGCACCTTCTGCAGAGGCGGTGGCGGGGAGCGGGCCAGGGCCTCCCCGGGGAGCTCCCTTCACCCTCCCGGCAGCCTTGCAGGGGAGGGACCAGATGAGCCCATTTTACTGCTGGGGACGCTGAGCCTCAGGGGTCACGGCGGCGCTTTCCTGAGATCGCCCGACAGCGGGCACAGCCCCCGGGGGCCCACCCAGACCACTGGAGTCCACAGCCCATGTGTTTATCCTCCTCGCCCCTGGCCTGAGGGCCAGACGGCCACCTTGCCACAGCCCCCTCCTCTGCGCCGGGCCCCCAGCGCCGCGGGCCGCCCTCCTTACCTGATGGCGAGCGGGCGGGTCTGCAGGGCTGACCGGGGCGCAGCACTGGCCAGGCAGGAGTGGGCACAGTGGAGCTGGCCCTCGCCCGGGGGACCCCCCCCCCACCTGGATGTGGCAACAGGGGAGGTGGGGACAAGAGGCCGGGCTGCCCTGTTTGTTGCATCACAAAGTCCTGTCCTGGGCGGGCCTGGGGTCTGTGCGGGGAAGCCTCTGAGAGGCTCTGCCCAGAGGCCTGGCTGGGTGCTCAGCTCCCTCCCTCTGCAGCGCCACCCCCACACCATTCTCAGCCTCAGTGGGGGCACCTCGAAAATGGGCACGTCTTGCCAAAAGGAGCCTGAGGCCAGTGGAGCCGGGTAAGAGGTCCTGCGGCTGATGCTCCAGAACTCAGGTCTGGGGGCAGACCCCCCCAAGGGCACCCAGTGCCAGCACCTGCTTGAAGGGTGGCTTGGAAGACTCGGTTCCTCCCCTGCAGTGTGGGCACATGCTGGGACCCCTGCATGGGGCAGGTGTCCCTCTACTGACTGGAGCTTTTTGGATGAGCTGCCTCAGGAAAGAGATGGCGGCTCCTTCCAAAAGGAGGTGGCTGAGGCCTGGGGGCATCTCCCTCATGCCAGCTGCCATCCCGAGGGCAGAGAGTGGAGCAGGCAGAGGCAGGAGGCCACCCAGACTCCAGGCTGCCGCTGCCTTTTGAAAAAGCCTGGAACTTTCCACCCCCAGCAGACACAGAGGCTATTAGTCAATGGAAAAGGCCCCCTTGCAAAGTTGATGTGAAAAATTCTAAACTAAAAAAACTTATTTTGGCAGTTCTTGTCGTGGCTCCGCAGTAACGGATCCGACTAGTATCCATGAGGAAGCGGATTTGATCCCTGGCCTTGCTCGGTGGGTTTAGGAGCCTTTGTTGCTGGGGCTGTGGTGCAGGATGGTAGCTGCAGCTTCAATTTGACCCCTAGCCTGGGAACTTCCATTTGCTGCAGGTGCGGCCCTAAAGAGAAAGCCAAAATAAAATAAAAGAAAATAAAACCCCACAAAAAAGGACCTTTCAGCGACAAGACTGTTTTGAGAACTGCAGAAATTGGCACCAAGGGTTTTGGGAGGTCCGGGGCTTGTTTCAACAAGCCAGTCTGTCTCCGTGGTCGCACCCCCCCAGGGAGGGCGCTGAGTCACCCCGACGACAAGCTGCATGAGGTTAGAGTTTTAGGTGGGGAGGCTGCTTCTGCTGTGGCCACAAAGCCCCCACGTCTGAGGGCATCTTGCTTGCGACAGGCACCACGCTGGCCCTGTCAACTGTCTCACAGTCCCAGCAGGGCCGCGGACACCAGCATCCATGCAGGGAGGGGATGTGCTGACCTGGCTGCAGATTTTTAATCTCAAGTTTACTAAAATGTTTGCAGGGCTTGGTAGGTGCAGGGTGCTAAGCCAGGTGGGACTGGGGGCTGCCCAGCTCCTGGCCCTGAGGGCAGCCTCTCCAGCTGGGCCCCTGGGTTCTGAGCGTTTTCCTTCTGGTCCCCGTACTCGTCGCTGGGCCCTCCATGGCACGTCTCAAGGAACTGCTGTCAGTCATCCTGAGGGGACAAGTTCACTGTGTGTGTCTGCAGACGGGCTCCGTCAGAGGTTTCCGAGAGTGTGAAACACAAGCTTGATCTTTTGGCTCCTGGACAAAGCCAGCATCTCACTGAATCCTTCTCTGAGTCTCATTCTTTCAAAGATGTTCTGGGGACTTTCATGTGTAAGTCTGTCTGGGCCACGGTCTGTCTTTAACGTGCATCGCAGAAGGCAGCCACATCTAATGAGAGCTGAGTAATCCTGCTTTCTTATTAATGGATATTTTCACTCTTAACGTCTATTTATTGATAAGAGATATGGAGTATTTATGGCAGTGATATAAAAATTGCTATGGTGGTCACCAAATATCTGAATTTTGAAGCCGTGGCTTCTACGTTTAGTGGGGTTTGTGATCTGGGCTCAGTGCCTGAAGCAGAAAACTATGTCTTGAGTCAGCCTGCATGGAGACGCTCCGAGGGGTCCAGGTGGGGGGGCCAACAGTGTGCACAGCACCCACGTTCAGATAGTGAAGGGGCTACGTCGCCATCCAGTGGCCACCAGTGTGCAACAGTGTGCACAGCACCCAAGTGCAGGAGGAGAAAAAGGTAATGACACCGTCCTGTGGCCAGCCATATGCCCAGCTCCCACGTTCAGGCAGTGAAGGGGCTACGTCGCCATCCAGTGGCCAAAAGGGTGCACAGCACCCAAGAGGAGGCAGGGAAGGGGCTAGGTCGCCATCCAGTGGCCAACAGTGTGCAAAACACCTAAGTGCAGGAGGGAAAGGGCTATGTCGCCCTCCAGTGACCAACAGCAAGCACAGCACCCAAACACAGGAAGGGAGAGGCTAAGTCACCATTGAGTGGACAACAGTGTGCACCGCACCAGCACGCAGGAGGGAAGGGGATACATTGCTATCAAGGGTCCAAAAGTGTGCACAGCACCCACGTGAAGGAGGGAAAAGGCTAGGTCGCCATCCAGTGGCCAAAGATGTGCACAGCCCCCAAGTGCAGGAGGAGAAAAGGTTACCATGTCATCCAGTGGCCAAAAGTGTGCCCAGCACCCAAGTGCACGAGTGGTGGGACTAAGTCCTTATCGAGTGGCTTATAGTGTGCACAGCACCCACATGCAGGAGGGGCTATGTTTCTCAGTGGCCAACAGTGTGCAAGCACCCTGGTGCAGGAGGGGAAAGGGGCTACATCACCATTCAGTGGCCGACAGTGTGTACAGCACCCACATTCAGGTAGGGAAAGGGTTACATCGCCATCTTGTGGCCAACAGTGTGAACAGCCCCCACGTGCAGGAGGGGAAGGGGCTAACATCGCCATCCAGTGGCAAACAGTGTGCACAGCACACAAGTGCAGGGAGGGAGGGGACTACATCGCCATCCAGTGGCCAAAGGGATGCACAGCACCCGAGTGCAGAGGGGGAAAAGACTACAACGCCATCCAGTGGTCAAAAGTGTGCACAGCACCCAAGCACAGGCAGGAAAGGGGCTATGTCGCCATCCAGTGGCCAACAGTGTGTACAGCACCCTCGTGCAGGAGGGGAAGGGGCTACATCGTCCTCCAGTGGCCAACAGTGGGCACAGCACCCAAGGCCAGGGAGGGAAGGGGCTACACCGCAATCCAGTGGCCAACAGTGTCCACAACATCCAAGTTCAGGAGGGGATGGGGCTATGTCGTCACCCAGTGGTCAACAGAGTGCACAGCACCCAAGTGCAGGTTGGGAAGGGGCTATGTCGCCATCCAACGGCCAACAGTGTGCACAGCACCTAGGTGCAGGAGGGGAAGGGACGCACCATGTAGTAGCCAACACTGTGCCTAGCTCCTGTCATGTCCACTGAACGGGATCCAGACTCAGAACCACTTTAGCATCAGATAAGTCTCTGACCCTGAGACACAGTGGGGGAATTTGTGACCTACTTGCCTCTCCAGCCAAGGCAGGTCACCCACGGAGCCACCACACCTGAGAGAGCTTGCATGCTAGGCTCCAGGCCTACCTGTCCCCTCTCAAAGCCCCAGGAGGGGCCCCTCACACCAGCATCCCATACAGACCTGCACTCGCAGCCAGGCGGGGACTTGGGGACACTGTCTAGCTTGGGAGAGGTGGAAGTGGGGCTGTGAGGAGAAATGTTTTTTAACTTAAAGGGAACTTGCCCCGGCAGATCTCCCTCTGGGACTGTGGTTCCTGGGCAGGAAGTGGATTTGGAGGAAGTGAGGTTTTTTGGGTCCTGTGGGTGGAGTGGGCTGTGTCCTGTTTCCACACAGCAGCTTCAGGTGGCAGGACTCTGCGGGGAGAGCCAGGGCAGGGGACCAAGCCTGGCCAGAAAGACCCTACCCCTAAGGGGCTGTGAGCGCTGGGGTGCTGGCAAAGCCAGGGCTCCCTCTGTCTGGACCAGAGGAGGGCCCAGGGCTCCTGGGTGACCTGCAGCCCAGCTCATGCCAGGAGTGTGGCAAGCTGGTGCAAAGAGACAAGCAGGGCCCCTGCCTTCAGGAAGCTTCCGGTCTAAGTGGGCACGCATGCATGTGTAAACACACACGTAAGAATGCCTCTCCCAAGGGGTTACTAGTAAGGACAGGTCCCTGATGCTCGAAGAGCAAATAATGGGGAGCCTGCTTGACCGGGAGGCTTCCAGAGGAAGGGACTAGCGACAGGGCAGGCTGGGGCATCTGCACTTCAATATAAGTCTGCAGGGCTCTCCCCCTGGGAGTTGCTGGGGGCCTTGGCAAAGTTGGTGAGAGATGGTGGCATCTTGGGAGCCCCGGGCGGACCCCAGAGGGAGGTGAGGCTCAAAGTGAGTGCCCACAGCCGTCCTCTCTGGAGCAGTGGAAGCGCCTCATCTCTTTTCCAGGACAGCAGCATTCGCAGTATTTAAGGCGGCTTTCTGGTCTCCCTCCTTCCACGCCAGTTATCAAGGAGGGACTAAATTATGCTCAGGGCGACCTAACGCACACGCATGAGGTCCGCCTTTCTCCCGTGGAGGGCTGTGCCCACCGCTGCTCTCCGAGGACCTGCACACCCCCCCCCCCCCAGCCACCTGTCGTCTCCCATCGCCATGAAAACAGTGGACGCCAACTGCTCCACTCGGCAGGTCCAGAGATGGGGTCGGCTTCCAGGTGGGCCACTCACAGGATCTGTCCCCCTCTGCAAACCGGGCCCTTGTTGCTGTGCCCCTGCCAGGGCTGAGTCAGGGTACAGAGTGGGGGCAATCCAGAGAGGCCGTCTCCGTGGTGGTGGTGCAGTGGGCAGACCCCAGGGCAGCAGTGGGTGTGCCGGAGGTGGCCCAGGCCTTGAGGGGGAGCGGAGAGCACGGGGAGCTGGCGGGGTCCTGGGCGGGGAGCTGGTACTTTCCCCCACACCCTGCCCTGGGGCCTGACCTGGCACATGGGCGCCACTGCCCGGCCTCTCAGTGGACTGTGGAGCTGGGCGTCCGCCCCTGACCCATGGGGAAATACTGCGTGCTTGGATCTTAGAGCAGGTACATGATCGAAGCCTTCCCCAGAGCCTGCCTCCTCTCTGGAACTTCGGGGTCACGGCATCCCCATCTCCGGTCACCCTGCCCGCCTGGCTGCCTTTCTCACCCCATCCCCGCTCCTCCTGCCAGGGCGCTGGCCGCCTGCCCATGGCTTGGCAGGCAGTCTGGCCGGGAGGCAGGGCAATGAGGACAGCCCTGGTTAGACACGGGCTCGGGCCCCAGCTCCAGCCTCGACCGCGGGCTCGGCCCTCCCTGAGCCTCAGTTTGCTCATCTGTAAATGAAAATCCCTCCCTCAGGCTTCAGGGCTGGTGGGGAGGTTGGAAGAAGATCTGGCCCAGAGCAGAGGGAAACAGTCCTTCTGCCTCCTTTCCCCGGTGATTCGCAATTAGCTAGCTGAGAAATGCACATGCAATTTGGAAAAGAAAAAAAAAAAGACCAGGGGCCACTCTACCGATTTTGCTAAATTGAAAATAATGCAGCAGCTTTCCGTGGTGAACAGAAAGCAGCAGAAGCTTTTGTTTCTAAGAATAGGTCAAAATGGACTTTTATATTCCAAGGGATGCCTGAGAATCCAATTAAAAATCGGAAAGACATGTTTGCACCATTTAAATCTTAAATGCACTTTAGGCCTAATTTCCTACAAAACTCAGAAATTGCTAGGGGATTGTCCCCCACCTTAAACCACACACAGAACAAGGACAACGTGGCCCCCTCTGGCAGAGGTGTTATGCCCCAAGATGGCCAGGAGAGGGCAGAGCTGTGCAGCCCTAAACGGCTCTAGAACTGGAGGGCAGAGAGGGTCCAGCCCTCTGAGATGGAAGATGCAGGGGGAGGCAGTGTGACACGCGGGGGAGCTTCAGAGTGACTCCAGCCAGCACCACAGAGCTAGCTCAGGCCTTGTTGGACAAGGGACCAGCTGGGGGAGCCTGGGCCAAGCCCCTTGGCCTGGGGCTCCTCGCCTGGGTACTGAGTGGTGAGGACGCCTCAGGCACAGAGCAAAAGTTCCTGTAAATGAGTTAGTCCACTCAGGCACCTTGTAGAATAGAAGCCAGAAAACCATCAAAACTCTAATTTCCAAATAAGGAGACGACAGATTCCAGAACCTCATCCAGGTGGGTGTGAAGCTCCCAAGCCCAGCTTTATACGCACTTTCTCCTTTAAGCCCCCTGGCAGCCCTTCAGGTCGATGCTGTGGGTGCCTCCATTTAAAGATGGGAAAACAGGCGGAACAAGGGTGGGTGGCTTGATCCAGGCCACCCAGCTGGGAAGCGGTGGGGTCAGGATTTGGGCACGGGCTGGAGCCAAAGCTGGTGGCTTCAGCCATTATGCCACACGCTGCCTTTCAGAACAAAGAGGGCGCACGAACAAGTCCGAGTGGGTCAGCCCCAAGTCCACTGGTGTCCCTCGGATCGGAATTAATCTGCATTCCAGCAGAGCCCCAAGTGAAACCCCTTGGGGTGGGCTGGAGAGATCTGGGGTCTGTCTGAACCTCACACCCCAAAGCCACGCGTAGAGGTGAGCCATCCACGGCGAAGGAGGGGAGAGCAGCCGCTCGCCAGGTGGGGGGGGTCTGTGTGTCGGGGGGAACACAGGGGGAGTGGGCTCTGTTGCAGGGAGGGGTGGAGTGTGGCTTCAGCTTTGAACCCGGGGCACTATGGAAACTCACTGCTGGTGACAATGTGCTGAACACCTGCTGGGAGGCCACTGCATGGCAGGCACTTTACGGAGGAAGACCCGGTGGTCGGAGTGGTTGCTTGAGAGCACGCGGGGCGGAAGACACGTTCGGGAGGCACCGTCTAGCCCGTGTTACTGTGCTGTAAAGTATCCCTTCAGTGATGCGGACTGAGGCACCCACCAGGGAGACCCGCGCATCCGCACCCATCCACCGACAGCCGCCACTTCAGATCTGCCGGGCTCCAGGCTGGGGGGCTGAACCTCCCTGTTCACAGGTCTAGCGGCTGCAAGCCCGAGATGCGGAGGGAGCACCACCTCCCCCGGTCACAGACCTCTTCTGGGGGCTTCGCGAGGGCTCGTGTGTGAGGTCACTAATCCCACATGGGAGGCCTCCACCCTCACAATCCGGCCACCTCCCAGGGGCCCCACCTCCTCACGCCACCACCTTTGGGGGCGAGGATTTCAACGGATTTTGGCGGGGCATGGCGCCGTCCATATCCATCCATCCTCCAGCCTTCACCAAGCACCTACATATTAGGCATCGAAAACAGAGTGAGATAAGGTTTGACAAAGTGGACAATCCCCGGTGACTGGGGAGGCGGGGTGCTAAGTGCACAGGATCTGCTCCGAAGACCCCCCACGAGGAGAGATTAAACAGAGAGAAGGTGTGGAGTGTGGGCATCAGGAGCTGCCGGCTCAGGGCCTGCCCGCCGCACGGAAGCAGCCGATGCCTCACCTCTTTGCAGCTCCTGGAAGGGGGCGGCTTCAGGCCTGCAGAGCCCGGGGCTTTCAGCATCAGCTCAAAGCAAAGCCGAGAAGCACCGGACTGCTTCCACCGGGACAGAGGAAAGGCACAATTTCTAGCCATGACCGTGGTCACGCCGTTTGTCACCAAGCAACAAGTGACACGCAGAGGACGACAGAGAAGGTCCAGGGACGAGTCTGGAAGGTAAAAGGCAGGGAGCCTAATGGAACATGACACCTGCTCCTTCCACACAACCAGCAGCGCCTGCGCCTTCACCTCTGTCTCAGGCCACACGCGCTGGGCTGGCTGCAGAGAGCACCAGACCTGCCGACGGCGTGGCTGGGGACCAGGGGCACAGCTACTGAGGTCTCGGACCTCAGAGACGACCAGCACATGATCGTGAATAACCACGTGTTTAATGCTGCACAGAACAGATCTGCTCTTTGCTATTAAGTCATCATGAACCTGAATCGCCGTAGCTGTCAAGCCCATAACCCAGCTCAAGCCCCAGGTGACAACAGCTCCTGCCTCTGATAACTTAACTTAGTGAGGTTTGTGCCAAGTCACAAACCTTTTCAGACCCTGATGATCTCGGAGAGAAAACTAGGGAAATGGAGCCCAGCCCCCTAGCCCTCTGCAATCCGTGGAGAGAAATGGCTAAAGGAACCCCGGCTGGATCGCGTCCTAAGCCGGCAGGAAGATGCGCTCTCACCGTCTGCCTGAGACGGTGCGTGGATCCACCCTGGGAGCCAGCAGAGGCTCTACGGGTCTGGAAGGCCATCCCAGAGCAGGGAGCCAGGCCGAAGGCCGTGGCAGAATCTTCTGGAGAGGGCACAGCATCTCCACGCAGCCTGTGCCCGCCTGTGCCCACCACCGCCCGGCGGCAGGCAACGCCTCTTCCTTTGCACCACGTCGGGGCCCCGCCTCGCGGTGTGAACCTGTCATAGGGCTGGAGACTGCGGCTGAACTCTGCTTTACTTTAAAAGCTCCTCTGGCTACGTCCCCGCCCCCGACCCATCCAGAAAAATCCTGCTTCTTCGAGCCGGGGGAGGGGCCCGCTGGTTTAACAAAGGTTACTTCAGAGTTTGCTGTTCTTCTGAAACTGGGCCACCAGGCTGAGGACCTGCTCGGAGGCCTTGATGTTTTGGGAGCCGAGGTAGGCGACCCTGTTGGTGGCCGTGTCCTCCAGGAAGTAGCGGTAGTTGACCATGAGGCCGCACGAGCCGGTGATGCCCTTGAGGCTGACGTCACCCATCCAGTTGATGCGCCACATCACGGCCCCGTTCTGCAGGTGGAAGTTGGCCACAGGGTTGAGCGCGTAGCCCCGGTGCTTCTCCCCGTACAGGTACCAGGCGCAGAGCCGCATCAGCGGGGCCTGGAGCGCCCGGACCAGCCTCTCCGACTGGACCCACTCGCCGCTGCTGAGAAGCGCCCTGAGGGTCTCGTTCACGGGACCGCCGGTGACCTCGGCGATTTCTCTGCACTCGGCATCGGTGAACAGTTCGCTCCGCCCGTGCTCCTTGGTTTTCGACTTGAGCAGCCCTTGAAGCCACTTGGTGAATCCAGGGATGGGCGACAGGCTTGAGAACACCCCCAGGTGAGGGAACTCCTTCTGCTGGGCGTGGACGGGGTGGGGAAGGAAGGTGAGAAAACACAATTCATCAGTGGCTGAGTCACGGATACAGAAACTCCTCCTCCCTCAGTGCTTCCCGTGGGCTTTACAAAGCGCTATTTGATCTGCACTGATGTCCTTTTCTCAGGGAGCGTGAACTAAGAAGCGGATGTGTGCTGGATCCTGGACGCATCTTGAGTCCCCAGGACAAGCCTGTACGATGGTGTCCCAGGAGCACCACTATCCATGCTGACAAGTTGGGGTGCGTGCCTGAAATCGGAGGGGTGGGCTGCGGCCAGGCGGGGTGCTGTCTTCTGGTGACAGATGGTGTCTTCCTGGCCCGCCAGGCCCCTCCCCCAGCTTTTGATGTGGCCACAGAACCTGGTTGGGGGCTCTGCACGCAAGTACCCAGTGACTGTTTGTTGACTGAACAAGCGATCGCCCAACTCTGTCACAGGGGGTGCAGAGGTATGCTCCACACCAGACAATACGGTTCAACCATTGTTGTTCCAATGACAGAGAGCTCTCAGGGGTCATTTTTAAAAATCCAGGATGTTCCAGTTAAAGACGTAAGACGTAAGACATGCCCCCAATAGAACAAACTTCTGCAAATGTATGACAGAAGCAAAGAAACCACCATACCTCGCTCCTCAGAGATGAGGGGGGGTAGAGGGTAACTCCTTCGGGTCTTTAGGCAGGTTTTACAAGGATGAGACAGGTATTTTCCCATCAAGAGCCCGGGAATCTGTATCACATCACGATGAGCATTTTCTCCTTTGCAGCCAAAACTCAAAACCGTAACTTTCACAACGGAAACTATCGGAAGATACCATGACCCCCTGACTCTCCTCACTCTGTTCTCTCGCTGGGCGCTGAAGGTGGCTTCCTCCCCACCCCACGAACACTCGTGTGCAGCAGAGGGAGCTCCCTTGCTGAGTCTCTGATGAGCCTCCCGCCCACAGCCCAGCCGTGGAGCAGCCGTCAGGAGGCGGCAGAAACAGGGCCTGCGGGTGGCTCAGCCGGACCCAGACGCTGCCTTTCTGACCGTCATTCCAAGCCCCCGCCTCAAAGAAGCAGGAGAGAAGAGGGAACTCAGCACAACCAGATGTGGCTTTTATCACCTCTGGGGAAATGCGGCAGGCAGTGGTTCTAACTAAGCGATGCCCAGCCGAACCTCGAGTTCTCAGATGGAAAAGTATGAATTTAACACGAAGCCTGGAAATATGTGGCTTCCACCCTATTTGTCATTCCCCGAGGAAGGGCTTCTGTGGCAGGTGTCTGTGCTGAAACCACCGGAAGCCCAGAACAGGGCTCTCGGAGCCAGGAATTAACAATCTAATTATTTTACTGAAAAATGGGGTTTTCCTCCTCATGGTTCACCCCAGCCCCTCATGAGACAGATTTAAATGGCCCAGAGCCAGGGTGGGCCTGAGCCTGTGTTTGCCAGGGCTACCGAGAAGGCAGCTGTGGGCCAGAGCATTCGACCTCAGGCTGCTGGCGTGACCTCAGGCCGGTGAGAGCCTGAGCCAGTGTAGGGCCGGGCAGAGGCCAGAGAGTGTGGGCGGCGGTGGGTGGGGTGGCCAGGCCCAGCCGCGACTGGACAGTAGGAGCAAAGGGGCCCTGCTGGTGACTAGGCTGGGACGTTGCGTGTCCATCATGGGGCCCCGGCCAGGTGGGTGCAGCGCTTCCACAGAAGCCGCTGTCCTCGGGACACGTCTGTGTTTGGGGGGGTCACGAGACGCTTTTGGGGGCCTTTTCTTGGTATGGCTCCACCCCCCCACCCCCAGGAGTCTGAGGGCTCCCAGGACGTGCCAGGGGCATCGGGCACTTCTCTACCCTCCTGGTTTTGCCAGCCCGGAGCTTCACCCCGTCCTCAGGGACCAGGGCAGGAACCCACAGCCGGCCCGAGACCGGGACAGGACACAGACTACGCAGCACCCACCTGCAGCTCCTTCACCACCCGCTTTATCAGGAAGGTGCCCAGCTCCACGCCCTGCAGCCCCTGCTGGGCCAGGCTCAGCGAGTAGAAGATGGCTGTGGTGATCCTGCTCTGCTCCTCGGCCTCGGCCGGGGGACACTCCTTCACGAGGATCGTCTGGAACACAAAGAGGATGCTGACAGGTGCCCGCCGGCGCGGCTGCCCCGTCGTGCCCCCATCCCCCCTGCCCCAGGCGTTGGGAGAGGGCATCCCTCTGCCTGAGGGCCAGGCTCCGGAGACTGAGCCCTCAGCTCTGTGCTCCTTCACCCTCCTCCGACCCACGCCTGTCCCCTGTCCTGGTGACGCCACACCTTCCCCGCTGTGAGTTCAATGTCCTACAGCCCCTGGCACTGCGAGTTCCTGCCCACACTTCCGGCCTTTGTGCAAACCGCTGCCTGCAGCCCAGCACCCCGGGCAGAGGCCGCCTGGCGCGTCCCCTCCAGGGGTGTCCCCTCCTCTGAACCCTCCTTCTCAACAGGCTGTTCGCGGTCCTGCGTACTTTCTGCTCGCAGGAAATGCAGCTTTTTGGTTTGGTGCCACGTCCTCGTGCTTCCACAGGGAAACGCCACGTCTGCGCAGACGCGTGCAGAGAGCGAGCTAAGGATTGGATGGACTCGAACTGGAAGCCCCGTTGCCACGTCTGATCTAGCAGCACTGGGAGCACTGGGAGTTGCATGTGGGCTGTTCTGAGCCTCAGTGCTCCGAGGGCCACTGGACAATCCTGGGACAGCAGTGGTGACCTCTCGGATTGCTTGCAGGCAGGCCTGCCCGTGCTTCTGAGGGACAGGCTGACGCTGCTCTAACCCCACCAGCCGCCCTGGACGCTGACGTGGGAGGGTGGCCCAGGGCGGAGGCTGAAGTCTGTGGCCCACAGACCTTCCGAAATTGCCAATGGGACCTGCAGGTCTCACGCACCCCCTTGGGGGAAACATCCTCAGCTGCCACCCCTGCGGATGCTCAAAGGGTCTTTTGTGGGACCCTGGGAAGTCAGAGACCGCCACCCTAAGAAAAGTGGGGCAGCTGGTGACACAGAGGTGGCGACGTCCAGGCCACGCCAGTCCCTCCTGCCTCCGCAGCAGATGGGGGGACCTCTGGTCAAACATCAGAGCACCCCCTGCCCCCGGGCCTCATCTTGTGAAACTACCTCCTTTGTTAATCAAGACGTCTGTAGGTTCTCTGTTCCGGATTCGAAAATCTCCAGCAAATCTTTTTTTTTAAAGTTTTTCCCCCAAAGCCCCTCCAAACAAACGAATCTTTCTTTGATTATGCAAATGAGATGAGAGATGCACAATATCAAAGAAGCAAGAAACGAACACATGGAGAAGAAATCCCAAATGACTCCAAAACTAAACTCTGGCCCAGGAAATTCTGCATGCTGGGGGCGTGGCCACCCCCCCCCCAAATCCTGCATGTTTTATATTTTAATCGTTATGGCCAAGCTGTCTCCAGAGGGGCTGTGATAACTTCCAGGGCTGGAGGGGCCCGTGCCACAGACCAGGCAGAGCTCGGGGCCCGGATCAGGCACTCAGCACAGCCTACCTGCAATTTGCTTTTCTTTTTTTTTTAATGGCCACATCTACGGCACACGGAAGTTCCCAAGCCGGGAATCGAATGGAAGCTGCAGCTGCTGGCCTATTCCACAGCCACAGCAGCGCTAGACCTTGAGCTGCACCTGTGACCTACGCCACAGCTCGAGGCAACGCCAGATCCTTAACCCACTGCGTGAGGCCAGTGATTGAACCCACATCCTCGGGGAGACAATGCTGGGTCCTTAACCCACTGAGCCACAACAGCAACTCCCTATTTTCAATTTTCTAATCAGGCGTCTTTTGAAACTACTCATAGGCTCTTCACAGGTGCTGAAGAGTTGAGTGTCTCTCCCCGCCTCCTCCGTAACAGCCTGGACCACGTCGCCACTCAAGGTCCACACACGCGGGCCCAAAGTCTCCTGTCCCATCACTCTCCTTGCACCGCGCGTCTCCACTCTGTCGTGCAGGCTTGGAAACTGACTAGCCCATCCAAAGACCCATATGAGCCGAAAGCAATTGTTCTTTTTTTAAAAAGGGGAGACAACCAAGTTAAAATAAAAAACTTAAGGGACTCTGGCCGCCCGCCCTGTCCTGAAGGGACCGCGCAGGCAGGTACCTGGATGGTGCTGGAGATCTCGCTGGTCAGGGCCACGTGCAAGACGATCAGGGGCTCCCCCGGGGTCGAGCAGTGAGAGAAGAAGTAGCACCTGCGGTAGGACCCCACGCGGCGTTTCATATCCATCCAGTTTTTAACGGGATGCACAGCCTCAGACCTGACGGGAACATTATACGGAGTCAAGACAGAGGTACAATCCTGAGTTACAAAACCGTGCCTGATTCCTGCTCCTATTAGTCACTCAAGTCAAAGAAGCCCTTTAAATCCAGCTTCCATGGACTCTTCGGGAAATTCAAGGAAAATCGCTTTGGCCAGAAACAGCCCTGATGGAGAGGCTTAGGGTTAGGGGTAGGGTTAACCCCACATCCTTCGGGGCCTCTAATCCCGGCAGCGCCTGTGGACACGCCTGGCCTGGCTGGGTCCATTGGTCCAGTGACCGCGGCCACTGCTGTTTCGTCTCAGCAGGGGACCTGGCAGCAGCACATGTCAGGCAAGCCTGCGTTTCAAGCTGTCTGGGGAAGGGGCTGCAGTCATACACGCCTTTGTGAATCTGGAGATTTTATCCAAGAGGAAAATACTAACAGCTGGATGATAGAGGCTGTCTGGGGTACCAGTGCCAACACTTGGTCCAGTGACTCTGGGTGGCTCTGATAACAGGGCTGTGGGGAAAGGGGGGCCTGTGGGCTTTAAATACGGGGACATAACTGAGATCCCATGTGCAGGGTCACCAGCAGAAGGGCTGGTTTTCATCTGTGCCCTCTCCTCCTCTTTTGCTGTCTTTTTAGGGCTGCACCTGCGGCATATGGAGATTCCCAGGCTAGGGGGCGGATCGGAGCTGCACCTGCTGGCCTACATCATAGCCACAGCAACGTCGGATCCGAGCCCCATCTTCGACCCACACCACAGCTCACAGCCACGCCGGATCCTTAACCCACGGAGCCAGGCCAGGGACGGAACCCGAGTGAGTCCTCATGGATGCTGGGCCATGACGGGAGCGCCTCCGCCTCCTCCTCCTCCAGGACGGCCAACCTTTGTGACCAAGGTGTTTGGCCCCGTTCGAGCGGCATCCACGGGAATGGACACTGGCTGTCAGTGAAAAGGGCAGAAAAGTGGACACGTCACACTTACTTGCTGATTTTCTGGAGCACTTCGCACGGCGAATGCCAGGTGACCCGCTCCAGGTTGAGGAACCCGGAGGCAAACCACTCCGAGAGCATGCTCTTCAGCACCCCGTTCATTTCCTGCAAAAGGGAGGAGAAAGTGCCGGCTGTCCGAGGGCCCGCCCTCCAGCCCACCCTGTGTCACCGCCAGCGCCAGGAAGGAACACCGAAACGGGGGGGAGAGAGCGTCTGCAAAGAGCTTGTGCTGTGACAGCGCCCCCGAACCCTCCTGTCCTCCCGCTGGACCGAATGCAGCCGTGGCCTTTCTCCCCCCACCTGTGAGACGAGGAGCAGAAGTGTTCGGGTCAGCACGAAGTTGACCTGACCAACGAACTTGCTCCCACTCACGGGCCACAGTGGACATGACAACACATGACATCGGCCTGATGCTCGATGCGGTCTTGGGGAGGAAACGCCAAGGCCCGCTCAGGAACATTGTCTGATGTGTCAGAACGTCCTTTGTTTCCCAAGAGAAACTAGTACTGGGTCCAGGCACTGCCTTTCAAGAACACGTCCTCCTGTTTTAATGTCTTGGAAGCCAGGACGCGTCTTTTGAATGATGGTGAGTCATGGTTTGATGGTTTGATGGGCAGCTCTTTCTCGCTTAGTGGGCCACAGGTAACAGTATCCCTGGAAATCCGTGGAGTTATATTTGATGAGATCATTATTATTATTATTATTTTTGGTCTTTTTGTCTTTTAGGGCCACACCTGCGGCATATGGAGGGTCCCAGGCTAGGGGTCTAATTGGAGCTGTAGCCGCTGGACTATGCCACAGCCACAGCCACAGCCACAGCCACGCCAGATCCGAGCTGCGTCTGCAACCCACACCGCAGCTCACGGCAACGCCAGATCCTTAACCCACTGAGCAAGGCCAGAGATCGAACCCGTGTCCTCATGGATGCTAGTTGAGTTCGTTAACCACTGAGCCTCGACGGGAACTCCAGATGATGAGATTATTCTGATTTCGCTTCAGTTATTGAAATCTAATCTAAGCTAATTTGAGTCAGCTTCACCATCAGAAATACAGCTGCACTGAAACTTCTCAAGCAAGACCACAATAAGAGGTGCATGAGGGGAGCAGAGGAGACAGGGGCAGAACCACCCCAGTTTACCTGCAGCGCCCACTGGCCAGGTAACAGTGCTAAGCTCTGGGGATGCCCAGGGCATGAGGCATGGCTTGCTGTTTCTCAATAGCTGTGTACCTTTCTTCCAAATGAACAGAAGTCTCACTTTTTAGTTGGGTGCATGGCTGTTCAGAGTAAAGCTTGCACTGTAGCTATAGGGCAACTGTGGGACCAAGTTCTGGCTCATCGGATGTAAGCAGAGGGGTCCTGAAGCAGCTTTGGGGAACCTTGAAAGATGGCAAGAGCAGCCCTTTGCCCATCTTTCTCTTTGTCTTTCCCAGAGCAGGATGGAAGGTGGCGTGATGGCTAGAGCTGGAGCAGCCATCTTGGGCCATGAGGTAACTTTGGGGGATGAAAGCTTTTCAGGGAACAGCAACAAAGGAGAGTCTGGGTCAAATGAGGACACTGCAGAGCAGGGTGAGCCCTGGGCTGGCCACCTCCAGACTTCTCTTTTTATTCAAACTACTAAGGCTTCAGTCTGTTACTCACAAATGAACCACATACTAACAGATATGCTGAATACTATTATTGAATAACAGTAAACATGTGAGTGCAGAACTGACCTTATGAATCTCTGTATAGGAATCACAAAGACCACAATGGATAACACCTGTAAAATTGTATGAAAGCCATAAAGCTGTTACAGGGCCATTTCGCAATTTAATCGCTGGTAAAAGGTCAAAGGACTCAGAACTTTGTCACTTGAGGATATGCTGCAGGCACTGGCTTGGTGGCTCAGAAAGGGCTTTAGTGTGAAGTGTGGTTCATCCTTAAACACTCAAGGCCCGGAGCACGGAAGGGGCCACGAATCTGTGCTGTGAGGCTCCTGGGGGCAAGGAGAGGGGGTGAATCTATGGCCAACTGGGGAAGGCACAGTCAGACCTAACGTACAGAAGATCTCTGAGTAGCCAGGGCCGCCCAGAGGTCATCTGGGGATGGTGGCCCTCCCCGGGGGGCAGGATGGAGCACAGGCTGAGTAAGAAGAAGGCAGAGAGGTTTGTTAAAAGGATTTACGCATTCACAGGCGGCTGAACTGAACCCCCGCCCAGTTGCCTTTCACTCTTCAGCCTTTACTGGGTGCTCTGCTCCCTAAGGGCAGAGATTATTTCTGATCCATTCACGTGCCCAAAGCACTCAGGGGGGTCTTCCACGTGGAAGATGACTGATAGACGGCTGTCAAATAAACAAGAGGAGAAATATTGGACCACGGTGGCCAGGAAGCAGCAGGAAGGGAGGAGACAGCACTTGCTGGGCGGTACAGAACAGCTCCTCGGAAAACTCTATTTCCGGCCTTGACCTCAGTGGCTCCCGATCTTCCTGGCCCCTCCCACCCTCGAGTGTTGCTAAAACCCAGGCACCCTGTCCCCAGAAACATGCCAACATGATCCTAAAATGCTGTGCACAGCTTCCTGGGGTTCAGGGACCGCGGGGCTGGGGAAGCTCTGTGCTGCGAGGTTCGCAGAGGGGGAGCCCAGTTCCATGCATCGCCTGGCATCTCCAGGACAGGCCTTAGAGGAGGTGGTGGGGAAACCTCGCTGCCGCCTGAATTCAGCACTCACAGTGGGCGAGATGGCTTAGCGGAGGCAGGTGCCTGCTCTCGAGGTCGCTTCGTTCTATTTTGGGCTACTGACAGCTATGAAGTGTGACCCTGGACACGAGAACTTGGAATCCAGGGTAAAGGTTACACATCTCCGGGCTCCACGCTAGCAGGACTGCTGGGCTTCAGGCTGGAATCAAGCACAGAAGGCAGCAAGGTTCCTGGATCTCAGGTGGCAGGGGGTCGAGAGATCGTGCACGCTTCACGCTCACTCAGAAATCACCTGTCAGCAATGCAGGACTCAGAAATGCAATGGCTGGGTCAACTTTCCTACCTAGGAAGAGGTCCATTTTTTAGCTGAGCTAAGCACAGAATTTAGTAGGTCCACAAGGACCACTAGGTTAGCTGAAAACCAGAAGGAGTGGAGTTCTTGTCGTGGCGCAGTGGAAACAAATCCAACTAGGAACCATGAGGTTGCAGGTTTGATCCCTGGCCTTGCTCAGTGGGTTAAGGATCCGGCGTTGCCATAAACTGTGCTATAGGTCGCAGATGCAGCTTGAATCTCGTGTTGCTGTGGCACTGGCGTAGGCTGGCAGCTACAGCTCCGATTAGACCCCTAGCCTGGGAACCTCCATATGCCGTGAGAGCGGCCCTAGAAAAGGCAAAAAGACAAACAAACAAACAAAAAATACCCAGACAGGAGTTCCCGTTGTGGCCAGTGGTAAGGAACCCATGATGATGAGAGTTCAATCCCTGGCCCCGCTCAGTGGGTTAAGGATTCGGCATTGCCATGAGCTGTGGGGTAGGTCACAGATGTGGCTCGGATCCTGCGTGGCTGTGGCTGTGGTGTAGGCTGGCAGCTGTAGCTCTGATTTGACCTCTAGCCTGGAAACCTCCATATGATGCAGGTGTGGCCCTGAAAAGAAAAAAAAATGTCCAAGGAGAGAGATTCTGCCCTGCCTGGCCTCCTGCCTTGGGCTTCACACTCACATGGAATGTGGGGCTTCGTTATTGCCCTATTTGCAATAAGCACAGCCCTGGGTCAGAGACCAAGTACCTGACAAAGCGCCTTCATTCCTATCTGTATTTTTAGCAAAGCTCCACACCGTCCCCCAGGGCATTTCTTAGAAGAGAAGCAGGCTGACCTTGGGCAGACTGACCACCAGTTGAGCCGCTGGACTTGGCGGCCCAGGACCATTAGGGAACCTCAAGTCGTGCCTCTGACCAGCAGACAAAGGAGAGAGCACTGCGAACGGGCCCCCCTTCCCCAGCAGGTGCATCTTCCGCTGTGTGAGAGCTGGTCTAAGACACCTGATCAGCATCCTTTGGGGCCTCACCCTTGCCCATCACCCTAAAAACGCCTCTGCTCTCACAGATTCAGTAAACGAGAACCCATGCAGGGAACCCAGCGGACTGAATCCCATCCGCAGCGACGCCCACGGCCGACGAGTCCACAGCATCCTCCTTCACCTGACGTCACTGGGCAGCTCCACGGTCAGCAGGGGCCGGGGAGCACACCTGTGTGATGGGGTGCTGTGTGCACAGTCAGGGGTGCTGAGATCGGGGGCTCCCTGCTCCCCTAGCATCTTGGGGCAACATGGGCCCCTGGGGATCCGGGGCTCCTGATCTAAAGCTTCAAGGGCCAACCTTCTGATGGCTTCCAACACTGATTTCTTTTTTTTTAATTTTTTTATTTATTTTTTTATTTTCCCACTGTACAGCAAGGGGGTCAGGTTATCCTTACATGTATACATTACATTTTTTCCCCACCCTTTCTTCTGTTGCAACATGAGTATCTAGACAAAGTTCTCAATGCTATTCAGCAGGATCTCCTTGTAAATCTATTCTAGGTTGTGTCTGATAAGCCCAAGCTCCCGATCCCTCCCCCTCCCTCCCCCTCCCATCAGGCAGCCACAAGTCTCTTCTCCAAGTCCATGATTTTCTTTTCTGAGGAGATGTTCATTTGTGCTGGATATTAGATTCCAGTTATACCAACACTGATTTCTTAAAGGCACAAAGTTCTAGCTGTGTCACTGCTTTAAGTGAGATGCAAAATCCAGAATGAAATAGAAGCAACAGACTGCACACAGCCATGCTGCTGATGAATGACACTACCAGGGCCCAGGAACAGTTTCTAAGGATTAAAAAACCATTTCTCTGCATGATAGGGATTGAAAAAAAAAAAACACCAAAACAACAACCAAACCTCACTTAGCCATGTAGAGCAAAGGGAAAGGGACCCACTAGATTTAGCTACCCTTGCTTATAGGCAGTGAGGACAAGGCCAGGCAGGGTTTCTAGGTCGAGAAACAGGAGGGCTGTGATGGAGCCATCTGGAAAGCCTCCTGCACCCAGCAGTTTGAGACCGTGTGCAGAGGCCAAGGTCAGGCTATTGTCGCTCACTCTCTGCTCAAGAAGTATCGTTATGCCACGTGACTTCTGGCCTGTGGGTACATACTATTTTTTCCCTTATGGGTGTAGACGGCCTTGGTTAAAGAACAAGGGAACCGCGTCCATCTGAGGACCTGGGGTGGCTGGCAGCCCTGGATTTCCCTGGGGCCAGGCCCTCTCCCCCTAGTCAAGTCTCGATGTCACAGCTCTCAGCTGCTACGACGTCCCATCTCGACCACAGAATAGCCCAGCCGTTTCTCAGGACAAGCAAGGAAATGAGCTCAGTAACGTCGCACGGACTCGGAGGACCCGGCTCTGGATGGGCGTCAGGGACCCCCCAGGTCGAGGGCAGCCCCAGTGCCTGATAGGATGCCTCGAGGCTGCACAGAAACCGTCATGGCCTCTGGGCCCCGTCCTAGGTTCAGAAATCTGAGTGGAGCAGTGTGGCCTCAGGACATAAGGGAGCGGTTAGCGGCCCACTTCGCTGGGTGGCGGGGCACCTGGAAATCTACCTCGGGCTTCATTCACCATTTTGCTACACAAGCCAAGGTCTCCGTTTTCAAGGTCTTAGTTTTCATCTGGTGGGGGGGGAATAATACATTTCAGATGCTAAATTCTGGGGTTCATGTCTAAAACCCAAGCAAGCGGCACAGACACCTGAATATCTATGAAGAAGCGAGGGAAGCTGCCCGGGGCTGGAGTGGATGAAAAAGCCCAGCAAATGAGCCGGAGTAGAGGTGGCTCTTGCTCTCACAGGACTCACACAGGGAGGCAGGTTCAGGAACTTTCCATCCAGGTGCCAGCTTGGCTGAAGAGGAGCTCAGTGGAGGGGAGCTGGTGATGCTGGGTGAGCTGGGACATCCAGGATGCCTGGAGTGCAGCAAAAATGCCAGAGGGAAGAGAGTGGGTGTGACGATTTTTCAACAAGAGGAGAGAGACTGACCTTTGGCTTCAGAGAAAGGTGGGCGTTGAGGTTGCTCGTGAATCCAAATAAAACAACGCTATTAATCAACTGGGTTGTTTGACCTCTCCCTCAGTTTTAGAGAAAAAAGCCAATTCTAGGAGGATAAACCCACTTTTGATCCGGTGAGGCTGTTGATTCTGTGTCAGTGTGCTGTGAGCAACACACAGGTCATGGAAACCAGGCCTGGCCTGAGGCTCTCTCACAGCTCCCTGCTCTGGGCACCGCACTGGCCCTCACCTGCATGCCAGTCCCTAGGTCTTGCTGAGAATGAAACGAGCGGGTGCATGAAAGGCATTGACACCTATTGTACCTGCTCCTAGCTCTTCCCACACTTGCAGGGAAGCTTCTGGACCAAGCGACCTTGGAGCCCGGAGCATGCCTGGTACAAAAGGAACACCCAATTGCTGCGGATTGACTGGATGGATAGACGGATGGAGGAAGAGTTTCATTTTGGGACAGGTGACAAGCACCCTACCTAATCCTCAAGCCTCCTCTGCAATAAGCATCCAGTCTCAAAAGGGTTTCAGGAGCACTGGTCTCTGGCTCAAGAAAACCAAAAAAGTCTACTTGGATGGCTAAATGTAGGCCTCTCTTGAGAGGCACCAGGTGGCTGTGCATGCAGTGTACAGAAGCTAAGGTCTCAGCCAGGAGGATTCAGCGGGGAATGTGGTCAATTCGACACACACAGACTCCAGCCCTGATCTGGTGCCACTGCAATAAACAGCCGAGGTTCTCATCCAGTGAACCTCACAGCTCAAGGCTCTCTGGCCCTAGGTAACACTGAAGCATTGCAGATTAGCCAGCTATTATGAGGAGAATCAAATCAGAGCCACTATTATCATCCTGAGATCAATCAGTCCTCTTCTAATCACACCCAATTTTTATGCATCTAAGGCTACAGAGCCAAGACAGATGACAAAGTTTCTCATGAACGCAGCTCACAGGGCAGGATGAGGATATAAAGTGTACCCCAAAGAACCAGAAATTTGCATTCAGACGGATGATCAAAGACATAACTTCTTTGCCCTGAGTTCTGGGCAAAGTCATGAGAGCTCACAGGACCTGGTTCCTTTACTGGAAAAGACAACACGCTCATCACGGACCCAAGAGTGCAGCGGTGAACATGAAAACGCTCTGCCAGTGTTAAGAGTGCTTAAAAGAATTAGGACGTAATCGTTCAAATGCTTGATTTTTTTAAACAGCCAATTGCACCTAACAAGAGGTCTGCATGTCAGAACATCCCCAACCCTTCACGTAAGTTCTGGTTCACTAAACGAGCCGGTGAGTGGTCCCATCGTATTTCATATCAATAGCACAAAAGGACTATCTTCAACTACCAGCCACCTTTCAAGCCATCATTATTGAAATCTTTAAGTATTTATTCACATCTAACAAGACCTCACTGTGCGAAGAGCCTGATTATCTCCAGAAGACAAGTTCGAGTCCCATTTCTGGGCTGAACTCAGGAAGGTAAAACACCCTGCCCAAAGTGACTGGCAGAGACAAGACAGAAGGCCATCGGACTCCTAGACCTCAACTTCTAGGCACTTCTGTGCATTTCACAGGACTGCTCAGGACAAGGGCTTACACATAGTGGGTGCTACAATGAACTTTTGCTAACCACATCCAGGTTGTTTTTGTTTGTTTTGCACCATGTGTGCGGATGAGAGGTTCTCAGGCAGAGGATGGAACCACAGCAGTGACAATGCGGGATCCTTAACCCATTCAGCCACAAGGAAACTCCCTATCCAGGCTTTCAGAAAGCTGCCTGACACATCAAGGGTACCAAAGAGGTGAAACCTCTCAGGTAAAGTAGGAAAAGAGACTATGGAGCACGCTCACCAGCCAAGAGGCGTGACAGTCACCTTAAGAGTGAGTTTCTATAGACTGAAGCGAGGCCAGACTAGCAGAAGGCAAGGATTCAGAAAGCCTGGGAAGACAGGGGTCAGGGTTCAGAGACTGCGACTTAGGGCTAGGTGTGCAAGGCTCCAGGCATGGGAAGATGGAGTGTTTGGGGCTCCAGGGGCAGCTTTGAACCACACCCGGAGGTGGGGGTGGGGTGGGGACGGACCACCGAGATGGGCGGTCCCAGGGGCGGTCCGGGCGGGGCCTTACCCGGACATGAGGCCCCTCCACCAGCTTGAGAGCCTGCGCCTCGAGCAGGTCGGCCCGCAGCTGCACCAGGAAGCGCACGCCGCCGTCCAGCTTGCTGATGTGATGGAAGAGGCTGCGGTAGCGCGGCACCAGCGCGTAGCGCAGCCGGTCCTCGGCCTGCAGCAGCACGGCAGCCTCCCGCGGCTGCTGGCGAAGCTGGAGTACGCCGGCGCTCTGCTCGGCCACCTGGCTGTGGTCCACGCCGAAGCCCCGCGCCAGGCGGCTCAACAGCTCGGCGCGCTCGGATGCCTCGGCCAGGCTGCCGTAGAAGCTCATAAAGTCCGCGCACTGGTTTTCAGCCGGCGCCGGCGTCTTCTCGCGCAGCTCGTAGGCTGGCATCGCTGGCACAGAGCGGTGCAGCAGCTCGTCCATGGCCCGCTTCAGGGCGCCGGCTGCCGCTGCCCGCCCGTTCGACAGCCTGGGTCCGGGTGGCCGCGGCGGCCTTGGGGGTAGCCACAACCCGAGGAGGCGCCCAGCTGACAGGCCGGTCCCGAGGACTCGCATGGCACGGGGCGACAGCTGCTAGGGATACACCACCACTTTTTTGGGGCTTCCGGCTTCCGGCACGCGCCCGTCCCATTGGCCGAGCCCGGGGGACGGGCGGGGCGGCGGCCAATCGGAGGGCCGAGCGGCGGGGATGAGGCGGAGCGCGGTGCTCCGGGCCAAGTGTGGCCAAAGGTAAGCCTGGAGGGGACCAATCCGAGGGCGGAGCGGCGGCGGCGTTGGCCCCTCGCCCTGTCACTTGGCCATAGGAAGTCACCGCCTCATTCCCTCTCCTCTAGGGCCAAGCTCTCCAACCCCAGGGAACAGCACAGCCGCCCAGGGAACGTATTAACGGACGCAGACTGCTGGCCCCACTGCGGAGATTCTGATCCAGTTTGCCTGGGGGGAAGCCGAGGAATCTGCCTAGGAAGTATTCATGGTGTACTTCCCTGGCGAGGGAGGCTTTGTCTTGACCCCTGCCTAATGAAGGGCGGGTCTCACTTCTACAGAAAGCTGTGTACAGGGCTCTCCTAAGCCTCTTGTTCCCCAACCTGCCCCTCCTCCCTTGGTCCTCATTCATTCATTCGACAGAGTATTTATTAACCACCTGGTATGTGCCACGTCCCACACTGGGCACGGGGATAAAAATGAACCAGACAGACCCGAAGCTGCTCCACGGAGTTACAGTTTTACAATGGAGACAGAGGATACATAACTACAAATGGTGACAAATGCTCTAAGGGAAAAACAGGGTGCCGTGAGGTAGCCGGGCTGGCATGGACTTCCTACTGTGGACAGGGGCATTAGGGAAGGCCTCTCTGAGAACGTGACCGTAAACTGAGACCACAGGCTAGTTACGTGTAGAGAAGCAGGGGAGATGGGGAGAAGCTGTCCTATCCATTCTTCCAAGTTCATGATGAACGTTGTTCGTGTGTGTGTGTGTGTGTGTGTGTGTGTGTGTGTGTGTGTGTGTGTGTTGTGGGGTTTTTTGGGGGTGGGGTGGTTTTTTTTGTTTGTTTTTTTCCCACAGCCTGTGGCAGCTTGATGTGGGATCTCAGCTCCCAGAACTAAGACTGAACCCAGGCCACAGTGGTAGCAGTGGCAAATCCTAACCACCAGACCATCAGGGAAGTCCCCAAAGAACCATTTTTGTAACCTCTGCCTGCTCTTTGTCCCGCCATCTAAGTTTTATTGATCCTACTTTAAAAAGACTCCTGTGTTCCTGCTATGGCACAACGTGCTATTAGCAGCGTCTTGAGAGGGCTGGGATGCAGGTTCGATCCCCACCCCGGCACAATGGGTTATAAGGAACCACTGTTGCTGCAGCTTCAGCTTAGGTCTTGACTGCAGCTTGGATCTGATCCCTGGCCCAGGAATTCCAGAGGCTGCGGGGCAGTCAAAAACAAACAAACAAACAAAGAAAAAACCAAAAAAAAAAAAAAAAAAACCCCACCCCAAAACACTCCTGCATTTGTTTTCTCTCTGGCCCACTGATTCTGTAGCCTGTGTCACTTCTCACCAGGACCACAGAGGTATCCTCTCTGCTTCTAGGTCTGACTGCTCCGGTCCATTCTCTGCCTCAGCCACTGGGTGATCTTTCTAAACGATCCGTCTTCTGTGTTCCTCACTTATTCAACAAGCAAATGCTTTAGCATAACTGGCAGAAGCTGGCACCTACGGCCCCTGCTCCCCTCAACAGTCCTGTCTTCTCTCTCTCCCTACCTCATATTGGAATGGGGAAGAACAGCATGACTCCATAATAGAGCTCTTCCTGTTACTTTCACCTTTGTGCTCTGTTGGCTGTGCTTAGTCATGCTCCGCATCTTTCATAAAAGAATATTGCCCATCGCTTGAAAGATGCAGAAGAGCCAAACCACGACCTGATCACATGACCTGACCTACATGGACAGCTACCAGAACAAAGGAGGAACACAAAGAACACCTTACCTCACCTTGCCTGTAAAAGGCTTTGCTGAAAGCCTTCAGAAAGCTTGGGCTTTTCAAGGCATGAGCCACCTGTCTCCTTGCATGGCCCTGCAATAACCTTTCTCTGCTCCAAGCTCCAGTGCTTAGGTATTGTTTGGCCTCAAAGTGTATCAGGCACATAGACTTGCGTTTGGTAACAATATTACTTCCTCTGTGTCCTGGAGGCGCCCAGAGTAAGGAATACGCTTGGTTTTGTTTTTATTTTTTTTTGCTGCTGCAGCCTGTGGAAGTTCCAGAACGGGAATTGAACCCGTGCCGCAGCAGTGACAGTGTTCACTCTTTCACCTGCTGAGCCACCATGGAGCTCCCGGAGATCCGTTTTTATTTGTTTATTTAGTTTGTTGTTGTTGTTGTTGTTGTCTGGTCTTTTCTAGGGCCGCACCTGTGGCATAGGGAGGTTCCCAGGCTCGGGGCCTAATCAGAGCTGTAGCTGCTGGCCTATGCCACAGCCCCAGCAATGCCAGATTCGAGCCACATCTGTGACCTACACCACAGCTCACGGCAACGCCGGATCCTTAACCCACTGACTGAGGCCAGGGATCAAACCCGCAACCTCATGGTTTCGAGTCAGATTCATTAACCACTGAACCACGATGGGAACTCCCATTTTTAAACTCTGGGAAGACACACACAGGAAGGGTAGGGGGAGGTTGTCTTTGGTGGCACTATTGTTGGCAGTGGCTGGCATCACCCTCTGTCTACAGCCTCTACACACACCCCCGCTTCAGATAGGCCCACCTTCTGGGAGTGAGCTTTCTGCCATGGTTAGGGAGAGGCTAGAGGGAATTTGTAGGGCTTGATACCAAATGCAGGGGAGTCAAGAGGAAAACCCAGCCAGGATGTCTCTGTGCTCTCAGAGGAAAAGCATCGATCTAGGACAAAGGATGAGGGCAGCATCAAAGAGTCTGTTGAGAAGAGATGGTGGGCAGCGTGGCGGGGCAAGGAGGCTCTGGGGCAGGGCTTTCTTGTTTGGGAACCCACAGGGCACCCAGGGACCGGTGGGGAGGGGACCCTTCCCTTCCTTAGTCACACAGCCGTCAGTAACTGATGCCCCCCGTGCCTGTGAGGGGAGACACGTGGACAGGTGCTGGCTGAGCCCGTCACTGTCCTCTGTACACTAAGAGTACCACCACTGCTCTTAGCACTGACTAAATGCCATCCCTGTTCTTAGCACTTCAGTGTGTTATCTTAGTGAGGCCTCCCCATGACCCTGTGGGGCCAGAACTATTACTCCCATTTGATGGAGGTGGAAACAGAGGCACAGAGAGATACAGGGACCTGCCCAAGGGCTCACAGGAGCACATGCAGCAGTGGTCCCTGAGTCTCTTCCCGAGTGGCATGTGGAAGGACCATTTGGACCAGGCTGGTCTTGAGCTAGGGGGTGCAGGTGCCTCTGGGCTGAGAACAGCTGGGACTTGTTAGGCCGAAGAAACTGGGCCTGGCTTCTCTTTGACACATCCGGGAGAAAGTTCATGGCAGGAGCTGAGCTCTGCTGGAAGAAAAAGACGACCAGTTCAATCGCTCCTGGGCTCAAGGAGACCTCCCCCGTGACACCTGGGTAGAAAGACTCCTAGGAGTCAGCAAGGGAGGGCGTGCCAGGCCACAGCAAGTCCTGATGCTGCTCCAAACCCCTTTGCTCTGGAATCATCTGCGCCAAAAGAAGATGGGCGTGCAGCTGCAGTCAGGTGTGAGAAAGAAACAGGATAACGGGCCAAAGATAAACGAGGACCCGAAAGACCTGTTCTGCCTAAGTGATGACCTCGGCGCCGTGGCGCTCTCCTCCGAGGGGGACACTCACACCGTATTTCCCCTTAGGGTGCCGCTACTGCTTTCCTTCTGCCCTAGACAAACAGACTATGTCTCTGCGGGGCAGTGTTTCTAACGATAAGCCAGGACCTGTTTTTACCGTCTTTGCCTCCTTGAGACAGAGGGCAAGAATCAGGGCAATTCTAGGATTCCTGGTCCTCACCCAGGCTGCCCAGGTTCAACTCCTGAGCAAGGACTTAGGATCTCGAGTCAAGCCATGGCTCACGGCTGTCTCTCTGAGATCACTCCAAAGCCTGTGCTCTTTCCACCCCAGGATCCTGCCTGTGCTAAAATGAAGATTCCTACCTTATGTAGGACTGAGTTTGTTTTCTAGGCTGAAATGTGGAGGGAAACAGAGAAAGGACAGGAATCTGCTAAATACCAAATCCCTCCGCCGTGGCCAATGGTTGACTCGTGTACTCCTGACATTGACTCTGTCAGGTAACTGTCCCCAACCACAGATGAGGCTGAGGCTACTTATTTTATAATGGGGGAAGGCTCGAAGGGGGGCCAGTCTTAAGAGATACTAAAGTTTATGAAGCCCCAGTAATGAAAACAGAATGAACAAACATCTATGGACATAGCAGATGGTTCTGAGAGGGCCTTGAGGTGCTCAGGTACCAGGTGTGTGATCACAGGAGCATCGCCAGTGACTGAGGGGAAAAACGAAAGTTCCCAGGAAGAAGAGCAAAGGTAGGTCCCAGCCTCACACTGTTCAAGAGAAATGGCAGATCTTTAAAGGGTTTTTTTTACAAAGTGAAATAAAAGCATGAGAAGAAAATAATCTCAAAGCAAGACAAACCGTTTGAAGCCTGACACAAACCCAGACTCCATAAAAGATGGTTAACTTTCAGTGTATAAATTTTTTGAAAGTTCTTTCTGCTTAAAATCAAAAGACAGACACTACCTTGGAGAAATATTTGCAAGTTATATCACATAAAAATGGCTCATCTCTGTAACATATAAAGAACTACAAAGCACCCTGGGTGAAGACTGTCGATCCAACAGAAAAATGCAGAAAAGAAATGCAGAGAGGTCTTTGAAGAGGAAATTCAAATGGATCTTAAAACTGTGAAAAGTGCTCAACGTCACTCCTAATAAGAAAATGCAAATTAAAACCCCAGTGAGCTATCGGTTTTGATTTACTGCACTGTAATGACACCCTATGCTCGTGAGCTTGTGGGGAAGCAATCACGCTCTGCCCCTGCGGGTGGGTACCGCCCCTTCGGGGGGTGCATTCTGCAATATCTACCAGCATTGAAAATGGCCCCAGCAACTGGCACGGATACGTCCTGAAGCTGCTGAGTGCCAGGCTGATCAGACAGACCTGGGCTCTCAATCAGCAGGACCAGGATTCAGGTGGGGCGCCCAAGATGACAACAGGGTCCCTACAAGGAGATGCAGGAGGGGCTGAAACAGCCATCTCTGGGGCTAATAAGGACTCTGAGTTCCCTAGTGGCCCACCAGTTGGGGGAGTCCAGCATTGTCACTGCTGAGGCTCCGGTCACTGCTGTGGCTCAGGTTTGATCCCTGGCCTGGGAACTTCGTCATGCTGTGGGTGCAGCTAAATAAATAAAGAGAAAAAAGAATGAAGGGACATGAAGAGAAATGCTAAATGAGATGCTAATAGTAACAATAAAATTCAAAAAACAACCTTCAGTTGTCTCAATGAACAAGAAACATAAAAATGAAGGTGGGGGAGGGGCTCGGTTGGAGCTGCCACATCGTCGCAGACCAGCGCAGGTGCAAGGAGGCAGGACAGCACCTTAATAAAGACCATTGGCTCTAAAGTGCATCCTGGCCCCGCTGCTCTCTAGTTCAGTGACCTTGAGCAGGTTTCATTGGCTTTTAAAGGCAGTCTCCACGACTGGGAGATGTAGCTGAGAGTAATTAGGTAATTTGTAGTTAGTAACTAATGGAGGTGAGAGGATGGAATGAAACAATTCCTGTTAAGAGCAAGGCAAATGAAATGGTAAACACTCCACAACATTCTAGGGAAATTATCATCAGTAATAAAAAGGCAGTATGGGGGGAGGAGGCAGGTATTTGTGTATGGCCAACATGCGGCATCACGCTGATACCTGGCAGGGTATTTCTCTCTAACTCGGAGATGCCCTGACTCCCGTGCAGCTTCTTCCTGGAATTCCAGAGTAAGTGAGGCAAGAGGCAGCTGGGTGGGCGAAAAGAGGGGCAGAGTGAGTCTGAGAGCCACCAAGACAGAGAGAGAGGCCGGCATCTCCATGAACAGTGGGCCAGGATAACACAAGATGTTTCTTTGGAAACAACTTTCAGACAGTCACAGTCAGCAAGAGAGGTTCTTCCGCCCTCTCGGGAGTGGGGCTCTGAACTCCCCTCCACTTCCTCCTCCTTTGCCTTCCCCCCGCCACATTTATGGAGGAGAATATCCCACTGATGAGGCCTCCCACAAAGCAGAGCTGCAGGAGGCCCGAGGACTAGGTGGGACTTGCCAGCTGCTCAGACAGAAATATGGCGCATCTTTGGTTCAGGGGTAGGGGAGCCAGGTACCTGGCTGTGGCGCATCTTTGGTTCAGGGGTAGGGGAGCCAGGTACCTGGCTGACTATCATCTCTAGGTGCCAGAAGTTCCATAGGTAGATCCCTCTGGTCCAAGCGTTACAGTACAAACACACGGAGAGGGGCCACTTTACAGGGCCGGGCTTTGTAAGGCACATCTGATCTCAGGGAGCTTCAGGAAACTCTGGCTCCTGCAGAGACAGAGACGCACAGAGTCTCCTGTGGGCTTGTGGAAGCACTGGGGCCATGCCAGTTGCTCCTCGCTCAGGAAATGGTGAGAACTCATCACCAGCTGATGAAAGACCCTGCGTGGTCCAGACAGGTGCCTCTGGCGTGTGTGTGCACTTTGCTCGTCCCACGTGTTCTCATTTATCCCAGGCCCTCCAGCCCTTCTGCAAAAGCCTTGTCCATTTTAAGTATTTGCCTCAAGTACAGATCTCACTCTGTCTCCCTCAGCTCCCCCGCTTCTCACATCCTTTCTTGATTCTGCTTTCTCTGTGTTGATGCTTGTTTTTCTCTAGGTGTCAATGGCCATTCTCTGCTTCTCTCTGTTTTTGCTACAAAACACTGCCCTAAGCCAAGACGGAATTTGAGAGAATAATTCCATCTACAAGAGTATCAAAAAGAAAAAAAAAAAACAGTTAAGAACAAATTTAACCCAGGACATTTAGGACACGGACCCTGAAAATTACAGAGCACTGAAATGAAAGATTTACATCAATGGAAAGACACCCCATGTTCATATTGTTATGATGGTAAAACTCCCCAAATGAATGTGCAGATTCAATGTACTCCCCATCAAAATTCCAGTTTGTAGACATGGAAAAGCTGATGCTAAAATTTATACGGAGGAGTTCCCGTCGTGGTGCAGTGGTTAATGAATCTGACTAGGAACCGTAAGGATGCAGGTTCGATCCCTGGCCTTGCTCAGTGGGTTAAGGATCTGGCGTTGCTGTAAGCTGTAGCATTGTAGGAGAAAATGTCCCAATAAAATGTAGAGAGACCCCAGCCATGAAGACTAAGCAAAGTCTAGCCAACTGCCCCAACCAGTCCTCCCCCATGCCTCTGCTTCCGCATCTACTACCTTGCCTGACGTCACTCCAGTCCAACCAGCCAAGCTTGGACCCGGAAGACGCAGCCCATAAAAGCCTTGTGAAACCCTTCTTCCGGGCTCAGACTCTGGAGAGCGATCTCCTCTGAGCCCGCCGGCGTAATAAAACTGAGTTCTCCCAACTCTCCGAGTGCTTGCTTGGTTTCTCGCCGGGTAAAAGAGCTGATGCACTGCAGCCGCAAAGCTGCCGGAGCTGGTACTCTACAGCCACGGGGCTGTCGCCAGAGCTGATACGCTGCAGTGCAGGGCTGCTGGCTATCTGCCGTAACATTTCTGGAGGCCCCAGCAAGATTCCAACCGTTCTGGCCCCTTGAGCCACCAGAACAGAAGTAAGGCCGCCCGGGAGCCGGGGAGCCTCAAACCGAACGAGGCGGCGCGCCACCCGACGGTATTCCGGGTCCTCCTTCGTGAGCAGCATTCCTGACTCCCGGGTGACCGAACCCTGACCAGACTCAGTGGAGAGACGGGCCAACTCACCAGAAAGGCATCGGGACAAGGTAAGGCCCCGGGGCCAACCCCAGTCAGGTCCTGCGCCAGTGGGCAGAAGAGGGGACTGATCACCCCCTGAGGGAGACTCTCCCGGTCGGTCGGAAGCTGTGCCTGACCGGAGCAGCAGTCCTAGTGCTCCAGATTGGAAGCAGAGGAACCTCTTGCTTGGGTGGAGCAACTGTTGGGTATAGCCGACTGAAAGTTGTGCTACTAGTTAGGGACTCCCAGGGAGTGGGAGGCATTGTGATAGTGAATGAGAGTGTGAGAGTGTGTGTGAGTGAATGAGCGGCCTGATTTGCTTGCACTTCAGGTTCGAGTTTGTGGCTCCATGGTCTTAGTGGCTACGGAGTCCGAGTGGGTCCTAACCTGCAGTTCCGCGGTGACCTCACACGGCTTATGGCTGTAGCGGACTCTGAGGGTTCTCTTCCCTCCCTGCGAGTCCAATCCAAGTTCAGGGCTTATACGAACCAGCCAATTCCTAAGAGGCACCTAAACTCCCAAGAGGGGGGTGGTCAGGCGGACATTTGAATGGCCACCTTCTGAGAAGGGGGCACCCTCCCTTGTTTTGTCTGCAACACCGGCACAGGGCGGCCACGTGGTGTGGGACCTAACCCAGAAGCCCACGAGCCAGAGACCCCTGTGCTTCCGCCATTTTGGGCCATAAATTCCTCTGAGGAGATGATCTAACTTGACCTTGCCCCTGGGCCTCCAGGAACTCCCGGCCCAGATTCTAAACCAGCCATGGGACTGCCCATTTTCTCAGTTCACGGAGGCCCAGGATCTGAGTCAGGGAGACAAGCCTATCACCCCTGGCTCAGTTCAGAGTATAGGGAGGATTGGGTACAAGGTCCCCTGTCCTTTGCCCAAAACATTAGAACTTGTCTGAGAGTGCCTTCCTGAGACTGGGAGCCCAGATGGATAGGAGATACTTGCAACAAAGCAGGTGCTCTTCCCAGTCATAGAGCAAGCTGAGTGGGATCTGTCTTGCTATCAAGAGCGGTGGAGGCAAAGCTAATGGGGATACCACCCACGAGGCCAGAAAAGGTCTCATAATATCAGGCCATAGAAAATATCCACATAAAGACACCATGGGTTCACCCAAGTCTAAACCTGTGGTTGTAGACTGTGTGATCAAAGATTTCAAAAAGGGATTTTCTGAAGATTATGGTATAAAACGAACCTGATCTTTCATCGTTTCCTTTGCCATTACCTCAAATAGAGCTGTGGGGGCAAAGGAAACAGACCTGTAGATGATAAGACCATCCTGAGTTGTTACCAGGTCTGTGGGGGAAAAGGAGTTAATAGTTAATATTATTCATCCAACTTAGGTCAAGTGTTTAGCCTCAGAGCCTCAGCATAGTCAGTTTTGCTTTTTGCTGTTTACTTTCACCCTGGTCGGAGTAATTGATGGCTGGTTCATCCAATTTACCTGCTAACTGTGGTTTAGAAACTTTCCTAATGTTAATACAGGGCATGTCAGAGTGAGCATCTTAGGATTCGAAAACCCAGGGCAGGGCCTGTATGCCTGGGTTTTCTTCACCTCTGTCCAGAGACAGATAATGGGCAGGGATGATGGGAAGAGAGGCTACGCTGGTAAAGAGTGGTTAATTCCAGTCAGCCTGAGGTCGGATGGGACATTTGGCCACTAGTATCTAGCTGCTCCATTTGAGAGAGGGGACGCCCTCACGTAGCCAAGAAGGACAATAGGCGCTGGATGCTGTTTTTTGTCTTTTTCGGATGGGAGCCACACCCTCAAGCCTGGTGCATGACTCAATAGCAACCCCTCTGACATGTGCCTTGAAGAACTGGAAAAAGTTTGACCCTGAGATTCTGAAAAGGAAACATTTAATTTTCTTTTGAACAAAAGCCTGGCCATTATATAATGTCAGATGGAGAGTGACAGCCATCTGAAGGCTCACTAGCTTATAATACCATTCTCCAATTAGCCAGAAGTTAATCAGCCTTCTCCAATACTGCTCAAGGCTCCTCCTTCCCCCAAGCCAGTGCCAAAGTTATATCTCTCTCTACCCCCTTTACAAGAAGGAGCGAACAGAGAATGGGGGCCAAATACAGGTCCATACACCTATTTCACTTCAGGACTTAAGGCAAATAAAAACAGATTTGGGAAAATTTGCTGATGACCCAGATATATTGAGGTCTTTCAGGGTCTCATGCAGTCCTTTGAGTTAGCCTTCAAGGACGTCATGTTATTACGGAAACAGACATTGACTATAAGTGGAAAATTACATAAAGTCTCCAAAACTGCCCAAAGCTGGGGAAGATGAATGGAATGATGCTATAAATGCCAGAGGCAGATTAGAAGAGGAATGATCAAGATTCCCCACAGGGTGTGAGGCAGTTCCTATGAGCAATCCCAATTGGTCTGCTGATGAGGGAGGTAACAATTGGCACAGAAATCATTTTATTACTTGTGTAGTTGAGGGATTAAAAGCCTCATGAGTAAAGCCTGTTAAAAACTATCGGAGGTTTACTAGGGGAACAAGAGTCCATCAGCTTTCTTAAAAAGACTCAGAAAGGCATTGAGAAAACTCAGTGAACCCAGAAACAATGGAGGGCCGAATAATTCTTAAGGATAAATTCACAGCTCAATCGGTGCCAGATGTATGGAGAAAGCTCCAAAAATTGGCTTTTGGCCCTGATCAGGACCTGGAGCACCTCCTCAGAGTAGCAGCTCAAGTATGTTATAATCCGGGCCAGGAAGAATAAAAGGAGAACAAGAGGAGAGACAGAGAAAAGGCTGAGGCTCTAGTTATGGCACTACAGGGAGTCAACCTGGGAGTTTCCAAGGTGAGAGGACCAGGGCAGAGCGCTATGCCCGGAGCCTGTTTCCTCTGTGGAGAAGAGGGACCCTTTAAATGGGAATGCCCCAAGACTCAGACCACAGCACCTAGGCCGTGCCCCATATGTTGGGGAGATCACTGGAAGAGGCACTGCCCCTGAAGACGAAGGTCTCTGGGGTTGACCCCTCAGGCCCAGGATCAAGGCTGACAGGACATTTCCATAATGGCTCCTGTCCTTCTCACCACTCAGGAGCCCTGGGTGACTCTAAATGTAGGAAGACAGCCTATTGACTTCCTCCTGAATACGGGAGCCACTTTTCAGTCCTCCTCTCCAATCCTGGGCCCCTCCCTCATGAATCTGCCACATTTATATTTCTGGCAAGCCGGTTACAAAATTTCTTACACAACCTTTGAGTTGTGGCTGGGAATCCATTTTCTTCTCTCAGGCCTTTCTGATTGTTCCAGAGAGTCCAACTCCTCTTTTAGAAAGAGATATTCTGTAAGAGGTTAAAGCCTCAATTCACATGGCAATGGAGCCTAATCAAGGTTTATGCCTGCCTTGGAGGGAAGTATATATTGACCCAGAAGTCTGGGCCATAGGAGGAAACATAGGAAGAGAAAAGAATACTCAACTGGTGGAAATAAGTCTTAAAGACCGGAATTTATTTCTTTGCCAAAAGCAGTATCCTCTGAGACCCAAGGCATGACAGGGACTTATCTCAATTATAGGAAGCATAAGAGAACAGATTATTAATTGACTGTATCAGCCCTTGTTACACTCCTATATTGGGAGTGCAAAAACTTAACAGGGATTGGTTCCTAGTACAAGACCTTCATCTAATAAGTGAGACACTGGTCTCATTACAGCCATTGGTGCCCAATCTCTACACTCTTCTTTCACAAATTCCAGAAACAGCAGCATGGGTTACTGTATCAGATTTAAAAGATGCCTTTATTCTGCATTTCCTTGACTAAGGCTTTGCATATATAAATTCTCAAAATATGGAAGGTAACTAACTGACCAGAATTAATTTTAGGTTCCAGTAAGCTGGGAAATATTCAGTATTAAATTAATATCTTAAATTCGAATTGAAGTTTGCTGATCTAATACACACATGTCGTTACAACTGTCAACATTAGGTATAATATTTTATCGTACCTAGGTTTAACAGAAGTCAAATGAGACACTGAGACGTCAGTTACTAAAGAGAAACTAAAGGTATTTAGAATAATTAATCAATATGATTGGTGCCACCCTGAATGGTCTCCATAAGAAAAACATGTGTTTTTAGAAATTATAAAGGACAGTCCATGTTTGCTTTAGAAAAGTAGAATGTGTGTGCTTTCAATATAGAAGGAATGAGGGATGGAACTGCATTTTATTAAGGCAAAAGAAAGATAGTCGGTCTTCAGCTGATTGCTCTGGTTGGAAAATAAGGGACAGACTAATATGGATACAGAAAGTGATACAAGGTGTGTGGGACGTGGACACTGAGAAGAGAATTTTGTGCAGGGTGGAGACTGTCTATATTTGAGTAAGTTAACTTTAAAAGTAATGTGGCGCCATAAATCAGACTGCTCACAAGGACATAAGGTAGCTTTCAATTACATGTTGACCAAGGCATACAAGTGTTTCATAACCAGCCAGAGAAATCAGAAAAATCATACAAGTTGCCTGTGCTATTATAAAATCTAAATGTTGTATTCCTGATTGCTCACAGGATGTGTCTAATTCCCTGCTAGATCTTCAACAGTAGATTCATGAGCGGTCCTATCCAGCTCCAGCTTTTGGAGCTGCCCTGTGGAACCAGCTGACCTCCTCCCTCCTGGTGAAAATATTTCTTCACCATATCTTTTTATTCAGACTCTGTATAATTAACTTTATTTCTTGCTTCATTACATCCTGATTAAAAGCCATCAGCCTTCAAATGTTGATAGAAGGGGTACCCAAAGCAATGTATCAAAGCCCACTTGACCATCCCATGAGTGGAGCCCTAACTGCTTTCCCTAACGACGCCCCTTTTCAGCAGGAAGAAGTCAGAGCAGTCATCACCCCTTTTCCCCACAGTTAGAGTCTCCAACTCGCAGGGGGGATTGAGGCAGAATATTAACTCAGGTAGTCAGGGTAGGAACATGGGCTTCGATACATTCTTTGATGTGGCTATTGGTTAACATTTGTAAATTAAGGGTCGCATAGCAACCCCAACTGCTATAAAGGTTACAGGTATTACCCCATGGATCCATCACACCAGAATAAAGAAGGCTGCTCCCGCCACTGACACAGACACCTGGGAAGCTGTCCGGCACCCTGAGAACCTGCCTCAGGATCAAGTTCCAGAGACATTTGGCACTGGAGGACAGCAGGCCCTGCTCTGGTCACACCCAGAAGCTGGCCAGTCTACGCATGGCAGAAGCTTGAGGAATCTACAGCCCTGCCCCAGCCACATACTGGAAGTTGGTTGGTTTGTACAAGTGGAGGCCAGAGGATCTCTATGCAAACTTAATCTGAACTCATGCTCTGGTGGGGAATATTGGTAATTGAAATTGCCATACTCCTCACATTTGGAATGGGGCTATATGCAGTATCCCCTTCAGAATGGGGACAGGGAGCCCAGCTACTCATCTGTGTGATGTATCTCCTGACTGTCAGTGTACTAGAATCCCTGTTCATAACGGGTCAGTGAAAAGGATTAAGGGAATCATAGTTCTGTTAACACTCACCCTGCTGCTCACTCCAGGGGCAAGAGACTGGGACGATGATCTATGGGATGGGATGGGATTAACAGATGCTTACCAGTGCCTCCCTGCTAATTGGACAGGGACCTGCCCTCTAGCCTTTGTCACTCCTCAAATAGATATTGTCCCTGGGAATCAGTCTCTTATGGTGCCCATAGAGGCACATGGCAGAACAAGACAGCAATGCAAATTATCCCCTTATTTAGTTGGTTTGGGAATTCCAGCAGGGATAGGAGCAGGAGTGGGAGGAAGAGCATCCTCCACTGCTCATTATCATCAATTATCTAAAGAATTCACAGATGACGTGGGACAAGTAGCCCCTTCCCTAGTAGCCTTACAGGATTAGGTAGACTCTCTGGCAGAAGTGGCCCTTCAGAACAGGAGAGCACTGGACTTATTCACTGCTGAAAAAGGGGAACTTTGCCTGATAAAGAATGCTGTCTTTATGCCAGCAGATCTGGAATAGTCAGAAACATGGCCCAACCAATAAAAGAACGCATAGCAAAGAGAAGGGAAGACTTAGAAAACTCCTGGTTAAATTGGAGCAACTACTGGAGTTGGGTGGCATGGCTCATGCCTTTGGCTGGGCCCCTCCTCAGGCTCTTCATGGCCCTCACATTTGGCCCCTGTATCCTGAACTGTCTTGTCAAGTTTGCCTCCTCAGGCCTAGAATCTATAAAGCTACAAACGGTGGTGATGTCCCAGCCACACTTATAGCAGCCTCTGGGCCAAGAAGACCAGGAAGGTTGATGCTTGCTCCAAGAATGTGAAAAAGCATCAAGAGGGGGGAATGTAGGAGAAAATGTCCCAATAAAATGTAGAAAGGAGAGACCCCAGCCATGATGACTAAGCAAAGTCTAGCCAACTGCCCCAACCAGTCCTCCCCCATGCATCTGCTTCCGCATCTACTACCTTGCCTGATGTCACTCCAGTCCAACCAGCCAAGCTTGGACCCGGAAGACGTAGCCCATAAAAGCCTTGGGAAACCCTTCTTCTGGGCTCAGACTCTGCAGAGCGATCTCCTCTGAGCCCGCCGGCATAATACAACTGAGTTCTCCAACTCTCTGAGTGCTCACTTGGTTTCTCGCCGGGTAAAAGAGCTGATGCACTGCAGCCGCAAAGCTGCCGGAGCTGGTACACTACAGCCACGGGGCTGTCGCCAGAGCTGATACGCTGCAGCGCAGGGCTGCTGGGTATCTGCCGTAACAGCATAGGTCGCAGACACGGCTCAGATCCCACGTTGCTGTGGCTCTGGCATAGGCTGGTGGCTACAGCTCCGATTCAACCTCTAGCCTGGGAACCTCCATATGCCATGGTTGTGGCCCTAGAAAAGGCAAAAAATAAAAATAAAAAAAAAGACCAAAAAATAAAATAAAATTTATATGGAAATGCAAGGGGCCCTGAAAAGCCACAACAAAAAGAAGGAACACTTGGAAAATGAGCACTTCCCGATATTTCTAAACTTACCACAGAGTTACGTTAATCAAAACACTGTGGTCGTGGAAAAAAAGGCAGATGTATAGATCAATGGGACAAAATTGAAAGTCCAGAAATAAACCCACACATCTATGGTCAACTGGTCTTTCACAAGGGTTATAAGACCACACTGAATGGAGGAAAGAATAGTTTTTTCAACAAATGATGCCAGAACAACTAGCTAGCTATATTCAAAACAAGGAATGTGCATGTCTACCTCGCAGCACACATAAAAACTCAAAACGTGGAGTTCCCGTCGTGGCGCAGTGGTTAATGAATCCGACTAGGAACCATGAGGTTGCGGGTTCGGTCCCTGCCCTTGCTCAGTGGGTTAACGATCCGGCGTTGCCGTGAGCTGTGGTGTAGGTTGCAGACACGGCTCGGATCCCGCGTTGCTGTGGCTCTGGCGTAGGCCGGTGGCTACAGCTCCAATTGAACCCCTAGCCTGGGAACCTCCATATGCCGCTTGAGCGGCCCAAGAAACAGCAACAACAACAACAACAACAAGACAAAAAAAAACAAAAAAAAAAAACAAAATGTCTCACTGAGCTCAATGTAAAAGCAAATGCTATAAAACTCTCAGACTGGAAAGCAGGTATAAAACTTCAAGACGCTGGACTTGGCAAGGATTTCTTAAACATGACACCAAAAGCATCAGCAACAAAAGAAACCAGATAAACACTCTCATACATCAAAGGACCCTGTCAAGAAAGTGAAAAGACAGCCCAAAGCATGGGAGAAATATTTGCAAATCATACATCTGATAAGGATCGAGTGTCCAGAATATATAATGAATTCCTCCAAGTCGACACCAAAAAAGCAAACAAAAAACAACCCAATTAAACAATGGGCAAAGGAATTTGAACGGAGGATATGCAAATGACCAATAAGCACATGGAAAGATCTGTTCACATCAATAGTCACTGGGGAAATGCAAATCAAAGCCACAAAGAGGTACCACTTCAAAACCACGGCTATGGCAATAATCATGATGAAGATGAAATAAATGCTGATAAGGATATTGACAAACTGGAACTCTCCCACTGTTGGTGGGAATGTAAAATAGTGCTGCCATTGTGGAAACTGTCTTGGTAGCACCTCAAAGAGTTAGATGCAACATTATCATACAGCTCAGCAACCCCAACTCCTAGGTATTCAAGAGAACTGTAAACACATGTTCACAGAAAAACTTGTACACGAATGTCCACAGCAATATTATTCATAAAAATAGTCAAGAAGTGGAAGCAACCCACACTCACAAATGGATGAAATAAACCAGACATCATGTATCGACACAATGGAATATTAACAGACATAACAAAGAATGAAAGACCGATACATGTTACGAGACGGATGAATTTTGAAAAGAGTTTGCCACGTTTCAAGAAGCCAGACACAAAAGACGATGTGCTGTATGAAATGCCCAGATAGGCAAAGTGAGAGAGACGGAAAGAAAATTAATGGTTGCCTAGTGGTGGGGGGTGGGGGGTTGGGAGGGAGAGCTAAGGGGCATGGCCTTTCTTTTCAGGGGATGAAATGATTCTGGAATTAGTGGTGATGTCTACACAACACTGTGAATTTACTAAAAACCACCAAACTGCACACTTTAAAATGGCTAAAAGAGGCACAGAGCTCCAGCTTCAAAATAAATGAGTCACAGACAGGTGTTATAACCGAGCAGGGCCCTGTGGGGCTCCTGGGCACAAAAGCCTTTCTGTTCTTAGGGAATGAGCCTCCTTTCTTGTTCTAAATGGCCTTCCTTCAGCCTCTGTGACCTTCCCTGAGTTCCTAGGGGCAGGTTCAGACAGTTACTGATCAGGGAAGGAACAGGATGCAAGACAAGGGCGGAACAGTCAAGAAACAATAGTACCGCTTGGGGACACACATAGTCATATAGGCATCTTATATACCTGTTGGAGGCTTGCCAGATATGCATGTCTACAGGCCACAGTGCATCAAAGAAACTAGATGGCGCTTGAAGAATGATGCTAATCTAGGCTTGCAAAATATCTAAGACTTTCCTAGACCCCGGGGGAAAGGGAGTGAGACAGGAAATGTACATCCTTACGAGTGGCTGCTTGAAAGCAAGTTGCCAAATACTCCAGATGTCGGCGGAAAGCCATTGACATTCTTGTTATCAAGACCAAAACCCTAAGGGAGTTGGAGGAAAGGGCATAACAGCCTTAAGCATAAGCAATATAATCTTTCTCTGGAAGGCGAGTCCTTTATAGCATCTATGAATACAAAGGGTCTGTGCCTTGCATATCTGTAGCCTTGATCAGTAACAATGTAAATGACACTTGTGATTCTGTAAGTACAAGGGAGTAGAAAATAGTAAACAAAATCATGAGTTGGCTCAGAGTGTGGCTCTTGCCTCTGGAAGGCGGTAGCCCCCTGATCCCCACTCTGTTTCTTTGTCTCTTCTTTTTTTAAATCTGCGGCACTGCTGACTTTGGGACCTGAGTTGACAAGCAGGTCTCATCATATACCTAAGAGAACATGTATTCCTTATGCTTCTTTTTAGCAATGAATACTTTTAGCAATGAATACTGAACAGCTTAGAGTCCTTCCTTGTGCTTCTCCCTGGCTTAACAGAACTCTAAACACAATCACCCGCAAACTAAAGATTAGGCACCCTGAGCACAATTGCCTGTGGGTTAGAGATTATTAGCACATCATGTTTTTCAGGAACTTTGCTAGTTTGTTCTAATCTCTGATCTATATGCCCTGTTTCCAAGGGCTGTTATCCCAGGCAATAACCCAAAAAGCCACCACCACTGTCATGCCGAGATCTTTGGACACCAGCTTTGTTGGCTAAAATGCCCCCAAACAAAGAAGAATGCATGTTTGTCCCAATCCAGATTCGTATCTGAAAACCTCTTTTTTCTCCTTTTCACTCTAACACTCCTCGAAATGCTTTCCAATGGGGGGCACAGTCTTTAGGGCACTAGCCTGCTGAGGTGCCCCTTTGCCTGGCAGAGCAATCAAGCGATCTTTTTCTCCTTCACCCCAAACTCTGTCGCTGCGTTTGTATTTGGCACCGGCAGACAGAGACCAAATTTCGGCAACAAGCGTGGGCAGGCGGCTCTCGGCTGGACCAGAGGCTCTGAGGCTTCTCTCCAGCCCAGTCTCCCCTTGGGGGAGCAGAAGGTTGAGGGACTCTTTCAGAGGCCAGATCGCTGAGAGTTTCCTGCCACAGGGCCAGGCCCTGAGCAGACCCAACTGGTCATCTCAGAGGCTGGAACTCTGGGGTGGGGAGGTGTTCGGAAGGCAAGCACCACCCCAGCACCTGTCGGGGGTCCGCTGGTCTCTGGGGAACTCCTTTCTTTCCCTCTGCTCCTGCTGACCCAGACGTCCCACTGCAAGAAACCTTTTTGGTAAGGAGCCAAGTAGCATCCGGGACATCCTGACACCTCCGCCGGCATCTGGGTAAGTTCCCAGGCATGCATGCTGAGGCCCCTTGGACCTTGTCCGTCTGGGGAAACTCTGGTTCCCGGTTGGGGATTTTCCTTTGGAAGGTCCTGTCTATAAGGCACCGTGTGGACTAGGAAGCCCATCTGGGATCTGTGGCTGCCTTCTGTATGGCGAGGATTCTGATTTTGCTTTCAGTGTTGTGTGTGAGTGTTTAATTCCATCTGACGGTAGCCTAGGAAAGATCTTGACAGAGGGTTGAGCCTAGGCCCTAGTTTTCTGCACTAAGGAAAACAAAGCCAATCTGGGAAACATCTCTGAAATTCCATCGGGTAGTTCCCAGGGGGCGATCGCAGGCAACTAGTCAACTTCAGCTATAAACGGATGACTAAGATATCGCGGCTGGCTTAGTTAGAAGAGACTGGGGGGTCTGGGTCTATAGAGAGGACTGCACAGAAAACCATGCTCACATGGAGGAAAATGACACCAGGACGAGAAGCCAATGACATAAGGAGTACATAGCTGGCCCAGGATGCTGGACCTGCTGACAACCACGATGGTTATAATGTTTTCCTGACACCTTGAACTTTTGTGCAAAAATTGAATGTTCTTCCATCAGGAGCACTAGCCTATGCTACTTTTAACCAGTCTGATTGTTGGGCTTGGGGCCAGTTACCTGTGTCTGGTACTTCTGGGTTTCCTTGGCTCTGACTAAATCTCCTCGAGGAAATGTATTTGATTCCTGGGTGGGACTTTTCTCACCTGGCCAATTAAAAATTTTACCTGCTCTGACCCTGACCATAAATATGAATTTTCATTTAGGGTCACTCAAACTCAGAGCAATGAGCTAAGTCTCAATCAAACCTGTCACCTCCTGTTTATTAGAAAGGGTTAACCCCAGGCTATGGCCATTTAGGTTTAAAGGCTCCTCTGAGTTGGGAACAATTAATTCACACTAAGAGTGATCAGCCTAGCCTAGCCATAGTAGGAAATTAGGCTGGGTGCCTTATGGACAATGCCTAGATTTTATTACCCTCAGAGATCGTGGCTGGTGTGAAGCAGACAGGGTCAGATCACTTGAGATTCACTGGGTTGCATGTAATGGAATTCAGTGAATCTGCAGCACTAATTTATGGCCTTGCTTTCCACCAGGATGGATAGGAAGATATACTCTAGGACTCCCTTGGACGCAAGGTCCTATGTGTGACAATTTAAAGATGACCCCAACCAATCCACCATTAGTACAAACCCAATAGGTCAAGAGTTCTGTATTCCACTGGGATGACACTCAGCAGCTATCTTTGTCCTGTCAATGGGATTGGTGCCTCTCATCAGCCACATCAAAGTCTTCCGCAAATTCGCTAGACAGATTTTAAATGATCGTAACCAGTGCAATGAGTGCCGAATTCTGAAGTCCTAGGCTGCTTGAAGTGACCCAACTCCCTCGTCCTGACAACATCTTCTCCAACTAGTTTGGTGTAGGAAGCTATTGGCTTAAACAGGAACTCAAGACTCTATTAGCTGTACTGCTTGCATTTTGCTTGTCTTATGAGATTGTGCTCCTTATATTACCAAATGCATGACTGAACCTCCAAGAAGAATAACGATTAGGTGACTTGAAGCAGCTAATTGAGTATATAGTTCTTTATCAGATCAGTGATTGTAATAGCGTAACTCTAGATATGAGAAGATGCAACAAGAGGGAGTATATTCCTGGACCATCACAGACTAGTAAGACGGGGGGGGGGTCTGGAGACTTCTGGCCTAGTCCAATAATATCACACTGAGTGGCCTCTCAGCGAAATCGTTGCCAGACCTGGGAATGAGCATTCCTAGCACCTCGGGATGGAAAGGTCATGCAATGCCCCCCTCCCCCACACTGTGGTCGAATGTATGACCGTGAGGGAGCCCTGAGAACTGGAGATTGGCACCTGCCATCTGCCTCGACATGGATTAAGTCATGAACCACCATAACTGCTGCACTTCAACACCTCCAGAAAGAGGGCAGGGTGGAGATCTTTGCCTGGCAAAGCAATAAGGCGATCTTCTTCTCCTTCACCCCAAACTCTGCCTCTGCGTTTGTATTTGTCACTGGCAGACAGAGACCGAATTTGTGGGCAGGTGGCCCTGCAGGGCTCTCGGCTGGATCGGATGCTCTGAGGCTTCTCAGAGAAGAAGGAGTGAGGCACTCTGTGCTCTGTGGAAAAACTAGCAGAACAGGTCTTTAGACAGATATTTTCAGGAGAATATTTTATGAGCCCAATGCTTGCATCTCCTCATATCTAGAAAAGCACTAAATCATTAACAGTGATATCTGCCTTGGCCATTAAGGAAAATACTAGTCAGAGTCAAAATGGAGTAGCTGTGGTTCAGACATCCACAGTAATACCAGGTGGCATTAGGATCGTGACTTCAGATGAGTCCTTGTATTGCTGGGATCTTGAGTTTTCTGAGCTCCGTCAGACCTGGGATGCCACGAGCCCATTCTTAAAAGTAATGTCTGCTGGCAGCTAGTGGCTGCAACCTCACGGTTTCAAGATACTTTCTTCTAACTATTTAATTTTTAAACAGTAAGACTGCTTTAGATCAGACATTAGTAGGGAAAAAGGAAATACGTAATGGCCAATAGCTCTTGCTGTGTATATGTCAATACTACACTGGGAATTAAAACCCTACTTAGACAAAAGTAGACAACTGACCACCTGGCTACAAGACGTCTCCCCTAAGTGACAATTCCAAACCTGGTTTGGGGCTAATGCTCCTGAAATCTTGGGGAAGGAGATCTATCTTGTCTATTAAAGTTCCAGTTGTCACTCTTCCTACTTCTAACTGGGCCTGTTGTGCCAGAATGTTCAAGGCACTGAACTCATAATCATAAAAACTCCAATCCAGGACTTGGATCGCAGGAATATGTCTTTTTTGTTTTGTTTGTCTTTTTTGTCCTTTTAGGGCTGTACCAGCAGCATATGGAGGTTCCCAGGCTAGGGGTCTAATCAGAGCTGTTGCTGCCGGCCTACACCACAGCCACAGCAATGCCAGATCTGAGCCGCATCTGCAACCTACACCACAGCTCACGGCAACACTGGATCCTTAACCCCTGAGTGAGGCCAGGGACCGAAACTGCATGGTTCTTAGTCGGATTCATTTCCACTGCGCCATGATGGGAACTCCAGGAATATTTCTTATTTGGTGTCCATTCCCCAAATGGAGGCAGGACTATGCCGCATTTCAGCAGGAAGTAGCCAGAGCGGTCGCCGCTCTGCTCCCTGGAAGACTTGGGGAAGATAAAACAGAAGGGGATTTAAAACTAGGCGCCCCTGAAACCGAGTTCCTTGGCCAAGTTCATGGTTAACACCTCTATCAAAAACGGTTATTCCCTTTCTTTCCCATCACCCTGTTCTCCCCAAGACTGAGGAGCCTCAAAGAAAGGGGGAAATGTAACCAAGCAGGGCTCTGGGGGGGCTCCTGGGCACAACAGCCTTTTGCTGTCCCCCATTGCTTGTTCTTAGGACACGGGCCTCATCCAGCCTCCCTGCATGACCTTCCCTGAGTTCCCAGGGATAGGGTCAGGCAGTTGCTGATCAGGGAAGGAAGGGGATGCAAAGATGAGAGGCAAGAAACAACAGTACAGCCTCAGGGCGGGACCCTGGTGCCCTCTCAAGAGAGACACACAATCAGAGAGGCATCTCATACACCTAAGAGAAAAGACATATTCCTTATGCTTCTTTTAGCAATGAATACGTTAAAACTGAACAGCCTGGAGCCCTTCCTTATGCTTGATGGACCCTGAACACAATCGCCCGCAAGCCAAAGATTAGGCACCCTGAGCACAACTGCCTGTGGGTTAGAGATTATTGCACATGATGTTTTTCAGGAACTTTGCTAGTCTGTTCTAATCTCTGATCTATATGCCCTGTTTCCAAGGGCTGTTGTCCCAGGCAATGACCCAGAAGGCCACCACCATGGTCATGCTGAGATCTTCTCACTCCAGCTCTGATGACTAAACGAGTCATTTTTACTCTAACACTCCTTGCACTTTTTTCCAGTGTGGGCCACAATCTTTAAGACGTTCGTCTGCTGTGGTCCCTCTTTGCCTGGCAAAGCAATAAAGCGATCTTTTTCTCCTTCACCCCAAACTCTGTCTCCACGTTTGTATTTGGCACCAGCAGACAGAGGCCAAATTGTGGTAACAGTAAGAAATGTACACAGCAGGGAATATAGCCGATAATTATGTAGAATCTTTGTATAGGGACAGATGGTAACTTGACTTACCATGGTGATCATTTTGAAATACAGAGAAATACTGAATTGCTATGTTGTGGGATAGGAACTAACATTGTGTTGTAGGTCAATTACACTTAAAAAACAAACCAAGTCACAGAACGAAATCAGATTTGTGGCTACCAGAGGTGGGGTGGGGGGAGGGGGCACTGGATGAAGGGAGTCAAAAGGAACAAAATTCCACCTTTGAGATCGATACATACTAGAGATGTAATGTACAATACGATTAATATAATTGACTCTGCTGGATGTTATGTATGAAAGCTGTTAAGAGAGTAAATCTTAAGAGTTCTCATCATAATGGAAATTGTTTCTATTTCTTTTACTTTGTATCTATGAGAGGACGGATGTTCGCTAAACATACTGTGACAATCACTCGTGATGTAGCTAAGTCATTATGCTGTACACCTTGGTACGCCTTAAACTTCTGTCAATTATAACTCAAACTGGAAGAAAAAAACCAAAATGATTAAAATAGAAGTGAATTTTACACCATGTAAATTTAATCTCAAAATTAAAAAAAAAAAGGCTATCTCGGAAGGATGTGCATCTCTCTAGCCAATTTCAGCTGAGAGAATCTGATTGGTCCAGCTTGGGTTAGGTCACCAGGCTGGCAGACAGGGTCACATGGACCAAATGGGACTGGGGAGGATGCACCTTTTTGTGTGAGGACACAGTGTTCAGAAGACAGGAGTATGGGCTGGGCAGTTGTCTCAAAAGATGTCTACTAAGTATTAAAAAAAAAAAAAGGAGTTAAAGAAAATCTTGGAAAAAAATAAAACCACCGTAATTCCAGCATCTTAATTACGGCAGTTTTTATTTCTTCAAATCCTTCCAGTATTTGTCCACAGGCCAACATATTTTTCTGAGATGTAATCACTGTGTTTGTGCTGTTTATTTCCTGTTCTTTTCACTCCCCATCATATTACCAACATTTCCCATGTTTCTAAATCACCTTCATAATCATCCTTTTTAATGGCTGCATAACATTCAATTGGGTTGATGTACCATAATCTCTTAATCACTGCCATTTCTGGATATTTACATGGCTTCTAATTTTTTTCCCTGCTAATATATATATCATGCTGCAGGAAATACTTTCATGCATACTGATTTTTTTTTTTTTTTTTTTTTTTTTGCTGGAGTTGCCCAAATTGCCTTAAGAAGACCAAACAGGATAAAATTTCCCATGATATGTCTAACTAACCAAGAAACCTAGCATGGAGATAGACTTGCAAACTCACCAGGGCTGGCTGCCAAGGTGGCTACAGCTCCTGGGGACCCCCCAACCCCACAGGGCAGCTCTGTTCCATCATCTCTGGTGTGTTTATATGTCTCTCCCCACCACCAGTAGTTCAGTCAGTTGTCTGTGCTGTGAACACATGAATGCAGATTTATCTCATCATCTGTGCTGCATCTAGGTTGCTTTGTTTTTGCTGTTACAGTGCGACCGTGCGCATCCTTGGACACGTCTCCCGGTCCTGGAGCACACATAAGGGTCTTTGTTGGGTTTCTCACCCTTGACATGACAGACATGTTGGGATGGATCATTCTTTGTGAAGTGATAGAGGTGGGTCGAGGGGCTGTTCTGTGCGCTGCAGGATGCTGAGCAGCATTCCTGGCGTCTACCCACCAGATACTGAGAGCAGCTTCCAGTTGCAACAACCAAAAATGTCTCTGGATGTGGTCAAATATCCCCCAGAGGACACAGCTGTGCTCCCACCATTGGGGACCACTGCTCTAGACTAGTGGTCCTCAAACTTCGCTGCACTTTAGAATCAGAGAGGGGAGCTTTGGAAATATCCCATGCCCAGACTGTATCCCTGAACCTCTGGGGAACACTGTGGGACACCGGTTCTCACATTGAATGTACAGTGGAATCATCTAGGTGCTTTAAAAAATGCTGATGTTCCAGCTGCACATCCAGAGGTTCTGATTTAATTGATCTGGAGTGGGGCCTGGGCACTGGGATTTTTAAAAGTAAAGCCTTAGATGATACACAGTAACATTTGAATCCACTGGGGCAAAGGCCTTTGAGCAGAATTGCTGGGCAGCGGCAGGGCTCCATTTAACGAAGTCAGGGAAAACTGCTTTCCCATAACTTCTCTATACGAGTCTGCCTTCCTTCCCCCCGTCCAGGGCTCCATCACTGAGCTCAGGGCAGGTAGGGTCTGTGTCTCATTTAACGTTCAATTTCTGTTGCCCAATCCAGCACACAGTAGCTGCCTTACGTATACTTGTCATTGAATGACTGGAAGTGGGGTATCATTTTGCTGTCCTTTAAATGCTAGAGAGGGTGTGGAGAAAAGGGAACCCTCCTACACTGTTGGTGGGAATGTCAACTGGTGCAACCACTATGGAGAACCATATGGAGTTTCCTTAAAAAATGAAAAACGGAGTCGCCACAGGATCCTGCAATGCCACTGCTGGGTATCTACCTGGAAAAACTCGAATTTGAAAAGATACATGTCCCCAGTGTTCGCAGCAGCGCTATTCACAAGAGCCAAGACATGGAAGCAGCCTAACAGTCCATCGACAGAGGAGTGGATAAAAAAGATGTGTTTCATGTACACAAATGGATTATTACTCAGCCATAAAAAAGAGTCAAGTGATGCCACTTGAAGCAACCATGGATGGACCTAGAGGTGAGCACAGTGAGGTCTGAGATGACCATATTAAGCGAGGTAAGACAAAGACAAATATCATATGCTATCGCTTATATGTGGAATCTAAAAAAATGATACAAAAGAACTGCTTTAAAAAAACAGAAAGAGATTCACAGACATAGAAAACAAACTCAAGGTTACCAAAGGAGGTAGCGTAGGGGTGGGCAGGAGAGGGGAGAGAGAAATTAGGAGCTTGGGGCTAATATATACACACTATATAAGATATACAACAAGATATACCTACAGTAGAGCACAGGGAACTATATTCAACATCTTGTAATAACCTTTAAGGGAAAAGAATCTGAAAAAAATACATATATAAAACTGAAGGGCTTTGCTGTACACTTGAAACTAACATATATATATATTTGTTTGTTTGGTTTTTTTAGGGCCACACCTGAGTCATATGGAAGTTCCCAGGCTAGGGGTTGAATCAGCGTTACACCTGCCGGCCTACACCACAGTCACAGCAATGTGGGATCCAAGCCACGCTTGCGACCTATACCACTGCTCACAGCAATGCCGGATCCCTGACCCACTGTGCAAGGCCAGGGATCGAACCTGCATCCTCGTGGAAACTGATCGGGTTCATTTTCACTGCACCATGATGGGAATTCCCCTAACACAATAATGTGCGTTAACTCTACTTCAATAAAAAAATGAAGTTATTATAAAATTTTTAACACCTCGATGTTAGAGCTAGCAGAGAAAGCAGCAGAACTGTAGTGATGGGAGGTGGGCGTCAGCAGCCCCACGGAGTCCTTGACACGCCCTGAGTCAGGCTACGGAAGGTGGCTGGGATCAGCCAGAGTGAGGGTGGGGGATGCGTCACTGTAAATGGCCACCAGACCCTCCGTGCTGCAAGGGAGGAGTTGGGGCTGTGATGGGGAGGCTGAGCAGAGCGACTCCCAGGTGCCACTGTGTGGCCGGGGAATGATGTCCCCCAACTATGACCTCGTCCTCAGCGAGGGAACCTGGGACTGTGTGACATTAAATTGCAAGTTCAGGGGAATGCCAGTGGCCGGAGGCTGCTGATCAGCTGCCCCCAAGATGGAAGATGATCTGGGTGCAAGAGGGAGGGAGTCAGAATTGGAGACAGATCCGAAGCTGCTGTGCTGCCGAGGGAGAAGAGAGGAAGGGCCAGAGATCAAGGAACTCCAGCAACCCTTTGTTTTGTCTTGTTTTCTTGTTAGGGCTGCACCTGCGGCATATGGAGATTCCCAGGCTAGGGGTCCAATTGGAGCTGTAGCTGCTGGCCTACACCACAGCCGCAGCCACATAGCATCTGCGACCTACACCACAGCTCAAAGTGCTGCTGGATCTTTTAACCCACTGAGCGAGGCCAGGGATCGAACCCACATCCTCATGGATGCTCGTCGGGTTCATTATCACTGAGCCACAATGGGGAACTCCTCCAGCAGCCTCCAGGAGGAACCCAGCCTTGCAGCACCTTGGTTTTAGCCCCAGTGAGCCTCGTGCTGGAGTTTTGACTCCAGGATTCGTGGTTTTTTTGTTTTTGTTTTTTGTCTTTTTTTTTTTTTTTTTTTTTTTGTCTTTTTGTGATTTCTTGGGCTGCTCCCTCAGCATATGGAGGTTCCCAGACTAAGGGTCTAATCGGAGCTGTAGCCACCAGCCTACGCCAGAGCCACAGCAACGCGGGATCTGAGCCATGTCTGCAACCTACACCACAGCTCACGGCAACGCTGGATTGTTAACCCACTGAGCAAGGGCAGGGATCGAACCCACAACCTCATGGTTCCTAGTTGGATTCGTTAACCACTGCACCACGACGGGAACTCTGATCCGTGTTGTTTTAAGCCACTAAGCTTGCAGTTATTTGTTACAGCAACAACAGGACATTTCAACACGTTCTATGGTTTGCTTTGTTTCAAAAGGAAATTTGACCAGAAAAGTATGTTTTGTATCAAACTCTGGCCTATGTTAATAGTAAGAACAGCTACTGTTTGGTAGTGAATGAACAAGGAGCCCGCCACTGTCCTATGCTCCACATAAACTCGTTCACTGAACCTCACCACAACCCTGAGAGGTAGGTTCTGTTTTTTTTTTTTTTTTTTTTTTGTCTTTTTGCTATTTCTTGGGCCGCTCCCGCAGCATATGGAGGTTCCTAGGCTAGGGGTCGAATCGGAGCTGTAGCCACCGGCCTACGCCAGAGCCACAGCAACGCGGGATCCGAGCCACGTCTGCAACCTACACCACAGCTCAAGGCAACGCCAGATCGTCAACCCACTGAGCAAGGGCAGGGACCGAACCCGTAACCTCATGGTCCCTAGTTGGATTCGTTAACCACTGCGCCACGACGGGAACTCCAGGTTCTGTTTTTAATATGCGTTTGTCCTGATCGTGTAAACAGAGGTCCAGGCAGTCTGTCTCCGAGTCCACACAAGATGTTGCCAAGCTTGCGGGTGGTTACACAAAAGATCAGAGTCTCTCTGCTACGATCTCTGCCTTTCTACATACATGGTGGGCACGACAGTGGGGGGCGTGTGAGAGGAGCAAGCCTGTGTCCCTGTGGGGCAAGCAAGCTTCTGCACCTGCAGATGAGGCTGAAATGCTGGTTCTGTGGCTTCTTAGCTGTGAGACTCCAGGCAAGTTAGTTAACCTCTCTGAGCTTTCGCTTCCTCGCCAGCAACAAAGACAACATAACTCTGTCTTAAAGGGCTGCCCTATCAGTGACATAAGCACGGTATTAGCAGACAGAAAGTGGATTTCCATTTCTTGCCCGACCTGGTTGTGTAACGTAGCGGGTAGGTAAGTGATTGAGAGTGCAATACTGCGTCTTAGTTCCTGCGCTCAAATCCTCGAGTCGCCAATTGCTTACCGTAAGCAGAGGCAAGTTACTCACCCCTCTAGCCTCAACCTCCTCATCTGTAAAATGGGTGCAGTGGAGCTAGTATCCCCTTCCAGAGCAACTGTGGAAACTGATCAGGATATTACAGGCAGGGTACTTGGCACAGTGCTGTGGACTCAGGGGCTCGGTGGGCAGTGATCCTTCTGCCCGCCTGGGTTGGGAGGAGCACAGCTGATCGCATCCTTCCGCTGAGGAGGGGGACGAGAGTCTGGATGTGGGTGGGTGTGGAGGAGCAAGAAGGGCCCTGTGAGAAGCCATGGCTGATGGGCACTCAGAGGGGGGCGCTGACCAGGTCAGGGGCGGCGAGGGGGCTGGAGGACCAGGCATTTCCAAGGACAGAGTGTGGTGGCTGGAGCTTCGGCCAAGCCTGCAGGAACCTTCCAGGGTGTACAAGCAGTGGTTGCGCAGAGGGTGAAAGAAGAGGGGCCGCTCAGGGTCCCCCCTCTGCTTCCCTGCCCCGCCGGCACACTGGCAGCCTCATCACAGGCATCACATGTCGCCACGTGAAAAAGATCCAGTTACAAAACTCTATTCTAGCAGGATTCTATTTTTACTAAAAAAGAAAAAAAGAAAAAAAAGGCACTCACATTATGAGAAAAAAAAAAAAAAAAAAAAAAAGGAAAAAAAGACATTCTGAAAAAAGTTCGCCAAAATGGTAATTGTAGTTATTTCTGGGTGATAGCTTTTCTTTTAAAAAAGAACTTTATATATATACACACACACATACACACACACACACATATATATAAAATATATATTGGCTGCACTTGCTGGATGCAGAAGTTCCCAGGCTGGGGATCACCATAGCAGTGACAATGCTTAACAGAACCTTAACCCATTAAGCCACCAGGGAACTCCTACAATATTTTTAAAAATATATCTTTGTGTTGCCTGATTTCTTCTTTTTGAAATTACCATGGGTATGCATGACTTTTAATAATAAGAAAAAGCCCTGGAGTTCCTATCATGGCTCAGTGGTTAACAAATCCGACTAGGAACCATGAGGTTGAGGGTTTGAGCCCTGGCCTCGCTCAGTGGGTTAAGGATCTGGCGTTGCTGTGAGCTGTGGTGTAGGTCACAGACGCGGCTTGGATCTGGTGTTGCTGTGGCTGTGATGTAGGCCAGTAGCTACAGCTCCGATTCGACCCCTAGCCTGGGAACCTCCATATGCCGCAGGTGTGGCCCTAGAAAAGACAAAAAAAAAAAAAGAAAGAAAGAAAGAAAGAAAGGAAGAAAAAAAGAAAAAGCCCTATTTTCTTCAGTTGCATTTTGGATGGAGGCAAAAGAACCCACATCTATCTAGCGTCATAATCTGTGCATCTTCCAGGAAGCTAGTTTGATGCTCTCTTAGCTGCAATTTGACTTCACGGACACTTGCAGGGCATCTGCGTCCAGACAGCTTGGGGGACCCCGGTCATCACTGCCCGTGTTCGTAACGTCTCTCACGTTCTGCTTTAATAACTGGCTTAAACACAATTCAGTCTCTTCTTAGTAACTCAGTGTTCGCCCCGAGGCCCAAGGTGAGGGGGAGATATTCTGTTGGGCTTCCGTTCCTGTGTTGGGACATGGACTTCAGCCCACGCCGGGCAGCTTCTGCAACACACGGACTCACGTCTTTCGAGGGAGTGGTCCCAGACTCTCTTGATTTCTTGCTCTTCAGTCCCAAGGGTGAGGAATAGTCCTATCTTCGGGGCACTGACTGCATGCGAAGAAAAGTGCAAAGCCACTCACGTTTCATCTCATTTAACTCTCAGATACCTCCCGAAAGAGGGGCTTTGTTATTCCCCCGCTTTACCAAGGAGAAAACTGAGGCTCAGACAGGTTAAGTAGTGTGCCCAAAGTCACAGGGTTAGGCAAGTGCCAAGATCTGAACACAGGTCAGGCTGATTCTAAGGCCTAAAATGTTCGTCTCTGGGCTCTACCACTTTCCTACAGGCAGAGAATTTTTACGGGCTGCAGCAGACCATCTGTTCCAAAGACAGAGGTAGTAATTCCTATTCTCCTCCCGAATCTGAGTGGGCATATGTGGCAGCCACACAGGTAGCTGCCCAGATCCGCCTTCAGGAAGGAACTCAGTGTCCAGGGCCAAGGAAGGCAGTTCGCCCCTCAGCTTTCAGGCCAAGGCCACGCTCTTCCTGGGCAGTCCTGACAACAGCTCAGCAGGCGGGGGGCCCAGGCCTGGCCGTTTCTGTCCAACAAAGGTGTCTTCTAGCAGCCAACTTGGTCCAGAGAGTGAGGTTGGGTTGGCCACAACTGTCCAATCTATCCCGCCCTCTGGGGCGCCCCCTGCTGTCCTGCACGTCCCACTCCTTCCCCTCCTCGGGAATCAGAGTCACACTGTGGCTGGATGGCTTTCCCTGCCCCATCCTGCCTCTTCCCCCAACAAACCTCTTGTATCCTCAACTCCATCAGTGTCTGTATCCCAGAAGCCTCCTCTGACACAGCCTACTGCTATCTTGTAACCAAGAGAACGCTGTGGAAGTGGGGCCAGGTGACTTCCAAGGCTGGGAAGGCCTCCACACCGTTCACTGTTCCCTTGCTCTTGACGCCTTCAGCTGCCATGAGGTCGCCATGCTGTGAGGAAGCCCAAACCAACCCATGCAGAGAGACCTCATGGAGAAGCCCTGAGATGACACCAAAGGGGTGGGGGGGAGGGCGGGGGGGGGAAAGAAAGTGAGAGGGGCAGAGAGGATGGGGGAGGGGACAGATGGAGGGAGAGATGGATGGATGGATGGATGGATGGATGGATGGATGGATGGGTGTGCCTGGTCAGTCACCACTTACTCCAATCCCCTCCTATTCTAGTTCCAGACATCACTGGACTGAAACCACATGGGAGATCCTGAGCCACAATGGCCCAGCTGAGCCCTTCCAAATTCCTGACACGTGGAGACTGTGAGAGGCAAAGCATTATTGGTTGTTTCAAGTCACAAAGTTTTGACTCATCTGTTAGGCAGCAAGAGATGACTGGAACCAGCCCCCTGGGGACAGAGGGGTGTGAGGTTGAGGCTTGTCCTTTTCCATAATATTAAGCATCTTTGCTGCTGTCTGAGAGCTCGCCACTTCACAGGTGTTCAATATACATTTAGTATTGCTTTGCATGTTCCGTACGATTGTAAGTATGGACTGGATCTCAGCTGCCTGGAAATACATGCGTAGCAGCTGAGAAAATTTCCTTTCTAATTAAACTGTGAGGAGGATCTATTCTCAGACACCCTCCACACACGTGTTAATTAGAGAAACAGAAGGTGCTTCTGAGAAGCGGGGTGGAATTTATGAGACAATGAGACTCAAAATTAGGAAATCCCTCAAGTCAAACGAGGAGCAACAAGTGAGAGGAGGTACTGCCTCCTGACCAATATCGACATAAAGACAAATGCAACGGATACCAAGCAAAGACAAACGGTTCTTGAGTCCCCCTGGCCCAACCCAAATCCTGACACAGGCTGTGATGCCTTGAAAAAAGCAGAGACAAAAAGAAGGAAAAAGAAAGGAAGAGGCATGATATAGTGGAAAATTCTGGGGCCAGGAGTGTGTGGTTTCAGACACTTGTGGGTTATCTGATCTCGCGGAAATCCTTAACCTTTGCTGGGCTCAGTTTTCTCATCTGCAAATAGGGAAGATTCATAGTAGCACCTCCCTTAATGGAGTGCTGTGGGAATTCAATGAAATATTCATGGGAAGAGTTTTATGGCTTTCAAGTACTTAGCATGTGAAATCTTTGCTCATTTAAAACTACTAAAAAGTAATACGTTCGATTAGGTCCCGTTTGCTTATTTTTGTTTTTATTTCTATTGCCTTGGGGGGCTGACCTAAGAAAACATTTGTACAATTTATGTCAGAGAATATTTTGCCCATGTTCTCTTCTAGGAGTTTTACGGTATCATGCTTAAGTCTTTAAGCTATTTTGAGTTTATTTCTGGGCATGGTGTAAGGGTGTGTTCTAGTTTCATTGATTTATGTGCAGCTGTCCGGCTTTCCCAGCACCACTTGCTGAAGAGACTTTTTCTCATTTTATATTCTTGCCTCTCCTGTTGAAGATTAATTGACCACAGTTGTATAGGCTTATTTCTGGGCTCTCTGTTCTGTGTCATGGATCCATAGGCCTGTTTCTGTGCCAATACCACACTATTTTGATTACTGTAGATTTGTAGTATTGTCTGAAGTCTGGGAAACAAATATGACCTAATCAAACTTAACAAGCTTTTGCACAGCAAAGGGAACCATAAACAAAAACCAATAAGACATAATAACCTATGGAATGGGAGAAAATATTTGCAAATGATGCAACCAACCAGGGTTTAATCTCCAAAATATAGAAACAACTCATGCAACTCAATGAAAAAAACCAAACTACCCAACTGAAAAATGGGCAGAAGACCTAAATTGACTTTTCTCCAAAGAAGAAAGACAGTAGGAGTTCCCGTTGTGGCTCAGTGGTTAACAGATCCGACTAGGAACCATGAGGTTTTGGGTTCGATCCCTGGCCTCTCTCAGTGGATTAAGGATCCGGCGTGGCCATGAGCTGTGGTGTAGGCCACAGACTCAGCTTGGATCCTGTGGTGCTATGGCTCTGGCATAGGCCAGTGGCTACAGCTCTGATTGAACCCCTAGCCTGGGAACCTCCATGTGCCATGGGTGCAGCCCTAGAAAAGACGGAAAAAAAAAAAAAAAAGACAACTCCCCCCCCCAAAAAAAAACAAAGAAGAAAGACAGTATTTAGTAGGCACATGAAAAGATGCTCAACATAGCTAATTATTAGAGAAATACAGATCAAAACTATAATCAGGTACCTCCTCAAAAGGTCAGAATGGCCATCATTAATAAGTCTACCAATAACAAATGCTGGAGAGGGTGTGGAGAAAAGGGAACCCTCCTGCACTGTTGGTGGGAATGTAAATTGGTACAACCACTATGGAAATCAGTATGGAGGTACCTCAGAAAAATAAAAATAGACCTACCATATGATCCAGCATTCCCACTCCTGGGCATATATCTGGACAAAACCAGAATTCCAAAAGATACACGCACCGCCCCCCCACCCCATGTTCATAGCAGCACTATTCACCATAGCCAAGACATGGAAATGACCTAAATGTCCATCAACAGATGAATGGATTGTGGAGATGTAGTACATAGATACAATGGAATACTACTTAGCCATAAAAAAGAATGAAATAATACCATTTGCAGCAACATAGATGCAACAAGAAATTATCACACTATGTGAATTAAATCAGAAAGAGGACAAACACCGTATGTTATCACTTATATATGGAATCTAAAAATATGGTGCAAATGAACCAATCTACAAAACAGAAACAGACTCTGAGACATAGAGAACAGACTTGTGGTTACTAAGGAGGGTGTGATTGGATGGACTGGGAGGCTGGGGTTAGTAGATGCAAACTACTACATTTAGAGTGGATAAATAACAAGATCCTACTGTATGACACAAGGAACTATATCCAATCTCCTGGGATAGACTGCGATGAAAAGAATATAAAAAAAGAATGTGTGTGTGTGTGTGTGTGTGTATGGCTGTTGCCAGAAATGGGCGCAACACTGTAAATCAACTACTTCAATAAAAACATTATAAAAATAATAAACAATAAAACTACTAGGAAGAAGTATGTGTTTTCTTGTGGTAAACACCACTCATCATAGAGTGTAGGAAGCAAATACTGCAGCTGAAAACATGAAGATTTTTGGGCTGGGTGTACCTGGGTTGAATCCCATCTTCACCAGTGTACACGTAACTTGGTTGATAAAACTGTTGGCAAAATCTACTAGAGGTGAACCGATGCATTCTACATGACCCAGAAGTTTCCCCTAGGTATGCACCAAACATACCTCGGTTTTCACCAAAAGGCATGTCCTAGAATGTGCATAGCAGCCCGGCAGTTTAAAAGCTCAGACCTGGATGCTAGCCAAATGTCCGCTGTATTCATTTTTTATTGCCACAAAATGAGTGGCTTAAAACAACACACAGGATTTATCCCACAGCTTCAGTAAGTCAGGAATTTGGGCACACGGGCTTTGCTTCAGAACCTCGCAAAGCTGCCATCGGGTATCTGCTGGGCAGTGGTCTCATTCCAAGGCTTGACTGGGGAAGGGTCCACTTTCAAGCTCAGGTGATTGTTGGCAGGATTTAGATCTTTGTACCCTGAGGCTTCAGTTTCTTGCTGGCTCTCAGCTGGAGGCTGTCCTCAGTTCCTTGCCACCCGGGTCTCCACAAAGCCAGCAAGGGAGAGAGTCTTGTGCGAGATGGAGGTTGCCATCCTATATAACCCAATCACAGAAGTGAACTCCATCACCCTTGCCATATTCTAGTGGCTATAACTGAGTCACACACCGTGCCCACTATCAAAGGGAGGGGCCACCTTAGCATCTGTCCACCACAGCCATCAGCAGTAGAATGGAGACATAAGGCATGGAACGTCCCACCACGAAATCCTCAACAGCAAATTCTACCTCATACGACAATATGGACAATGCTCCAAACACAGTACAGAGCGAAAGGAGCCAGACACCAGAATGAGTCCATTATATCGAGTTCAATCCCTGTCAAAACCAACCTCTGCTGTCAGAAGCCAGGATGGTGGCTACTTGGGGGTGAGAGGTGGGGAGAGCCGTGATGCGGACTTTGAGGGGTGGCAATGTTGGTTCCCGACCTGGACGTTGGTTCCAGGGATGTGCCCACCTCCTGAAAACTCATCGTGCTGGGTTCACTCCTCTGCCTGGACCATGTCTGCTCCCTTGTCAGCTGGCAGGTGCTTTCACAGCATCGGCTCTCCCCGAGGCCCATCCTTGTCAGAACCCTCGCCTTCGCCCTTACTGCTCTGCTGTGGGGGGAGCCTTCTGTTTCCACCACAGCACACCTCTCACACATATGGGGCTATTTAATGGATTGATTTTTAATTTCATTTGTATCTCTCTCCTTTCCATCAGGATGTAAGCTCCTTGAAAGCAGGGACCACACGCGTCTTGCTCTCTGCTGGGTCCCAGGGTCTACAGCAGCGCCTGGCCCATGGCATCTGCTGGGGCAATAGCCACACACAGTCCTCTCCCGTCTCCCAGTTCATGTGGCCCCTGAGACAGACCAGGAGAGGCTGAGAAGCATCTCTGAACCACTGCCAGATTCTGAAGCTGGTGGACGGCCCTGAACACACCAGTGGTGGCCAGAGGAGCTGGGCTACGAGGTGGTTCTCTGAAGGCAGAGGATGTAAACTCCCTGAAAGCTCGGACAACATCCCCCCCAAGCTTCCATCACACACTTCTTCATCCCTGGAGCCCACGCTGACTCCATCCCTATCTTTTCAGGTTGGATTTCTTTGGCCAAACCAAGACTAGCCTCTATGTCTCTTCTCCCCAGGGGGCAGTGACAGGGGGCCAGGCCCCCACGCATTGGCACAGGCTGCAGGGGACAAGAACTGCGCTTCTTGCGTTCCCTAGTGCCTGGCTGTGCAGAAGAAAGGCTGTCACCAGGGGACGGGACACGAGTCTGCTGCATTCATATCATTTCTGACAGAGGCAGGGCAAAGAGAAACAGATCTGCTCCTTGAGCTGAAAGTTTAATTCCAGCTGTAGGCTTTTCTAAAATAGCATGAGAAATGGCAGGAGTGAAAAGGCACAACAAGCCAACGAACAAGAGTGGGCATTCTCTTTTCTTGATTACACCGTCTATGTGTTCAACTGCCAAGCACAGGGCTGCCCTAAACGAGGGCATCAGTTCAGTCCCAGAAAAGCCAGTATTCAGCTGCCAGAGGGATCATTCCGAAATTCTAAACAGCTTCATCGCTCTCTTGTTCAAAGCCTGTCAACACCCCTGGTCACTCAAAATAGATTTTTTGGCACTGGTTCAAAGTTCTAACACTTGGGTTTGGAGCAGTTGCAAGTTATGTTCTAAATAACTTGTAACTGCTAAAAGTTAAAATATGGCTGTTTTCAGATGCCTTAAAACATTTTTTAAAATTATAAATTTCTGAAAGGTATATATAAGAGTGTTTATAACATCACAAACTGTAAATGGCTCAGGTGTCCATCAATAAGGGAATGAGAAAAAGACTGTAGTCTATTCAAACAATGGAATACTACTCAGCACTGAAAAAGAACACATTACACGTCTAATAAGAGGACGGATGACTTGTCTAAATGTAATAATGAGCAGAACAAACCAGATACAGTGACCATGTGTTGAATGCTCCATTTACAGCAAATGAAAGACCAAGAGAAACTAAGCAACACAAGTCAGAACAGGGGTTCGATCAGTGAGGGGTGTCTTGTGTCCCCTGCAAAGGAAGTCTTCCGAGGTGTGGGAAAAGTTCTGTATTTGTATTTGAGTGGATTCCACAGACATGCATGTAAAAACTATAGAAATACATCCCTAAGATTTATGCACTGTAGCCCACAGAAACAAGGGGCTTGAAGTTATTCACATGTTAATCATTGCATCACCCTCACTTGCATTCTGAGAAGCTTCCTGGGGGAAGAGGAGAAAGGATGAAGCCAGAGTCAGTGCACCTGGAACTGCATGAATGCAGAGTGCCCACCCAGGCTGCACGCCTCTGGGAATAATATCCACCCCTCTGTAGAACACGTGGAACCCGTGGACCTAGAGAAAATCATGGCTCTTCATAAAGCCCTTTGGGATCTGGTCCCTTCTTACCCCACGGCTCTGTCACTCTCAGCTTCCTGAGCACTCCCTGTGGTTTGCGACTTCCAGAACTACAGGGGGACACATTTCTGCTGCTTTACACCGTGAAATTTGTGGTAGGTTGTTACAGCAGCCACAGGAAACTGATGTAGTTATTATGATTATTGCTGATATTATTATTTTCTGTATCTCGTCTCTCCCCCCACCACACTCTTTTTTTTTTTTTTTGTTTTCTTTCAGGAAGATGCCCATACACAAAAATCAACACAAAGTGGATTACAGACCTGAATATAAGACCTGAAACTGTTAAGAAAACAGGGAAAACCTTCTTGACATTGGTGTTGGCAATGACTTCTTAGATACGATACCAAAAGGACAGTCAACGAAAGCAAAAACAGCCAAGTAGGACAACACCAAACTAAAAAACTTCTGGAGTTCCTGTCGTGGTGCAGCAGAAATAAATCTGACTAGGAACCATGAGGTTCTGGGTTCGATCCCTGGCCTCGTTCAGTGGGTTAAGGATCAGGCGCTGCCATGAACTGTGGCATAGGCTGCAGATGCAGCTTAGGTCTGGTGTGGCTGTGGCGTAGGATGGTGGCTACAGCTCTGATTAGACCCCTAGCCTGGGAAACTCCATGTGCTGTGGGTGAGGCCCTAAAAAGCCAGAAAGACCAAAAAAAAACTTAAAAAAATTAAAACAAAAATAAAAAACTTCTGCACAGCAAACAACCCACAGACTGAAAAGCCAACCTATGGAACAGAAGAAAATACGTGCCAACCAAATATCCAAAAAGGAGTCAGTATCAAAAACATAAGAAATTCCTACAATTCGACGGCAAAACCCCAAATACCTTGATGTAAAAATTGGTCAAAGGACACGAAGAGACATTTCTCCAAAGTAACGTGGCCAGCAGATTCAGGAAAAGGTCCTTAACCTCACTAATCTCAGGGAAATGCAAAGCAAAGCCACAACGACACCATCTCATGCCACTAAGGCTAAGGATGGCCTTCATTAAAAAGGTAAGAGGTAACCAGTGCTGCTGAGGATGTGGAGAAACTGAAGCCCTTCTGACTGTTGGTAGCCATGCAGCTGCTTTGGAAAATAGTGTGCAAGATCCTAAAAAAGTTAAAAAGAGAATTACCATATGATCCAGCAGTCTCACCTCTGGGTATCCTTCCAGAAGATCTGAAAGCAGAATCTTGACATCTGCAATCCTATGAGCACTGCAGCACGAGTCTCAACAGCCAAGGTCTGGGAACATCCCAGAAATCCACTGACAGATGAATGGATAAAGAAAATGAGCTGTACACATACAGCGGCGTATCACTCAACATGAAAAAGGAAGGAGATTCTGCCACTTGCCCCGACACGGGTGGACCTGGAGAATGGTACGTGACATCAAGTCAGACAGCGAAAGGCAAGTAGTTCACAATTCCATTTACAGGAGGCGTCTAAAAGAATCAAACTCACAGAAGCAGAGAAGGACACTGATGGTGGCCCCGGGGCTGAGGGGTGAAGCAAACGGCAAGGTGATGTTCCACTGATAGGATTCTCGGTTATGTAAGACGATTAAGGTTCAGCACTCTGCAGTAGGACACTGTGCCTGTGGCTAACAATACTTCATTGTGCACTTAAAAATGTGCAGGGGGTCCATCTCATGTTAGGTGTTCTTACTGCAAAAAACAATGGGAAACAAAGCAAACGGGACCCAAGGAAGCATCTGGAGGTGATGGCTATGTCCACGACCTTGACTGCGGAGACGGTTTCATGGGTGTTATGTGTCCATCCAAATTCACAGAAGTGTACACACTACATAGGTGCAGTTTTTATATCAATCACACCCCAGCAAAGCTGAACTTAGAGATTTTTGATACTTAAATAAGTAGATTTTATTTTTTTTAATCCTTTTCTATTTAATGATTTTTATGTTTTTCCCATTAGAGCTGGTTTCAATGTGCTGTCAATTTTCTACTGTACAGCAAGGTGACCCAGTCACACACACACATTCCTTTTTCTCACATTATCATGCTCCATCATAAGTGACTAGATATAGTTCCTACTGCTATACAGCGGGATCTCATTGCTTAAATATATATATATATATATGCAAAGCAATAGTTTGCATCTATTAACCCCAAATTCCCAAGCCATCCCACTCTTTCCCCTTGGCAACCACAAGTCTGTTCTCCATGTCGTGAGTTTCTTTTCTGTGGAAAGGTTCACTTGTGCTGTACATTAGATTCCAGATGTAAGTGATATCATATAGTATTTGTCTTTCTCTTTCTGACTGACTTCACTTAGTATGAGGGTCTCTAGTTCCATCCATGTTGCTGCAAATGGCATTATTTTGTTCTTTTTATGGCTGAGTAGTATTCCATTGTGTACATATAACACATCTTCTTAATCCATTCATCTGTCGATGGACATTTAGGTTGTTTCCAAGTCTTGGCTATTGTGAATAGTGCTGCAATGAACATGCGGGTGCATATGTCTTTTTCAAGGAAAGTTTTGTCCGCATATATGCCCAAGAGTGGGATTGCTCAGTCATATGGTAGTTATATGTATAGATTTCTAGAGTACCTCCATACTGATTTCCGTAATGGTTGTACCAATTTACATTCCCACCAACAGTGCATGAGGGTTCCCTTTTCTCCACACCCTCTCCAGCATTTATTTGTGGACTTATTAATGATGGCCACTCTGACACCTCCTAGCAGTTTTGATTTGTATTTCTCTAATAATCAGTGATGTTGAGCATTTTTTCATGTGCTTGTTGGCCATCTGTATATCGTCTTTGGAGAAATGTCTACCTCAGGTCTTTTGCCCATTCTTCAATTGGCTTTTTTGCTGTTGAGTTGTATAAGCATTTTTTATTTAAAATTTTTTTTTCTATTATAGCTGATTTACAATGTTCTGTCAATTTCTGCTGTACAGCCAAGTGACCTGGTCATATATATATATACATTCTTTTTCTCATATTATAGAGATTTCTTGAACTTGAAAATCTCCCCCTTTTCCTGCTGAATCTTCGGAGAGGGAGAACTTCGATGCCTGCATTTATCTGCCACACTATCCTCCTTCATCTAGAATCAGTGGAATTCTCCTGGAATTCCTGGTGACTCACGGGGACAGGTAGAGGTGGGCACAGGGGCTGAGGGGGTTTAAATGTAGATCTGGGTTCCACTCCAGACTTATTCTACATCTTAGGGCATGGAAGTGGGGGTACGAAAACCTCCATAAAAAAATAAACCCAGCACCTGGGAAGACTGTGACACACACAGAAAGTTTCAGAGCCACCCATGTGCTTGCAAGGTGCACTGTAGCAAAATCTACCAGTTCCAGCAGAGGGGGATGTTACTGCACGTAAGAGAAAGTCTTTGGCAGGAAAACGGGGTTTGACGAGCTCCACTTTGCAGCGTAGGAAGATGAAGATGTTTCCTCTGAAAGGATCCAAACCTGTGGAAGGGCTTCTCCGCCACCCACCCTGTTAGAGGTGTCAGAAGGGAACCCCCGCATTCTGTCAAAAAAAAATACTGGCTGATTTTGTTCTCATTCGGAGGGTGCTAGAAGTTGTTAGAGCACAATGCTGTTAAATTAGTAAGAGCTTTGTTTTTAAGAGGATGTTAGGGAAATGATTTTGACACCAACTGCCATGTCAAGTGTGCGTTTCATTCTTAGTTTTCCGACGTTCACCGCCATGAGTGGCTCTCTTTGGAGGAAGCCCTGAAGGAAGTGGTATGTTTCTTAATCCCTAGATGAACTGAGAAACCACTGCGAAGTGGTGTTTACGCTTGGACTTCATTTGCTCTTACGTTTCTGCATCTTTACAGACAAGCCTGGTTCTCTGGATGCAGAATTGCAGAGATGGAAATTCTTTTTGGGTGGGATTGTTTCTGAAGCTGTTTAACATCCTTGTTCTTTGAAAAATGTTTAATAGTATAGTTCGTTTACCATGGTGTGGTCATTTCTGCCGAACAACAAAGTGATTCAGTTATACGTGTACACGATCCATTCTTTTTTAGATTCTTTTCCCATTAGACCATCAGACTGGGTAGAGCGCCCTGTGCTATACAGCAGGTCCCCTTTGGCCAAGCATTCCATATACCATAACATCCTTAGTTTTCTGGCATTTTTTTTTAAAGTTTTATTGAAGCATGGTTGATTTACAGTGTTGTGATGATTTCTGCTGTACAACGAAGTGATTCAGTTATGGAGATGGAAATGCTTCCTGGAAGAGGGAGAGAAACACGTTTCTACGCAGCCCCTTGTACAAGTGGTGCATACACCGTAGCCTTTAGCCTCCTGGCCATCCTGCCAAGCCTGGACTAGGTTCTCTCTGTTCCAGAGAGAGGGCAACTCAGGATCAGAGGGGCTGGGGATCTGTCCAGATCATACAGGGAGGAAGAAAGAGTCAGAATCAAGATCTGAACCACAGTCTGACTGCACAGAAAGCAAAGATCGGACTGCAAAGAAAGCAAAATAAATGATCCTCCCAACCTATTACCTAAACAGAGGAGATTTATGACTTTTAGTTACAAGGACAGAAACGTGATACAGGAGATACCATATGCATTAGCTAAAGATGAGGTCCAGACACCCCGCAAAGCACAGCCCAGAAAGTCACCTTGTGGAAACCGCCCAGAAGGGGAGCCTTCACACCCAACCTGGCCCTGGCTGTCACGCTTTCTTTCTTCCAAGGTCTTTGTGGCAGGCTGCATGATGGTCGCCTAAACATGTCCACACTCTAAACAGCAGAACCTATGAGTATGTTTCCTTATACGGAAAAAGGGGCTTCCTAGATGTAGCTGAGGACCATGAGTTGCAAAGATGGTCCATTTGGGTGGACCCAATGTCATCACAAGGGTTCTTATAAAAGAGAGGCAGGAGGCAGAGTCAGAGAAGGAGATTAAAAGCAGGGTCAGGAGGCTCCAGAGAGAACACAGCCCTGCCGACACCTTGATTTGAGCCCAGTGAGATCTGTGTTGGACTTCCGCCCTCCAGAATTGCGAAACAGTAACCCTGTAGTGTTTCAACAGCAGCCATAGGAAACGGACACAGTCTCTAAACATTTTTCATCATCCACATCTACCAGTAAAAAGTTTATGTGGCACAGATTTATTAGGTACATGATAAACAAAACATAGAAATTAAAAAGGATAAAATTAAAAGGCATAAGAAATATTTCAAAATGCATCTTTAAATTTCACAATCGAATTTGTGATTACCCAAGGGTACATGTTGGGGGGAGGGCTAAATTAGGAGGTTGGGATTAACACACAGACACTATGCATAAAACAGATAACTAACAAGGACCCATTGTAGAGCACAGGGAACTCTACTCATATTCTGGAGTAGCCTATATGGGAAAAGACTGAAAAAGAATGGATACATGCTATGTACGACTGATTCACTTTGCTATACACCTGAAATACAACACTCTAAGTCAACTATACCCCAATGAAAATTAAAAAAAAACCCAAACCCCAAAATGCATCTTTAAATGTCTTAACAGTACAAGAGTCCTTTTGGCTATCATTACAATTATTTGTATTAAAATATTAATAATATTTTTAGAGGGAAGGATTGACTATGCTTCATTTCATTTGCATCGCTTTAACACTTTCTTTGGATACCAAAATGTAAGGACCTGATTCGGTTCAGTAGATTTTAATACATGGTTTGAAAGACCGTATCATGACTGAAAAATAGTCCCCACAATTTGTAAGTAGCTAATAATCACTGTCCAATCCAACCACCAAATTATGCAAAGGTTTCTGTTGACCTTCAGCCGCTAAATCTCTCCATTTCCTGATCTTGGTGTTGTTCTTGCCAACTAGATGCAAGGTATTTCTTTTGCTATTTTTAACAAGTGGGTTTGAAGCCCACGAAAACTTTGCCTGCTAAATTCCTCCTACTAACTTTTGGAGGGATTTTGTAAATAGTGAGAATGGTCTATTTCCAAGATCTTAGGCATGTGGTTATGGGCACTTTTATAAAGTAATACTTTAACAGTGGGTTTCTGGGCGGGGGAAGGAGCAGTAAAAAACTTCCCTCAGATACTCTCACACACTCTCTGCACAGCAGGAGTTTCTCGAGAAAAGCATTTCCTTTCTCATTTGTATTAAAAACGGCATCTTTAATGGACAGACCTAGAGATTATCATACCAAATGAAGTAAGCCAGACAGAGAAAGTCAAGTATTACCAGATAGCCAAATATATGTGGAATCCAAAAAAAATAACATGAATGAACTTATTTACAAAACGGAAATAGAGTCACAGACAGAAAACTTCCGGTTACCAATGGGGAAGGGAGGGAGGGACAAATTAGGAGTTTGGGATTAAAATATACACACCTCTCTCAACAAGGAGCTGCTATAAAGCATGGGGAACTATATTCAGTATCTCCAAATAACGTATAATGGAAAAAATTGGAAAAAAAGTGTCCAACTGAATCACTTTGCTGTACACCTAAAACTAACACAATATTGTAAATCATGTACTTTAAATAAATGGAATTTTTTTTTTTTTTTTAATCTTTTTAGGGCCGCACCCGAGGCACATGGAAGTTGCCAGGCTAGGGGTCGAACTGGATCTACAGCTGCCTGGCTACATCACAGTCACAGCCAGATCTGATCCACGTCTGCTACCTACAGCACAGCTCACTGCAATGCTGGCTCCTTAACCCACTGAGCGAGTCCAGGGATCAAACCCGCGTCCTCATGGATGCTGGTCAGGTTTGTTAACCACTGAGCCATGGCGGGAACTCCTCAAATCATATTTCTAATGCAAAGTGCTGGGCTAGATATTAAGTCCTGCACATTTTTGACCTTGTAAATGTCATCTCCCATGCTGTCCCCTTTTAATAAAAAGGGGAAACATTTTATTCACGGTGTCCTTTGTTTTTGAAAAAGCCTTGATTTTGATGTAGCCAAATTCATTGATTTTTGCTGCTTTCTGGCTTGTGCTTTGAGATGTGTTTTGAAAATTTCTCCTCTGTACTGGCCCACAGATCTGTTCCTGCATTCCTTCTATTAGTTTTATGGTTTCATCTTTCACTTTTAACTCTTTAATTCATCAGAGTCCCCTTTTATGTAAGGTGTTACATGGGGATCTTGTGTTACTGAGTTAGTTTTCCTTAAACCATCTGTCAGGCAAGCTACCTTTTAGTCACTCATTTGTGGTGCCACTTTTATTGTATATTAAATTCTTACACACACACATACACACGGGTCTGAGCTCTTCTATCTCATCACTGCTTATACTTAAGACAGCTTTTCCATAAACCATTATTGTCATGAAAGAAGCAAAATACGGAATAACCGTCATAGCACAGTGGTTAACAAATCCTACTGGTAACCATGAGGTTGCGGGTTTGATCCCTGGCCTTGCTCAACGGGTTAAGGATCCTGTGGCTCTGGTGTAGGCTGGCATCTACAGCTCCAATTAGACCCCTAGCCTGGGAATCTCCATATGCCATGGGAAGCAGACCTAGAAAAAGCAAAAAAAAAAAAAAAAAGCAAAATACTATTCAGGCTATGTATTCCCTGCAACGTCTTTCATTTAATGGCTCACAAAAAGTGGTCTTTGTGTATTTCTTTACTGAAGCAAAATCGAACAAATACCATCAGCTATGACATGTGTTTTTTGGTTTTTAAATCTATACTCTCAACCAGTGGTATAGAAAACCTCCCACACAGCTCCCTTCTCTCTAATCCAGTTTGTTCAAATCCTCGGCATCTCCCACGCCTTTTCCAAAGGCAATGCCGACAGATAAATTTTACTTTTCACATTTTTCTTTATATTATTTTACCCACTGTTCCTGCAGTGGAAGAACAGGTATTTCCCCAATGGCATGCATCTCTCTTGCCTTTTACTAAGAACTCTCAAGAGAGACTTTGGTATATTTATAATTACATTCAGCAAAGTTTTACAAAGAGCTAAGTATTGTCTGGTTTTACAGACGACTGGGAAAAAAAACCGTGGGGGTTTGTCTCCACAGCTTGGCAGCTTCTCACGGTCCGGGTCACTTCGACTCTCATTAGCTAATATCTATAGGCGTGATGACAGGTGGGCTGAGAAAGGCGTGCTGTGCTGACCCAGCCTCCCTTCCTCCTTCCCACCACCCCCACCTGGACTTGATTCCCAGTAATCACCCCCTTTTAATCTCACATGGGGTTTTTGTGCAACTAACACCAGCCCACCCAGAGGCGGGCATGTGGCTCAGGCCCAGCCAATCAGCCTACTCCATCCTCCTGGTGCTGATGGGCTCATGGGTGGGCACATGACCCAGACCAGGCCAATGAGATTGTTGGAATATTAGGAAGAAGACGCTGCCACTCCCTTGAGGACACTGAACCTGAGGCTGGAAGCCTGGATCACCAGAGAAGACTGCCTGAATCCAGGGAACCTGATGCTACAGTCTGAATTCCTTCTTCTGCCTTGCCTGTCCTCTGGGATGCCCCCCCTTTTGATATATAACCATTTGGGTTGTTTATGGTCATGTTCAAACTAAAGAAAAATCTGAGCAACCACTCCACCCTGTTCTTCACCCTCAAGACTCTTTCTCTGTTTATAAAGGCCAAGGCACAGGGCAGCGTGGACTGTGGCATCCGAGGCTCTCCTGTGGGTTATCGATACCCGGCAGGTTTCCAGGTGGCCCGGATGGAGAGGCCACCCTCCAAGCTTGACCTGATGACATCCATCAGGAGTTCGCCAGCTGCCTGCCCACCTCCCAGGTTGTGTTCACGAAGTCACAGGTAATATTTCTGTATCGCACACCTGAAATTTCCCAAGAGGGTAGATCTTAGGGGTTCCCATCACACACCCGGAGACACACACACACAGAGCAAATGGCAATGATGTGAGGTGATGGTGACGTGAATTACCTTGACCGTGGTGATCACTGCACAATGCACACTTACATCCCGACAGGGAGGGGTACACCTTCAATAGGTCAGTTATACTGCAGCAAAACTAATTTAAAAAAAGAGTCAAAGCTGCAGTGCAAGTCCCTGCCTCTTCTGCTCTTTGCAGATGTTCTGGGCAAAGGGAGGCTTTGCCAACTCAGCGACCCTCCGTGCACCTAATTACCCGGAGGATTCTGTGTTGCAAGGTCATGACACAAGCCCTGAAGAAGCACAGAAACCCAGGCTTGGAAGCATCTTGGAGATTCTGATCTGCAGCCTCATCAGAGGACGTGGGTCCCCTCACAGAAATCAATGCTCATGAACCATTTCATGGCCAAACGCTTGAGACAAAGGCCCGGAGGTTTTGTTTAAAATGAAACATCCACCTACCCAGCAACCAAACAACTCCAGCCCTAGCTTTTCCTGAAGAGAAAGAAAAATGTGTGGTCACACAAAGACAGGTGCACTAATGTTCTCTGGAGGTTTACTCGCAACCGTCCCAAATCGGACACAGCCCACGTGTCCATCAACTGGAGACTGAGTTATTTTTAAGTGATATATTCAGACAGCGGATTACCACTCAGCAACCAAAAGGAGGGAATGGCTAAACAATCCAATGAGGAAATGGGCAGGGGAACAGGAAAATCATTTTTCCAAAGACCTACAAATGGCGAACGGTACATGAAAAGATGCTCAGCATCACTAATCATCAGGGAAAAGCAAATCAAACCCACGATGAGCTATCACTGTGCACCTGTCAGAATGGCAACCAGACAAGCGTGAACATTGGAGAGGGTATGGAGAAAAGGGAACCCTTCACTGCTGGTGGGAACGTAAACCAGGGCAGCCGTGACAGAGGACAGTATGGGGGCGCCTCAAAGAAATTAAAACCAGAACTCTCATATAATCCTGCCATCCCACTTCTGGGTACATACGCAAAGGCAATGAAAACCACATCTTGATGAGGTGCCTGTACTCTCAAGGTCACTGCGGCACAATTCACAAGAGCCCAGACAGAAAAAACACCTTAAGGGTCCATCTACAGATGAACGGATTAAGCACAAGATAAGTGTGTACCTAAACACACAATGGATTATTATTCAGCCAAGAGAAAGAAGGAAGTCCTTCTGTTTGCAGCCACACAGGAGGACCCCGAGGGCATCATGCTAAGTGAAGTTAAGTCAGCCGGAAAAAACGAGTCCTGGATAATATCGCTGATACGTAGAATCTGAAAAGAGCTGAACTCAGAGGAACAGAGACCAGAACGGTGGTTGTGGGGGGTGAGGGGGCGGCTGGGGGTGGGTGGGGGGGTGGAGGAAAACGGGAGAGGTCGCTCAAAGGGTACAAACTTCCAGACACCAGATGAATAACTTCTGGGCATCCAGTGTACAGCGTGGTGATTATAGTTAATAATACTGCATTGCATACTTGACAGGAGACTAAATGTGCTCTCACCGGGAAAAAGAAACGGTCTGTATGTGATGCGACGCAGGTGTTAGGTCTGGGGTCACCACATACAAGCATATCACATCAATACGTGGTCGACCTTAACCTCCCACAGGGCTCTGTGTCAATTACACCTCCACGAAGCTGGAAAAAAGAAACGGAATCACTTCCTGACAAACACAGCAACGCAGACGCAGACGCATCTCAAAAACATGATGCTGGATCAAAGGGGCCAGGCCCCCGAAGTGCACAGGGTATATGACTCTGGTTACATGGAGTCCTAGACAGACAAATGATCGAAGGTGACAAAAAAGTGGGACTGCAGCTCTGGATCCATGGCGGGCTGTGCCGCAGAAGCTGGGACCCTGGGGCCACTGCCAGAGATGGATCCAGAAACGCTCTGCCCTCTCCCTTGCTCCTGCCCTCCAAGCACGGCCTGCGCCTTCATTCCCCAGACCAGCTAGATCCGGATACCGCCGACATCGCTGCATCAGAGGTGAGAGGCTATCCCAGGTCTGCCTTGTTCCTAAGCGCAGGTTGACAGATGTGGCAAATAAAAATACAACTGTATTTGAATTTCAGATAAACAACAAACGGTTTTTTTAGGCTAAGTGTATCTCACGCAATAGTGGAATATGTGCAGTATCTAGAGTTCAAATTTAGCTGTGCATCCGGAATTTTATCCAGCAACGCTACTCCAAGCACACGCTCCTTCCACACGCCGTCCCACCATCCCTTATAGGGAGAGACCACGCTGCACAGACCATCCTACTGAAACCAAGCAGGACCCTTGGGGGGGGGGGGGGGGCTCCTGGGCACAAAAGGCTTTTGGTGTCCCCCATTGCTTGTTCTTAGGACATGGGCCTCCCTGCATGAACTTCCTTGAGTTCCCAGGGGTAGGTTCAGACAGTTGCTGATCAGGGAAGGAAGGGGATGCAAAGATGAGAGTCAAGAAACAACAGTACAGCCTCAGGGCAGGACCCTGGTGCCCTCTCAAGAGAGACACACAATCAGAGAGGCATCTCATACACCTAAGAGAAAAGGCATATTCCTTATGCTTCTTTTAGCAATGAATACGTTAAAACTGAACAGCCTGGAGCCCTTCCTTATGCTTGATGGAACCCTGAACACAATCGCCCGCAAGCCAAAGATTAGGCACCCTGAGCACAACTGCCTGTGGGTTAGAGATTACTGCACATGACGTTTTTCAAGAACTTTGCTAGTCTGTTCTAATCTCTGATCTATATGCCCTGTTTCCAAGGGCTGTTGTCCCAGGCAATGAGCCAGAAGGCCACCACCATGGTCATGCCGAGATCTTTGGACACCAGCTTTGCTGCCTAAAATGCCCCCAAACAAAGAAGAATGCATGTTTGTTCCAATCCGGATTCTTATCCGAAAACTTGTTTTTCTCCTTTTCACTCTAACACTCCTCAAAATGCTTTCCAACGGGGGTGGGGGGTGGGCACCGTCTTTAGGGCATTAGCCTGCTGCGGTCCCCCTTTACCTGGCAAAGCAATAAAGCTGGTTTTTCTCCTTTACCCAAAACTCTGTCTCCACGTTTGTATTTGGCACCTGCAGACAGAGGCTGAATTTCAGCCACACTATGAGTGAGATGCCCTCTAGATCACACTGGCATTTTGGCTTGCACTTCCGCAGGGTCACAGTTTTCTTGGTTCAGTGACAGACATCCAACGTGAATTAATTAACCGAAAGGGCAGCTCATGACCTGATGTCAAACCTAGGAACGACGGGCCTGGGGACTGGAACCAGGAAGCCCTGCCCTCTCCCTGGCCGCCCCCCGCTGGCCATCACCGGAGTCTAGTTCCCAGACTCACGTTTTTCCAGGAGCAAGAGGGTGGCATCTTCCATTGAGACAGGAAAATAGTCCAGGAGAAAGGCCGTCGTGGGTCACAGGGACGTAACCCCCCACACCACTGGTGCTCAGAACGTGGCAGTGTGGCCCAAGAACGAGGCATCAACCGGGACCCGTAAGAATCCTCGGGCAGCTGCGAGGTGAATGCGAATCCGGGTTAAAAGCGGGCACGTGACTCTGACGCATGCTCAGAGCTGAACACCCGGCCCTAGAGAAAGGGGAGCTTTTTCTGGAGCAAAGCAAGAGTTCTGGACGGAAAACAGTACATGGTTTTCCATAACACCAGCCTCTCGGACCCGGGTGAACATGCGTTCCCAAGTGTTTCCATAAAGGCGTCGAGGAGCTTGCGGTGCGATGACATCACCAGGACCGGTGCACAGGGTGGCGGGGGGCACCCAACCTGCCTCCCCCAGGTGCCTCTCAATCCTCAGTCCCGCCCATCCTTGTCCCTCCGTAATTAAACTGTAATCAGCCTATCATTAGCATCCAAGTCAGGGCAATTAAGTGGTAAAAATAAGGGTGCAGCCTCAGCTGTCCCTTTTAAAGACATAACAGGGGCCTTTTTTTTGCATTTTGTAAAAACACGCTGCTGTATTAATATGCCTATAACCTGATTATGGTTCTTCAGATGCCTTTTTCTTTTGCCGCGGAGGACATTGAGGCGGACATTTTAAACCGTATCTTCGTGCATCGCCCACATTAACGAATTATTGGACACTAATTGCTCTGGGTTCCCGCCACCTCTCCAAACAGACTAAGTTTTCCATTTGTGGAATTTAAAATGTAGCAGAGCAATTTGTGTTCCTTAATAGCTACAGATTTGTTAGCCTGACTCAGAACAGCAGAACCTGCGAAGCTATTATGTAAATATAGATAATGTCTCTCCAGCGATGGTAATTAATGCAGAGATCTCTAGAAAGGCGCTGTCTTTAAGACTGGGTCTGTAATGGCCACTGTTTGAAAGCCTTGGGTTGGGAGGTGGCATAAAGAGCCCCCAGAAGATTTTCCTGGTCCCCTGGTGGTTCTTTCTGAGTCAGAAAAAGCCCTTCATTTTCCTTAAAGGGAATAAGAAACAGATACTGATGCCCCAAAGCTAAGCGTGAGCAGACTGGCCTTGGCAGCTGGTGACCACCCCTCTCCCTGTCTGCCTCTTAAACAGTCGGTTCCCTTTCAAAGCAGAGTGCTGTTTAAATGCCTGATGTCACTTAACTTCTATTAAAACCAGTGTCATTACAAGTTGTGTTCAGTCTTTTTATTTTGGCCGTATCCTCGCATGTGGAAGTTCCCAGGCCAGGGGTCAAACCCACACTATAGCAGCGACCACACTGGATCCTTAACCGGCGGCGCCACGAGAAAACTCCAAAAGTTGTGTTTACTCAGTGTGCATTTGCAGGTAACTTTGGGCAATGCCGTTCAATTTGCTAGGTCAGGAAGGGCCTTCTGCATCAGCTGACCTAACACTTGCATTTGGGGGAAGGGGAAACGGAGCAGCCAAGAGAGCACCTGACTCAGGAAATGAAAGCATTGGTGGGTCTGGCAGGGACCAGGGAGCCTTGATTGCTGCTTCCCGCCCCCACCCAACCACAGACTGGTCTTTACGGAGTCTCCCGACTTAAAACCTCAATGGAAGGCACACTCTGGGAGTGTGGACGGGGCTTCCGTGACTGTGCCAGGTGCTGGAGCATGTGATCTTGGTCTTCAAGGGGCTTTCAATCCAAATGAGGTCAGGCGTGAAAAGAAATTGGCAAAAATATAAGGCAGAATGGAAAGAATAGTGCCCTCTCTTAAAAGTGTCACCCTATGTGCCACAGGGCCTTTACACATGCTATCCCTCTGTCTGGCTCACTCCATCTCCTTCCACCTAGTTAACTCCTACTCTTTCTTCCTCCTTCCATCCTCACTTCCTTTCCTCTGGGAGGGGCCAGAGCTCCTCCTATGCGCCCTCCCTCCCTTCCTTAACCAAAGGAAACTTCCTTGGCCGTCTCAGCTGCATCTTGGTTGTCTGCCTTTGTACTCATCCACGTAAGAGAAACCAGTGTACTGCACGGGTATTAAAACTGTGTAACAGATGCCTTGAGCTCACAGGTAAGCAGGAGTGTCCACCTTCAAGGATGCCCATCCATTTTTTTTTATGCAAAAGAACTTATTTCCAAAATAGAAACAGAGTTACAGATTTTGAAGAAAACAAGTATATGGTTACCAGAGGGGAAGTGTAGGGGTGGGGAGGGATAAATTAATAGTTTGGGATTAACCTATACACACTACTATACCGAAAATAGATAACCAACCAGAACCTACTAGACAGCACTGGGACAACTCAATATTCTGTAGTAACCTGTATGGGAAAAAATCAGAAAAAGAATGGATATATGTATATGTATAGCTGATTCACTTTGCTGTACACCTGAAGCTAACACAACATTGTAAGTCAACTATGCTCCAGTAAAAAAAAAAAATCTTTTAGCGAGTGCCCATCCAGATAATGGAAGGTCTCGAAGGACAGAGACAAGCCATTGTTGATTGTCCCCTTCACTGCAGGATATCGAGTCCCTCTGAAGCCATTGCCCCCACCAGACGTTGTGACAACCCTGAGAAAACTTCCAGAGCACCTCCTGGGGTGACGACTCCCCCCATTTAAGAGCCACCACTGCAGAAACTCAACAGAATTGGCGCACCTGCTGGGCAAGGCAGGGTGGAGCTGAGGTGCGACAGCGTGGAGTCATTTCTCACGTGTGCGCACGCTTGTTCTGGCTGGGCTCTGGGGACCCAGGGTGAGCGGAACCTGACACTGTCCGTGCCTTCATGGGGCTTGAGACTCAGAATTCTCACGCAGGCTATACGGAGGGTCTTTGATACCTGGAGAGGGGCATTCACCATGACTGGTTAGAATGTGCTGGAAGGAGGAGTTACAGAGTGTTGGCAGGTCTTTGCGTGTTGCAGGCAAGTGTTGGTGTGCTGCCCAGAGGCTGCCCTGATCAGTGTGCTGGACAGTCGTGTGTCCACCCATCTGAGACGAAACAGAAGACACTTATCAAATTTGAAGAACTAAAAGAGATGGCGCTTATCTCGGAGGAGAGGATTAAGACAGAAAAATCTTAAAAGGTTGGTAGGATGACAGGAAAACAGCTAGAGTAAATCAGATGGAGGTGAATGCTAAGATTTAGTCTTAAGAATCCCCAACCCCCACAAGTGTAGGACAAAGGAGACCTAGCTTAAGAGAGATTCAAGTGAAGAATTCCCGGGAGGTTTAAATACCCCCAGATCATCAGTGGGACATGGCAGCCATAAAGTAAACCCGCTGGCTATATTAAAAAAGGTATTGGGTCCAGATGCAAGGAGGAGATAGTCACGATGGAGAGGCAGTTGTTCTGGACGTGCAAATCACACTAGTACTGCTATTGTCATTGAGAGTCCCCCCGCCCCAAACCCTGCCATCACCATTATCACTGCCCCTCTCACTCTGAGCATCTTACTAACACACTAAAATATCGGGGCTTTGAGAGAACCTGGGCTAAAGCCCAATGGGAGGGGAGTAGCCTTCCTAATCACCTGCCCCTGTGAGTGTCAGTCTCACCGCTGCTTAGCTGATGACAGTGACCAAGCTAGTTCCCCTCTCTGAGCCTCCGTTCCATCACCTGTCAGGTGGAGATAACAATACATGGGGATTAAACGGAACAATGTATATGAAGCATAAAGTTAGCCTTCAATTGCTCTGCAGTCCCTTCCCTATAATTTCTGGGCGGGATGTGATTTCCTTTCTTCCTTCCTTTTCATCTAGATTTGAGGGATGCTTAAAACCTTCCATGGAGTGAAAGCGACCGTCTTGTCACCAGTCCCAATTAGGCATTACAAAAGCCCCATAAATCCGGGTGAGTATGTTACAGGGAATTGAAAGCTGAAATTGTACGGCTATTGCTCTAAAGAACAGAGCAATCACTCTCATCAAGCCTTCGTGTAATTCTTCCAGCCAGCCGGCCCTGTGCATCTATCAATAATTGGTGCATTATCGATTTCCTAACCCCGAATAATGCAGCTAACGGCTGCCACTTTCCCAGCCGGGATGAAGTGAAGAGGCCCGGGCGTGCTGAAAGGGGGCTACTTGCCCGATTCTTTGGGGGCATGTTCATCCTTGGTCCCGTGACCTATGCAGAAGTTGGGAGTCTCTGGCTCTGGAGGGTGGAATTGAGTATTGATTTCTATACCATCCTCTTCCTGTTTAATTAAACGGCCACAGCCCCTGAGTGCATGCTGCTGACCCCGACTCTTACTCATTAACAAGCTAAATGGCTTCTCACACCGCCCCGGAGACATCGCACCTGTCATAGTCCGTATGCATGGGGCCCGTGGCGCCTTGACGATGGGGAATGGAATTTATAGTGCGTGTGCCACTTTCTGGGTAAGACCAAGTCCATTCAGATCTTTAGCAAATGACCTTGCTCCACAGGATCAGGCAGGTGGAATGCGTGATGGTTCATTCTCTCTGTCAAGGTGACTGGGCATGGGGAGCCCAGATTAAAGCCTATTCTGGGTGTGTCTGTGATGGGATTTCTGGATGAGGTTGGCATTTGAGCCTGTAGACTCTGTGAAGGAGACGCCCTTCCCGGGGTCCGGGGACCTGGTCTAATGTGATGAGGGTCTGAACAGAAGGCAACACAGAGGAAGGAGGAATCCGCCTCCTGTTTTCCTGCTCATTGCTTGAGCCAGGACTTTACATTTCCTGCCCTTGTGCCCAGATTTTCAGCATCGGCTCCCCTGGTTCTCAGATCTTTGTGGGCTTTTCTTGGGTGGCGCCCATGGCATGCAGAAGTTCCTGGGCCAGGGATTGAACGTGCACCACAGCAGTGACCATACTGGGTCCTTAACCTGTTGAGCCACCAGGGAACTCCTAGACCTTTGGATCTGGACTGAATTAAACCACCTGCTTTCCTGGGGCTCCAGCTTGTAGACAGCCCCTCATAGGACCACTTAGTCTCCATCACACATGAGCCAATTCCTCATTATGTATATATGTTTTATATCTATATCCTATTGGTTGTGTTTCTCTGGAAAATCCCAATACATTACTTTTAAAATAATTGAGTTGATTTACACCGTTTCAGGTGCACAGCAGAGTGATTCAGATATCCATATCCATACAAACATATATTTTTTCAGTCTATTTTCCATTGTAGGTTATTACGAGATATCGAATATCGTCCCCTGTGCTCTACAGCAGGTGCCCGTTGGTTATCTGTTTTACATCTAGTAGTGTGTATATGTTAACCCCAAACTTCTGATTTATTCCTCTCCCGCTTTTCCCCTTTGGCAACCCTAAGTTTGTTTTCTATGTCTGAGAATCTTTTTCCCCTTTTTTAGGGCCACACCTGTGGCATGTTAGTTCCCAGGTTAGGGGTCAAATCAAAGCTGTAGCTGCCAGCCTACACCACAGCCACAGCAACACCAGATCCTTAACCCACTGAGTGAGGCCATGGATTGAACCCACATCCTCCGAGAGGCAGTGTCAGGTTCTTAACCCACCGAGCCACAGTGGGAATTCTATTGCTGTTTTGTAAATCAATTCGCTTGTATCACTTTTTTTTAGATTCCACATATAAGTGATATCATGTGCTATTTGTTTTTCTCTGACTTACTTCACTTTGTATGATCTTCTTTGGGTCCACCCATGTTGCTGCAAATGGCATTATTTCATTCTTTTTTATGGCTGAGTAGTGCTCCACTGTGTAAATACACCACGTCTTCTGCACCACTCCTCTGTTGATGGACACCTGGGTTGCTTCCATGTCTTGGCTGTTGAAGATCCTGATTCGTTACTTCCTGCTTGGAAGGAACTGGGAGAGACTGAGACTGCGAGTGTGTGAGTGCTGGAGGAACCTGGCGGCAAGGTCGGCACCTACAGTGGAGGACACGACCTGCACGCCATTCTCCCCTCTTCCTGCTCTTGCAGCGCATCCCTGTGGCTGGAGTGGGCTCCCTCCGCTGACTTGGGGCTCAGCCTCATGACTTGCATTTGTCCAGTGGGACACAAGCTGGTATAATATGCACCACATGCGACCAGAGTCTTTACGGGAGCTTTCCTGGTTTGGCCTGGCCTCTTGTGCTCCAGTTCTGGCCTTGAATAGAGCCTGTCCCAGAAAGCCATTGGCCCTTCAGGAATAAAGGATCCATGAAGCAGATGGATCTCAGCCCATGGAGCTGGGCCTAGCTCCTCCGCTGATGCATGACTGAGAAATAAATACCTGTTGTAAGCCTGGAACTCGGTGCAGCTCATTACACAGCATTACTGCAGCAAAACCTGACACTGCAGTGGCTGCATCAGGGCTGGGGGACCGGAAGCAAGAGGTGGGGGGAGGAGTGCGATTGGGGACATGCCTTCCGGGGCCCGAACTCTGAGCCGCGAGCTGTGTTTGAGATTCAAGTGGTGGCGTCCTGCTCAACACGCCTCCTTCCCCCAGATTTATTACTATCATGGTAGACATGCCTCTGGGCCATGGTCTTGCAGCTGTGGGTGGGGACAGTTCTTGCGGCGCCGCTTGTCAAGAGGAACAAGGTGGACGTGCATCACAGGAGATGGGGTGACATCCGTGGGGAGTGTTAAAAGGCAGACGGAAGGGACCAGAAGCACGCACACCTCCTTGGAGGCGTTTCACAAACCACGTGGAGCCGAAAAAGCAAGCTGTGGGATGATGTAGGCTGAGTGACAATATTTGCATCAAGATTACAAACCTACAGCAATATCGTATGTTGCTCACGGATGCATGAAGCTGTGTGAGGAGTATGAGGACATCTCTGGAGGAGGAAGACCAAACGGATGATGGGAGACCCTCCAGCCGGGGGAGGAAGGGCTGGAGCAGGCACGCGGCAGGCCTCCACCCCATCCTTGATGCTGCTGCCTTCCTTAAAAGAAACCCAGATCTCGGAGTTCCCGCTGTGGCTCAGTGGTTAACGAATCCGACTAGGAACCATGAGGTTGCGGGTTCGGTCCCTGGCCTCGCTCAGTGGGTTAAGGGTCCGGCGTTGCCGTGAGCTGTGGTGTAGGTTGCAGACTCGGCTCGGATCCCACGTTGCTGTGGCTGTGGTGTAGGCCGGTGGCTACAGCTCTGATTCGACCCCTAGCCTGGGAACCTCCATATGCCACGGGAGCGGCTCAAGAAATGGCAAAAAGACAAAAAAAAAAAAAAAAAAAAAAAAGAAACTGAGATCTGAGCAAGTGGGACACTGGGCTGAGACGTGACAAAAGCTGTGTAGGGCGCACGGGCATGCCCCATGTCTCTTGGTGTGCGCTGGAAAAATTTCAGATAAAACTGCCTTCAAGGAAGGGGTGCCTGTGGTATGTCACGTGCAGGGAAAGGACAGGGGTGATGGTGGAAGGGAAACGTGGGTGTGGGACGGGAGGTGACAGGGACGCAGTTGGGGAGACGGTGCCAGCTCTGGGTGGCAGCTGGCATATGGGCGTTTGCTGGGGGGTCCTGGGTCGGCACTGTGGGGGGAGGGGGAAGCTTGGCCAGTCCACCGGGAGCTGAGGTGGTCCTCAGAACTGTCTCCACCTGGGCTGAGACAGCCGGACCTTGATGCACCAGCATCGGTGGGTCACTGAGTGCGGGCTGCCTGGCAGGGGCCTGACCTCGGGTGCGGTTGACCCCGACAGATGAGGTGGCTGCTGACAGCACTGCCAGGAGTCGAGACCCATCCCCATTGGGGGATGTGGGTGGCCCCACAGGTCACTTGTTACCACTGGTCATTTGGGGCAAATTCATGGAGGACTCAGGCATCTAGACTTGGTTCTTAGCATTTCCTTAACATGTGTGGTGATCCCACCTAGAATTTCAAGTAACACTTAAAAAAATGATTAGTTTGAAAAAAATTCAAACCTGCGTAGAAGCTGCAAGAAGAGAACAGGGACCACCCCGTCACGTGCCCCACACCCAGATTCACCACCTGTTAACGCCGCAGCCAACCATCAATATCCTTGTCATTGTCCCAGGAGGCCCCCTCCCTCGTCGACCTGAGGATAGGTGGCAGGGTCAGGATTCTAGCCTTTGAGAAGTCACATGGGTCCCCTAAGAACAAGGACCTCCCCTCCTATATCAGGCACAAAGATCAGCTTTAGGAAGTTCAATATGACTCTTAATATGACTATTATTTAATAATAACCTGCATTTCATTATCCAATACCATGCTGATGGCAATACTCCCCGGCCCCACCTCCCCCAATCCAGATTCAATCTAGGATCGTTCATTGTATTTTTCTCTCTCTCTTTTTTTTTTTTTTGGCCATGCTTGGGGCATGTGGAAGAATGGAATTCCTTTAGAAAGCTATTTAGGGAGTTCCCTTGTGGTGCAGCAGGTTAAGGACTGGTGTTGTCACTGTAGCAGCTTGGGTCGCTGCTCTGGTGGGGTTTGATTTCTGGTTCAGGAACTTCCAAATGCCATGGTCACAGTCAAAAAAGAAAAAAATAAAGGAACACTACTTTCTGCCTTTTTTTTTTTTTTTTTTTTTGAAGTTTCCTGACACTTTCCAGATTCAGCTCAAGGAGAGCCTGTCCTTAGAAGATAAAGCCATCCCCTCAAACCTCGGCTGGCCCTGGCGTGGGAGGGTCCAAGCCCAGGCCCTCTCTCCCTCTGACCCTCCTCTGTCTGCTCCTCCGACAATCCCGGATGCTAGTGGCGACCTAGGGAAGGTGTCACCTGGCTCTTTCACTTGCTGTCTCTTCCCACAGCAACCAAGGAGTAAAGCAAATATCTAAAACACACATAGTCACAGACACCGTCAGAGATGCTTCCAGGATTGGACAGACATTTTCACACACAACTCACCACTGGCATGGCACATGTGGCAAAAATTACACATCCCTTTATGAAAACCCCTATTTGTTTCAGCCACTGCAGTTGGAGTTTCTGTTCCACCTGCCAAGCACGCCTAATGGATACAAGTTCTTGCAGGTACAGCTGGCCGGAGCCTGAAGTTCCAGCAACGGATGCTTGCTCTATCATCTGTTGCTACTAGCAACATCCTGCAGTCAGATTCTGGCCCAGGAGACAGACTGCTTGGGTTCAGATCTTGATGCTGTCCCAGGTCAAGTAATGAAGCCCTTTGAACCTTCATTTCCTCATCTGTAAAGTGCTGATAATAAAATGAGAACTAAGTGAACCGGGGCAGTTAAGCACCTAGGCAGTGATGGGCTGATAAGCACACACCCTGCCAGCTGCTGGCAGGTACCAACACAGAGATACATTTTTCAGTTCCCATTGTCAAAGGATTGCATCGAGCTCCAGTTTTGGGAGGATTGCAGGAAAGTGCACCTTATCCCACACTGCTAGTGGGATTTAAAATTTTTGTCTTTCGAGGGCCAAACTGGCAACATCTCTCAGGGCTTTCTAAGCATTCAGTGTCTGTAAATTTATCTTCAAGGAATAATGATAAAGGGAGTTCCTGTTGTGGTGCAGTGGAAACAAATCCGACTAGTGTCTAGGATGTGGATTCGATCCCTGAACTCAGGGGATCAGGGATCCGGTGTTGCTATGAGCTGTGGTGTAGGTTTCAGACGAGGCTTGGATCCTGCGATGCTGTGGCTCTGGCATAGGCTGGCAGCTGTAGCTCTGAGTCCACCCCTAGCCTGGGAACCTCCATATGCTGGGTGCAGCCCTAAAACGCAGAAAGAAAGAAAGAAAAGAAAGAAAGAAAGAAAGAAAGGAAGGAAGGAAGGAAGGAAGGAAGGAAGGAAGGAAGGAAGAGATAAATGTGCTCAAAGAGCTTTGAGGAAGTTCCCTGGCTGCTGCTTATGATAGTGAACAACCGGATTCAACCTAAATGTCCAACACAAGGGGGATCATTTAAATCATGACATGTCCACACCATGAACAAGCGTGTGCCTTTAGAGAGAAGCAGACAAAACATTTACTGATATAGAATGTATCCACAATTGATTAAGTAAAAAAACATTTTAAATAAAAAACTGTACATACGGTAAATCCATTTGGGTAAAACATGACAAGGATATTTTCACAAAGGTAAAATATTTAGAACAGTCCAGGAGTTCCCGTCATGGCTCAGTGGTAATGAGCCTGACTAGTATCCATGTGGATGTGGGTTTGATCCCTGGCCCCGCTCATTGGGTTAAAGGATCCAGCGTTGTGGCAGACATGGCTTGGATCCCTCGCTGCTGTGGCTGTGGTGTAGGCTGACAGCTGCAGCTCCAATTTGACCCCTAGCAAAAAAAAGAACAGTACACCCCCAAACTTTAACAGTGGCTCTCTTTGAGTGGTAGAAATATGGATAATTTTTACTTTTTTGATTTTTTTGTGTTCTAACTTCTCTATAATTTTATTGGCATCACATTTATTTTTAAGTAGAAATAAATTGTGGTGATCTGTGGAAAGTGGAATTGGATAGGCATTGGTGAAATACTTTTTTTTTTTTTTTTTGCTGTCCCACGGCATATGGAGTTCCTGGACCAGGGATCGAATTTGAGCTGGAACTGTGATCTACACCACAGTTGCGCCAACGTTGGATCCTTAACTCAGTGCAGTGGGATTGAACCTGTGTCCCTGCTGCTCCAGAGAGACTGTCGATCCTGTTGTGTCACAGCCAGAACTCCTGAAATACTTCTTCTTAATACACTTTTCAGAAAGTGGTAGTAAGCGTGGTTCCTCTACTTTATCTGGAATCTTTTAGTCTTTTTCAAACTTAGAGAAGGACTGGGAGTTCCTGATGTGGCACAGTGGATTAAGGATCCAGCACTGTCTGTGCAGCGGCTCAGAGGGCTGCAGAGGTGCGAGTTTAATCCCCAGCCTGGTGCAGTGGATTAAGGATCCAGCATTGCTGCAGCCACGGCATAAGTCGAAGATGCGGCTTGGATTTGATCCCTGGCTCAGGAATTTCTATATGCTGCAGGTGCAGCCAAAAAGAGAAAATAGAGAAGGATCCAGTTGTCTAAGGCGCAGTGTCAATTCTCCCAGGGGAATTTAAGGGCTTACTAATTAAAATCCTGACACGTAATGCTAGAAACTCACTGAGAGTTTCAACCTTTGTCTCACCCTAAATCCAACAAAAAAGTGAAGACTTCTGCTAAGCAGAGTGTTCATTACACAATAAGTTGAATGTCGCCACTGAAAATATTCATGCAAATATCTTCATTAGTAAAATCACGCAATTAACCTGAAATATGTGCTAAATGAAGCAGCCAAATTGTTGCATATTTTCCCAGCTCTTAATTATAATTTTGGTAATCAATTTTTCTTCTGATTACCAAAAAAGAAAAAAAAAAAAAAAAAAACCTTTCCGCGCATGCACGGATCTGAGGCTGAGTTGGAACTCGAGATAAAGCCCCGAATCGTTTCAGCAAAGAAGGCCATTAACCTTTCCGGTGTTTTTGTTCATTGCAGGCATTTCCTGCTAATGCTCATTGCGGAAGATGATTGGATTTTAACAAGAGCTTTTTGGATCAAGCGTCAGCCCTTCCCGAACTGTACGTTTTGCAAGCGCCACTGTCATTAAAGGTTACCAGCACTTCCATTATCATCTTCCCGGCGTTTATTTCTTAAATGGCTTTTGACTGCAGGGTGCAAATTTTCCCTAAGTGAAAAGTGACATCAAGCTCACACCCTGAGGTACTCAGAAGGCCCCGTCCTTGGGGACGTATCTCCCACCTTCTCTGGTCTCTCATTCCAAAGTCCCGAGTTGGGGGATTTGAAGGTGGGGAGAGCACACAGCAGCATTTCACAAGGCAACACTGGGGAAGCTGCTTAGTCCCGGGGAGCCTCGATTTCCGTTTTCTGTAAAATGGGGGAGAGAACGAATTCACTGGCCAGTGAGGGCTGACATGGGTCAAATTTCAAGCACGGGTGAAGGAGGAAACATATTTGCAGACATTTACGTTGACACCTTTTAGCACATTCTCCTTGCAACAGTCCATCCCCTGAGACTAAACAGAAGGCATCACCTGCAGACAGGACAGGCAGGTGGTCACTGACCTTTCTAACAAGATGTTGGTTTTGACCGCTTGACCTGAGAGGTCCTCCCAAGATGTCGAAATGTCAAACGCTGTTTAGTCATGAGAAGAGAGCTGGGAAGAGCACACACGAATGATAAGGAGAGCAAAGCCAGGAAGGCAGGGCCTGGGAGAGCAGGTTGTGCACTGCACAAAGACATCCTCTAAGGGGCACCAGCTGTCCATGGCAGAGACGCTGCACATTTGTACACATACCCAGATAGTTTTCTGGATACACGATCGGCACATTTCAGTGATCTTCTGGACGGAAGTGCAGTATCCTAAGGAAGGGCTGCCTCTTTCTAAACCGCACAGACACTGTGTGAGCTGCTGCACGGGGCAAGCCCTCTCCTGCTGTCGATGGCAGAGGGGAAGGTCAGGTGACCTCTCCTTAAGAGGAGACCCTGGGGAAGTTCAGGCTTCCCTCTCCTTAAGAGGAGACCCTGGTTGAGGAATTATGGGGGGCCTGGGGGGTGGAGGGCTTCTGCTTGGTTGCTGCCTAGGATCTGGAAAGGGGCTGTGCCCTGGGCGGTCACGATCATATCAGGTGAAGTTGGTGACGCAGCAAGACTGGAAGAGGAGGCCTGGAGCGCTGGACAGGCTTCGGGCAGGAAGCAGAGGGTTGGTTCGGGTGGGAAACTTGAGGAAGATGTGGACAGAGCAGAGGGACAGTGTGGGGCCTCAAGTCAGCAAAAGCAGGGAGCCCTGGCCCTCCTCGGCCTCCGAGCACCAGTGGGGGAAGCTGGGCAGACAGGTTGCCAAGGAGCTGGGCTCGGGGAGAGGACTGGGCAGGGAGGAAACCAGACCCATTCCCCACCACATCATCCCCCCGTCTGTGTGTGTGTGTATGCGGGGGGAGGGGGGGTCTCAACAGGAACCAAATATGTAACTACAAGAGCTGGATTTGGTGTGAGCACCTGTCCCCAGAGCCCATGCTGTGACCACTAGGCTCTACTGCCGGCCTCACGGGAGGAGCGCCCGGGGAGGGCTGCACCTGGCCCTAGAGCCTTGGGCCAGAGCACCAGGGTGGGCTCTCCACTAGGGAAAGTGTGCAGGAGAGACCTGCCCACAGAATGGATCTGGGGGGCCAAGAATGAGGGGTGAGTCCAGATAAAGGGCCTGGGGCCCAGCTGGGTTAAGGGCACGAGGTGAGAAAGAGCACGACATTCAGCACTGGCATGAAGTTCAAGGTCGCCTGGTTGGCAGAGGGGCAGGAGAGAAGCGGGCTGGGTTGAGTTTCAAGCACGTGGACTTTCTCATCAAGCTACGGACAGACGGACAAGGCTCCAGACCAGGTACACCTCAAACCCCCAGAACCAGAATTTCAGAACTCTCCTTCAAGCAAATGCGCCTTCGATCTTCCCAGAAAATGCCCCTTCTGGAAAACCTCTGTTCGTAAGATGCAGTAAGGGGGTGTGTGTGTAACGGGGGAGAGCTGGTGGGGGAGGGGGAGGAGGGAGCCCATGAAATCCAGCCTTTCTCTAATATTCAATCCCAGAAACTTAATTAAGTGATTATGGTGCCCTTGTAATGGAATGTTCTAGAACCATGGGGGAAAAACCTCATTCCTGAAAGATATTACACATCAACAGCACTCGTAATGATAGATGCACAACTCTGGGATAAAATTTTGCCGACCAGCATAAAACAACTCATTAGGGAAGAGTTGCCTCGACCACATCGGCTTTGTTCTTAATGTAATTTATCACTGAATAAGAGGGACTGTTTAAAGGCGTTAATAATTGAAGCAGAAAATTAAGAAAAATAAGATTCCATGCCCCCTTTTCGTAGAGGCTGGAAAAATAAGTGATTAAGGGAGTCTTCTCTTAACACAAGGACCCTCTGCGAGAGAAGTTCAGATCCAGCGGAGGCTGGAGGAACGGCGTGTGTGCTGGGCCTGGCACGCCCAGCCTCAGCCTGTCCGTACTGTTGAGGCAGAATTCAACTCGGGTAGTCAGAGGAGGAGCATGGGCTTCGCTGCACTCTTTGCTGTGGCCATTGATGAACTTTTGCGGCTTAAGGGCTCCAGGGAGTAACATTCCCACAGGCCTTGTTTTATTAGAAGACAGGCGCATTCCCCACAGACTTTGTTTACCATAGAAAATGCGAATCTCTAGCCCACTCCTCAGCTGAGAAAAGAGGAATGAGAAGGGAGTCCCCGGCATGGCGCAGTGGTTAACAAATCTGACTAGGAAGCATGAGGTTGCGGGTTCGATCCCTGGCCTCACTCAGTGGGTTAAGGATCCAGCGTTGCTGTGGCTGTGGTGTAGGCCGGCGGCTACAGCTCTGATTCGACCCCTAGCCTGGGAACCTCCAGATGCCGCGGGATTGGCCCAAAAATGGCAAAAAGACAAAAAAAAAAAAAAAAAAATAGGAATGAGAGGAATGGTAAAAGAAAAAGGCAAAAAACAAAAACAAAACAAAACCAAAAAAATACCCCATAGAACTTTCGGGACATTTCCCATCCCAAAGCCCTACTGGCCAAGGACTGATACAGGTAACTGAACAAGGCCAATGGGAGAAAACCACATCTTTCTGGACCCCACTTTGGTGCCTCTCCCCACCTTTAAGAGATAAAAACCTCTAGAGGACAAGCGAGCAAGGGGGCTCTTCTCCCCTCTCCCAGCAACCCTGGGAGCGATCTGCTTTCCTTTCATAAAAACTGTTTGCTCGCTGCCTGTGTGTTCGCGGAGTTCATTCTTTGGCTGCCATGAACAAGAACCCAGATTCTGGTACCATCTTCCTGGCATCACGGCCACGCACTAAGTCACATTCTGCTCGTGCCCTGCCTCACCAGCCTCACCACCTCCCGTTTTCCCTCTGGCTCCCTCGCTGGCCTCCCTGCTCTCCTGGTATCTGCCAGCTTCACATCTGCCACAGGGCCTTTGCATTCACAGGTCCCTCTGCCTAGAACACTTCCCCCACCCTGGATATCCCCAAAACTGGCTCCCCCACTTTGTTGAGGTCTCAGTTCAAATGTCACTGTCTCTGCAGGGGCTTTCTTGGGAAACCTATCTGAAAAAAAGCAAGCAAGATCCACCCAGCTCCTCCCAGCCACCTCCATCTCTGCTCCCTGCCTCTGGCTTTGCCTCCTTCATCATCCCCCGCATACCACATCCTCAGTTACTGTGAGTCTGCCTCCTGCGGCCAGAACGTGAGGTCCACGAAGGCAGGGCCCTTGTTGGCCCAAGAACAACGCGAGACACAGTAACTGTGCAGAGAGTATCTGCTGCATGAATGAAGGAAAAGGCCAAAGAGGTGCCACTGGAGAGGCAGTGACACCTGCAAATTCTCTGTTTCAAATCTCTGGCTTTGGAATTCTGCCTGCCTTGCACTTAAGCATTTGTTTTTGAAAAATTAAATATGCACCTGGCACAAAACTCGACAGGGGCGCAGACATCAGTCAGTACACACAGGAAACACTAAGTGCCCCCTCCCACCCTGGGAGACTCCTCCCCTTGCCAACCCAGAGATAGAAAGGGCAGTTCAAGTGTCATTTTTTTTTTTTTTTTTTTTTTAGAGCTGCACCCATGGCATATAGAGGTTCTAAGGCTAGGAGTCGAATCGGAGCTATAGCCGCCGGCCTGCACCACAGCCACAGCAAGTCGGGATCCAAGCCACGTCTGCGACCTACACCACAGCTCACAGCAACACTGGATCCTTAACCCACTGAGTGAGGCCAGGGATAGAACCCGCATCCTCATGGTTTCTAGTTGGATTCATTTCTGCTGTACCACAACGGGAACTCCAGTTCAAGTGTAAACTTAATCTGCATTTCTCTTTTCCCAAATAAGATGGAGGAATTTAAGAGCAGTTAGCAGCTGTTTTTTTCTGGGGGCTGTCGATAGCCTCACTCATTTTTTTCCTTATTGATTCATAGGAACTCTTTGCATATGAAAGAAATCAGGCCTCTAGATGTGCAAATAGGTTTCCCAGTCTGTGATGTCCTTTGGCTTGTTTGTGGCACGTGCTTTCATGCAGAACAAGTTCACTGTCCTGTCAAATGTATCGCCTCCTCTATGGCTGCTAAGCCTTGTGTCATACTTGGAAAAGCTTCCTTTACTCAAAAATTATACATGATTTCTTGTGCATTTTCTTGTGATCTTTTTCCCTGCTGTTTGCATTCACATGAGGAGTAGACTCCACCCTGCGTATCCCATGCTGCAGGCCAGGAACTGAGACTTACATTCACCAGGAGCCCACAAGTCTGTCCCAGGCAAACACCAAAAACCGAAGCCCCGGGTGTGTAGTTAGAAGGTGTTTCTACAGGGGCTGCAGGACGGGCTGTGTGCATGGGTCGGGGTGGGGTGTGTTCTGCAGCCGCCCTGTTGGTGGTGCTCCCCGGGGGCCCCAGCAGAATACTGTGGATGTCACGCCCTGTGACAGGTCTCCAGCATGCAGTGTTCTGGAATTTCTACCTCCCTCTTCAAAGAGATAGAAAGAACTCTACATACTAGTGAAGCAGAGAGGACTCCTGAGGGTGGGAGAACTTGTAGGGCCCTTTCTCGGAAGCTCGGCACCCTCTCGGCCGTGGGAGGGTCTGTCTCGATGCCCATGAGCTCACTCCTTCCCAGGCTTCAGGGACAGCCTGGCTTCTGAGGAAGGAGACGCTTGCTCTCCTTGGAACCTCTCCCCTCCCGCTGGGTCATTTCCTCTCTGGAGCCACAGCAACCCTCTATGTGCACCTTGCTTCCAAACTCATTATCTCTGCTGCCTTTTTTTTTTTAAAGGGGCATTGCAATGTTTATGTCAAAGCTCTCTCCCTCCCCCGACCTTTTCTTTTTGGCCACACCCACGGCACATGGAATTTCTCAGGCCAGGGATTGAACCTGGGACAGAGCAGCAACCTGAGCTGCAGTGGTGAAAAGGCTGGAGGCTTAAGCGGATAGCCCACCAGAAAACTCCCCCTGCTGTATGTTTTTTTTTTTTTTTTTTTTTTTTTTCTTCCCCTTTCTAGGGCAGTACCTGCAGCATATGGAAATTCCCAGGCTAGAGGTTGCATCAGAGTCAGAGCTGCACCCAGTCTACACCGCAGCCACAGCAACAGAGGATCCGAGCCATGTCTGCAACCTACACCCCAGCTCATGGCATCACTGGATCCTTAACCCACTGAGCAAGGCCAGGGATGGAACCCACATCGTCATGGATACTGGTTTGGGTTCGCTCCTGCTGAGCCACAAATGCCTCAGCTGTATGATTTCAAAGCCAGACACTTTGCGGTGGAGGGCTAACTTGGAGGAAACTAGGAAAAATATTTTAGTTATCTGTTTTCTTTCCTTTTCCTTCTTTCTTTCTTTCTTTTTTTTTTTTAAAGTTAATACCTTTAGGATAAGGCCAAGCTCTGTTCTAAGTGCTTTACATAGAGTCAATTCTCATTATTCACAACAGCTATGTTCTATGAAGTTGCTGCAAACAGTGAATTAGTGAAAACTGAATCCTCGTTCCTGAGGGAAAATATAGGATTTGGTTTCTATGAGCCTCTGGTCACAACGTTTTCGTCAACTGATCATGATAAAACCTTGCTTTTATTTTACTTATTTTTTATTTTTTTTGTCTTTTTGCTATTTCTTTGGGCTGCTTCCATGGCATATGGAGGTTCCCAGGCTAGGGGTCGAATCGGAGCTGTAGCCACCGGCCTACACCAGAGCCACAGCAACGCGGGATCCGAGCCGCGTCTGCAACCTACACCACACTCACGGCAACGCCGGATCGTTAACCCACTGAACAAGGGCAGGGATCGAACCTGCAACCTCATGGTTCCTAGTCAGATTCGTTAACCACTGCGCCATGACGGGAACTCCAAGCTATTCCATTTAAAGTTTCACAAAATGATACATAGTTATGTTTTCTTTCTCTTTTTTTTTTAATTGTCTTTTTAGGGCTGCACCTGCGGCATATGGAGGTTCCCAGGCTTGGGGTCTAACTGGAGCTGTAGACGCTAGCCTACCCCAGAGCCACAGCAATGCAGGATCTGAGCCATATCTGCGACCTACACCACAGCTCACGGCAACACGGGATCCTTAACCCACTGAGCGAGGCCAGAGATCGAACCCTCGACCTCATGGCTCCTAGTTGGATTTGTTTCTGCTGAGTCACGATGGGAACTCCCTTTTCTTTTGTTTGTAAAGAGTAAATGTGGGGGGGGGGGCAGTTAGGATTTGGTGCTTTCACTGTTGCAGCCCAGGTTCAATCCCTGGTCTGGGGACTGAGATCCCACATCAAGCTGCTCTACACTGTGGGGGAAAAATGGGAGGGGGTATTTTCTTCCAGTTTTACTGAGACATAATTGACATAAAATACTAGATCAGTAGAAAGTGTACAACGTAATGATTTGATAAATGTACTTATTGCAACATGATGACCGTAACACGCTGAGGTATCACCCCACAGTTACTACTTTTATTCCTTGTGATGAGAACTGTGGCGATACTTGCCCTTAGCAACTTTCAAATACACAATAGAGCATCGTTGGCTAGAATCCCTGTGTGGCACATGCCATCCCAGAAGCTATTTCTAACTGGTGATGCGTAGCTTTCAACCACCGTCACCCATTTCCCTCGGCCTTTACCACCTGTCTCTGGCAACAACAAATGTATTCTGTGTTTTTTGAGTTTTTTGAAGGGAGTTCATATAATTTTTGTCTTTCTCTGTCTGATTTATTCCACTGAGCATAATGCTCTTACTCTCTACACACGTTATTGCAAATGGCAAGATTTCCTTTTTTCATGGCTGAATCATAGTCATATATAAATATATACTATGTATTATGTAATGTATATATCACATTTTCTTTTTTTTTTTATTTTCCCACTGTACAGCAAGGGGGTCAGGTTATCCTTAGATGTATACATTACAATTACATTTTTCCCCCACCCTTTCTTCTGTTGCAACATGAGTATCTAGACATAGTTCTCAATGCTATTCAGCAGGATCTCCTTGTAAATCTATTCTAAGTTGTGTCTGATAAGCCCAAGCTCCCGATCCCTCCCACTCCCTCCCATCAGGCAGCCACAAGTCTCTTCTCCAAGTCCATGATTTTCTTTTCTAAGGAGATGTTCATTTGCGCTGGATATTAGATTCCAGTTATAAGTGATATCATATGGTATTTGTCTTTGTCTTTCTGGCTCATTTCACTCAGGATGAGAGTCTCTAGTTCCATCCATGTTGCTGCAAAGGGCACTATGTCATTCTTTTTTATGGCTGAGTAGTATTCCATTGTGTATATATACCACCTCTTCCGAATCCAATCATCTGTCGATGGACATTTGGGTTGTTTCCATGTCTTGGCTATTGTGAATAGTGCTGCAATGAACATGCGGGTGCATGTGTCTCTTTTAAGTAGAGTTTTGTCCAGATAGATGCCCAAGAGTGGGACTGCGGGGTCATATGGAAGTTCTATGTATAGATTTCTAAGGTATCTCCAAACTGTTCTCCATAGTGGCTGTACCAGTTTACATTCCCACCAACAGTACAGGAGGGTTCCCTTTTCTCCACACCCCCTCCAGCACTTGTTATTTGTGGTATATCACATTTTCTTTATCCATTCATCTCCTGACAGACACTGAGGCTGTTTGCATATCTTAGCTATTGTAAATAGTGATGCAATGGGACACAAAATTAATACACATATCTCTTGCATTCCTATACACTAACGATGAAAGATCAGAACAAGAAATTAAGAAAATAATCTCATTTACTGTCACATACAAAAAAAATAAAATAGCTAGGAATAAATCTACCTAAGGAGGCAAGAGACCTGTACTCAGAAAACTCTAAGATGCTGATGAAAGAAAGCAAAGATGACCCAAAGAGCAGATGAAAAGATGTACCATGTCCTTGGACTGGAAGAATCAATATTGTTAAAATGACTCTACTACCCAAGGCAATCTACAGACCCAATGGCATTTGTCACAGAACTAGAACAAAAACTCTTAAAATGTGTATGGAAACACAAAAGACACTGAACAGCCAAAGCAATCTTGAGAAAGAAAACTGGAGCTGGAAGAAGCAGGCTCCCTGACTTCAGACAAAGCTACATTCATTCAAACAGTATGGTACTGGCACAAACACAGAAATATAGATCAGTGGAACAGAATAGTCCAGAGATAAACCCAAGCACCTATGGTCAATTAATCTATGAGAAGAAGGAAGAATATATAATGGAGAAAAGACAGTCTCTTCAATAAGTGGGGCTGGGAAAATTGGACAGCTACACGTAAAAGAAAGAAATTAGAACACGGTCTAGCACTATATGCAAAAACAAACTCAAAATGGATTAAAGACATGAACATATGGCCAGATACTATAAAACTCCTAGAGGAAAACATAGGCAGAACAGTCTCTGACATAGATTGCTGCAATATCATTTTTGATCCACCTCCTAGAGTAATAAAAATAAAAACAAAAATAAACAAATGGGACCTACTTAATCTTAAATGCTTTTACACAGTAAGGGATTTCACAAACAAAATGAAAAAAACCCACAGAATGGGAGAAAATATTCACAAAGTTACCGACAAGGAATTAATCTCCAAAATACACAAATAGTTCATGTAGCTCAATATTAAAAAAAAAAACAGAACAAAACAACCAACTCAATCAAAAAATGGTCAGAGGATCTAAATACACATTTCTCCAAAGAAGACAGATGGCCAAAAGGTACATGAATTGATGCTCAACATTACTAATTATTAGAGAAATGCCAATTAAACCTATAATGAGGAGTTCCTACTGTGGCTCAGTCTTAGTGACTAGCATGACTAGTATCCAAGAGGATGCAGGTTTGATCCCTGATCTTGCTCAGTGGGTTAAGGATCGGGCATCGCCATAAGCTATGGGGTAGGTCACAGAGGCAGCTCAGATCTGGCGTTGCTGTGGCTGTGGCATTGGCCAACTGCTGCAGTTCCGATTCAACCCCTAGCCTGGAACCTCCATACGCTGCAGGTGCAGTCCTAAAAAGAAAAAAAAACAAGACAAAAACTATAATGAGGTATCACCTGACACTAGTCAGAATGACCATCATCAAAAAGCCTACAAACAATCAATGTTGGAGAGGGTGTGAAGACGAGGGAACTCTCCCACACTGCTGGTGGAAATGCAGGATGGTATTACTGCTCTGGAGAACCGTATGGATGGAGGTTCCTTAAAAACTAAATGTGGAACCACCGTATGATCCAGCAATCCCACTCCTGGGCATCTATCTGAAGAAAAATGTAATTCGAAAAGACACATGCACCCCAATGTTCATTACGGCATATTTACAACAGCCAAGACATGGCAGAAACCTAAATGTTCTTCAGTAGAGGAATGCACAAGGAAGATGTGGTACGTGTGTAGAATGGACTATTATTCGGCCATAGATAGAATGAAATAATGCCATGTGCAACAGGGATGGGCTTAGAGATTATCATACGAAATGAATCTAGTCCAAGACAACTATTATATGATGTCATTTATGTGTGGAATCTAACAAAAAATGATACAAACGAACCAACTTATAGAGCAGAACAGACTCAGACTCACAGATCTCAATGTCAAACGTATGGTTGTCAGGGAGGAAATATGGGCAGAAGGGATAAATTGGGAGTTTGGGACTGAAATATACATACTATTATACATGAAATAGATAAATAACAAGGACCTATGGTACAGCACAGGGAACTCTGCTCAGCATTCTGCAATAACCAAAATGGGAAAGGAATCTGAAAAAGACTAGCTATATATATATGTATGATTGACTTATTTTGCTATACACCTGAAAGAAACACAACGTTCTAAAGCAACTATGTTCAAATAAGATTAAAACAAAGATAGGAGTTCCCGTCATGGCGCAGCAGAAACGAATCTAACCAGGAAATATGAGGTTGCGGGTTCCATCCCTGGCCTCGCTCAGTGGGTTAAGGATCCAGTGTTGCCATGAGCTGTGGTGTAGGTCGCAGACGCAGCTCGGATCCCACGTTGCTGTGGCTGTGGTGTAGGCCGGCGGCTACAGCTCCAATTAGACCCCTAGCCTGGGAACCTCCATATGCTGCAGGTGCAGCCCTAAAGGACAAAAGACAAAAAAAAAAAAAACCAAAAAAACCCAAAGGTACAATGAACATAGTTACATATTTTTTTTAAAGTGGAAAAATGTATAATGTGCAAAGAATAATGACCGAGAAAAAAAACACCCTCAATACCCTACTCCCCCAAGTCAATCTGCATTATCAGTTTTTGGCCTCTGCTCTGTGGATTAAAAAAAAAAGTAATATACTTTGTAGCAATGGGGGGAACTTTATTATACATACTATTTTTAATGAGAAAGCACTTGATTTTACTTAAATTTCATAATAAAGGAACCTGAAGTTAAACTAAAGAAACTACCACCTTTTGGATACCTGTCTACACACCAGTCCGCACAGACACACAAAGACACATCCAAGAGAAATAAGTTCAATATCCCTTTAATGTTTGGAAAAAGGTTACAAAAATCATAGAAGCTTTAGTCACTAACTTTTTCTAAGACTTCATGTTTTAACATTGGATGGTATTTTATTGACTCTTGGGCATGAAAAATGAGAAAACTGTCCCATTTATTTTTTTCTTCCTACTTCCTTCCCTGCCAGCCCCAGGAAATCATTTTTAAAAAGGAAACTGGGTTTTATGGTAGTTGATTAACAAATGTTTATGCCATATAAATCCTCAAAATTTAACTATTGGCTGCATTTAAAATGCTGAAAATCTGGGGAGTGAAGCAAATTAGATAATTACAATTGTGACACTTGAATTAATTAATCTGTTTTGTCTCCTCAACTGTCTTAAAGCCGAAATCCGAGAAGACACGAATGCAATTCAATGGCTTTGAAGATTTTTTTGCCTTCTGGTTTGGCCTCAGGAGGAAGAAGAACTGAATACATGTAGAAAATTAAGATTTCTCTTCTACACGATAAACTAAAGAATTCCATAGAGTTTGAATTATTGTCAGGGTTCCCAAATGGCACTTTTTATCTGCAGTTGAGGGAGAGAGAAATATCAACCTTACTAATAGGTAAGATAACCAGTTCGAGTGTAATTTCCTGAAATGTATTAATGGAGGGTTTGGTTTTTAAAGCAGTCGGGGGACCTGGATCTGAAATGTGGATGTTCTTTTACAATCCAGAGAAAAGTCATGACAAATTGTGCTAATGAGATTAGAAGATTATGTCTGATCACATTTCTCTCCCTGAGCACAGAGTCTATGAAACTGGCAATTAAAAAGAGCTCACTGTTGTTGTAACTTGATCCTCCTATTCTGTGGATTTAATCCATCCAACAGAATTAAAGGGTTGTTTCCCTCATATCTACCTTCATTTGTTCATTCATTCATCAGTTCTTTCTTTTGCTCACGGACTCACTCATTCATTCCATAAATATTTATTGAATATTTCGTGGGGCCAGCCCCACACTAGGCATGAAAGAAACAACGTTGAATTTAACAGGGTTCGTGGGGTAACACGTTGCGCTATTACTTAGTACTGAAACTTAGTTTGAGACAACAGTGATATTTTATGACTTATGATTCTTTGGGTTGGTTGGTAATTCTTCTGCTGGTCTCCCAAGGGCATGATTGCATTCTGCTGGAACTCAGCTGGGCTGGAAGTCCTGATACAGCCTCAATCGCCTGCATGGTGGCTGGTGATGGGTGTGGTGGGATACCTTGGTTACCCCTCAGCTGAAGGTTAGGTTAGCCTAGTTTCCTTAGGGAGCAGGATTCCACAGGAATGCAAGTAAAACCTGCAAGGACTCTTAAGGCATCAGAGATTACAGACTGTCACTTCTGTCCATTTATCTGTCAAAGCAAGTCATGAGGCCAGCCCAGATTGAAGGGGAAGGGAACTAGGACTCCATCTCCAGACGGGAGGAATGGCGAAATCATTCTGCAAAGGGACATATGTACCAGGATGAGAGGAATCTGGGGCCAGAGTCTCACAGGGCACCAGAGTCAGTGAGACGGATGGGGTCCTGCCCTCACCCAGCTTAGTGCTGCGTAATAACAATTTGTAACACTGGCTCGCATTTTCTGAGCTCTAACAATGCCATGTGCCAGGCACTATTCTAGCTGATTGACAAGTACTAAGACATGTAATTCTCACAACATCATTATGGCGTAGAGTATGAGCCCCGTTTTTAACATCAAAAAACAGAAGCACAAAAAGGTTACATGACTCTTAGGGTCTAGGGGAGAGAGATACTGAATAAATGAACCACTTGTGAAAGTCTAGGTAGTCTGCACGCAAGTTAGGAAGATTTCTCAGTTGAACTTAACTACTGAATGGTGGTATAATCCCAGTTATGTCGAGTATGAAGAAACATGGTACCCAACGCCATGAGGATACACACCACAGAGGGAGCTGTCCTGTGCTGGGGGTTGCTGCAGAAGGCTTCTCCCCAGAAGGGAAGATCAAACTCCCATCTAAAGGAAGTAAGTTTTCTCCAGAGAAGACAGACAGATGGCCAAAAGGCACCTGAAAAGATGCTCCACATCACTAGTTATTAGAGAAACGCAAATCAAAACTACAATGAGGTGCCACCTCATGCCAGTCAGAAAGGTCATCATCCAAAAGTCTACAAACAATAAGTGCTGGAGAGGGTGTGGAGAAAAGGGTACCCTCCCTGTGCTGTTGGTGGGAATATAAATTGGTACAACTATGGAGAATGGTATGGGGTTTAAAACACTAAAGATAGAAATACCATGTGATCTAGCAATGCCACTCCTGGGCCTCTATCAGGAGAAGACCACAATTTGAAAAGATACATGGACACCAGTGTTCACTGCAGCGCTAGTTACAATAGCCGAGACATGGAAGCAACCTAAATGTCCACTGACAGAGGAATGGATAAAGAAGATGTGGTACGCAGATACAACGGAATACTACTCAGCCACAATAAAGAACAAAACAATGCCATGTGCAGCAACGTGGATGGAACTAGAGATGATCATACCAAGTGAAGCCAGTCAGACAAAGACAACCACCGTACGATATCCCTTAAATGCGGACTCTAATGAAAATGACACAAGTAAACTTATTTACAAAACAGAAACTTGGTTACCAAAGGGAACATATGTGAGGAAGGGATAAGATAGGAGTTTGGGATTAACACACATACACTACTACACATAAAATAGATAACCATTGGAGTTCCCGTTGTGGCTCAGTGGTTAATGAATCCGACGGAACCATGAGGTTGAGGGTTCGATCCCTGGCCTTGCTCAGTGGGTTAAGGATCCGGCGTAGCCGTGAGCTGTGGTGTAGGTCACAGACACAGCTTGGATCCTGTGTTGCTGTGGCTCTGGCATAGGCCGGTGGCTATAGCTCCGATTCGACCCCTAGCCTGGGAACCTCCATATGCCGTGGGAGCGGCCCAAGAAATGGCAAAAAGACAAAAAAAAGAACCACCAAGGACCTACTATATAGCGTAGGGAAATCTACTCCTCTACTCAATATTCTGTACTAACGTAAACGGCAAAAGAATGTGAAAAGGAATGAGTATATGTATATGCATAACTGAATCCCTCTGCTCTACGCCTGAAGCAAATACAACATTGTAAGTCAACTACATTCCAATAAAATGCAAGTTAAAGGATTTAACAAATACTTAGGGAAAGGGAGAGGGGTGGGGAGAAGAGAAGGGTTCCATGGGCACAGTCACCACTGTCTGTGAATCACCACCGTGGACACTACGGAGGGAAGTCTTGACCAGGGGGAGGACGCTGCCAGGCTGGACGGAAAGAGGGCTACCTCATGGGAAAGCCTCCTCCCTGTCTCAGGAAAGTCACTCAGAGATTGCGAAAATCGGCTGTATTGTTTAAAACTCCAGAACAAAACTACAAAGGCAGATGCCAGATGGGAAAAAATACGAGCCACGTGTGTGTGCACGTGCGAGTCCAAGCATTAATTCATTCAACTGTTGAGTATCAACTAGATTCTACAGCTCCAGACCTATTCCAAGCATCTAATTAGTTTGGGCGGGGGTGGGGAGGGCATTCTCTAACATGACTTCAAACTTGATTCATTTTTTTTTTTAACCACATCCCCTCTTCCCCACCCTCATCAAGTCTTTTTTTTTTTTTTTTTTTTTTTTTTCATCTTTTGGACCTCTCCTGCGGCATATGGAGGTTCCCAGGCTAGGCGGCGAATTGGAGCTGCAGCCACCAGTCTACACCACAACCACAGCAATGCAGGATCTGAGCCATGTCTGCGACCCACACCACAGCTCACGGCAACGCCAGATCCTTAACTCCCTGAGCAAGGCCGGGGATCGAACCCGAAATCTCATGGTTCCTAATCGGATTCGTTAACCACTGCGCCACAAGGGGAACTCCATCGTGTCTTGATAAGTATCATCAGAGTTGGTTGATCCAGCTCATTCTTTCTGAATATATGCATGCTATTGTTTATTTCGATCTTGATGGATTTAAGGTTGTTGTAATATGCTCCCCTTTGCAACCAAGGCTACCAGAAACATCTTTGTTCTTGTCCCTTTGTGGGTATTTTTTTTTTTTTTTTTGTCTAATATCTAGGCATGAAGTGGGGGCATTCAACACATGCGAATAGCTACTGCCACAATACCTTCCAATAGAGCTGTAACAACTCGTATATTTATCAACATATTCTGAGAGTAGACCCTTCCTTGCCAATACTAGACATCATCAATCATTAAAATATTTAATAAACTGAAAAGCCAAAATAACCCCAATACCAGCCCGACAACAACAAAACAACTAAACCCCCAATTTATCACGGTGGACTTAGTTTAAATTTGAATGGTCTTAATTTTCGGTGTAGTCCTTCTCAATTTGGTTATTTTTTGGATGTCTTTATTCCTTACCAGTTTTAAAGTGCCTGAGCTTACGAGGCACGAGCTCCCATTTCAGGAGTAATTTGCTTTGGGACATGGCCCAGTTTTCTCTAAAAGTTTGTGGATAAACTGAGAGTTAAACGGCCTCCAAATGATGTTGAAGGTTTATGGCAAAATGTACAGCTCGGAGGGAGACCCCAGTTATGGCTGAGAGCAGTTTCAAAGTACTTATGCACACAGCTCCCATCACAATAAGCACATATACGAACAGGGATCCACGCTCTGTCTAGGGCTCACTCATTCCAGAACTCCTTTGGCGGTAATAACACACATGGGCAGGCCCCCTCTCCTTCTGAGCAGAGTCAATGTAATAAGCCCCATCTCTTGTCTTCATCAAGGTAGGATAGCGGTATCCACGTTGGTGAATGCGGGCTTTATCATTTCAGAAGCTGGTCATGAAAAGAGTGACTCAGCAGGAAAGGCAAACGTGAAACCACATGAAATCTGAACTGGGCTTTTGACTGACTGGAGCTGGCTTAATAAAAGCCATTACGTCTTCCTTTATACCTAGGCATTTATATTTTAAATTTAATCAAGTGGCAGTCTTAAGCGGCTAACTGTATTAACTATGGAATGGATTGAATACAATGTTTTTTCCCCCCTTTAAAAACGCCTCCAAATCAGACTGAAATGATCCTAAGGGCTCAGGATGAGAACACGTGGTGAAGTCGCTGGTGGGGAGAGGGAGCGTCCCCAACCAACAAGGGCCTGACTGTTACACAATTTCATGTGATGTTACCCATGCAGCATGTGGTCACCCCCTCTCAGAAGGCCCTGTGTTTTCCGTGGTTCTGGGGTGTGACGACTACAAAAGTGAATTTAGAAAAACAACCATACAACATTCAATCCATACAACGAATTTCGCTCTCGTATGGAGCCATCCAATCCATCAAACACTCCTGTTGAGTCCACCTCTCGAATATACATCTCATTCATTTAGTTCCCTAAGTGTTCACTGCTCACCTGGGCATCATCACCTCTTGTCTGGACCACTGTCTGGAGCAGGGGACCTGCCAGGGGTCTTCCGGCATCCTCTCCAGCTCTGGGTGGGGATGTACTTTTGGGCCAGTCTGGCAACCACCTCCCTCCTTGCAAAGATCACCCCCTAAACACAAAAGAGTGTCACCCCACCTTCAACCCAGGGGCAGATCTGGGTTACTCTGAGCCAATCAGCTGCTTTATCACTGTTGATATTGACCTTGGTACTGGGCTGAGGTGTGTGTGTCAGGTTTTTCCCACTGTACCGTTTCTCTTTGGGTAGAAGTCACTCTGTACTGCCTGTCCCTAAGGAGAAGGGGGACTTTGCTCCCCCAAAGGGCAGTTTCAGGGAAGGCCTGGCAAGGCTGTGGGGGAGTCCACCAGCCTGGGTCACCTGCCAGAGGAGTCCTGTGTTCTCCAGGAGGGGGCCAGGCTCGATGTCTCTGCCACACTCCGTCACCTGCTGGGCACAGCCCATGGCAGGCGTGGCTTTAGTACAGATGTGCCAGTGGCGTTCAGGATGTGGCATCTGGGGCTGAGGGGCAGTCACCCTCCCTGCAGTGGGAGATCTTGCAGGTCACCCCTCATGGAAGCCCTGGCCACAGGGCGAAGCCACGTGTAAGTGTTCCTTTGACAGTTCCAGCCAAGGGCCCAGCCGAGCGCCAGCGGCAACCATGGGAGAGAAAATGCCATCTGTCTCTGAGCTTTCCAGCGAAGGTGCTGGCATCACGGAGCAGTGACATGCCCTTCCTGCTGTGCCCTGTCCAAATTTCTGACCCACGGCATTTCCAGGCATTAAAAAGAAGTCGTTAGACGCCACCAGGTTTGGGGCTGACGTGCGCTGCTGTGCTGGGATGTGGAACACTGCCCACCCTCGCTGCCAGGGGGGTAGCCTCTCTCTTAGGAGCCAAGCTCCCCTGTTTGGCTGATGCGGCCCTGATGGCTTCTGTGACATCCACCCTGGAGTGTCTCACTGAAGACCCTCTCTGGCCTGTGGTTGAAGCAGTCGCTAGTGCTGCTGCTGAGAGCTGCTGAAAAGAACATTCTGATTTTGACAGCAGCAAAGACTGCACGACCACTGAGAGCGCTTCCAAGCGTCAGGCTCAGGCCGCCTGGGCTCAGGCCCTGGGTGTTTCTCCTCCCTGATAAAGGCACTTTGTAACGCACTCAAGGATGCGTTCAAGTGAAGGGATTGGACAGTTCCAGGAGAAAGGGAACCGCTCAGTGCCCCGGGGGCGAGCCTATGCCCTAACTGGTTCCATAAGAAGCACTTTCCCACCCGAATGGAAAGGCTCAGCCTCTCCTGGGCAACACAGATTGGAATGGAGAGACCAATCCTTTGACACAAAGAGGTTTCTGGCAAGGTCGTTAGGGCTGCTATTTTCGGCTTACATAAAGAAATTGAAGCATGATTTTGCGCAAACAAGATTTGCTGATCTCTAATGCATCGCGGAGTGTTTATTCATCACCTTTCAGAAAATTAGAATTTCTGTTTAAACAAAAGATTTTCTTCTCATAATCTATTTATGGCTCTGACATTGCAAAAGTCATTTTGGAACATGACTCAAAGAGCGAGCAGCAGAAGGAGGGGACAGGGCAGAAAGCATGACGAGGGCCACCGAGATGGGAGGGGAGCAGTTGTCCACTTTATACAATCACGCACGGGGCCAGGGGACCAGGAGAGAGGGGGAAGGGGAGGAGGGAGAGGGGAGAGGCCACTCTTGGGACCTCCTGGGCAGCCGTCCCAGCTCTTCTTCCTAAAGGCACTCTGATTCCACTCAGCATCTATCCCATCCTCAAAGCAAACACCCTTCAGGAGACGTTGTGCCCATCCCCGGCTCCAGGATGGGACGCATCTGTACCAACCAAGGGCGCCGAGAGGCTGGAGAGTGTGGATGTAAATTCTGGAGCTAGCTGGTTCTGGTGAAAATCCCAGCTTTCCCGCTTAGAAGCTGTGCAACCTTGGCCAAGTAACCTAACTTCTCTGAGCCTGAGTTTCCTCATCTGTAATGCGTGGCTAGCCATTACACCCTTCCTACAGGGCTGCAAGAAGGCTGAGTTAGTACTGGGAAGTGCTCAGGAGGATGCCAGACACAGAAGATGTGTCTCATTAAATAAATAAAAGCCTGTCTCCTTCGCTTTACCAGCATTTGGTTCAGGAGTGGATACATGAGTGTCTCTGGCCAAATACACAGCAAAGGGAACTGAGCCCACTTCCGACTGACTTCTTGGTGTGAGAAAAACACCCGCATCTGCCTGACCAAGCCTCAAGGGGCCCTGACTGTCACCCCTGAAGCCTCCCTAACATAATCATTTCACCATCAGGGCCTCAGTGTACGGCTGCCTATGAGCTCTCGGCTGTTACCTCGCACAGGAGGGCCCTTTTGTCACGTGAGAAAACAAAACTGCAACTTCCTCTCACATGCAGTGACATTCTCAGCCTACTGGGACCATTCACAAAGGTGGCGCAACGATGTATTTCATAAATATTTACTTAGACACGGGTTAGTCTTCACAATTTCCCTTTTGAATCTGGGGTCCACGCCACTTTTCTTCCTGGGGCTCACCACGCCTATACCTTCTGGAAAGTTCACAGGCCATGCACCCTGCACCACAGAGCCAAGAGTGCTGGGGGGCGGGGAGGGGAAGGGACGGAGAAGAGTTTGGTCACGTGATGGCTCTGTCAGCATACCCCGGGCCCATCCGCCAAGATGAGCTCAGAGTTCCCGCGAGATCGCGCACTAACGGACGAGACCAAGTGCGAGTAACAGACAGAAACGCACGCACCTGCACGTCAGGTCCACGGCCAAGAGCCTCAGCCTGGGCTTCCTGGCTGGGCTTCCCTGCAGATCTGTGGCAAGCAGCTCCTGCGTCTCACGGTCCCCACGCGGGTGGCGTGGCCCAGGCTTGTCCCTCAACACCCAGGCCCAGAGCCCCTTCCCATTGGCCAGAGCCAGTCACGTGGCCGCACCCCTAGGCAGAGCGTGGGAAGCACCATGCCCACTGCGGGTCCCAGCAGGTGGCTGTGACCTGCACCGCACAGCAGGGGAGTGAGGAACTGGGGTGTCAGTCCAACCAAAGCTATTTAGGGTTGCTCGTGGTGGATGTGACTTTGGGCTGCCCGCCCCCTTGGCGAAGCTGCTACAGGGCCGAGTAGAAGTAGCCAGAAGCTCTTTTAAAATACAGATTTCTCATCATTCCAGTGCCTTGGTACGAACACCTAGTTAGGGGCTTCTCCCTGCTAATCACTGCCGCTCCGTTACCATGGGAAAACAGCAGGAGAAGGGTGGAGTCGGGCTCTTGTGCAGGTCGGGGATTTAAAAACAAAGAACGATGCATGAATATGCCCACTGTCAAATTCAAACAATAAAGACATGTACAAATAAAGATACGAACTCACTCTCTAGCCTTTTCCCTGCCTCCGCTTGCCTCTGCCTCCTTGCTGTCCCCGAACTTGCATTGCTCCAGAATCCAGGGGCCTGGCCAAACCATCTGCGTGGTCTTGAAACTTCTGTCCTGCAGAGTTGTAAGGAGATGAATTCTCTCTTTCCCCCCAGGTTGCTCTTGCCTCCCTGTAATTTCTGAAGTCAGAGATGGAGGCGTGTAAAAATACTCCTGGATCGCTTATACTGACCAAAGCGCGGTTTGATCGGGCTTGTCTGAGGGAAGAGCTACGCCATGCTGCACGGGTCCTCCCTGTGGTCAGAGGCCAGGCCTCCGATCCCTTCTTGCTCGTGTTGACGGGCCCTGTGTCAGCCCTGGAGCCAGCACATCTTTACCATCCCATAATAGGCAGGTGCACAGCCACTTCTTTCCTACGCTTGTGCCCCAAGAGGTGACACTGGCTGGAGCAGGGGGTGGGGGTGGGGGAGTTGGCTGCAGAGGAAGGGTGGTCTGGGCCGCGAGAGCTCAGGACCCAGAGGTCCGGTGTGCAGTGTCTGACTCTGCCCTTCCGCTCCTGCCCGACCATCCCCTTCTCTTTCAACTCAACCAAGTACTGAGTATTAGAAATGTCTCTGCCTCCACAGGCTTGAAATGATCACCACTCGGAATAGTCTGGACTTGCCACTCTCTTCCTTGCTAAGGAGGACCCTGGCAGGGACAGCTTAGCTTAGCTTCCTCGGCTACCAAGCTGGCAGAGGCGGGGAGGCGGGGGGGTGGGGGGGGGCCGCGGGAAACAACGACACACCGACTGGAGAAAAGGAGGGAAACATATCCAGTGGTATTTGAGCGCTGCCACACCGGGCTAAAAATCTCGGCATAGCCAACTGCTAATTGTGGGATGGGACAAGGAGGGTCTTTCAAGCGGGGAGCACTGGGTGGGAATTTTAATCACCAGTGGTTAACAATAGTCACACTTTAGAGGGCTGCTGGCGATGCTCAACAAGGTGACACAGTCTGCGGCAGAGCTCACCCCAGAAATCATTCGCTCATAGTCTGGAGGCCAGGAGTCTGAAGTCGAGGTGTTGGCGGAGTCACATTCCCCCTGGAACTGCTGCGGAAGGGCCCTCCTTGCTGCTCCTGGCTCTTGCCGGCTCCTGGCACCCTTAGTGCTCCCTGGTTTGCGGTAACGTCGCTCTGCCTCTCTCATCCCTCAGCCCCTCCCGGCTGTTTTGTGTCTGTCCAAATTTCCCTTCTATAAGGACCCCTGGCATTGACCTTCAGGCCACCCTAACCCACTATGACCTCATCTTAACTTAAGGACCTCTCCAAAGACCCTATTTCCAAATAAGCCCACACCCAGAAATAGCAGGGGTTAGGACTTCCAGGTACATTTTGGAAGGACGAAATTCTAGTCACTGTAGTGCCCTTGCCAAATGCCCACCTTTGCCTCTTCAGTGAACACCAGCCTGGCTCTGGACTTGCCAGCACCTTGACCCCTTTGCCCGAGAGCCTGTTCTTGTGCCTGGAACCTACGAGCCCCGAGTGCCGCTGGTGCATTAACACCGCCCGCTCCACCCCCAGTGCTGCTCAGACAACACCGGATGGAAGTCAGTGTATAAACATTCCAGCCTCCCCCCCCCCCCAAGAGGCAACCAGAAGACATGCCCCAGACGGGCTCCCAGATGCCCCAGGGCACCAAGTGCCAGGTGCCTGCAGTGGAAGCTGGCGTGATAACCGAACCCTTTACTAACGGTTCCGCCTCCCTTCCCAACTCCCTGCTGAGTTTCACTTCTCACTTGCTAGCACCCTAGTCAGGGTCCATTGCTGCAGGAGCCCAAGTAGGACAGTAACAGACACTCAAGAGTCCTTCCCCTGGGATGGGAAAGCGGGAGGTGGCCTTACAGCCCTGTAGGGCTTAGTCAAGTGAGCATCTTCCTGAGCGACCAAAAAGGCATTTGCTGCTCTCTGGCTAAAGAAACAGGGAAGCTGGCAAGAGCACGTATGTCTGGGAGTAGCAGGTTCCGGCTGGATTAAGGAGCTGTGTGGCCTGGGGCAGGTCACTTGCCCTCTCGGTGCCTTCATTCCCCCTCTTTAGAGTGGCCACAGGGCCCAGATAACCTGGAGAATCTTTTGTGCCTAGGAGACTCTGGAATCCCTCTACCTGCTACCCCTGCCCCCAACTTTCAACAACTTCTTTGCCTGGAGCATCTATTTATGATAACATTTTTTATTTATTCATGTTTTTGAAGCTGAGAAGGCATAGAAACTAGGGTTTGTCTCGGAGGGGCAGGCTCATGTTTTATGTATGAGTTCAAAGAAACATGACAGGAGAACACAGTGCAAAGTTTTATCACTGAAAGAGGAAAAAATGATTTTCTTTATCCTATTTGTAACTGGTATTTTCTCGAACTTGCCAACAAGATAAAGTGGGAATGTGGACTGACCCGGGGTCAGGAGATCTGGGTTGAATGCCAGCTCTGAGTCTTCCTAGCTGCCCATGAAATACAAATTCATGGTCATGGGCCCAGCAACATCCAGGATGTTGGAGAAACAGGGGCGAGCAAACTGGTGAGTTCCTGCCTTCCTGGTGCTTAGTGAGAAAGACTTTAGTCTGATAACCACAGATATACCTACACACCGTGAGAGGGGCTCTGAAAGGTAGGAACAGAATGACTGCTATAGAAGCGATAAACACGGCAAGGTCTAATACACACACACACACACACACACACACACACACACACACCCCCGTGAAGACTGATGTTTGTGCTGAGATGCAAGTTGATGTAGGTGTCAGCCAGGTAAGGAGTGGAGTGGAGGGACAGCTTTTCAGGCAAGAAATAGCACATGCAAAGGCCCTGTGGTGGAAAGGTGTCAGTGCATGCTGGGGCAAGCTCTGGGGTGTTATGTATTTTTCTGTTTAGAAACAAACAAATATATAAAATGCCTACTCTCTGGTCACTGTGAATATCAAATGAAACCTCAGGTGACTAAGTGCCCATTAAGTGCTTCCTGTTTCCAGTCTTTTTTTTTTTTTTTTTTTTTTTTTTTTGCTTTTTAGGGCGCACCCACAGAATAGGGAGCTTCCCAGCCTATGGGTTGAAGCGGAGCTGTAGCTGCCGGCCTGCACCACAATGCTGGATCTGAGCTGCATCTGCAACCTACACCACAGCTTACGGCAACACTGGATCCTTAACCCACTGAGCGAGGCCAGGGATCGAACCTGTGTCCTCATGGATGCTAGTCAGGTTTGTTAATTGCTGAGCCACGACAGGAACTCCCTGTTTCCAGTCTTGGGAAGGCCAGGCAGGCAAGGCCCTGAAGCTCCTTACCACGGGAAGAGAGGAGTCGGGGACGTTGGGTCAGAGTTCCCGGGAGAGCCCTACTTCATGCTGCCTCTTTATTGCACTGGGTCACATGCCTTGTGCTTTAATCTGTTTATCATTCTGGTCTCCTGCTGAAGGTCAGGGATAGGTCTTATTTCTCGGGTCTTTGCTTTAGTTTTGAGAATCAGGAGTAAATCATGCAGGCTCCTGGGCATTTTTTCCCCTGCAAATAGCTCTCCCGAATTTGGAGGTTGGGGCCCTGCCAGACTCCTGGGGCCTTAGTTGCCCAAAGCCGCCTTCTGTGGGCCGCAGCCCGAGGTCTGGGTTGGCTCAGGCCTGGGCTGGACACCAAGATTATCTTTCAATTTGTGGGTAGAGATACGACCCTCCTCTCACTCTGGATGGTCAGCGGACCTCCCTTCCTGTCTTTCCTCTGCCCACCAAATGGGTACATGAGCCTCCTCCCTCTCCCCCCTTTCCTAGCCTCCCCCCGCCTGGCCCCGCACTCCATGATCTCACTGGGATGTGCACAGCACCCCCTTCACAGAAATGAGTCAGGGGCTTGAGGGTCAAATGACTTTCCCAGGAATGTGAGCAATGACGCTGGGGCGGCTTCACCTTCTGTAACCTGTGCACAGCTCACCCCTCCGCCCTGAAATTCTTAATAGCTTTTGAACAAAGGACCGGCATTATCTTTTGCGCTGGGCCCACCAGTAATGCAGCCAGTCCTGCAGCGAGAATTGGGCTTCAAACGGAGATCGACTCCCATCCAAATCCAGTATCCTATTTCTGACCCAACTCTCTTTTTAAAACGCACGCCTGTTATCTCCCTAGTTAGTCTGCAAGACTTTACCGTAGGCATAGGACGAAGTATCTCATTTCTTAGTGCAGGGATGCTTAACGTCGGCTGCACATATCTGGAGGAGGGAAAGTGGGGGAAAACACGGAGGCCCTGGGCCATCCGCCCAGAGCAACAAAATCAGAACTTCTGTGGGCAGGGCCCTTGCCTTGTTGGGCACATAAGTTTTCCAGTTGGTTCTAAGGAGTAGCCAGGCTCAGAGTTTATCAGGCAATGGGGCAAGCTACCTGGATTGGCTGGAGAGGATGGGGGCTCAGTGGAAAATGGAAGAAAAGAGTGGGAAAGATCTGGAAATTAGAAGCATCTTCCTGAATATGTGGTTCACTCTTTGTGGGAAATAGCGCCGGATTCCATTCCAGCAGCGCTCCCTCCCTGGTCTCAGTTCCAGCGCTTTGATGAGTGGCTTAATCCTGCTCTGGTCTCAGGGGACGGCCTTGACCCAGGCCTGGCCAATCAGCTTATGCCCTCCTTCTGGGCTGCTGTGATTGGCTCAGAGATGGGCACGTGTTCCAAGCCAGGCCAATGAGAGGTGATGTCAGGATGTTTGTGGCGATTCTGGTCAGGGGCGCTTTCTCAGGAACTTCAGGGTCACCACCGCAGAGTGTTGCATGCAATCTGCAGCTGCTGGTGGTCATTTTACCACGATGGTGCGACGCAATGCTCAGACCCTGAGAGCTGCCTGGTCGTGAGCACCTGACTCAACCAGACTTGACTCCACCCACAAACTCCCATTTACAAGAGGCCGCAAATGCCTTTTCTTGTATCCATGAGTTAGGGTAGATTACCAGCCATTCACAGCTGGAAACAGGATGGTGATAAGGAATCTAAATACCCTGACTAGAGTTTGCAGTCACTTGGTTGGTGATTCACCTGCAGGAATTTGTGGGGAGCTGAATATCCGGCCCTGAGAGAAAGATATGTTTGCTTCGGGGACATTGGTTACCTTTTCTTAGGCAGCCAGCACAGGAGTGTCTCTTCAGCCAAGATAACATCTTGAGCATCTTTCTGCTCTTGAGACCTTTGAGGATGACCATCAGGGTCCACTGTTGCTCTGACTGCAGCTTTCCCCTGCACACGTGAATCCCACCATCAAATGTTTGCTGAGCACCTCCTTTCTGCCAGGTACTGTACTGGGCACAGAACTTTGAAGGCAATTTTATTTCCAGGTCAGCCTGGAAAACCCAGTGCAGCCGTTCAGCCTTTTTTCTTCTTTTTTTTGGCTATACCTGCAACACCTGGAAGTTCCCAGACATGGGATCCAAACCTGCACCGCAGCAGTGACAACCCCAGATCCTTAACCTGCTGGGCCACCAGGAAACTCCCTGTCAGCCATTTTCACAACTACAGGCTGGAGGGTCTGGAAGCATTCTTTACATTTTTTTTTTCATTAAAATTTTATTTTTACTTAAACTGTAGGAAAACATAAACCTGTACTCTTTAAAAAACAGGGAGATTCCTCAGAAAACTAAACATAGAACTATCATTTGAGCCAGCAGTCCCACTCCTGGGCATCTATCCAGAGAAAACCACGACTCACAAAGACACATGTACTCCAATGTTCATTGCAGCACTATTTACAATAGCCAAGACGTGGAAACAACCTAAATGTCCATCGACAGAGGAGTGGGTCCAGGAGATGTGGTACATATACACAATGGAATATTACTCAGCCATTAAAAAGAACGAAATACCAGCATTTTTTTGCAACATGGATGGACCTAGAAACTATCATGCTAAGTGAAGTCAGCCATACAATGAGACACCAACATCAAATGCTTTCACTAACATGTGGAATCTGAAAAAAGGACAGATGGAACTTCTTTACAGAACAGATGCTGACTCACAGACATTGAAAAACTTATGGTCTCTGGAGGAGACAGTTTGGGGGGTGGGGGAATGTGCCTGGGCTGTAGGATGGAAATCCTGTGAAATCAGATTGTTATGATCATTATACAACTACAGATGTGATAAATTCATTTGAGTAATAAAAAAAAAAGGAGTTAAGAAAATTGACTATAACTCCCTGTAAGTAAATCTGTCTCTTTCATATAAAATAAATAAATAAATAAAAAGCAGGTAGGTAGTTGGAAGCACATTTTTACTACACGCATCATAAAATCAAACCGACAAAAAGAAGAGCATGCAATCCTTTTGCTGATTTTGGGTGCTGGTATTACTGGAGAAGATGGGCGTGTCCCGAGGGGTTCAGGTGGCAGTGTGTGACTCTTTAAGGCTTTGGATGTTGATGACATAGGTTCTTTTGAGGACAGGTTGACACATCTCAGTGGGTGCCTGGAACCTTCCTCTCCTGATGCCCCCCACCCCCTGCATGTTGCCACACCAGATCCCCTGAGTTAAGCTAAATGACAGGCTATGTCCAGACGAAAAGGTAGCACAGGCCGGTTCAACCCTATCACCTCCCCACTTAGCACAATATTTAGTCCTCAGTGTTAAGCCTGAAATGCAAGTCGTGATAGTGGTCAAGGCACAGGAAGCAAAGCAGGTAAAGAGAATGGGGAGAGCAGGGGGTCTTCCAGGCTGCATCCCTGCAGCCTGTTTTTTCTGCGCTTTGCAAACAGGTTCTGTTCTGGAAACCCCAGAACACAGCCACTTCTTGAAATTCACACCGGACATTCGCAGGGCAAAAGTTCTGAGAACTCCCCTTGGAAAGAAGTCTGTGCCCATTTTTAGGGCACTGTTTCCCCAACTTCTCCACTCAGCTCTGGTTTTTTTTTTTTTGTTTGTTTGTTTTTTGAGTTGCTATTTTTATCCACTCTTTAGAAAAACACCTGCTTAGACATGATATTGTTTCACGTTTCTGGTTGGAACAGAATGAGAACCACAATGCGTATTTGTGCCAACGTGTATGGGCTTGTCCTGGGTACCAAAGGGAACGTGAAGATAGTAAGACCAAGTTCCCAGAGGTCCCCAGGGTCTCTCAGTCAGTGCAGGAGACAGACACATGGCAGGGAATCTGAGGACAATGTGGCAAGTGTCAAAAAATAAAGTGCTGTTTAAAACACTATGGAGATTGCAAAAGAAGGCTAACTCTTTTAGAGAACGGAGGCTTTTTTCTTCTGAAAAGCAATACTTGGGTTGGGGACAAACCTCAGGGGCAATGAAACGGAGAAATGTGTTGGCAGAGGGTGGGGTGGAGATGAGGAAGATTCAGATTTCACTTCCAACACGTGGGTTTTCCCACGCCGAGCAATCCTCACTCGCAGCTGGGTGTCCTACAACTCAAGCCGATTCTGCTACTATCTCCTCAGAGGCAGCACTCACTCCACAGGTTCAGGCTCGGCCCTACAAAACCACCCTGCTTTCCAGGCTCCAATCACAAACTCAGAAGATCACCTGTGACCTGCAGGCTATGAACCAGGGGACCCAAAACCCTCCTCCTTGGGTTTAAAGGATTCGCTAGAGCGGCTCAGAGAACTCAGAAAAACATGTTACTTACTAGATAACAGCCAGGAGGAAGAGCTGCGCAGGGTGAGGTGTGGGGAAGGGGTGCGGAGCATTCAAATCCTCTTCGGGCGCCACGCTCCCCGAACCGACGCCTCTGCACCAACCTAGACTCTTTCTGAGCCCAGCGTTTCTGGGTTTCTATGGAGGCTTTGGCACCATGCTTGACTGATTCAATGGCTGGCCAGCCCCTCACCTCCTGGAAGCGTGGGGGGTGGGACTGAACGTTCCAAGCCTCCAATCACAGGGTGGTTTCCCCTGACAACCAGCCCCACCCTTAGTGATTTCCAAAAATCACGCATTAACATAAACTCAGGTGTGGTTTGTTCTGGAGATCTAGACACCTCTTTAGCTCTCACCACTTAGGAAAAAATTCCAGGGGGTTTTAGGATCTCTGAGCCAGGAAGGGGGCACAGACCAAATACACGTCTTCTTATGTCAGGCTATCACAGCGGCGGGGGGCCAGTTGTGAAGGGTTTCTATCCTGGGCTGATGAACTTGGAAATTAAGTCTCAGTCTGCACTTTCCCTCCAGAGAGTCCCCAGAGCAATGTGGTTATTCATCTAATTACAAAATTACTTCTCAGGTGGGGAGAGAGTTGGAAAGAGACTCGAACTATGATAAAGCCAGTACTGTCATCATGTGCTGACTGGGGTGGCTCGGGCACAAGTACTTGCTGGAGAAATTCTTTGAGCTTTGCCGGATGTTTGAAAAATAGTCATAATAAAATGTGCGGTAGAATGAGGCTTGTTGTTGTTGTTTTTGCTTTTTATGGCCGCACCCCCAGAGTATGGAGGTTTCCAGGCTTGGGGCTGAATCCCAGCTGTTGCTGCTGGGCTACGTCACAGCCACAGCAACACAGGATCCAGAGCCACGTCTGTGACCTACACCACAGCTCACGGCAACACCGGATCCTTGACACACTGAGTGAGGCCTAAGATCGAACCCACATCCTCATGGATAGTAGTTGGCTTCCTAACCCACTGAACCACAAGGGGAACTCTGAGTGAACTCAATTCAAATTTATTATTTCCCTCTTTCTTTTGCAAAGCTCAGTTTTTCTTAAGCGTCTCTTGGATTACAGAACTTGCCAGCACCAGAGCAATTACATCCCTAAACAAGTTGTCAGAAGCCTCAAATGAATTTTGGACCTAATTCAGTTCCCAATTTAGTTGCTTATGGAAAAAAAAAAAAAAAAACATCTTAATCTCTTCAAACCAAATCAACCCTTGACGTAGAAATTGATTTCTTTTAAAAAGCTGGCTGTAAATGGCTAAGCCAGACACCTGGCGAGTCCCTGTGACTTGGAGCGGTCTGGCAGAGAAGGGAGGGCTCAGAGCTTCCTGGACAAGGGCAGATCCCAAGCAGAGAGCTAGGTGAGCCAGAGTCCAAAATCCAGGTGCCCTGGAGTTGGCTCCTTTTAGATGCTGTGAGGGAGACTCTGCTCCTGCCTGTCTCCCAGCTGCTGGGGTAGCGGGCACTCCTTGGCTTGCAGACGCACCTCTCTGGTCTCAGCCCCTGTTATCACAGGGTGCTGTCCCTGTGTCTGTCACTATCACCATGTTTTCTCTTCTTAAATGGAGTCCAGTCATTGATTAAGCCCACTGTAATCCAGCATGCCAGCGTGACCTCATCCTTTTTTTTTTTTCCCTGCAAGGTCATAAACTTTCCAAAGTTTTTTTTTCCACCTTATTTTTAATCACTCAATGAATTTTACTACATTTATAGTTGTACAATGATCATCACAACCCAATTTTATCAGCACGACCTCATCTTAACTTTTTTTTTTTTTTGTCTTTTTGTCTTTTCTAGGGCCACACCTGCGGCATATGGAGGTTCCCAGGCTAGGGGGCCAATCGGAGCTGTAGCTGCTGGCCTACACCAGGGCCACAGCAACAGGGGATCCGAGCCGCGTCTGCGACCTTCGACCACAGCTCACAGCAACACTGGATCCTTAACCCACTGAATGAGGCCAGGGATCAAACCTGCAACCTCATGGATCCTAGTCAGATTTGTTAACCCCTGAGCCATGACGGGAACTCCCAACTTTTTTTTTTTAATGGCCAAATCTTCCACCTATGGAAGCTCCTGGGCCGGGGATTGAATCTAAGTTGCAGCTCTGATCCATGCAGCAGCAGTGGCAATGCTGGATCCTTGAACCCAATGTGCCAGTCAGGGGCTCGAACCTGTGCCTCTGCAGCAACCTGAGCCTCTGCAGTTTGATTCTTAACCCACTGTGCCGCAGTGTGAACTCCTGACCGCAACTCGATGACTTCTGCAAAGATTGTTTCTCACTAAGGCCACGTTATGAGGTCTTGGCTAGGATTTCATCGTATCTTTTTTTTTGGGGGGGGGTGTTGGGCTGTCCCCAGATGTGGTGGGTGGAGATACTATGTCAGGGGGAGGGCAAAGTACAGAGCAGCCAGCCTGGAGTCAGGACGGAGTGGGACTGACTGATGAAACACCCCAGAAACTGCCGGCCTCTGGACTTCTCATTTTATGAGGTCATTAGATATCCTTTACTGTTAGAGCCATTTTTTAGTCATTGCTTGCAACAGAAACTATCCTGATTTTTTTAGTTATCAAAACAAACTATTTGGCCATAAGTACTTGAACTCAGCGCCTTGGTTTTGAGCCTAAGCATCAAATGCTTTCTTTCCTACCGATAAGAAGAAAAAGTCATGCATTAGTTATTTCCTTTAGGATGGATGACTCAAGAGATAAGAAACTTGCTCTTTTTCCAAAACAGCAAACACGGTTTCTTTTTAAGTACATGAAACTCTTCTTAAAACCCTCCTAGAGTTGTTTTCAAAATGAAATTTTATACACCTCTTTCTTTTTTATTGGTAAAATCTTGTTACTTTCACAAAAACCCTATTTCAATAGATATATTAGGGAATTATCAACGCACAGCTTACTTGCTGTGAGGACAGAAAAGAAGTAGGCCCACATGAAAAGAATGCATTTTCTTGAAAATAAAGATAAATTAACTAAGAAATTACTAGTGTTTAATAAATAATCTCCTTAGTGAATAACTCACCCTTCTGGTAAAATATTTACCATGCTCTTTAAAACCTTTTTAATCAACTGAAACACTCAGGAAGCTTTCAATGATTGGCTATCCTTTCGTGGCTGAAGAGTTGAAAAGGTTTTTTGTTCAAGTGCATTTTAATAAGAAGCAAATTGATTTAAAATGATTCAAGCCTTGGTGGAGTGAGGGCTCTTCACGCTCAGCTCCTTGGACCCGAAAGGTCATCTCTGGTCCTATGCGCCCACGTTCTGGGTAATTAAGAATCAATTCCTTTTAAATTACCTTAGGACCGGCCCTGGCCAGAGTGACTCAGAGTAAGAATATTTTCCCTGCTGCCTCGTTTCTCCGTGCAGTGTTTTCCTGTGTAGGAAATAAGATAACAAAACAAACTGGAGAACTGACCGCAGAGACGGATCCCCAGCCCCTGTCCCATGGGTACTGGATCAGGGTCTCCCCAAGTCGCTGAATTGGCATGGCAATCGTGCCCCAGGGTCTTGTGTTTCGACTCTGGGCAGGGCCTGGGAATAATGCTTCTAACAAGTTCCCAGGGGATTCGGCTGCCATTGATTGGCTGGGGAACCACATTAGAAGAACCACTGTCCTGGGGTAACTCTCTCTGAGGGACAAAAATGCTCTCGAGGTTATGTTTGTTTAAACCCAAGGCAATTCCCTGTGCTCAGACCAAAATGTGAAAAATAGTGTCAGTAGCCTGCAGAAGAATGAATATTGTTGGCGCCTTGGTGATCTGGTAGACGGTCGGTGTGAAGGAGTTACACAGTCCAGAGCAGAACAGTCGTTTGGTCCCAAGGAAGGAAACAGAGTATCTTCCTGGTGCGAAATCTGGCATCAGGCAGACGGAGGACCACGTGAAGTTAATTTCGAAGACTCCCTCCCCAGCTCATGATATTACTCAGCACAACAAAAGCTTCTTTAAGGTCTGCACCTGCTGCACAGTAAATTGTTAAAGTCTTACTAACGGACCTTGCCCAGAATTGTTCTGGAATACAGATCAGCTTGAATAGACCGAAGAAATTTCTCGCAGTTCGTGGGGAGGAAAAATGTTCTCCATCTGTGAGGCCAGAAATACTGGCTCAGCTGCCCTGGGGCGGGGGCAGGGGTGTCCTACAGGCTCAACCCCCAGGCTCCGCTGTTCCTTCTGGGGAGGCCGGAGTTGAGTCACAGATCACTGTGAGGCCTCGTCTGCGCTGCAGAAAATGAGTTTGACCCATGGAAAGAATCTTACCCTATTTCCTTTGGATGATGCTGGTATAAAAATGCATGCTTCACACAATCAACCTTTCGGACAAAGGATTCTGACAGAAGGTCTGGCCACAGTGATGAGGGCAACATGGACCCCAAAGCCCGTCCGCCTTTTTGAAATTCTGCTGGTAAGACAGCCTAATTTTGACAGCTGGTTTCAAGTCTTTCTCGTTAAGATTCTTAATTATGGGGCCAATGAATACAAGTTCTGATTGAGGAGCATCTGAGGTTGGCTGGCATCAGAGCTGTCTGCCTATCCAGGGGGTCATCTGATTTCTTTGGGGGATGTTGTTTTGCAGTTTTTCCAGCTTTAAAATCTGTGTCCCAGACCTCTCCCAGCCTTCTGTTCCAGCAAGAATTTGGGCCCGTCTTTTGGCCTCGACAGGATTTTGGAACAGAACCAGTTAAGTGGTCTTCTAGTCTCAGGAGAATGTATCATTAAAAGAAACAATCACATTCTTTAAATTTCCACAAATGACTTTTCTGATGATTATCTAAAGCCCATTCACTGACTTTTCTTCTGCCTAAGAAGGCTGTGGTTTTAAGATATTTAATATTTAAAGTTTCTTGCTGGAAACACTGGGTTTTGATGGCTACGTCTCAAGACCCATACACGCTGAGAGACAGCAAGGCCCCAGCAACGGTTTAAGCAATGGGCTTGGAAGGGCTGATTCAAGGGAGACAGGTTCCAGCTGGAAACCTCTTCGATGTCAGGGACCTTTGGAAGCTCCGAGGAATGGAGACAGTGAGGGTGGAGCCCCCGTCTGCGTCCAGCAGGGCGGGCAGGCTCTGGAGTAAACGGGAAGATGAACCTGGCTGACAAGACATCACCTGTCAGGGGTCAGAGATCCTTCTGTTCTCACCGCAGTGGCACTAAGCAGCCACTAAGGCAAAAATGACACGTGATTTGAATGGAAGACCCCATCACTGAGCCAGTCTTGACGGCGCAGGTTGCAGGTCAGGTGAGCTGGCTGCCAGGTGGTGGCTGCACGGGTCCCTTTTTAAGGCTCTGTACTCACTGTCGTCTCTTTAATGAGGAGACCTGACAAGCAAAGAAGCCAGTGGGGGAGGGGCTCTTTTTTCCTCCAAAGTAGGTCTCAAGGGATAATTTTTGACTGAGGAAATGAACGTGCCAACCAGTAGTCAGCATTCCCCATGGTTTGTCAAGGTGAACATTTGAGAAACTGAACTGGACCTGTTTCTCTGTTTGTTTCCAAATAACTTAGGGGGGAAAAAAGATGCTAGCCCAGGAGCACATTTCTCCTAGCCCTGGATAGTGTAACTCTGAAAATTACTCACATCAAGCATGTGTATTATTCACCTTAGGTGATGTGGAAACTGAATTTCAAGCTCCACTGAGGTAGCAGGTTGTTGATTTCAGACAGCCCGGCCGTGGGCAATCGCAGCTCTCACCACTATGTGGGCCAAACAGCTGGGACATGGAGCACTGTGGTCCCACAGCTGTGGGTGGCGATTCCAGGGTCACTGCCTTCCAGCTGTGGGACCCCCGTCAATTGTCCCCTGGAACTGGGTTCTTTCTGACTCTCATGAGGATTAAGCCAAATAACACAAACAGAAGGCTTGCACAGCACAGTGGTTCACAACACGCACTTTCATAGGGGCTAGTAGCTGTGACTCATCGTTAACTGTTGCCAGCTAATTTTCAGGGCTGGATCTGACAACGTCTTGTGCAAATTCCTTCATTTTAATCTAATTAAAAATATATAAACTAGACAATGCCAAATGAGAAAAAGGGACATAATTATCCATACCGGGAAGCTGCCATTTACACACTGGATGCTAAGTTCACTGTAAGGCGTGTGTTGGCCTTTCTGTCCCCATAGCAATGACGCTCTAACTGCTGTTAGGATTCTAACAATTCACAAAGGCAACTGAAACTTCAATTACCTGACGTACTGCATGTTTGCTCTGCTAGGTCAAACATAATGGCCCTTCAGACATGAAGCAGCAGAAAAATGAAACTGATAATACTCGAACATTTAAAAACCCTGTGGCTTGAATGAAAGCAGGACCAGCTACAGGCCAAATGAGGAAGCCGGTGGGGCCTCTGAGCTTGGGAGATGCGGGCATTTAATCAAACTTAAGGCTGCTTTGCTTGGTGCAAGCACCTCCACACTAGCTATATTTCTTGGCTCTAAGTAGGATCTTCATTGGCTTGTAAATTTGAACAAAAGATAGTTGGAGAATAAAGTAGATGGATTGCGCGGCACCAAAAGCTAGAAAGGGGCAATGCTGACCTGCTGGAAGCCTGCAGAGCAGAGGCTTCAGGGCAAGAGTAGAGCGAACCCTGCCGGGGAGGCTGGAGGGGGAAACAGCCATTTCTCTAGCGAATCCAGGTTGTGCCATAAAGGCAGAGAAAGGCTGGGAGGCTGTAGCTGGAGGCCCTGGCTGTGGCTGTGAGGGGCATTTAGTATTTTCCAGGGGTTGTCTGAGGTGACTCGAGGAAAAGCATTCTTTTGCACAATGTGAGGGCCTCACCAGGGTCGGAGGGCCCCTCTCGCTCAAAGCAGAGCTTCGCCTGGAGGCTGAGGAATGAGTGTCAAGTGGCTCTTGATGTGCAGGCGTTTAAGAAGTGAACCCCAAGCCATTTAGTGGACTTCTTTCACTGCTATCTCCCTAGGTGTGTTTGACGCCAGAGGCTGGTTCAATAAAATCCTTATTTGGTACTAAGTGCGGGGGGTGGGGGGATCCTTGGTCAAGTAACTTGGAAACTGGCAGGAGTTAAATCCCATTTCGGCTCCAGAGGCCGAGGCTCTCCTGTGCTAATTCGCACAGTGAACTTCCAGCAGGTCAATTACATGAACAGCAGAGTCTACACCCCCAGAGAAGCACGAGCCCTCTCTGCTGGAGAGGGACCGCGTGTCCTGGGAATATACCGGCAGGGCAGGGGCCCTGCTGGAGGGCAGAAGGCCTGGCTCTCTGTGGCCGGATGTGGGAGGCCTCTGCGCTCCCAAGTGTCCCTTCCAGCAGCACAGTCCCCTCGTGGTACCCGTTCCCACTTGGGCTACTGGTACTGAATCCTTGCAGAGGTTCGAGCTGATCATCTAAAATGGTATGAAAACATGGAAAACCAAACCAATCACTTACGACACAAAGGAAGGAAGCGTCAGCAGCAGGATTCAGGCACCTTTATTCACAGCAGGTGTTTCTGGTCTCCCGAGCTTGCTCTGACACCTGCCCAGGACCTAAGGAAGCTGACGCCCTCTGCCCGACTGTTCCCTTGCCACATCCCAGTCCCGGGCGCATCCCACACACGGCTCCGTTTAGTCCTCAGAATCCAGCCGGCTCCGGGCTCTCAGGGCTACACCTCGGAGCATGACCTACTGGCCCGGCAAAGGAGTTTCTGTGGCGCCATAACGACAGTGGGGAATCCATTTCATCCCAGGAGAAATCCACTCCTTTGTGTTCCCCGTAAAATTTATAAACAGGACAAATTATTCCTTAATATTATTATATATGTGCAATACAAACAATTGAGACTGGTGACACAGGAAAACTCTGAAAACACACACCCTGTTGACGAAGGGTTTCCCTCTCCAAAGCACAGTGGCCATTGCTCACATCACCCCGCCGGGACGGCCCCGGGACGGCCTCGCGGGCCTCCTCCTGTCAGCGCTGGCCTCCAGGCTCACCCTCCTGCTAAGCTGCAAGGGTGAGTGTCTCCCGGCACCCATAACAAAACCATTGCTCTGCTGGGATTTAGGTAAGAAAGAGTTTTCAGAAACAGAGTTCCTTAAAAACTCGAGCCTCTAACAAATCACTTCTCATCTCCTAGCCAAGTCACTGGCCGGACTGGACACGGTCTGCTCTTCTTGCCTGTCTCTTTGCCCAGCCAGGAGCTCAAGACATGAAGCAGCAGAGTCGTCCAATCCCGCCAGATTTCCTATGGGAACTACTGCCGATGGACAAAGCACGGCCTACTGAAGTGCTCAAACGTCATGCAAAACTCTAACTACGAAAGGCCTCCGGACACCAGGCAATTTTGCTACTTTCCATGTTTAAGAATTCTAACCTAAGTGGCAGTGGTCACTCTTTGTCACTGTAGCATCTGACCTCAGGGACTCGGACATAAAATCACGGTTCAATTCCGAGGTTGGGTGGCACAGTAGTGCCAGATAGTTCTGAACACACAATTTGACATGTTTTCAACCACCTGAAACTCTATCAGCACACTATTTGGTGTTCATTGAACAGTCACGGTCTGAGAATTAAAGAACCCTAACTATAAATGTTTCACGTCACAAAACCTAATTATAACTGAGGATCTACTCCACGTCTAATTAAAAGAACTACACAACGACTTTCATCCAACAGCAACTGCTACGAAGGGAAAGATAGGAAAAAACCGACTGCACAAAAATACACTAAAAAATTGGACAATTGTTCGCAGGAACTGCCAAAGTTTTAGTGTTTAATAGCACAACTGACCAAGGTCCAAGATAGGAAGTTACCATGTTCAGGAAACACGGGGGGTGGGGGGGAGAGGTCACTCTATAACCTAACTCTATAGTATGTGGCAAGAAGAATGCACACTTTATAATATAAAACCTGTCTACACATAGTAGTTAGTTGCAAAAAGCCATCCGTCGTCTCTTGGCTTGTAAAAAGGGTGTTCTGGATTTCAGTGCAATTGAGCCACCTGTCGGAAAAGGGAAAGTCATCAACGTGCCAGTCATTCTCTAAGGATAAATGAAAAATAACACACAGAATGAGCAGCCACGTTCTCAATCCTCCTACTTTACGCAGTATCCTAGCAAAAACACACGGGAAGTCTTTGTTAAAGAGATGAGCGTGGATCTTCTTCCTCCTCCCACTCTCTGCCACTGTTCCCCGCCCGTGACATTCCTCGGCCCTCCCGACAGTGTTCTCATTCACTCCGTGGGGTTTCTGATGCCGAATGATAGTGAGAGCCAGAGAAACACCTAAGACGGGCAGGACACTGCCCAAGGTTCCTGGGTAGAGGATCCAAGATGATAAGCCCCGTAAAACTACTATGTGATTTACTTACATAGTGAATCCACCTAAGCTACTGTTAACAACAAACTGGAAAGTCTTTACCTCTCAAACCTCTATTTATTTTCTTGGACTTCTGAGTTGCAGTGAGGTAACCACCACTCTCAGGAAAGGGCTTCTCATGAAAGAAACCCCGGTGAAAAGAGGGCAGGCACATGTGTGTCTAGCTATTTTGCTACAGAGGGCATTTTTGATGACCAGTCTCCACGCTGATATGTGTGACTATACAATGGAAATTTACATCATCTCCAGGATGAAGGCTTGGTGTGGCCAGGATCCAGGTCATGTGAGTCGCAATCAGCCACTGTCCTGGCATTTGTCTAGTGTGGGGGGTATTTCCAAGAGAACCCTTACAACTTACGGCAGCAATGAAGATGGCAATGTGGGTGTTATCTTTAAAAAAAACCAACAAACCAAAAAACAAACCAAAAACCCACTGGAAAAATCTGCCAGGGACCAAAAGTCTGCCAAGGCCAACAAAACAGACCTCTTTTCTTCTGGCTGTAATGATATAAACTCAGTGGTTATCTAATATTAACCAATGGTCTTAACTAATAGGGATCTAGGTCTAATTGACAAAAGTAGGGAAAATAAATTTTACATAAAGAATTAGTTGAATCCTCGAGGGTGGGGACATGAAAGGCCTCTTATCCAGTGATGCTTGCTGGATCATCGCTAGGCTGTGGGCAGACCTAGAGAAAGTGTGACTACATCCACATCACACAGACACACACCGCACTTCTCCTGCCCCGCCCCTCACCTTCAACTTTTCTGTGTGGCGGGGATCTTGTTGTCGCCTTCCAGCTCTTCCACCCCAGCCTGTGTCATGAGGTCTGCAATGTTTTTTTCCAGGTCATCAATGCGACTGCTCATGTCATCAAGTGGGGGAGTTAAAGACAACGCACCACAGCTGCCATTTCTTCGCCCTCGCCTCCAGGGCCCTGCAGACCACAGCCTTCAACGCCAGTGCCTTTTTTTTTCTTTTTCGGCCACACCCACAGCATACGGAAGTTGGAAGTTCGGGGGGGGGGGGGGGGCCAGGGATTGAATCCAAGCCAAAGCTGCGACTTACGACACAGCTGTGGCAACACCAGATCTGTTAACACACTGTGTGGGGCTGCGTATTGAACCTGCACCACCACAGAGACAACCCTGGACGCTGAAGCCACTGTGCCACAGAGGGAACTCCAACACCGTGTTGTAATGAAAATGGTTTCCCAACCACCTTTGGATACTGTTGGAATTTGGTTAAGAGCACAGGAGCCCGGGCTAAGGATCCAATCCCAGCCCTGCCCTTTACTAGTGATGGGACGTGGGCAAGCTCTTCACTTCTCTAAGCTGCCTGTTTCTTCACCAGCTACATAAAGGTAACACTATAACCTCCTCATCAGGTTATGGCCGGAGCAAAGCAGACAGTAATTATTATAAAACGCTTGGCTCGCAGTCAACAATCATACTCGACAGTGTTACCGGTGGACTCGAAGTTCCTTGGGGCCAGGGAGCTAGGTCGGCTGCAATCCCAGCTCTTTCCACTGGACACTTTGGGAAGAATACCTCCAAACTCAGTAAAAAAATGTAAATGACCGGCGGAAGTTGACCTGCAAACCACCCACTTATGGCCACCACCACCGGGAAATTGGGATCCAAAGGCCCATAAGAAGCTGCCTATAAATAAAGGATATTTCTTCCAATGATCTGGTCGGACATGGTCTGAAATTTATCTTGCATCTGTTGCAGGAGTGTCTGCACCTACGAAACAACAAGACACGACACCCCACGCTTATCCTGAGACAACTTCACGGGACAGGGTGGAGGCCCTGGTCCCAGGGGGAGATGAAGATCCCGCGATCCAGCCCAAAACCCCAGCAGCTCCGTGGCCTTCAACTTCCCCGTCCGGGTTCCAGTTTCCCCACCTGTCAAATCAGACGTGGGGGCGGGGGGGCCGGTGAGGCCCCTTCCTGTTGGGGCCCGCGCCGATTCACGGGGCGTTGGGTCCTCTGGGGTAGGGCGTGCGGGGCGGCGAGGGTGGGGCTGGGAGCTGGGAGACCCGGGGTCACCGAGAGTGAGCGGGGCTGGGACGGCGGGGGGCCAACAATCAGCGGCCCGTGGGTCAAGGTGGGGCAGCCTCCGCCCGCGAAGCCTCTAGAACCGGGGCCTCCAGAGACCCGCCCCGCGCGCCCCGAGGGGGCGCCTCGGTCCGTGGGGGCTGGCCGGCGCCGCCCGGGTTGTCGCGGCCTCGGGCGCGCACAGCCGACCCTTACCACCGAGGTGAGATCCTGCACGGTCTTGGGGTCAGTCTCGGCCATCTCCCCGGTTCCCAGCTTGGCGGTGCTGCCTCAGACCGTCACCTACACTTCCGTTTGTCCGCGCAGACGCCCTAGCGTCTTCTTCGCGTGACGGCGGAGGTCAGCCGCCCGACCGCGGGGCCTTGTGGGAGCTGTAGTTCGCGTCACTCGCCGGCAGGGCCTGCGGCCTAGAGCTTCCGTTCGGAGCCGAGGCCCCGCCCCTCCTCTCAGCTCCTTGTGGGCCCCGCCCAGCACTTCTCCGCCCTTCCACTAAGCCCCGCCCCGTCCCCGCCCCTCCAGCGCCTTGCCCCATCCCCGCCCCTAGCCCCCGCCCCGCGAGGAAAAAAGTGGCACAAACCTGCAGTGGGGCAAACGTGGGCGGTCCCCTTGGCGTCTTGCTGTCGTTAAAGGCTGTGCTGGCCTTTTTTGGGTGCCCTGCGAGGGGCCTAACCTAGACCTGTGTTGACGCCTGCCCTCCAACAAAACTCCACAAGCCATTGGTGGGGAAACAGGTCCCAGGGGTGAGAGGTGTGCCCACCAAACCCCCAGTGTTTTTCCTTCTCCCTACGAGGGTCGAGTGGAGGTGCAGGGGCCGTGGGGCAGGCTGATTTTTATTTTTAAGAATGAATTCTAGATGGTGTAAAAATCCTAAGTGACTTTTTACAAAGTCCTCATACACTTGTGACTGTCCCAGGTCAAGAGTCGTGACCAGGCTCTTCCCTATCAACCCCACCTACCCACTCACCAGGGTGACCAGCGTCCTGATTTTTAACACAGTTCGTTTTGCCGGCCTCATGTAAGTGAACTCAAACGAGTGTCTTAGAGCCTGGCTTCTGTCATTCAAGGTGGTATTCCACGGTGTTGGGGTTGGGAAGGTTTCTGGTTTGGCCAAGGAGGGAGCCGCGTGCAGGATTGGGAGACTGGATTTAGTGTTTAAGACGGGGGGGTGGGCTGCAGACTTGAGACCTTAAGTTCCTGCCTGGCAGGTGGTCTTGAGATGAGTCTTGCTGGCAAGTGGGGTAGGAGACCCCTAGGAGGAAGACCTGGCGTGTTTCAGCAACTTTCACATTCCTTTTCTCATTTAAGGACGGCCTTTGGGGGTCAGTTGCAGCTTAGTTTTGGCGGCAGTGTGTCTTTTTGGAGGGGCACAAGTCAGTCCATAGCAGGTGACACATTTGCATCATGCTCGGCATTTTATAAAGTGCTTACACAGAGCTCCAGAATCCTTTAGGATGTAAGTAGCCAGGGCTGGCTGGGATGGCAGGCCTCTTCACTTTGGACCCCAGTCACTGGGACTCCCAGATCCAGCACAGAAGTCTGGCTACTCACACCTGGAATTTCTAGCCAGGTCTGCCTTATGGCTGTGAGCAACGCAGAATGTGAATTTGTGTGTGTGTGTGTGTCTGGTGGGAGACTTGAGGCCTTTTTATTCCAACTGAAATTTTCTTTACATAATAGCCAGCAGACTTGACACTTTTTCAGTGGAATCTTTTTTTTTCTTTTGCATTTAAGGAGAAAGCATACTTTCTCTTTGCAGAGACCAAGGTCTTTTAAACAGCGGCTTTGTGCCAAAGCTCCACTAATTTATAGTCATGGCTGATATACTTACTTTGTGGGGTTGAGACACCGAACCAAACTGGATATTGTTCCATTAACAGAACTGCTCTATTATGTGTGAGGCACCAGCAGTTAACCTTTAAAACTTTGGTTTTGAACAACCTTCATTTTTCATTAAGTATTGTAGCTGTCTTATCTCTTCCGAGCACTTTTTTTTTTTTTTTTTCCCTCTTTCTAGAATAACTGGGTAACTGAAGTAAGTCTCTTTTCTCCTTCCAAGATGGTTTGGGTTTGTGCGGGCTCAATCTGGTATTTTTATGATTGTGCTTTGCTTTAAGCTGGGCCCTGGTTTCCATATCCCCTGTTGTCAGATGTGTATTAAACAGGTGTTGAGGAGTTCCCGTTGTGGCGCAGTGGTTGGCTAATCCGACTAGGAACCATGAGGTTGCGGGTTCGGTTCCTGCCCTTGCTCAGTGGGTTAACGATCCAGCGTTGCCGTGAGCTGTGGTGTAGGTCGCAGACGTGGCTCGGATCCCCTGTTGCTGTGGCTCTGGTGTAGGCCAGAGGCTACAGCTCCGATTCGACCCCTAGCCTGGGAAACTCCATATGCCCCGGGAGCGGCCCAAGAAATAGCAAATAGACCAAAAAAAAAAGACAAAAAAAAAAACCAGGTGTTGATGCGCATGTGTCTACACTGCAGTGTTGGCCTTATGTGAACAGAAAAGGAATGATCAGGGTTTTTTTCACGGCAACGCCAGATCCTTAACCCACTGAGCGAGGCCAGGGATCGAACCCACAACCTCTTGGTTCCTAGTCGGATTTGTTAACCACTGCACCATGATGGGAACTCTCATTGCAGGGTTTTGATGCACTTTTAGTCTGCGCTGCTCTGAGCCTGCTCTGAGCTGCTGTGCACCTGGGGTGCTTTTTGCCCAGACTGCCAAATGCTGCTGAGAAGCACACACCTGCTGGCTGGGCCCTGCAGCAGCATCAGAAAGTGACACTTCATCCTTCTGGTGGCCTGGGCTGTGCTGGCTCTGGTCTTTAGTGGACATTCCAAAGCCTTCTAGTCTCTTCAGACCTGGTGTTTCATCCACCTGGTTCTCAGATGATGACCTTGAACTATGCTCTTTTGCAGCCAAAATAGAGACTTTTGTCAAACCCCTCGGTCGCACCCTCCCGACCTTTATCCGTCTCTCCATCAACCCCATGTCCCTTCAGTCCTTTCTGTCTCCGAGGAGGCCTCCTTCTCCAGCCCAGGCTGGATGTGTGTCCAGGGCAGAAAGCTGGGCCTTGCTCCCCTCTCCTCCCACCAGCTCTGGGAACCAGTGCTCTACTCAGCCCCCCTTTCCACGGACTCCTTCCTCTTGGCATATGAAAGTGGCAAAAAACCAAATAGAAGAGTTCCCGTTGTGGCACAGCGGAAACATATTCAACTAGGATCCATGAGGTTGCGGGTTTGATCCCTGGCCTCGCTCGGTGGGTTAAGGATCTGGCATTGCCCTGAGCTGTGGTGTAGGTTGCAGACGTGGCTCGGATCCGGCGTTGCTGTGGCTGTGGCATAGTAGGCTGGCAGCAATGGCTCCCATTACATCCCTAGCCTGGGAACCTCCATATGCCTTGGGCGTCGCCCCCAAAAGACAAAAGACACCCACACACAAAAACAGAAAAGAAACACATCAACCAAGGTGACCCTGTTCCTTTCCTGGGCTACCACTTCACAGCCAAGTTTCTAGAAATGCAAGAACATGCTGCCTGCCATTTCTGGATCTGCAAACTTATGTTCTACTCATGCACTTGTGCTTGTTATGTTTCTCTGAGAATGTATTGAAGTGGTTTTCAGGTCACGGATAAGGCGCCACACCCGTGAGACTCACATAGTAGGCGCTTGTTTCTTTTTTCCATCTCTGTCTCTCTTTGCGTGCTTGTGACAAGCAGCGGTGTCAGCCATGTCACTGTGTCTGACTCCTGGAGGATCTGTATTCACCTCTCAACACAGAGCAGTCTCACTCCCAGACCTTCAGTAGACATACTATCTAGCCAAGAGGCAGTCACATTTTTTTGGTTTTCATTGTACATATTTTATTTTATTATTTTTAAAACCTTTTTTTTTTGAGGTATGATTGACACATAAAAAGCAGTACCTATTTAATGTATTCTGCTGTGAGTCTGGAGGAATTATAGGCCTATGAAGTTATGATTATCATGAAGACCATAAACATATCCATCACTTCCCAAAGTTTCCTCCCGCTCTACTATTATTATTATTATTTTTATGTGTGGTAAGAACACTAAGCACAACAGGTCTACCCTGTTAGCAGATTTTCAGTATACAATACAGCATTGTTGCTCTAGGCACCATTCTGTACAGGGACTCTCGAGAGCTTGTTTGTTCTGTGTAACTGAAACTTTGTGCCTTTTGACACCATCTCCCCATTTCCCTCCCAGCCCCTGGCAACCACTGTTCTGCCCTCTGCTTAGATTCCACATGTAAGTGAGAGGAAATATTTGTCGTTCCTTGTCTGGCTTATCTCGCTTAGCCTGATGTCCTCCGGGTCCATCCATGTTGTCAGAAATGGCAGGGTTTCCTTCTTTTTCAGGGCCAAGTAATATTCCACCGTATGCAGACACCACATTTTCTTTTATTCATTCATCCATCACTGGACATTTAGGTTGTTTCCTTGTGTTGGTTGTTGTAGGTGATGCTGCAGTGAATCTGGGAGTGCAGAAGTCACGCTGAGATCCTGATTTCAATTCCTTTGGATTGATAACCGGAAGTGGGATGGCTGGATCCTATGGCAGTTCTCTTTTTAATTTTTTTGAGGGAACTCCAGACTGTTGGTGATGAAGACCATAGGCCGGGCAGCAGAGCTGTGGCCAGTTGTTAAGAAGCTTGTGACCAGTGGCATCTTGATCCATCTCAAATTGTTTTGTTTTCGGTTTGGAGAGTTAGTTTGTGTTTCTTATGCTCGTTGTGGCACTCTTCCAAATTAGTGTCTCTATAACTGGCTGATAATCAATTCCCTGTTTCTTTACCAAAACTAGCCATTTCCCAGAGATAGACTACCCAGGAAGAAGGAACCCTTTCTTAGAGACCTGCAAGTTTGGTGATGGCTCTGCTTTGCCGATCCCGTCATGATCTAATGGTTTTGTCATCATTAATTTCATGTATTGTGGGTGATGATACAAACTCGGTTCCATGTATTCTTGGTGACAATGGATAACTGAAAAGCTATTGATGTCAGGAGGTCATATGTGCCACTTAGGAGGAGCGAGACCTGGTACAAGATGGTTTTCACTTTGTGAACCTCATTTTCTCATCTGTACAGTGGAGATAACCTCTACTTCAATATGGCATGAATTATATAAATTATATATATAGTTACATGTTGCATTTAAAATGTATGACAATAACGTGTACGTACACACATACATACATGAGTATGTAAAATATCTCACCCATAGGAGGTACTTATAAAGTATTAGCACCCTCCTCCTCTTTTTTGTTAAGGAGCTCACTAAAGGGATCTTGTTGATGTCTGTCTATCCTGTATCTCTCTCTTTTTTTAAATTTTTTTTTTATCTTAGGGCTGCACCTGTGGCATATGGAAGTTCCCAGGCTAGGGGTCAAATCAGAGCTGCAGCTGCTAGCCTACACCACAGCCACAGCAACGCCAGATCCTTAACCCACCGAGCGAGGCCAGGGATTGAGCCTGCAACCTCATGGTTCCTAGGCGGATTCGTTTCTGCTACGCCACAATGGGAGCTCCTATCCTGTATCTCTTTATCTCAGTGTCTTCCTCTGTATCTAAGTATGTCTGCCTGTCTCTCTCCCTATCTATCTATCTATCTATCATCTATTTTTCTATTATCTGTGTTTTTTCCAAATCAGAAGGACTTGACTATTATGAAAGAATAAATGACGGAGTTCATGGGGGGCACAGTGGGTTAAAGATCCTGCATTGTCACTGCTGTGGCTTGGGTCATTGTTGTGGCACGGGTTCGATCCCTGGCCTGGGAACATCTGCATGCCATAGGCACGGCCAAAAGAAAAAAAAAAAAAGATGAAAGAAAAGAATAAAGGAAAAGAGTTAATTATCAGGCAGGCAACACTGGTTTTACTCTTGGTCTTTAAATATTATAGTGCAACCAGAGCGCCATTTGAAAACATTTACCTTTGCTCTGTCACTGTGTTTAAACTGTCTGAAAGCTGGTCTTAGACCAAGTACACACATTAAAAATCCCAGATAACCTTTATGTGACTATTTCACAAGTTACACATTTCTTAGCAACTAGACAGTAAATCAAATGTTAATTTACAGCCCAGAAACAGTCAGCAATTCAGCAACTAGAGCCCAAAGGTACTGTATTTGCAATAGAAGAGAAGTATTTTCAAATGATAAGCTTTTATCCTTTTTAAGTTTAATGAAAAAATTTATTTAAAATTTCTGAAAATTTTTATCTTGGAGGGAATAAATAATACTGAACACCAGAACAGCGTTGAAATGTGCATGACAACGCAAAGCTTTTTTTCATACAGGCTTTCATTTTCAACTCTTTAATAATCTGAAAGCATGTCTATCATAAAGAATGTCTTTATTATTTTCTAAAGGAAAAGCTTGGAAAAAAATAGCAGAAAATGGAAATTTTAAGCATATACTCGCAGGCCTTCCATGAACCACCTTCTCAAAGGCTTAGCAGCTTCATAGTGAAAATTACTGTGGTTTTACTACACCCATTGCTTCTTACTGTATCCTACTGCCCAGCAAGCCCTTGGGAGCAAAACAAAATTTCAAAGGCTTTATCGGGCTTAGCAACCTGCTAATGATTGATGTTCTGATAGGGATGCGCCATGAGCAGCAGAAAGATCCCTTTCTGCTTCCTGAATTTGATGAATATCTAAATGACTTCTGCTTAAATCATAGGCTTATTCTCAATTTATAGAAATAAAGTTCTTATCTGAAATCCTTGTTCACACATTCATCAGCACTATTTTTTTTTTTTTTCTTTCTTTCTAGGGTTGCACCTGTAGCACATGGAAGTTTCCAGGCTAGGGGTTGAATCCGATCTGTACCTACTGGCTTACACCACAGCCACAGCAACACTGGATCCAAGCCACATCTGTGACCTATGCCACAACCTGAAGCAACACCATATCTTTAACCCACTGAGCGAGGCCAGGGAGAGAACCTGCATTCTCATGGATACTAGTTGGATTCTTAACCCACTGAGCCACAATAAGAACTCCCATTCCCACTATTTTTTTTTTCTGTCTGTACATAGTTTGCATGTGCTTTTATATAGACATAGTCAAAACTAGAGAATTTTTTTCAACAGTGGGTTAATGTATCAGCAATAGGGAGGATGATAAGGGTAACTCATTTTTCATAGCAAAAGAATTCTTTTTAATTTGCTTTCCAGGAACAATCACGAAACATCCTACCATCAGATTATGAGAAGTTCCAGATCTCAAGAGCCAGATAAGGGGAGAAGATGGGATGTATCATCTTGGGGAAACGTGTGGGCAGATCATTAGGTTAGTATTATGACTGTTGTTATTGTTATTACTGTTATTTAGAAAAGGCAGTTTGTTCTTTCTCAGTGCTCACCTGTCTCTTGCTGTGATGTTTTTTCTCTGTGGTGTGATTTAGCTGTTGATTCCTGCTTAAGCCAACTACACATCAGTAGCTGACTGTGCTCCATTGCCAAAATCAGAAACTGCTTAGAGATCCTTTGGAATTTGTCTACCTGAGCCGGGTCTGCAACCTACATCACAGCTCACGGCAACGCCGGATCGTTAACCCACTGAGCAAGGGCAGGGATCGAACCTGCAGCCTCATGGTTCCTAGTCGGATTCGTTAACCACTGCGCCACGACGGGAACTCCAGGACAGGCTCTTGAAGATCCCACATGACTTCCTCCCTCAGCTTTCCCTCCCCTGGCTTGGTTTGGCCGTGACTGGGTACGTGTTGGGACAGGCATTAACTGTGGCTGAGACGTCTGCTTAATCTAGTAGGAGCCCCTCCTGTACCTGTTGACAAGCCATAGAAGGGAAGGGAGGAAATATTTAAGAAAATTATGAGATCCCGTATAGGAAAAATCTTGTTTCCAATATTATTTCAGAATAGTGTTAATAGTTCGTAACAGAAAGTTCTTAGAATTAAGAAGTCATAGAGGAGTTCCCACTGTGGCTCAGCGGGTTACAAACCCGACTAGCATTCATGAGGATGCGAGTTCAATCCCTGTGTGCTGTGGCGTAGGTCACCGACATGGCTTGGATCCCACGTTGCTGTGGCTGTGGTGCAAGCTGGCAGCTGCAGCTCCGATTTGACCCCTAGCCTGGGAACTTCCATATGCCATGCGTGTGGCCCTAAAAAGACCAAAAAAATTTAAAAAAGTCATGGAAGGTCTGTTTAGTTCATCTGGATTGATGGTGATGCCACTTGAGGCTTCACACTAGGGTTTGCTGGTCTGAAGGGGACACTTTGTCTGTGAATCAGGGCTGGCATCTGATACTGTGGGCACAGCATGAACCCTGGAGTCACATGGCCCAGCTTCAACAAATCAAGTGGTTCTGGAGGCCACTTACCTCGGGCAAGGCACTTGATTTTTTTGAGCCTCAGCTTTCTAAGTTGGAGATGACAGAGTTGCCTCATACGGTTGCTGTAAGGATTCAATGAGTTAATAGGTAAAGAGGATTTCATACAGTGTGGACAAATAAGTAATCAATACATGTAAATTACTATTATTGTGTTTTTTAATTTTAGAAAAATACGGTTCTTTTTAGGTATATACATATTTTTTATTAAAGTACAGTTGATTTACAATGTTGTGTTAAGTGTGTTTCTGTACCCTGTTCATACACACCAGGAGAACCATAGCTCCTTCTCTTTGGAATCACCTGGATAGCTTGTGTACAGGTACCGCTGCACTAAACCCAGCATCACACACAGCCTTGGTAACGTTTTTTTAGCTGCTGCATCTTAAGATCAAGACCCAATATATTTATTCTGGATAAAATGCAATCTGCTTGACTTCAAGAGTTCAATGGTAGATGGTTATTCCATGTATCAGATGGTTGAAAATATCAAAATCTGAGTGTTCTCAAAATTTCTGAAAAATGTTTCTTAAGAATCAGAGTCCTTTTTTTTTGGCTTTTTAGAGCCACACCCATGGCATATAGAAGCTCCCAGGCTAGGGATTGAATTGGAGCTACAGCTGCTTGCCTACACCACAGCCAGAGCAACACAGGATCCGAGCCACATCTGCGACGTGCACCACAGCTCGTGGCAATGCCAAATCCTCAACCCACTGAGTGAGGTCAGGGATTGAACTCGCAACTTCACGGTTCCTAGTCAGATTCATTCCCACGGTGCCACAACAGGAATTCCATGGATCAGAGTCTTACTTGATACCTACCATGAAATTTAGCTGGATTTATTTTGTGAGGATGTTCAGATTGGCAGGTGTTGGCCAAGAGTCAGCAGGTCTACCTACCTGAAGTGATGCCTGTTGGGAGAGACCTGGCAGTGTTCAAGTTAACTTTCATTGAAATTAGAAAATATTTGCAGAGGCTTGTTAAAACAAATCATCTGAAATAATTAATTTATCATATGTAAAAGGGGGAGAAAATGTAATTTTTAATGAACTAAGGTGGGTAATGCACTAATCAAAAGAATGAAGAAGGTGTGACTCTGTTCAATGAAAGTAAAATCCTCAATCTTGTGCTTGCTTAGTCATCAGGAAGAGCAATTTCTGGCTCTTATTTTGACTTTTTTTTTCCCCAACAACTTGGGCTAAAATAAAATGCATTGATAATTATGAAATAATCTTTGGAGTCTACCTTTGTTTCCAGGACACCATAATAAATGTATTCCTGCAAGTTAAAAAGCATCCTATCATTCAGGAAACACTACCACTTTGGCTACTAAGAATTGGTCTATTTCATTGTTGTTGAGGGGATTAGACAGAACAACGTGATAGAAAGCTCTCTGCCCTGATAAGCGCTCTGGGGACAGGGAGTATACTTAAACAGGGGAAAATGAAGGCATATTCTGCTTGTTGACAAAGGATGCCCTCTACTCGGAGTTCTCTGCCTTCTACGCTAAGTTAAGCTGCCAGCTTGAGAGAAAAGGGCGAGCCTAACACTTGTGTGCTTAAACAGAGGGGTGATTCAGTGCCTGTGTCCTCCCCGAGGAAGGCCCTGGGTCAGGAGGGAGGATGAGCTTTCTGATGGTTAGTTAGCTCCACCTGGACCACCTGGCCGCCTGAGGATGCTCCCGGATGTGGTCCAGGTGACCCTCTCCCTGCCTTGAGGGAAGAGGGGAGCGAGGTCCATCATGGAGACACAGGCTGCGGCCTATAAAGCCAGGAGAGGAATCTGGTAAAGTGTGACTGGGCGGGCTTGGACCCCTTGCCCCGGAACCTGCTCCGTGCACGTGGGGGCTTCTGGCTTTACAGACTCACCCGCCAAACAGGAGATACCAGGGGACGTCCACGGCCAACCAAGAACGTGAACTTGCACTGGGCAAGACCCAGCATCAGTGACATTCGACACAACATAGAAATCAGAGAAAGCTACTGTCCAGCAGTTGTAACCACCAATATCCATTTATTTTAATGGAAACAAAAAAATCTCTGCATTCTATATGCTCCAAAAAGATTTACCATCGAAACAAATACAATATATGGAACTCTATCTGCGTAATTTCACTACAATATAGACAACATATGACTTCTATTTCCTACAGAACGTGAACTGAAAAGCACAGGTGCAAACAGAGATTGCATAAGAAAGCGTGTGCGCCCGCATGTGCGCGCGTGTGGTTAAAACCTTTAGTAAGCAACTGCATTAAAATATGCTAAGACACTTACCTTACCCTAGGTCGTGGCGAGCTCTAAGAAAAAGCCGCAGGCTGTCACTAGTTTGATCTGATAGGAAATTTTGGTGTGAGCTTTGATGGTTCATTTACAGCTTAGCGACAAGAAGATCATTTTGGTACGAGCATTCGCCTGCCTCTTCAAGCTCACAGAATCAAAATCGAGTACTTGGCATCCAATAACGAACATCTTTTAATTTCAGCTTTGCAAACGATGGTCGTCGGTTCACACAAAAGGGAGCTTTTAAAACTACCTGTATTTACTCTATTGTAGGCATGTATATATGAAACAAAGGCGTGGCTGTGCATAAATGTATGTCTATTCACGTGGGCCTATATGTGTATACACATGGTACCTGGTGACCTCTTCAAAAGCACGTTTGATCTCCACGATGCCATTGGCTGTACACATACCGAGGAGGGCCAGATGCTCTATCACCATCTGCATCCTCAGAAAACCCACTGGGACTGTGGATTCGGACACGTACAAATGCAGACGGATGCCCATGCATTTGATGGTAAAATGCCCAGCTCTGCCCCTCACCGGGATCATGGCAGAGGATGGCAGTGAAAAACAGGTCCTCGCTCTAAAGAGAAAGGGCTCTGTCTCGGGGCTCCGCCTCTGCGGACCTGCCTGGCTGGTGGTGGCAGGGCTCAGACAGAATGGGTCGGTGAGAAGTGTCAGGTCTGTGTTCTGCGCTCGTGCTGAGCATGATGCTGAGGCCCTGGAGGGATCAGCTGCCGTAGCTTCTACTTGTTTGCTTAACCTCTCAAGGAAGGATGACATGTCAAAACCAAGCTTCTCCCATAGAGTCTGTCTATAAATACTGGGTATATACACATACAGATACGCACACATATACAAATACTAACCCACTGACAAAACCGGATGTGCGGAGCGCGGACTAGCAACATGGCAACACATCAGAAAAAGGAGTCTTTGTTCCTGCTCTCAGGAGGTCAAGTTATATGCCATGATCTTTAAACACTCAGGGAAAATTCAGAGGATTCCATTAATCAAAGGAGAAAGGAAGATGCTGTCAAAATGGTAAAGTATAGACTAAGTGAAATTGCAAAGAAAACGAAAATCTGGAACAATTGAGGCCTAGTTGTGAAGTTCGAGAGCTGTAAACTGCAATCTTCAGATTTGGATTTTTTTTCCTCTTTTTCCTGTTGCTATGGAAACTTGGTAGTCAAGCTTCAGATGTCAGGAGTTCTCACAGACCTGAATGGAAGAGATCCAGAGTCAAGTCAAGGAATATAACAAGTCAATTCAAAACATTTTAGCTAAATACTAGATAAATGACTGATAACGTATAATAAATGCATTTATAAATATCACACTACCTTGGGGGAATTTTTTTTTCTTAAGCATAGCATTTGAAGGGAGAGTGAATCATTCTGCGGCTTTGTGCATTAAAAAGCTGGACTGCCCTGAAAAGGCGAATGCCAAATATCTCATCGCAGACCAACTGTGGCCATTACCACTCTGCATTGAGCCCTAGCTCCTGCAATAAGCCAAGAGTTTGGCTATTTTAAGCTGAATTGGTAGCTTAGAAATTAATGACCATCCCAGATGTGTGTGTGTGTGTATTTTTTTTTTTTTTGGCACAGAGAAGAGCAAGATAGTAATCCGTGGTTCTCTAGGGAAGGGGTATGAGTTTCTGACGGCTGCTGTAACAAATGACCACAAGCACACTCTTCTGGAGGTCAGAAGTCTTGCGGGACTAAAGTCAAGGGTCTTCTTTTGGAAGCTCTGAGAGTGTAGCCACACCTTTGGTTTCCAGCTTCCAGAGGCTGTCTGAGTTTGGTTTTGGCCCCTTCCTGCATCCTCGTGGCCCCCAGTGTCTCATCAAAGTTGACTGAGGTTGCCAGACTGTGTTTATTCTCTAGGTTTTACACCAGCCCAGGGACTCTGATCTGCCTGGTGATAGGGTGAATGGAAGTAGCTCGGTTCTCTGCCAGTTGTGCTTAATTATTATTATATCTTGGATTTGTGCAGGGAAATGGTACCACTAAAAACTCCTGTTAGAGTCAAAGAAATAAAAGTGTGTAAAAGGTCAACCCACGATGGAAGTGTAGCTCATTCTGGAATGAACTGATTACAGAATAATGGGTTATTCTCAAAAGCTTAGGGCTTTTCACTCTACATCTGTTGAGGCGAAGATTACTATGTAAAACTGACCTACCTTCACTGCACCCTGTTGACTTGAGAATTTAAAGCAGTCATTTTATACCTGTTTGGAAAATTTAGAGCAACAGCTCTAACTTCCAGAAAAAAGTCTTTGTAATGTGACTCAAGTATAAATAAGATGATATCGAGAGGCTTAAGGGTAAAAGCTATTTTAAAGAAAGGGCCATGGAAATTCATATGTTAATTCAGATGCAAGTTTTTATTTTGCCCACCTAGGGACCTTTGTAGTGAATTTCTTTGTGGTTAGGAGTTTTCTGAACACAATTGATTTCCTTTTTTTCTTCTTCTTTTTTTTTTAGTAGAATATTTTATTGCTCTTGCTACCATCACCTTAAACTCTTTGGGTATTTGGGCTGCAGTAAACTACATCTTTCAGATCCACCCCTATTGGCAGAAAGACTGGCAAAGACTATATTAAATGGCATCACTAATTATATTTCAAAATATTTTCTAGTGTGGTACCAATAACTTAAAATAATCACTTTGGGCATTGAGAAATATACAAAAATTTTTTTGGGTGAATAAGACCTATGACATTTAAAAGTCCCCAATCCCTGTTTAAGTCAATTTAGACCATAACATTATCTCCTGGGACTGCGGAGTTGATTACATGAAGTAGGCCATGATTATGCCATGTTCTCAGCTGTGCATGTGCATGGCACATAGAAAGGCCTGGAAGGTTGGAGGTCCACTCTCATAGCCCATGCAGTTGTACCACTTGGGTGTTGGTTAATGCTGGGCTGCCTGGATTGAGGTATTATTGGAGGGACCAGCTCTGTCTGCAGGCAGAGGACACCCTGCTCTACCCTGGCCCTGTCTCTGCCCATAACTCATTTCACAATAAAAAGGAACAAAATATTGATACACTTCATAAATGGACTCTATAATAACGGACTGCGTGATTCCATTTACAGAAAATTCTAGACGAGGCATGAAGTTTGTCAGAGAAAGCTGATCGATGAGAGCCTGGGCTGGGGGGAGGATTTAACAGCAGAGGGAAAACAAGGAGCCAGGTCTTTGTGGTGTGGCCATACAGTGGTATACTCTTACCAAAATCCATCAAACTGTACACTTAAAATAGGTACATTTTGTGGAGTGCAAATACTACCTTAAGAAAAGGAATTAGAAAGAAAAGCATTTTCAGTGGCTGTTTTTTGCTCCTCGTGGTCACCTCTTAAAACTTCGTCACTGTGATCGAGGTTACGATGCAACGCCCCCTCCTGTCCAGTGTAGAGACATTTAATTTTGGTACCTGTTAAAATGGCTCCCCTGATCTGTCCTTTTATATTCTTGCTGTGGCTGATTAATTAGGCCTAAAACAATGTTCAAAAAGGTTTCAGCGCCATATCCTTCCCTGAACTTGCCCGGTCACACCACACAGAGCTCTATAGAAACCCTGAGGGAGGCGCCAGCTTGCTTCACTGGGAGGGTCCTGGGGGAGCATTCTGCACCCCCTCAAGGTCATCGACACGTAATTGGAACAACAAAATTGGCAGTCAAAATAATTTCATTTACGTTTGTAATTGCTTTCAACGTCATTAGTTTCATTTCCTTTACTTTTAGACGTCAAAGAAGGAAGGGTAGCCCTCTCAGTTCAACGCTCAGCCGCAATAAGGCCACCTATGGTATCACAATAAACTGAAATGTTTTTATTATCTTTTTCCACAAGGGAGGCCACCCTCACTGCTTACTCACCCCAGGACCTTTCTGAGCATCAGTGTCTCATTTACTGAGCGGCATAAAACCACCAGGGCAATGAAGGCAAGAGAGAAAGACCACAGAATACAGGGTGTTGGTTAATGCTGGGCTGCCTGGATTGAGGCATTATTTGAGGAAAAGAGGAAAACCCACTTTTTCTTCCCACATTGGATGATGGGATCACTGAAGTTTCATGAACAAAGCTTTTAAAGAGGCCATTGAGCCACTTCTGCCAAGAGCCAGACAGTAAATATTTCTGGCTTTTCAGGCCATAGGGTCTCAGTGGCAACTACTCCACTCTTTTTTTGTTTAATTTTTTTTCTTTTTTGGCCCCTCCCACAGCATAGAGAAGTTCCCAGGCCAGGGAGTGGATCTGGGCTGGAGCTGTGACCTACACCACAGCTATAGCAACACTGGATCCTTAACCCGCCGTGCTGGGGCTGGAACCAGCACCTCCACAGAGACAAGCTAGATCATTAACCACTGTGCCACAGCAGAAACTCCCCAGCTCTTTGTGAGGTAGTGGCAGAAAGCATCCACAGGCAGCCTGTAAATAGATGAACCTGCTGTGTTCCAATCAAATCTTAAAAATGGGAAGTGAGCCTTGGCTGGCCCCTGGGCTGTAGGTTGCCAACTCTTGCTTTAAAGAAACATCAAACAGTTTCTACCAGAGCCTGAGACTCATTCGAGGACAATGGCTGAGTGGACAGTTGTCCTACCTTTGCACTTTACAATTTAGTTTACTGCTTTTAGGACCCCCTCCCCCCAACCCAACCTTGATTCATGTTTTAGGCCCATTTCTGTGTGCCCTCTGACCACTGTCACCTTAAGAGCTGCACGGGTGGGTCAGCCACTTTGACTTTGCTCCCGGGGGAAAGTCTGAGCTTTCGGACACCCGTGGTTACTTATTCCTGCTCTCACTCAGTTTCTCACCCACTTATTAGTTAGTCGTCTTCTGTTAGGAAGCACATCTGGGCTAGCTCTACAGTAGAACAAGAACCACTATATTTGGCAGGCGTCTCTGATGTTCAAATGAACAATCTTAAATAATCTTCTGCCTTTGATGTGGGGCCAGACTGTGGTTTGTCTGGAAGTCAAACAGGTGGCTGGCGGCCCCTTTCTTAATGGTTCTGGGGGCTGAAATTACCTGTCTTGTGGAGCAAAACCTGGGAAGGTCCACCGAGGACCTGTCCAGTTGTGTAGGGGGATTCAGGGCTCCTTTCTGAGGGTGATTTTGGCCTGACCTCTGGGCGCCCTCCCCTACGGTGGTGGGATAACCACGTGGCTCCCTCTGTGGGGGAGAGCAAAGGGCATGGCTGCTATCTCAGACACCGAATGCATGTCTTTTCTCCATGATGCTATGTTGAGTGTAAAATGGGCATGAGTTTTTTGGGAGTTATCAGGCAGTTCTGTCCTGGATTAAGTGAGACCCAAGAGCTCAGATGGAAAATATGAGGATGAGCCATTTATGGGAACACGCTCACTACGGGTGTCTGCAAGGTCAGGGGTCTCCAGAGTAGGGGACCCAAGAAAATCCCTTGCTGGTAGGAAGCAAATGCTGCCATGGCAATTTATATTCCTTTTCATCTAAACAGGTACACTACATCTTCCTAATATTTAATGTGGATTTGGAGTAGCAGACGTGTGTATGATCACAAAAAATACTGTGTAAAAACATGCAACTTTTTACATCTGCCTGTAGGAGGATGCAGGAGGCCACTGTCGTCTGGGATGCTGGTTCCAAAGGATGCTTGGGCTTGGGAATCTGTAATTCAACAATCAGCAGTAGGAAGTCTCCATTTAAAAAACTCCCTGGTGGTCTAGATAGATGGCTTCTCAAGTGAGCGCTAGACAAACAGCGGGCTCAGCCCTGGGTCCAGGTTCTGGGACCCAGTGGAACTCACATATAGCAGAGTCTGGATCAACCTGGGGCAGTCCTTCCTGGGTGATTGTACAGAAATAAAAATGCTGTGTGTGTCCATGTAGGCCTGTGTGTGTACACATACAGAGAAGGTCCTTGAGTAGCCACTCACACAGCTCCCTCTATAAACGCAATTACAGGACATCAAAGCCTGACTCTTGATGAACAAAGGTTCCACCGGCCCCTGCTCGCACTGAGCCTGATGCTCTGCAGCTCTTTTTTCTTCTCCACATTACACATCCAAGCTCCATCTATGCTGCTGTAGGTGACAGAGGCCTCCTGCACCCTCCTTTCTGGAGAAGCTGGTGGAAAACAGATTCCACAGGGCTGCTGCAATGGAGTTGGTCATAGCAGGACACTGTAAATAATCCCCACGGGCCTGCCGACAGGGGAAGAGGCTGCACCGCATTCACATGACAGATGCTCTCTAGCAGTCACAGTGGTCACTTCACTTTATTTACCAGCCCAGGGGTCACTGGCTGGTGGCCATAGTGCATTTGTATGGCTCTCGAGTGCAGAATGGCTTTCACACGTTTCAAGGGTGGTAAAAGACAGAGGATGGAAACAACAAAGCCATAGAAAAGAAGATGGGACAGAGACCTGATGTGGCCCACAGAGCCCCAAATATTTCCTGCCTGGCCCTCGATGGAAAGAGCTTGCTGACCCCTGAACTTTAGCAACACAGAGGGAGCTTGGATGTGCATGCGGGGAGGAAGGGAAAAAGGGGTGCAGAACACCAGGCTCAATACATATGGACTATATCAAGTCTGGCCAACTGCACAAAGTAGAGCTGCATGTGGTGTGTGTGGGGGGCGGCGGGTATGAAGAATATAAAACAACATCCACACACACGCTGGCTCATGATACCCATTGTCTCTGGAGAGAGAGAACAGAGAATGAAACTAGGGAGAGGAACATGGGGGATTTCAGTTTCAGCTGTACTATTTTATTTCTTAAAGAAAAAGGAAGGAAGAAGAAAGAAAAAAAGAAAGATGAAAAGAGTGAATATATATTTTCTCCCTCCCTCCTTCCTTCCTTCTTCCCTCCCTCCTTCCCACATTCTCTCCCATCCACTCATCCATCCACCCGTCCACTCAAGGAGACACTTCTCATTCCAGAGTCTCCTCTTTGGTTCTACTCCCAGGTTGCTGGCTCAGCACGGGGGGTTGAGGGTCTGACGTTGGAATGTGTGGTTTCCTGTTGACTCCATTCACCACTGTCACTAGGATATAATAGCTTCTCTTCTTTATTTTCTAATCATCGGTTTCTCAACCTCCTAATTCACAGCTACACTAATAACCTTCTCAAAAGGTAACTACAGAGGCCCGGAAGGCTTTCGAATGACATTAACTATATGTGAATAACTGCTAAGGTTAAAACTGGACTAGTCTTCCATAAATGGGAAGTATTTGATACACATATCTATTCATCTTACACTCACATCGATATTACTCGGCATAATTCACTTGTTTAAAATCTTCATTATGTCAGAGTCATTACTACCAGTCAGGGAAAAGGATGTGTGCATTATGCATTTATCTCTTTTCCTGCAGCCTCACCCTCCATCCATCCATTCTCATGACTCTTCTTCTTTTTTTTTTTTTTTTTTGTCTTTTTGCTATTTCTTTGGGCTGCTCCCGCAGCATATGGAGGTTCCCAGGCTAGGGGTCGAATCGGAGCTGTAGCCACTGGCCTACGCCAGAGCCACAGCAACGCGGGATCCGAGCCGCGTCTGCAACCTACACCACAGCTCACGGCAACGCCAGATCCTTAACCCACTGAGCAAGGGCAGGGACCGAACCCGCAACCTCATGGTTCCTAGTCGGATTCGTTAACCACTGCGCCACGACGGGAACTCCTCATGACTCTTCTTAAAAAGGTACGGTGTCTACTTTAACTTCGCTAAAGACTATTCTGCACAGTGCAGAGAGAAAGAGCACTCCGGTAGACCAGTTAACCCATCTGGGCACATGTGTATGAGCGCAAGTTCAAGGGCATCTGCAGGAAGTTTTCTCACCACCGGGTCTGTGGGACAGCATTGAGGGCCTCTGCACAGTTCCTCAGACGGCGGGGGGCGGGGGGGGGGCAGGGGGATGTGAAGGTGCCTTTCCACATTAGTTGGAGCGGTTTTACAGGTAACACTCTCTATTATACAGACAGAAACTAAAAAATGAATGTTTCCTCTTGGATAGATTTTTGGGGAAAGACATATGAGAAAACAATGGCTCTGGTGAAGTTGTTTTTGTACTGTGCACGCACTGGGCTTTGGTCAACTTACGAGCTAAGCTGAAGAGGGACAGGAGCAGGACTGCGGTCGTGCTGAAGTGCGGGGCCCCCGCTGCGTTGCAGTCCACTTTGGAATTCTTGCAGGAACACACTTGTACCCTGAGGTCTGTGATGTTCGTCATGGGTGGTTTCCCTGAATCTGTCACCATGATGGGCAGGTGGTAGTTGGCTTTGTTCAGATTTTGAAGAAGGCTCACCAGGGCATGCGTATCTATGAAGACAAGGGGGCGGGTCTTCATGAGAGAGGGTTAGAGTGTTCCAGACGAAAGAGGACTTTGGGAGACTAAACCCACACAAAACATTCATTTAACTGGGAGGATGTTTGAATTTAAATCCATTAACATCCAATATAAATTCAAATTCAGTTCTTCAGCTGAAGTAGCTACTCTTGAGTGCCTGGCAACCACACCTGGCTGGTGGCAGCCACACCAGACAGCCCCAGATGAAACGTTTCCATCATCAAGGAGCTCTGTGGTGCAGGGCAATTATAGTCAGGTGCAAGGGGACCCACTTTTGTAAAGATGATTGATGACTCCTCCCTGCAAACATTAGGCTATCAGGCCACCTTCACAAAGATCACGTTAAACATCTCGAAGAAATAATGTGAACAACCACTCTCAAATCCTCCTATTATATGTCATAAATACATCCAATTCTTATTTGTCAATTTTAAGTCAATAAAGCTGAAAAAAAGAAAAATTTTATCTTAGAGCATTTTAATACACAAATCCAAATTCAAATAATCAACATACACTCTTGGAACAACAACAAAAGTCCACTCACCCTTGATGTGAGCAGGCCTCCTGTTGCCATGGGGAGGCCTCGGCCCAAACCCCTAGATTTGGGGGGAATGCAGAGCACGATCCAGCATGGAGATTAGCTCTTTAAGCCCATGTTTGGTGGGATTATCTGCCATTACCCAGGCCAATGGGCAGTGCTCAGAAGTGGCCAGGCCACCTGGCCACTGTTCTTAGCCTTGGGCTATTTTCTTTTCAGTCTCTTAGATGAGCAGGGATTTTAAAAAATTATTTGAATTTATTTCAAATTAAGTTTTATTTATTTATTGTTACCATGCCCAAGGGCATGCAGAAGTTTCCAAGCCAGTGACTGAACTTGTGCCACAGCACCAACCCAAGCCACAGAAGGGAGGACACTGGATCTTTAAGCCCCTGAACCACTAGGGAACTCCGGGATTTGTTTTTTTTTAAATTGCTCCTTTCTAGGCATAAACAATGCTAAGTATTCAGAAAAGATTCTGGACAGGAAAAAGAATTTAGGAGGCATCTTGTCTACATAAATAAAACCAGGAGGGAAGTGAGTATGATGATGCGAAAACAAAAACAGATGAAGCATTATCCTAACCAGAAGGTGACAGCAACAGAAATAAGCAATATGGATGGCAGGTTAATGCTAGAAACATTCGCTAATCTCCCTCAAGTAGAGGAGAAACTCTCAAATGAGAAATTTCCAGCTGGAAAGAACCAGGGATGATTATTCAAATCAGCTACAGCCACACGAACTAGCAAATAAAACACTAACCCCTCAAACAAGAGAAGGGCCGTTTTAATTAAAAATAATCAGTGTAACAGAATTCATTCTTTAAAAAGCAATACAATAGACAAACAGGCAAACAGAATCAATAATAAGCGAAAGCACTAATAAAATGAGATATGAGATAAGGCTGTACCAATAACATATGAGATTTTTTAATAGAAAATTTTATGTACAGATGTGCAATACATTCAAAACTTAATGAAATGGGTAATTCCCCATTGGTCTCAAAAACTCTAGCACTGAAATCAGAAAGAGGGAGCCCAGCCCTGACTGGGTCAATCCCAGAATAAATTCACACTTGATGGCCAAGTGTATGTAACAAATGTGTGAAGTCTGGTTTGGGGCTTTATTGCAAGGCGAGGTGATCTCAGCAGAGTTCGTACTGATGGTGGGGAGGGAGGTGGGGGAGGTGTTGAGATACAGGGATACTTCATAATTCAGTACTTGGATATGTCGGTCTTAATACGGCAGATGATAAATGTTGGGCCAAGTTTTAAATGCCACGGGTCCATGTGGAAGGACTGGAAGAAAGGGACATTGCCTGCAAGTTTCATAAATGAGGACAGGTGGGAGAGGATATCAATGTCAAAAGTCAAAGCCAAGGTCATTTGAAAGACAAAGTCAATTCTGAGATCTGCAGGATAAAATGGAAAATGGAGGATTAGAGGTTAAGACTTTTGGAAGAGTCTTTTCCTTGTGCTTCTCTTATGAAAGCGAGTGTAGAGTGGACAATCTCCAAATGCTGGTGAGAATTAATGCTAACACAGTCATCTGGGAGAGGAGGGGCAGCTGAGCCCAGACCCCCAGGTTGTGAAGGCTGAGGTAAAGAAGAGAGTGTACAGTACACAGTGTACAGTATAGAAACGCTGAGAGAGGAAGCAAAAGAGAAAATCTTCATATCTGCATTTCTAAGGGGCTGATATGCAATATTTATACAAATTTTATTCACGTGTTGTTGGAAAAATGGTCAGTATCTGTCATGTGTGAATAACTCAGAATAAATTCCAAGAGGATACAGGAGAACACAGAGGAGAAACAGTGTGGGAACAAAAACCAAGCCAGGGAAACTAGATTTCAAAGCGGAAGAATAACCACAGAAGGTTAGGCAGACTTACTGTTGATCTTGGAGATCTTCCAGACTTTATCAGGAACAGTTTGTTTGTGGATTTCAAATTTGAAAGGATCTGTGTTTGGGTGAAGATCCTTATCCGACGCTCCCAAGATGACTACGCTGAGGTTTTTGGCGTCATCGCAGACCTCTGCTACCGTAGGGTAAATGAAGGGCGCGTTGTCATTGACATCTTCCAGGGTTATCAGCAAAGTCCCAGTGCCAGTAGCAGGAGGGTTGCCTACAGGGAAAGGGGGGAGATATTAGTGCAGGAGGCGCAGAGTAGCAGGAGCTGTCCATGGTACCTTTTCCTAATGTGCTGGATGCCTTTACTGCCGTCCGGGTTTCAAACGGATCCAAGTTCAGTGATTTAAAAAGCCTTTAGTACCATTTCTAGGTCCATCCATGTTGCTGCAAATGGCATTATTTCATTCTTTTTTGTTTGTGGCTGAGAAATATTCCACTGTGTATATATACCACATCTTCATTCATTCATCTGTCGAGAGACATTTAGGTTGTTTCCATGTCTTGGCTATTGTGAATGGTGCTGCAATGAACATTGGGGTGCATGTATCTTTTTGAATTATGGTTTTCTCTGGATATATGTCCAGGAGTAATACTGCATTTAGATTATCATACTAAGTGAAGTACGCCAGACAGAGAAAGAAAAATATCCTATGATATCACTTATACGTAGAATCCAAAAAAAAAAAAAAAAAAAAAAAAAAAAAAAAGCCTTTTATTGGGAATTCCCACACGGCTCAGCAGTAATGAAACTGACTAGTATCCATGAGGGCTCCCTGGGCTTGCTCAGCGGGTTAAGGATCTTGTGTTGCTGTGAGCTGTGGTGTAGGTCACAGACTCGGCTCAGGTCTGGTGTTGCTGTGGCTGGCAGCTGTAGCTCCGATTCAACCCCTAGCCTGGGACCTTCCATGTGCCACAGGTATGGCCCTAAAAAGGCACACACATGTAAAAAAGCCATTTATCATATGTAAGATTTCTGACTAAAGTTCTTCAGGCTTCACCTTTAGAATGCTAAGCTTTAAATACACGAGTTATAGCCACATATTGAAAGTCGCTCCAAGAATGTTCTTGTTTATGGAATTAAACCTTCCACTAAATAGCCAACTATTTGCATGTTGGTGATGCTGGGAGGCTGGAGAGTCCCTGAGAAAAGACCTCGTTCCATATGGAATAGCTCTCTACTGACTGCGAGGCTAAGACGGGAAGACCTACTCCAGGGTTTTCTTTTGCGGATGATGAAGGGCCTGGGATGGCTGATGATGTCCCTGGGGGGTGGCACGGCTGGCCTGGAGCACGGGACAGATTCAGAAAGGCGGGTTATTATTATTTTATTATTTTTTAACAATAAAGTTTTATTACTTTATTTACATGGTGCTTTTGCAAGGCGCTGTAGTATGGACTAGAAAACTTGGAATGACTCCTGAAGAAATCTTGGAATGACACATGAAGGATGGCAGGAAAAGTCAGTACGAGGCAGGATGCTTTCCTGAATTGTTTTTAACCAGTGTATCAAACATCAGGAATGAGTTCAAGTTAAAATTCACAGGAGATAGTTACCAAAGGGGAAATGGTGGGGGATGGATAAATTAGGAGGTTCAGATTAAAATATACACATTATTGTGTATATAATAGATAACCAGCTATATATAACATATGTAACAGATAACCTTCTGTATAGAGCAGGGAACTATACTCAGTATCTTGTAATACCCTATAATAAAAATATCTAGAAAAGAATAAGTGAATCATTGCTGTATACTAAAACAAACACAACATTGTAATTCAACTATATTTCAATAAAAATTTAAAAAAATCCTCAATAGAGATAAAATTAATGTTCTCATCAAACACAAACACAACAATTCTCTGCAAAAAAAATTAAGGCAAATTAGTTATGAGAAATGAAATCACTGACTCCTGAAGCAGTTGAAGCAAACCATCATATAATCCTTGGGACTTACTTCTTTTTCTTTTTTCTTTTTATGACCACACCTGTAGCATACGGAAGTTCCCAAGCTAGGGGTCAAATCAGAGCTGCAGCTGCCAGCCTACGCCAGTCATGGCAGCGTTGGAACTGAGCTGAATGGGTGAATTACACCACAGCTCATGGCAATGCTGGATCCTTAACCCACTGAGAGAGGCCAGGGATTGAACCCACATCCTCAGAGAGACAACATTGGGTCCTTAATCTGCTGAACCACAATGGGAACTCCCTTTAGGCCTTATTTTCAAGGCCTTATTTTTTCAGTATTTCAGCCACTTCCTGAAATGTTTTTCATTTTTAGGGAATGTTATTTTAAGATGTCCTTATAATCACCTATGCGATAAAATCTTTCACTTAAAGAAAAGGGTGTTTAATCTTAATGAGACTTAGTGTGTCTTTATTTAATTTCCTCTACATTCTTTTTTAATCATCTATGCATTAGAGGTTTTGCTCTCGGGAAAAACCATTCATTAATAGTTTCTAATTTTCTGAGAGAAAAGTTCGAGCCAAATTTGCAAGCCACACATAGTAAATGCATGGATTTGCTTTGTTCCAAAAGGGATTTGATGTGCCTCTGAAATGATGGTATTCTAATCTTGAATACTAGGACTAAGCTAATGTCTGGCTCTCCCCTCCTCCTGCCCTGCCCCATCTTGTCTGCACTTACCCAGATTTCCAAGCTTAATTTTATTTTATCTGGTATTACATTTATTTCTTGAAATGCTCCTTAAGTTTAAAGTTGTGAACCACATGCCGGTTGAAAGAGGGGTGAGTGTCTGAGCTCAGAGTACAGGTGCCAAGGGCAAGGGCAGCAAGATCTGATAGAGCCCTTTGTAGATTCATGCAGTTTGTTAGTCACAGAGACACTGAAAGAGTGAGTAGGCAGAGGTGGCCCTTGTGCAGACGATGCCAAAATGAATGAATGAAGGGATGTCCTGTTGCTGGGCAGCCAAACTCAAGCTGCTTTTCAGCAGTTTTATAGCTGGCTGCAGCCAAATAGGGTGGGCAGGAAGCCTGGGCCCTTTTCAGAAGCAGGAGGGCGATGAGACATTGTCTGTGCCAGCCTCCCAGAGGACAACAGGAGGTGTGCAGGGAATGGACTGTCACTGTGCCTCACCAGCCTCAGTGCCAGGAGGCTCCCAAGAGTTCTGTCAACGTTCGAACTGTCTGTGGCTATGGCCTTCCCTCCTGGCCCTTGTGGACGTGCTGTCATCAGGCACCACTGGGCAGCTGTGTGTACAGCATGGCGCACAGAAGGATGGCCCGAGGACGAGGCTGGAGATGGCAGTTTGGCTGGGGATAGTGACCTTGACTGTCAGACTGGTTGTTTGCACCGATTCTCCAGACTCACAAAGCCACCAGAGGTTTCCAGAAAGGCAGTGGAACCATCTGATCTGATGGATTTGTAGAAACACATAATGGTATGGACAGAAGATGCTGGGCACTGGCAGCAAGAAGACCAGCAAAAGACTGAGTCACAACGGGCAGTTTGAACAGGAAAGGAATGTCTTTTTGGGTGATGATGCACTCAGACAAGGCTGCCGGAAGAAAAGCAGAAGGTTGTGGGGAGAAGGAAGACGACCAACAGAGCTTCGAATGAACTGAGCTTTCATGGTACTAAAAGCCCCTCAAATCAGTGCATTCCCAAGAAGAGCTTGGGAGAAATGCCAGAGCCAAATTAGGGATTGGGGAGCTGTCAACAAAGATGCTTTCAAAACCTTTCTAGCAAATTACGTTCCTCAAAAACTGAAAGTGCAGAATGACAGAGGAGTGGGGACCTAGGAAACCCCTAAAAGCAGATTCACAAAACAGAAACAGACTCCAAGATTTTGAAACCAAACTTAAGGTCACCAAAGGGGGAATGTGGGGAGGAATAAATTAGGAGGTTAGGATGAATATACACATACCATCATATATAAAATAGCTAAGTTCACAAGGAATTACTGTAGAGCACAGGGAAAACTACTCAATGCTGTGCAAAAAGCACTGTTCTATTTACTATATAACCACAGTGTCTGAAAAGGAATGGATATGTGTGTACATATAATTGATTCACTTTGCTCTACACCTGAAACTAACGCAACACTGTAAGTCAACCTACCCTAATACTTTTCTTTAATTTAAAGAGCAGGAGGTAGTTTACAGAAGATGTGGGGGAGGTGAGTTGGAGAAGGAGGCAGCGATCAGGAGGATCAGGAGTAAAGGGAGGTTATGGGATTTTACAAGGAGAATGTTACTGGTGAATTTTGGGGGGAGTGTTTTCCATTATTAGGGAAGACACTAGCTTGAAGGAAGCTATTCATGGATTCATGACGCTATGAGAACTCTGTAGTGGGGCTGGTGGAAATTTTAATAGATCAACACCCAAAGATGGTTCCAGAGTAAACATTCAAATAAGACTCTGCTAAAAAAGGAACATAAGCGTAATTAATTGTCAGAAGGATGGCTATTTCTAAGAGTTCTTGTTTTAGCCCAGGAACTCAAAGGAAATGCATAATTACTTTGAAGTTGGTCTTTCACTGTCAGCTTTAGTCATTTGGTTGAACTAGTTGAATATCTCAGAGGAATCCATTACATATATATATATATATTTTTTTCACTCTGAATATACTATGAAGTCATTTGGTGGAATGGATGAGAAGGCATTATAAGTATTTGAAATATGGCCATAAGAATCGGCCTTTTGTGAACTTAATTACACTACTGTCTTCAATTTCCCATGTGTCATTCCCAGGCCAGGCTGGTGATGTCTTTTTCTGAAGTCAAGTCAAGTGTGCTTGTTTTCTTTTTTTTTTCATTGAGAAAGTGAAGACTGGATTCTCAAGATCCCCAGGGAAAGCCTCTCCCAGTTAATGCACAGGGGAAACATCACTATCCAAAATTGAAATGTAATTCAAAATGTAATGGTTCTTCATAAGCCCTTTTGGCTCCAATAGTTCTGGGGCCCCAGGAAATACTGAACCTTCTAAGTGTTCTCCGCACTCAGCCAAAACCCCTCACCCTCCTCTCCCTCTTTCCATCGGCAACCCCCAGCAGCCAAGGGGCCACTCTGCATGACCAGACATCAGAACCAAAGCACCACTGGAATTCACCCCTCTCTGTGGATTTTTTTTTTCTTTCTCTTGGCTGTGTCTGAGGCATGTGGAAATTCCTGGGACAGGGATTGAACCTGAGCCACAGCAGCCCCCCAAGCCACTGCAGTGACAACACCGGATCTTTAACCCACTGAGCCACCAGGGAGCTTCCCTTTGTGGATTTTCTATTACAATAGGCAAAAAGCCTCAATTTGAGCAAAACTTGCAGGATGTGGAGCTGGATGCACTTCCTCTTCCTGGCAGCTCCTCAGCAGAGCCCACAGCCACAGTAGGAATGAGAGGAAGTCCTAACCTGTGGAGGCATTGCCCGTGTCTGCAAGGGCTTCTGTCTTTAAAACATCAGGAGATGCAAGGGCCCCTGAGAGAGGAACTGTCTCTGTCAGTGGGTCTTAAATTGAATGGGAGGTGGGTTCCCCTTTGGGAATGTGATGAAGGTCATGGTTCTGCCTCCAAGGAAACACACTTCCATTCACACTGAGGGGTCTGCCGTCACCGGAAGTACAGCCTGGGCTCTGGGCAAGGCCAGAGCTGTGGACCTGTGGCATCTTGGGTTTAGGTGTTGCGAGGCGGATGCCTAGAGAGGTTGAGGAAGGGCTTCATCAATCTCAGGCCTCTTTCTCTAGAGCATGTGTTAACCTTTGCTTCCTCTGTCCGAATTTGCACGGTGCAGCTTGATTCTTCTGGGCTCTCATTACAACCACAAAAGCAAACTAAAATTCCTACATCATGGTTTGGGGTTATTATCAGCATTATTATTATTTTTTGTATCTTTTATCTTCTCTACTTTATGGTAAAATATTCATAACATTCACCATTTTAACCATTTTTAAGCGTACCATTCAATGGCATTAAATACATTGGCATTCTGCAACCATCACCAACCCCATCTCGAGAACTTCTTCATCTTCCCCCACCTGAAACTCCCCCTTAAATGACCTCTCTCCCTCTCTTCTCCCCACAGCCTTCACATCTTGGCGGGTCATTCATTTTGCTTTGAGCTCTCATGTTGCCACCCAATGGCTTGACGTGGTCATCACTTTCTTTCCAGGATCTGAATGCCTGAATTTGTTCCAACGAGATGACTGTGCTTTAAGACCACAGAGCTGCTCTGACGTCATGAAGCTGGTGCCCTGGACCACTGCCTGTTCCCATTTCTGGCTTCATCATTCTTCCTGAGCACTCACAGCTTACAGTACCTCACACATCACATGATCACGAAAGGACCAAATTGATCTGCTGCTTGATTTTGAACCGAGACAATTTAAGCTGCATTTTTCCACTTGGGTGGTAATAACTTCCTTGTGAGACGGTCAAGTGGGTGTCTTGTCCTCAACACCAGCTGGCCTGGCCAAACCCTCGGTCTGCTGGTTCGGTATTTGACGCTTGGACTTTTGTGTTTAGTGGGGGCAGAGCTGTGCATTTTCTAAGAGAAGCAAGATCCCATAACTAAGGAAGGTGAGGCTTTATGGAGAGAAAATGAATACCTGCTATTATATTAGCCAGAGTAGGAAAAGTCCAAGCAAAGCAGATAGGTCGCTGTTTTGAGCCTGTGGGGTTCTACCGTCTAGTTTTCCTCCAGAAGCAGAAACTGGGGCTCAGCAAGGTTAACTCGTCCAAGGCACTGTAGCATTGCTGTGTCACCTGTTTGCAGGCTGTGGCCCAGGAGACATAGTGTTCCCATGCTGTGTGCGCTCTGGGTGCTCCAGAAAGGGAGTGGAATGATTGCTGGTCAAGCACATCCACCATCTGTGTCAGGCTGCAGCGCACAAAGCTCAGGTACTTTGGCGCTTGTGGCTGGCACGAAGCGTTGGTAGAAAGGGTAAAGAATGATCTCCAAGCTTTCATTACTTAAATGACCAACAATATACTGCTTTTTGTGGAGTGCAGGTAGGGCTAAGCCCTGTACCCAAGGAAATGTGTCACACCAGATCCCCTGACACTGCTTTGATGTTGTCAGTGGATGGAATGAGAAGCAGGGCCGGTTTTTTATTTTTCATTTTATTTATTTAGTTATTGTTTAGGGCAGCGCTCACAGCATAGGGAAGTTCCCAGGCTAGGGGTTGAATGGGAGCTATGGCTGCCGGCCTACACCACAGCCACGGCAACATGGGATCTGAGCTGCGTCTGCAACTGACACCACAGCTCAAGGCAATGCCAGATCCTCAACCCACTGAGTCAGGCCAGGGATGGAACTCATATCCTCATAGATCCTAGTTGGGTTCATTACTGCTGAGCCACAACGGGAACTCCCTGGGCCGGTTTTTTAAACTTTATTTTTTAATTTTAATTTTTTTAAAATTTAAAATCATAGGAATGTTATTTTATTCAGAACCCTGATAAAACAGGATTTCTGCTTTGCCAAAAAACACTGAGATTTTCTGATAGGTTCCATTATTCATACACATATGATGGGTATATGTGTGTGTGTGTGTGTGTGTGCATATGTGTATATACATTTATATATATCTTGATGTGTATAATATCTATATATATATCTATATCTTGTCAGTAAGAGACAAAAACAGTGTGATCCTCATTAAAAAATAAAAATGATTAGGAAAAAGATTAGAAAGAAACATACCAAATTCTAAATAGCGATTATCTCTCCAGGTAATTAACATTAAACTAATACTTTTTTCTATTTCTTTTATAATAGCCATGCTTACTAAAATAACCAGAAACAGAAATGTAGACTCAAAAGTTATACAGGGATTTAAAAATTTTTTCCAATTCTACTTTCTCTTCTTTATTTTTACAATGAATTTACAGAGTTATAAAACTACCACCACTACCTAATTTTAGAATATTTCTATCACCCCAAAAGAAAACTGGGCCCCTTTTCCACTAACTCTTCATTCATACCTCCTTCCAGTCCCAGGCAACCACTAATCTACTTTCTTTATAGATGTGGGTTTTCTGGACTTTTCTATAAATGGCATCATATAATATATGGCCTTTTGTGTCTGGCTTCTTTCACTGAGCATAATGTTTTTGAGGTTCATCCTTGTTATAGCAAGTACTTCATTCCTTTTTTATAGCTGAATACTATTCCATCCCATTGACTGACCATGTTTTGTCTCCTCATTACTATTGAATGGACATTTGGGTTTAGTTCCTACTTTTTGTCTGCTATGAGTGATGCTGCTATGAAATCTGCATTCAAGGGACCCGATTTTCACATGCACTGATGTCCCTAGATGAGTGAGAAAGGACTCGCAGTGCAGCTCCTCAAGAGAGTCTCCTTGGAAGAACAGGGCCCCTGGCCTTGCCACAGTTGGTTGGGTGGCTTCATATGCAGAGAAGAACTTTCGGAAGCTAGCTCTGAGAAGTACAGGACGGTAGTATATGTTTCCCGTTGCTGAGCCTGGAGGGGTACAGCACTGGATGCAGGAGGAAAGGGGAAGAGGAACAGACAGGAAGCTCATTTCTGAGCTCCATGGTCTCTGAGCATCAGGACTATTCTCTGTCATTGCCCTGTTTTAATGGGTATCTGGGAGAGTGTTTTGTTTTTTGTGATGAAGGGAAATGCAGTTGATTGTAAAGTGCCATACAGAGAGAACAGGTGGCTCATGTTCAAAACCCCCAAACTCCCTTGGTAGAGGTTGATTTTTATTAAATTATTTTAGGATGATGTGAAAAAGCTAAGGATGTATTGCTCTTTCCATACATGCCATCATATATGTTTATATTTCCATAGGTTTCCTTCTATTCTGAGCATGGTCCATGGGCTTCCCTTAACCCACCTAGGGGAGAAACACAGGTGTGTGTGGGGTGGGGTCTGTGGAACCCGGGGCTCAGAGCAAGGAGCCCACGCCAGGGACAAGGAAGGAGACCTCAGCTGGGTGTCTCAAGAAAGCTTGACGCCAGAATTCTGGGAGGAAAATCAGAAGATGGGCCGGTTAATAAGGAACTGCAGTTCCAATGTGGCCCCTGAATGAAGGCTAGGCATGCCTGCTAGATTTCGAGGCTTGCTTTTATTTATTTATTTATATTTTTTGCTTTTTTTTTTTTTTTTTTTTTTTTTTTTTTTTTTTTTTTTTAGGGCTGTACCTGTTTCCCAGGATAGGGGTCGAAGGATCGGAGCTACAGCTGCTGGCCTATGCCATAGCCACAGCCACAACAAGGTGGGATCTGAGCCGCATTTGCAACCTACACCACAGCCCATGGCATCCCTGACTCACTAAGCGAGGCCGGGGATCGAACCCGCATCCTCAAGGATACTAGTCAGATTTATTTCTGCCTCGCCATGAAGGGAACTCCGTGAGGCTTGCTTTTAGGGGCAAGAGGCATGACATTCCCTCTGCTTTTCTGCATATCCCTTGAATCTTTGCTAAGTGGCTGTGAGCAAATAAATCCAGATTTTTATTTCATGCAAACAGGACTCCAAGCTACCGTAACCTTTGCTCTGCAGTGGGAGTTGCCAGGGTTCTCCTTTGAATGGTTCTTCTTTGTGTTGTTTCATGCATCCTGTGTTGTATTTACTATGACTTGGCAGGATCAATATTTTACAGACCCCCTCACCATTTTTTTGGCACGTGTCTCATAAGTCCAGAATTTTTTTTTTTAATTCATAAGCATTTTTATTGCTTTGTTAATAGAGATCTTGCCATTTTACATTTTGAAAACATTTCATGGTAAACTAAATAAACCTGGTAGAAAGCAGATTTGCAAAACGCAGTGCCAGGCTTCCATGTAAAATATGGGATGTGGAAATGAGGCGATTGTTCACATAATTCAGACTCAAAAATTCTTCTGGAGGAGAAATAATCTGGAACCTGAACTCTTTTGAAAAAATTCCATCTTTTGGCTTTTTTGTTTCCTTTTTATAGACTTTAGAGGAAAGGCAAAAATAGGGGAAGAGTTGATTCTGAGGCTGTGTTTAAACATGACAGTTTCATTGGATTCATTCAGCCAATAATCATTTACTGGGACTCTGCCCTGTGCCTGGCTGGATATCTCACAAAAGGGTGCCTGCTCTGGAAAGGCTAACATATGTGGCAGGAGCAGATATGTAAACAGATTCAGGACAGCGCTGTAAGTGCAGGAAGAGACGTGGGGATAAAATGCCATGGGGACTTGGGGCACGGAATAATGAGCTGTCTGAGGCTACATTAGAAGGCTTCACGAAGAGAGGGCTAGAAATGAGAATTCTTGGTGTATTCTCAACCTAGAAGGTTGTTTTAGGAGGCAGAAATAGTGTGACTGCTTTGTGGGAAGAAGTTCATAGACTTTTAAGGAGATGATGATGGCTTTGATAAAAGCAGGGGATGCTGGAGGCAGGGAAATGGGGGGGGGGGACTTGAGTGAGGAGAGGGGCACGGAAGACCAGCTGGGATGCCCGTGTAGTAAAGGGGACTTCCACTGAGGGCTTAGGGGAGGGCAATTAGGCAGGGGCTGGATTCAGCAGGCAGAACAGCCTGTGTGAACTGGATTGGGAGTGGTGGGGTGGGAGCATCAGGGGAGACGGGTTCTAGCTTGGGGACCGAGTAGGCGGTGATGCTATTTATTACTCAAGATGGGGAGGAGGGCATTCAGAAGTGGACCAGCTAAGAGACGCCTTGGCAGGATGAACCGAGCTGGCATAGATGGGCACTGCAGGCAGTATTTTCATGCCCAAATTAATTTTTTTTCCCAATGAATGTTTGACAACATTATGTTTAAGATGATTGATTTGGCCGGTCAGTGTGGAAATGTCCTGCTGTCAGGTGGATGAAAGTCGGCTTAGGTCTCCCCAGATAGAAACAAGCTCTATGAATTGATGGTCTTGATGAAGGCAGCATTTTCCGGTTACTTTTCTGATTTAGAGCCCTACTCTGAGTGGAGGGCTCTGTGGCCCACCCCTACTCTAGAAAAATGCTGAGACCACCAGCAAAGTGGACACCAGATGGCATTTATTGTTGGCTGCAGATGCTCGTGATTTAATAATAAGTTGAGGAAAATCAGTCCATAATTCAGCTCAAGTCTGTTGACTTCAATATTTATTAGGTGTCTACGAGACACTGGAAATTTCGTGTTCATGATGTCCAGCCCTTGTTAACAACTCAGCAGGGCAGATGGCATTATCTTGGCTCTGCAGGTGGGGAGACAGGCTGAAAGGACATGCCTCATGCTGCTGGTGGCACCGGTGAGCTGGGGAGCTGGCTCATTTTGGGGACACATGAGTACCAGGCCCCCACTCTCTATGCAGTGTACATACTGCCTACAAATGGCTCTGATCAAAACCTTTCTATCACCAGATCTCAAGAGTTCTTTTATTGGGCCATTTTGTCAGTGACAAAATTCTGGCTGCTATTTTCAATGTGATTGATATTTTGCTGGTCCTTTAAATAACAAGGAATGATGGTTGGGTCTTCCATTTATTTTTCTTCCTCCATTACTATAACAGCTGAGGTAAGGGGTGTTAAACTGGCTTAATTGGGTTGCCATCATAACTAATGGCTTGATTTTATCCAAACTAGCATCTTTTAAGTAGAATTAATCTAAATAATCTTACTATAACCCTCATGCAGTCTTAGTTGGTCAATAAAAAGAGAAAGATGATACATTGATGCATCTTTTTGAACTTCAGATCCCCACTTAGCCTCAGTTTGGGGGCTGTTGTTATCCAGTAGTTCAGGAGTTATTTCACTTATGGGGACAAATAACTTTTTTTTCCCTTCTCATCAATCTAAAAGTACTTTGCACAATATTTCAATTTTGAATGAGCTGGTGTTATGAGAACATCTATTACATAGGAGACTGAGGGAAAAGACAGGTTGGGACATGATATATCTTAGCCTAGGAAAAATCATTATCTTCATCTATTCCATTTTAATTTTACAGCTGTTTTTCTTGCTTCTCTCTCTGTATTTTCTTCATAACTCACATCTCATTTTTCACAGACAGTCTTCAACATACTTTATACAAGTTGCTAAGTCATGAAAACATGCTGCCGAATTTGGCAATAATTGGGCTTGTTTTTATATTATCATTCCCTTCTTCTTTTAAATGAAAATAGATGGGGATATGACACTTTTGATAACCACATAAAGACTTAATATGGACGCTCAACAGTAGTACCTGTTTCCTGTTTCAAATTATTTCATATGCATTGAGCCTTAGGAAGAATAAAAAAGGGATAATATTTTTTTCTTTTTTCTTTAATCTCTGCATGGGCATGGGTGCTGGAAGGAAGGACATATGAACATCTTGAAGCAAAATATTTGTCTTTGACATCTGGAGTCACAATTCAGATCTTCTCTGAGGGCATAAGGGCCATTCAATAACAATCGTGGAACACTGAACCCTGTACAATTTCAGAACAGAAGAGGAGTGAAAGATGAGGTTATAGGTGAGAAGGAGGCAGGAGATCAGCCTGATAGAATCCTGAGGAAAAGGCAATAAGCCAGAAGGCAGCAGCTAGCTTGGCCTTTCCTGCCCACGACAATTCCCAGTGGGATTCCAGAACTCTTAGGAGAAATTGCTTGTGACAGTTTTCAGCCCACATAAGACACTGAGACTAACATTTGACCTTTCTGATGATTACCTGAGCAGGAGTGATAACCACACTGGGATTTGGCCCGTGCTAATTGCTGCTGCTTTGCCCCACTGTCAGCACATCCCCAAAGGGATTCCATCTGATTGCATTCCCGAAAGTTCTCTTTCCACCTTGCTAGTTTCCTTAACAGTTATTAGTTTTCCCCCCTTTCTTAAGACAGACCAGCAATTCCATGCTGAAGTCTTTCATAAAGGAGTTCCTTTACTCTGAAGGCACTGTCTTAAACTTTTCAGAAAATCTGGACCACGAAAGGTAAATGATGATATTCACCTCTAAAGATAAAATGCTTGCCAATATGAAAGGTCACACTTTATTAATCTATAGGAATAAAGGCTTTATGCTTCTAATCATTTAAACACAGCCAGGTCTGCTTTAGCCAAACAAAGGTATTTCAGTTATAATAAAACCATGTTGTCAGGAATGTATAGCTCATTAAAATTGATAATAGTTCACGAAAAGTGCTTTATACATCCTTGAGTGTTCTGAGTTACAATCCACCTTCTACCTATAGGGAGTGACTTTTCCTCCCCAAATCATCTATAACCTAGGCATTATCAATGTTATTAGGAAGCATGATTCTAGAATCTGTATAGACTCACTTTGGGGTCCCAAGAAAAGAGCCCAAAGGGTTTTAAAATTTTTTTTAATTTAAATTTTTAAAAAATTTTTTAGCAAAGAGTTTTTAATTCCTATTAACTTCAGAACAGATTTCCAGCCCTGCTTCTAACTATCTTTTGACGTTCTGATCTCACATTTTCTAGTCTCCAGTCTCTTTTGGTGCTGCCTGACCATCATTCTGAGCTGAATAAGTCAACTGTGTACAGGAGGGGAGATGGTGTCACTTCTGCTTTTTGCAAATTGTTATGGGGACTGTGGAGGGAATGCTTTGCTGTGTTCTCTCTGCAGACGTGCTGTCACTCACCTTTCCAGGTAGTGCTGGCCTCCAGCAGTCGGGGACGGTCCTTTCTTAGAATAACAAGATGCTGAGAATCTAAATCTAGGGTAAACAGGTCTTTAGGGAATATATGGATGGTTACAGCCTCCCGGGGAAGGCATAATGGACCAGGGCCCCGCTCTTTGTGTTGTCATATATATTTTTGTTACGTTTTATTGAAGTAGAGAAATTTCCATGTTTCCATAAATATACAGGTTGAAGAATTTTCATAATCTGAACACACTCACGTAGTTAGTCTACTACACACAAGATCAAGAAACCCCTCCACAAGGTAATCCTGAAGCAAGATTAGTTTCGCCTGGGTTTGACCTCTGTGCGAATGGAATCATCAGTATGTCACTTTCTGATTCAGCCCTTCTTTGGCTTGAGGTTGTTTGCAAGATTCATCCACGTTGTGGGAGTAGCTTCAGATCACTCATTCTCAACACCGTATAGACTCACCGGTGTGACTGGACCACCATTTACTGATTCTGTTTTTGTTGGGCATTTGGATAGTTTCCAGTTGTGAGCTCTCATGGAGCGTGCTGTTATTAACATTCTGGTTGGTGAGTTTTGGTGAACAGATACACACATTTCTGTCGGGTGCACACGAGGCATGTAATTCCTGGATCATAGGGGATACATGTGTTCAGCCTTAGTTGATACTAGCGGTTTCCAAAGCGGGTGTAGCGGTTTACACTTTTCCCAGCTGGAGATGAGAGTTTCAGCGAGTTCACATCCTTGCCAGCACTGGGCATTTTCCATCTTTTCAGTTTAGTCATTTTGCTGGTATGTTGCGTATTGAGTTTCATTGTATTTCCTTGATTTATTTGTATTTTAATTTGTATTTGGATAAGTTAATTTTATTTCCTTCTCTTCTGCGTGGTGACTCCCCAAGAAAAAAAACTTCTTACCTCTGTTTCAGTCCCACGTTGCCACTGGGACATCATCTCAATATCCACCCCATGAAGACACCATGGGAACAAACCTTTGAAACCAGTTTCAGTTCTGTTAATGGAATAAGCGTTGCTGGTTTCTGACTAGAAATCTTAGTAGCACCTTTCTCTATTTCACGTTGAGTATGTGTTTTTTTCACACTTTTTGCCATCCAGACGTTTTCTAGATTCATCTTTTTCCAGTTTGTTTCTGTTGCCACCAGGCATACCCTGATCCCTTCAACTGAGACACCTGCTATGGCTTTCAACATATTTCCCAGCTCTAGACTCACTCTACCTGAACGAATCTGACTGCTTCTCATACCCTGATTTCTGCCATGGTTTCTTTTTCTTTTTCTTTTTTTTTTTTGTCCTTTTAGGGCTGAACCTGCAGCATTTGGAGGGTCCCAGGCTAGGGGTCTAATCAGAGCTGTAGCTGCTGGCCTATGACACAGCCACAGCCACGCCAGATCAGAGCCGTGTCTGCGACCTACACCACAGCTCACGGCAACACCGGTTCTTTAACCCACTGAGCAAGGCCAGGGATTGAACCCGCAACCTCACGGTTCCTAGTCAGATTTGTTTCCGCTGCACCACAACAGAAACTCCAGTTTCTTTTTTTTATTTAATTTTATCTTTATTAAAGTATAGTTGATTTACAGTTCGTGTCAATTTCTGCTGTACGGCACAGTAACCCAATCATACAAATATATATTCTTCTCATACTATCTTTGATCATGTTCTATCCCAAGAGATTGGATATAATTCCCTGTGCTGTACAGTTGGACCTCATTGCTTATCCATTCTAAACGTAATCATTTGCATCTACCTGCCACAGCTTTCTCATGCCCCCATGCCTCATGGTAATCTGATGGATTTTCTACACTGCCAGGGGAGCTATCTTTTGAAAGCACAAGGTTTATTCTGGAGGAGTTTGATAATCAAATCAAACTCCTGGGCAGAGCCCATGCAGCACTTCATCGTCTATCTTATGAGCTGTGTCTCAGATACATGAGGGCCTCCTTTAAGTCAGGCGCCGTGATAGGAGCTGGGCATTCAACGCAAGACCGAGGTCCCTTTTCTTTGCACATACGAAGCCTCCAGTAATGCTGACCAACACTTCTGTGTCTCATATAACCCATCCTTACTTTTTCGCAGCTTATCCTTTTTCTCTTGGTTTGGAGATCCCCTCAACCAAGAAGCTCCCCGTGACCACCGCTGAGGCTGCATGAGGGCCTCTTCTGGGCTTAGTTCCATTAGGGCAGTTGTGACATTCTACTGCCATCTTCTGTTTACTAGCCTACCTCACCAAATAATTCATTAGCTCACTGAGCACAAGGACAATACCTTACTCATCTTTGTCTCCAGGACCAAGCGCTGTGTCTGGTTCAGCTCTCTGATAGTGAAGGTCCACGTGTTATTTCATCATGTCAATTTCCTCCCCAAGAGCTCATGAGATCCTTGGGGTGTCTGTTCCATCAGATGACTTATCTGGATTTTGAGAGGTTCTGAAGATATGTCTTTTCCATATATATCCAAAAAGATTTCGACATATTTACTCTTTCCTTTTCTTACTTTCATGCCACACCCCCTTTAAAATTTTTTGTTTTTGTCTTTTAGTCTTTTTAGGGCCGCACCTGTGGCATATGGAGGTTCCCAGGCTAGGGGTATAACTGGAGCTGTTGCCACCGGCCTAGCCAGAGCCATAGCAGTTCTGGATCTGAGCTGCATCTGATACCTACACCACAGCTCACGGCAACGCCGGATCCTTAACCCACTGAGTGAGGCCAGGGATCAAACCCGAAACCTCATGGTTCCTAGTAGGATTTGTTTCTGCTGTGCCACAATGGGAAGTCCCCATTTTTATTTTAATTCTTCTGCTCTACGCTCTCAGGCACTTCCACCTCCTGACCCTTCCACTTATCCAAATCCTCCTAGTCTTTCAAGGCCAGACTCCAAGGGTGACTTCATTGTGAAGCCCACATAGACCACTCCCTTTATGGCCACATGCTCTCTTACTTGGTTTGTGTGTAAGTACCCAGCCTCTGAGAATTCTTAGTTCAACCATTATTGAGTACAGTGAGGGCATATATCAGGAACTCTATAAATATTCATCTTTTATTTCTAGGGCTACACTCGAGGCATATGGAGGTCCCTGGGCTAGGGGTCGAATCAGAGCTGTAGCTGCCGGCCACAGCCACAGCCACAGCAACATCAGATCTGAGCCACGTCTGTGAGCTATACCACAGCTCACGGCAATGCTGGATCCTTAACCCACTGAGCAAGGCCAGGGATCAAACATGCATCCTCATGGATGCTAGTCAGATTCGCTTCCGCCGAGCCATGATGGGAATGCCTAACTATTCATCTTGATGTATATATAGGACTCAAAACTGAATCTTCAGCTGTGAAAAGCTGGCTTTTAGGAATGACAGGGAGAGGAAAATTTCTTGTGTGATGGACATATTAGACATCTCCGCTTACCATACCCCCAAACCAACTCTGATCCCTGCATTTCAGCCACTGGCAAATCCTGTTAGCTTTGTATCTGAAATACATAGAACATTTCCAGAATCTTATGAATGGTCCAAGCCACCACCTTTCCTAATTGTCATCAGTCTCCTAAGAGAACTTTTCCTACTTTTGCCCTCGTCCCCCATGTCTCATCTCCACAGAGCAGCAGAATGATCAGGGCACTGGGAACCCTACCCAGAACTTGCCGATGGCCTCCTATTCCACACAAAGCAGAAGCCGAAGGCCGAAGCGGGGACCATGTGACCCTACTCAATCCACCTCCCCATTTCCTCCACGGACCACCACCCTCTCTGCTCCAGCCCCACAGCCTCCTTGCTCTGCCCTTTAGCTAAGTAGCTTCAAGGGTCCCGTCCCCACTTCATGATTTACTCACATGTCACTTCATCAGTGAGCCTCTTGGGGCTGTCTAGCTAAAACTGTTAGCTCCCTCATTTGCTACTTCTCTTCCCTGTTTTCCTGTTTCATACATAAATCACATGATTCCCTTCTTTCCACAAAGTATATTCCACGTTGTACTCAATTTCCTTCCTTTTGCTATGAGTGTGTCAGCTGCACAAGGACAGTCATTTTGGTTCGTTCATGACTGTGATACAGAGTCTGAGTCTGAGCCAGAGTCTGGCTTGTGGATGCTGCCTTATTAGCTCCTGAACGGAAAGCAATTGTTTTGTGATTACAAAGCTGCTAGAGGAGGGGATCTCATGTCTTTCCATGGTGTACATCAGAAGAGGCAAAAAGCTGCGGGAACCATTCAGTTGTCGGGGTTGGCTATGTCCTCCGGGACTTTCTTTCCACTCACATTTGGGAAGAGAACCCTCCCGGTCATGCGATCGTGACACCCAGATGACGGACATCGGCGTGGCTTCCTAGCCTTGGCGCCTGCCCGAGATGGAGCAGAGTGAGCTCACTGCTCAAGACCCGGGAATTCTGGGACTTGGGGATTTTACTGACTCATAGGGTGCTCAAGCTTTGCTTTCTTGGACCCCACACATTTACATCCCTCCCAAGAGCACCTCTAAGTATACCAGAAGAAATGCAAAAATGTACAAATATATTGATAAGTGAAAAGCATATACTCACTGGCATTTAAAAAATTACTCACCACTGTCGATTGCCAGGAAGAGGGCAGTGTATACGCTGTTGTGGACGAATGGTGACTCGCGGTCCAGCACAGCCATGGTGTCAACAGTCCCATTGATGGGGTTGATATTCAGCCAGCCTGCCGGGTCCTTGTAAATGGAATATCTGAAAGAAAAAAAATCCCCAAACAATGTCAGATTACATTCAAAACAGATTCGAGAAATGTTCGCGGAGTGCTGGGCACAGCTCCCCTGGTAGCTTCCAGATGATTCTTAATACACATCCCAAAACATCATGACAGTGCAGGTGTTCACTGAGAAAGTCATGATTGACCATTAACTCTGGGCCTTCCTGTGTTAAATATTTCCTTTATTTCTCCTGACAAGCCTGGAGGAAGGAGCTCTTCTCTGCCCAGCCCTCATAGAGGCAGAGCTCACAGCCAATCTCTTGAACTCAGGTCTAGTTTTTTGTTTTTTTTCTTTTTTTCTTTTACACCTTGGATGCGTCTTGTGTGCAGACCAGGTGGGAGAAGCACTGTGTTGAAGGTACAGGCAGGGACCTGGATGCTTGGAGGAAGAACTTATCACCTCTAAAGTACGGTTACCCGGGGCTCCTCAGAGAAGATGCAGCACCCGAACTAGGACGTGAAGAATGGGGGGTTATGGTCAGAGGAGGAGAGAGCAGATGTGCCAGGAAGAGAGAAGAATGCGGATGAACATGGGGAAAGAGATATTTATTAGGAAGTTCCGCAAGAGCAAGGATATTTGTTCACGGTCCTGACCTCAGCTCCTAGAACACTGCTTTGCACATGTACGACACTCAAATAGTTGCTGAATGAGTGAATATTTAGGGACGAGAAGGTAGATGTTGTGGTTGGAACTCAGCTTCTCTAGGGGAAACTGAAAGTACATGAACTTGGAGAGGCAGGTTATAAAGAACCTATAAGGGGTTTGGATTCTAGAAGATGGAAAACCATCAAAGAATTAAAAATTTTTCTTCTTCTCCTCCTCCCTCTTCTCCCCATCCTTCTCCTTCTTCTTCTTCTTTTTTATTTTTATTTTTTTAGGGCCTCACCTGTGGCATAAGGTCGTTCCCAGGCTAGGGGTTGAATCAGAGCTGCAGCTGCTGGCCTACGCCCACAGCCAAAGCAACACGGGATCCGAGCTGTATCTGTGACTTACACCAGAGCTCACAGCAATGCTGGATACTTAACCCACTGAGCAAGGCCAGGGATCAAACCTGCATCCTCATGGATATTAGTTGGGTTCGTAACCCACTGAGCCACAACAGGAACTATTCTTACTATTTTTTAGGTTGTTGGAAAAATAATACAAGCTCATTGCAAGAAATTCAAACAATGTAAAGTATGAAATAAAAGTCTTATCGATCAGGAAGCCTCCAGCTGAACTCAACTCAGATTTCCTTGAACTGGGGGGCTTGGGAAATACGGACTGTGCCAGGGACACATTACTGGTACTCCAGCCACTTTTGTATTTGAGCCTGAAAGATGCTTGTGCATGTTTTTCTGCCACCCTCCCCAATGCCTGGAATACACGCCCTTTAAACAGACATGAGAATTATGAGCTCATCAGTCTGATAAAGATGCCTGACGTTGTCCATCTCTGTCTTATACCGCCGGCTTTGGTTCTCAGATGTTTAAAACCAGATTTAACTAACAAGACTGCACATCTCTGAGGGAAGAGTTGGGGGTGGATTGCTCTCCTAGTCTTCCTGGTGGAAACGATATCCCTGTCTTAGTTCCAGGAACCTGTGGATGCAACCTTACCTGTCAAAAACTCTGCAGGTCTAATTGAGTTAAGGATCTTGAGATGGGGTGATGGCATTGGATTATTAGGAGAGGAAGTAGCTAAATGCAATCGCAGGTGTCCTTGTAAGAGGGAAAGAGAGATTTGAGACACACAGAAGAAGAGGAAGCCGTGGGACCTTGGAGGCAGCGACTAGAGGGAGGTAGTTACCAAAGCTGCAAGGGACACAGAAGTGTTCTCCCCTAGAGACCTCAGAGGAACATGGCTCTGCGGACACCTTGATTTTGGCCCAGTGAGACTGATTTTGGACTTCTGGCATCCAGAAGTCCAAATTTCTAGCTGCCACGTTTGTAGTCATTTGTTAGGGTGTTAATAGAAAATTAAGGAATTTAATTGAGTAGATACAACGCCCCCACTTACAGCTGAGGAGACGGAGGGACAAACCACACAGCGACTAAGGTCCTAGAATCAGGATGTGGACCCTGGTGGTTTCACCCCAGAGCCTGTGTTCTGAACCCCCACGTTAGGGCGCTTTCCAGCTAAGTTATTGGTGGGCAGTCAGAAGATACTTCCTGAATGTTGAGAAAAAGTCAGTTCTGAGGATAGAATCAGCGTTCCTCAAAGAGCAATGGGCCCGATCATTCATGTGTCAGTGAGATGAGGTGCTGTCCACCAATGTGTGGTCAGGCAGCCGGGGGGCCCCACGCTTCCTCATCTCTGACGTGGAGGTCATCCCGGACAGCGGCAGTGTGACTGTCGCCCGAGGGAGGCTGTGGTCACTGAAAGGGGGGGTGGCCAGCTGTGTCCTTGGGAAGGGAGCTGAGGAGTAAGAAAACATGGGATGTCCAAGAGGACAGGCATCTGAGCAGCCTCCAGGAGCCTGCTGGTAGCAGCGGGGCCGCCCCATGACAGGCAGCACGCCATCCGTGGTCCCAGCCTGACCGCCAGCTGGGGAGACCCTCCACTGGCTCCCAGCTGTCCCTGCAGCCTCAGTACCAACCTCAGGAAGCCTTTGGGCTTCTGAGAGGCACTGCCAGACCCTCTTACATGGCATCATTATTTTAATTCATAGAGAGGTGCTCTGGTTTATTTCAGTTCCGTGTGAATTTGAGTCACGTGAACAGACCCAAGCACCTCTGTCCACGCTGATCAAACTGAATTTGCATCCTGAAAGTGGATGAGCCAGGCCTGGGACTGCAGAACAACCCCAGGGAGAGGGCTCTGCAAACGCTCCCTAGAAGGCATCGGGTCTGGTCTTCCCTACAACAGCCTTGGGGGCACAGCACCCATTTTATAATAATAGCATCAACACAGCAGCATCTAATGTCCAACTGGGCATTTGCGATGCGCTGGGTGCTGTTCTAAGAGCATCCCTTATCTACTCTGTCAGCCCTCGCGTCAACCCCGTGGGGTGGATAGCATTATTCCCAGTTTACAGATGAGGAAACTAAGAGGATGCTGGATGCCATAGATTGTTTAATTGTCTTAATTTTTTTTACTATTAAACCACACGCTACAGATTTCTTAGTTCTCCCCAAACTCCAGTCATTTTAAACTAACTTGAGTATTAAAAAAAAAAAAAGATCTTAAGTAGGATGTTTTATTTTTAAAAATGTAGCACTTTGACTTTTTGCCAAGGAAAAAGATAAATATTATTCCAGCGCAAAAACAAAACAGCAACACCAAAACCCTGGAGAGAGAAATGCCTTTGTCAAGGTCAACAGCACGTGTACAGCAACACTGGGCTCTGAACCTGCCTGGCGCCAGGACCCTACCTGTAACCTCCACACTAGCCCTGCCCCCTCACACATGTCAGCATCACATGGGAGTTAGAAGCATGGACCAGAGTGAAAAAGACTCGGCTTCTGGCTGTGTGATCTCGGGGAGCTGGTCTCTGATTCCGCTCCTCCCCTGAGAGGTGGGACAATCCTGTGACCCCCAAGGGTGGCTGTCCCAGCAAAGGGAGCCTGACTCCAAGTGGCTCAGGGGGTCCTCTGGGTCAGGCCCGATGGGGTCTCTTTTTCTGTGACCCACACCATCCCCCAGAATGCTTCGGAAACATCTGACTCAGCGAGCCCCGGGGAAAGGAGGTTGGGCAGCTGAAACAGGGAACAGATGGAGAGAGTGAGCGAGGCTAATGGCAGTTTCCCCACACGCCCTCCCTCGACACCTCGGGGATCACTTCCAGAGTTCTCAAAAACAGAAGAAATACATTACTCATGAGAATGAGCTGCTTTAAAAACACCAGGCTTTCATTTTGATAGTAAATATGCTTCCACCTGGCAAAAGGGGAGTTTCGAAGATCCGGGGGAAACATCTCCTCTCTGTCACCCTGTAGGAGTCCCCCAGGTAGAAGAATTAGTCCCGCCATCCCCAAGGTCCTCGCTGGGCACACATATAGATGAAAATACCTTTAAGTGCTTCACAGGGGCTCTCACAGGTCCACTGCCTTCACCAAGCGTCTCAATGTCAGGGTGAGGTTCAAGGTGGCTGGGCTGATGCATGTGTGCTGTGCCTGGCTCTGTGCTCGCCCTTCAGAGTCAGCATCACATTCATTTATTTTTGTGGTTCCCAACAACTTGATCAAATGAGTATCACCCCAGTTTTCAAGATGACATAACCAAGATTCAGAGGGGCTTAGCAATGTGCCCAAAGCAGCACAGCTAAATGGCAGAGCTGGAATTCAACACAGGTGTGCCAGATTCCAGGCTCCAGAATGTCGCCAGGATACAGAGTGTTTTTTTTCCCAGGATCAGGTGTCAGGCATTCTGCGTCCTCAGGGCTGAGAAGAGTGCCTGGCACAGGTGGCAAAGCTGTTAGATGTTACTGCATCCTTTCTCTTTAAGTTGGAACAATTACAGAAATGGAAATGCAGAGCAAGTTGGTATTTGTTCCCCAGCTTAACAGGTAACAAGTTCACTGTCGATCCAGGAGTGATGTATAGTGATTCAATATATTTGAAATAATGAAAAATTTAAATCAACCATATTTTATTCCCCCATTACTCAACTCAGACTTTAGATTATAAATAAAAACTGGGAGTTCCCACTGTGGTGCAGTGGGCTAAGAACGAGACTACAGTGCCTTTGGTTGCTGCAGAGGTGTGGGCCAGCCTAGCACAATGAGTTAAAAGGATCTGGTGTTGCCATAGCTACAGTGTAGGTCATAGCTGCAGTTCAGATTCAATCCCTGGCTTTGGGAACTTCTAGATGCTGCAGTTGCAGCCATAAAACAAAAACAAAAACAAATGACAACTGGAGCCCACTGTGGTGCTACGGGATTGGTGGCACCTCTGCGGTGCCAGGACACAGGTTCAATCCCCAGCCTGGCACAGTGGGTTAAAGGATCTGGTGTTGCCACAGCCGTGGTGTAGGTTGCAGCTGAGGCTCAGATCTGATCCCTGGCCTGGAAACTCCAGAGGCCATGGGGCGGCCAAAAACGAAAAAAACAAAACAAAACCTGAATGAAATAATCTACCTTTTCATGCTGGCAAAGAATGCTCTTTAATGCTCCTGTTTTTTTTTTTTTTTTTTTTTTTTTTTAATCTTACATTGCGATAGTTTTTTGCAGTACAGTGAACATATGAGCATATTTACTTCTTGTATAAGGAGTAGTTATATTCAATAAAAAGCTGTTAATTGGAAGCTGGCCCCTAAGAACAATGCCCCAGTGGTTTAGGTCTTTACCCAGCATGTTACCAATGAAAGCAAGAGCTTAAGTGGTTCTATAAGAGAGCATATCCCACTATTTTATTTTTTTCCTTACAAAATCATCGGTCTCCATAGCTGTGTTACTGAATTGTGTTTCTGCTGGGCTCTTTGTTTCCCTGTGTTAGCTGATGTATTTTATTTGCTGCCTCTTCCCATGTCCCACATCTCCTCAATGTCTGTCCATCTTCCGGCTTCTACCCAGAATCACAGCCACTGAGAAAGGAGGACGGGGCCCACCCCTGGGCTCCCCTGCGCCCATGCCCTCCAAACTAAATGCCGTGTGGAAGCCCCCTGGTCCTCCCCAATCCTGGTGCTTTCTACCCCAGAGGGGAAAACAGCTCAACACCTGTCAATCAGCCTGCCCTTCCACCCCCCGGCTTGATGAGCCTTTTTGCCAGATCAGTCCTCTGGACCGACTGGCCAGGTGCTCTACGAAAGTTTCTGAATTTTCAAAGCTGTCTGTTTAATAACCCTTCAGGTGCAAAAATACCAGCATGCAAGATGTTTTCTGTGCATCTTGGCCTGGAAAATGCATATGCCTTATTAAATTGGAATTTCCAGGCAATTTATCTGTAATGTGAACTTTGCTTGTTACAGGAGAAGAAACATCAAATTAAAAACAAGACTCACTTCAGTCTGCATGGAGCTGCACAGAGGCTGCTCCCGCCATTGCCAAGGCTCAACCTCCTCTGGGTGTCAGCAACAGACGACATGGGGCTGGCTGGTTAGTGGACTGGGGTGTGGGGAGGTGGGGAGGGGACCGTCTAGCTGTCCCTGCTGTGGAAGGAAGCGGCCAGACCAGGGGCCCCAAGCCTGAAGTTGACCTCCAGAGCCAGAGCTTGGTGACAGTGGGCAAGAGTGGAGAACTCAAGACTCTGCCATCTTTTCAGATGCCTTTTGACCCTTGGGCATATCAGAATATACATAAATGCTTAGAGAGAGGTCTGGGTGTCTACTCAAACCAGTGGCATGGATTGCCCTGGGGAGAAAAGGTGGGTTGGGACTGGCGTCAGAGAAGCCAGCCCAAGATCCCCAGGGCTCTGTTACTATGGAGCAGAAGCGCTGATCTAGAACATACACTCATGGGGAACCAGCAGAAATATCCTGGGTGATGTCAAGTATTGTAGCGAGGGTTGGTTTTTTAGAGACTGCAACTCCTTCTCGAAGAGCAGTCAGTCATGATGGGAAAGACGAGGAGAGCCTGGAAAATGAAAACCAAGAGAGGGGACACTGAGGGATTTTCTACTCCTCCTGAAGGAAGCGAACGACCCCAAAAACCGCAGGGAAGGAAGGAAACAGGAGGTGTGTACTCAGCTCCTCACTTAATTCCAGCCCAACGAGCCCCGTCTGTTAGAGGAAATACCAGCTTGGGTGATTTGAATCAACCATTTTATTTAGAAACAGAACTAGAAAGAATTCCCAGCAGACGGAAATACAGTGTTCTAAAAATAGCTCACATAGCTCTTGCTCTAAACACAAAGGCACATTTCAATTTTTCTGACAACACGTATCGAAGAGAGAGAAGGACCGTGGATTCCAAAATCCCAGTTGAGTTAGACAGCACGGGCCAGCACTGGGTTTGTGAGAGCAGGAGGGGGCAGTGTTCTCTCCTTGGCCCGGGGAACCAGAGCCAGAGGAAGCAGTCTCCATAGGATGGAGAGATGCCACCACCAGCAGACGTGGGCAGGGAGAGCTGGCCAGTGAGTGGCCAGGGCAGGAACTCTTAGGGTTGGGGAGGGGGAGATAGGGCCTGCCTGGCTTCGCATGGGGCCATGACCTTCCAAGGGGACAGGGGAGGAGCTCTTGACACCTGCAGGCCCTTCCCTGGACCCCCCCTCCCAGGCATCCCAGGGCCCCTCGTGGGAGCCTGGGGTCATCCTGCATGAGATGCCACAAGATTACAATTCCGACCATCACACTTTCTTAGCAGCTGCCACCCTGTGATGTCACGTGGACCAAAGCTTGATTGCTTCCTTACAGACACTGTGACCCCAACCACGACAACAAGCAAGGCCCAGCCATACCTAAAGAGCTCACTTTCTCCCTTCCATGGACCAAAGCAGGTTTGGCGTGAGTCCATTCTCTCAGGTCTGTCACAGGAAGTAGGAGGTGAGGTCACCATGGATGATGTTTTGCTTGGACCATGGCAGTGCCCCTGATTCTCTGCTTCTATTCTACTTGCTAGAGTCAGTTCTTCAAAGAGCAGCCAATTGAACACTGCCCGTTTTCAGCTTATACCTTATACGCCTAAAATCCTCCAATGACTCCCTCCGGGGCACAGAATACAATGCAAACTCTTGACCACGTCTCCAAGGCTTTGCCTAACTCTCTGCTCTCCTTTCTGATCTCTGCCCTCCGCCTCCCCAAGCTGTAAACACACAAGGCTCCTTTCATTCCTGGGAAATACCGAATTCATTCTAGTCTCAAGGTTTTCTATTTGCCCCCTGGGTCGTGGTTGCCTTAGATTTCCTCGTGGGCATCTCATCATCATCAAGATTTCAGCCCCAATACCTCTGTGTTCCCTGGACAGACCCCTGCTGACTGCCCTCTGGGAATTCTGTCTCCTTTTGTTGCCCAGCCTCCCAAGCTAGAGTGTAACCTCCTTAGGACCATGACCTCATCTATCTCATTCAGCTTCCTGGTACCTAGAAGGGTGCTTGACACACATGGAGTAGGTGCTTGGTTGTTGGACGGATGAACGAATGAATGAAAATACCAGCCTTCTTAAGCTTTGATTGTCCCAGATCCTGGGTGATCCAGAATTCTAAAGGAACTTTGTCCAGAGGTGCCCATTGATGCCCTGTCTATGGACAGACCTCTCAAAGAGGCTAGACCATCTTTCTCATTACAGCCAAACTCTCGCCTAAATGCCACTTCAGATGTCCACTCATTGGGCTCTGACCTCACACATGCTGTCAAAGGGGCTTCGTTACATTAGCCTGTGTGTCGGGGGTCTCGAGGACCACAGCCAGCCACAGGTTCACTAGAAGGACCCATAGCCCTCAGGACCTGGTCACACTCCTGGCTGAGATTTATCACAGGGAAAGCATGCAGAGCAAGGTCACAGGGGAACAGGCTCATGGGGTGAAGTCTGGGGAGATCAGGCACCAGTTTCTAGAGTCTTCTCCCAGGACAAGCTTACTTCTCCAGCAATGTGTCATGACAGCATGCATGAAAGGCTGTCTGCCAGGGACGCCCATTAGGGACTCAGGGCCCAGGGTTTTATTGGGGGCTGGCCACATCGGCATCCTCTTCCTGGCATGGAGCAAAACTGTCGACTTCCAGAAGGAAAGCAGGTGTCCAGTGTGAACCAAGTCTCTGGGCACAAACCCCTCACGTACAATCAGTCCCGCTTCCCAGGAAGGATGCTAGAACCTTCCAGAAAGCCAGCTTTCCAGGCATCAGCCAAGGACCCACCTTGCTAACAGGCCTTCTAGGGATAGCAGTCTTAGGCCATCTATGTTACCTTTCTTCTGTGCGGTTCCTGGTCAGAACAAGGAAACTGGTGGATAAAAAGAAATTCCTACTTATTCTTAGAAATTAGTTAATGCTTGCAATTCTAGAGACCACATATCCAAACCCCGGAGGAAGCTGGAAATCAGGAGGAAACACGTTCTGTAGGCCAGGTGATAGCTGGCTTCTACCCTCTCACATTTATCCGACGACACATGGATTAGGCCTCCTGTGTTTATCGCAGAAAATTCAGGCAATGTGAACGCAGAAAAGAAAATAAAAAGCATCCTTGTTTACCTTCAGATAAGCACTATTAAAATTTGGTCTAGAGGCTTCCAGCCTAGGTACAGATATATATGTGCACACGTGTATGTTTTTAATGTGATTTTGAATAAATATTTGCTGGGTGTCTTGTGTACCACGCACCAAGTGTGGTGCTGAGTGGGTGGCAGTTGGAACTTACATGCAGCAGGGAGAGAGGATTGTTAATTAATAATCACACAATTGGTTATTTAATTACACTGGTGATGGGGGAGGCCAAGGCAGTTTCCCTCACAAAAAAACACATCACGTGCGGGGAACGTTTTTCTATTTTTCAGTATTTGCTCTCTGCTGTGTCTAGAACTGGAAGCACACATTCCCTGATCACTGAGGAGGTGCCATATGATGTGGGTACATTCTTGCCTGTCATCGCCCCATCAATCTGGGAGGTAGATGTTATCATCTCATTTTACAGATGAGGAAACAGAGGCTCAGAGTGGACCAGTAGCTTTTCAGTGGCAGAGCCGTGGTTGCAATGCAGAATCTCTGTCTTCTGAGCATAGTCTCTATTTTTGTTTGCTTTGAGAGTAGCCTGTGAGGGTTGGTATTTTTTTCTATGCCATTGGCTCTGCAGTTCTGGTGTGTATGAGGGTTACCGGGTTGTTGAGTGTGACGGGGCCTTTCCATTTTTACAAAGTCCACCAAAGCTTGAGATCCACCACTGTACCCGCAATGATGAAACCCATTTGGAAACCCTGGGGCCATGTCCTGTGCGTGGGCTTTCCTTACCGGGTAAACTTAGGAACATGGGATTGGAACCTAGAGAATGGTAACATTTCTTTAAAAAAAACCCCAGACTATTAAATTGATATACCGTGCTCTCAGAATCCTATTTCTGTTTATAAAAATTCATACACCCTTGAGAAAGGTTTAATATAACATAGCACATGTGTATGAATTTAATATCTTCATCACTAGAAAGTCTCAGTTAATATTGGCTTAAACTATTCTTTTATTGGAAGGCTCATTTTGACAACTTGTAAGTCAATCTTAGGGACTTACCACTGGGAGAAATTAGTTGTGATGCAGACATCAGAGGGAACAGAGGTCTGAGAATGATTTACTCGAAAGAAGAGTCACTCTCGTTCAACACGTGCTCGCACTGATGGGAGAGAAAGGGGCGGGGCCCAGCGGGTGCGCTACTGACCATGCGCGAGATTATCATGCTGATCTCATCGTGGCGTCCCTCCAGAAAAGCCTTTCCTTGCGACCCCTACCTGTTCCTGAGAGTGATTGCCCTGCGTGCACAGGGCCTTCCCTGCCAAAAAGAGGGGAAGTGACATTTCCTGGGCACCAGCTACCAGCCGGGATCCTATCATCTCCAAACACCCACTGCCCACCTGTGTCAGGCAAGGCGAGGCGGCTCCTGGCCTCTCTTAGCAAAGGTCATGCCTGCTCTCTGGTTTGAGGCCACTAATCCTTTGGTATAATTGACTGGAGGTGTCCTTACAAAGACCCCAATAAGGGCTTTTGTGCCTGTGACACGACTTTGGGACCAGGATCTTTCCGGTTGGAGCTTCAACCCCATTCTGCAAACTTATTTCTGAAGGTGGTTCCTGTAGTCTCCCAGGCTGCCTTTGAAACTTACAGGAACTCAGTACTTACTTTAAAAAGGAAGCAAAGTCCCCACAGCCCTGCTTAGGAAAGTCTTGAAGGATCCCTTCACTCTTGACTCAGGCCAAAACGACTACCAAGAAATAGAAATCTGGCAAGACAGATTCAGTGTGTAAAGCCATGCATTTTACAATGTCAGGAAAGTCGGGAAACTGAACTCCTGCTAGAGTAACTGCGTATGTGGCTCTTTTCAGTCGCAGGCGGAGACTTGAGAAACTACCAGATTCCTGAAACTCAAGAACACACTTGTCAGCTCTAGAGGAGGAGGTGAGCTGACATCTCCGGTGTTGGTGAAAGAAGTGTGTGAAGAGATGCTTTAAAAGTGCAACCGCAAATTGGCTGGCATCACGAATGATCATGATCAGAATTACCGATTTCATTATTCATGATCAGGTCCTGGCTCTTCCTATGTGCACCGACAGTCAGGGTCAGGGCTCAATTTCCCACCCCTGTGTATCCATGTTGGGTGGCTTTTCCCAAGCAGTAGAAACTGCACTCAGAGGGGAACAGGGTGACTTGGAATGTGGTGCAAGTGAGTGGAATGTAAGCTTTCCTTCCTGAGAGGATGGGCACCCACTTGTTCCCCAGCCCGCTCATTTTATGCAGCGTCATCCCGCTGTCTCTGTGTTCCTGGGTCCCAGAATGCAAACATGAACAAGACCTGCAAGACTGGTTCCTCCTCTGACTATTCCGCGGGCCACATCACGAATGAACTTTGGATCACATCTAAAATTGTCTCTAAAAAGCTTCCCCGCTTAACCCTGGTCAGCAGACTCAGGAGGAGTTGATCCCTCAGGCACTAGAACCATCCAAACACATGGCAGCCAGCGCAGGGTGCAATGGGAGCCTCGCGGAGGACGCAGGGCTCCAGGAGGAGGTGCAAAACGATGCCGGATGAAGTGAACCCCGGACAAGTGAGGAAGCCACAGAAAGAAGCCAGTCACTGTCAGAAGAGAAAGGAGATTGAGTTTAAAGGGAACTCAAAAAGAGATGATTTGTAGCACATATGTGTGAACTGTTCTAGGTAAAGAGGCTAAAACATTGAGTGGGAGGTTTCACTACTGCTATTGGCAAACGAGGACAGAAAAAGCATGTGTTTTTGAGCAGACAGATGCTTCATAAAAATTTTAAAAATTATAATAGGGCATCACTTATGGTGGAGCATGATGGAGGATAATGCGAGAAAAAGAATGTATATGTGTATGTGTGACTGGGTCACCTTGCTGTACAGTAGAAAACCGACAGAACCCTGTAAACCAGCTATAAAGGCGAAAATAAAAATCATTTAAAATAAAAAAAAATTATAACAGGGTTAACTGATGAGAGCATAGAACCTCAAACTTGAGAGACATGAGATCCTTTAAAAAAGTATCTTAGAAAAAAAAAATAGAAAAAAAAAGTATCTTAGAGCTGTGTGTGTGGGCTGATATATTTTCTGATGATTTATTTTACATCATAATAAGCTATATTAGGATGTAACTGAAATACTTAGGTATGTACATAATTCCTGTACAACTGTTAACACCGAAACAAATGTACAAATACAAAACCGCAGAGCCAGTTAGCACCATCAACACGTGATCTGAGCAGTAAAGGATTAGGATAGGCCCTCTGGCAAGTGGACGAAGCTCCGGAACGTTCTGGAAGGACCCCTCTTCACAGATGTGCCTGCAAGCTGAGCATGAAGGGTAGCAAAAAGTTGTGTCAAAAGCAAAACAACTCTTGCTTCATGCGTGTTCACTCTGAGAATAGCTTATGGCTGGAGTTAAAGCAAATTTAGAAACAAGTTGTTGATTTTTCCAAAATAAGATCCCAATCAAATCTTCTTTTTTAGTTTTGTTTTAAGTTTTGAGTTGGATTTTGGTCCCCGCTTTCTTTACTTCATTTTTATTTTTTTTGACCACACCTGTGGCATGTGGAAGTTCCTGGGCCAGGGCTTGAACCTGAGCCACAGGAGTTGCAACACCAGATCCTTAACTGCTAGGCCACCAGGGAATGCCTGGTTTCCACTTTAAGTCAATCCATCATCAGAGGCCCTTTTCTGCTCCCCATCTTCTCTAGATGAGGGGTGCCGGTGGTCCCTGCTCTCGAACGATCATGAAGTGGAGAACATGAGCTGAACAAAGGCCAAGGAGGCAGGAGTTCGGGGGTCCTGATGCCCACGCTGAGACGTGTCTTATGAAATGGCTCCGGGCCCACAAGTCTCCACCTATGACCATCAAGATGGAAAAAAAATTTTTTTTGGGGGGGGGGCACGAAAACAGTACTTGTCAGGTCTAACCCTAGAGAACCTGCCACTTCTTCCAGGAAAAACTCACTGCTGTGAATAGTGAAAGCTAAAGACTCTGCTCTTGGCACCAGGCTCCTCTTGCCCATGGACCAGCCCCTCTATGTTGGTCATTTTTAATACGATGACAGATTCTGCTGTCCCGCAAGCCCATCTGCTGGGCCAGGCCAAGCCAGGCTGGAAGGCGGGCCTGGCCCAGGACTAGAGGCGGGATTTGCAGTGAACACCATGACTCAGCGAGGACAGAGAGAGAGCTCCCTAGACACTCACTTTGCGAGACTTGAGGTGGCCAACCTGAAACCAGGCAGCCTCTCTCTCTGATTTCCAGGCAGAGGCTTGGATTTCTTCCTGGCCCTGCACGCATGTAGATGTGCTCAGCTCCTTATCCCTGGTCCGTGGTTATCCAACTTTACTACACTTATTACAGGGCAGAAAGGCAAAGTAAAATAAAGTAAAATGGTCTTGAGATGTTTCAGAGTTTGGGGTGGATTAAGCGCCCCCGCAGCTTGTGGCCGGGGGTGGGGGCTCTCTGCCCAGGTCTCGGGGCTGTACAGCTTGCAGGTCTAGCTCAGCTTCTGTCCACTAAAGCCAATGGCGTGATAGCGTCTAGGCTGGGTGCTGTTTTCCAAGGTGCGCGGTCTTAAACAAACATGCTCCCTGGCAGAGGAACCAGGGAGGTCAGAAGACAGGCACGGCAAAGTGAATCAACCCCCCTGCATTTGTTCTCGGAGTTTAATTTTATTGGGCAAATAATTGACAGGCCATGGCCTTTGCTCAGCACCTGAGCCTCAGCTCAGCTCACACCAAGCCGAGCAGAGGCATCAGCGTTTCTGAGAAGTCGATGAGCAAGGCTGCTTGGGGACCACGGTGAGATAAACAGGTGGCTGAGCCTGGTGTTATGCCTTGAAGGTCTGTGAGCACGGCCTGGGAGCTGCCATGGAGGTTCTTACAGGTGCCTGCCTGGCTTAGGGGATGGGCCTTTTCCATGTGGGGGAGCCCAGGCTGTAAGCTATCACAGATGCTGTTCCTCACAGAGACTGGGCTGTGGGCAAATCTTCACGGTTCTTCAGAGCCAAGAGTGTCTGGGCTTCGCATGGAGAGACCTCACCTAGGGCTCATTTCCAGGGTCCTCGGCATGGCGTGTGGTCTAGCGGAACTGTCCCCCAAACAGGGGGTTCTTCTTTGCTGGTTCCTTGGTGGGAAGCAGCTGGCAGACATCTCCTGCTGCAGAGCGCTAGACCACACAGGCTCAGCCCTGGGCGCTGAGTTCCTACATTGGCTCAATGCATGTTTCTGGAAGACCTGCCAGGTGCCCAGAGCTGAGCTAGGGGCTGGGAGACTACAGGAAGCTTCCTGCCCCCGATGCCAACCCCTGCCAAGGGCAAGGATCCCTCACATACGGCACTTTGCACACGAGGTGGTGAGTGGAGGCTGACTTCCTTTCTTCCCCTGTCCAGTGATTTGTCACATGTCTGGTCCATCACAGGTCTCCGTCAGGGATGGAGCCAGTGGGCAAAATGCCAGTGTGTGAAAAGCAAACGGGAGGATGAGCTACAGAATTCCGAGTCATCAGTGTCCCGGGATTTGCAGGGCTGTGTGAGGATGGCTGTGTGCCTGGTCCATGATGTGTCGTGGGCCTCTGAGCGTCCCGTTGCCCAAGGATGCCAACCGTCCCCTCTCGCCTCCCTGCCATCCATTTAATCTTCCCCCACCCCTGACCTGAAGCCCCTTGTCCTCCACCCTCGAAGCCTTTGTTTTAGCTGCTTTTTTGTGCTGGGAATCCTGTGTCCTGCTCTCTGCTTGGCTGGCTCATTATCAGCCTTCAGACCTTGGTTCAAATGTCGCCTCCCTCTTAGCCAGCCCATCGAAGCGGCCTCTCCCACCCACTCCCCATCACATCACGCTGTTTGCTTTCCGAGCCACACGCTGCAGTCAGCCTGGTAATGCTGTTAGGTATTGATTTACTTGTTCATTGCCTGTCGTCCCCCTGGAACGGAAGTTCAACAAGACTACGGAGTCTAGTTCACAGCTGTCCTCAGGGCCTCATGAGCTCCCAGCTCGTGGTGCAAGTTTTACAAGTGTTTACTGAATATATAAATAAGCCAGCATGGTTGCGTTGAAGCAAAATCTAGGAAAAGTAGTTAGCCCATCCAAAACATGTACTTTGAACCTTGTTTGTTTTATATCAAAAGGAGCATGTCCAGTGGGCTTTGCTCAAGGGCCTGCCACATGTCCTCTAGCGTTTAAACCTCCCGTGACCCTCTGACATGGTTCAGATGAGAGGCTCTTCCTCATTTTAAGTATTTTCCTGTTTGAACTCTAGGAAAGGAAATGCACCCTTTCTGAATGAATCAACCTCTTCCAAGTGGACTTCCCAGAAGACTCAAAAAGAACGCAGCTATTTCTTTGCATTTGTCTTCATTGCTTAAATGTTTCAAAAGAACATCCCCGATACTTTTCGTGTCTTGAAATTATCATCTAATTGTGATGAGAAGAAAATCTCTGTTTAGCCCAGAAGGAAGAGTTGTCTCCAACTTTAACAGTTTCTAAAGTGACATTCCTAGAAGGAAATAAATGAAAATCCCTTAAAACTCTGTATATTCTTTGATCTAGAAATTCCTTTGCTAATAATTTAGTCTGAGGAAATAGCAAGGGAGCAATTTCCAAAATTTGGGGAGGCTGGGTTCATACTATCCAAACTTCTTCTCTTTTGCAGGACTTCTCAGAGCCTTGAATATGCACATTCATGCAGTGAATATTTGGGAAAGGGCCTCAGAACAAAGAATTACTCAGATTTATTTGGCAGAGTTGTTTAACTATAAGAATGTTTCTTCCACAACTGTTTACTATAGAAAAATCAGAAAAAAAACCAGGTAACTGCCTATCAAAAGTGATTCGCTATTCAGATTATGGAATGTTATACTGACATGAAAAGGCATGAGAGATAAAGCATGGCAAGATGACAGGTCAAAACCTTACCTACATACTATAGGGGTCCCAGGTAGACCAGAGAAGGCCCACAGGCAAACACGGGATGTCCTCACCACCTTCTTACAAACATCCGTAACTGATGAGGTCATCTTTCCTTGTGAGTCCAAGTTCAGCTTCAAAATCCCTCTCCACACTGTACCCTGTGTGCCAAGCCCTTCTTAAAACATGCCTAGGTGCATAATCCCAAACCCATTCACCAGCCGGGCTGAGATAATATCTTGGAGGGAATACTCATGGCAGCCATATTAAGAATTACCACAATGATGATGGTAACAATAATAAAACAGACGGTAATATTTTTTTGAGCACTTACTTTGTGCCAGAAACTTCCTAAGTGCTTTATATGGGTCAATTCATTTAACTTCTACAACAGCCTTATGGTGTTGGGGTTATTGCCCCATTGCACAGCTGAGGACACTGAGGCACAGGGAGCTAAGTAATTTGCTCCAGGTCACACAGCTGGTAAGTGATGGAGCATGCAGCCCCAGAACCCACACTCTTGGCTGTGATGCCTTGCTGGCTGTGTCTGGATAGTGATATTTACAACTGTTTTTTTTTTTGGGGGGTCTTTTTGCCTTTTCTAGGGCCACTCCCGTGGCATATGGAGGTTCCCAGGCTAGGGGTCTCATCGGAGCTGTAGCCGCCGGCCTACACCAGAGCCACAGCAACGCGGGATCCGAGCCGTGTCTGCGACCTACATCACAGCTCACGGCAATGCCGGGTCCTTAACCCACTGAGCAAGGGCAGAGATCGAACCTGCAACCTCATGGTTCCTAGTTGGATTCGTTAACCACTGCGCCAAGACGGGAACTCTCACAACTTTTTTATTTTTGCTTATCCAAAATCCTAAAATTTCTACCATGAGCCTGTAGTCCATTTGCAACAAGGTTTTTTTTTTTCCCCCAATAAAAAACAATATAAAGATGTCTTGAGTAAATGTTGGTGGGAATATAAATTGGTGTAGCTTCTGTGGAAAAGAGTATGGCAATTTCTAAAAAAACTGAAAATAGAACTACCGTATGACCCAGCAATCCCTGGCAATACCCAGCTGGGTATATATCTGAAGAAAAAAGAAAACCCTAATTTGAAAAGAGACATGCAACTCAATGTTCATAGCATCACCATGTATGACAGCCAAGCCATGGAAACAACCTAAGTGTCCATCAAGAGGTGACTGGATAAAGAAGATGTGGTACATATGCTCAATGAGATGCTAGCCACAAAAAAGAATGAAATTTTGCTATCTGCAGCAACAGGAACAGCCTGGGAGGGGATTATGGTAAGCGCAATAAGTCAGATAGAGAAAGATAAATATGTATGATGTTGCTTATATGTCTAAAAAATACAACAAGCTAGTGAATATGAAAAAAAAAAAAGAAGCAGGCTCACAGATATAGAGAACAAAGTAGTGGCCACCAGTGCGGGGGTGTGGGGAAGGACAGTACGGATCTGGGGCAGAGGGAGGTACAAGCTACTGGGTGTCAGACAGGCTGCAGGAGGTATTATATAACATGGGGAATATAGCCAGTATTTTGTAATAACTGTAAGTGGAAAGCAACTTTTAGAAAGTATATAAAAATAAAAATTAAAAAAAGATGTCTTCTTTTAGATCCCCACATCTCCTCCACTTCCCTGTTGGCACCCTCAGTATTTCTCTCCTCCATGCAACCTTACCGTGATAGATAGGATATGATACACATGGTGTGAATGTGTGCACAAAAATATGTATGTATTACGTTGTATATGATATTTAACACTACACAGGGTGGCTGTACACATATAGAATGTATTCACTACATTCTTGTTAAGGATTAAATGTGTGCTGAACTATCCCCCACCCCCTCACCAAATAATTCATACATCGAAGCCCTAATTCCTAGTGTGGCTGAAAGTGGAGACGGGGCCTTTAAGAAGTAAGAAAGGTTAACTGAGGTCACAAGGGTGGGGCCCTGATCTGGCAGGATTAGTGTCTTTATAAGAAGAGACACTGAGAGCAAACCCCCCTCGCCCTGAGCATGCAAGGAGGACAGTCCCCGTCAGGGCTCAGCAAGAGGGGGGCCACTTCAAAACAGGAAAAGGGTGCTCACAGGAAACAGGGTTGGCCAGAACCTTGATCATGGACTTCTAGCTTCCAGAACTGGGAGAAATAAGCATCTCTTGTCTAAGCCTCTAGTCTGTAGCAGCCCTGGCAATCTGATACATTACTAAATAAACGTTAGGCTCCATCATGAGGTTGCCATGGTATAGGTCAAAATCCATCAATCAGCAGTTTCATATGGCCCAGTCTAAGTGTATAGACAATAAAAATGACCACAATAGCTGTGTGTCCCCTACTGGACAGAGTTCTTTGAGGTCCAGGAGACATGTCTTATTTACCTTTGCTTTCTCGGCTCCCCAGGCATCTGCTGGCAAGTGGTGAACACTGGTGAGTGAAGAGTAAATTAGCAGGATGAACATTTTGAATTCCTGATCCAAGAGAAGCCTTAATATGGTTTATAGCAAGGCTAGTTCTCTCATTAAAAAGAATTACCTTGTACTTATCGGCAGGAGCTATCAAACTGTTTGCCACGACCTTTTCTTCTCACTTCATAGGAACACAAATTAAATACACAGCTGTGTGGGGGCAGAGGGACAGAATGGGCACCTGCCCCAGGCTCCTGGGCCGGGGAGGGGGGGCACCAAACTTGAGGTCAGGGATGGGTTGGGTGGCAGAGAGTATGTGGGTATGCTCCCAATGCCCACCTGTATCCTGACCCCTGTCTTCATGCATCATGTCTGCTCCTGCCTGTCCAGATGACAACCTGTGGCATCTGAGCCCGTGGCATCTGAGGTGCTAGGCTCCTCCTTCTGGGAGGGGCCCAGGCTCTGGGTGTAGTCACGTTTCTAAAAGCTTTTGCTATCAAGGAAAATGAAACATGCTTCCCCTTCAAATGCATGAGTCAACATTGACACTTAAACCCTTGAATTGCAAAAAAAAAAAAAAAAAAAAAAAAGCCAAATTAGCAGATGCAGGAAAAGGTTGCCACCTCCAGAAACTCTGGTTCATTCACTCCTTGGCTCTCCCAGCATGGACTGTTGAGCCAGGCTATCGTCTGGTCTCTTTAGGAGACTGGTTGGGGAGTTCCCATTTTGGCTTAGCAGGTTAAGAACCCAACTAGTATCCAGGAGGATGTGGTTTGGTCCCTGGCCTCGCTCAGTGGGTTAAGGATCCGACGTTGCCGTGAGCTGTGGCTGTGGTGCAGCTCAGATTCGACCCCTAGCCTGAGAACCTCCAAATGCCGTGGGTGCAGCCCTTTAAAAAAAAATGAGACTGGCCTTTCCCAAACCTGGTCAGTCCTCGGGCCTCCTGTCTCTTGGGAAGGTATTCCAAGCGTTCTTCTCTCTTTGAATGTAATTACATAGTTTTGTCTTTCAGGGCCTCTGATGTCAATTTGCTAACATTCCTGGCTTTGAAAATCTCCTACATTGATGTTTTCTTTTTGCAAAACGGAGTAGTTTTCCTTCTCAACCTGGGAAGGTTGGACGTTGCTGCCTTGAGTGCCCACCACTAAGATGATGGCCCAGCGGTGGATGGCAAGGTGTGTGATACAGGAAGGAGAGGAAAGTGGGAGCATCTGGGGGAGGTGTGAATGAACGCTGGCTGGAAATTTCTTTCAACATTTATGTGCGTTTCCAGCGTTCATTAAGTTGAGGGAAAAAAGGACAAATGTGTCTTTTCTAGAGGCAGTGAGCAGCTTCTGGTCCCATAGTCATGTCTTTCTATAAAGGGATCAAGAACCCCGAGGAGGTCACATACTGTAGGACTCCATTCATGTGAAATATCCAGTCTCGGCAAAGCCACAGAGTCAGAGAATAGGTTAGTGGGAGATTAGGAGAAAGATTTTCGGCTGCCTATGGCAGAGGGAGGGAGGATGGAGGTCATGGTTCAGGAGAGTAGATTTCCTCCCGGGGTAATGAAATATTCTAAAATTGACAGAGGTGATGGTTGCACCACTCTGTGAATGTACTAAAGACTACTGAATTGTGTATTTTCTTTTCTTTTTTTCCCTTTTTCTTTTTTTTTTCCTTTCAGGGCCACACCTGCGGCATGTGGAAGTTCCCAGGCTAGGGGTCCAATCAGAGCTGCAGCTGCCGGCCTACACCACAGCCACAGCAACACCAGATCCAAGCTGCATCTTTGACCTACACCACAGCTCACGGCAACACTGGATCCTTAACCCATTGAGCGAGGCCAGGGATCAACCTTGTGGATACTAGCTGGGTTCATTACCACTGAACCACAATGGGAACTCCCTGAATTGTGTATTTTAAATGGGTGGCTCTTGTGGTGTATGAATTACATTTCAATAACACTATTAGATATAAGACAAATACCTTCGAGGTAGTGAGTTCTCCGTGGTTTCCAAGGTGATTAAAGTGAACAAAATAAGACAAAACCCAAACACCCTTCTCACGATGCTCTTTAGAATATTCTACTAATGGACTGCAGAAGGCCCCAAAATGCTAGGAGCATTGCGACTTTTCTTTCATTTTTGTCTGCTTGACATAAGCTGAGTCAAGCGAAGGCCTCTCTGAGTCTCATCTACGGGATCTTCATTCTCAGTTGTAAGGACCACAGCAGAATGGGCCAAAGCCACTAGCTGCCTGGTGAATGAATGAGTGAATGAATGAATGAACGGATAATGAATGAATGAATGAATGATGAATGAATGAATGATCAAGCACCTTGCTCTCGCCTTGGCCTTTGCAATCAACTCACGTCACTGTCTTTGAATGAATGTCTCCCTTATTCTTATCCGTGAAGGTTATAGCCGTTTCTTCACTTTATTAAGTATAGAACGTTTATTTCTCCCAAACCCAAACAGGAGCCCTGTTTGTCACATATGTGGCCTGATGACATGACTGCTATTCCTGGGCTTTGGTTTCCTATCTCTAGCATGAAGGACAGGTTAAACAATGGTCTCCAAGTTTCCTTCTAACTCTAGTGAATTATGACAGTTTTTACCCAACTGAGTTATTCATGGAGGAGCAAAAGTTATAAAATTATTCCTGGTGGGCAGGTTCAAATTAAAGTCCTGGGAGTTTTTTCTACAACGAGTGACATTTTACAATATAGTCTAAGTGCAGAGGGTGAAAAGGCAGTCATTAAAGGTGAGAAAAGCAAACAGCCGGCAAAAAATGCCTGTATAAATTGCTCACTCTGACTTCAGGGGGATAATTTTTTTTTAAAGTAAGATCATGAGAAGTAGATTTATGTCCCCGGATCCAATGCAAATGCAGGATTTGTACAATAACCATTTATCAGCTCCCAAAGAGCTGATTTATGGCCCAACTGCCCTACTTTGTATTCTGATGGGCTCAGAAAGTTAACTGACAACACGGAGAGAAATATCCTCCGACTCATTGCAGATGACGGGTTATAAATGAGCACAACTTGATTTCCTGCTCTGGAAAATTAGAGTTTTGAAACTCTCATTAGAAATTACTTGTGAAAGCTGTTCCCAAACTTCACTGTTTGGCCCACAGCTTCATTGTTGTTTTAGTCATTTAATTTCCTGACAGCGCTGGGCAGGGAACCTCCTGTCTTTGCTTTGGAACATTCTAAGTCGGTGGCTTCTTTTTCTAAATTTAACACCTCATCACCAGCCATACTGTGCCCAGGACACATCACACTGCTGGCCCCTGCACAGATTTTGTACCCACGTATGACGAGGATGGTGACGTAGTGCTGGTAGCCAGCAGGTGACAAGGGGGATGATGGGAAATCCATCCAGGACTGTGCCCTGAGCCCTGATCTGTTCTGCAGAAGGCACTTGCCTGGAGCAAGTGGAGACAGAGGAATGACTTGGCTCCTGATCCTCCTCCCCAAATATCAGCAGAGATACTGAAGTAGTGTTTCCCAGACTGGGGTGCCTTATGGTCCTAGCCCCCAAAACACCCACAGAATGAAAGATATAGACTCCCAGGCCCTGACATTTGAGTTCTTGATCTGATAGGTCTCTGGTAGGGCCTGAATATCTGTGATTTTTAACCCCTCCCATGGGTTTTTGATGCAGCTGGTCCAGGGGTGGGCATTTGGGATTCCCTGGAACCGAGGGCTCTGCAGCCATAAGATTAAGGCACTTGGGCCAAGCATGGAGTCCAGTGTATTTGATCTAAGGGGGACCAGCAAGCAGGTCAGGACCGTCTCCCCAGCTGGGGCATGGCCACGAAGCTTCCCTTTTCCTTTCCCGTTCAGTTAATCACCAAATCACTTCAATTCTATTTTCTTCATGATTCTTAGTTCAGTTGCAAGTCTTTGAATCCTTTTCCTTGCTGCTCTTGTCCTGGCTGCCATCATCTCTTAAATTGCCTCCCAGCCTCTTCTCTTTGCCTCTAACATCTGTCTTGTGCCTGAATGAACTTTTTGTAAAATTCAGATGTGATCGTCATGTCCTTCTGAGTTCTGTCCTTCAGGTGTCCCAACGCCTATAGATCAAGACTCAGATCCCAGGGCTCCCCCACAGTTGTGTCCACATGTTCAGTGAGAAGCTCTCACCACTGTGCCTTTGCCTGTGCTGTCTCCTGGGCCTGCACACCCTTTCCCTGGTCAGCCTTCAAGACTCAGCTTGGCCATCTCTTCTTTCCTTGACTCTTACGGGAAGACACAAGCGTGCCTTTCTCTCTGCCCTTGTCATACTGTCCTGTTTTACATGTTGAATATCATTTTCATCACAACTTTTATATGTATAATTATAAGGTGTTTGTTTATACAGCTACCCCTTCTTCTAGACTAGGTGAGCCGGGATAATAGTTGTCATGTATGTTTTGATGTCTGTATATTGCCAATAACTGTGAATTAGGGGCTCATTCACATTTCTTCAGGGAGTGAAGGTACCCAAAGGGAGTCCTGGGATAGGATGATCCTGGAACTGGTAGGAAGGCTGGGGAGATACACAGGGGTTCACCCAAAGGCCATACCAAGGGAGCTGCTCCTACCTAGGTCTACTCTTGGAATTGCCTTGGTTTCAAAAATAGCCCTTGTTCAACCAACAGCATGTGTCCCTGCTGACTTCTCTCCATCCATAATATTATTCCTTTAGGGAGGCTGGCACTGCTCATGTTGGTGGGGAAGGTGAGGTAAGGATACGGGTCTCTAGGAGAGCTTCCTAAGACTTGTTCAGGAGGACCATAGGAGATAGGCTCCAATATAACTGAAGCAGGCCTGAAATAGGATTGGCCAATTTGAGCTTGTTCAATTTCATCCACTCATGTATCCGTACATCTACTCATGTGTCCATCTATCCACCCACCCACCCACCCATCCATCCATTCATCGAGCCAGCCACCCAGCCATCCACCCATCCATCCATCTATCATCTATCAATGCATCCATGCATCCATCCACTCATCCACCATCTATCCACCTATGCATTCATGCATCCAAACATCCATCCATGTACCTATCCATTTGTGTATTTACCCATTCATCATTCCAGTATTAATTGTATGGCTATCATGTGTTAGGAACTCTTATGTATACTGCATCTATGAGAGAGTTCTTAGAAGAAGGAGCAAGATCATACACCTGAACAGACACCATGATAACTTTAGAGAGTGACACATGCCCTGAAAACCATCACACCAGGCAATGGGACAGGAAGTGATGAGTAAAGGATGGGCAGAGCTGGGAAGGGCTTCTTTACTAAGAAGTGACCAAGGAGAGCCTCTCAGAGGTGATGACAGATGACACCTAAACAAAAAGAGAGAGTCAAGTGGAGATATAGTGGGCAGAATATTCCAGGCAGATGAAACCATGGTGAGCTGATGAATCAGGGAAGAGCCTCCAAGTGGGAAGAAGTTTGGGAATAGAGGCTAGAGCAGAGGCCAGCAGATGGACCTGAGTTCAAATCCCCACTTGGTCATGAATAACTGTGGGTCACTGTGAGCAGTACCAAACTTTTCTGAGCTTTTATTTCACTGTATGTAAAATGGAGACATTAAAACCTTACTCATAAGGTGGTTGTGAAGATTACATCATATGTGGAGGATGGTCCTTGGCATGGGGTAGCTTCTCAGTCCCAGCTATCTCAAAATCCTTTTGTCAAGTATAAGCCATCATACCTTCTGCATCAGCATCCCAAGACAGGCAAAAAGATTGATCGCGTCGATTCTGGTAACCAGCTTCAGACTGACACCTCTACCTGACTTCAGTTTCATTCCATATTTTAAAAATGCTCTATGTACTCCCTTTATTATGCATGTCACCCGGCTCTAGTCACTGTGAAACTAGAAGGTCACAGCTTGGCTCCTGGCTCAGAAATATGGCACCTGTCAAGAGCATGATTTAGGAACTTGGCCTTCCTCAGTGGAACCCTAGCGTAGCAAAATCAAGTCAATGTTTCAATCCGTTGCTGCTGGATAAAAGCTGGGAGAAATCTTAAGCTGCTATATCAACCCTAAACTTTTTATTAAGAAGTGTTTTTAGTAAGGTGACATTGAACCCCCCACTTCCCTCCTCCAGTCTCCAAAGAGCTCAGCTTTGGAAGGAAGGGCCAGAGACTCTGAATAGGAAGCAGTGACTCTACTGGACCAAAATCAACCACAACAAACCCAAATGCCAAAACAAGACCAAGATAAAAACAAAGCACCTGACACGGGTATGGGGCAAGAGGACACACAAACTCATCCTGCTTAGGCTTGCAATTTAGTTTCTCTCTTTTGATTACGTTCATATCTGGCTCTTACTTTCCCTTTCTGTCGCCAGAGCTGCACTGGTCAAAGTTCAGCATCTGGTTTTCTGGAGGAAAAGGAAAGCCCATGTTAGTAGCATTTGCCCATTTCCATGGTGTAAATACTTCCACCATGACTCACTTCAAGTCACTCATGTGTGCCACTGAGTGTGGAATTGAGAAGACATGCTAAAATTGGCTCTTGTGAGCTGGTCTGACTCAGCTCTGGGACCCCCACTCCCACCACTGCCCTAAAACCATGACCACCTGCTCTGGTTGGGCATGGGGTCAGGCATGGCACACACAACTCTTACAGTCTTGACCTTCATTGTTTGAGGCAGGGATTGTTATTACCAGTTCCAGGATGAGGGGACTGAGCTCAGAGGGACTATATGGCTGGCACAGGGTCGCATCATGACAAAGTGGCACTCTTTCCCTTGCCTCCATTCCAGGACCTCCTGTGTCTTCTCTGGATTAGTACCTGGCCTCCCAATAGGCTCATGACTGCATTGTCCCTGGGGTCCTCCCTCAGTGCTCTTTTCTGTATATAACCATCTACCTCAGTTCAGAACCAAATCCAGTTTACTTAGCTTGGCCCCAGAGTGCAGCTCCTAACGCTGTACTCTAGCAAAATGGATTTCCCACTGTCCCCGGATATGCCTGAAATCACTGACCACCCCCTCCCATCACCTTTTCCTTACCCTGCTTACCCAGGATGGTCCCATTCAAATCCTGGCCCCTGTTACCAGCCCCCCTGGACCACCTTAGTTCTCGGGGCTCTCTCTCTTTCTTGAGCTTCCACAGAATTTATGCCTGGACCACTCGCTTGGCTCTCAGCACCAGTGCCTTTTATGAAAGCTGCTGTTTGCTGAGTTGGACTTCTTACTCCTTCCAGGAGACCACAGTCTACTCAAGGGTAGAGACGGTGTGGTCGACATAATTATACGAGAGCCACAGACAGGGGCTCAGACAGGGGTTTAAAACAGTGACCAGAGCAGAATGTATCTGACTTGTCTACTGTACAGTCATTGTAAGGAAGGTCGCTGCTACTCTGGGGTCTCAGTTCCAATAGCAGCTTTATGAGAGCAAACTCAGTCTATCAGAAATAGGGAGTGGGAGAGACTGGGAGATTGGGATGAAGAGATGCAGACTGTTGCTTTCAGGATGGTTTAGCAATGGGATCCTTCTGTGTAGCACTGGGAACTCTGTCTAGTCACTTATGATGGAGCATGATAATGTGAGAAAAAAGAATGTATACATGTATGTGTAACTGGGTCACCATGCTGTACAGTAGGAAAAAAATATGTAAATAAAAGATTTAAAAAATTGCCAATTAATAGTACTGACAGTCAGAAACAAAAGTAGCTTGCCCATCTCCTTAGGGAATGTACAATAATAAAAATAATAGTAATTCTAACTCTAAAAAAAAAAAAAAAAGAACAATCTTCAAACAGAAAGTCCCATTCTCTCCTCCTCCTAAACTATGTTTAATTAAGGCAGCTTCCCCATGGCTTGGTCTGTACAAGACATGAACTCTTCTGAGTTCTGGGTATGGAATAAAAGGTATATCATAACTCCATTCTCCATTCCACGGAGTTTTGGAAGATAATGGAATGCCAGCCCTAAGTTAAACTGGTCTGGATGGCTGCAGGATGTGACCTTCAGGTGATGTTGGTTGAGTCTTGAAGGAACGTGGTCACCAACTCTAGCAGTGGTTGGGTGTGTCCAGGGCTCACCCCTGAGTTGGTATTTCTGACTGCACTTAACCACCACTCCAGCCAGAAAAAGAGTGTGGGATCCTGATGCTGTTTCAACACGGTGCTACCAATGATGAGGACATGAAAACTTCCAGGGTCGGGAAGACTCCAGTCTGAGTGCCGAGGCCACCCAGCCCCAGGAACACCCTGCTGGAGCCCAATCCAATTCTGACACAGTTATGGGTTGGTCCATGGAGGCTGTGTTGGGGAGAACATTCTTCAAAGATCCTGCTCCACAGAAGAGGCCCCACGGGGTTGACCCTCTGGAACGGGCTGGCCTTGAGTCTGGGATTGCATGGAGTCCACATCTGGCTCCTATGAGCCCAATTCCCTCTTCTCTCAGGGTGTGGAAGTCAGTGAGAGCAACGCTTAAACAATTCTGGAATCAAAACGTCACTGTCCTGTGGGCCAGATCAATGGGATGCCACATGACCATTTGCCCTCACTATTAATTTGCACTAAAAAGCAGCAGCGAAGGCCAGCAGAGACAGATGAGTTACTGTGAAGAGACACTGACAGTGCCCTGGCACTCTTACCCCTTCGGTGTACATGAGGCTGCTGCCACATGCCAGCACCTCCATTTTGGGTCTGAGATCTGTTCTGGCAGCCAGAGCCCACCCGCGCTGCAGGCTGGATGTGCCAGGGAATCAGCCCCCCTCAGAGCACCCCTCCCCAGTGACTGATGGGAAGTGATGTGTAAATACCCCACCTCTACCATTTCAGGTGCACTGAGCCTCCTCCATGGGCTCCTGGGGTTCCCCTGGTGGGACTGGTCCCACAGCAGTGGCTGGCTGGACAATGCAACGTGCACCGACACATCCCCTTCTCTGTCCCACTCCCCAGTCCCTTGCTGGTATTTTATGAGATCACCTCCCAAATAGACAATCTGTACCCAAATCTTTGTCTCAGGAGCTGCTTTGGGGGCAACCAAAACTAAGACAGTTGTGTCAGTAGGATTCCTATCACTCAGCAGTTAATTCTTCTGGAAGCCAATGCCCAGACTACCATGAAACGACCTCATCCAGGACAGTGGGGAGTTCATTCCAATGAGCTCTCTGAGTGTTTCCACAATAGGAGAGGAAATAGAACAGAGGATTGAACAGCTTCCTATGAAATGAAATTCAGAGAAAGGTGGCTCATAACACCTGCAGGCTGAGGTTTGAAAGAGGTGTCTCGTGGGGGTCACAGAGCGATAACAGGCTTGGTATGCAGAGGCATGCTTAACTGACCTACTTTTTCCCAAAGGAACTCTCTCAACCCTCACCAAGGTCCTGCAGGCAGGTTTACCATGACCTTTTAGAGATAAGCAGACACGGAGACACTGAGGTTAAGGGGCCTCATCAATCCAAGAGAAAGAGATGGGGAGACCCAGCCCCGGCTCACTCACGCACAGTAGGTGCTCACTTAATCACTATTTCCCATGTCTTCCCGCTGTGCTGGTAGACGCCCTGGAACAATGGCCTGGCCCATTTCTCAGGTGTTTGAGTCTGATTCACAGGACAGAAGAAAGATAAAACTCTCGTTAGGACTCTTGTATCTGGTATTAGTGAAGTAGGCAATTCAGACCAATCCTCTCACTAAACAAGATATACGATGTTGGAAAGTACATAGAAAAAGAGGAAATGGGGAGGAAGTCAGGGCAGGTTAGAAGACTTAAAGATCACAATCAGTACAGGTTTCCATATTCACACACCCTTAATGGCCATGACCCCATTTCCAGGGCAGTCTTAGAAAGTTTTGCAGGCAGTGTCATCAATCTGAAAATTCAGCCATTTCCAAAGGGTTTTGGATTTTGGAAAGAAGGAGCAGAGTAGCAGATTATACCTACTCAAAGCATCATTAGAGAGGGTAAGAGGGGAGAGAAAGGTGGAGAATAAGTATTTCCAGGGAGAACAACCTGGGCAGAGCAAAGAGAGGTTCCAGGAAGTCAAGCTGCTCCGTGTGATGCTTTCATGGTGGACACATGTCCAGACCCACAGAACATACAACACCAAGCGGGAACTCTAATGTAGACTATGGACTTTGGGTGATGTATGTTCATCACTTGTAATAAACACACGTCACTGGTGGGGGTGCTGACAATGGAGGAGGCTCTGCAAGTGTGGGCTTCAGGGACATAGGGGAAATCTCTGTATGTTCCCCTCAATTTTGTTGTGATGCTATAACTGCTCTAACAAATAGCCTATTAAAAAAAGTGGGCGTTCCCTCTGTGGCTTTGGGTTAAGGATCCGGCATTGACTGCAGTGGCTTGGGTCAAGGCTGAGATATGGGTTTGATCCCCAGCCCGGCACAGTGGGTTAAGGATCCATTGTTGCTATAGCTGTGGTTCAGATTTGATCCCTGGCCTGGGAACTGCCATATGCCATGCGTATGGCCAAAAAAAAAAAAAAAAAAAAAAAAAAAAAAAAAAAAAAAGTGGGCAAGTCTAGGTCTTTCCCGGCTTTATGGAAACAAAATGAACTCAGCAAAATGGAAGACTGCATCAAAACTACAATATTAAAGGTAAATTGTATACACAGGTGAAAGATTTCTGATAGAACATTCATCAAACGTGGAGGGAACATAATCGCAGGTGGGGAAAGGGGAGGGGAGGGGACATATTCTTCCTCCCACTTTCCATGTGACGTTTCTTCTCCTTTTATTTCACTTATTTGTTTTGGCTCTGCTGGTGCCACATGGAAGTTCCTGGGCTAGGGATCAAACCCGAGCCACAGCAATGACAATGCCAATTCCTTAACCACCACGCGAGCAAGGAACCCCTCTTCTCCCTTCATTTTGGTAAAAAATGCCCTGATTGCCACTGTCCCACCTCCATTAAAGTCTATCATCAAGGTCAATTTTCCCTTGGCTAAGGGGCGGGCCCTGACCCAAACTAGGCCACCAAATCACTTTCAAGTCTGACTCCAGGCCTGGAAAGACAGCTGGGGCCCAGTCTGTCTATGATACTGCTGTCCCTGGTCTCCCACCCTGTCCACCCCTCACTGGGTGCCACCTGCTGTGACACCTGCTTGTCGATCTTGTGAATGGCTACATAGCCTTCCGATGCATTTCAGGGTTTTCCTGCTGAGTTAGTTTCTGTTGCTTGCCTTGAACTTCAACAGACAAAAAGCCCATTTGAGAAACAGGACGCTATTTGGAAATGCATTTGACTAAATCTGCTGCTGGTGCTAAGACGGGCCTGGTAGTTAGAAGTCCCAGGCTGAGGGGTTAAAACTCCCCTCCCTCCCCGCAGCCTGTACAAATGCCTGAAAACCAACAACTGTCTGTAGGAAATTCTGATCAAGGTCAGCCAGCATAAAGTGAACGGGTTCTTGAGACTGAAGGAGAGCTGTGAGGGAAGCATTATCTAATCCTGACCATGTAAAGGGGAACGTGAACCTCTGAGGGGAAAACAGACTTCACGCTAGCTGTCAGTAAGTCTGCACCAAATAGAGGAATAGCCCCAGTGATTATTACACAGAATTTAATATTTATGCCAGCATGAACTCACAGCCATAAAGCTTCATTTCCTATCTTTTGTGGAATGAGGTGGGGGCATTTATGAGCAAAGGCGTGCATGCATGAATGAAGAAATATGCTAAGAGATAGCAATAAAACTCCCACTCTCAATCCTAGCTGCTGCTTTATCCAGTCTACGCCCGAAAGCCCTTGCTCAGCAAATAACAACTACCAGAGATTATCAATGATGTACAAAAACAGATGAGTGTATAGAACATACTCATGCTTCTTCTTTCTCTTAAAAACCCAAGAGATGGGAAAAGGTAGTTGGCAAAAGTTCTAATTAGGAATTCAAGATAAACTTGCATTCTCATTGAAGATGAAAAGAGATGCCTATCATCAGAACCCCTCCTTCTGGGAGATTATGGAGGCATTTCCCAACTCTGTCTTCTCTAAAAAAGCTACTCAGTGTAAACAAAGAAACAAAAAAAATCCACAGGCTCCAGGATGTCAACACTCTGCCTATTTAACTCATGAATATTTAACAGTTCCTGAGTCTATTGGTGGCACTAATTTGTGTTACACTGTCTATAAACAATGTTTTAAACTGTCTCTCCTACTAATGGTTGAGAATTTTTTAGCAACAGGTAAAAAAGCTCAGCTTTATTGATGGAATAGGAAAGCATCACACAGTTACTGGATATTTGCAGAGCAACTTGGCTGTAGGGAACTGGGAGATGGCTCTGTCCATAGCCACCAAATATCCCCATGGAAACACACCTGAGATGGTTGGGGCAGCTGACTCAGGTAGACAGTCACTTTGGAAGGATGCTTCACAGTATGTGTGTGTGTGTGTGTGTGTGTGTGTGTGAGAGAGAGAGAGAGAGAGAGAGAGAATTCTAGCTGCATATATAACTTAGAGTGTAGATTTTATATCTGTTAAATATTTTTGTCAATAATAAAACAACCTTTTAAGGATAGGATTATTAATGGCACTTGAGATAAGTTACTAAAAGCAATGTGATCCTCTGGACATTCTCAGAAGCCACAGGCAGGGTCCAAAGCACCATTTACTGTCATGTGACTTGCACGGACATTATTGCTGTGGCTTCCGTAGCATCTGTTTCCCCTTCTTCTGGCGAGAGCACCTGCCTTTACTTTGGGTAGCCAGCGCTCTGCCACAGTGACCCCAGGCTTTTGCTCCTACACCAGCTCCCTTGAGTTGACCCCGGCCTCGGTCAGTGACTGCTGTATGCTGGACTCCTCATCCACTCTGGCCCCAGGAATTCTTCTGGAACCCTGGGAAGGAACTTTCCTGGGACTGTAGACCCGGGGTTATTACTGGTGTTTTGCTACATGAGGTCAAGGCCTATTTGAGAGCAACGCTAACAGCCGGAAGAAGACTCTCGAGAGCCCCTCCCTGATGGCACATGAAGGGTTGACGTCACCAGCAGGCGCTGTTCTGATTGGCTGGTGCCACCACTAAGGCTTCCTATTTGAATATTGGCCACGAACACTCAGATCCAGCTCTGGCTAAAATCATATTTCCCAGATATGTGAGCTAATCAGCTCATTTTTTTTTTTTTTCATGCCAGTTTGAGTTCAGTTTTCTTTGTTACTGAAAGAGTCTTGGCTGGAGATGAATCCACCATTTTTGAGGGTGAAAATTTAGGTAACAATGAAATGCTCCCCTCGCCCCTCAATTCTGTGTAAAAGAGTATAGTGCTTGTTAGGAACCAGACTATTAACAATCAGTTTCGTCAAAAGAATCTCATTTCTCCCGAAAATGAGTACCCTCCACCTGAACTCAGGTGTGGCATTTCATACTGTCATGTGGGAAAGATGGAAGGCCAACTGATGGCCGACTATGGGGTGAGCGCCCCCTGGTGGAAGGGCTTTTTATAGTGGGTGCTGGATTATCACACTGCCATCTCTTGTTCTAACAGTTAGAGAGCTGGGCCTATTGGATGGAGAGAGAATGAGATTTATTCCTGGTGAAAGGTGCAGGCAAGAGCTCCTAAGCTGGGCGTATCCTGTTTGCTGTGCGGTGACAGACACAGGCTAAACCACACCATTCTCTTGCTACCGGCATGAACTATAATCAGCCCACTAATTAAAAGCCTAGAGGTCTCAGACTGCATTGAACTGAGGCTTATTTGGCCTGAATCAGGCTAGCATGCAAAAACAAAAATCTCTCCATCTTAGCATTTCTTTTGTTGGCTTAGAAATGCAATTTTAAAAGGTACTGTATTTTTGTATTCCTTTTCTAATATTTCATTGTTAGTATATAGAAATGCGACTGATTTCTGAATGTTAATCTTATATCCTGCTACTTTGCTGAATTTGTTGATCAGTTTGAGTAGTTCTGGGGTTGAGTCCTTAAGGTTTTCTATATATAGTATCATGTCATCTGCATACCGTGACAATTTTACCTCTTTTCTTCCAATTTGGATACCTTTTATTTCGCAACAGCAAAAAAGCCAACAACCCAACAGAAAAATGGACAAAAGACCTGAATAGACCTTTCTCCAAAGAAGATATACAGATGGCCAACAAGCACATGAAAAAATGCTCAATATCAGTGATTATTAGAGAAATGCAAATAAAAACTAATATGAGGTACCACCTCACACTAGTCAGAATGGTTGTCATTAATAAGTCCACAAATAACAAATGCTGGAGAGGGTGTGGAGAAAAGGGAACCCTACTGCACTGTTGGTGGGACTGTAAATTGGTCCAACCACTACAGAAAACGGTATGGAGGTACCATAGAAAAGTATACATAGAACTACCAAATGACTCAGCAGTCCCACTCGTGGGCGTATATCTGGACAAAACTTTCCTTGAAAAAGACACATGCATGCGCATGTTCACTGCAGCACTATTCACAAGAACCAAGACACGGAAACAACCTAAGTGTCTACTGATAGATGAATGGATTAAGAAGATGTGGTATATATACACAATGGAATACTACTCAGCCATAAAAAAGAACAAAATAATGCCATTTGCAGAGACCCTCATACTAAGTAAGTCAGAAAGAGAAAGACAAATACATATGATATCACATATATCTGGAATCTAATATACAGCACAAATGAAACTTCCCATTGAAAAGAAAATCATGGACATGGAGAACAGACTTGTGGCTGCCAAGGGGGAGGGAGTGGGATGGATTGGGAATTTGGGGTTAATATATGCAAACTCTTGCCTTTGGAGTGGATGAGCAATGAGATCCTGCTGTATAGCACAGGGAACTCTATCTAGTCACTTGTGATGGAGTATGATAATGTGAGAAAAAAGGAGGTACACATGTATGTGTAACTGGGTCACTTTTCTGTACAGTAGAAAATCGACAGAACACTCTAAACCAGCTATAATGGAAAAAAATAAAAATCATTACAAAATAAAAAAAACTGACAGAACAATATAAATCAACTATAACAGAAAAAATAAAAACCTAAAAAAAAAAATGCTCTGCTGGAGTTCTTGTTGTGGCACAGCGGAAAAAAATCCGACTAGGACCCATGAGGTTATGGGTTTGATCCCTGGCCTCACTCAGTAGGTTTAGGATCTGGTGTTGCTGTGAGCTGTGGTGTAGGTTGCAGATGCGGCTTGGTTGTGGTGTTGCTGTGGCTGTGGTGTGGGCTGGCAGGAACAGCTCCGATTAGACCCCTAGCCTGGGAATCTCCATATGCTGTGGGCACGGGCCTAAAAAGACAAAAACAAAAACAACAACAACAACAAATGCACTGCCATTTCAAAGTCATTCTACAGACTATTTTTATTATTTTAATAAAAGTCTAAGTGACGTCTGAACAAAGAGAGCTGAATTTTTAGGGCAGCAATGTTGTTTGACACACCTCTCTACACATTTATTACTATGTGTGTTTAACATACTATGTGGCAGGTGTGATGTGGGATGAACTGAACAAGAGTCCAGCCACCCAGATCCAAACAATGTCTATGACACTGAAATCAGGAGGCAATGTGGTGTTTTTCCAAGAAAAAGGAAATGTGTAGACAAACTGAATAATGGAGGTAAAATATAAAATTTGTGGCAAGGCATATTTGCCTTGCTGCTTGTGTAGACATAGCAATGGGGCTTGCTAACACCTCGAGGGCTATGCATAAAAACAAAATAAAATGAACAATGCAGAGCTGCCCTGAGGTTTCTCGCCCCAGGATATTTCTAACATACAACTAATCCCTGTAAGTACAGGGATTTTTATGTTGCCTGTATTTTTCTTAGCTATATTTTTCGTGCTGTACTTGCTAGGCACAGAATAGCTCCTTTTTCTGAATCTGGATCAGGTCTCTCCCAATTCAGGTGTGCACGGGCCTGGAGTTTGGTTTTCATGAGGTTGTGAGAGTCACAAGAGCTTGCGGGCTGTTGTAATGGCTGGATTTGTTCTTATTCACCCAAGAAAAGGCACTGCCCTGGATTCCAGCCATGTCTGTTATGGGCTGAATCATGTCTCCCCCAAATTCCCGTGCTCAAGTCCTCACCCCCAGCATCTCAGAATGGGACTGTATTTGGAGACAGGGTCTTTGTAAAGAGATTATTAAGTTAAAATGAAGTCAGGCTGGGGCCCTGATCCAATAGGACTAGTATCCTTATCAGAAGAAGAGATTAGCAGACAGAGACGTGATCGCATGAGAACACAGGGAGAAGACAGCTGTCTGTGCACCCAGGAGAGACGCCTCAGAAAGAACCAAACCTGTGGATACTTTGACCTCAAACTTCTACAGATTTCTCAGAAAATCTTCTGGTGCTTAAGCCACCCAGTCTACCTACACAGTGTCTGCTAGGTACCTGTACACCTGCTGGCCGGCATGCCTCTCCACCACGAGGCAAGTTTGTTAATGGAACTGCTAACATTAAGATAACCCCCCTTGAACCGAACCCGTTCCTTTTCTGCCGTCCACCTTGCCTCCCACAGCCCACCTACATTTGTTCTCCAGCACTGTCTGCTCACAGAAGGCAGGGCACAGAGAGGCCTTCTCCTTCTGCCTCCCAATTAATTATCCAGCACAGCACCACCGAAGATGGAGGCAGGCAGACTACGGTCAGCTTTCCATATCTGCAGGTTCCACATCTGGGATTCCACCAACTGCGGATCAAAACTATTTGGGAATAAACTCCAGAAAGTTTCAGAAAGCAAAACCTGAATGTGCAGTGTGCCCGCAGCTATTTACATAGCAGTTACACTGTATGTACAACTATTTACATAGTATTTACATTGTATTAGGCGTTACAAGGAACCTAAAGATGATTTAAAGTACACAGGAGGATGTGCATGGGTTCTGTGCAAATACTGTGCTGTTTTACATGAGGGATGTGAGCATCTGCAGATTTTGGTATCTGCAAGGGTCTGGACCCAATCCCTTGTACACAACGGGGGGGATAACCGCATTGACTTTCCAATGGGATATCCTGAACTCTCCCTGCACCTGAATTCACAGGACTTCGGTCTGGAGCAGCCCAGGGGAGGGTCACTTTGGCCGTTCACCGTTCAAGCTATAGTCCAGTGCAGCAGCTCCTGCCCCAATTGAGGCTGGGTGTGCTATGACCCCTCTGCTTGTCCCCAGGGTCCAGGTCACTGACTCTGTGCTCCAGCAGCCAGAAGGGCAACTGTCTCTATTCTGAGCCTGAATTCATCCCCTAGAAGTCTGTCCTATTCATCTTGGTCTGACCCACTGGAGATGACTTCCTCCCTCCTCTAAGCATTTCAAGACGGCAACTGTGTTTGTCCCCAGAGTTCCTTTTCCAGCTCTTGCTTCTTCTGAGGGCCTCAGGTCACAGAGTTTGAAGCCCTCCTCTGTTCTCCTTATTAACAAGCATGATAGCCCTGTTTACTGAGTGCTTATGGGGTGGCAGTCACCGTGTTAAGCGCCTGACGGTTTTTGAACTTTTAACTCATTATGACCTTGCTATTAATTCCATCTAAGATGAGGAAACTCAGGAAGCAGAGGAAGCTAAGTCAGTTTTTGCAAGTCTTATAGCTGCCAAGTGGCTGGACAGTCTGGCTTTCTTATGATTGCAAAGTCCTCTTTTTTTTTTTTTTTTTTACACTCTTTAAAAACTATGGTAAATATATATACTATAATAATTACCTTCTTAATTCATTTTTAATTGTATCGTTCTGTGGAATTCTGTTCATGATATATAAATATCACCATCACCCAGCTCCAGAACTCTCTTCTTGTAAAACTGAAACTGTATCCATTAAACACTAACCCCTCATTCCCCCCTCTGTCTAGACACTGCCAACCACCATTCACTCTCTGTCTCCATGAATTCAATTAATCTACATGCTTCATATGAAGGAATCACAGTTTCCGTGTTTTTGTGACTGGCTTATTCCACTTAGCATCATTTCCTCAAAGTTCATCTATGTTGTAGCAGGCATCAGAATGTTCTCCCTTTTTAAGCCTGAATAATATTCCGTTGTCTGTTCAGACCACATTTTGCTTATCCATTCATCCATCCGTGGACACACGGGTAACTTTCACATTTCAGTTTCTGTGAATAACACCATGGTGAACTTGAGTGTACAAATATCTTTTTGAGACTCTCCTTTCAATTATTTTGGGTATATACCCAGAAGTGGAATTGCTGGGTATATGGTAATCCTATTTTTTATCTTTTGAGGAATCACCATGCTATTTTCCATAGCATTTTATATTCTCCCCAATGGTGCCCAAGGGTTCCAATTTTTCTACCTCCTTGGCAATAATTGTCTTTTTTGTTTTGTTGCTATTAGTCATCCTGATGGGTATGAAATGGCATCTCATTGTGGCTTTGGTTTACCCTTCCCTAATGATTAGTCCTACTGAGCATCATTTTACAGACTTATTGGCCATTTGTAGATCTTTGTAGAAATGCACAGTCCTGTTTCTTAAGCTCCCACCCAGAATCTTTTCCAGGCTGTCTTCCTTGAATAAACTAGAGTTTGCCAGCAGCCCCTCAAAAAGCAGCATCAAGAGGAACACTGAAGCCCTGCATTCAGCAAGGTGGCTCTGGCACCATGCCAGGTGCTGCATTTTCAGACTCTCTTAGATTTTCTAGTAGCCATAAGATACCTTTGCCCAAGGGTGAGCCTGTAGTTAGTGAGAGATTCCAGGCCTTCCTGGCCCTTAACAATTGCATTGAATTGGTTTTAAGCCAGTTCTCTGGTTTTGAATCAGGGTCATTGGCCAAGTTTCAGCCTGTTGTTTTAGCACAGGGTTTTTCAGCCTTGGCACTACTGACATTTGGGGCTGAATAACTGTTGTATGGGGCTGTCCTATGCATTGTCAGACGTTTAGCAACAACTTTGGCGTCTGTCTGCTAGAAGCTGGTAGCACCCCACTCTTCTAGCAGATGTTCTAGACATTTCTGGATATCTTCTGGGGAGGGGGGAATCACATTGGTTAAGAACACTTAACTAGGCATCTATAGATGGACCACTTGCTTTTTAATATTTGGGGAAATCCAAGATTCCGGAGGAATAAATAATGCTTCTTAAAAATTCCTGTTCTTTCTATGAATGCAGACAACTAGAGAAAGAGGTAAAAATAATGAACTGAGAAAGAGACAGGGTCAGGAACTGAGAGGCATACATCAAATAGATTTGCCATACGTCTGATGCAGACAGCCGACGCAAAATACAGAATGAATGCTCAGATTCTGTTGCATAGGATGATAAAGTTCATGAATAAAATGTTTATTTCCCTGTAGCAAAAATGAAATTATTCATTTCATTATTCTACCATCATGTGTGACTAGCTCCAGACAAATACAAATAGGTCTGGTGATAAAAGTGTTTTAAGAGGCTCACTATGGATAGCAATGGAACACTAGCTCTCTGATTAATTAAATAAATGCGCATTGGTTGCTTGCTGTGTAGGAGACTCTTGTGGGCACCATGGAGGGGGGCACAGGATGATTAAGACACAATTCCTGGGCTGAGGCAATGTTTCCCAAGTCTGGGAGAGTTTAGGTGTGCATGGATAGAAGCTGAATGAGCTGTATTGATTATGGAGGAACTGTCTTCAACAGGAAGAGAATGCATTAGGTGCTTATGACTGTTGTAACAAATTATCATAAATTGTAACTTAAAGCAACTCAAAACATATTATCGTACAGTTCTGGAAGTCAGAGTCTAAAATGAAGGTGTTGGCAAGGCTGTGTTCCTTCTGGAAGCTCCAAGGGAAAATCCATTTCCTTGCCTTTTGCAGCATCCAGAGGTTGCCTGCATCCTTTGTCTCATACCACTTTCCTGCATGTCTCCAACTCTACTCATTTTTTTGGACTCTGATCTTCCTACCTCCCTCTTATAAGGATGCTTAGGAGTATACCACACTCCACTCCCTGGAAAATCAAGGGTAATTTTTACATCAAGAGCCTTAATTTAATCACATCTGCAAAGCCTCTTTTAATCATGTGAGGCCATAGGTTTATAGGTTCCTGGGACTAGGATGTGGGAATCTTCAGGGGTTGGGGGCATGTTCAGCATAGGACAGGTCGTGGGGAGAGAAGGTAGGAAGGCTGTGAGTGAGTTTAGGGAGAAGGACACCCATGACAAGACTTTGGGAAAAATGGGGAAAGAGCATGCCAAGGGGTAAGTGACCTCAGAGCAATGGGGATTTTAACTACGGAAGGTGAAAGGACAGCTTCAACCTCCCTCCCAGATCTCTGGGCAACCAGCCCATCCTCATGCTAATGACAAAGTAATGTGGTCCCGACCCCATCAGTTAGAAACTATAGTCACTTCACAAATAAGAATACAGCATTAGGGTTCACAGATTCCCCCAGGCTTTAGAGCTACCGAACGGTCCAGCTGGGTTCTAAACTCTGGTCCATCTGATTCCCAACCCATCTTCTGTTCTTGCAGACTTTAGGCTCTATGACAGACTGTGTTTTCCATAAGAGGTCACAATGATGTTTCTGATCTCATGTTCCTCCCTACCAAAGGTAAAGTCTGATTTCTTTCCCCTGGAATGTGTGCCACCTTGATGACTGCCCTGGTGAGAACGGGGTGGATGTGACCAAGCATGACTTGCTGAGTTTGGGTCATAAACGTGATTGATAGAGCTTCCACTGGCACTTGCTCTTGGAATGCTCACCCATGGAATGTGGCTGCCCTGTTGTAAGGAAGCCCAGGTCACATGGAGAGGCCATGTGCCAGTGTTCTGCTGACAGCCAGTGCCAAGTTACAATCAAGCAAGCAAAAAAGGCCCCCAGCCTTTGGGGTGTCCAGCTGAGACCTCAGATATTGTGCTGCAGAGTCGAGCTGTGCCCTGTTCATAATCCTGACCCACCAAAATCGCAAGAGGCAATAAATGTTGTTTGAAGCCACTAAGTCTTAGGAAGATTTGTTACCCACCAGTGGAAGCTGAAAAAGGCACTCAGCCCCAGGGCATGTTTGTCCACTCTCTTGGCTAAACAGATGCTGGTTTTATAAAATCTAAGTTGGGATGACAGCTTCTCACCTGTAGATCTTGGCTGAGCCTTCCCCTCTTTCCTCCTGAGGATCATAAGGAGGACAGAAGGTGCAGATATAGAGCTGGCTCTTGGTGCCATGCTGCACAGGAGCTCACAGCTGGGATGGCTATGAAAGTGAAGTCTACACAGGGCCACTGAGTGGATGCTCCATGAGTGAGTGAGAACGAGTGGTAGGAACCTATCACTAGCAGGAGTACCAGGCACAGAGTGGAGTGGAAAAAGGCTGTTAGTATAGAGGAGGAATGATTAGATTTAGAATCAGGAAGACATCTTTGGACTGGGAAGGACAGGTGGGTAAGAGCGGCAATGCCCAGGAACAGATGGCCCAGGCATGGAAAGCGGTTTTAGCAAAGATAGAGCCAAAGTGCAGGGGGCAGACAAAAGACAATGAGAGTCTACCCAAGGCCAATAACTGACCAAGGGTGTGAAGACCTAGGGATGGTCATTAGCAATTTATTTAATAAAGAAATAGGTATTAAGGTCTAGTGTGTAGAAGACGCAGGGGATGCAATGGTTGGAAACAGAGATAATTCCTGCCTTTGATGAGCCTACAGTCTAGTGGGAAAAGCAGACAGGAAATAAAGATTTGCAATGAGGTTCGGTTGTAGAAGGTACGTGTAGGAGGCTACAGGAATGCTATTGGTAGGGCAATGAGCAATTTCTCCTGAGGGATGATGTTTGAGCAGAGGCTTGCAGGTAGAAAAGTTGGCCAGAGGCTGCTATATTCCTCAGCCTGGAGGGAAGGAGTCAGGTGGCAGCAGGAGGCTGGAGACTGCCAGATGAACTCAGAAGATGCAGAAAAGATGGAGCCCCCAGGATTTGGTGATGGGGGGTATGTGGACAATGAAGGGCAGGGGAGCACTGGGCATGAAGTCCAGGCTTCTGGCTGGAGCATAAGGGATGGTCCTGCCCTTCACGGACACCAGGAACACTGGGGGAGAAGCTGACTCTCATTCTTAATACATTAAGTTTGATGGGCCTGTGAGGTTCCCAAGTGGAGCTGTCCAGAAGAAACTGTTCATATGGAACAAGGGAAGAGGTAACTGAGCTTGAGATGTACATTTGGGAGCCTGAGGCACACTGAACTGGAGTCTCTATTGGAATGGTGCAGTGAGAACCCCATGATGGGTTGGGAGCACAGAGAGCACACCGTGGGACAAGCCTGAGGAGGACACTGGCTGGAGGGCATGAGGAAGATGAGGAGGGGCCAGAAGGATGGAAGAGCGGACTGCTAGGGAGGTTCCAGTGTCTGACGTCTTAGAGTTGGTGGAGGTTTGAGTTACTAGAAAGGATCACAGCTCAACTAGTTCCACCAGTTCGTTTTGATTCCCTCAACAGTTTTAGCTGAAAGATCACTGTGGACTTCTCAATTAAATGCCATGCTGTCCAGTCCTGCTGCATCTAAATGTGATTTTCTCACCTTGTTTGGATTTATGTGGTTTCCAAGACTGCATTCTGTCCCAGTTCCAGAGGTGGTTTGGGGTGTGTGTTTGCCAAATGGTAAAGCCTGCAAGAAGATGCTGTGGTCTTGGTCTGAGTCAACTTTGGTTATTCATGAATTCACACTATGGAATGTCCATTTAACATCTGTCTGGCTTTGAGCATGGTAAGTTACTTAAGTGAGATGAAGCCTTTGTTTTGCCACCCAGGAAGCAGTAATTGCACTGCTGATCTCACAGTGGAAGGTGAAGGTGAAGAGAGATAAGGAATGAGAAAGGAAAATGTGCCTGGAAAATTAACAGCTGCTTAACAAATGCTGGTTAGGTGAATGCATGATTAAGACACTTCCTTGACAAGTTCCTGCTGTGGTGCAGTGGTATCAGCTGCTTCTCTGCAGCACCAGGAGGCAGGCTTGATCCCCAGACCACCACAGTGGGTTAAAGCAAGGCGTGGCTGCAGCTGTGGTATAGATGGCAACTGCACTTCAGATCTGATCCCTGGCCTGGGAACTCCATATGTGTGCAGAGGCCAAAAATAGAAAAAAAAAAAAAAAAAAGACATTTCCTTAACATCTTGTAGTTTGCACACAAATATGAATACCCTACCATACAGTGATTTCCTGACCAGGGATAGAAAGCTTCAGGCTTAGCATATGGCAGGTTCTTTTTTTTTTTTTTGTCTTTTGTCTTTTTGTTGTTGTTGTTGCTATTTCTTGGGCCGCTCCTGCGACATATGGAGGTTCCCAGGCTAGGGGTTGAATCGGAGCTGTAGCCACCGGCCTTCGCCAGAGCCACAGCAACGCGGGATCCGAGCCGCGTCTGCAACCTACACCACAGCTCACGGCAACGCCGGATCGTTAACCCACTGAGCAAGGGCAGGGACCGAACCCGCACCCTCATGGTTCCTAGTCGGATTCGTTAACCACTGCGCCACGACGGGAACTCCGGCAGGTTCTTAATAAATATTTATCTACTGACCCATTGAACAAATGCATAAATGAATACTGTGCCCAGTTCTCTCTCTGCTAGTGGCAGGAGAGGCTCATTTAGGATGCCATCCATTTCTTTCTCCTTTTTGCCTCACCTAGCAGAGCAAAGATGCCACCTACTTGGGGCGAAGGATATCCCAAAGGAGATATGGCCGGGCCATCCCTCTGTCTGTTATTCGTTTTCTCCTAGGAAGATGCACTTGGTTTCTGCCTGCATGGTGACAAACAGCAAGAGGTAGGTTCTCTGTCAACAGGGCAAGGCAGAGCAAGCCTTGCCGTAGACTGAATGCAAAATATGCCATAACTCGCTTACTATGGAGAGTTAGCAGTGACCACCTTAGTCCTTGAGGGCAAAAGCCCCAACTTGGAAGAAATAGTATAAATGTTTGCTGTGATCTTAGAATAGGTCCATGCTCTGACATCCATAGCAGCTCACTGGCTTGGACCTGCTATTTCCTAGCTGTGTGATTCTAAACAAATGTGTGTCACTTCTCAGCCTCAGCTGCATTTTACTGAGAAATGGGGACAGTCGGACCTGTTTTAGGGTTGTTGGGAGGATGAAACAAGAAAACAAAAGGCACAGAAAATGCCTGGTACTTAGTAGTTGCTTGATAAGGCGCAATTTCCTTTTTCTTAGGCTTTCCATCTGATATTATTACTTTTCTTCTCTTTCAAGTCATAAATCTTTAAAAACCTAGTTTTCTAGGTTATTTTCCAGGGAGATTCCTGGAGGCAGATAAAGTGGCCACAGTATGATATTTTGAAAGCACAAAAGACAGAAAAGCCCCCAATCAAGTAAAGCATTGCTTCAGTTCATTTATCAACCTGTAAGAATGATGACCTCAAATGGCCTTGAGTTCCATTCTCATAGTCTGTTGAAGAATTAGGAAAGCATCTATTTTAGAAACCTAGTCAAAATACACAATGCCATGGTACTTGAAGGGGTGAACTTCAGTTTCACAGAAAAGTCATTGGATGATGCCAGAAAAAGCTAGAAGTTTCCAAATGAGGCTGGCTTTCCAGAAAGTTCAAACCCCAGGGACCAAAGGCATTGGCTATGTGTTGGGAGATAGCTTTGATGTGGCACAACAAACAGGATGGTCCTACATGCTGAGACTGTTTTCCTGAAATTGGACCCTTATTACTAAGTTAATAGAAAATTCCAATTGAACTTTGGAAGATTTTTTTCTATTATGGTAACATTATAGAGTTCAATTTGGTGAAAAATGAGCACTGAAGGCTTTCAACAATTTTCTAATGGAGCTTAAATTCAATTCTAAGAATAGTCACGATATAATTGGCAAGGAAGAAGTGCTTAATTCCTGGAAATGCACTGATGGGGAAAATGACACTTTTCCTGGCAGCAGGACCTGGAGCAGCAGGGTTGTGGTGGGCTAGATCTCAGAATGATTCCCCTGTGGATCCCAGGGCAGCACCGCTCTGCTGAGTCCACACATGGGGCGTGCCATGAACAGTTCCCTGAATCACCTAAATTTTCCTTCTTAAGACATGAGTTTAAGCTTGTAATTGGCTTGTTCTATGGAATTTGAAGAACTGAGTGTTCATATTCTGACATTGAGGCTACAGTGCATTATACTGTACCTTTTAGAGTAATATTGATATTTTTGTTCATTACACCTGTTGTCTTAGCAACCCAACCACAGTGGATTAAACCCCCACCCAAGAGAAATCACTGGAAACACCTATCTGTCCTTCAACTTGCCCTGAGACTATTCTTTTTCTTCAGATCAAATTGGAAGTCACAGATCTAGATGAAAATGGGGAAATGCTTTTCAAATCCCCTGATCATTTTTGAACCCTAGCCAAGGTTAGGGATAAATATGCTGTGGAATCTGGGTGAAGGGTCCTTGTGGCTTTTTAGATGCCAAGAAATGCCTTTATAGAACTGAGAAAGGGATAAGCCTTTTTCATTTCCGCTTGTAAAGAAAAGTGCTCTCTGTAGGGTTATCTTGATGGGGTTTTAGATGACACATTTTTTGGTGTGTGACTGCATGGATGTTATGACAGCTGAGACGGCTGTGTGCTAGGCAGAAATTGCTAGTTTGTAGCTATCACAGGCTCAGGAGCCTGGTGGTCTCGGCCAGCATTGAGGTTCTCATGTGAATGCAGAAAAGGACCACAGCACCTCTTTGAGTAAGTCTGAAGAGAGAAAGGGTGGTTTTCTTACTATTTCCTTATGTTTTCTTCTTAAAAAATTATTTCCCTGAGATACAGGTACCCCAGTGTATATAGCAGTACTATTTACAATAGCCAAGACATGGAAGTAAACTAAGTGTCCACTGATAGATGAACGGGTACAGAAGATGTGTATGTATATAAAACAGAATATGACTCAGCCATGAAAAGAATGAAATAATGCCATTTGCAGCAGCATGGATGGACCTAGAGATTATCAGACTACGTGAAATAAGTCAGACAGAAAAAGACAAATATCATATGATATCACTTATATGTGGAATATAAAAAAAGATACAAATGAACTTCTTTAAAAACAGAAAGAGACTCAGAGACATAGATAACAAACGTATGATTACCAAAGGAAAAAGGAAGGCGAGGGATAAGTTAGGAGTTTGGGATTAACAGATATATACTACTGTATAGAAAACAGATAAACAATAAAGACCTACTATATAAGACAGGAAACTATATTCAATACCTTGTAATAACCTATTTAACTACTATTGAATATATATAAATATATTTATATATGTATGTATAACTGAATCACTTTGATATACACACGGGACAAACCAAATACTGTACATCAACTATACTTCAATTAAAACTTATTTTTCTGTAGTTCCCATTGCAGCTCAGTGGTAATGAGCATGACTAGTATCCATGAGGATACGGGTTCGATCCCTGGCCTCGCTCAGTGGGTTAAGGATCCTGCATTGCTGTGGCTGTGGTGTAAGCTGGCAGCTGTAGCTCCAATTTGACCCCTAGCCTGGGAACCTCCATATGCCACGGGTGTAGCCCTAAAAAGACCAAAAAACCCCAAGCTTATTTTTCTGTTTATAAAAAGTAACATGTTCACCATAGAAAACTTGATAACACCAAGGAGTGTGAAGAAAAAATAAAAAAATCACCAGTACTTCCAGAAACCTGAGAGAATCATTCCTAACCTTGTGGAGTATTTTATTCAAGGTCTCTCCACATGTGATTTATATAATTGGGACCATAGAGTTTACCAACTTTGATGTTTTACTTTTTCTATTTAGTTCATAGCAGAAAGAACACTTTCCCCTGGCTTAAAAATTCTTATAAAACACAGTTTTAATGACTGTGTATTATTTTATCATATGGCTGCCCTATAATTCATTTATCCAGCCTCCTCTTGTTGGACATTAAGGCTGTTTTCCAACTTTTTGCTATCATAAATAAGGCTCCAGTGCAGAAATCTACACATAAATCTCTTTTTCCTAGTACATAAGTCTTTGACACTATTTCTGATTATTTTTTTGAGACAAATTCCTAGGAGTGGAATTACTGGTATCAGAGTACGACTATTTGAAAAAAGTTGATAATAATGTAACATGTCTTTCAGAAAGTTTGTACCAATTTGCATTCCTCACCAAACTTTTTTTTTTTCAAAGTACTATTTCACACAAGACAATACTTTTCTTGTTTCAGGGTTTGGAGCTCCTTTTAAAGAGGTGGATGAACCAAGGAAGAAACCTCTTATCAGCCTTGTCATCAGAACCCAGGTGATGTAGGCTACATGGCCCAGGCAGATGACTGACATAAGCCGCCTGTTGCTCAGAAGGTCGTGGGCTCATGATCTGCCCCTCTTCCCTGCGCAACCTCCACATGTATCCTACGCTAGTATGCTAATGAGCCATTTTTATGCAGTAATGTGTGTGGCTTAAGGGAGTGAAGCTATTACTTGCAGTTCCCTGAGGGGGCCAGGTCCCTGCTATTTTTCTGTACCTGTGCACCATCTATCACCTGGGTTTGGAAAGCTGCTTTTCACAGTACCTACCTTGTCAGCTTTGGACTTCATTCTTAGGACTCAGCTCAAAGGAAGATGGGAGTGGGTGAACAAACACTGGGTGAGACTTTAGGTACACAGTTTGTGCCCTCTAGAGTCTCCTGAAGAGACAGTCTCACAAGATAGAATGAACCAAAGAGCCTGGGTCCTTGAATGACATTGGGGATCAGGCCCATCTCTCCACTCCTGACTCTGCTAAATTGACAACTGGATTGTGAGATGAATGAGCAATAAATTTCTGGGTTAATGTATTGAGAATAGGAACTTAGCTATGACAGCAGCTAGTGTAACACATCCTTGTTAGGACTCTAACAATTACACAATGCGTGCACACGTGTACACGTGTGTGTGTGTGTGTGTGTGTGTGTGTGTGTGTGTGTGTAAACTGTGCTAAGTTATGCAAAAAGGGGAAGCCCCATCTGGAGTTGGGAGTAGGTGGCAGAGGAAGGCTTCGAGGATGAAGCTATGTTTGGACTAATGCTTGGAGGATTGCAATAACAGTAAAATTGAATTCTTACTACATTCCAGATGCCAGGTGAGCCTGTTTTATCCTCCCAGGGACTCTAGTTATTATTTCCTTTTACATCTGCAAAGAATGAGGCCAGGAGAGGCAAAGAAACTTGCCCAAAGTCCTACACCTCTCAGTGGCAGAGTGGATATCACATTCAGCAGGAGCAGGGGTTGGCCAAGTGGTGGTTACTTGGAGGGAGAGGCCAGGGGAGCAATAGGAGCAAAGGCACAGAGAAGGGGAGATGGGCAAATACCTAGCATCCTGGCCGTAGATGAGGCACTGAGCAACCAGGGGTGCTGACCATGGTGCTGAAGTAGGGCTGCACTGTGGAGAGACCTAGAAGGTCCTGGGGGTGAGGCCAGGGTGGACGAAGGGGGACTCTGGGCAAATGTCCTAGCAGAGAGGCAAAGGATAATGTGACACATTTGGGGAGCCACCAGATGATGGTAAATCCACCCAGGGGTCTGGATGTTCTGGTTTTGGCTTAAACACATGTATCCTCAAAAGCAATTGTCGACTTTACACAGAGAACAGTTGTATAGCAGGCTTGGCCAGTCCTGGGATGTGGCCTTTATGACTGGCACAGAGGATGCACTCCTTGGATGTGTGTTGAATGAGCAAGCTAATAATGAAACATGCAAATACATCATATAGAAAATAAGTGAACCAGAAGCACAACATCCATCATGAGGTCCCTTGATGCAGCCACTCCAGCACCCCATTCAGGTGCCGCCTGGCTTTTTCTGTTCCTAGACGTCCTGACACCAAGTGTCTCATCTTTTCAGCTACTGAGGCTTTCTATTCTGGCTCAGTAACTGCAGCCATCACAGAATTAAGTAATGACAAAGTGAGTTATTATCCAGCCTGGCTTCAGCTGGGGATGTAACCTGTAGCCGAGATACCTCACTGTTGGAACATTCACAAGACTGTCTAGGCAATGACATGAAAAATGTCCCCTATAATTCCCCAGCTTAGAGCCATACATCCTCAGAGTCTTGACTCCACACTTCGTGGGGAATAATGTTGTTTTGTTGAGAAGGGGAAGAGGGTGTAATTAAATTCCTCTTAAATGTTACATTCATTCTTGTTAATCAAAAATTAGTAGCTCTTAAAAAATAAACACAACTCAGCTCCCCAGGAAGCTGATAGCAGTTCCTGTGGCCTGTTTAATTACACAAAATGAAACAAAACGTGTTCCTTTGTCTCTCGACTGTGGAATTAACAAAATGAAATATAATGGTGGCCATATCTGAGTAGTAGGATTAAAGGTGATTTTCGATTTGCTTCTTTATTCTTTTCTGTGTTTGTTAATTTTTTCTACAGTGAGCAATATATTGCTCACTAAACATAATTTACATAGCTTACAAAAGGAACTATGAGATTACATTCTAAAAACTTGTAAACAAAAGACATGAATGAATACTTTTCCTAACCCCTACCCTCATTCCCTTCAGACAACTTCTAAGATCGCTTCCATTTTCTTTATAATACCTATTATATTTGGAACCATCCTTCTATTGTTTTTCTTACTTATTCTCTGCCTATTCCCTAAGAGGAAGGACTTTGCTGGATTCCCACTATGTCCCCAACAACAGTGTCTGGCATACAATAGGTGTTAATAAATAGCCGTTGAACCAAACAAAGAATGAAAGGATATACATCAGGAAGAAACGTGCTATTTAACATTGCCCGGGTCTTCCAAAAGAGAGGGGCTCTTCTGGTCTCCTGATATATTTCCATCTGTTAGAGGTGGGGGCACTGGGGGCATGAGCCCACTGGGGGCACGAGCTGAGAGAAATGAGTTGTTCTGGAGAAGATCCCTGTTTTTTACTCTCAAGAGAAAATAATGACATGGATGAATCCCCAAATAGTTGTATTGCATGACGGAAGCCAAAAAAGTGCATGCTCTAGATATTCAATTTATATGAAACTCTAGAAAATGCATGCTAATCTACAGTGACAGAAAGCAGATCAGTGGGGTGAAATAGGGGAGGGACACGAGGGAGGGTTATAGAGGGCCACTTTTAGGGGTGGGGCAATTACTGTCTTCCGGGTAAACAATATGCCTTAGAATGAGTTTGTATGGTGGAGTTTCTAGAAATGCTGGGTACATGCACTTTCTTGATCAGTTTCAAGGGTATGTACATTATGGCAGAACTTATCCAAATATACACTTTAAAATATGGGCCATATGTATGTCGACAACGCTGTTACAAAAAGAGATGTTGGGGAGGAGGGGGGAATTGGAGAGAGAAGAGGAGTCACCACATGTGCTGAGATTGGGGTACCTTGTGAAAAATACAGAGGGGCCGGGCAGTGAAGGGAACTTGCAGTCCAGGGCTCAGAATGAAGTAATTTGATGTGGGGTAAACTGCTTCCTCCTCCAGCATCTTCAACTAAGTGGACCACGTGCATCACATGATGTGTGCGTTTGATTGTGTACACGTGTGTGTGCTGAGGTGGAACTGAGGAAAAGGACATGCAGAGTATAAGAGGCTGTCAAGGAGAGCGAGACAATAAGAATCAGAGTTAATTTGTCATAAGCGTACACTTGGAATCGCTAGTGACTGCTGGAAACACGGGGCTTCCTTCTCCAACCCTTGGAATTTTCATAAATCTTGGGGAACGTCTTGGTCCCCTTTAGGGCATGGACGAGGATTCATCACAAGTTTGTTTAAATCTCAAGGGCAGGCAGATCCAAGCTGACACATGGATGCTGCCCTCACTCTCACTGGCTGTTTGTTGAATGAATACAGGGGTGTTATTTTCACTCGTGGTCAGAAGAAGAGCTGCTGCTATTTGGAGTATTGACACAGGAGGCAGGGGGATGCTGGATGGGCTGTTGCTGGGGCTTAGGTCACCTTCCAGCTGGTTGGCATGTTTGACAGCACCTGTGTTTTGGGGGACCTGTCTTACAAGCCATGCGCTTGTTGGCTAACAGCTCGCTATGGGGCAGACTCCGTACCAGATGTTGAGATGAACACAGTGAAAATGATGTTGGCCTTCCTCAAGGAGCTCACAGTGCAGAGGACACAGACACATCAAGACATGGACATGAAGGAAGAGCCATAGGCTGGACTGCAGGGCTTCGCAAACTATGACCTACAGGCTCCATCTGGCGCGCTGCCTGCTTGTGTAAATAAAGGTGTTTTTTTGTGGTTGTCTTTGTTTTCTTTTTAGGGCCACACCTGCGGCATATGGAAGTTCCCAGGCCAGGGGTCGAATCAGAGCTGTAGCTGCTGGCCTACGCCAGAGCCACAGCAATGCCAGATCCAAGCCACGTGTGTGACCTCCACCATGGCTCACAGCAACGCAGGATCCTTAACCCACTGAGCCAGACTAGGGATGGAACCCATGTCCTCATGGGTACTAGTCAGGTTCATTACTGCTGAACCACAATGGGAAGTCCTGTAAATAAAGTTTTATTGGCACACAGTCATATCCATTGGTTGAGGTGGTGGCTTCTGCATCACAATAGAAAATCTCAGTGGCCGAGGCAGAGCCAGCAGTCTGTGAAGCCTACATAACTTAGCACCTGCATCTTCATGGAGCAAGTTTGCTGACTCCTGCTCTAAGAATCTATTCAGAGCAAGAAGCTGTGACTAAAGCAACAAGTTCAGGAGTCGCCGATCCTGCTGGCCATCCAATCCAGCTCTCAGGGCTCCAAGCCAGTGGGCACAGCTGGGTAGAAGTCTGCTAGTACTATAGTGATTGAATGACAAAGAGAATGGGCCTCTGAGGGCAGCCTCTCTTCAAGGAGGATGCAAAATACAGATGCTCCTGGCCCTTGTCAGGTCTCCTAGGCACCTGAGGCCATCTCCCCCAAGGCGGTTTCAGGGAAGCTCAGCAGAGCCCAGGTGCCTGGCCGGGCACCCTGGGAGAGAGTGGAGAGGGAGGACCACATTTCCTCTGCTCAAGCCCCACGGGGATGCTCAAAGCAAGGAAGAACATCACGTAATAATCAAATACGGAAATTTAATGAGCATTCATACATGCTGTTTATTAAATCAGACCCTGATGGAAATCTCTTCCCAGGCTTTGCAAAAACATATTAAACATTAACCTCTGAAGAGGATTCACTATAGTTGAAAGCCTGGTTAAAAATGGGCGTTGAAAGTTGTTTACTTGAATTTATTCATTAAATAAAAATGTACCGAGTGCCTGGTACTCATGTACCAGGCTCTTTTCAAGACCTACATGGTTCTGCTCTCAGGAGGTGGGGTGGGGCATCCAGGGAGCGGAGATGAGCAGTGAACTAATCCTAGTTTCATAGTTTGCAAGTCTCCTCCTGCACTTATGACCCAACACTGAACTGTGAGTAAATGAGGTTCCCACATGCATTTGGCTACACGTTCATCAACCAATCAGTACACAACCTTGTCTCTTTTTTCTTTCTTTCTTTTTTTTGTCTTTTTGTCTTTTTAGGGCCACACCCATAGCATATGGAGGTTCCCAGGATTGAATTGGAGCTGAAGCTGCTGGCTACACCAGAGTCACAGCAATGCCAGATCTGAGCTGTGTGTGTGACCTATACCACAGCTCATGGCAATGCTGGATGCTTAACCCACTGAGCGAGGCCAGGGATCGGACCCACATCCTCATGGATACTAGTTGGATTTGCTAACTGTTGAGACATGACGGACTTCTGTTTTGTTTTTTTTTTTTTTTTTGCTTTTTTTTTTTTTTTTTTTTTGCGCTTGTCTTGTTTTATGCATGTTTCTGTTTCGAAACACCTCATACAGTATATATCGTTGGTTCTTTACATTGAACTGATGGCCAACAGGACTACAACTCACGCCTGGAGGAAGCTCATCAAACACATGTGTTTTCTCCACAAGGCCCGCCACAGCCTTCTCGTGCTCAGGAGCACCAGACAGCATCTCAGCCCTGTGCTTTGGGAAATCCCCATCAAGAAGCACAAAAATGGGGAAAACGCAGCATCCAACAGACTGGGAGAAGCACACGTGTTTACAGAGTGAGCTGAAACAACAAGGCAGGGTACTACCTCTTGGATCTCACCTCGGGATGTGTGTGTTGGGCGACTCAAAACTTTCACTGTTCTGTGTCTGTCTGCAAAGGACTGAGAAAGCATCGCAAATATTTTGGGGAGGTGCATAAATGTTCATGTGTAGGTGAACCTGCACATACAGAATGTGTGAATAATGAGGATTGGCTGTGATTCAAGGCAGAGAGCATGTATAGTTCCTGAGTGGGGGAGATGCTCGAGGGAGAAGCGGTTGGAGTGGAGACAGGTGGATGGAGAGAAAGGGGAGAAGGGAGGGGCAGCAGGGCTGACCAGGAGGATGCTGCGTGGAGAGTCCATTAGAGCAGGCGGAGCGGAAAAGGCAGACCAGTGGAGTGATTACTGTCTTCTGGGTAAACGACGATGTGCCTTAGATCCAGTCTGTACAGTGGAGTTGCTAGAAACGCAAGATCTGAATGGAGATGGACCCGCTAAAATACTTACTGTGTTTCACCAGTAACTAGACAATCTATGTTTTAAGAATTGGTGAAATACTTATTTTTTTTTCTTTTTATGGCCACACCTGTGGTACACGGCAGTTCCCAGGCCAGGAATTGAACAGGAGCCTTGGCTGCCAGCCTACGCCACAGCCATGGCAACGCTGGATCCAAGCCACATCTGCGACCTATGCCAAAGCTTGTGGCAACACTGAAACCTTAACCCAGTGAGCAAGCCAGGGATTGAACCCACATCCTCATGGAGACTATGTCAGGTCCTTAACCTGCTGAGACACAATGGGAACTCCAAATATTTACTTTTTGAGCTAGAGATGTTTAATTTTTAGACATTCAGGGTAAAGCATCCAACAGTAATCACTCGCCCATATAGTTCCAGTCCCAGGGAAGAGCCCAGCTGTGGGTATTCCATGAAGGATGCTCAGATGGACACCAGATGGGCTCTGAAAGCCATCTTTTCGTGATCTCCTCAGACTACTGGTCCTCCCATCTTTGTAGATTTCAAAAGGTGCCCCAGGTGCAAAGCATTCACGGAACAGAGAACAGAGACAAAACTGATCCTCTGAACACTGACCCTAAAGCTTCGTAGATGAAATAAAGATCCCACCTGCAACAGAATTGTGAAAAAGTTTTATGGGAATTTAAAGAAGCTGACCATTCTACTGGGTACAGGGTTATTTATTTATTTCATTTCATTTTATTTTTATTTATTTATTTATTTATTTTGTCTTTTTGCCATTTCTTGGGCCGCTCCCACGGCATATGGAGGTTCCCAGGCTAGGGGTCCAATCGGTGCTGTAGCCACCAGCCTACGCCAGAGCCACAGCAACGCGGGATCCGAGCCGCGTCTGCAACCTACACCACAGCTCACGGCAACGCCGGATCGTTAACCCACTGAGCAAGGGCAGGGATCGAACCCACAACCTCATGGTTCCTAGTCGGATTCGTTAACCACTGGGCCACGACAGGAACTCCTCATTTTATTTTTTTTATGACAGTTTTTCCTCTTACAAAAAAAGAAGTATTTTCTGGTCAAAAAGTCTTTGGCATGAATACATCTGAATTTGAATTCTCTCCCTTCTACTCACAAACTGCCTGATTCTCAGCATGTTTTGCTGCTTTGGCTCCTCCTCTGCAGAATGGAGAGGATCACGGCTACTTCAGGGGTGCCCAGGGTAGTGAGGAGATTTCTAGATGTTACATTTAGTTACTTTTCACATTTGCCTTTTCTATTTCATTATGCTCTCTTTTTCATTCATGCTTCCAATTCCTTTTTTGTTTTGTTTTGTTTTGTTTTGTTTTCCTGGCTGTACCCATAGCATATAGACGTTCCTGGGCCAGGGATGGAACCCACACCACAGCAGGGACCATGCTGGGTCCCTAACTGCTGAGCCACCAGGGAACTCCTATGCTTCCTATTCTTTTTCCCCTAACCATATTTTTTTTTCTTTTTTTTAATGGCTGCACCTGCAGCATATGGAAGTTCCCGGGCTAGGGGTTGAATCAAAGCTGCAGCTGCTGGCCTACACCACAGCCATAGCAACACTGGACTCAAGTCACATCTGAGATCTATGTTGCAGCTTGCAGCAATGCCAGATCCTTAACCCAATGAGGGAGGCCAGGGATTGAACCCACATCCTCATGGAGACTATGTCAGGTCCTTAACCTGCTGAGACACAGTGGGAACTCCTCCCTAGCTACTTTAAACATACTTATTTTATAGTCTAGTTCTTCTTTTTATTTTTTTAATCCACAGATTTCTCTTCCTTTTCATTTGAGCCTGGCTATAGAGGCCGTGGAGTTACATTTCTGCCCATGTTTCTAACTCCTGCGGAAAGGACATCTCCTTTTGTCTTGTCCGCCAGGATGCAGGCTCACACCTGGCATGGGCCTTCCGGTGTCACCTCTTTCTTTTGGCTGAACACACTTTCAGTCCTGGTCCTGAGCCACAGAGTCATAGAGCATTTCTGATCCCACCCTTTCAATTTCCAGAGGAAACAGGCCTCAAGTAGCAAAGCGGCTTTCACAGTTCTGGGCTGAGTCATATCTGAGCTGGACACAAAAGGAAAAATCAGCCAACTCCACTTTGCTTAAACATGTGATGTTCTGCTCATCAGGAATTTTTGTGATAATTTTGATTAAAAAAAATCATTGCATTAAAAGATGATTTATCCAGATGGTCAAGATTTCTGTGTGCCGAGGAGAGCACCTCGCTCACCTCACCCAAGTCCAGGCGCACGGAGCGGTCTTGGGCGCTGTTCCCTCTCCTGCTCTAAGAGTCAGCCCACAGCCTTCCTGTCCTCCTCTGTGGCCACACCTCCTGCTCTGCATCCTTCTCCACCCTTGGTGCCCTATGAAAGTAAGTGACCAGCCTCTGGCCCAGAAGCCCATGAGCTCAGAGAAGTGCAGTAACCAAATGCACAAATGTTGGTCCTTCCCATCCCAAGACATCTTCATAGAATGCTCCTGGGCACAGCTGCAGCCTCACAGCCAGCCACAGGCATTGTGGGAAACTCCAACTGCAGAAAGGGTTTCTGGTGGACGCTGTTTTTCCAAGCTGTTTACCACTCTTCATTGTTCCTCACTGCATCCCAGGCTCCCTTGTGGACAGACCCCTGTTTTGGGCAGTGTTGGTGGAGCCCAAACCCCATTCTTGCCTGGATGCAGTAGGAATGATATGGGACATATGACTTAGCTCCAGCAAGCCCCATGTTCTTTCAGTGCGTGAGTTGTGGGCAGGTAGTGGAGTTCATGGTTGTGGCCTGGCAAGTGTAACAGGAGACCCAGGCTGATTCCTTTGCAGTGATTCCCACTGTCTTCCCTCCTGAATTCTCGTTGGTGGCCACTCCTTTTTCCCCCCAGCTTTTCCTCTGGCCTCCCAGCCAATCTGTGATTGCCTATATCAACCTAAGAAATTCTTGTTTTATTTCACTTATTACAGCTGACACTGGTTCTGATGCCTGCAGCCATGGATCCTGACAAATATTGGACTAGATGTATAATTAGAGGTTCTGAATTGTAAAGTCCTCTTTTGCTTATAGGTAATCGTCTGCCAGCTTCATTTCACCTTTAACATTCAACCAGATTCTAAACTTGTTTGGGTGACAGCGCCTTTCTAAGTCTTGGTATTACCTGCACGGCCTCATATGCTTTGCAGTGCATCTCAAAATCTTGATAAATTTAATCCTGATGCCCAAACTGGGAACAGTTTTACTAGCAGAAAATATGACTATGCTATGTGTATGCTCTAGAAAGATCACAAAATGAAGCAGACCAGTCCATCAAAAAAAATCAAGGCTGCAAACCTTCAAAAATCAGTCATTTGAGGCTTGGCTTTAATACTGGTTCGCCATGCCTCCAGTTGCTCTGTCATCTCTGAGTTCTCGTTTGCAGACAAGCAAAGAGCAGATGACAAAACTTAATATTCTCCTCTCCCTTCCATTTTCCTAGGAATGGGATTTTAGCCATTCCTAAGAAGTGCCACCATGAGACTGTAGGGCCACCAGCAGGGGTCTCCAGGAGCAAGGGGGGAAACCCGTCCCCGTTCTTGGGAGCTGTGACTAACTTAATAAAGTCACTTCCCCAATTAGTATTTCCATAGACTTGCTCTACTGTGAATGCACAACACCTGAAAACCACGGATTGCAAAAACACACACCTTTCATTCTCAATGAGCCACCGTGAGAGAATGGCTACACCTTATGTTCTTTTTTTTTCTTTTTTCTTTTTTCCCACTCTACAGCAAGGGGATCAAGTTATCCTTACATGTATACATTTTTTCCCCCACTTAGGTTCTTTTTGAGAATGATAATGGGTTAGTTATCATTGCCTACTACGTGCCAGGCACTATGCTCTCAGCACTTTACTTCAATTCTCTAGTTTATCCTTCACAGTGACCTTATAACCTCCATATTATTTGCCCCATTTTACAGGTAAGGAAACTGAGGCACAGAGAAACTGAATGTCTGTCTAGGTTTACACATTTGGAAAATGCATGAGTGCGGACTTGTGCTCAGGATGCCTGGTGCTAGATGAGCAGTTGGGGCCACCAGAGCTACTTCTCTTTTCAAGGCCATATGAGGTCAGGGGCCTTTCCTGTTCCACTGCAGCCCCCTGGGAAGCCTCTGGGGACAAGACGACTCACTGCTGGAGTGCAAAGTCAAGATCTGTGTCCTTCACATCCACTGAGAAAATATATCTTTCAAAGATTTTCTAATCCCCTATAATAAGTCTGGCAACATGGGGAAGGGGTTTTATGATGGGGCACTGTTCTCGCTAAGGCAAACATACAAGTAGAAGGTACAGGGAAGCGGGCATGAAAGAATTACATGTAAAAAGCTCTGCAACAAAGGCAGCCAGTGAAAATGCTTAACACCGTCAATCGTGCAGCCTGCAGGTGTCCGGCAGGGGAAGCCATCCCTGTCTGATGATGGCAGGAAGTGCTTCTGTGTGAGTAGCTGATGGCGCCTGGATGCACGCACACCCAAGGGCTTTCTGCCACCTCTGGTCCAGGCAACTCTGCCCAAACCACCTCCCTGTGGTCCTTACAGGCAATCAGGCAGCAGCAATTTCTGCCGTGACACACAGTGGCAGGAGTTGTCCTCGATTTCAGGACTGTCAGCTAAAACTGGAAATAGAATGTGCAATTTTATTCTGAAATACAGAATTCTGGTAAAGCGGTGGGGTTTGTTTCGAGTTGTATGTGGAGGGCTGGGCTTCTCCAGTGTTAGCTGGTTGGCGAGGCAGACCCTGGAGAGGTCTGTCTGCAATTTCCTGCGTAGGAATCCGTGTGACCTTGGGCAGGTTCTCTCATCTCTCTGAGCCTCACTGGTCTCACCTGTGAAATGGGGTGATCATAGTGCCTTCTGTCCAGGGGGCAGTGAAATCAGAGGTGACGGTACACATAGAAGGCTTGGACAAGAGTGGGACACAGGAAATGCCCGATGCTCTGTTGTAGGCGTGAGCACATCAGTGCGGCCATAAGAAAGAAGATGATTTAGGCTGCATGTGTCACGGAAAGTGGACCAGAGGCGGAGGCACACCATGCTGACGGCAGAAGAGAAGGAGATGAACGGAGCCAGGCCAGCCTAGGGCTGATCAGCCCCTGCCTGGCCATGTCCACGCCATCCGGGGGCCCAAGGAAGCGGTACTTGGCAGACTCTGCTGCCTTCGGGGTCTGGCTGGCCAGTTAAGATATCATGCTGTGGCCAGTCTGAGGAACACGAGAATGTTTCTTTTCCACCTTCACCTGCCTCAGTGGGGTCTCAAAGCCTCTGGGATCTAAATGCCATCTGAGGGCAGCGGACACCCTGACTTTCATCTTGAGCCCGGACTCTCCCCGCCGGCCAGGTCACCTGCTCCCTGGCTGCGGCTCAAACTCAATGTGATCAGAACTGTGGTCCTGCTACTCCCCTCTCCCACGCCCCTTCTCTAGGGAGCGTGCCTATCTCATAAACAGGCACCCTGGGCTTCCAACGGTTTAGGACAAAAACTTGGGAGTCAACGTTCCCAACATCCCCCTCCCTCAATACACACGATCGGTTAGCAAAGCCTCGCTGCCATTACCTTCCAAACATTTCCAATATCTGCCTGCTTCTCACTGTGGGTACTGTTCCCACCACGTCCAAACCGTCTCCACCTCTCACCTGGATGACTGCAGCACCCTGCCCATTGGCCTTCTGCTTTCTCCCTTCCCCTGAGCACCTCCCCACCTACTCTCTTCTAAAACCTCCAGAGTGTTTAACTTCCCAACTTGTTCAGAGTAAAAGCTTTATCCTATGCACCTCTGGCCTCATCTCCCAGCTGCCCCCACTCCCTAGCTCATGCTGCACAGGCACCCTGACCTCCCCCAGAAAGCACATCTGCCTAACTCCTGTAAACTGTGCCTCAGGGCCTTTGCACCTGCCATTCCCTTTGCCTGGACCACTCCTTCTCAAATATCTGCATGGCTCACCTTTAGCTTCCTTTACTTCTTTATGAGATGTCAGACTGCCTTGCTTTCTCTGCCTTTGTGTTTTTTTTTTTTGTTGTTGTTTTTTTTTTTTTTTTTTTTTGCTACTATGCTATTTTAAACAATTTCTTTTCTTTTTCTTTTCAGGGCCGCACCTGTAGCATATGGAAGTTCCAAGGCTAGGGGTTGAATTGGAGCTGTAGCTGCCAGCCTACACCACAGCCACAGCAACTCGGGATCTAAGCCGTGTCTTCGACTTACACCACAGCTCATGGCAACACCAGATCCTTAACCCACTGAGCGAGGCCAGAGACTGAACCTGCATCCTCATGGATTCTAGTTGGGTCCTTATCCTGTTGAGTCACAACAGGAACTCCCCAAATTTTATTTTCTTGTTTGATTTCTCTCTCCCCCACTGAAATATAATCTCTAGGATGACAGATATTTTTAACTGTTTCTGTTTTAGCTGTATCTCCAGTGCCTAGAAAAGGGCCTGGCATATTGCAGGTGCTCATTAAACATTTGTGGAGCGAAGGAAAGAATGATTCAATGATTAAAGAAGTGGCTTATCCCGTCCTAACCTAAGTCCAAATCCAGAGGTCCCGTTTTACATGTGCAGCCCTCACACAGGGCTCCGAGGCTGTTCAAAGTCGGCTGCATAAGGTCTGAGCTTATCCTGAGGTTGCTGCCGACACCAATGGACTAGGAAAGTCCTGAATGAAACATATGAGGAGAAATGAAGTTCAGAGGCTCATCACCTGAAAACAAAGCTCCACGATCCATTTGGAGAGCAAACTGGGAGCAGAGAGGAAGGGCATTTCTTCAAGACCCCCTGACTACGACTTCACTGCCTGTGTGTGTGCTAATGCTGTGATAAGCCCTTCACGGATGCCCGAGCTGTGTGCATTGGCTGGTGACTGGCAGACAAACTGAGATAATAAAACAAATCAGCTATTGCCCCTGACTTCTGTTCCCATCCTGGAGTGCATGGCTATGTTGGTTAGTTTCTGCAGCGGCCCTTGTCGGATTCAAATGCCTTTATAAAAAACAAAAAAACAAAAAAAAACTAGCTGAGCAGATTTAACAGCTTAGAAGACATTGAACAAGAAACGATATTAACATTTGTCAATATTTTCTTTATTGGTTCTGAGAATTAATTTCTTAGGCTGCCAAGAGTGACCATCATAATTATATTAAAGTATAACCAATTCAAAACCATGCTTGCAATAATGAAAGTCTGGCCCATGGCCAGTTTATAACAACATGTGGAGATGGATGTGAAGAAGGTCGTGGGATTGTAAAATAACCTTTCGACTGTTTATCCAGAGGGCCAGCCGTTTCCTATTAACCAAGCCGAGCACCTCTAATTGAGGTTCATAATGAAAATCTTCCATCTTTGGATCATTGTAAAGGCTGGAATTCTATTTTCAGCCACGGAAGCTATTAAATCTTTAAAATTTCCGTTGTTTAATTTATTAGAACTTGTTTCCCACTGTCATCTGACCGCTAAAATAAGAGTCAGCTGTGCTAATATATTTACATAAATAATGAAAAATTCTACAGCAGGGTAGGCAATCAACTGCATTGCCACCATCCACTTTCAATGGAAGAACATCACTTTAATTAAAAATTACAAAGGCACCACTGTAAACAGCTCATTTACATTTCAACTTCTGTGTTGACTCAAGAAAGAAAGAATTTATCGAAAAAAAAAAAGAGCAAACAGAAATGACCTCACCCCAAATCCTATTATTGAGGTCAGTAACCACAGTTAATTAAGATGAAGTGTTAATGATATGTTTTAGTGGATGGAGGCTCTTCTCATTTCCCCAGGTAGAAATGTTATTATTTGGCCTTTAACTTCTGATTAAAATTTAAAAGGTAGGAGTCACCTCAAATTAAACTCTTAAATCTGGTTTTGAAATCTCTTTTTTTCAAAAAAGGAGTGACGACCTGCCTTCCTCTTTCTAAAAAATGGTAAGTCACTACACATTTTGAACCTCGGTGTTCCTGAGAATTCCGTGATGACAAAATCTGAATTTCTAAGTGAACTGATTTTTGCCATCTGCTTCCAAAGGTTTTGGGAGGTACAGAACAAAATGTCCCATAGCTAGCCAATGATTTTTGCTGGATTTCCTATCTTTTTCTTTTTGTGTGTGTGTGATTTCCTTTGGGCTTCGATATTAGATTAAACGGGGCGTTAAAGAAAAAGGCTTGATGGCTCACAGGAAGACCAGCAAAACCAGAAGTATTTTAACAAATCTTTGGGGGCTGAATTTTCATCACTGTAGGTTGCATTCAGCACCCATTTGAGCCCATGAATGAAACTACGTTGGTGCTTAGAAGCCTCTAAGTCTAAAGGAGGAAGGGAAGGGAAATGATTTAAAAAGACCCAAAGAAGCAGGACAAAGTACGCTGTGGTTTTCAGAGAGATGAGAATCTAATTTGGATCTGCTTCAGATGTTCTGTGTTCAAAGAACTTGAAAGCTCAATTTGGATGCAGGCTTTGGAAGAAGAGCTGGCTGATGGACATGGCTCCTTAGTGTAGCTTTCGGGACCTGGGAAGCCCAGCGAGAGGCGGGTTGGTCCTGCTCAGGACCATTCTCCTGGGAAAGGTTGGCACACAGACACCCCAGCTGTCAGCAAGACAAGCTATATATCATACCCGTTTACTGAGCATTTCCATAAGCCAGGCCCAGTGCTGGGCTATTGTCAGACCCTTGATCCTCTAAGAATTTTCTCTGTCCATGGTGGCTTCCTCCCAAGTCATATTGAACATACGGAAATGTACCCACATGACAAACACATTTTTTTTCCCTGTAACTTTTTTGGAGTGATTTTGATTTTTTTGCTTTTGGAATTGTTCGACTACCAGGAATGTTTCATTAATAAACCCCTATGCTTTCTCTAGCACTGACTCAGACAGACATGCCTACAAGGTAAGATCTACCAATGGTTTGCCAACGTCAAGACATTTTTGCAAATATTAAATTCAAGCTGCTAAAGTCATCATGGTGCTGTGGACACTCGCTCTTTGTTAATTTCAGTGTTGCTGTTTTCCTTTCAGGCTTTGGGGAAGCGATTATGTGTTCAGGTCCTTGACATTTTTGTAGGCTCCCGGAAAGTTTGAAGGTCTTGGTGCTGGGCCTGAAGTGCTTAATTAAGTAGCACTGATGAGGTCCTGATGTTTTAGCAGGGACGGAGATAAACACGATTGTTAGGCTTAGAGAGCGGGGCGGTGGCGGGGGAGGGGGGGTGGTTGGTGGAAGATGGACAATTAAGTCAGGAATAACAGCGAAGAGTGATGAGGGCTACACTGGTGTTCAGGAAGCCCTGGAAGTGTAGCCTGAAGGTCAGGGCAGCTCACCTGTGGAGGTGATGCCTAAACCATCAGGAGAGCATATACAGCAAGACGGTGGCAAGCAGAGCCGAGGAATTCAGCTCATTTGCGTGTTTTCCTTCCATAATCCGAGGCTCAGGAAGGTTACATTTTCCTCATCAGCCAAGAGGGAAATGAACCATTTCTCTCCCGTGGGCGGTTGGGAAAATTAAAGAAGACTTTGGTGACAGTGCTTTTGGTACACTTTTATATAAAAATTAAGCATCATAGTCAGAGTACCAGCCAAAGACATGCGTCCAGGGGGTCGTGGCGATCTCTGCCTGGTTGGGTCTGGCACCTGATTCCCAGGAGGCAGAGATTACCTCAAAGGTTGAGGACAGGGGGGTTCTGGGGAATTTAGGAAACTGTAGACATAAGGATGCTTGGAAGTAAGCAATTTCTATTGCTTGGCTCTTTCTCCCCAGCTGGGGGCCACTGGTTCCTACTTCCCAAGGAAACAATTTCTTTCTCTCCCTCCTTCCTCCCTCCCTCCCTTCCTTCCTTCCTCCCTGTTCCTTCTCTGCTGGGGTGGCATCCTTCATTTGCAGCAAATGCTCTTTGCTCTCCTGACTATAAGCTCCCCAGAGGCTCTAGGCAGAGACCATTTCTTTCAAAAGTGAATACACAACGTCCAGCAGTGTCAGGCCCATGGTGAGCTCTAACAAAATACCAGTAAGTGAATTCAGTAAAGGAATGAATGGAAAACTAAAATCCTTGTGTTTTTTTTCAAGCAGCTGTCTGTGGCAACAGAATTAGCTATCATTTTGATTGTGTAAAAATCTGATTTCATGGCAGGTATTCATCTTTTACACTTTACCCTGTAGTTTTTTATTACACAGAAACTTCAACCCCCAAAGTTGGTCATAGAGGAAGCTTCTAGTTCTCAACACCCACTCTGCCTTTCTTCCTTAGTAAAGAATCCTGGCCTTAAAAGCTAATGGCTACCCAGCTAAGTGAGCATCTTTCCTGGCATTTCTTGAAGCTAAGTTGGGGCCATGTGACTAATTTCAGCCAATAAGATTTAAATAGAAGTGTGGTTGCATTCCATGAGGTCTCCTTAAAAGTCAGGAGACTCCCTTCGTCTTTCGCTTTCTCCCAAACTACAGCCTGGAATGTGGATACGAAGGTTGGAGCACTAGCAAACATAACAGCCCATGAGGAAGAGGGTGCCAGCCTAGAGGTGATCAAATGGTGAGCAAGAAGGAGCTGGGGGCCCTGCAGTTCTGGGGAACTGCCATCCCAGCCCTAGACTGCTGTGCTTACTCTACACCAATTTTTTTTAATTAACAAATATTTAAATCTACATTTATTTTTGTGAGAAAAAAGTAAACTTCTAGCTTCTTTGAGCCACCATTATTGGAATTTTCCTTTTATATTTAGCCAAAGTAATCCTCACAGATCTATTGCTTCTGGACACACGTTTGTGGGACTCTCTGGAGGAATAAAATTTTCCAAAAAAAAAAAAAACTAAACAAAACAAACAAACAAAAAAAACTTTGAGCAGTAATAGGTAATTTTACATGGGTAGGGACAATATTTTTGCTCAACACATATCTTATGTATTCAATGTGTGGGCATATGTCTCTGTTGCTGAGCTGTTTACCACAGAGCCTGGATAAGATGAGTTCTGTCTGAAAAATGTTTGGGATAGGAATTGCTACTTGGTTGCCCTGATAGAAATGCCCTGATTGTTCAGAGGATGAAATAAGACCTCTCAGGCCATTCGAAATGATGGAGCTGCCAGCTGCATCCCCAAAGTTACCAAAGCAACAGATTTGATGCAACAATGCTTCTGCTTCTCATTCACTGCTGGGGAATGCTGGGCAACTATAGAAACTTCCATCTTAGCATGAGTATCATCCAGCTGCTCTTTCTGATCATAATTAGCCGACAAGTTCGGGTGCAAGAGGCCACTCCTCACTGGAGACGCTAAAATGTCCCTGAGAAATGCCGGATGCCTGTCTTGCACAGGTGGAGGCAAGCGCTGCCCTGAAAGCTGATGCCAGTCTCCTTGTCATTGTGGGGGGAAAGGACAGGGTGTGGAAATCAGCTCTATTTTACCACACGACCATGTTTGCATGACCTTGGGGCAGAGAAACTTCCTAACCATCACTTCAAAGCATAAGCGAAAATATAAATGTGATTTCCTAAGTACAAAAACCAAAGAATTCTCTAAAGGACAGAAAGTATTATTAATACCAACACTTTTGCAAAATATTTTCAGGAAATCATTTGGAAAAATTAATGATGCATTAAACTATTTAACGCCAAGCGTGTCCACTGACCTTTAAAAAATAAGTGCATACAATTGGAAATAGTCTAAATATCCAACAACAAAGGAATGAATGAATACCTGAGGATATTCATGTAACAGAACAGCAGAGTCCATACTATTCGATGCCTAAAAATAGTGGCTGTTTCTTGACATGGAAAGCTGTTCATCATATATTGGAAGTAAAATTGGCAGCTTCCTACACAAAATGGGTGATGTGAACTGAATTGGAAAATAAAAAAAGCAAAGCGCTCATTCATATGATCGGAGTTTGTACCCAAGCTGTTAAAAGGGGATTTCCTTAGGTGGGATGATTACAGATTTTTTTATTATCTTCTTTATTCGCCACTGTCTTTTCAAAAGTTTCCTCCATGAACTACCTTAACTTCTTAATGAGAAGAGGAAGAAACAAGTCATTCAAGAGAAGAATTTCAACTGTCTCCAGCCCACTGCTGTCCGTTTTGATCTGGCTAAGAGCACAATGCGATGGGCTTTTAAACAAGTTTTAATAACTCAGGCCTTTTAGTGAGAAGATTCACTCTGATGCCTGGACACCTCCTGTCTTTAGAGTTATAGGCTTCTCGGAGATCAAGGCTCCTTTCACTGATTTTAACATTCCCTGGTGAGATGAAAGCGTGCACGGCAGTGGCAGCGGCAGAATCACTGTGCCTGAGACGTGCCTTCCATCACAGAAGACGGGACCAGGAATTAGGTGGAAGTCAGTTGCTACGTTTTGTGGTGGTTGGGGGGTGGGAGGAGGTTTCCTGTTTTGACAGGGGAAGGATCCAGACCACAGAGGAGGCCAAAGGGCCTGTCAAGGCTGAGGGAAGGACCTGAACCAGGCTGTCAGGATCCCCGTGGGTGAGCACCTCTCTTTTTTTTTTTTTTTGAACCAAAACCACCTACCTTTATATAAACTATTAATAGATACCTAGATACAATATTGTTTTTTATTTTTATTTTATTTTATTTTTTATTTGTTGGTCTTTTTGGCATTTCTTGGGCCGCTCCCTCGGCATATGGAGGTTCCCAGGCTAGGGGTTGAATCGGAGCTGTAGCCACCGGCCTACGCCAGAGCCACAGCAACGCAGGATCTGAGCCGCGTCTGCAACCTGCACCACAGCTCACGGCAACGCCGGATCCTTAACCCACTGAGCAAGGGCAGGGACTGAACCCGCAACCTCATGGTTCCTAGTCGGATTCATTAATCACTGTGCCACGACGGGAACTCCACAATATTGTTTTTTAAACGAAATCATGATACATAGCCATATTCATAAAATACACAAATCAAAAGCTAAGATCAACAGCGAATCCAAATCCAAATGAAGCTATCCCTCTGAATTTCATGTTTCATCGCGCATCAAAACCCACCAATCTGTTAGTTCTTCTCTTGCACATTATTCTGTATCCACATTCTCTGCATCGGATGGGACCCTTGATTTTATTTCATTTTCTGTGTGACATTCTCCACAGATATATCTCACTGGCTGCCGTTTTGGGGGTTGAACGTCCTTCTGTGTGTCCACTGTTATCCCTTCCAATCCCAAACTGCCAATCTGCCAAACCCCTACCCATGCAACACAGAGAAACTTCCCGAGGCTCCCTAACAAATTCCTGCCTGCCGCTGTGTCCGGGGTGAGCATCTCTGACTGTGCTCAGAAACCTTGTGTGCCCGGTGAGTCATCTGAGATGAAATGGGGAGACTGGAGCTGAGACACAGAGCGTCTTGGAGTGAGACAGTGATAGAGGTAGAGGTGGTGAGAGGGGGAGAGCGAGAGACAGAGAGAAGAGGGGGGGGGTGAGATGGAGGAGGGGGGAGGCAGGAAGGAAGGAGAACGAGGGAGATGAGAATAAGGAATCAGAGAGAAAGATGGGTGGTGGGGGGTGAGGGGAGATGAAAACAGAGACCGTGACAGGGAGGGAGGCAAGGTGGGGGACAAGGACAGAGCAAAGGACAGGCCAAGAGGAACGGGCACAAACAGAGAGGGACACAGAGCGAATGACACGTGGACACACACAGAGTCTCCCACACAGACAGGGACACCCCACACCTGCAGGACCGCAGAGCCCAGGGCAGTGCTATTGCGGGGGATCAAGACCATTGGGGCAGATGGCCTGGGCAGTATCTTTCTGCAGGTGCATTTGCTGGCTAAACCGAGAGCTCTCCTTGAGATCAAAGTAGGAGTTCTCAGTGTAAAGTTCCTCCCTCTTGCAATGCCTACTCCCCAAAGCAGCGTCGAGACAACAACAATAACAACACTACTCACAAGGTCGTGGTGCCTTTCTGAGAATCCTGGGGAGCCGAGCGCAGATTATTAAAAAAACTGCATCCCAGCCTGGCCCCTCCTTGAGGCCCTGCTCAGCCTCTGCACACACAGCCACTCTGGAGACAGTGCTTCTCGTGGACAGGATCAAAGGCTGCAAATAATTAATGAGCCTCTTCTCCCCCAAGAGTTCCTGCGACAATAGCTCAACCTGTCAGGGATGTTATCCCTGCCTCTGATGTGCTCAGAACCTGCACTGGGGGCAGGGGGAGGGCGGGCGGGGTGGCACGGGGAAGGAGTGGGGGGCGGGGCAGAGGGAGGCTCAGTCTGTGCCAGGGTGAGAAGGGTCACTTCTGGGTGACTCTGGAGCCCAGCAGGAAGGAATGGATCTGAGGAGTCAGGCCAGAGAGAGAAATGTCATACAGACACACACACACACACACACACACACACACACACGTATGTGTGTGTGTGCACGCGCATACATAATGCTGGGAAAGGGATTTGTCCAGACCCTGCTCAGCAGCCTCATCTGTAAATGCTACAACTCCCAGGCAAACCAGCCACATAAATACCTTGGCTATGTTTTCTGAAGCCATTTGTGACACTGAACTTGGTCACAGTACCTCTCTGCGGCCCCTGCTGACCCAGCACCCGTGCCCATCCTCTGGGAAGAGCCTTCTGCATTCCTTTGGGCAACCACCCCAGTTCACCGTGGTTGGGTGCTGGGTCCAGGGTGGACATGTGCCAGGACCAGCCCTGGGCACATCCCACCTGCACCTCTCTTTGATTCAGAGACAGCTGTGTGTCCCAAGTTGGCTCAGTGAGACTCAAACCTGGCCCTCGGGCAAGGACTCTTGGCTGGGAAGGATCTCTTGGCTGGGAAGGATCTCTTTCTGCCGGTAGGACCAAGGGCTGGCTTTGTGGGTGGCCTTGACCCTCTAGAGCCACAGTGATAGGACTGAGGGTGAAGCCAACCTAGGCAAGGGCAGAGCCACGCGTGGGGAAAGCATATATTCTGAGCACCTGACTTCACAAGCTGGAGGCCCTCATCCCCGTGTTGAATTTCGTACATGCATCCTTGGCAAGAGTCCCTCTGCCACTGTGACTGGGAGTTACGCCTGTGATGACCAACTCTAGAACTAAGACGCTCTTCAGAGCTTTCTACGTTCCTGCTTTTTATCACAAGTCTCGCATCCAATTATTTCCAAGTTGCTTCCTCTGGTCCCCTTTTCTCACAGGGGGCGCCATCGCCACTCTGCGTGAGAAATAATGGGAACCATTGTGTACTGGTTCCAGCAGCCTGTCTTTGTCCTCCACAGGGCTGATCCTGGCCTTGGTGCCTCTCAAGGTCACCCACTCCCTCTCCAGGCTGGAGTCCTGTCCCCTAACTCGGTTTGCTGGGGCTGCTTTCTGGGGCCTGTCACCACGCTCTAAGCACCACACTCCATTCGCCAGATGAAATTTCCTTCCCCTTCTCAAGCAGCTGCCCACCGGGAGGGGCAGCCACATCTGGGAACATCACCCCTGGTGACCATCAAGGTGCCCTGAGTTGGGACCTCATGGCTCCAGCTCAGGTCAAGCAGATGCGTCCCTGGGCACGTGAACTGTGAGTGGCACAAGAGTGGACAGTGGCTGGAGGTGGACTGTGCTGGAGTGGACAGTGGCTTCAGAGATCCTGAAGTGCCAACCTGTCAGGTACCATCACCTCGAGACTCAACACTGCCCTAGTTCCGTGTCATCTCTGCTTGCTTCTAAACATACTCTTCAATTCTACAAACTACTCAGTATCACTAATCATCCGAGAAATGTGAATCAAAATCACAATGAGGTATCATGTCACACCTGTCAGAATGGCCATCATCAAAAAGTCTACAAATAATAAAAGGTAGAGAGGGTGTGGAGAAAAGGGAACCCTCCCACACTGTTAGTGGGTATGTAAATTGGTGCAGCCACTATGGAAAACAGTATGGAGGCTCCTCAACAAACGAAAAAGAGAATTATTGTATGACCCAGCAAATCCACTCCTAGGTATATATCCAAAAAACCCCGAAAACACTAATTTGAAAATATAATGCACCCTCATGTTCAAAGCAGCATTATTTACAATAACTGAGTCATGGAAACAACCTACATGCCCATCGACAGAAGAACAAATTAAGCAGTGGTCTATACACACGATGGAATATTACTCAGCCATAACAAAGAATGAAATTCCGTCACTTGCCAAAATGTGGATGGACCTAAAGAATATTACACTTAATGAAATAAATCAGACAGAGGAAGACAAATACTCTGTTATCACATATGTGTGGAATCTAAAAAAAGAAAACAAATGAATGTATATAATGAAATAGAAACGCAATGTATTTCTCACAGATATAGAGAAAAAAACAAGTGGTTACCAGTGGGAAAATATTCTATAAACTCTTGGTAGACTCTTTCAGCAAATTCTCCCTTTTACCTAAGTCAGCCAGAGCTGGTCTTAAAACAGAGAACCCTGGCAGACACACCTGTGCCGCTGCCTCTTCCCCTGCGGTGGGACCGCTACTCCCAGATCTCAGACACCTGCTTCGGCCCTTCCCCTTAACACTTTAATGCCTGGCAGCCAAGTGATACAACAAAGGCCAAGTTCCAGGCTTAACAATATCGACCCCATTGAAATCCATGTCCTACCCTCCAGGAGTCCCCTCTTCCACCTCCTGTCGTAGGAAACCAAATCAACAGTTACCCTCCCTGAAGACATCCTAAATTTGTACAACAACTACCCTAATGCTCCTTACAAGTTTCCCCCTTAAGTACTTAAGGAAAGCTTTCTCTTTGATGTTTACATTGCATGTTCCCGTTGCCGAAGACCGGGCAGAAAAAGGGAAAAAAAAAAAAGAAAAGAAAAGAAAAGAAAAAAAAAGAACGGCTACTTTGGATTCATGTTATTACAAGAGTTGGTATTATTCTGTACTTGTATCAAGTTCATCTGACATTTCAGAAAGTTTTGTTGGAAAAATAAATCCCCTTTTGAGGTTGGAAAATAGCTTGCGCCAGCTTGCTCCACAGTCCCCTGGCTGACGTGGAGACGGTGGCTCATTTTCAGGTGTTTCAAATCAGGAAAATAAGACACATGTTTATTTGCAGTGTGTCTAATACTTGATTATCTGTACCTCATATAAGAAGAAGATGAGATTTTGGAAGAGAAAGATTAATAACTTTCTTTTGCAGAGACAAGCGTGCATTTGGACCTGCATGCCAATGTGTTTACTGGGAAACGGCGCACCAGCCAAGGTATCTCGTTTCCGCTGTGGATAATGATCACGTCGTTAAATCTCATTATGAAAATCCCTTCTTTTGAAGCACTGGACAGAGCTTAAGAAATAAGGACCGAAAATGCGAAGACGTTTTGGCCTGCCAATCATCAGTGGAAAACCAACCTTGAGAGTCCATTTCTAAGTACTAGAGCCCTTAGCGGAGAGCATGGACTGTGTAGACGGTATTGCAATGTTTCCATCCTGATGCCTCTGCTACTGAGCTGGGCAGCCTTGAGGAGGTTCCCCAACCTCTCTGAACTCCTAATACTCTCAGCGGTACCTGGAGTTAGCCAAGCCTTTCTCAGAAAGTGATAACAAAGATAAAGCAGGTTAAGTGTCCGAGATGCAGGGGGCTGTATGTAGTGCCGTCTCGCTTTGTCCCTTCGGCACTGTGCTCGCTACTGGCAGACCAGCTGGTCATTTAGGAACACAGCCCTGAAGCCACTCTCCTCCCAGGCTACCCTGTTGCCAGGAATCAGGTGCAGGGGCAGTGTTCCCACCTCGTGAGATTGGTCCCCTGGTGCCATCAGCCGCCAACTCTTCATTAGGGCACACACTGTCCGCTCACCCAGATCGTTCACAAGCTTAATTGCACGATAGTTTGCTCCTGACCATCGGCCCCTTCAAGGGGAAAAGAAAAGCAATTCCTGCCTGCCTCCCATCTCTGGCGACCGAGCCGCTCACTCACCTGATGGTCTGATGCTGCAGGGAGTCGGGGTCTGTGGCATTCACCGTCAACAGCACGCTGCCTACGGAGATGTTCTCCTGCTTGGTCACCATCATGGGATCCGGGTAGAAAACCGGGCCCTCGTTGACATCCAGGACGGTGATGTGGACAGTTGCGGTGGAGCTGGGGCCGTAGGAGACTTCGGGTACTAGCGGGTCCTCGTTTTCCACTTTGATCAGCAAGGTGTGAAAGGCAGAAATCTCGTAGTCCAGAGGCTGGAAGGCAGAGAGAGGGGCTCAGCACGTGGGTCTCCCGAGAGGGAAAGCGCTTTGGCACAAAGGCCCCCTGACAGTCCATAGACCGTGGTGGCTGCTCAGGGCTGGATCCAGGGCTAAGCTTTATGCGATGTGGGGTCCTCCTTAGGAGAAAGAGTATGAAACCTACAGATACCAAAGTAGGTATGGAGGTTGTTGAGCGCATTAGCCTGAGAACTGACAATGATCACGTGACCCTCAGAGATCCGGGTCCTTCATTGCGAGATCTCCTTAGGTGACTCACTGGCAATGGGGACATTAAAGGCCTCCCATGTGTAGTCTGTGACTCCACAACACTGATGTTCCTGGGAGATCCAGTGGGCGGGCCTTTTCTAGTAGTGTGTTGTCTGGGGAAAAGGATTCAGGAGGCTGAGACACAAAGGGTTAAGCTACAGGGCACTTTGCCACACGAGGGCACTGGAACATGTGGAGGCATTTTTATTGTCCCCGTGGCTCAGGAGCTCTCTGGCCATCTACTGGACAGGGGGTAGTCAGACCAGACACACAGCCATGCCCGGGACAGTCCTACACATGGAAGACTGTCCTTCCAATGAGCCGCCTTGCTGAGGCCCTTTCTAGGTGATTTTGCAAAGGGGCTGATGGTACCCACATCCCCCAACTGCTGAGTGGACTAAATCAGCTGCTGTTAAGAAAAGTCTGCTATGAGAATTGTTTCTTTTTCTTTTTCTTTTTTTTTTTTTAGGGCCGCACCTGTGGCATATGGAAGTTCCCAGGCGAGGCGTCAAATTAGAGCTACAGCTGCCAGCCTCTGCCCCAGCCAAGCCCCATCTGCGACCTATGCTGTAGTTGGTGGCAATGCCAGAGCGAGGCTGGGGATTGAACCTACATCCTCATGGATACTGGGCAGGTTCTTAACCCCCTGAGCCACAATGGGAAGTCCCATTATAAGAATTGTTAATCCGGTGTCCTGTCTATCATAGAATGCCATGGATGCCACTCACTCAGCCACTCAGCAGATGGAGTTCAGGTCTTATGGGATCTGGGAACCCGGGGTCGCAGGTGAGAACAGCAAGGCTGGGGAAAGAGCGCAGGAGATACCTGGGGCCCGGCAGGTTGAATGGGAAAACAACCCTCTGGGCAACCCTGGGCTGCTTCATTCATGCTGGGAAGTGACACAGCTTAGTAGCTGAAAGCGCTCCTTGCTCCCAGAGCCAGAGGGGAGGGGATCAAGTCCTGGCCATAAGAATTGTAATTAGGAGTTCCCGTCGTGGCTCAGTGGTCAACAAATCCAACTAGGAACCACGAGATTGTGGGTTCGATCTCTGGCCTTGCTCAGTGGGTTGGGGATCCGGTGTGGCCGTGAGCTGTGGTGTGGGTTGCAGATGCGGCTCGGATCCCGAGTTGCTGTGGCTCTGGTGTAGGCCGGCGGCTACAACTCTGAGTAGACCCCTAGCCTGGGAACCTCCATATGCCACGGGAGTGGCCCTAGAAAAGGCAAAAAGACAAAAATAAAAAAAAATTGTAATTAATAACTCCTGGACCACAGGCACATCACAGCATCTCCTGGAGTCTCAGCTTTGTCATCAGTCAAGTCCTAGCACAAAGGATTGTAGTCAGACCAGGGAAAGTAGGTGTTTCACACACAGGTTGGCCCGGTGTCGGATATAACAGGGGGCGGGTAAGATGGTGAGGAAGAGGAAGGCGGGCCAGAAACAGCTGGAAGGGCCACTGCCCTCCCCCACGGGCTCTTCAGGTATGTGCCAGGCTGACATTCCTGAGTAGGAGGCGGGCCTCTGAGCAATGGAGATGCGAGCAGTGGCAAAGACAAGAGGGGGCAGGAGGGAGAGGGAGAGAGAGAGGGAGGGAGGAAGGAAGGGATTGGGGGGGTGGCGGAGGGGAGAGAGAGAGAGAGAAAGAGAAACAGAGAGAGAGCCTGTGCGAGCGCTGAGCCTTTTCCGGGGAGCAGAACCCCTCCAGCGCTTACTTCTTCCATTTGCACAATACTGGGGGTAGTGATTCCAGGGGGCGCACACGGGCCAGTCCACCCGGAGCTGGTGGAATGTGGGTCTCTGCTCCCGCCCCTTCCGAGGCCCGCCCTGGGTCATGATGGATTAAGGAGCCCTCTGCTGTCTTGGGCCCATGACCTCACTAATGTGATTTGTCTGGCTCGGGGTCTCTGTGCGAGGGATGGAAGGAAATTGAAAACACTTCCAATAAAGTTTCAGAGATGCAATTCAGTTAGTATTTCATCAAGTGTCAGGAGAGGGTGTGGAGCACTGCCTTGGAGGATTTTAAGGCTGGACATGCTGCCCACATGGGCCGGGTAAAGGATCTGGGGTTTGTTGTCTGCAAGAGGGAGGCTTTGGAAGTGACCTGACAGTGAGTTTTAAGCCTGTAACAGGTTCGGGGCTCAAGGATGACTGCTTTCTCAAGGCGTCCTTCTCTCTGAGGACAAACGAGAGAAAAGGCTTAAAATGCAGGATGGATTATATTCAGCTGAGAGAGTAACTCTTTGACAGCTTTGGAATAGCTTTACAAAGCAACTTAGGGTGTTTCTTTTTTTTTTGTCTTTTTTTTGTCTTTTCTAGGGCCATTCCCATGGCATATGGAGGTTCCCAGGCTAGGGGTCAAATCGGAGCTGTAGCCGCCGGCCTACGCCAGAGTCACAGCAACGCGGGATCCGAACCGCATCTGCAACCTACACCACAGCTCATGGCAACGCCGGATCGTTAACCCACTGAGCAAGCGCAGGGACCGAACCCGCAACCTCATGGTTCCTAGTTGGATTCGTTAACCACTGCGCCACGACGGGAACTCCAGCAACTTAGGGTGTTTCTGACCAGAGGCTTTAAAGAGGACACAGCTATCCATTTGCCCTAAGTGTTAAGATTTGGTCCTGCAGGGACGGCGGACTCCCTCACTCCCACACAATCCTGAGACTGACTGCCTCTGGTTCTAAGTACACTGACTGCTAACCGGCTAGGGCAGAACTAGCTGTGGTTGGGCTGCAGCATGGCCATGTCCCGCCATCTTCTCGCTTACCCACCTCTCACTGCAGAGGCCCCAAAGGAAAGATCTGGGCTTTCCAGGCTTCCTTGCAGCTGAGAGTGGGCATGTGTCACCTGGCCAATCATGGGGGGGCCGATCATAGGAAAACTGTTTGGAGACTCATGGAAAAGGTATTTTTTTCACCTAATGGGAGGAGAGGGGCACATGAGAGCACGCACACCCTCTGTCACTTGCCAGGCTGTCTCGTTGCTTCCTCCCTTTGAACACAACAGCAGGGAGATGTGATGCCTGGAGCTTTGGCAGCCATTTTCTGTCCATGAGGAAAAAAAAAGTCAGCAGCATAGATGCCCCCTGCTGACTCTCTGACACCTTGAACTGCCTGCCAGCCAATCCTAGATGGGCCTACCTTCATCTAGTTATAAAGATCATTAAATTCCTATTAACTTTTAAAGCCACCATTAGCCTGGCATTCGGTTACTCAAAGCTTTCAGCATCCCTAGCTAACACACTGGGTTGCTAGCTAATTGGAGAGTCTGGGGAGCCTAGCCAGGCCTTAGGTGTGCTGAGAAGCAAAGAGAGCTCAAGGCCCTTTACACAAATTCATGTGGCAGGCGGCTTCTGTCCCACTTCTGAAGCAAAGGGAGTCCACTCACTTAGTCCCAGGCTCTTCATTCTACAGCAGGGCTCGTCCAGAAGGCTGTGCTCTAAGAACACAAGCATCACCTCTTCCTCCTGTTCTGACCCAGCAGGTGTGAGGCGAGCCCAGGAACCTGTATTTTAGCTAGCATTCCAGGTGACTCTTCTCTATGCTGACATTTCAGAGCCACAGCGTTGTGGGCTGAAGCAGGAGGGTGGGAGGAGGAGGCCACTCTTTGTCAGTCTAGTCTCGCTTGTATTTTATTTCCCTCAAGCCGCTACAGACACAGGAGAACTGTGCTCCTTCAGGCTTTGTGGAGGGGATGCATATTTATCCAAGCTTTGTCTGCCAGCTGCAGGTTTGGAAACTTGCCTGACGGCAGGGCTAGCTGCAGAGGACAGCCAGCAGCTGTGTAATTTTATGACTGGCACAGCTTTGAAATGAATGAGAGGGCTGAATGCAGGGGGTAGGGTCTGGGCCCCTGGGAGTTCTGACAAGGCAAAAAACACACTGGGAAGGCCCGAGGAGGCTCTTCTCAGACGGACGTCTGGGGTTCGGTTCGGATGAGGTTCTGAAAAGGGCGGGGCTTGGGAGAAACCCAGACCCCTCATCCTCTGCAGGAAGCCAGAAGCTTCTCTGAGATCTGCCATTCTCAGGTGTACCTGCTGCTAGGGATATTGTGAAACTTTTGTGCAGATGGTTATATGGCCCCGTGCTAGGCTGAATAATGAACCCCCTCCCGCCCCAGTATGTCTGTGTTCTAATCCCGGAACCAGCAAATGTCACCTTACATGGCCAAAAGGACTCTGCTAATGCGCTTGGGCTGGGGGAAGCATCCTGGGTGATCCAGGTGAGCCCAATGGAACCTCAAGGGCCCTTGAAAGAGGGAGGCAGGGAAGTCAAAGGAAGATGAGGATGTGACAGTGGAAGCAGAGGGTCAAGGTCGGAGAGGGAGAGAGAGTGAGGACGACATTGGGCTGCTGCTCTGAAGATACGGGCACCCTCCAGAAGCTGGGAAAGATGAGGAAATCAATTTTCCCTCAGAGCCTCCAGGAAGCATCCCCACCAAGCAGCCCCATGAAACTGGTTTTGGACATCGGGCCTCCAGAACCGCAAAAGAACAAGTGTGTGCGGTTTTAAGCCACCATGTCTGTGGTCCCTGGTTGTGTTAGCCCCAGGAAACTCACGCAGGCACCAAACGCTGGTCACTGTTTTAAATGGTTTACACATTAGCTCGTGACCGGCTCACAACAGCCTGGAGATGTGGGTTGTACCAGCATCCTCAATGTGGAAACTGAGGTCCACAACACAGGTGCGCAGGGAGTGAGTGGCAACGTTCCTGCTTCGGTCACTAACGCAGGGAGTTTCCCTTGTGGCTCAGCAGTAATGAATCCAACTAGTATCCCTATGGATGTGGGTTTGATCCCTGGCCTCGCTCAGTGGGTTGAGGATCTGACATTGCTGTGGCTGCGGCTGTGGCTGCGGCTGGCAACTGCAGATCAGATTCGACCCCTAGTCTGGGAACTTGCACATGCTGTGGGTGAGGCCTTAAAAAAAAAAAAAAAAACAGCAAAAGAAAAACCAAGCAAACAAACAAAAACAAATACAATTGCTCCTTGCTTTTCACCCCCCAGAAAAGAAGCCGTGTTCCAATGGATGTCCTGGTCTGGCAGCAGCTCTCCCAGAACCTCCCAGAACCCTCCCTCCAGGACCCGGGGACCAACCGCCAGTCTCACAGGCTCTGCTGCCCCCACCCTCCCTCCCACATTTCTGAGCCCTCCCTTTACAGTCATTGTCACATTGCCTTCTTGGTCCCCCCCGTAGCAGAGAGAGGTCAGCGTGCTGCGCAGCACTGCCCAGAGGCGGTTTCACACACAGAAGCATCCTGTGTGTGGGATTATCTGCTGTGTTTAGGAGAGCAACTGAGACTCCGCCCAGAAAGATGAAGAAGAAATGGAGCATCTACATATGGAGCATGGATCTTTAAAAAGCATTCCCTGATCCCATTTGTGTGTGTCTTTGATAATTCATTATCAAACATATGGAGAATCTCACTTAAAAATTAAGGTCTCTCTCTTGGAGTTCCCGTTGTGGTGCAGTGGTTAACGAATCTGACTATGAACCATGAGGTTGCAGGTTCGGTCCCTGGCCGAGCTCAGTGGGTTAAGGATCTGGCGTTGCCGTGAGCTGTGGTGTGGGTCACAGACACGGCTCAGATCTCGAGTTGCTGTGGCTGTGGTGTAGGCCGGCATTTACAGCTCTGATTCGACCCCTAGCCTGGGAACCTCCATATGCCACGGGTGCGGCCCTGGAAATGGCAAAAAGACAAAAAAAAAAAAAAAAAAAAAAAAAAAATTAAAGTCTCTCTCTTTTTTCTTTAGGTTACACATAAGTTTGAAATTTCCGGAACCTGTAGAGCAGGTTGGTTTTATGGCTGTGAGAGTACAAGCACACCCCTGAGCTGGAGCCTTTTTCTATTTAAATTCTAGGAGGAGGAGGAGACCAGGGCTGTTTTATCCTCAACCTGGGGCCCTGGGTGCTCAGGTGAGGATGGAGGAGCAGGTGGCAGCGTCCTTATGTCCTTACCTTGACAACGGATAGCATCCCCTCGTTGCTTTGAGGGTTGGTGTGGATTTCGAAGCTCTGCCCGGGGTTTCCGTTGATGATGGTATAGGCGGCCCTCCACGCGCCTGTGGCGGGATCATCCTTGTCTTCAACGGTCAAGTTGACAATAACTCCCACGGCCCCTTCCTCAACGGTGGCTTGAAACTGCAAACAAGGCAGGCCATTACTGTCACTATTTTGAAACCAACAAAACAAACCACAGTGAAGATCATTTATGGGGCTTTTGCCATATGCCTGGTATTGGGGACATGACCCATAGCATCTTGTTAAATAATAACAGAGGAATATTAAGATGCGCTACTCCGTCCGACCCTCGTCCACACTTAGTAGGACTTAAAAAAAAAAAAGCTTTTTTTTTTTTTTTTTTTTTTGCTTACCATTATTTACTGTAATTATTAAAAAGTCATTCAGAGTTGAGAATCATCTGGTTTAACATTTGGAAGCCCTCATACAGTCAAACTGTACTATATCTACTATATGCAATCCATTACCAAGCCAATTTTATTTCTCAGAAAAATGTAACGTATACATTAACTACATCAAAAGAAAATGAACAGGTTGAGGGTAACCTAGTCACTTCATATGTTATTCAAAAATTTCCGCAAAGTAATTCATAAGTCAACTAATACTAATACTTCTTGCAAACTTGTGTGATTCAAATGGAAACAGACCCACGTCTAAAAGATTGCATATGAAAATACCAGAAAAGAATCCGCAACATGTAAAATGAAATGCTGAATACAAAAGAGAAACCCATAAAAATATTGGGCATTCAAGTAAAATATAATGGGATTATGATGCAATAAAAATTGGTATTTTAAAAAAATATTAAGGACGGAATCAGATTTATCGCTATGTCAATTCTACCAACACCTGACAATCAAATGTACAAAATATACCGCAACAACCATGCCAAAAATGGTACTATAAAAGAAGCATTTTCTAAGGGAACATGTAAATCAATTGTTTGGAGCCTTGTACCTGTGTTTTTATTGTCATACGTCTCAAACATTTGTTACAAGGAGGTGTGGTGGAAATGAATCAATAAATGAAAAATCAGCTTTCCCATAGACAGAGAATTTCACGAGCCATCGTTAGCACTTTCCTTTGAGCTGGAAGCATAAAGTATTGTCTGGGTGCTTACCTCTGACACATTACAGGGGAACAGTAATGTGTTTGCAAATATTGTACAAACAAGTAATACCAATCAGCTGACATGAAGAAGGAATATCGTGGAATTTCAATTAGTAGGAAAGAGAACCTAGAGACAGTCAGGCGATGTTGAAAAGCCCTGGTGTTCCAAGAGAAGTAATTTGAGAAATTAGGTTTCAAAAGTGGTGGCTGATTAATTGACTTGCAAATCATTAATCAGAAGCCTTAATCTCAGTGCCTGGCGGGGGACAAGATGGGGATGGGAACTAATCTGTCTCTTGCACCTGCACCTCAGCCAACCTGGGGGAGGTGTTTCCCTTCCCCAAAAGGGATGCTGGGAAATTCTCAGAGCAGGGATGCAGGGTGGAAAGCAGGTGGAGTGAGGAGGGACGTGGAGGGCCCCGCCAGGTAGGAACAGCTCCAAGAAGCAATTACTTTGACCTGATTGCTCTGATTCTGGTTTAAATAATTTCTATTTTCTATTTTCCCTCCCTCTCACAAAAAATCATGGGGTTCCTGAGCTTGAAGTCTAGACTGGTCATTCCCAGCCATGTTAGAATCTCCTTGAGGAGCTTTTAAAAAACACTTAAAAATAGGAGTTCCCATTGTGGCTCAGCAGGTTAGGAACCTGGCTGTATCCATGAGGATGCAGGTTTGATCCCTGGCCTCGCTCAGTGGGTTAAGGATCTGGCAATGGTGTGCTGAGCTATAGTGAAGTTCACAGATGGGCTCGGATCCTGTGTCACTGTGGCTGTGCTGTAGGCCAGCAAGGGCAGCTGCAATTTGACCCCTAGACTGGGAACTTTCATACGCTGCAGGTGTGGCCCTAAAATCAACAACAATAAGAAAACATTAAAAATAAAATTAAAAAACCTATTCCAATTCAGTTGGCCTCAGATAAGGCTTGAGATTCAGTATTTTCTTGACCTGCCCAGATAATTCCAATATTCAGGTCAGCTTGAGAAGCATGACAAAGTCCAAGGTCAAGGACAGTCCAGGTGAGGATGTGAGAGCCTAGCCTTGTGTACTGGGAGGCTGCCTGAGCTCCGTGTGGAGGGGCCTGCAGTACATCTGGGCTGGGCAGGAAGAGGGGCTGTCATCAGTAACTGCTCTCTGCCACGTGGCCAGCAGTGGGATGTGGTGACACAAGTGCTATCCAATCCCACAGTTCACAAGAAGAAAGAGACACAGAGGAGGAAGGAAGAATTTTTTCCAAAGTCATTGAGTGAATCGAAGGTCAGATCCTCATCTCTCGGATTTCCAGTCATGTCTGCTTTCCACAAGTTCTAGTACTCATGCCCATCAAGATCCCTGTTGTTTAGGCCAGTCCTCTATCCCCTATTGTGGCCCAGAGCCAGACTGGTTCTCTGTCCCCACTGATCACAGCAGACCTGTCCTTGTTGCTGTTCTGAAACTGTACCTTGGGACAACAGTAGACAATTCAGTGGGTTGGGGAGTGCCAAGACTAGAGGATGCTGGAACCATCAGTCAGGTAGGAAAGCTTTTACATCCAGTCCATAGGTGAGACGTTGCCTTGTCAAGGCAGGTGAATGCCACATGACTGAGATGAAGACACTGTAGGAACAGATCATGATTTGAGGACGTTTGGAGGCTCCATGTGTGTCTGTCTTATTCATGGCTTTCTCTCCACCCCTGGCATGATGCTAGTGCATAGAAAGGACACGGTATATGTTTGCTGAGTGAATGAATGGTCCTAAATATAGGAAACATGGCCTGGCATCAGGGGTGAGGGCTGAGGAGTTCCCACTGTAGCACAGTGGGTTAAGGATCCGGCACTGTCTGTGCGATAGCTTGGGTTGCTGCTGAGGCTCCGGCCCAGTACAGACAGTTAAGGATCTGGTATTGTGGCAGTTGTGGCATAGGTGGCAGCTGTGGCTCAGATTTAATCCCTGACCTGAGAACTTCCATATGCTGTGGATATGGCAAAAAAAAAAAAAAAAAAAAAGATGAAGGCTGAGATGAAATGTGAACGGATGAAGCAATATAGGAATGAGACGAAGAGTGAATGCCTGATTCTTCCCCTTGTTAGAATGCTCCAGAGCAGGGGTGATGGGCTGACACCCCTGCTCTCCAGAACGTCTCCAGCAGGACTGCATTACAACTTTCAAAGACACCAGATACTTTACACTTTGTTTGTTCCTCTTACCATACTTGATTTTCATGGGCTTTAAAAATTTCATTTTGCACAGCAGAGGAAACCATAATAAAACCTAAAGACAAACCATAGAATGGGAGAAGATCTTTGCAAATGATGCAACACACAGGGGCTTAATATCTAAAATGTACAAACAACTCATACAACTCAACAACAGAAACAACAAAAAAATAAGCAATCCAATCGAAAAATGGGCCTAGGACCTAAATAGACATTTCTCCAAAGAAGACATACAGAAGACTGGTAGGCACATGAAAAGATGCTCAACATCACCAATTTTTAAAGAAATGCAAATCAAAACTACAATGAGGTACCACCTCACACCAGTCAGAATGGCCATAAGTCATAAGTGTACAAATAACAAATGCTGGAGAGGGTGTGGAAAAAAGACAACCCTTCTACACTTCTGGTAGGAATGTAAATTGGTACAACCACTATGGGAAAAAGTATGGAGGTTTCTCAGAAAACTAAATATAGAACTACCATGTGATCCAGCAACCCACTCCTGGCACAAAAACATAATTCAAAAAGATACATGCACCCCTATGTTCACTGCAGCACTATTCACAAGAGCCAAGACATGGGAACAACCTAAATGTGCATCAACAGATGAACAGATTAAGATGTGGTACATGTATACAATGGAATACTACTTAGCCAGAAAAAGAATGAATTAACGCCATTTGTAGCAACATGAATGCAACTAGAGATTACCTTATTAAGTAAAGTAAGTCAGAAAGAGAAGGACAGGAGTTCCTGTCGTGGCGCAGTGGTTAATGAATCCGACTAGGAACCATGAGGTTGCGGGTTCGGTCCCTGGCCTTGCTCAGTGGGTTAACGATCCAGCATTGCCGTGAGCTGTGGTGTAGGTTGCAGACGCGGCTCGGATCCCGCGTTGCTGTGGCTCTGGTGTAGGCCGGTGGCTACAGCTCCAAATCGACCCCTAGCCTGGGAACCTCCATATGCCACGAGAGGGGCCCAAGAAATAGCAAAAAAAAAAAAAAAAAAAAGAAAGAGAAGGACAAATACGTATCACTTAAATGTGGAATCTAGAATATGGCACAAATGAACCTATCTACAAAACAGAAACAAACTCACAAACATGGAGAACAGACTTGTGGATGCCAAGAGGGAGAGGGGAGGGGAAGCTGGGGGAGGGGGGAGAGGGAGTGGGATGGAATGGGGGTGGGAGTTTGGGGTTAGTAGATGCAAACTATTGAATTTGGAGTGGATGAGCAATGAGGTCCTACTGTACAGCACAGGGAACTACATCCCATCTCTGGGGAGAGACCATAATGGAAGATGATATGAGAAAAAGAATGTATATATGTGTGTGCCTGGCTCACTTTGCTGTACAGCAGAAATTGGCACAACACTGTAAATCAACTATACTTCAATACAAAATTTTATTTTTTCCCTTGATGTGAGGAAAAAGTTAAACTTTTCTTTGACTCATTTTTCTGTGTGTGCCGATTTCAGGACTTTGGGCAAATGCCTGTGGTGCACCTGATAGATAGCTGAGCCCTAGTTCCCAGTTCACAGCACACTGCTGACACATGAAGATCTGATGGATGGAAGGATGAATTTGTAAAATTAATATTTAGGCCATGTATAAGTGAGAAAGGCCTGTACAGTTTCTCCCATGACAGCTTTCCACATCTGTAGCACCTACCAAAGAGACTGACACAGAATACCTCATATGTGGGCAAATGAGTCCAAGAGGAACAAGAAGGTGGTAATGTTTTAGAAACTCTCCCAGCTTGTATTACAACCCTAATATGGCCTTCGAGGTAGTAATGTATCCACAGCCACATTTAGCTAATCAATCCACCTAGACATCATCCATCACCATCATCCATCCATTCATTTATTTATCCTCCATCCATCATCCATCCATTCATTTATCCATCCATTCTCCAGCTGTCATCCATCAATCATCTATTCATCCATCCATCCATCCCTTCATCCATTTATCCATCCATCATCCATCCACTCATCCATCCATCATCCATCCATCATCCATCCATCCATCCATCCATCCATCCATCCATCATCCATCCATATTCCAGCAAGCCAGCCAGCCAGCCAACAAATACTTGGCAGGTGACTTCTGTGTACCAAGCATGATATAATATGAAATTCTAGGGATATACTAGTAAGCAAAACAGACACGGCATATGTTTAACTATAAAAATTTGTTAAGTGCCAGGGAAGAAATAACATAGTTATTGGAGAGCCTGTAGCTTGTGGGGAGTGGTGAGAGGTGGGTGGGTACTTGACCCAATCTAGGGAAGGCCTTTAGGGAAATATTCCCTGGGAAGTGGAAGAAGGAGAATTAGTGAGATGAGAGAGGAAAGAGCATTCCTGGCATCTGGCACAGCAGGTGTACAGGCCCGTGGTGGAAGGAGAATGGTGCATTTGTGAGACAGTGGGGAGGTGGGCGTGGCCAGAGGGCAAGGGAGAACTGGTTGCTATTAGACCCCAGAGGAGGATAAAGTCAGATTACGTAGAGTCTTGTGGGCCATGGAAAGGCATTTAGAATTTACCTTGAGAGCAAAATGAAGTCTAATCAAGGAACTGGATTATGTTTAAATCTACTCCTGAGAGAATTCAGAAAAAAAATCTTTAAATATAGAAAACATTCAACACAATTATTACAGCCTTTGTTAAGACCATTATCTGATTCTTGCATAAACTATAAAGCCAGTTTCCTTGAGCATCCATTTAGAAACTCATTATTGCTTAATTAAATACTCATTCTATTAATTCTATTCAATGTTTTAACCCCATTATGTAATTCAAGAATGGAAAATTAAATAGATTAAAATGAAATAGTACCATTTTATATTTCTACAGCAATGTTCACTTTGTGATTTAAAAACAATAGGCAGACATTAATTTACTACACTATAGCAGGAAGAATTATTGATTGTAACATTACTTCGTTTAATTGGAAAGAATAGATAAAGTTACTTTTCTGTTAAACTGTGCGGCAAATCAAATACGAGATGCAAAATGTGTTTTTATACAATCAATGTGGGCAACTGGCTTGGGACAGACTGAGTTTCACTAGCTCTCTCCTTTCAATTCGGAACTGAGTTATTTCATTCTCTTTTATTTGATAAGGTGGGGGATGAGTTTTGTGATGGACATTTAGGAAGAGACTACCTGGATTCGCCACAAAGGTCATCCATCACCACGAGGAAGATGGATTTCCATTTTATTTTACACAAAGAATGAATACTCTTCTTCTTAGAGCGAAGAGTTGGTCTCCAAGGTGAAGGTTAACGTGGAAGATGGAAACAATGATCAGCAGGCTAGAAAGCCACAGGTGGGGAAGAAGTGACAGCTGATTACTTTAAGGGACAGGACACAGGCAGGCTTGCATGTTTGATCACTGGAATCTAGGTTCATGAGCCGTCAACCCTGGAGTGTCATGGAGAACTCATGACGAACTTAAAAAGCTAGGGTATAGTCATCTGGGCCCTGGCTTTGGAAAAGTTAAAAGAAAAGGTCCCAGAAAAGTTTTTTTTTTTTTTGTCTTTTTGCCTTTTCTAGGGCCACTTTTGCGGCATGTGGAGGTTCCCAAGCTAGGGGTTGAATTGGAGCTGTAACCACTGGCCCATACCAGAGCCACAGCAACGCAGGATCCGAGCCACATCTGCAACCTACACCACAGCTCATGGCAAAGCCTGATCCTTAATCCACTGAGCAAGGCCAGGGATCGAACCTGCAACCTTATGGTTCCTAGTCGGACTCGCTAACCACTGAGCCACGACGGGAACTCCCCCAGAAAGTTTTATATACTTAAATTTCTACTGCTGAGGATAAGTGGGTGAGGGAGACATCATAAACTTGTAAATAATTTCAAGAGTCTGTATTTACACAGAGGATGCAGCTTCTTGGAAAAATCTAAGTACTTGCTGATAGCCTAATGGGTAGAGACTGTGAGTGCCACAACTAAGGCCATACATTTAAGGATCTTGTCACAGGGCCCGGCACAGGGTAAGGTATCAGTATCTTTTAGTAATGGGGAGGATGATCGATTTTGTTCTGTATCATATGAAATTCTTACCAGTAAATTGGAGAATATGGCTCAACTCCCTGTAACTCTTTCGATTTTCATCATAGCCTGCCTCACAATGTAGTTATCTTATGTAGACATCTTATTTCCCTAGGCGGATGTGGAAGAAGCTCTTAGCTTTTCAGCTACATACACCTGACACTCACATGCTTGCTTATCTTTGTCTTGCTCTAACAACAGACCCTTTATCACCAAGCGAGATGGTGTTAACCTACATCACCCACATTTACAAGGGACAGTGGCATCTTATATCTGGTTTACTTCTATCTATGATTAGGATTCACCCTGGGATGGCAAGAAGTAGAGTTCTAGAGGCAGGAACTCATTTAAATAAATATTCATTAAAGGTCTATTGCATGTCAGGGAGTCTACCAGGCACAGGAAGTATAGCAGTAAAAGAGAGGGATACTTTTTTCCCATCAGGGGCTTACAGCTCATGAGACTGACACCTTCCCTCCTGGTCACCCCCTTTCTTTATATGTTTTGCTACCCATGACACACCCAGACACTTTGTTTTCTACCATTTCTCTACTGTCAAACATCCCAGGCTGCACCTGTGGTCAATTATGAATACTTCTATGTTTGGACAGGATTGAGTTTCCAGCTAATGGTCATTTTAATAAATGGTGCTGGGTCCACAGGATATCCATGTGGAGAAAACAATGAGTCAACCCCTACCTCACACCATACAAAACTTGTAAAAGCTAAAACAATAAATGTTTTAGAAGAAAACACAGGAGGACATTTTAATTCAGCTTGCAGTTAATGTTTATGTGTACTTTATATATGTTTGATATAAATAGTTAAAATACATAAAATAAGATGTAAGTATATGTGTAAGTGCACATAATATATAATATTTAAATGAACTGTAATAAGGTAGAGTTTTACATAAAGTTTATTCAGTCTTTTAAAGAAGACTTTATGTCTAAGAAGGGATTAACAACAGAGACCACAAGGGCCTCTGGGTTGCTTGGCTGAGAACCATCGTCTGTTCATCAGCCAGCCCTTAAGACAACTGCACCTACCAAATCCCTCCCTGGCCATGTCCCGGTAGGGTGGCCATAGATAGACCCCAAAGTGACTGTAAGACCAAGATGGGAGAACGTTTGGGAACCCACCAGCCCACAATGGCCCTAGACATTGTTAAGTGTCCGTTAATCTTTTCTCCAGCTGGTTAAAATTCTCTAATCTCTAAGTACCGTTATCTCTTTGAAAATGAGGAGTGATGTCAGTACTTTGGTTTTCAACACTCTTGGGAGATGCTTCACACGGAGAAGAAGTAACTCAAATGCTAGAGTTGGGATTTCCAGGAACTGTGAGCAGAGACTTCCCTGCCCTCTCAGGCAGAGACAGCCTGGGGCATAGCCTCTCCCAACTGTGGGAGAAGGATCCTGGCTCTGTTTTCTAAAATGCCCAACACTAGCTCTTCCAGAAAGTGAGAGCGCTTAACCTTGGGACCATTTTTGTCTAGAGAACACAGCCCAAGGGGGAGAAGATGACAATCTGCATGTTTTAGAGGGTCTTACCATGAGAATAGTGACCAGCTCTTCTCTATTCTCACTGAGAAAAAGGAAGTAAACTAAATTGTATGCCACATTCTGGAGAGAGTAAATTTTTAATGGTGGATGGCAGTCTCCCTTTTCTGGAGATTCTTAAAGGTTTTGAGTAGATAAGTTCAAGGTGCCTATATCCATAAAACATTTGGAGGAAATTATACCCTCACCAATCCCTGCTGAAAAGAGCATTACTAGGAGGTCATTTGTATCATGTGATCCCAGCTTCCTTGACCAGAGCTGACTGGACCCAGAAGCAGCACGAGACTCACAGGTAACCCAGTTTATTGGCTGCTTCATCAGCCAATCAGAACAATCAGATGATTTCTCTAAGAAAATGAACTTGGAGAAATAGAGGCTATAACCAGAGAACAAAGGGTCCTTAAATACTAAGTGTCTAAGTAGTTGAGCAGGGTCAATTGGACTTGGATGCCCAGAGAAGCAAAAAAAAAGGGATGCACTGAAAGAAAACCCAAGAGATCTTGGGGGCACTCAAAGACCAGCCAGATGAGGAAGCATCCTTGATCTCTGAGTGGTTTCTGGTCCTGCTCCCACACACCCCCATCACTCCCACCCCAAGATACCCTGTTCTTTTGGTGTGTGGGATGCTTCTGTACTGTTACAACCCCATCCTCTCCAGTTGTCCTGAGCAGGTTTCTACTCCTTGAAACTAACGGACCCTGGGGAAAACAGCTCTGGTAGACGGATATCTGTCACTCTCAGCAAGTAAGTGTGATCCTATTGATGAAGATTTGGGTTTCATAGATGTTTCCTCAAGCATTTTTCTTTTACGTTTTGCTATGAAAAATTTCAAAGAGTTATAAAAGGCGAGAGAATGAAGTAATGAACCCCATGTGCCATCATCATGCTTCAGAGATTTTTCACTCACACCCCCACTATGTTTCATCTTATTTGGAGGAGATCTCAGACAAACCATTGCCTCTGTAAATACTGCAGTGTTTATCGCCAAACATTAAAGACTCTTTTTAAGAAAACAGAATCAAAGTCCTTTCTTGAGCCAACCAACTTTAATTTCTCCTACTGACAATGAGTCTGTTTTTCTTTTATGTCAGATGCTTTACTAAACATATTTGCATGTTATCTCTATTGTTGGAGAAGAGAGTGCCTCCTAGCTGTGGTAAAGGACAGTTACAGATGGGCCTATTAGACTTTGCTATGTGTTTCTACAGTATTCTCTGTAAAATGTTTCAAGCTATGCACTATTATGAAACAGGTGAGGAAATGGAAAAGCTGAACATGGAATTTGTTCGATGACAATAGGGAACAGCAGCTCAACAACAAAGGAACATGCTTCAGGGTGGAAAGGACTCTCCATGGTTGACTAGCACAACGGCAATGTGGTTCCTGATCCAGGAAAGCCAGGGACACGTCCCAGTCTCCTAGTCAGCGTGAGCCACCCACCCAGGGGAGCCCTGGGCCAGAAGAACAGCTACGAGCCTGGAGGGCTGTGTTTGTGGATCTTGTTCCAACAAGAGGAAAGGCAAAATGTTGCCTGGACTTCTGGCTCTAGAGATGTAGGGGGTGAGACGATGGGCAAGGGAGGGAAACAACATTCACCACAAGCTTGGACAGGAATGGTCCCCCTCCCCTCTCAGTGCACCCTGTCCTGTGTTGATTCATTTCCTACCAGGAGTCCCCACGATTGCGGCAAACACAGAAGTGCCGAGTATGTGACTTTTGAAGAAGATGCCTGGCCAGGTTCAGGCTCGCTGGGGGCCCAATGGTCACCTTCTAATGACTGTATTTTTCCTCTACGTGACCTCACTACTGAAGCGCCTCAAATATGCTGATTACAGGTGCACACTGCAGCTAAAAAATTGAATTTTCAAGAAAAAGAGGCTCAGAGACCACACCATGTCTTTTTGTCCTCAATTAAAAAAAAAAAAAAAGCAAGAAAAAAAATAAAAGAAAGAAAGCACACAGCCACTGACGATGGGCAGGAAAATAATGCAGCTGGGCAGCAGTTCTCAATGTATGTTCCTGGGAACAAAGAGCGAGAGAGGTTGCAGGAGTCCTACTTACCAATGTATTATGTATTTCCCTATAAACAAAAAAGATTTAAACTGCCTGAGGAATATGTTAATTATATTTTATTTGTTTTGTATATTGGAGTTCTTGTCTAAGATTTTTGCCTGGGAAAAAAAAGTTTTGCTGCTGATAAGAAGTTTGAAAATCACTGCCTCAGGGAACTTGATGAAATAAAAATTACATTTGATGGTGAGAGAAAATAAAAACCAAGGAGTAAACATGCCTGCAATGTTTTTTTTCTCTGAATGCTCAGCGTGAAAACTTTATTTCATCTGACGTTAATCTCTCTCCTTTGGCTGAGTTTCTCTCTTTAAACAAATGGAAGAAAAAAAAGCCAAAACACATGTGTACTTTGGACGAGGTAACTGGAAATAGTTTAATTTTGAGAAGCAAAGAGATTTTTCTGTAGGGATACACATTTGACCAAAAAACATTTGAATCTGAATGACCTTTTCTTAAAAGGAATAATAGCATAGTCTTCCCCCAAGACTTTAGAATCTGATTTATACAATTCTGCCAATTTATAAGAGTGGAAAATTCAATGGTATGGGGGAAAGAGAAATACCATATGATCCAGCAATTCCACTTCTGGGCATATATCTTTGCAAAACTATAATTCAAGCAGATAATGCCCCCTTATGCTCATAGCAGCACTAGTCACAATAGCCAAGACATGGAAACAATCTAAATGTCCATGGATAGATGAATGGATATAGAATATACATACAATGGAATACTACTCAGCCATAAAAAAGAATGAAATAATGTCATTTGCAGCAACACAGATGGACCTAGAGATTAACACAGTAAGTAAGGTAGGGCAGACAGAGAAAGACAAATACCACAATATCACTTACACGTAGAATCTAAAATATGACACAAATGTCATATGTGAAACATATCTATGAAACAGAATATCTATGAAACAGAAACAGACTCAGACATAGAGAACAGACTTGTGGCTGCCAAGGGGGAGGGGGTTGAGGAAGCGGTGGAGTGGGAGTTTGGGGTTAGCAGACATAAGCTATTATATACAGAATGGATAAACATCAAGGTCCCTATAGAGCACAGGGAACTATATTCTTCAATATCCCATGATAAACTGTAATGGGAAAAAACATTTTTTAAAAAAGAATGTGTGTGTGTGTGTGTAGAACTGAATCACTTTGCTGTGCAGCAGAAATTAACACAACATTGTAAATCAACTAAAACTCAATAAAAAAGACTAAATAAACAAAGTCATTAAAAATGACATGGGGCAACTTAGTGGGCAAATTCTATAACTTCTCTGAGTTCCAGTTCACTTCTCTGAGACGTGGGGTATTAGACTATAGTTCCTTTTTAAAAATTTTTATTTTATTTATTTTTGTGTCTTTTGTCTTTTTAGGGCTGCACCTGTGGCATATGGAGGTTCCCAGGCTAGGGGTTGAATCAGAGCTGTAGCTTCTAGCCTACACCACAGTCGCAGCAACACAGGATCTGAGCCGTGTCTGCAACTTACACCATAGCTCAAGGCCACACTAGATGCTTAACCCACTGAGTGAGGCCAGGGATTAAACCCTCATCCTCACTGATACGAGTTGGGGTCATTAACCACTGGGCCACTATGAGAACTCCTATAGTTTTTTTTTTTTTTAAATCCTAATTTATAAGAATTACTTTTCATTAATTTCTTTTTTAAATTTTTTTCTTTTCCAATATGGTTATTATAGGATATTGAATATAATTCCCTGTGCTATACAGTAGGACTCTGTTGTTTATCCATTCTGTATGTCATAGTTTGTATCTACTAGCCCCAAACCCCCAATCCAGGACATCCCTTTCTCCCTCCCTCTTGGCAACCACTAGTATGTTTACAGCAATAGTTCTTAACGCTGGCTACACATTAGAATCACTCGAAAACCCTCAAGAACTGCTCATGGGCTGGGTTCCCGCATTTCGAGATTTTGCATGGGAGGAGCCAAGGCATCTGCATTTCTAAAAATTCATTAGATTCTAAAGATCAGCTGCTTAAAATGACTAGTAAGGTCTCTTCTGAGTGTTAGGGTCCAACTTTAAAAAGATCTTTGTGGGAGCTCCCTGGTAGCCCAGTGGTTAAAGAATCAGCATTACTGCTATGGCTCAGGTTACTGCGGTGCCTCAGGTTCGCTGCCTGGCCCAGCAACTTTGACATGCTGCAGGCGAGGCCACACATAAAAAGAATCTTTGTGACCTGTTCTGGCTTGTGTGGGTCCTAAGAGGTGTTGGGAGTGTCACAGGGTGCCACTGGGGGGAATCCTTGTGATTTCTTACAGTTCTCTGCTCTAGGGATTCATAGGTTGTGAAGCAGGCTCATGGAATATATTTGCCAGTGAAATCACGGGGCTATCTCCTGGAGGTCATCTTTTTCATCACCTTAAACAGAAATCCTGTACCCATCAAGGAGTCACCCCATTTTTCTCACCCACCCAACCCCTGCCAACCACAAATCTACCTTCTGTCTCTGTGGATTTACTATTCTGGACATTTCATAGAAATGGAATCACACATGAGGTAGTCTGTGTCTGGCTTCTTTTAATTAGTAGAGTGTTTCCAAGGTTTGTCCAAGCTGTAGCCTGTGTCCACACTTTGTTCCTTTTTATGGCTGAATAATATTCCACTGCATGGACAGAGCCTTTCATGAATCCATTCATCCTTTGATCTACATGGGGTTGTTTCCACTTTTTGGCTACTGTGAATATGCCACTCTGAACATTCAAGGGCACGTTTTCAAGTGGACGCATGCTTTCACTCTCTTGGGCAGATAGCTGGGGTGGAGCTGCTGGGGCCCGCAGTGACGCTGTGTAAGGCGTCGTGGATCCTAGTCATTCACCAGCACGCGTGCGGGTGGGTGGTGGGCTGCATCTTTCAAATGCTGTTTGCTGGCTTCCCAGAGCTCACTGCTCCCTTGACCCTCGTGAGGAGAGGCAATATTGGGAGTGAACTTCCCGCCATGAGTGGCACAAGGGCTGGGAAGGAGGAGGGCTGATGAAAGTCTTATTTCCCTGAACAGACCCTCTTCCCCAGTTTGCATGGGGGATTGCTCAGCTTAGTGCAGAAATGAGCCGGACACTCTGGAGCTCATAGAAACGAGTCCCGCCCTGTGCGTGTCCCTTGCAGCTGTTTCTAACCAGAGGAAGTACATCTTTAATCTCCTAAGCGGGAGGAGAATCGACACACTTGGTTAGGCTCCTGATGCTAATGCCCAGGTACAAATAAGGACAAGAGACACCTTCTGCTTTCATTACAAGGGATTTGTACAACTTCACACACGGACCTGACTTACAGCTTCTAATTTATATTTAAATCCCAAATGTCGTCAGAAGGAACTGCTCTAAATCCATCACCTGTGTCTGCACCATTGATTCCTGTTTCAAATAGACCCCATGGGCCCAATTGTAATTCCCATCGGCCCCTCCGCGTATTTCTTCCCATCGTGGTGTGTGAAACTTCTGAGAACCTCTGAGTCCCACAGAGAAAAGAGATGGAAGAGAATCATTCCTTCTGGAATTGGACCTGGGGTGGTGGGGAGAGGGGGGCGGTTAAGAAAATCATTCTCTGCCCCTTCTGGGCTCTGATCCCGGGGTGGAGTCACACTGGAAGTCTGTGCAGACACGAAGGTGCCCCGATGGCCCTCTGTCACGTTGAAAAGAATGAATGATGGAAAATTACTCATGCTTAATGCCCCAAGAAGCTCTACCACCTATTGGCTGTGTGACCCTGGTCAAGTCACTTAACCTCTCTGGGCTTGATTTTCTCGTTGGTATAAGGAGGGTAATAACAACACCTGCCCTTATAGGATTATTACGACGATTAAGTGAGAAGACTTAGAGAGGTTGAGATGAGTGCCTGACACACAATGAGCAATATAGGCACATTGCTACAGTGAACACAGACAGAAGGTATAAAGAAGTGTAGTATGCTGCAGTGCACATCATTATAGGGAGTCTGACCGGAGAAATAAACTTTGCCCTCTGGGTTTTTTTTTTTTTTTTTTTTTTTTTTTTGGCTGCGTCTGTGGCATGGGGAAGTTCCTGGGCCAGAGATCAAAACCTGAGACACGAGAGTGACAATGCCAGATCCCTAACCCGCAGAGCCACTAGGAAACTCCTACTCTCTGCTTATTGTGTTTTGGTTTGTTTTGTTTACAGGAGCCTTGTCTCACTAAATATTTCTGTCAATATAAATTTCCCTTGCTGTCTTAACTACTTAGAGTTGGTGGCAGTAGAATCGGAGGTGTCCTGGCCAAGAGGACTTCTCAGTTCCTTACTGTATTTTGAATCGAACTTAGGGTTTCTCAGCCTCAGTGCTGGTGAAACTTAGGGCTGGATAATGATTCGCTGGGCAGGCACTGCCCCTTGTAGGATATTGAGGAACATCCCTGGCCTCTGCCCACGAGATGCCAGGAGCACCAAGTTGCCACCATCCAGAATGTCTGCAGACTCTGAGACACTGCCAGATGTGCTAGCAGGGTGTGTGTGTGTGTGTGTGTGTGTGTGTGTGTGTGTGTGTGTGTGTGTGTGTGTGTGTGTGTGTGTGTACAGTCTTCCCTGGCTAAGGATCACTAACCCAGCTAAACCAGGTCAGGGGCTCCCTCCAAGTACCTGCCTGCAAACAGCTGCCCACCAGCTCCCCCAGGGCAAGATTTCTCAGCAAGTTGGTCCTTGGCTCAAGTCTCATAGCAAAACACTGGAATCACATAATAACATTTTCTGGAGTAATTGAATCAGACATTGCCAGAAAAACATCCGAGGGTAAAACTAAAGACTATAATTATTATGAAAATTATTGATGTAGTTTTCATTACTCTACAATTTTTGAATTAGCAACTGATAATCTCTTTTAGAAGAGAAGAAAGGTAGTTTTTCTTGCTTTTCCCTCTTCCTGACACTTGCCTGCCTCTCACGTTTCAATAAGCACATTCATGGCTGCGTGTGCCAAGTGGACTCAGGTGCAGCAGACTCCTGAGCCCTGCAGCTGGGGTCTAGATCCGCTGTCCCTCCAAGGAGGGGGTGGGTCAGCCCTGTCACCTGTGGGGGCCTTCTCTCAGAAAATCACAACACAGGCATTTTCCCACTTGGTCCCATTAGAACTGTGTTCAGACTCAAGTCTATTCGGTACTGAAGAATTATTGTCCTTGGTCCACTTTTCCAAACACTCACTCCTCGAAGTGGGGTCCCCAGGCCAGCAGTATGGGCATCACGTGTGAGCTAGTCAAGGATGCAGGATCTGGGGTCCCATGCTGGACTGTCAGAGTTGGATCCCAGGTGATTCAGGGCTACATCATGGTGGAGAAGTCTGCCCTTGACCATTCTGCCTACTCTTGGTGGCTCGGTCCCTGCTGCCTGACCTGGATGAGCAGAGACCAGGAGATAGATGCCCTGTGCATTCAGCATCCCCACCCTGGAAATCTAGAGGCTAGAGGGGCCGCCTCCCTTCTGTTTGATGTGAACTCTTTCTCTGAGTCCCGTCCCCTCCCCTTCCACCCCTCAACTCCTGTCCAGCTTCCCCCCCTGCCCACTCACCCTCCTCTCAAATCTACAGACATGTTCGAGACTCTCCAATCCAAAAGCAAGACAACAAAACATGCACAACAAAGCAAAAGCAACCCTCCTCTCTAAGGCGCTCTCATTCCCTCTGCAAGAGGGGCCTGCATGTCCTCACCTCTTGTTGGGCGATTAACGAGTCTTAAATATGTTGGAAGTTGCTGGAAGGACGAGGGAGCACAAAAATAAGGGCTGCAAATTTACTTGCAATCAAGGAACAACGTAACTGGTCATTGCTGAGGTGTAATTATAGGAGAAAACGTACTGTTCAAGAATCCTTTTCGGGTCTGTTGAACAGGTGCCAAGGAGGCTTTTCATGAAACTCATGCCGAGCAGGCAAGACATGGTCCAAGCCCAGCGTGCGGCTCCCTCACCGGGGCTGCTCTACCTGCGGAGGGAAGGCCTGGCACGGGGGGGCCACATGGAGGCTGTGATGTGAATATGGACAACACGAGCTCTCGCAGAGTTAAGGACTTTTGGGTAAAAAGGTGAAATCTTTCAGCTTCATGTTTCCTTTCTAGTGACAGGGTGGACCGTGGGAATTGCCAGGTTGCAAGGGTGAGCTCATGGGAGAGGAGGGAAGCTGAAGGGGAGAGGAACGAGGGGAGATTAGAAAGAGAGACACACAGAAATGAAGAGATGGAGAGAGAGAAAGAGAGATGGCGTGGGGAGGGCAGGGCGAGGAAGGAAGGCAGGGCAGTCCACGTGGCGTGTCCGGGAAGCCAGATACAGAGAACGGGAGGGGAGAGACACAGGCAGGCAAGGAAGGAGGGAGAAGGAGAGAGAAATAAGATAAAAAAGGAGGAAGGCAGAGAGAGATGTGAGGGAGAAGAGAAGGGAGGTGGCTGTGGCTTAAAGACTTGGTTTTGCTTTTTCTTAAATAAGAAAATCTGGGCGAGAGCTGCGTTCCAGCATCTTTGGCATCTGCAGGGCCCTGTGTCAGGAGAAACCAAGAACAGAAATTCGCATGTTGATAGTGACCCTGTGGTTGAAGCCTCCAGTCCAACCACTTTGAGCCGCGGCAGCTGGAAGAACTAGGGACTCAGTGACTAAGCTCAGACCCTGGGAGGAGTGGCGAGCACTGTCACAACCCGGTTAAGAGCCTGGGGGGTTCCTGGGCCCTGGGGGTCGCCTCTACATTAACTACCATGAAGCCCAGTCTTTTTGCGACAGTTTCTAAAATCAGTGCATCAGGCACAATTGGGCACAGTAGGAATGATCCTTCACCGTTTCCAAAAGCATCGCTGCGGAGGCTCTCACAGCCTTGGGATGGCTCTTCTGCTCTTGGGCCACCTTGGTGAGAAATCTATACGTGATTCTTCGAGAACACAGAGGCAGATGCATGACTGATGTCTGTGCTTCCTTCACCCCAAACAGGTCCTTCCAAGGGGTGGGTTTTAGTTCTCCTCAACTCATCTTTTTGAGGCCTTTACAAAATCCTCTTTGAAGAAATGCTTAAGGAGAGGTGGTAACTCGGGGAACTAACCAAAATCTTGGTCCTCAGCCTCCAGTTACCTCATGCGAAGTTTGTGTTTACAGAGATCTAGGGTATCACAGGGCCTACCCATGGCAAGGGAACCATAACAAGGACCATAATAGGCGTGGTGGTTGGTAACTTTCTGTGCCCAGGTGGGACCAACCGGCCAGGGGGACACCAAACAGAATCTCTTCCTTGTTGGCTGGCAGGCTCCCCATAAACAGACACTTAAAATATCACCCCGCCAATGGCCAGCACTCCGGACAAGACTTATTCTTCAATGTGTGATGTCAACTTGTGATGATGGCTGGGGGTGAAAAGATGGGCCATTTCTGAGGAGGCACATTCTAGAGATCCCTGAACCTGGGAACATCCATCACTTTGTCTTCTCTGTCAGTAAGAGCAGCTTCTGAATGGAAACAGAATCCCTGGACCATTAGGTTTCAGGGAGGCTTATAAGTAATTTGATAGAACACACACACACACACACACACACATACACATATACACACACACGACATAACACATAGGCACACACCCCTTTTGCAGAAAGGGAGTGTTTCCAAAGCAAGTCCGTGTCTAGGGTTGTTGCTATGGTAACTTAAGTGCAAGAGGAAGACAGTTTCACAAACAAAACGCCAAGGTGAGCTTCCTCTGTCACCTGGACACAACCTTGTGTTGTCTATAGTCAGGGAATAGGGGGGAGGTTAATGTAGCTTAAGCTGCAAGGAAGAGAGGAGTCCTGAATCACAGCAGGGTGGAACAGACCTCCTGGGAAGAAAAGAAAAACACACGACGCCCAAGGGCAGCGAGTTCCAGGGCATCGTTAGCAGCTAAAGGCGACAGGTGGGCACAGCCTCCTGATGTAAAACAGGCAGCTGGAGAAGAGCCCACCAGAGGGGCTTTCAAAGCCCCAGAGCTGCTGGAACAGACTGTAGGATGGAGATTTGGGTGAATTGAGCAAACTCAAGTAGTCGGGTACAGACATGCCTGTTTTTTTGAAGAAATCCATGCATTGCAAGACTACCAGCAGCAAAACGACACTTCGTGGCACGGTAATAGTGAAAACGAACATTCGCACGCTTCCTGGATGCTGCGTACTGGGCTGATGGCCCTGGGAATCCCACTTTACAGGGGCCCACTACGAATGTGAGACTTTGCCCAGGTCTAGAATGCTGCCTCTGTCCTGTGCCTGAAGGTCAAGTGCTTCCCTGGACCATGACCCTCTCGCTCTGTTTTTTGCTGGAGCCCATTCACGACAGGGCAGGCCTTCCTCCATTGTCAGCTAGGAGTCCATGCAAGTGCAGAAACCAGGGTAGCCCAGGGGATAGAAAAAGGGAAAGTAATTTAAAAGCACATCGATCATATAGGAAAAACAGGCTATAAACTGCAGGTTAAAAGACTCAGACCCTTTGGACCCAGCATTTCACTTGTGAGAGAGTTTGTCCAACAAAAGCCTTCACATGTGCATGAAGATACACATCCAGGCATTTTTATTGCTGAGATTTATAAAAGGAAAAAGCAGGGACCACCAAGATATCCAACCAGAGGGGACTGATCAAACTGTGGGATGCCAATGAAACCCAACACGATACAGATGATGAGGTGGCTAATTGCTGGGCATTACTGATCAGAAGGGGAATCTGTTGTAGCAGACGAGGCAAACACCTTGGGTTCACATAGAAGAAACATTTTCACAAAAACCTACCCATGAATGTTCACAGCTTTATTTGCAATAGCTTTAAAGTAGAAACACGCCAAATGTCTCTCGGTGGGAAATGGTTACACAATCTCTGGTCACCCACACCATGGAACACTACTCAGGCAATAAAAAGGAACAACTATGGATAGCTTACTACTGGCACGGCTCTCAAGGGCATTATGCTTAGTGAAAAAACTGTCTCCAAGAGTTACTCGCTGTATGCTTCCATTTAGGTACTGTCCTTGAAAGGACAAACTATAGCAGTGGAGAAAAGATGGGTGGTGGCCAGGGACAAGGCCAGATTTTGGAGGAAGATGGGTACAACTATTAAGGGGTACCAAGACTAGCTCCTTGTGGTGATGGAGGAGTCCTGTATCCTTATGGTGGCAGTGGTTACACAAATCTCTACAGGCATAGACACACACACACACACACACACACACACACAGGTGGAAACTGAAGCAGGTCTTGTTGATGGTATTGTGCCCATGACTACTCCTGGACTTACTACTGTTCTACACCGACCAGAGATGTTACCACTGAGGAAGCTGAATGAAGGGGTCAAAGGGCTCTAGGTACTGTTTTTGCATGTCCTGTGTCTGCAACCATTTAGAAATGAAAAACTAAAAAATTCAGTTTTCTTTCTTTCTTTTTTTTTTTTTTTTTTTTGCTTTTTTGCTTTTTAGGGCCCCGCCCACGCCATATGGAGGTTCCCAGGCTAGGGGTCTACTTGGAGCTGTCGTTGCTGGCCTACACCACAGCAATGTCAGCAGACCAGCAGACTGTTTTGTCGTCTCAGCAGATTCAAGGCTTGTTGCAAAGCCCCTTCCTTTGGCACCTAAGGTATCAGCTCACATGACTCAGCTTGTCAGCAATGCAGGATCTGAGCCATGTTTGCGGCCTATACCACAGCTCATGGCAACGGCCAGATCCTTAACCCACTTTGTGAGGCCAGGGATCGAACCTGCAACCTCATGGTTTCTAGTTGGATTCATCTCGCTGTGCCTCGACGGGAACTCCTCAGTTTTCTATGTAAGCCTGAACTTAAGCATTCTGGGGCTCAGTGACTTATTTTCCTGTTAACTTGGAGAGGGATCAATTCGTTCGTGGGGGAACCCACTTTACAATGCATTGCACTGGAGCCAGATCCCTGATTCAAAGGCACCCGATTTTGATGGGCAACAGTTTTTGGTAAAAAGAGAGAGAGAGAAAATATGTACCACGGAAAGCTAGTGTGTTTCTCCTATGAGCAAGTGTCAACCAGATAGCCTTTTCTGAGTAAGAAAGACTGCAATAGTGGAATCAAAACAAACGAACAAAAAAAACTTTTGATGGCGAACCGAACCCTCTCTATGCAAACACTCGAGGCAACATTAAAACAAATTCTAATCTCCCTAACTTGGTTTTGTGCTGATTTAGCCAACAGAGTGGTGGGGACTTTCAAAAGAGGCCACGTCCATGTGTTCAAAGCAATGATTCTCAGATATGCTTTTCAATAGTGAGTAAGAACAGAGGATATATTCTGATACCCTGAACCACTGTACATGATGGGCAACTATGGGGTTCTCAGCCAAGAGAATTAACTCTGGTCCCGCCTTTATGTATCCAAGAGCAGTGGGATTTTTCTTAGGCTCCAAAGTGGCAAAATATTACCATTCATGGCTGACCTTGAGAATAATTTCTAATTTGTCCGACGGAACGCCAGCTTCACTCTGGACCAGGTGTAACCCCGGCATGCTACCGAACCTCCCTAACCTGTCCTGCACTGAGCTGCCACCCACCATCATCAACATCCCTGTTTTCCAGGTGAGGAGAGAAAGGCTAAAAGAATTAAGCAACTCATACAATATCCAAAAGCTGGAGGAGAATGGAGCTGGGTTATGTGAACTTAGCATCTGACCAAATAGTCTTCAGACCTTACTCCACGCGGCCTTGTGAGAAAAAGAACTCAGAAGCAGCACTGGGATTTTTGAAGTAATAAAAAGGGTCCTTCTGGTCAAACCAACAGTGTGAACAGAGAGATAACTGGGAACGAGGCAAATTAAGCCCCTTCCCCACCGGGTCTCCTCCTTGGCTTCTATCTCTTAAGATCGAATCAGGTCATTACTTAAAAAAAAAACAAAAAAACAAAAAAAAAAACCTGCATTTTCCTCTGTATCACACGGCTGTCAGGGGCATTTGCTTCCTTGCTAGAATTTCAAACCATCAAAGCAGCCTTGTCATATGGACAGTTTATCTTATTACTTTGCCCAGCTGGTGAATGATACTTTTAAATCTTTTTGAGGGGTCTAGGTGCCGTGACCTTGACACATGGTTTGGTCAAGCGGAGAGGAAGGAATTGCCTGGGGCTCCGTATCCTCCAAACTCATTGGTGGCAACACGGCTGCTTTAATCAGGGGGCTGTTGACAGTGCGCACAGACAGAGCTCTGCCAGGAGCTGTTACAGGTCACCACGGCTGGCTCCCCTCAACAATATTTTATTGTGCGAATGCTGACAGATGGCACCCCAGTGGCTCCCGAGGAGCCATCTCGCCGGCCCCTCCTGGTGTGACTTTCCTCTTTTCTTTCCTTCCAAAGTGTTACTGCTCTTCGGGGAGCTTGCCCTGTTGACATTGTCCACGTGAAGCTGCATCTCTGCTAAATGAAAGAACTCCATCATTTTTATGCCGTTTTTCCAGACACCCAGAGAACCCACCTCCCCCCCTATGAAAATGTTATGTGGGAAAAAGACAAGCCACGGTCGAAATTACAGATGGCCATAGAGCTCAAGCAAATGAAGTTAACATGATGTTTTTCTCCAGGCAACAGGGCCATGGAAAGGAAAAAAAAAAAAAAAACCAAAAACCACTCGGAATCTTATTAAAGCCCTAAACCCAAGATGCATTTATGGATGCAGGGCAGATTTCCATGCCAACCTAGAAACTCACGCAAGTTTTACTGCCCAGTTACAGCAGAATCTCATAAATAGAATTCTTCAGGGAGCAGACTTCTGTCAGATAACCCGAGGGCTTCATTCTGTATCCGTTCCAACCTTCATTGATTGCATTTGCTGGCTACAAAATGCCTTCTTTACATTTCCCTGGAACCACACCAGCCAACTCTAGACTCAGGATCGGGCAGGGCAGGGTGGGGGGGTGCTCTGTAATTTCAGCCCAACTGTCATGGGGCAGGAATGTCATAACTGTCACGGAGGTCCCTTTCCTGATCCATGTGCCAGGCATTATATGTGACATAAATTACCGGCCTTGACATTGAGCGGCGGCTCTACTTTAACGCTTATTACAAGGTGGCTATATTTATCTCCATTTTACTGATAAATAAACCAGATCACAGAGAGGTTAAGTAATATGTCTAAGCTCACACAGCCAGGAAAATGGCAGTGTGGGGATCTAAAGCAGATCTGAGATCAACATGTGGGGCTTCAGAGCTTGGCTCCATGCCCATCAACACGAGATCAATCTGTTAATGCCCTCGGGCTGCCAGTCAGGCAACAGGCGGTGCATGGGAAATAAGGGTGACCCGAGGGTTCCCCAAAAGATAGAAGCTAAAATACATTTCGGTTACTGACACTGTCAGCAGACCAGCAGACTGTTTTGTCGTCTCCACAGATTCAAGGCTTGTTGCAAAGCCCCTTCCTTCGGCACCTAAGGTGTCAGCTCACGTGACTCGGCTTGTCAGTCTCCTCCATGGATGGCCGAGGAGGTTTCCCGTTGGAGGCTGGGTTGTTCCACTGCCGTGCTCGCACTGAATAGCCTTGAAGAGATGGGATTTAAATTGTGCCGAGGATATTAGTCTAAAGTGAATGAAGTGGAGAGTCGACTTCTCGTTTATGTCCCCAGAGTGATAAATGAGGGAGTGTAATTTTTTTTCTAAGGCAAAGAAAATGGGAAACCAACGTGGATTTCAGACACATGAGAAATAGCTTATGAATTTAGATGATAGCTTGGTAGAAATAAATTGTACATCTGTTCATTCATTTTAATAAAGTGGAGAGATGGCATGCTGCTGGAGCCCTTGGAGAACCCTGGGTTTTTAAAATTATGGTCCTATAATAGTAGCATTAAACTTGGTAATGCAGCCAGTGGTTTCAGAATTGGAGGGAAAATTCATTTATAAAATAAAAGTTCAGACTTTGGGATGTAAATGGGAAAACGCAATTTTTCTTGGCCAGATATGAATTAGTCCTGGGAGGGTTCTGCAGCATCTTGACCATAAAATATATATTTTTTAAATTTTAGGAGAAAGTTTTCGGACTGCTGATGAAACTTCTTTGGGCAAGCTCTATTTAGGTAAATTGTGTAGGTATGAAACATATGGTTAGCCGGCTTTGTTATTTCTGCCTTGAACTTGGTGCCTTGTGGATAAGGGCAATTGTAGATTAATATTCTCATTTGAAACAAGTCTAGTCTGTTGCAAATATGAAAATCATTTTTACTCAACAGTAGAAACATAAGGAATAGAATTTTTATAGACCAGCAATTACCAGTTGCCATGAAAATTTACTCATTCCACAAATAGTATTGAGTTTCTTATTACATGGGAGCTCTATGCTTGATTTTGGGGGAAATACAACAATCCTGATTACAAGTTTCCTGCTGACTTTAAAACCTAGAAGCATTATTAAAATTTCTCCAGAAATAGGTATTAGGCCCATAGAATGCTTTTCGACAGAGTAAGCAATTTCAATTTTATTTCATCAATCAGCCATTCAAGCTTCCAGGTGGGAAAGAGTAAAAATAAACTAGTAGTGCCAAGTGGCCACAGAGCACACAGGCCAGGCTAGGAAACCCCTCGGACCACCTCAAACATATTTTATTTACCTCCCCATGAAATACTGATTGGGTACAGATGACATAGCCCAGCCTACAGCCTTCCAGATAAAAAAAATATAGATCGTAAAGAGGTTGTGTTTAGTCTTAGAACTGAGGGCAATGAGTTATTCTCTTAGGTCAGTTTTTGCCCAGATAGGTCAGACATTCTTCCTGGGTTTGTGGGCAACCAGATAATACTCAGGAAGTCACGTGGATAAGGGGTCTGGGGTATGACTCATCAGTGGAGACAAGAGAGATGGGACAGAGGCAAAAAATAAATGTGCCTCACAGGCAGGAGTATGGTGTGGGTATTGGGCAGGTGAAGGAAGATGAAGATGAAGATGAAGATAAAGGCTTTGTTAACCAATGCCTAGAATGCAAACTAGTCAGGTCAAAGGCTTCTTGGGAATTTTCTTTTTATGCATCTATGTTGATTTAGGTCTCCTTTCTTTTCTCTTTTCTTTTTTTCGGCTGCACCCAGCATATGGAAGTTCCCAGGCTAGGGATCGAGTCAGAGCTGCAGCTTGCCTACCCCACAGCCACAGCCACAGCAACACCCAGATCCAAGCTGCATCTGTGACCTAAGCTGCAGCTTGCAGCAACACCAGATCCTTAATCCACTGAGTGAGGCCAGGGATATGAACCCACATCCTCATGGATACTAGTTGGGTTCTTAACTTGCTGAGCTACAATGGAACTCCGAGGTCTCCTTTCTTAGATTACATTTCTGGAAGTGTGTTGACTGGATCAGTGAATAGCAATATTTTTAAGGTTTTTGGGTGTCTGGACCAAGAGTCTACCCTTGAACATGGCTCTGCCACCTCTTCCAATGGGATCTTCTTGAATTAGAAATAGGGGACAAAGTCATCTGCTGAGAAAGAGAGATGAGACAAAAGAGAGCTTTGAAGAGGGTGGAGAAGGTTGAAATCAGCCACTGAGCAAGTAGCAACAGCATCTGTTATGAGTTAAATAGAAAGAATGGAAGACCCCTCCACTCCCACCCAGGTTAGGAAACCATATGTTCATGACTTGCATTCAAATACTATCTCTCAATTCACTCATCTTTAAATTCCCTCATCACAGTGCCTGGCTCAGAGTAAGTGCTTGATTAACGCTTATGAAATACCTGAGTGTCAACAATATCCTAAGCACTTTCAGATCCCTAATCCAGTTAACTATCCCATGCAATATCCTGGCAGCATCATTACAGCCACACTATTCACAGAATGTCCCCAGGACAGATCCTTGTCTCAACACATCCAGATGGCTGATGGTTTCCCTGTACTCCTTGGACCTCTGGCATCGAGTCTGGCCTCAAAACAAAGACGAAGGATATGAAACAGCCACATGCTGTGTGGCAAAATCAGCTACTAAAGGAATAAAAAGCCCAGGAAGAAGAAGAAGAAGCCATGCTACCGGGTACGGTCAGCGGTGGCAGAGCCGCTCCAAGGAAACTGCAAAGGGAAAAGCCTAATTGTCAACAGGTCCGAGAGGTAAATACCAAATCCCAGAATGGACAGAGGAAGTAGACGGTCCTGTCATGGTGAAGCAAGGTAATAGCCCTGTTGGGCATAGTCATTGACATGTTGGGGGAGAGTGATGGAGAGAATGAATCTGTAAAAAACACATAGTAAGGGCTTCTTTCACTGGCCAGGTGTGACTGGGTCATCGTTTAGACATGTGCACTGCAGGCTCCAGAATGCAGAAGCCAATAAACCAATCTGCAAGAATTAGGCATCTCCTGGGGCCATGGATCTTTGAAGAGAACACAAGGGACTCAGAATTTAGGCTTAAAGTACACATGTACGTGCACACACACACACACACACACAATTTTTAGATTTATATTTGGATGTGGAAACATGAGTAACTTATACATAGTGGTATGCTGACAAATGCTTAAAAATTTACTCTTCAGGGGAAAAAAGTCCTGATTTGTAGCTTGTGCCAATTTCTGTGGTGTAAATACCCCACCAAGGCTGATTCAAGCTACCGGTGTGGTAGCTTCTGTGTCACGGCACTCAAAATTGGGAAGAGCTGCATGCAATCTGCTCTTGCCAAGCCTGTGTAAGGCAGACCAGTGTTGCCCTGCTGATGACCACAGGCTAAACTCCTTCTCTTCCAAACAGATTCTGGGTAGATGGAAAATGTTACCTTCAGTCTGCAGGCATCCTTTCCTCAGGGAACAATCCTACCCACCCCTTGGGGTCACACTGATGCTATCAATTACAGGCCTCACTTTTCTTCCTCAGAAGTGGGCATATGACCTTCAGTGAGCCAATCATCTCATCATTCCCTGGAACTCAGTTTCTGGTCTGAGTGACTCTGACCAAGTACAACAAATCAAAGTCTTTCTATGAGATTAGTGTTTGGTTCTGGGCAGGATGGTGTGTGTGTCTTTCTTGGTATATAAGCCATGGGGACTTAGGCTTATGGTCACCAGAGGCCATCTTACCTGCCATGAGGAGAGGGCCTAGCAGAAGATAAAACCAACTCAGAGAGACAGGCATACCTGAGAGATGGAGGGGCATATAGATAGCATTCTGATGATGATGTCCAAGCCCTGGAGGCAGCCACATCTGAGGTCAGAAAGCCCTTAGACTTCCCCAGGGATGGGGGCAATGCATTCTCCAATGATGAGGACCAATACCTTCCCAAGGATGAGCACCAATGCCTTCCCAGGGTGAGTACTGTGCCTTCCCAGGGAAGAGTACTGTGTGCTCTCAGGGGTGAGTACTGCCTTCCCAGGGATGAGCACAAATGCCTTCCCAGGGGTGAGCACCAACTTCCAGGATTTGCTCATGCCAGTTCAAAGTGGGTTTCTGCCTTTAACAACAAAATAAATGTAAGTAGAGGATATTTAATTCTGGAGAAACTGAAAGCAGACTTAAGGAAGAATAAGCCTCGAGTCTCAGTCTTACTCTAATTGATTTGTCTTTTCAATTTCCCAGAGCTGAAGGAAAAAATATATTTTGACCATTTCTATATGAGGCTGGTTCAAGTGGTCAATTCAGTTCTCTGGGGCTCATTGAGGCTTTCGTCTGAGCAACGGGGCCAGTGCCCATCATGTGGGAGGCCAGTGGTTGGCTATTATAAACCAGACAGCTAACTGGTTCTGGCTCTGATATATTGATTTAGAGAACTGAATTGAGCTCATGTTAAACCATGCATCCAGGGGTGATTAGCAAAGGCATCTGTTCCCATTTGCAGAGATGCCGGGAAAGAGAACTGTTTGTTAGATTTGATTTAATGCAACAAATATTCTTTGTGCTCCCTCTGTGTACACCATTCTATGACTGAAGGGGAAGATGGTAATAAATGAAGTTGTGTCTGCCCTCAGGGAGCACCAGTCTGCAGGCGGCAGAAATGGATACCTATAATGTTGATCCAACGCATGCTGGGAAGAATGATGTGATTGAGGCAGGAACAAAATGCTGGGGAAAGAGACCCAGTTAATTCTGACTGGGAGATTCAGGGGAGCTTAAGGGAAATGCATGGCTTCCTGAAATCTGTTACCGGGGGAGCAGACTCACACAGAAAGGGCCACCTCTCCCGCCCACCCGTGTGCTTACACGGCACAGACTAGTCCCAGTGCCCTCTTCAGTCCTTTGAAAGCTCCTTGTGTGCCTCAGGGCATTTGCATACTCTGCATGCTCTATTCTAGCGCCACATGCCTCACTTTTCCGAGCAAAGCCAAGACTTAGGGGATATGAAATTAGTTCACGACTCTGGCTTTCCAGATCTCGGACTATATCTGACTTCCTTAGGTCATATGCCCAAAGCTCTCAGAATTTACCTGTGGAAGGTACCCCTCATGTGCTATTTTAATATCTGCCCTCCCTGCTGGGGCTCGAGAAGACAGGAGCTTGCCCATCTTATTCAAATCTTCAGCCCGTGTTAGCTAAGCGGGCAGTGAGTGCATGAATGAAAGCTGGGGCCACTTTCAACCCTGCTAACTCAGAACAAGTATATCAAATGCACAAAGATTTGTGAACTTGGAGAAGCACATTATCCCATTAATGATCATAGAGCTGCAGTAATGACAGTCATAAATTTAAAAGATTTAAAAACTGTTATCAGAGATCACAGACGAATATAAAAATGACCCTGGTTAATGAACCAAAGTTTTTCTTGCTTTATAGGCCTTTGCCCAAGTTCTCCAGCGAATAAAACCTGGATTTCAATCGAGATATCTAATAATTAGTGCATCGTTATAAGCCATTGACAGGGATGCAGGAAGATTTTGAATTAAATGTGCACACAAAGATAAAGTGGAAATGTCAGTATCTTTCCAAGAACATTGCTATGTTCAACATAGGTTATTCGATTTGGTTGTTGAGAAACCAAGAGAAGACTAGCGTGTTAGGAGTCTGCCTTCCTTCATTTACGAATCCACAGAACCAGATCAGTGTGCAGGATCTCAGGTGAGCCTAGTGTAATGGTTGTGAACTGGGCTATGGACCCAGACACCTGCAGTTGGCATCCTCACCCTGAAACACTGTAACTACGGGTGTGTTTCTAACCTTTCCGTGCCTTAGTTTCCTCATCTACGAAATGGGGATGATAAGAGTACTTCTGTCATAGGGCTGTTAGAATGAAATGAGTTGATATGCCCAAAGCACTTAAAACAGTGCCTCTATGGGTAAGCATTTAGTAACTGCGAGCTTAAAAAAAGATGGTTTTCTGGATGAAAACGTTTTTCATTCATTCTTTGCTTCTAAGAAGTGATTATTGTATTTGCCCACTGGACCTATCAAAATAAAGATTTGAGACTGCTCATCAAATTCACTGGCTATTAAAAGACCTCTCCCATCTTTTTAAATTGAAGAAGTTGTGGAGGGAGAAAGGATAGCTTAGACTTGTCTGGCAAGCCCCAGAGAAAGGGATTTTTGGTGTGTTCTATTTGTATCCAGGGCTTGCACTAAGCATTGTCCTGATTTGAATGGAGAGGCAGGTGAGATGACAGGAAGGCAGAAGGTGGTGAGTTGGCCCTGGAAAAGTTTAAGAGCTGAGATTAGAGGTTATAAACCCAGCATCTTCAGCAAATTCCCAGTGCACAAGTGTGAAGTGAAAAGCCAGATAGATGTTCCCTGAGGAGGTGCCCTGGTAGGGATCCCGGAGAGCTGACTGGAAGGGCAAAACCATGGAAAAGGGTGTAACAGCCGTAGCTGAGGCAGGCAGACTTGCTCTGAGAACAGGGTGCACTGGCTTGTTGTTAGCCCCATCAGGGTGCAGCCTGGGGCAGGGCTGAGGGCATGTGACCTAGACTGTGGGCAAGTTCTTCAGCCCTCTGAGCCTCAGACTCCGCATCCATGACATGGATATGACACTAAGGGGACCTGTCTCAGAGTTGGCAGCAGGATTGAATGATGGAGTATAAGCAAGCTTCCTGGACACTGCCTGGCCTAAAGCAGGGACTTTCAGATGTTTGTAATGGCTTCTGAATGCTTGTTTCATAACAAAGACAATGAGAGAGCAGGTCCAGGGAGCGCTGAACAGACAGAACTTCTGAAAGAATGGTCTGTCTTGTCTTTAACAAAAGCTCATTACACATTTGCTGTTATTGATGCAATGCTTGCTCTATTGAGGAAAGATCTCTCTCTGAATTTGCAAGGAAAATAGAGATGCAGCATTCAGAATCTCAACATCTAGTTCCTCAGTGACCTAGGGGAGGAATCCATCTCCTCAGTCTCAGCTTTCTCAACTGCATAGGCGTGAGAACCCCAACCCTCTTCACTGGACTGTCCAGGTTTTAGGTGAGAGAGAGAGCGTGCGTGGAGCATGGAAGGGCTTCATCAGCTTAAAAGCAACTATGTCATTGTCCGGTAGTGCTGGTTCTCTGCTGTTGGCATTATTCCCAGTCCTGTGAAGGATACAGGTGGTTGGTCATGTGTGACTGGCGGTATCGTCCCAGCAATCTTCTGCCCAGAGGAACAATGATGTTTCTGAGCAGTGTGGGGGCTCCCAGTCCTGCAAAGTCTATCCCTTGCAGGGTCTTCCAGTGTCTTCCCACTGCACTTCGGGTGAACAGGATCCTCGCCTTGTCTGCATGATCAGCCCCTTCCATCCTGTCCAGTCTCACAGCTCTGCCATCTCTCATGCTTCTCCAGCCACAACGGATGCCTCTCAGTTCCTCAAGCAGGACACGTTCTTCCCAGCCTCCAGGTTCTCACATGGACCCTCTGTGTCCTCCCAAGTCTCACTGTCGTGGGTTTACTTTTGGCTCCCCCAAAAAGATCTGTTGGAAGCCTAACTGGCAGTATCTCAGAATATGACCTTCCTTGGAAATAGAGGTTGCCAAGCTAAAATGAGGTCTCAGAGTGGGCTGTAATCCAATATGACTTGCGTCCTTACAAAAAGGGGAAATTTATGCACAGACACATGCACAGGGAGAAGGCCATGTGAAGATGAGGGCAGAGATCAGGGGATGCATCTGCAAGCCTATGACCACCACAGAGAGCCACCAGAAAACTAAGACATGGGCTTGAAGAGAGTCTTCCTCAGCAAGAAACACCCTCTGGACACTGTGATCTTGGACTTCTGGCCTCCACAACTGTGAGCGAATAAATGTTCAAGCCACATACTGTGTGCATTTTGTTATAGCATCCCTAGGACACTAACAAAGTCATCCTAGATGTCACCTCCTCAGAGACCTCCCTGAGCTCCACAGTAGGTGCCCACATCATGTCCATCTATGATGAGTTCACCCATTCCATACTGTCACTAGGGGCCTTCCGTAGCTATTTACTGGTCAGCTGTCCTCACTTTAGACCATAACTTCCTGAGGTTAAGGAACATGTTTGTCGGGCTGAGATGCTGTGCTCACCACACTGCATTCCAGCTTAACACAGTGCCTGGCAGAGGGGAATCATGGAATATGCTTCTGATGGACGGGCTGAATGAATCAATAAATAAATGCACGCTGGAAGGCTGATGTTATGATATGCAACATGTAAATATAGGTACATTCAGGTAAGACAGGCTGAGGAAGATACTTCTCATAAATTCTTTTCTCAGATCTGGGCAGGCCGACAGCAAAATAAAATGCTGCCTGTAGTGGGAAAACTGATTCAGCCTATAACTGAAATAGATTTTAGCTTGGAAACAAATGAATATATTAAAAGAAGTTTTGGGTTATTTTATTTAATCCCACTTAGAAGAACGAACCCATATAGAACTCTGGGGTTACGGAATATTTTCTTTCTTGTTTTTAAGTTTGTAGGATAAGTTGAGTTTATCTCCACAGTAATGATTCCTTTATGTATTATTTATTAACACTGAGTTTTTTTTCTCTCTCTCTCTCTCTTTTTAACTTGACCAGTAGGGAAGTAGATTTAGGGCTCTCTGCAGTTTATATAGATTCATTTATTCACTTCTGGAAAGAAATTTAACTCCAACCCTCTCGGCTCTCTGTGCACCACAGTAAAATGATAAAACTTAGAGTCCCTCATGACTTTGTGCTACAGTACGGCCCCTTATTTTTCACTAGCAGCAGTATTTTGTGCCACAGTGAGAATGGCCTGGGATCTACTATCAGCCTAGAGCAGCCTCCCTCATCTCCAAAAGCAGTGGGTTGGATGAGATTCTTTCTAAAGTCCCTTCCAGCAACGTCGCTCTAACTTTTTGATTGCCTTTGTTGCTTACTGTCAAATATTTATAATTTATTCACTCATTCACCCATTATTTGGTGATGTGCCAGGCTGGGTACTGGGGCCAGAGCAGGGAACAAAAGAGATAAAGTTCCTTTTCTCATGGAGCTTACATTCTAATTTGGGGAGAGTGACAATAAGTGGAACAATAACTCAATTATATGGTACACTAAAAGATGAATTTTATATACCATTAGAATAAAATATGGAGGATAGCATTAAGATGGTGGAATAGAAGGACTGGAGCTCAACTTCTCTCCTAAAAACAACAAAATTCACAACTAAAGGCTGGGCAATCTTCACGCAAATGGACCAGAAACCTTCAAAAAGATACCCTACTCCAGAAGACAAAGAGGAGGCCACATCAAGAGGTAGGAGGGGTGATTCCGTGATATAAACAACCCCATACTTCCCGGGTGGGAAGCCCCACAGACTGGAAACTAACTGGTTCATAGAGACTCACCTATGGGAGTGAGAGTTCTGAGCCCCACATCAAACCTTCATGTGTGGGGATCTGGTACTGGGAGAAAGAGCCCCTGGAGCATCTGGCATTGAAGGCCAGTGGGGCTTGTGCGCAGGAGCTCCACAGGACTGGGGGAAATAGAGATCCCATTCTTTTTTTTTTTTGTCTTTTTTTTTTTTTTTTGCTATTTCTTGGGCCGCTCCCGCGGCATATGGAGGTTCCTAGGCTAGGGGTCTAATCGGAGCTGGATCCACCGGCCTACGCCAGAGCCACAGCAACGTGGGATCCGAGCCGCATCTGCAACCTACACCACAGCTCACGGCAACGCCGGATCATTAACCTACTGAGCAAGGGCAGGGACCGAACCCGCAACCTCATGGTTCCTAGTCAGATTCGTTAACCACTGCGCCACGACGGGAACTCCGAGACCCCATTCTTAAAAGGCGCACACAGACTTTCACGTGCACTGGGTCCCAGGGCAAAGCAAAGGCTCCATAGGAATCTGGGTCAAACCTGACTGCAGTTCTTGGAGGACATCCTGGGAAAACAGGGGTGAATGTGGCTTGTTGTGAGGGAAGGACATTGAAAGCAAAGCTCTCGGGAATATTGAGCAGCTGCCCTTCTCTGGAGGTGGCCATTTTGGGAAAATCTGGCCCCATCCTCAGTCAGCTGCTGAGAAGCCCCAGGGCAAACAACAACCCAGGTGGGATCACAGCCCCGCCCCTCAGTAAACAGGCTGCCTAAAGACCCCTTAGGCACACAGCTGCCTCTAATCCCATCCAGAGACTAAGCCCCACCCACCAGAGGGATTAGAATCGGTTCCACCTACCAGGGGGCAGGCATCAGCCCCTCCCATCAGGAAGCCTACAGCAAGCCCCCATACCAAATTCAGCCACATGGGGGAAAGACATCAGAAGTTAGAGAGGCTGCAACTCTATTATCTGTAAGAAGGTCACCACACCAAAAACCTATAAAAATGAAAAGACAGAGAACTATAACTCAGACGAGGGAGAAAGAAAAAAACCCAGAAAAACAGCTAAGCCATGAGGAGATTCTCAGCCTCCAGGAAAAAGACTTTAGACTGTTGATGCTGAAGAAGATGCAAGACATTGGAAATAAACTGGAGGCAAAGATGGATAACTTACAGGAAACACTGACCAAAGAGATACAAGATACAAAACTTAAACAAAAAGAGATGCAAAATACAATAACTGAAATAAATTCACTAGAAGCAGCTAACAGCAGAATACAGGAGGCAGAAGAACAAATAAGTGAGGTGGAGGACAGATTAGTAGAAATTATGGGTGCGGAACAGAAAAAAGAAAAAAGATTGAAAACAAATGAAGAGAGTCTTGGAGAACTCTGGGACAATGTTAAAGGCACCAACATCCGTATTATAGGGGTGCCAGAAGGAGAAGAGAGAGGGAAGGGGACAGAAAAAATATTCCAAGAGATAATAGAATAAAATATGTATGTGTACATATTAGAAAAGAATAGAATGGGCAAAAGAATATTACATAACAATATATGATGGTATACATGTAACAGTGTATATAATATGGAACACAATAATTACATTTAATAGTGTGTTAGAGGCTGAGACACAACAGGCTGTAATCAGGATTTACCACATGAATAAGAATTTCATCTCTAGTTAAACTTTTGATGTTGCCTCTGTGCTAGGCCCTAGAGGCAGTGATGAAAAGGACATATCCCTAAATATCAAAGCATCCAAATGGAATCATCCAAATGGAATCAGGAGCTAGAGAATGAGGACACGATTAGAAGGCAGTGTGGTAACACCAGGCAGAGGGATGTTTAGCGTGTGTAGGAACAAGAAGAGAGAAGCAGCAATCTGAGGGGGAGTTTATGACTTGGGGATTTATAAAAAGGATAAATTGGGATTTCACCAGGTACTAAAGAAGAGAAAGGCATTCCAGGGAGAAGGGAACAGGATGTGCAGTGGCATGGAGGCATGCCAAAGCTTGGCAAGTTGGGGGAATAATGAGCTTCAGGGCAGCCTGAGATGAAGGTAGGTTGAGATGGAATGGACAGTGTTTAAAACCATCCACGCAGAAGACCCAGTGATCTTATTTCTAACACTGTTCAGCATGAAATGGTTTCCAGGTGCAGTGTGGGCTTGGATGTTTCATTTTCCAACATCTCCTTTGTGCTGCTTTTGGCTTTCTCCTTTGGAATTCTTGGATTCTCATCTGTAAGCTGCGTTATGGAGGTGTAGTAATGTTACATTCATAGAGTTTAAAAAAATAGATGTTTTATAGCCTTGTGGTTGCTGCTCTGGGTGTGAGGATATTGTCTTTGAACAGAAGCAGATGGATGAAGTCTTCGGAGGCCACTATACTAGGGAGTGGCTCAGTGATGAGACTGCCAGCTGTAGTAAAAATGGCTTTTATTGCCATTGAGTTGCTGCTGACCCTCTGAGCTTCACCAGAGGGTTAGCAAAGACACAGGATTTGCATAGAAGCTCACACAAGGATGATGGGGATCAACACATTTCGAATATATTTATGAGGGAGTGATTAATGCAATAAATCATCTGGCTGTCTGGTCTACCTCTACAAGGGGCTTGAAGAACCAGCCACAGTGTACTTAGATTTTCCCACTTAAAACAATCCAGATGTTCTGACATCACACACACAGTGTATAATCCACGTGGGCATTTCCAACAATGCAAGATTTCTCACCCTGCTGTCTTTGAACAATTAAATCCAGGAAAGTACACACCACTCTTTTCCTTAGCTAGAAGAATCCTGTTTGGATACGGCTTCTATTTATAGAGCATTCCTTTATTTGTACAAATGTTTCTCTTCACTCTCTTTTAGTCAAGAAACCCAGCTGTAGACTTGCTGTTTCAAGTACCTTTGAAATTTGAACATTAGATTTAGTTTATGATTCATGTTTTTCTATGACCTTGGTGCGGGAAAAGAAAGCAATGAACTAACTCTTTCCAAGTGAAGATAAATGGGGAATGTGCGTGTTGGCTGTTTTGCAGCTAACCCTTCTTCAATTATATGATGGGAAGTTGGGAATGCAATTTACAATAGATGGCTCATGGAGTCCTTGGACAAGGTATGGGCCTGGACAAAGATGGACTAGGAACTGATGTAATCAGGAGTGATGTTACCATTTGCACAGTTTGGAAGAGGGATCCACGCATAGAAATCACACTCTTCTATTCTCTCCATATATGCCATTTCTGTACATACTGGGATGCCCCCATCTAGCATACAAAGCACAGGATAAAGATCCCAACAGTGTATGTTTGGTTTTATTTAAAACTTCAGCCGTAGAGAAAACTGCCAGATATGTGATTTCACAGCATCACAGCAAAAAGTATCACATATTTCACCATAATAGCTATAAAAAGCTTCACGGGAAGACAGAGTCTGGACTATTTGGAATAACATTTAATCATCTTTAAAGATTTATCTGGTTGTTAAAATGTCTCGGACTCCACCCTCCAGAAAAGTCACTTGAGTCAGATAATTGAAATGGGTTCGATCTTCTAAGAGGTATGTGGTTGGCTTTCTGGATTAGTCTCTATTGAGCAAGCAGAATGTGTAATTATGTGGCCAGTGTTTAGACATAGGCACCTCTGAATTAAAAGGGCTCTCCTAAGGGAAATAAACTCTTATGGAAGTAGGAGAGTTTCATTTAAAGCACTCACATATATTGCATGGAATCCCGGAAGAGTGGATAAATATATTCACTTCAATTAGACTTTTGGTAAAGGATGGCACACAAAGGTGCATTCACTAGCTTTATACCTGGAGCCATCAAACTGCGAACAACAAATGAAAAGATCCAAAAGACTTAAGAAAACTCCAAATATTCATGTCAACTCAAGAATGAGGGAAACTGAAAGCAAATCTGCCTCTAATTACATAGTTCAATTCCATTTCTTGACAATCAGTATTAAGGTGGAGACATAAGAGTTCCCATTGTGGCTCAGTGGAAATGAATCCGACTAGGAACTATGAGGTTGCAGGTTCAATCCCTGGCCTCACTCAGTGGGTCAGGGATCTGGTGATGCTGTGAGCTGTGGTGTAGGCTGGCAGCTACAGCTCCAATTTGACCCCTAGCCTGGAAACCTCCACATGCCATGGGTGCAGCCCTAAAAAAGACAAAAAATAAAAAAAAATAAGGTGGAGACATAAAACTTTTAATCTTTTTACAAAAATGAGTTGAGTATGAAGTGAACGGTACTGTCACAACAATTATTTTCTTCAATCAATATTTTAAATGAAAATATAATGATGCTTTATGCTACAGTGAATCCTCTCTATACAATATCTATTGCTTTTTTCCCTGGTAACCCAGATTTAAAAGCTAGGCCATATTTTTCCTTTCTTGACATCCCTCAAATCTAGGATATCTCAAGAAATATGGACTTAACGCAAAACCCCCCTATGTATTTGAAAGCACTGGAAAGCTATCAAGGCAGCCAAAAGTTGCAAACTCAGGATCCTGCTGAGAAGGGAAGTGCCCTGAAGTGAAGTCAACACTTGATGGAACTTTTACCGTGAAGGTACTTTCTAAATTGTAAAGACACAAGGACAAGAGGTGATGAACCTGAGCAGAAAGTGCTAAGAGAGCAGGAAGCTGAGCAGAGCTTCCAACAGTCTCATGGAGCTTGAGCAGACAACAGAAATTGAGGGTCTCCAAGGTGGAAGAGCACTTGTGAAAACACCCATCTTTCAGTTAGGAGCCCAGAGAGGCTGTGCCCAAGGAGTAATGGAAACCAGGAAGCAGATGAGCCCTCGCAGAGATGGAAATCCAACAATGAACCACCTTAGTCCCAGACCAATTTAAAGTTGCCTTTTCCCACACAGAAGGCAAAAACAAATCCTTTCTGGAGAAATACAACATCAGCCAGACCCCTACGTTATCTCTAAACATTTTCCACATATGTTGTTCATGAATACACTTAAAAATTTCTAGGTGTGCTGAGGAACCATAACAAATGACCAAAAACCAAGAAACAAATACTGAAAGTAGAAATAGACATGATCTAGATACTAGAGTTACCAGACATTGAATTTTAAAGAACTCTAGGGAAAATATTCAAAAAATAAAATGGAAAATTTCAACATTTTCACCTATAAAATAAATAGAAATGATATAATTTAAAATGTATTAAGCAGATTAGAAATCAATAGATGGGTATAATTGTAAATATGGTGACCTAGAAAACAGGTCAACAGAAGCATAGGGAGTTAACATATACACAATTAGATAAACAGGAGAAGAGAATGGGTCAGAAGAAATATTTGCAGAGATATGTTATGGATTGAGATGCTAAGGAACAAGTATGATAAATACAATTTAAACTACACCTCATGAGTTCCCTCTGTGGCTCAGTGGTTAACGAATCTGACTAGGAACTGCGAGGTTGCGGGTTTGATCCCTGGCCTTGCTCAGTGGGTTAAGGATCCGGGGTTGCTGTGACCTGTGGTGTAGGTTGCAGACGCGGCTCGGATCCTGCGTTGCTGTGGCTGTGGTGTAGGCTGGCGGCTACACCTCCAATTGGACCCCTAGCCTGGGAATCTCCATATGCTGTGGGAGTGGCCCAAGAAATGGCAAAAAAGACAAATAAATAAATAAACTATACCTCAGCAGGCTATAATAAAACCATTGAAAAGTAAAGAAAAAGAAATATTGGGAGTTCCCGTCATGGCGCAGTGGTTAATGAATCCGACTAGGAACCATGAGGTTGCGGGTCCGGTCCCTGCCCTTGCTCAGTGGGTTAACAATCCGGGGTTGCCGTGAGCTGTGGTGTAGTTTGCAGACGTGGCTCGGATCCCGCGTTGCTGTGGCTGTGGCTAGGCTGGCAGCTACAGCTCTGATTCGACCCCTAGCCTGGGAACCTCCATATGCCGTGGGAGCGGCCCAAGAAATGGCAAAAAAGACAAAAAAAAAAAAAAAAAAAAAAAAAGAAATACTATTAAAAGTAGACAGAGAAAAGAGCCATATATCTTTCAATGGAGAAGAAAGTATTATCGGTAACTAACTTTTCAACAAACATTAACCGCTATCAAAAGTCGGTGAAATGGCATCTTGAAAGTGCTGCAAGAAAATAACCGTCAGCTGAGATTCTGCATTCAATGAAAATATAATAAAAATTCAGGCAAAAAATTCTAGACAAATAATAAGAGAATTTGTCACCAACAGATCTGTATTATTCTTTTTTTTTTTTTTTTTTTTTTTTTTTTGGTCTTTTTGCTATTTCTTGGGCCGCTCCCGTGGCATATGGAGGTTCCCAGGCTAGGAGTCGAATCGGAGCTTTAGCCACCGGCCTACACCAGAGCCACAGCAACGCGGGATCCGAGCCGCGTCTGCAACCTACACCGCAGCTCACGGCAACGCTGGATCGTTAACCCACTGAGCAAGTGAAGGGACCGGACCCGCAACCTCATGGTTCCCAGTCGGATTCGTTAACCACTGCGCCACGAAGGGAACTCCATGTATTATTCTTAAAATAAAAAGGAATTCTTTGGTCAGAAGGAAAATTATCCCACATGGAAGCAAAGAAACATGAATGAATAAGTAATAATATAAAGAGTGAATAAATGATTATTTACCTAATAAAACAGAATTTTTGTGAAATTTAGCAGAATTAAAACATGTGATATCACTATATAAAGAGACAAGGGGAGGTATAAAGGGAATCCAAATGTTCTAAGATTTTTGCAGTATCTAAGAATGATAAGAGTTCAATTTATAATAGTCTCTGTAAGTCAAGGATATATATTTTTGTTTCTCAGAAACCACAAGGATATAAAAATGAAGTATAACAAGTTATTAAAGCAGGAGATAAATGATAAATATGATTAATTCAAAAAGAAGTATGAAATGAGAGAAAAAATATATAAAAAGTGCAACAAATAGAATTTGTTAGGATTGCTAGATTTAAACCTAAATACATGGTACTAGCATTAAACACAAATGGATAATATAATTTAAGTAAGACTAGGATGGTCAGAATTGATTACAAAAATCAAAAACCTAATACATGCTGCTTGTAAGAGATATTCTAAATATAAGACTATATATAGGCGTTCCCGTCGTGGCGCAGTGGTTAACGAATCCGACTAGGAACCATGAGGTTGCGGGTTCGGTCCCTGGCCTTGCTCAGTGGGTTAACGATCCGGCGTTGCCGTGAGCTGTGGTGTAGGTTGCAGACGCGGCTCGGATCCCGCGTTGCTGTGGCTCTGGCGTAGGCCGGTGGCTACAGCTCCGATTCAACCCCTAGCCTGGGAATCTCCATATGCCACGGGAGCGGCCCAAGAAATAGCAACAACAACAACAACAACAACAACAACAAAAAAAAAAAAGACTATATATAGAAAACTTGAGATAAGAAACAATGGAAAGAAATATACCATGCTAATAGAAGATGAGGTAAATTTTAAAGCAAAAAGCATTTTTGCAGATAGGGAAGTAAAGTGTGTAATAACAAAGTGTCAATATATTAGGGACATAACACTTTTAAATTTATATGCACTTAATAAAACAGCTTCAAATATTCAAAGAAAAACTTCATACAACAGAAGAAATAGATACATCTACAATCATAGATATCTTATCTACTCTTGTAGTAACTGGTAAGATAAGATAAGTATGTAGAAGATTTGAACAAGAATATTAAACAACTGTCAATTCACATTGTTTTCAAGTGTATATGGACCATTGATCAACACTGCTCGCGTGCTGGTTGTAAAGCAAGTCTCAACAAATATATTAAAGTACTGTCACCCTATAAAGTATGTTCTCTACTAATATGGAATAAAGCTAGATATCAATAACACGAGTAACAAGGTGCCTTCAAACGGGGGAATCAAGTGATATACATTTAGGCAGTGGTGGCTGGGAAGGGTTTTAGGAAGACTATGAGTGACTCGTCAAGTTCTGTTTCTTGATCTGGGTTTGTGTTTGACTTGTGGAAAATAAAATTACCCAGTAATCATATACTTTTTTTGGTTAGGAAGTTATATGTTTATTAAAAAGAAGTCAATAAATCTTGAGCAAGCCATACTATCTGCAATTTAGAAAGACCTTTTGAATAAAGTATCTTTCCAATAAAACAAATGAGAAATGATAGCCTCAATTTAATATGGCGAGTAACTTCTTTTTAATTTTAACCCTAAGGAAATAAGAGAAAATTTAGATAAAACTTTAATGGATTGTATATCATAGCATCATTACTCACAATAGCAAAGATGCTGAAAGAGCTCAAATGTCCATCAGTAGCTGTACAGATAAACAAACCATGGTATATCCATAGAATGGAGCATTATTCATCTGTAAAAAGGAATGAAAGTCTGGTACAGACTACAACATGGAGGAACCTTGAAAACATTATGCTGAGTGCAAGAAGCAAGTCAGAAAAAGTCACCTATTTTATGACTAAATTTACATGACATGTCCAGAATATACAAGTCCACTGAAACACAAGGAAGATTAGTGGTTTCTAGGGGTTGTAGGAAAAAGGGGATGGGGAGTGACTGCTAATGGTCATGGGATCTCTTTTGGGCATCTTGAAAATGTTCTGGAATTAGATGGTAGTGATGGATATCTCTGCATATACTAAATGTACAGAATATACTAAAAACCAACTAATTATATATTTTAGAAGGGTGAACTTTACTGTATGTGAATTATATCTCAAAGTTGTTATTAAAAATTAATGGAAATGAAGCAGAAGTGATAAAGTTATGGAATAAAATAAATAAATCTTATCCCAACATCATCTTGTATCAGATATTTCATTAAGAGGACAAAGTAAATTTCCTACATAAGAAATCAAACAGCTCCTCGATGGGTAAATCTACTAATGAAGAGAAGTGAATCATAATGAACAGACTGATAAAGATTTAAATTTCTTGTGATTTACCTGCAATGCCAACATCAATAAAGACAATGTAAAACTTTCAATATGCCTCAAAACAAGGACACGGATGGCATGATTAGCAAGTGTCATCAATTTAAAGATTAATCTTTAGCCAGGAGCATTTGAAATTACATAGCTCATATACAGACAGAAATGCAACAGAGATTTTCTTAAATTTAACAGCAATCGTCAAAATTCACATGATTTTTCCAATAGCAAAATATGTGGTCAAGATAAAAAAAAGTTTCTAAACTCTCCACAATGCAGAGCAAATTTCTATCAACCCTGCTAGAGTCTTTTTGCTCTTTCTATAGGAAATGGTTTTACATAATTATTCTATGAAGAAGACAACAGAGTTTTCAGTCAAACATGTAAGAGAAAAAGGATTATAGGGTGAATTAGGCAGTTAATTAAGAAAATACTTTTATTATAAAAGCTAATAGTCCAAAGAAAAATAAGACCCCTGAAGCATCAAGGTCCTTGAAGCCCTGATACTGGATTTTAGGCACTGGAGACTGGATCCCAGCATCTGCTTGATAATTTAATGCAAATATCTGCCAGTGGCTCAGCTTTAGCTTGCTGGCTTCCAGTTCATGCCATTTATCTTTGACCCTTTATGAAAACTGGAGCACTTACCCCTCTCTCAACTTCCAGCTGGAAGACAGGGCCTTTTACATTTTATGTCATTTTTATTACAGGTATTGTAACGTTATAGCTCAAACACTGAAACATTTACATTAGAAAGAATTCATCAAAGAGCCAGAAAAAAATCCTAAGTTATTAAGTCTTCATTGCCAATTGACATTTTAAGGTAAAATGTGAAAATCAATAGATTGAATAAATGAAGAAAAACTAATTTAAAAATCCTATCCTCATTTGCAAACACATTCTTTTAAAATTAATGGTGAGTACATTAACCCTCCTGAACTTAGGTTTAGGTGAAAATATGACTTATTCAGTTAGTACGTGCTGAGCATCAACTGTGTTATAGGCACAAATCAGATGTCTTTTCAAAAAAAAATTTAGAGAAATTGGAAAATCACTTTGCTCCAAATGGGATTTAGATTCCCAAGTATAATTCAAACTCTGGGTTTGGATAGTTTAACTAGATTTCCGGAAATCATTTCCAAATGCCTAATCTAGGAAAATCAAAACTAACATTTAAATATAAACCAACAGTTAAATCCATGTGTAAAAACTATTAGAAAAATTCACAGAAGACTCTCTATAGTGAGACAAGTGCTTCTAAATAAATTTTCCATGAAAATCAATGACCAAAAATTGATTTAATGTATCAGCAATTTTAAGTACTTGGTTTATCATATCAAGTGACACTGTATTCAAGTTAAAATCACCTTCAGGAACCATTCAGCAAATACTGAACTACTGAGTGCTGACTGGGAATGCAACAGAGAATAAGAGAGGTACAGGCTTTGCCTCTTGGCAGGCTTATAGTCAATGTGAAAAAACACAAGGGAAACCACAAATGATCTCAGTTTGCACTAAGAATTTATTATTTAAAATAACCTTTAAAATATCTCCTTTCTTAGTAACAACCTATATCTTATCAACGCTGGCAACCTGCCAACTAAAGATAGTTGGAATCATTTCTTGGTCTCCCTTACAGATAAGGAAGCCCAAAGAGATGTAAGCAGATGTGATCCGACTTTCTGGGGAGGCTTGTTAAGTGATGTTTACTTAGGTGGCAGGTCCTCCTTTGCCCGTCTAATTTCCTGCTTCTTTCTACATGTTATATGGTCATGATGGCTGGCACTGCCGTGACCCTACTGTACTGCGAGGCAGCTTTGGGGAAGGCAGGGAAGAAGAATAAGAGGAATATGGTAAAGATAAGAGGAGTCTCATGGTGTCACCATATTGGCCTGGGACTGCCTGGCTACAGATCTTTATGTGAGAGAAACTATACCTCTATCTTGTTTAACATGGCATTATTTCCAGGCTGTTATTTGCAGCTGACTCTAATTCCTTTTTTAAACAGATCAGAAAATGCATTTCTCTGGAAATGGAAAACCATGTAAAATAGAGTTTAAAAAAGGCAACAACCCTACATTTCTATGACTTTTCTAAGAACTGTACTGATGTATGGAGAAACTTAGGTAAGACCACATCTTCCTGGACAGGTTTCTAGATACCTTCAACCCCAAGTGATCATGATGTCCATTCTGGGATGACTGAACCTTGGTCTTCATCTCCAAAAATTATTTCAACTTCAAGACCACAAGGTCCACGTTTCCTTTCTTTTCCTCGGCCATCCTGTCCGACCTCTCCCTCATTCAGGACCACTACGTATGGGCTGAGTCCTCATCACTTATCCTCCACCTAACAGGTTTCTCTTGGCCTTCTTTGATTTTGCCCACAGTGGTGAGTTTTATAGATTCTGCCACCTCGCCTCCAGAATTCCTTCTCCCCTGGTGCTTGAGGGTCTCCATCATGTACTTTGAAGTGCTTGAGCTGGTTCATAGATCACTTTAAAGGAAAAGAGCAGCCTTCCATCAAGGAGGGGAGAGGGCCCTTTAGATAAGAATGTCAGGTGGGCTTCTACATTTTAGAACATTGTCGTCATCGGAGCATCATCCTGCTCACTGCTGCCATCTTCCTCACCACCTTCCTCGTCGCTGCCTTTATCCCACTAGCCTCACCACCACTGCTCTCACTACCAGCTTCTAAATTACCACTCTGTTCTTATCCCCCGAACTCTGGAGAACATGAGGTGACAAGAGCACTACTGCTTTTCAGTAGCAGCTCATTGAATGGTCACAAGAACCCAGTGAGGTGGGCTTTATGACCAGTGACAGAAGGTTCATGTAGATGGTGACCAGGCTCACGTTCCATGGCCGGCTGGCACGGTTTCAATCTGGGTCTGGTCCAGCGTCTACCCCTTCACATCAGTGTTATACCCCCTCTAGCATTCTGGTGCCCACAACATGGGAATCCCCCCACCCTTCAACCACAAAGAACATCGGCCTTCCAGGAACATGTTAGAAAATGTAACTGAATTTGATCTCTCCAACAGTGACAAAGACGCCTTTGGGATATCATGTATCTCAGAGAGAGTTTGAAGTACTTGCTAGCTACCCATTTTTCTTGTGTTATTACTTGTATCTTCATACAGTAATGATGAGCTGTGATATCAGCTCTGCCCTGTGGAAATCTCAAGCTCATCGTCCATGTCCATTTGAAGAAAATTTTGTGTGTTTGCCAATATTTACAGGTAAATACATTTTCCATTATGCTACTCAGGGTCTCTTACTTAAGATCTGTATTAAATCGTTCCTTGAACTCAGTGGTGTTAACAATAACAACAACAACAACAAAAGCTTCTTTCTCACAGGATATAGTCCTTTACCAGGCATACAATTATAAGCTCAATTCAGGCTGCAATGAAATAACAAATTAATCTCACCCACTTGGTAGCACTGATAGGTTTTCTTATTTTAGATTGAGGTTATCTAATTTCTATTTTTATTACTATGTTTATATTGAACATTATACTAGGTCTTGAGTTATTATTTTTTTTGAAATAGGTACATAAGAAATTCTACAAATAAACCAACATCCCCCACTGAATATCCCATGAATACCAGTTCAATGAGACACGATGAGATGGTCCAGGAAAAATTATTTCCAGGCCAAATATGTCTGAGAAAGCCTATAAACCATACATACACCTCTTAGATAAACTCAAAGCCTTTTAAAGGTAACTGGGAGGTCCTACAATAAAAAAAAAAAAATCTTTCACACTGTTCATCACAGTGTTCTCCACATCTGTTTGATCCTAAAATCTTCCCCACTGCCTGCCTGACAATAATACAACTTGTGGAACTAATCTCTTGGAACACAGTTTGAGAAACATAGGAATAACGCGTGATCTGTACTAGCAGTTTTAGAAACACTGTCGTGGGAGCAATAGAATAGACTGCATCAGCTACATGGACTTTGCTGTTTTGAGGTTAGAATCTTGAGCATCCAAGACACCACTGGGAGAGGGTCATGGAGGGCTGCGGATATGGAGAGGTTACTGGGGAACCAGGGGGCTGGAGGGGTCATCTGGAGTAGCCCTGGGACTCTTTAGACGGGGGTGGGCAACTGAAAATCCATGCATGGGTCTTTCTCGGAAAGAATGGGAAGGTAGAAGACATCACTGCAGACAAGGAAGCAGAGCACTGTGGCTAAGTGTTCTCAGGGGGCTGTATTCACCTTCTATTTCTAAGAATGCCTATGACCTTGGAGATCTAGATTCTCTGAGCTTAAAATAAGCTCCCTCATTGGTTTTTTAAAAATATGGTTCAAGAAACCAACCTCACAGTGAGACGAAGCAATAGACCAAAGGTGGAGAGCCCCATGGCGGTGGTGGATGTACAGGAAAGGTTGGGCAAACGGCGGGGCTGTCGTTACTGAGTCTACACTCTTGGTCAGTAAGAGGGGCATCAAATCCTTGGCCCTGGTCTTGGCCCCCAAAGAAACCATGACCTTAGCACATTTCCATCAGATGCATAATGCCAATGGCTTCCTATTTTGGATACATATTCAGCAGCTGAATGCAGTCTTGCAAACTCAGCCTATCCCCAAACGTTGCTCCACATCCACAATCATAAAAGCACAGGAGCTGAGAATAAACAATAGCTCTTCCAGACAAGCTAACTTGGTTGTTATTTATAAGATCCTGGGCCACCCTGCTATTGCCAAGAAAAATCTGCTTTACCTTCTTGCTGCTGTTCCGTCTGGACTCTCAATCTGTACTTGCTGAAAAAAATGGTTATTGTTATGCTAAAATCACAATGGGACTAACATAATTCAGCACTAAATAACACCGATAAAACTATGAAAATGGCACTTTGGCATTAAAAGTTATTTTCTTATGGACTTTAACAAGATTCAATGCTTTTGTTCTCACAATGCTCTGGTATTTTCAGCTTTGTTAAAAAAAAAAGATAAAAATGTAAAAAAAGTATTGCAGCAAAACACCATCTTCTCTTCACAAAGGAAGGTTTTGATTTTGCAAGCAGGGAGCCAACAGGGGCTGTACATGGAATTAATATTAATCAGCAATCATGGCCGTCATGGCAAGGGTGGTTGTTCAGTTTGGGTTTACCTCTTTCTTGGTGAATTTCGGTGAGTGATCGTTTTTGTCATCAATCATGATGGTCGCTGTGGCCGTGCCTGTTAATCCAACATCCAGTCCAGCCATATCTTGAGCCTCAATGATCAATTCATACTTGGGATTTTCCAGAGTCTACAAAGCAAATACACAACAGAGAGGATGACAGTTAGATCTGGGTCACCACATGGGGCAGGTGACAAACATGTCGCTGGGGCTGACACTACGTACCCCTTCCATAAAGGGCAGGCACCTTTGCCCAGGCCCAGCACTCTTACCTGCTGTGTGTGAATGTGCCTTTGCAAGCTCTCCAGGGCAGGATGGTGGACTCATAGACAAGGGTTGGGTTGGCGATGGAATCTATTTTCTGTCCTTATTTAAGGGGACATGTGATACATTCCAGAATGTTTCATTTCTGGGATTTGAGTGTACATTGCATGACTGATATTTACACCCCATGTGTGTCATTTCACAGCGGCCTCAGGAAACTAAACTGGAAATGAGGCTGTTGGATTATGAGATCAAAACAATGATGAAGGCTTTAGGAACTCACATTAGTGAACAGTTTGATGGGCCAGGCATCAGAAATCAGTGTCAGCTTTTCCAATGAGCATGTTAAGCTGCACTTATTGTTCCCATTTTACAGGTGAGAAAACACCCACTGAGGTTAAAATCATTTATACTGCACTGTCTTCATGTCATTGTAAGTCATTTTAGTCTTTTATGTCATGTTAAACTTGTGTATAAAAATGATAAATTTAACACAAGCAAAACTGCACTATTGTCTCTCAATATATATATATATTCTTTTCATTTCAATATCTGACAGCTATTTTGCTACCATGTTTAAACACACAAAACCACTAACCAAGCAGCCCTTATCCCATGATGAAGAAGAGGGTTCTATGATTGGTCAGCAACAACCCTGCATTTAAAGTGCCTTCTGTGCTGCATGTGCTTGCTTGGCAATGAGCATGTCCTTCTTCTTCTACTAAGGCAGCACTTCACATTTCCTCTGGGGACCAATCTGTCACTCATTCTCTGCCCAGGTGGTTTGGGTTGGATGGACTTTTCCCACCCTGCACTCCGGCCAACTTTTAGAATGAGCTGTGGTGAGAAGAAGCCAAAAGTTCATGCTATCTCAGGGGCATGGTGTCTAGTCCAGGGGCAGGACCTGTGCTTGACTGTTGGATGAAGGAAGCCCTGTTTCACTGCGGTGTGAACTGGGAGCACTTAGCGCAGGACCTGGGTGAGCCATCTGCCGCCACAGCAGGGATGGAGTGAGGGGATGCTTGTCTGAGAAGGAAGCCAGTCTACTGAGAGAATCAGACTTGAACCCTGGAGAGGAAGAAATGTTTCCCGGTGATTCCACTGCAGCCATTACATCACGCCACCCTGGAGGCCAGCCTTCCCTATGGATTTTCCAGCTAGTTAGGGCATTCATTTTCCTATTTGTTAACACCAGTTTGGTTTGATTTTGTAATTACACATGCAGAGAACTACCTTCAATAACAAAATCCTTTTTTCGTTATTTTTGTTGTTATTTTATTCCTTTTGTTATTGAAGGTCCCACTGGTCACCATCAGTCCTGCTTGTATGAGATCTTCAAACATCATTGCTTATACCAACCAATAATTAAGAAATACCATGGGAAGCAGGATACAAAAACACAATACGGATCTATAATTTCATTCTAAAGCCACATTTTGGAATTTTAAATTTTAATAGCTTAATGCTAGCTGTCTCCAAATCTTGTAAGTATTTTTTAAGGGGGGTTAGCTGTTCGCTCCCTAGGGAACCTTTCATTAGTTGTTTCTCAACTAAGAGCTTTTGAACTAATAACTTTAGAAGTAGTACTTCTGTTGGGCAGCTTGATCAGGCTCCAAACTCTTAAACTGGAAAGGATGAGTGGGCTGCTGATGGCCTGGTTGCACAGGGTTACTCAGTGTTTTATTTCCCCGCTTTATAGAGATATAACTGACATATACTATTGTGTGAGTTGAAGGTGTATAAAGTGATGATTTGAACCATACATACGGTGGAATGATATCCATCAGGACTGATTCTCTAACTGCTGAGTGCAAACAGAATTTAATACCAAACCCAACTTTGAATAATTCCGGTTCTGCCTGGTTCAGTTGGAACCGTTCTGTAAAGGTTCCTGCAATTCCATCCATTCGCAAGCTCAAACCATAAAATCATCAGCCTAATATAAGTGACTTTATACTTATCATCAATAACAAGATATTTATTCTTTGACATAAATTCTGTAGCTGGACCGTATGAAACCAACATAGTGGCCCACCTTCAAAATCTTCCTTGAGTGCCTCTGGACATACTAGCCACTATCCAGGTTTAATTTTTCATATGACCTTTTTACTTTTGTGGTAAAAGATTGCATGTTTTAAGAAGCACATAATCACAAAAAAATAAGAAATTATGTGTATTTTTTCTGGTATAGAAGAGATCATAGTAAACCAATATCAATTCCCTCATGCAATAACTTTTACTACCATTATTCCCTGACATAATTTTAAGGATTGCATAAAATATAATCACATACGTAATTTATAACCTATTTGATCTTCTGTTATTAGGGATTTAGGTTATACCTAGTCTTTTAAAATTTCTGACAGTTTAAAATAACACTGCAATGAACATCTGTATATTCAGCTTTCAATATATTTTGACTTTTTTTTTTTTTTTTTTTTTTTTGGAATGACAGATTCCAAGAAGTAGAACTATTAGGTTAAAGCATATGAACATCTTAAGAGTCTTTATTGACAATTCAATATTGTTTTCCAAGAAGCCCTCACCAATTTTCTTACCATATCATTCCTATCAGAATGCTTAGTTTTCGACCCCTGGCATGGCTTGTTTTTAAAGAACAGGTGATATTGCCCCAGGAAGCAAGTTGGGAGATGAACGTGATGCCACATGGCTGTTGATCAAGGAGGTAAGTTTCCCACAGCACTTGCTCTTCTCCGACTTGCAGGAGTGGTAGCCATGGACTGCACCACATTGCATTTTCAAGCACTGACTATAGTGGGCATGTGCCAGCATCCACTGTCCCCCCTGCCTCCGGTGCCTATGCTATAACTCCTTTGGGGCATCCCTTCCTCACTCAGCACAGGTGGAGTTCAGGTAAGGTGGGCTCCATTCCTGATCTAGAGATGGTCAGGTGGCTCAGGCCTGACCATCATGGCCTCCCCTTCCCATTGCCATGTGATGAACACGGAACCCAAGTCAGGCTACCTGGGACTGGAACTCAGTTCCAGGACACAATTCTTTAGAACTTGCAGGTAAAAGAACTTCTAATTCTGTTGTACTTGAATATGGTAGAACATAAATCTGGAGCTGGTGATGGCCACTTGCAACCTCACAGAGAAAGGCAGCCTGAGAAGGAGACAACTCAAAAAGGACAGGTTGAGAAGATGGAGTTCTTTCACTCTAATTTGAGCTCTTTAATAGTCATCCTTGAAGCCAGAATTTCCCCCTCAGGTTCTATGAGTTCTATAAATTTCTCCTTTCCTTGAGACACTTAAATGAGAAGTTCTGTGAGCAGTTAACAAAAGAAATCTGACTGATATTGCGACTAATGCTGTGGTCAGTTATCTGGTTATTTGCAAGAAAGTTTAAGAGCTACAGTGTCACAATAGCATTCCAATAATTTCAGGAATACACTATTTTTCCTTTAAAAATTTTCTCCTCCACAGAAACATTTTTTTGATCAGAGTTACTATAATTTTTCTTTCATTAGTTTATGCATTCCTTCAGTCAGAAGTTATTGAACATCTACTGTGAATATTGTGCTATGTGCTGGGGGTAGAGGGATGGAGAAAGTGTTCTTTTTTCAAGGGGCTCAGAGAAATTGAGGTTTGAGGACAGGCATGGCCATATATAACTGCAACAAAGCAGAATTAGAGCTGAGCAGAGGTATGTCCAAATTCTTAGGACACCACAAAGGAAGGACGCATTGGCTTAACTCTCTTGTCAGTTTTATGAGTTTTATAAATAATTAAAAAAAGAACCAGCCAATTCCCACGTCCTGATATAAATAAAATTTTATGACTGCAATGGGAACTAGATTGATTAACCTCATGGAAAATCAATTAGACTGTGAACTAGATCAATTGTGAGGTTTGAGATGAGATGTCCAAAAAGTCTCAATTTTCTGTCAAACTTAAGGCCACTAATGAAAACGTTTGTATTGTGGAAGAATATCCAATTATTGTAAGGAAAATAGCGATGACATAGTCATCTCGAAAGTGGAAAGTGAGATTCCTCTTCCCCCTCCCCCTCCCCCATCTCCAAGAGATGAATATCCGTGGTCTGGTGTCTCTCTTCCCTTTCCTCCACATCACACAAACACAAGTACACACAGACATTCTATATCCACGCAAATTCAGACAAATGGAGCCATTCACACCGCTGCACAATCTGTGTTGCTGTATCACTTTCGTCTCTGCTTAGAGACCTGTCCATTCATTTTAACGGCTGTATAAAAGTCGACTGCATGGATTCAGTCATTCCCTACTGGATGGTCATTGGATTGACTTGTTTCCAAGTTTTCACGTTGGAAAGCAACTCTAAGATAAAAAGTCCATAGGCCGATCAGTGTGGGGGATTTTCTGGAATAAACATAACTGCTTTCAGAATGACAAAAGTAACAAAAACCAAGCAGCCAATGATAAAAGCACCTCCTTTGAAAAGGGAAAGACCTAGAGAAAATGGCACACAAATTGTTTGCTCCTGCACAACTGGAAGACCTTCCACTGACCTCTGACCTGCCTCGCACTCCAGCTGAGCCTTCTCCAAGAAGTCTGCTCCAAAACCCCCTACTTGAAATATACATACTTATGCACATTTCTGTACCCCTCAGAGCTCACTGTGCCTTTGTTACTTTGCTGGAAAAGACTCCTAGACCACCCATGGCTCCCTGTTCTCCCATAAGAATCACCGAAGTGGAGAAACAGGCCCCCGTGGCCAGGGGCACCTTTGCCTTCCTCACACTAGCTGACTGATTCACAGCTAGCTCTCTAATTCTCAGTTGGGACAGTGGAATTCTGGAAATATGAAACGCGAAGCCAGGCATCACGGAGACAGAATGTGGGACAACCCTCTTGCCTCTCCCATGTTCCTCATGGGCCCTGTAGAAGGCTTTTGCCTTCTTGAATGTTTTAATAGGACACTTACCACCATGGTGCTCCTCTGCCCATGCAGGAGGCACTCTGCCTCTAGGGGAACAAGACCTGCAGCTGTTCAGCTGTTCTGCACTTGGTGAGTAAACTAAGAGGTGGGAGGAAGCCCACTGTCCTCTCACGGCCAAGCTTCGCTTTCCATAGCACCCTCTGATTCTTGAGTTTATATCTCTTAGCTGGTTCAAGGCTCGTGGAACGGGTGTGATCAACCCCAATACAAAGAGCCTTCAGGCTAAGTTATGCCAAAGGCACCACTCTAGCAGAAATATGCAAGCTCTGCCTCTGAGCTCTGGGACTGTGCTGGTTCCTGACTCGAACTCTCCCCTGGATTTTGTCACACACCACGGTGTTTACTCAGGAGATCCTTTTTGGCACTGAAGCCAGCCAGAATCAGTTTTGGTAGCTTGCAACAAAAAGGAAACTATGGAGACAAAGTCACTTGTTCACCAAGTCCTATTTCTTTTGACTGTGGGCCCTATAGCTAGACTGTAAGAGAAACTTGTATGACCAATTCTGGCCAATGGAATATGGGCATAAGTGATGTACTGGCTTGGCCCCTAAGCCGCCCATGTAGTCCTCTGTGTTCTCCCTTTCCCAGAAGGAAGAAGCCTGGATCTTCAAATGATTATGTGCCACAGAGGCCCGCTGCTGACGTGAACAAGAAACAAGGCATTGTTTGGGTTCAAGGGAAGTTTATTACGGTGCCTAGCCTAGCCTGACTAATATGAAGCCCATGTTTCCTGTTTGGTTTTATTCTGAATACCCATTTACTATCCCTCTAAGGGGATGACAAAGTTTTCAAGGGCAAGGGCTATCCATGCCTTTGACCTCGACACCTAGCCAGGATGTGGCACACACACTGGGTGATTTACTTTCATTATTGATAATGATGATATATTACTGTTTCCCTGAACTAAATTATATCTCAAAGGTCTGAGAATATCAGTGGCATTTCCAAACCAGAGCCATTTATTCTCCGGGAATGGCTTATCCTTTGGGGAACTCTAGCTCAAGGAGATAGGATTTTATTTTGACCAAGAGAAGCACGGTGTCAAAACTGGGAGAATTAAATTGGCTGCTCTGATTTTATTTTAAGCTATCTGATCTGTAAGACATATCCAAGAGTCAAACGGCTCTCCTGGTTTGAATTCTGCAGTCACGTATTTCTATTGTATTTGCCATCTCCTCCTGGCTGTCTACTCTCTACCAGTTAATAAATATCTTAGAAACAAAAGGAGGATGGTGTGTCTATAAGAAAAAGCCTTGGTGTATCTCCAAAGACATGGGCTGGGTTTGCTGATCACACTGATTTGGAAACCAAACATTTCATCTTGAAAAAAAAAAAAAAGAATCAAGCCGTGTCATTAAATATGGCATATAATCAATCACTGGACCCTTGATGTTTTACACAGCCACTGCGACTTCTGTACGAGTATGCATTTAACGGAACATTTATCACTAATAACAAGCATAATGGTAGCTGTGGGGGGAAATCAACAAATAAATGCTACATAGAGAAAGGTTTTGCCATTAACCCAGGCAGTACCCTATCCTTCTCTTGCTTCATCTTGAGCTACCCTCCACATCTCTTTCCACACTTTGTCCAGACTGGATTTCTCTCTACTGTACCCCACTGTTTCTTACTTTTGATCTTTCTTCCCCTACTTCCTCCTTCAGGTTAATGCCTGCTCATTTCTTACGGTCATTCTTCACTGCACTGAAGCAGCATGAAGGCAGGGACCTTATTGCATAACGAGGTGGCTAACACTTAGAGAGGGACAATCAACATTCAATAAGTTACTATCACCCTGGCTTCCTCTCTTAGTAGCGGAGTGATCCTGGTCAAGTTACTTAAGTTCTCCTTGCCTCAGTTGCCTTGTCTGTCAAATGGGGACAATAATAATACTTCTGGGATAAGTGAGGATTAAAATAGGTAATATAAGGTGCCAAACACAGAGCTCAGCAGATGGTGGCTGTTATTATGTAGCAATAACTTTCAGAAAGTCTTCTAAAGTTGTGGCAAGAAGCTCAGGGTGGTCTCCAGGAACAGTCAAAAGGAAGTGGATGCTGTCAATAACCACTGAATAAGCCTGGAAGTGGATCCTTCCCCAGTCAAATCTTCTGATGAGACTGCAGATTCTGGACCAATACACAGACTATAGCTTTGTGAGAAGTTAGAGAACAAAGCTAAACCATGCCCATATTCCTGAACACAGAAACTGTGAGAAAGTAAATATCTATTATTTTAAGTCATTATGTGTTGGAGTAATTTGTTATGTTGCAATAAATAATGAATAAAATTTTCCTCCAGCACTATCAAAATCTGTAATATTCTTGTTCATTGATTACTTGTTTATTGGCTGTCTTGACTCTGACCACTTGAGCTCCATGAGGTCTGGGATCTTGTCTTAAAGTTTTATCTCCCAGCTACTAATTCAGTGCCCAGCACATCGTCATTATGCAGTAATTAGTTAATTATAGACATGTTTTTATAAAATAATGAATTATGTAGAGTGGTGTGCCTATAAATGTTTAATAGCACATGCTTCTGATTTGTAGTATTTGCCAACTTTGGTGGTTTAAACACTCTTACCATGGCTTATTTCAAGCTACTAACATGATGTCATTGAGTGGATAGGTAGAAGGTGAGATACATAATCAGTTATTATCAGCTGGTAAGAGCTCCAGCTTATAAACTGTGCTTTAAAGGGTCAAGAAAATCTCTCAAGTCTTTTAAAATAAATCCCTTGTTGTCTAACACCGAAGGTATTGATAATGAGAAATAACATGAGATTTCTAGCAAAGATTCAGTATAATTCATTTATTTATTTACTCATCAGCTTTGCCTGGATAGGTGGAGCAAAGCAAGACTGTGCAATATGGCACCTGAACAGGGACCACATTCTTCTCCAGGTTAGCTGCACTTGAAACCTGGTCTATAAATATTGCAAACAGACTGGTGAAAACATTATCTGAAGCAGAACAAGTTGTTGTCTGTCTAGAGTTTGATTTACCCACTCTGGCCACGTAACACTGGGATAGGTAGCCCATAAATCCAGCAGGAACCTCATACATCCCCTTGTAAAGGTGCCTTCTCTCACTGCAGATGGCAAGTGACATTCTCCATCTTCCTAAGGAACAGGGTGAGTTGCATTTGACTTGTGTCTGTCTTTAGGCTTCCTTGCTCTTCAGCACTAATGTGAACATTCATGTACTTGGCTGTCACCTGCTGTGTTTTCATTTCGACTGGGGTCTGGTGGGTAAGGAGAAGGCAGAGCTCATTTCCCCAGATTTACTGGTTGCTGACAAAGCCAGCAGGGTAGGGAAGCAGCAGAGGAAATAAACACTGCCTCTTAGACACATGCATTTGGAATAACTGAAGTGATAGATTTCGGGCTGAGGGACCTCAGAATCAAATAAAACATTTCCAGGTGAAGTGAGCATCTTCTGATGTTACTGATGAATTATGGTAAATAAAATGCCAAAGGCATTCATAACACACCTGGAAAACCCACCCCCCTCCAGACTCAAGGTGGCAAATATTTGACATTCTGGTTGTACTTATATAGTGTCTACTAGGTCCAAGTGATGCTGCAAGGATGTGACAAATGACACAGACTCAGATGCATTTTTAGATGAATGAACAAAAGGCAAGTACATAAGGTATGTATGAGGTAAGTGTGATTGGAAGTGTATCAGTTAAGGTCTATGAGAAGGGGGTCAGGATGTGGGATGCTCAGGAAGGTGATATGAAGGTTCTTTAATTTACCAAACATTTACTGAGTGCTTATGATACATTAGGCATTATGTTACAGAGTAGAAACAAACAAAGAGAGCTCAGTCTGGTGCTAGATAACTCCCAGGTAATTTCAGTAGATTTCAGTAGAATAATATGGGAGTAGGAAGAGCGCTTTCATCTTGCAAAGGAAGAGCCATAGAGCCCAGATGTTGGTGGGGGTGGTGGTGAAGGATACATTCCTGCAGAGAAGTTCCAGCTATAGGATTAGAAATGGGTCTTGATACAGAAGTCAATTTTTGTGGAAGATGAGGGACTGCTAATCCTAAAACACTATTAAATTCGATCATTTCATAGGCACTGAAGGCTGATTCTGATTCTGTTTAGGACACTGTGAAAACAAGAAGTACAATGTGTATTCTCTACTTTCAGGGAACTCACAGCTTGGCTGAAGGTACAAAATGCATAAGTGGCTCCATGAGGCACCAGGCAGTATGTGCTGAACATTTATTCAGTAGGTTCAGATGTGAATGGTGCAGTTGGGAGGACTACCATGACTTTTAAGTGGCTTCGGGTTAATTCAGGCTGGGGCTGAGCTATGAAGGAGGGTGTGAGGGTAGAGAATTCAGAGAGAGGAGAGGAGCCTGAGAATCAGCACAAAGGAGGCCATGCAACACAGGGCCACTGGTGTTGCTGGTGCAAGGTTGATGATGTGAGGAGACGCAATCTACGGTTTCTTTAAAATATCTCAGACATCCTCTAGTCTGGGCCACCCTAAAGGAACAGCATGAGGGAACAGAGTTAGGGAATCCTAGGAAGCATATGGCTGGTTTGGGGGCAGATATGAACGTGCTAAAGAATACCTTGGTTTAACCTGTTTGAGTGAGATACAAAAGTACAAATCCCTAGACATTTAAATAAAATAAAAGGTAATTAAAGTGCTCTTTCTCTATGATTTTTATATATTTTCACAATCCACTGTTTGTTTTGTTAGCCTATTCTAACCCTGAATTGCCATAGCAACATTATGCCCACTACATAGTAGGTACTTAAGACATATTGCCTGAGTCAGTGCTTCTGGAAATTGCTTGTACTAGAGTCCCCTGGGGGTGCATTAAAATACATATTTTCAGGAGTTCCCGTTGTGGCGCAGTGGTTAACGAATCCGACTAGGAACCATGAAGTTGTGGGTTTGATCCCTGGCCTTGCTCAGTGGGTTAAGGATCCAGTGTTGCCATGAGCTGTGGCATAGATTGCAGACGCAGCTCAGATCCCATGTTGCTGTGGCTCTGGCGCAGGCCAGTGGCTACAGCTCCAATTCAACCCCTGGCCTGGGAACCTCCATATGCCGTGGGTGCAGCCCTAGAAAAGGCAAAAATACAAAAAAAAAAACAACCATATTTTCAGCCCACTTATATGTAGTGCTTATGATTCGGAAGGTCCAGGGTAGGATCAGGGGATGTGCAACTCCAGCAAGCTTCTGGGGGGATAATGATGCTGCTGATCTGAAGACCACACTTTGATTAGCATCGTTTTGAATGAACATCTGACAAAATGCAGGTCAACACGGACCCTTATTTAAAACTCACCTGTTTAAAATTTAAATGAAAAATAGAGAAACATAGTTTACCAAAATGTCTGTCACTGTGAAGTTCTCCTTTTTGTCCCCTTTCTAGAAAAAAATGTACTCCCGGGAAGACACTAAGTGACACTATGGTTGCCCCTCCAGCCTGCTTTGGCTTGTCTTCTAATGTCTCATTTGGATGTTCTCCCTCGGACTTCATGGGCAAGAGCAGAACTTGTTATCTTCTCCTGCAACATGGCCCGCCTCCTGGAGGGAACAACTCAGGCTGGACACCCAGGAGGTGTCCTCAGGTCTTCCCTCTTTCAACTAAAACAGCCCATCATTAAGTGATACTGATGCCACCTCCCCAAACTCTCCTGAGTCCATCTTCTCTCCTCCATCATGCCTGCTGATACATGACTTTGAGCATTCACCTTTTCTCATCTCAGTTACTGTGACAGCTTCCAGACTGGTTCCCTCTGCTACCTTCCAAACAACTCTCTACCCAAAGGCAGGCACCGTGAGCCGTTTAAACCACCACCTGGCCACGGGACCCTGCTCAACATGCTTTAGCAGCCCTTCAGTGGCTCCAGGATAAGATTCAAGCTCCTAAAGCACAGAAGACTTTCTCATCCTGGCCAATCTCCTAGCCCTCCTCACTCACAACGGTGCATTCCTGTAACAGCAGGTTACATGCAATCACAATACCATAGCTCTTCACTCTTAGATACCTTTGCTCATGCTGTGCTCTCTGCTGGGGGTCCTCCCTACCTATGATTCCTCCACCTCCTTGGAAAACTACTCCTTGTCCTTATAAACCTTACTTAGATGTGCTTCCTCCTAAAGCTCTACTGCACTTCCTAGAGTTACTCCTCCCTCCTCTGCATAAGCCCTATATGTATGTTATGGTGAATGCTTTTCTCCTGGTTGACTTAATAATACAGCATTTTCTCTTCATATGTCTGCCTTGTGATGAAGCTGTGAGAGGCTAAGTGTCAGGTTCGTGAGTCAAGCCCAGTGTATAGTGGAAGTGAGCTCTATATGTCATCAAGCTTTTGACCCTAGAAACTTTCATACCTTCTGTGGTAGGCAGCACAATGGCCACCAAGGATGCCAATGTCTTAAAATCCTCGGAACCTATAAACATGGTGTTTTATGTGCCTGACTTTGAAGATATGATTCAGTAAGGGATCTTGAGATGCGATCCATGAATTACCTAGGCAGGTCCAAAGTCATTACCAGAGGGAGGTGGGAGGGTCAGAGCCAGGGAAGGAGATTCAACAATGGAAGGTGGGGGGTGGGGTTGGGGGAGGGAGAGATTTGAAGATGGTACACCACTGGCCTTAAAGATGGAGAGATGAGGAAGGGGCCATGAGCTAAGGACGGCAGGTAGCTTCTGGAAGGTGGGAAAGGCAAAGGAACAAATTTTCCTCTAGAGCCTCCGGAAGGAATCAGCCCTGCTGACATCTTGATTTTACGGCAGTGAAACTCACTTTGGACTTATGACTTCCAGAAGTGTAAGATTATAAATGTGTATTGTCTTAAGCCACGGATTTTGTGCTCTTGCTACGGCAGCCATAGGCAATGGATGCAGCCTCTCTGGAGCATGCTCATCAATCATCCTGGAAAGTTGAGATTCTTGTCAGCCTCCCAGCTCCACACGGGGCTCATCGTCACCAGCTGCCACCTTCATTTCACTCCCAGCTGCCTCCCTCCCAGGGCTGACCACCTTCCCAGAAGAGCACCCACTATCTTTCCTCTGGAAAGTATTTCCATGTCAATCCTGTGAGCATAATGTTAACCAGACGTTTCCTACAAACTGTCCAATAGGAAGAGAGGAGGGATTTCCTCTCATCTGTGAAGTGATAAATACCAGGTCAGTTGACTGGAGACTCTTCTCATTAACATACATGGTTTCCAACCTGTTGGTCACTTTCTGAGTATCTGTCATAGCTCCCGATGGAGGCAAGGACCCTGTCTCTGACTTAGACCTGCCATACCCACATCTCCTGGCCCACTGAGATATTGAGTCCCCAAGATACAGCCTTTATGTGGCTACTGGGTTATACTCTTTGAAAATAAGTTGAAATAATTCTAAACCATCTGGGGAAAAAAAAAATCACAGAGCCAGTCCAGTGTCTGGCACTCTCTGTTAATATTTGCCAAGTGAATAAACCAAAAGATGTTATACAGATCGTTACACAGAATATTTGGCCTCAGGGTTGCTATTCTGGATTTCAGATGTTACTGGTCCAAATGTGGGGCCTGGGCAAGGTTGGACAGGTGAAGCTGGTATCTAGAAGGCCAGGTTATACAGAGTACGGGTGGGTGACAAGGCCCTGGCCTTCCAGGGGTGAGCAGGCAAAGTCCTGCCCTTTTGGAGAGGCATCTACGCCAAGGTGGGTGTGGCATGCTCTGATGCTGGGGTGCGCTCTCCCCCACCTCATGGCAGACGCCTGTGGGTGGTCCCAATCCTAGGCTCAACTTGTGGCCTGTCCCCCACCCCAAGGTGTATAAGATGGAAGGGAGAACGATTAAGGTGGGAAACCCCAATCCTCAGAAGTAAGGCTGGGATGGGAATGACCTTTCCAAAAAAAAAAAAGAAAGAAAGAAAGAAAGGAAGAAAGGACCAGAGAATGTGGTTCAGATGAGCCTCAGAAAACCCATCTGGGGGGTGGCCTCAGGTGACCCTGGGGGGCCATATGTGCCACAGTAAAGAGTTGAGAAACTGGTATTCCTGTCATCCGCCAAGCAGCTTCCGAAAGCAAATAGCTTTTCTTGGGTTTCGATTTATTACCATCTAAAATGTCATCCTCTGTATCAGTAATAAAAGATAATACCTTTTACGGTGGCTCCTTATGTTAAGATTTTACAAAATCTGTTATTAAATGATCTGCAAAGAACCTACATGAATCTTCTTCGGTTACATGGAACAGCAAGGTGTTTTCTTCCTTCCTCTCCCCCAGACCAAGTGCCGTGAGAAGGGCAGCACTCCCTGCATGTTTTCTAATCACACAGCAGAAGGTAAGGCTTTTAAGGTCAGACCAAAAATTGCATTCTGCCATGTAATCGGCTTCACAAAGTTACATACTGGTCAAAACGCTCAGAAAATTCAATTACTGACTCCCAATGACAAAAGCACACGAGCCCACCAAGGGGTGGAGGGTGTTTCTAAAGTTAGGCTCTAAATGCCAAGGATCTGGAGTGATTTCAGCCTTACAGCATTTGCCTGATCTTGGTCCTCTGCATGTTCACAGCCCCAGCCCATTAATTTCAGGCGCTTAATCAGTACTACCACCTCCACTCAGAAAAGCACAGTCTAAGTGGCCTTGGTCAAGCTTGATTTGTCCATGTTTCTCAGGGCCTGCTGCCGTGCTGACGTGATCTCCTAATCAAATCTGCCATCCGGGGTTGCTTTTAATCAGTACGGTATGTTTTCTCTGAAGTCAAATGCATTTTTAGGCAAAGCTCACTTTGGTTTAGAGTTCTATTGCTGTAATAATCCCAGGTAGCTTTAGAAACAAAGGACCCCACTGAGAGAGTAATGAATCAGCCAATGACACCCACCCACTCCTCCCGTGCACAAGAAAGCAATTCAAGATGCTGCTTTTACACTGTCACTGGGTCACACTCTGAAAATAAATTGAACTAATTCTAAATCATCTGAGGAAAAATCACACAAGATGGATTCCAATTACACCACTGCTTGTTGCTCCAAAAGCAAATGCATATACCAGGGAGAAAAGGCAATGAGGATGGCCTGGCCGTGGACTATTCTGGAAGGCCCGCCTGTCGTCTTCATGCCCAGCACGGTGAGTCCTTTGCTCACCTTGCTCCCACGTTATTTGGACAAGATCACCTAGTGCCTTGTGATCTGCCCTGCTCGTCCAGGGAGGATCTTTGGTGATCCGGGCTCCATCATTCATTTTGTTCCTGAAATTGTCTCGGCTCTGCTGACAGGAGCTAAGCCTATTAACACCCTTGAATGTTTGTCGAGCAAGGAACAAGGAGTCAAATGTTATGACTTAACATTTGGTCTTGCCCTTTGCTGGCCCAGCCTCGAAGACAGACAGAATGTTGATAAAGACAAGTGTGTTTCTCCTCACAAATAATAAAACCCGGGAACACGCCCCTTGGAGGGCTGCTTTCCGTTTCCGTTTTAAAAAATAACAATAAATGGAGTTTTTCTGCATTCCCTCCAGCTCCTCTCCAGGGTCCTTTGCAAAGCGGACCGATAGAGTTCTCTGGGAGGGAGTCTCAGGGCCTCAGCTCTGATCCCAGTTGGCGGAGGGGTGGCAGCGGGGAGAGATGGGGGGGTGGGAATCAGACCTCAACTGGGGGATGAGAACGTACCTCTGTGCCTCCTGCTCCCTCCTGGCTTCAACCCCAACCTAGAGAAGGACCCCTCTGCTCCAGGGCTCAAATGCTCACTCCTTACTAGTCCAGCTGGGGTCCACTCAGACCCTCTGCCATTATCATAATCATGCCTACATCCACTGAGCACTTTCCACGTGCTGGAAATGGTGATTCACCCTTGGTGGGAATTATCTCAGCTGACCCTCAGGACACCCCATGAGTCGACTGTGGCTCCCCTGTATCAGTGAGGATTCTGCTGTCTGAGGACCCACAGCTCTTATGTGACGGAGCTGGGATTGGAATGCAGGTTCTTAGGTTCAGAGCCTACGCTCCAAATTGCTACCCTGGGCCGGGGCTCCTTGTCACCTCACAGACTCTCTCAGTGGTAGCCTGTGGACTCCAGACAGGAGTCCACCTTCCAGTTGTTCACACCAGCCCCGGATGGGCTGGGCTTGGAAGGATGGGAGCTTTTGTGGGACAGGTTGCCAGGTATGGACAGCTCTTTGAACACTCTCCATCAGGTCTCTAAATGTCTGCCTTCTTGGAGACCCCTAAATTATTCCCACAGCTTCCGCTCTCCTTCCCTTATTAATTCTGACAGTTTCAATTACCACCTGTTTCTTTTATGTCCAAATCTCTCCTAATCCCCAGGTACACATGTCTAACTGCGTGCCTGACATTTCCACCTGAACGTTTCGAAAGCACTGCAAACATAGCAGATCCCAAAGCGAACCTGGGACCTGCCCAGCCCAGCACATCCCCTTCCTGCCCTGGTTCGTGGTGTTCCTTTCCCCCCAGGCCACCTCACCAGGAGCCCCTGGTATCCTCTCTCATCCCCGCGGATTCTTTCTTGAAAAGGAGCTGCACATGAACCTGTGCACTATTTCTACTGCCCTTGACCTAGTGTGGGTCCCTGTCACGTCTCGCTGTTTCGGCTATTTCCTGAGATAAGCAGAATACAAACTCTGGAGCAATTTGGGAAGGGGTGAGAGGGGCAAGGAGGAGGGAAGAGGTCCTGGGTTAGCAGCTCTGTGCCACTGAAGGAGGGAGGAGCACCGAGGCCAGCTCAGTGTATGATGCACCGGAAGTTGTAACCACTGGCCAGTGGGCGATTTCTCAGGATGACTTCCTATATACAAAGTACTGGCCCCAGATGTAACAACATCCTACAGCAGCCTTCGGACATGCTTCAAGGGATTATGTGGGTGGTCCATTCACCCCTCCATTTCTTCACAGATTGTCCAGAATGCAATTCTCTACATCCAAACTTGGCAAGTTTCCACTATCCTCCAATGTCCGTTTCAAATGCCAGTTGCTCTTTGAAGGCTTTAGCGACATCGCTGGAGGAGAATTCCGCAGAGCCCTTCACACAGCTTCCTGTAGCTCACATCACATCACGCCAAATGTAAAGCATAGATCTCTGCCCCCTCTTCCCTGTTGGGAGGTGCTTGGAGGCTGGAGTCATGTTTTAATTATTTGCTTTTGCTATCCTGGGCCATACCATGGACTTTAGAATCAAAATAAAGACAAATTTCAGCTCTGTTTTGTCACAGCCAAGTGACTGGACAAATCACATCCTTGCACACCCAGGTCCTTTGCTTCTGCAAAAGGATGCAATCCTACCTTTGCTACAGGACTCCTGTAAAGGAGGAGTGGGACGTCCCTACACACCATGGCTCACGGGACCCGGCGGACAGAGCGTACTAAGGGGAAACTGTCGTTAGAGTCAAATCACAGAATAGTTGCTCAATCAATCCTGGCAGGTATGCGAGCTTTTAAATCAAAGCAATGGAGAACGGCAGCTTTCAAGGTGAAATGAGACTTATGTCCACAGCCTAGAGTGGTTGACTGGTGGCCACAAAAAGATATGTCCACATTTGAACCCCCCAGTACCCGGAAACGTGACTTTATTTGGAAAAAGGGTGTTTGCAGATGTAACTAAGTTTAGACTCTCGAGATGAAGTCACCCTGAATTTAAAGTGGGCACCAAATCCAAGGACACGTGTCCTCATAAGAGACAGAAGAGGAGAATACACACACGGAAGAGAAGGGCACGTGAAGCAGTGATGCCGCCTTGAGCCACAGGAAGCTGGAGGAAGCACGCGAGGATTTTCCGGAGAGCCTTCAGAGGGCACGTACCTGCTGATACCTTGATTTTTGACTTGTGGCTCCAGGACTGTGAGGAAATAAACTGCTGTTGTTTTAAGTTAGCCAGTTTGGGCTACTTTGTGACAGCAGCCCTAGGAAATTAATACACCTGTTAAGTGCAAACTCTACCAATGGTCCTTCCACTCACGGAATGGAGCACGTGCCTTACACTTAAGAGTTCTAACTGATATGGATGATCTGAGGTCTAGTTAGGGTCCTTGGGAGTTTGACATTTTTAAGAGTGAGCTCAATTTTCAGGGAACTCTGTCAGCTATGGTCGCCACTCACACTGGCTGTCAACACACTCTCTTAGGTTAGTGATGGTTCTCCCCAGGGGCGGGTAAATGTCCCAGGGCAGGTGGTGAAATATCTCCACCCTGAGGTCCCCTGGATGCCCCAAGGTGTCCTGAGGCTGTGCACCTTGGAGCAGAAAGTGGGGGTGGGAAGAATCCACTTCTCCTTTGATGGGAAAACCAGGGAGTTCAAGGAAGGATGGCAGAGTCTTCACTAGCTGTTGGTCTCTGGGACTCTGAGGGCACAGACTGCTCTAGAAACCTGCAGGGTAAGTAAGTCCATTCATTTCATTGGGAGTTTTAACTACATGAACTTTTAGCTGCTAGCATGAGGTCTGGGTCCTATGTGGGCTTGGTAAGGTTGGGTTTCCCTGAACACTGGTGTGTGCTTCCCAGAAATGGAACTCAGCAGTGGTATGGTTTTCAGACAAGTCATATCTTAGCCTTGGTTTACCCTTCAATGCAGTGGGCATGGGGGTGGGGTAAGTGAATTCTGAGGCCACCCTCCAGCTTTTTTTTTTTTTTTTTTTTTTTTTTGCTTTTTAGGGCTGCACCTGAAGCATGGAAGTTTCCAGGCTAGGTATCAAATCAGGCGAGCCTACACCACAGCCATAGCCATGCCAGATCCGAGATACATCTGTGACCTACGCCAGATCCTTAACCCACTGAGCGAGGCCAGGGATGGAACCCACATCCTCATAGATATTAGTAGGGTTTGTTATTGCTGAGCCACAATGGAAACTCTCTATTCCTATATATCTATATCTAGAGCTATCTGTTTATATACTATAATCATGTATTATTAAATATAAATTTTTACTCATATATATATATGAGTATATGCGTGGCTGTTTAAAAGTCTCCATCTATTTACCTATACACACACACACACACACACACACACACACTCTCAGTGTGATGGAATTACAGATATATGTTCTTTTTTCACCTATTGTTTTGGGTTATCCATATTTATTATTTTTTTCCTACTAGAAAAATGTATTGCTTGGGTTACAAGGCAAAACCTTACATTTCAAAAGGCACAGTGTTAAAAAAAGGAAAACAACAAAATAAACACAGAACCTCTCCAAAGTGATACTTACAACATTAAATCTATACCCTCAGAATATTTTTTTTTGTTCCTTTTAAATTGTATTTTGGGCCCAGTGGAGAAAAACATATTAAGCCGAGAGTTGTGTAACCCAGAAAATGTCTGTATAAAGAAAAACAGACACGGCTGAGCATCGTTCTGCTGAAGCAGGCTGACTGCCCAGGACACTGGCCGTGGTCCCCTCGGAGCCAAGCATCCGGAGGCTCTGATGCTCTCCTTTCACTCACATCTCAGCAAACCCCCCAACCCCCACGTGACCCCAGTGTGCAGATGAGGAGCCTGAGATGCAGAGCAGCTTCCTTCATTTATTTCTCAACCCTAACCCTAACCCTAACCCTAACCAAATGATCTCTGAGGGCCAGTGGAGGGCCGTGTGTTTGTTTAGCATTGGGGATAGAGCTGTCACAAAGACCCCTCTTCATGGAGCTTATCTTCTGGGTGAAGAAACAAATGCTAATAAAAAACCAACAGAGATAAATGCTATGGGGAAAAACTTAAATTAAGAGGGGGATAGGAGTTTCCGTCGTGGCGCAGTGGTTAACGAATCCGACTGGGAACCATGAGGTTGCGGGTTTGGTCCCTGCCCTTGCTCAGTGGGTTAACGATCTGGCGTTGCCATGAGCTGTGGTGTAGGTTGCAGACTCGGCTCGGATCCCTAGTTGCTGTGGCTCTGGCATAGGCCGGTGGCTACATCTCCGATTGGACCCCTAGCCTGGGAACCTCCATATGCCGCGGGAGCGGCTCAAGAAATAGCAAAAAGACAAAAAAAAAAAAAAAAAAAAAAAAAAAAAAAAGAGGGGGATAGAGAGTTCTGGAGTGAGGGTGGAGGCTTAGGTTTCAATAAGGTGGACTGAGAAGGTTGCATCTGATCAAAGCCATGAAGAGACCAAGGAGGAGTCCCAAAGTGTCCTGGGAAAGAACCGAGGCAGATGAATTAGCAAGTGCAAAGGTCCTGCGGCAGAGACATGTGGGAGGGCTATTTGAGCACGAAATATTTTAAAAACACTAAAAGTAATTCTTGAGGACTGACTTTGGATATTTTTGCCCTCCTGCTCTACTGATGTTCAAGGTGGTAGGTACCTGTTTAAAAGAGGAGCAAATACTGAGGAAAGAGTTTTGGACAGATGACAGGGCTATAAGCTTTATGAGGGCAGAGACCATACCTTCCAAATGTCCCATATTCATTTGTTGGATGAATGACTGAATATACTTGTGATTTTTATAAAAGAGAGAAAGATTTTCATCTCACACAAAAAAAGAAAAAAGCATGTTTCCCTCAATGCCAGCTGAAATGCAATCTGCCCAAATTTCATTATAGATCTAAAATCAAAGGCTGGGATTTTAACAACAGAAAAGTATTTTAAAAATAAACAGAATAAATGACACTCTCTATGGGGAATGCACTTTTCTTTCTTTTATAAACACGAACTCCCACAAACAGAGATCTGTCATCTAACAGGGATGTTAAGTGTTGCGATTCGGCCCAGCAACCAACGCAAACATTTGGCAGTTCTCAAACTTCTCATTACACCCACTGCCAACATCGTGGGGCTTTTAATAAGAGAGCATAAGAGAAACGGGGAAGCAATGAAGTAGACAGAAATGAAAACCGGGTGGTGCACTGATCTGAGACTTAGGACCCCAGTTAATCAATTACCAAGTTGATCGAGTCTACAACCTTAAATTGTTCATGTCTATCCTCCCCCCCCCCGCCCCATGGTCTCTCTGAGAGCCAACTCGCCACTTCAAGTACATTTTCATGACAATTATGTTTCTAACACTCAATTCTTTCTTTCTTTTTTTTCTTTTTTTCTTTTTTTTTTTTTGTCTTTTGTCTTCTTAGGGCCACACTCACAGCATAGGGAGCATAGGGAGGTTCCCAGGCTATGCCACAGCTACAGCCACAGCCATGCAGGATCTGAGCTGAGTCTGCAACATTTACCACAGCTCAAGGCAATGCTGGATCCTTAACCCACCAAGCAAGGCCAGGGATTGAACCTGCATCCTCACGGATACTAGTCAGATTCATTAACCACTGAGCCATGATGGGAACTCCCTAACCCTCAGTTCTGATCACTCTGTGGCTCTGCTCTAAATCCTTCTGTGGCTCCCTATTGCTACCTGGACACAGCTCTGTGGAATGACAATTGAAGGCCCTTGGAAATTTGTCCCCTTCTACTTGCATTTCTTTTCTTTTCTTTTGCTTTTTAGGGCTGCGTTCATGGCACATGGAGGTTCCCAGGCTAGGGGTTGAATTGGAGCTACAGCTGCCAGCCTATGCCACAGCCACAGCAACGTAGGATCCCAGGCACATCTTTGACCTACACCACAGCTCACAGCAATGTCCGATCCTTAACTCACTGAGTGAGGCCAGAGATAAAACCTGCAACCTCATGGTTCCTAGTCGGATTTGTTTCTGCTGCACCACGATGGGAACTCCTCTACTTGAATTTTTACTATGCCTTCCTTCCTTCATCATCCACCAGCAACACTTAATCACTGGCCATGGTTTCCTAGGCAGGGCAGATTCTCTCCACCTCTATGTCTCTGCAAGCACCGTTCCCGTTGCCCAGGACAGCCTCCATCCACATTTCCTCCAGGCAGGCACCTACTCGCTGGTTGAGTCTCAGATCCCATGTGACTCTCCGGTGAAGCCTGCCCTGATTCTGCCACATCTAATCGAGAGAGTCTCCTTTTCTAGTCTGACACTGTTCCTTACTTGTGCCTACATTTAATGAATATATCCACCTGATCTCCATCTAGCCTGTGAGTTTCTCAAGGGCTGTGATCTCCGCCCATCAGTATAATTCTTTTTTTTTTTTTTTTTTTTTTTTTTTTTTTTTGTCTTTTTGCCTTTTCTAGGGCTGCTCCCTTGGCATATAGAGGTTCCCAGGCTAAGGGTCTAATCGGAGCTGTAGCCACCGGCCTATACCACAGCCTTAGCAACATGGGATCCGAGCCACGTCTGCAACCTACACCACAGCTCATGGCAATGCCAGATCCTTAACCCACCGAGTGAGGCCAGGGATGGAACCCGCAACCTCATGGTTCCTAGTCACAGTTGTTAACCACTGAGCCACAACGGGCACTCCAATTCTTGAACATCGTAGGTGCCTAATAAATACTTATGACTGGAAGGAACGATCGGGTATGACGTCAGCCTTGGGAAACTCTGAACGTTGGTGAGTCGCTGTCCCCTGGACCAGCCAGGATCCACCTCTGGCTGAGGTCATAATAACTCGGTGTGATGGAAATGGAGTGGCCTTGAGAATCACATGAGATGCACCCTGTTCCTCCCCTTACCACCTGTGTGGACCTGGACAAATCATTTCACTTTCTTGGTGCTCTAGTACCTTCTCTGAAAATGGGAGTATCATCATCTACCTTGAAAGGCTGTCATCGCGATTAAGGAAGGGGACGCCTCCCCAGTGTTCAGCAAAGCATGTCGTAAACAGCATCGACTAGCTGCGTATGTTGACCATGGGGAAGTTAACCTCACTAAGCCTGTTTTATCATTTGGAAAAGAGGGGGGATAATAAGACCTGCCCCATAGTGTTGCTGTGAGGACTAAAGGATGTGCTACATGCACCATGGAGAACATTATCGAGCATTTACTTGTATCATGACTGCATCCAGGATGCTCTCTTATTGGGCCACTTATCCCTCTCTACTGTGCCATATGTTTATGAAGCTGTCACGAGTCAGGGATCACCTTTGTCTCTTCATCGTCACATCCGTGACACCTACCTATTGTCAGGCACACAACAGAAGATCACTAAACACACGCAGACCCAGTGGGTGAAACAACTGAAATGACGACTGACCTCTGTCTCTCCAAACCATTCCCGTCCTTGAGGACTCTGCTCAAGTGTCGCCCGGCGTCCTGAAATCCACCCCTACCTCCTGTTGCAAGTCTTCCGCTTTTGCAACTCACCACACTTGCGTGTCTCTCACATTTTCCTGCTTCCCTGCAACATTTCACGGACCCTGACACCTTTGATGGTTATTTACATTTCAACTAGCCTGAAAAATGGGGTGTGCCCCTGCATCCAAGTCCCTTCGAATGAGCTCTCAATCAGTCAGACACTCGGGGCTGGTCTGTCCCCTGGTGCCCTAAGGCCCAGCGCATTTTACCATCAGAAAAATGCTCTGTGGCTATGAAGAATAGATCATTTTATAGGGTCTGAGAAAAGCAAGAATGGCTGGACATTTTTCCCTATCCAGGAATGGCTGACCAGTGATATTCTCACAGATGTACCATTTAAACATCCTCATAACACTCTGGGGAAAAAAAAATCTACCCAAATCCACCAAGCATAGCTCTCTGCAGCATTGAAGATTGCTACTTTTTAAGCCAGCGGCACCCACATTAAAAATAAATGCTTAGTCGGAGAATATTTAATGACATGGAAAATGTTTCTATTACATTGTTGAGAGGAAAAAGCAGGTTACTAAACTGTATGAACACAGGGATCCCATTTTTGTAAAAAATGGACTTATCTATACACAATTTTAAAACCGGGCAAGGAGAATTATACTCAGCAGATATTAACACAATTATCTCTAACCGGTGTCGTTATGCAATTTTTATTTTACTCTTTGCCTTCTTTTCTAATTTTCAATTTATTTTTTATAATGCACATTATTTAGTGGTTCAGAAAAAGAGTAAGTTTTATTACTTGAACTGAAAGGCGAGGTTAAGGCGTTCTCTCTCTATGGGATTTTGGTGGGATGTATTATGAGGTGTGTGGTTCTGGATGTGGCCGCTTATCCTCGTCTCCTCCTCATGTCTTGGGCATCAGCACAAACCCATGAGTCCCAAGACCCAGGTTTTGCTTGAAAGCAGACAACTGTTTCCTTGAACCAAGAAGTGGCAGTCGTGAGCAATTCCAGGAGCAGTATCTGCGAGGCCCTCGCACTGCAACCGAAAAAGTGTACTATAATAAAGAACACAGGCCTGGCGTTGGCTCTTGAAATGTCAGTGTGCAGCCCTGCACATCTATATCTCAGCAAACACACAGACTTCTCCAGAGAGCCAGGCTCGACAGCTGGTTGGGGTGCGAACCAAGAATTCGATTAAATGTTAATTGGCACTGAGGTGTGACATGGGGGTCCTTTAAAGGCTGTGCTGGGAAACCTTGCCTTTTCCTTTTCCCAGCTTTGCTTCCTTTAACGTGGTCATCCATAAATCATGAGGAGGATCTGGTCAGTAAGCACAGGCTGATAGGAGCTGTTTAACTCTCTCCTGCCCCAACACATCCACGATCCACCTGATGTCCTATACCCGTGAAAGCACCGGGATGCCTAGTGTTTGGATGGAAGCGAAAAATTGCAGCCAGTCAATGGGCTGATTCCAAACATCCAGGTTTTCAGAGAAATAGGAATTAGTGATCAACTAGAGAAGCACTTGGTTGTTTGCTTCACAAACGCTGTCTGAATGTCCGCCGCTGGGTTTATCAGTGATTTTGTCATTTAAAATACAGCGAAGTGGCTATTATCAAGAAGGTGGAAAGAAGACCTGAAGAATGGGAGAGGATATTTGCAAGTCATATATCTGGTAAGAGTTTACTATCCAGAATGTAAAAAGAACACTTACAACTTAACAACAAGATATCCAGTCCATCTACATTTTGGAAAGGACTTGAATGGATATTTCTGCAAAGAAGACATACAAATGGCCAATGAGCAGATGAAAATATGCTCAACGTCAGCAGCCGTTAGGGAAACGCAGGTCAAAAATCACAGTAAGGTGCTACATCATACCCACTGGGGTGGCTTTAAAGAAAAGAAGAAAATAAGCATTGGGGAGGGTGTGGAGAAACTGGAGCCCTATACTTCACTGGTGGGTTCAACAAGCACTTGAAACAATGCTCATCATCACTGATTATTAGAGAAATGCAAATCAAAACTGCCAGCTCACACCAGTCAGAATGGCCATCAATAATATGTTCACAAATAACAAGTGCTGGAGGGGCTGTAGAGAAAAGGGAACCCTCCTGCACTGTTGGTGGGAATGTAAGCTGGTACAGCCACTATGGAGAACAGTATGGAGGTATCTTCGAAAACCATACATAGAACTATCATACGACCCAGCAATCCCACTCTTGGGCATATATTCAGACAAAACTCTCCTTAAAAAAGACGCACGTACCTGCATGTTCATTGCAGCACTATTCACAATAGCCAAGACATGGAATCAACACAAATGTCCAATGATAGATGACTGGATTAGGAATATGTGGTATATATACACAATGGGATACTACTCAGCCATAAAAAAGAACAAAATAATGCCATTTGCAGCAACATGGATGCAAATAGAGACTCTCATACTGAGTGAAATAAGTCAAAAAGAGAAAGACAAATGCCATATGATATCACTTGTATCTGGAATATAATATATGGCACAAAGGAACCTTTCCACAGAAAAGAAAATCATGGACTTGGAGAACAGACTTGTGGTTGCCAAGGGGGAAGGGGAGGGCGTGGGAGGGACTGGGAGCTTGGGGTAAATAGAATCAGAATGTTGCCTTCGGGATGGATTAGCAATGGGACCCTGCTGTGTAGCACTGGGAACTCTTGTCTAGTCACTTATGATGGAACATGTAATGTGAGAAAAAAGAATGTACACATATAAGTGTAACTGGGTCACCATGCTGTAAAGTAGAAAAAAAATATAAATAAATGATTTTAAAAAATGGTCCTGCCACTGTGGAAAAGTGTGATGGTTCCTCAAAAAGTTAAATATAGAATTACCATATGATCTACAAATTCCCCTCATGGGTACATACTCAGAACTAGAGACTCTCATACCGAGGGAAGTAAGTCCGAAAGAGAAAGATAAATACCATATGATATCACTTATATCTGGAATCTAATATACAGCACAAATGAAACTTCCCACAGAAAAGAAAATCATAGACTTGGAGAATAGACTTGTGGTTGCCAAGGGGGAGAGGGAGGGATTGGGATGGGTTGGGTTGGGAGCTTGGGGTTAACAGATGCAGACTACTGCCTTTGGAATGAATTAGCAATGAGATCCTGCTGTGTAGCACTGGGAACTAGGTATAGTCACTTACGATGGAGCATGATAATGTGAGAAAAAAGAATGTGTACATGTATGTGTAACTGGGTCACCAGGCTGTACAGTAGAAAAAAATAATGTAAGGGGGAAATTTAAAAAAGTATAGAATATAGGGTCTCAAATGAATATGTGTGTACAAATGTTGACAGCACCATTATTTAGAATACCCAAAAGGTAAGGACAACCCAAATGTCCAACAGTGGATGAATGGATAAATGAAATATAGGGACATTCACATGGAATATCACTCAGTTGTTTAAAAGGAATTAAATATTGATACTTCATTCTACCATGTGGATGAATCTTGAAAATATTATGCTAAGTGAAAAAAGCTAGACAGAAAATGTCACATACTGTATGATTCCATTTATAGTAAATGTCCAGGACAGATAAATCCATAGAGACAGAATGCAGGTTGGTGGTCACCAGGGAGCATGGGAAGACATTGCTTAATGGGTCTAGGGGTTCTCTGGGGATGGTGAGAATGCTGTGGAATCAGATAGGGGTGGTGGCACAGTACTGTGAAAGTACTCAATGCTACTGGATTGTTACTTTAAAAAAGTTAATTTTATGGTATGTGAAATGCTGTGGAATCAGATAGGGGTGGTGGCACAATACTGTGAAAGTACTCAATGCTACTGGATTGTTACTTTAAGAAAGTTAATTTTATGGTATGTGAATTTCATCTCTATAAAAAGAGATGATAAAATGCCTACTGTGAGCTAGTTGCCAGGGCTACAAAGGTGAGTAAAACAGTCATGGTCCTGCTCTTATGACTCTAGTCCAGTGTGGGCAGGCATTTGGGTTAAGTTCCACGTGTGAAATGACAGATGAGGGAGGGGGGTGGGGTGTCATGAAAGCCCCTTTAAGAAGGATATGAGCTTCTCTAAGAGACCAGGGAGGCTTCTCAAGGAGCTGATGGTTGAAGTGAAATCTGGAGAAAGATCAGCAGACAATGTGGGTAAGGGGATGGCTTGGGCAGGACGTTCGGGGTCTAGCCTAGCATGTGCAAAGGCCCTGTGGTGGCAGTGGGTAAGGTACCAAATAGTCACACAGGTGGAGGGTAGAGAGGGAGGGAGCTGTGGTGTGAGAAGGGGCTGGACACAGGAAGCCAGACAGGCCAAACTTGTAGACTCATGGGTGGGCTTGGGAGGGTCTGCAGGGAGAAACAGGACTTCCAGGGGAGTAATTTAAGGAGAGGATCATGTGATAAAAAGATCATTCTGGCTGTACTGTGGGACGTTTGTCTTTTTTTTTTTTTTGGTGACAGCTTTATTGAGATAAAATTTATATAATTTACAATTCACCCATTTAAAGTATACTATCCAATGGTTTTTAGTGTATTCACAAAATTGAGCAACTATCATCACGATCAATTTTAGAATATTTTCTTTCTTCCCTTCCCTTCCCTCCTCTTCCTTTCCTTGCTCTCCTTTTTACAGCCACATCTGTGGTACATGGAAGTCCCTGGGCCAGGGGTTGAATCTGCAGGCCTACACCAAGGCCAGCAGCAACGCCGGATCCCCAACCCACTGAGTGAGGCCAGGGACTGAACGTGCACCCTCACAAAGATGACGTCGGGTTCTCAACCCACTGAACCACAACAGGAACTCTTTAGAACATTTTTTATCACCCCAAAGAGTAACCCCATCCCATCAGCAGCCACCATGCATCAGTTTCCTGTGGCTGCTGTAACATGGTACCACAAACTGGGTGGCTTAAAGCCACAGACATTTATCATCTCATAGTACTTCGTTCCTTTTTATGGCCACAGAGTGCTCCACCCCCATTTACATATCCACTCATGAGAAGATGGACATTTGGACTGCTCCTGCTTTTTGGCTATTATGAATAGTTCTGCTATGAGATTCATGGACACAATGTCATGTGGCCCTTGTTTTCATTCCTTTTTTTTTTTTTTGCCATTTCTTGGGCTGCTTCTGCAGCATATGGAGGTTCCCAGGCTAGGTGTTGAATCAGAGCTGTAGCCACCAGCCTACGCCAGAGCCACAGCAATGCGGGATCCGAGCCGCATCTGCAACCTACACCACAGCTCATGGCAATGCTGGATCCTTAACCCACTGAGCAAGGCCAGGGATTGAACCTGCAACCTCATGGTTCCCAGTTGGATACGTTAGCCACTGAGCCACGATGGGAAATCCTGTTTTCATTTCTCTTATGTGTGTTTTAAGGAGTAGAATTTCTAGGTCATATTATCATCTTTTTTTTTTTTTTGGATATAGGTATGCAAATTGATCTCTTTAAACATCACTCTCCATGGGTTGGGGTTTAAAACTGAGTTCGTGGATATCCAGGAATGAATTTGGGAGATCCGCTGACCCCAGAAAGCGTATGTGAAGTTACAGTTCCTTGTACACTGCTTCCTGGGATGATGTTACATCAGATTCTCAATGGCTTGGCATGACTTGATCATGATTTTGGAAGGGAGGGAACTTATATGTCAAGACTCACTATGAATCACTAAATGCAATCTCCAGCATCCAGGTGACAAACAGGGTATGTGAGCTGAAGTAACTCACGATCTCTAGTTGGTAACTGGTGAGGCCAGGATTTGAGCCTCAGCCTGACCTCAGATCTGGTTCCTGGTCTGGAGTGCCAGCTGGTATTTCTCACTAGGGGTTTTGAGGCATAGGTTTCCAAGAGAACAATGCAATGAGGGCCTGGTGGGCTCTGTCTGCTCAGAGCTGGGCTGTCCAGTGTGTCAATAATCAGGCTAGACTTTGGATACAAACTCAAATGTCCGAGTGTGGCTGCTAAGCTCAGAGAGCTGGGTGCCCATGTCTGATACGTCGAGGGTGTGCACCAAGAGGAGGGATAATGACAGCAAGAGCAACATCAGCATGTGACAGTAGCTGCTGCCATTTCTAGAGCATTTCCACTGAGCTAGGCACTTACACCCCCATATCTGAATCTCCATGACAACCCTGCAGGGTCTGTATCAGTAGCATCCCCATTTCGCAACTGGAAAATCAAGGGGGCATGGGGCTAGAGAGAGTGTCCCAGGAAAGCTATGGCTTGGAGACACTCTTGAACCTGGAAACTGGGCAGAAGGTCTCCAGGGTTCTGAGTCTCTACTCTCAAACCAGGATACCCGATCCACTTAAATCTGGGGCAAGATGGTTTGGGTTTCCCTCTCCCAAGGCTCAGCACTGAGAACTGCCCAGAGAAGTGGGAAACTTCTATCCAATTAGCACATACATGACTGGCATCTAGTAGGTCCTCAGGAAATGTGTATCAACTAAATGAGTGAGTTGATTAAACAAACCTGCCTTTTTACCCTTAAAGAATCTGCCATGGCAATAAGAAAAAAGCCACCCACATTTTAAAAAATGCAGCCTCATTTACAAATCTTGGAATTTTTTCTACCTTTATCTGTTATTTTTTTAGAATAGTTTTAGGAATGTTAGGTAGATTTCTAATTATATGGCAAATCAGATTTTTTTTTTTTAAGCAACTGTGTGCCAGGAGTAGGATCCTGAGGTTTCAGCTAGACTCAAAGGGCAAGACACCATGATTGATTAGTCATGTTTAAATGCAACCACCACAACTGCCAATCTCCTTCCCCTCGTGATTTTCTGACCTTCTGCAAGCTCAGTGGTCTTCTCCACTGAGCTGATAAATGGTTGGCCTGGTTCTTGTCCAGACCCACTAAATTCTGACGATGCTAAGCTAAGCCACACCCACTGGCACTAAATCCAAAGGTCCAAGCCATTTAAGGAATATGAATGTTGGCTCCAGTTCATATGATGGAAGTTATGTAACCAGCTCTTGGATACCATTCAACCTTCCTGTCTACCTCTCAAACTCCATGATTCAAGATTCTTTCAGTGTCTAAATCTTTTCCGTTCTCTAAATTTCTCTGCAGCTCGGCAATGTGTCACTGCATTGTGCCGTCGTAAAAATAATATTAATGTTACGTGGTGCGAAACGATGCTCATACCACATCCCGCGGATGAAAAATATTGAATGTGTCAACATGTTCGAGGACTAAGAAGAGAGCGTCGTCATTCAGCTCCTGGCCTCTGTAAGTACTGTGTACATTTCAATTCTTTATGTGTGAAACTTAATGAGTTTGAATTCTTTGCCTCATTGGTCAGAGTGCTTGGAGATAAAACAAGAGGAAAAGGCATAACTTCCCTACGTTTAAACTTTAAAAACCTCAAATCCTTAAAGCAAACTAAACAGAAATGATGACTAAAATTTACAGAAGTGATGTATGATTTGAATTTCCAAAGTATATTTTTGGATCTGTGACAAATTCTTCCAAAATCAGGAATGCCATGTTTGATTATTACACATGTTCAGTAGCTTATCTTCTGCCCATGTCCTGGAGGAACCCAGGAATAACACAGATTAACTGGTGAGCTAAGGTTAGAACATTCAATTCAATGGAACAGGGACTTACTGACTTCCTACCAGGTGCCAGGCCCCGTGCTTGGCACTGGGGACCTAAGAGATGAATCAGACGTGGATACTGTATCCAGTCAGGTGAGATGAGATGATTTAGGAGGGAGAAGAAAAGCGAAAGGAAAGAAAATTTTAGGAAATGGGATCAAAAAGACCTAGTTATCAATTAGGGTAATGAAGATAGTTATGAGAAGAGATGCTTATTGATCACCAAAGATATGTGAGGCTGTGTGAATGGAGTGGACAACATCCTATTTGACCCTCTCTGCATCCCGTGACGTTGTCAACACACACACACACACACACACACACACACTCTATGGATGAGAAAACTGAGGTCAAGAACATTACACAGCTTCTCTAAGTTATTCCAGAAGCAGGTAACAGAGCCAGGCTCTGCCCGCAGGCAGAATGCCACCCCAGCTCTGTGGTCAGTGTGTGTATCTGACGTGAAGGGCATTTTCTAGCTCGGGCACCTCAGTTGATGGGGTTAAGATCAACCATGGAACCAGGAGCAAAAGAAAAAGCAGGTTTGGAGGACAAGAGTGTGGCCCATTTAAGAATGAGTTAAAACTAAGAGAAAAGGAGAACAAACCTTACTCCTGTGCCTCCTCTGGAGCAAAACTCCCTGTGCTAGACTCTCTGGGGGGATCAGCCTCATGTCGGGGAGAGTCAGACCCAGTATTTCCTGATATTCTGGGAGGGGAGAGACATAAAATCACCCTTACCTTAAAGTACTAACTCATGGTCTGCTGTCTCCCTGTCGAGAACATTCTTTCAAACATGCTTAAATTTAGATTGTTCAGTTCAATGCACAGATTATTTAGGTGATCAATATCAATTGCTTTAAGGGCCAGCCCCCCCCTTTTTTAATAAAGGGAATAAAACCTTGGACCGATGCCAAGTTAAGGGAAACAAAATGAAAGCTGTTCAAGTCCCTCCCTGAGCAGCAAATTTTCAATTTTGCTTTTGTCCCGCCATGTGTGAATTGGTGTGAGCTGCCAGGAGTGATAATTTTCTGTCTTTTAATTCCCTTGCAGGTAGACCATTTAGGTACCTTTCTTGGGAGCAATATGATATTTAAAAATCCATATGGAGCAACCTGGGTGATGATTTCCATGGGGAATTACCTCCAAGTATTCCGGTAATTACCCAAAGCGAAACGGACTATTATGTTTGTGGAAATATTACGTGTTCCCAGGATATATTCTGATTTCCTCTGGTGGGTGTCATTTGTTCATGCTGGTGAAAGATGAAGCTTTTTAGCTTTTGAAACCTCAGCATGAGTGCCAGCCCCCAAGCTGGGACCAATGAGGAACTTTCTGGCATTGCAGGATGGGCTTTGTCTCTTGTGCTGAGTTCTGCAGCCATCACTTCTACTTACCTTGCAAGGTTGCCCTCATCTCTGCTCCCATCAGCTTCTTAGGAAGGGCAAGGTGCTCCCTGCCCAAGAGTGTGATGCTGTGAGGGCAGGAATCTAAGTTTCCTTGGCTTTGTCCTCGCCACCTGGCTCGGGGCTGGGATGCATTGGGAGCTCAGGAAGTATTTGCTTGGGACAGCATCTTAAGGGAAGGCACAGTGTCAAGGCCCTGAGATAAATAAACATCATCCCAGACGAGCCCCGAGAATGTTAGAGGATGTGTGGGCAGACAGAAAGGACGCCGTGGGGCTACCGCCAGCTCATGGTAGTTTTGTGGCCACTGAGGGCGTGGAGACTCACTTGGCATCCATGATGCAGGACCCGCACTAATGCAATCAGTGCTCTGAGTCGGGGCCTTGCACGCCCTGGTTTCCTCTGCTCTGTTTTCTGGCCTCAGGATGGACCTTCTCCCCATACTCTGGTGCATTTTATAAGGAAACACAGGCCTCACAGAAGCATGCACCTGAGTCCGAGAAAGGGAATGGATGGTGAGTGTAAAACCAGTGATTTCTGCAGATGGGCAGACGGGGGGATGCCCAATGCCCACACCTCTCCCAGCGCATCCCGAGTCTACAAGAACAGAAGATAGAGCCCTGTCCCCTTGGGAAGAAGATTAAGTTTTTCTCCTTTCAAACTGATGAAAATCGGAAATAAGACTTTCAGAAAAAGTAGAACGAGAGTGTTTTTGCCACACATATTTCCTTCATCTGAATCTTTGGAGCATCATTTCTACAGAAATGAGAACATCAAGTTCATAGCTCACAATCCCCTCCATCTAGCCTAAAGTTACTCCTTGGGGAGGCATTTATCAGAGATGGGCCTAAGCAGTGGCTGTAGGGTGATTTGGTGGGTCGGCTGACAGAGCATGTGCAATGTGGCTGGTGTCATGATGGACTTGTGTGGTACACGGCTGATTCAACTTGGAAAAGGCAGGGAAGGCTTGGCGGGTCATGTAAGCTGGGTCTGAAAGGATGTGTAGGAGTTCCTCAGGTGGACAAGGGAGAGAAGGCACGCAGACTGAAGGAACAGCATGTGAAAAGGACAGAGGGTATGAAAAGGCCTCGTAGGTTTGTGGAATAATGTTATACTTGGCAGGAATCTGAAGTGAGCAGGAAGCGGGAGAGGAGAGGAGGCTGGAAAAGTGGCTTGAGACCAGGTTTTGAAGATGTGGAGTTGATGCACTGAGGAGATAGAGCCATCGGTATTTTTAAGCAGCTGAGGATTCTTTAGAAAAGAAGAATGCTCAGGAGGCGGTAGGAAGATGGTGGAGTTGGGAGCACAGAGAGGCAGTTATGAGACTCTGCAGTGATCCAGTCAAGAGAGGGGAGGGGAAGAAAGAGGACAGAGGCTTTGAAGAGCAGTGAACATCCCTGACAGCGGGTCACAAGGAACTTCTGGGAACAGACTGGGTGTGAGGGAGGAGAGGGAGAGTGAGGACGCTTAATAACCGCATGAAAAGGCAACTTATTGAAAGACACTACCTCCTAAGTTTGACTGTCAGATGTTAGCAGGATGCATTTCTTTCCCCTATGTCTTCTTGGTCATTCCTGTCTATTAGCAATAAGGCATTCATTCATTCACCCATTGCTGGTGCCCTTCACTGAACCTAAACTGCTCCAGTCAGAAGTTGCCCATATTTGCTTTCACTGTGTTCATCACCACCCAGCCCCTTATCCCCAAACAACAATAAAGCCAAGGCCCATTGCAGCATGTCAGCCAAGCTGAGAACAGGAGAGGAGACTCAGTGATAACTCCATGACATATGTGGAGATTCACTCTGCTCAGAGACCTCATACATGAAATGCAAACAAGTAATCACTGGGTTTGGAAAGACCCAGGAAGAAGGATCAGAATTTGGTCCTGTTTGCTTCTCCGAGAGATAGGGAATTTTCTCGCTACCACTTTTCAGTTCATCTTTACAAGAAATTAATATTTTTAAAGGCCAAACTTGTGGTTTCATTTTTCATCTTGACAGCTTCCGAAATGCAGACAAATTTTGCATCAGATTGGCTTCCTTCTCCTTGTTTTGGGGTGAGTTTCATTTCATTTCACAAGCACCTGTGTGCAGACCAAAAAATGCCTCTGAAATGAGCTTGCAGGAGATGAGGATTTGATTAACACATGAAGCTCTGCTAAGTGGACAGCTGATGTGCCTGCTTCTGGCCTGTGAGAGGGGTTTGTGGGTAAAGAGACAGGATTCCCCAGGGCGACGGGCAAACCTCTGTGCAGAACGGGGCCAAATTGTTGCTTTGGTTGCAGCTGGAGGCAACAGAATTTACAGGATCAGAACCTGTGTACAGTAGCTTTTTAAAAATTTAAACAAGTCCATGTTTCTGTTTTACAGATCTTCAGGTACTAGCTCTGCTGTTGACCACCTACGTCTTCTGCCAGTGACACATCCTGTGCCTTGGTTTCTCCAGGGAAATATTGTAAGTTCAGATGTTTCCGAGTTAAGAGACATTCCCTGAATTACAGGGGTATTTGTTAACCCCTGGTTGGTTGCCTCATGCCATTTTTGATTCCCCATAATATGCCAAGCTCTAGAAACAGAAAGTTAGATCAATATGGCTTTTCCTTCAAAACACTCACAAACTATTAGGGACAGAGGCAGGGAGTAAGTCAGCGGGCTCAGAGAACATGGTGACGAGAGCGGTGATGGAGATGGACTAGGCACCAGGAGAGCACAGATGAGGTGGAACGCTGCCAGCCTGGAGAGTCAGAGATCTGATCAGACTGAGTGAAGCTGAGTCTGAGTTTTGAAAGATAAGCAGCGGTTGGTCGGATGAAAATGGGGAAGCTGTTCACCCCCTAGCATTCCAGGTGAAAGTGAGACAAGAGCACAGAGACTATAAAGTCATGTGTAGGGAATGGCGGGTGGTGAATCCCCTAGGGATGGAGTGAACATGGGAAGTGTGCAGAGGAATGGTGAGAGTCGTGGGCAGGGTAGGGGTATCATGAGAAAAGAGACAGTGGAGTGGGGACATTTGCCGGTCTGAGGTTTCTCCTCTGGTATTCTGCCCCTGGAAGTGACATGCAAGGAAACAGCCAGAGAAATGATAAGAACTGGATGATATCTGAGCAGGTGACTGATAACTCTGAGGGTAGAGCATCGTTATAAAATGAACTAAAAATTAGGGCTTCACTAGATCCTCTATTCTGCTTTCTAAGACAAGGCAATGAGGCAAATCTCAAGCCTGCCCAGGCGGATGCTCAGATTGCAGCAGCAGGAGGCACAGAGGGTCTACCCTATCTGGATGGAGAAAATGAAAGGGCAAGAATGAAGAATGGAGCTGAGACACTGACTTGGAGATGCAGGGATCTTATCTAAGAGTAAACATGGCCCATAGGAGGTTCTAGACCCAAGTCATTTAGCAACTCATCCTGCTATAAGAAGAGTGAGTAAGGGGTTCAAAGAGGGGCAGAAGTCCCCATCCCAGCTGGCCACCCCTGCTCTATATAGGCGATATTCTCTGTGCACTGAGGTATAAGTTGAAGAAAGAGGTAGAACAGTCTCTTCCCAACACAGGGTGGTTGTTGGGAGCAATGCACACCTTCCTGTCCACTATGAGCAGAGGTGCCAATCATCAATTAGGCATTTGGCATTTCCTCCAGATATGGGAATGAACTGTGGAACTGCCAGGCCAACAGACAAACACATTTTTGGATATCTAAGAAGGTAACAACTCCTACAGTTCAAGTCAAGTGAAGGATAAGCTCAATTCACTAGCTTTGCAGAGCTTCTCATGCCTGTAAAGTCGGACTCTTTTTTTTTTTCTTTGTCTTTTTAGGGCTGCACCTATGGCATATGTAAGTTCCCAGGCTAGGGGTCAGATTGGAGGTGCAGTTGCAGGCTTATGCCACAGCCATAGCAACACTGGATCCCAGCTGCATCTGCAATCTACACCACAGCTTGCTGTAACTCCAGATCTTTAAGTCACTGAATGAGGTCAGAGATCAAACTTGCATCCACACAGTGACAATATCAGGGTCTTAACCCATAGTGCTACAATGGGAACTCCCCAAGCCCTGGTCTTGAATAGCGTGTAACAGATACAGTGCAAAAGCTACGGAACAAGAACTAGACACCAAAGGAAGAAAAACCAGACAAGGTAAACAGGAAACAGAAAAATAATAAATCATAAAAGAATAAATCAGATAAAAGCATGGAGGAGGGGGGAGGATGCCCAGAGGTCCCCATGCAGCTGGAAAAAATATAAAAAAGGAGGTGAAAATCCATCACCTTCAGCCACCACACAAAGATTGCATTTCACATATGTCTCACTGCCTTGTCCTTCCTCTCAGGGAGTTCCTGAGTATTCATTCAAGCAGAGAACAGGAGATAAATTAGACGTCACCAAACGTCCTCAAAGAGTAGAATCATTTGTGACAGAGAGGTGCTCTCGAGGAGAGAAGGGACTTGGTAATCAGTTCTTCAGAGAAGCTCTACAAATAAGAAAAACAGAGCAATGGCAGAGGGATGGGAAGCCCAGGGAGGGATCTGAGATCAGGGGCATCAGGGCTGCAAAAGCAGTGTGTGCCTGCAATGGAGATGAAGGCCTGGAAAACTCCAGTGCATGGTGTCCAGCAGGTGTCAGGGGTCAGAGCTCTTAGAGGAGGTCAACTTTAGCCATGAACCAAGGAGTAACCAAGGAGTTACTTGGGACAGTAAGCCTTGACCTGTTTCTCTAGAGTAGAAGGGTCTGAGAAGGATCACTGGACCTGAAGGATGTTGATGAATTGCAACAATGCAAAAATACCCAGACACATGACAGGTTCAGGCCATGGCCGCGATGTAGGTTGAGACTAAAAGACACTGAGAAGTAACAGACAGAACAAGAGATTCCCTTTGCCATGGTGACCCTATGTGGCATTTCATCTCTACCTAGAGCATTTTTCACTGGAAAGGAGGGTTCATAGTGTCTATAATGGGACTCTGTGGGAACTGTGCTGTGGTGGACAAGAGAACTGTGCAGCCAGGAGGGGAAGAGCTGCCCTCCTGTCTCACATCCCCATACTCTTTACTCTGCCTCATAAATGGATCTAGAGTTCCCCAAACAAGCCACACAATCTTTCCACCTCCTTGCTACTTGAATTAAAACTCAGCCCAAATGGTGTCTTTTCCAAGAAGCCCTCCCTTACCCTGTTATGCTCCGAATTTGGGTTTATGTCAATGCTTTGTTGTCAGAGCACTTCCCACCTTGTTCCATAATTATTTGTTTACCCAGCAGACTTCTCCACTAGATTTTGAGCTCCTTGAAAGCACAGATTAGGTCCAAGTTCACATTCCTGGTGCTATACATGGCACCTGGTACACAAAAGGCACTTGATAAATAACAATGGTAATAATAACCCAGCAATACCTACCATCTACTGAACATTTACAAAGTACCAGACATTGTGATAATCACTTCACACGCTTGACCTCATCTGGCCTCATAACTGCTCTGCTATGAATTAACTACATCCCATTTTACAGATGAAGAAACAAATAAGAGTTGAGATTAATTTTACAAGGTCATCTAGGCAGGATTTGAAGGGACTGATATTGAGATCTGGGTTTTTTTGGATTCCAGGGTCTATACTCATGCTCTTTGAATAAAGGAAATAACATATCCTGCCTCCTCCTGGATGGCTGTGGGACCAGGTTACCCAGATAGGAGGTGGGTCAACCCTAGGAGGAGGAAGAAGGAAAGCAGAAAATAGGGCAGAGAGCTTTGGTTTGGAGAGTTATACTCAATTTGATCTGTTTTTCAAGAAGTCTTGCTGTTTTGTATATATGTGCCTTCCTAAAAGTGGTCTTTTCTATAGGAAACCCACACTGCAGTCAAAAGGATTCAGAGAATGACACGTACAATCTTCAGCCATTTGTGTGAGTCAAGCTCATTGATTACCAGGCAAGATGAGGTATGTGCCTCTCTCCTCTCCGTAAAACAAGACAGCTTAACCAATAGATGAACTCTACAGTAAAAAGTGAACATTTAAAGTCTAATTAATACATTTGCTCATAGCTGCTTTTTCTCTTTGAACACCACTTTAACCCCAGTCTTTCTCCAGGGGAGAAAAATATAGTTTCAAAAACATCTTTATCACGTTGAGTTTATGGTGAATAAACATACTGGCCATTCCAGGAATCCATCCTGGCTCTATGACTGCTTATATCACTCCCAAAGGATAAACATTACCTCAAAATTAGCAATACTGCACATTTCTGACACTTAAGAAGGTTTCCTCACATGATTAGGACCTGCTGGGTGACCTAAGGAAAGGAAATGTATACCACTTGGTGCCCATCTCTGCAAATCCATCAACTATTTCTGGAATACGGCAACAAGAAACAATCCATTCCTCACTTACCTGCTCTGCACTTGTGACCATGAAAGGGATCTTACAAACCAGTTATTCTCTGTCTCCCCCTGTTGCAGACGAAGAGACACACCCAGAGAGAGAGAGGGGAGAAAGGGGACATGTCCAGGGTTCAAGCTCAGACAGAACTCAAGCCCTTGCTCCTTTTGGCTGTCCCATAGTCTAACCAAATATACAATACTCAGAATAACACTAGAATAATATTTCTAGCTATGTCTTAGACACATGTCAGCAGTGTTGGGTATTAGTTCCATCACTGCACAAACATGACTTATGTCTTAACATTCTCCCCCTTTGAAGAATACTTGTGGGAGTTCCCATTGTGGCATAGCAGAAACAAACCCAACTAGTATCCATGAGGACACAGGTTCGATTCCTTGCCTCACTGAGTGGGGCAAGGATCCGGCATTGCCATAAGCTATGGTGTAGGTCACAGATGTGGCTCGGATCTGGTATTGCTTTGGCTGTGGCATAGGCCAGCAGCTGTAACTCTGATTTGAGCCCTAGCCTGGGAACTTCCATATGCCACAGACGTGGCCCTAAAAAAGAAAAGAAAAGAAAAGAAAAGAAAAGAAAAGAAAAGAAAAGAAAAAGAATGCTTTCATTCTAAGTGTCTTCTACCCAAAAACAGACAGGCAGAAAAACTCCGTGTGGGTATTAGCACACCAAACTTCAGAGAAACTCTTCACCCATCCTACACTGCATGAAAGTTCGCTAAAAGAAAAAGAATCCATTCAGTCAAGCTATATTTTATCCAAAGTCTTACATTTACAGGAATTTATTTTCATGAGGGTTTTACTTGTGCAACTTCATCTACGGCTACAAATCTTCCATGAACTAGGCAAAAAAAAAAAAAAATTAAACATCTACTCTTATAGAGAAGCCAAGTGTGAATCATTGCTTTTTTTCTGAGCCTAATTAAGATACTTGCCTCTTGTCCATTCTGGATTACACAAGAAAAGTTAGTTTTGTTTGCTTTATTATTATATTTTTGCTAGTTTTTGTTACTTGGTTACTAGAACAAAACTCTCCAGAGATGGAAAGATGAAAAATACTCTTGGCAAGGGCGCTGAGTCCAGCCTAATCCAGCTGAGAAATACAATGCCCTCTTCAGAGCTGAACTCTAGCTCTGGATGATCCTTTCAGCACCTAGAGTTCTGTTGTCATCAGAGTCTCCCCATAAAACAAAAGACTAGACCCTTTACAACAGCTGGGAATCGTAATGCAGCTTTGCTTTCCTTTGAGGTAAGGATGTGGAAGGCACCTGCTGCTCACTGGGAGCTCTCTGGGGTCCTGACCATATGCTCCAGACAGATTTCCCAGAATTCTGCTTTCTGAGATCCTGGCTGGACAGCACTGCAGCGCTCCTGGATTTCAACGTGTCACTTTAACCATTTTTGTTATTCGTCTCCCACTCTTAGATACCCAAATCCCCATCTTAGCTTGGTGCTCTACATTCAAATGATTTAGTCAGAAGCAGAGCAAGAGTCTCTTTTAAAGAACCACGAAACAGCATTGCTACTGAGCTGATAAGCCTGGTTATCACTGATGACACCACCACAGCAATCACCAGGCACCATTTATTCAGCACATACTGTGCACTAATAGGAAATTTAGCTACATCATCTCTCAAATTTCATCACCACCTTGTATATATCAGGTACTCTCACCGTTTTTTCAAATGACAAAATGGAGGCTCATTGAGATTAAGCAATTCTGCCCAAGATCACTGTAGAAAAGAAATAAACATGTAAAGTGCTTAGAACAGTGCCAACAGTCTAGTAAAAACTCAATAAATGTTGGCTTCTGGTAGTTTTTCTCTTTGTACTGTGTTGCTATTGACTTAAACATTGAGCCCCGCAGAGAGGGAGGGAAATATACTTTGAGAGCACTCACTCTCTGCCTCCAAATAGATTTTAAAGGAGTGACAGACAAAGCTGAATATATTTTTTCAAGGGAAGAAAGAAGACTCGTCAATTGAGAATGATCTATTGGTTTGGGAATCACAGAAAGAGGGGAGACTTGTAAGAAACAGACTCTTAAGAGCCATAGCATGAGTTCATGGGTGATTATACTTCACAGTTGTTCCAATTTGCTTTTCACTTTCTAGGTTAATCTCCTCAACCCTCAGCCCCGGAAGGAACAACAATGTGGAACATGTATCCTTGCCACAGGGGCACAGCTTTCTGGGCCAGAGGTAGACACACCTCAAAGGGGAAACGATTCATAATTATGGCTGAGCCAAAAGAAGCTACCTTTTGGGAATCTGTAATTGAGATTCTGAGGGACTGGCTAAGTTTGTGGCAAGCCAAAAATACATCAACACAGAGAAAGCAGGTGAGTTACAGTAATGGCAGAGCACATGGCGGGGCGGTGCATGGGTCCCTGTCGCTGAGGTCCCTGGAGCCATCCCACATCCTCCCGTACTGGAGGTCTGGTAGTCTATTGTTCCTTGGAGATCTGGGAAACCACTTGGTACTTTCACACTCTGAGGTGATGGACTGGGTTCCTATTCCTTCCGATCAAACGAATCCTTGCCAAAACCTATGGTCAACCCAACCAGGGTGCATTATGATACAATGGGGCTGTGTGACTCCGCCTTCACTTCTGAGTGCCACATCAAAGAGAAACTGCTACATATTTGCTCAGTAGAAGGTGTCAGGCTTGGAGACCATGAGAGAACTGAGAGAAGATATGTATGTGCATCTAACATATCTGAAGTGCTGTTGTGTGGCAGCAATGCAACTTTCAGCACTGTGGCTTCAGAGTAAAGAGCTAAGAACTGTGGATGAAAGTAACAGGGGGGACTTCAGCTCAGAGCTATGACTAGAGCAGAGTCTAAGGTCCACGTGAGGAGGAACTCCGTGTATCTCCTTCTTGACTTCATTCAGGTGCTCACCCAGCGACTAGCACAGAGAAACCACTCGGTAGCTATTTTTCATATAAATAATTAAGGAGGTAGCGGCTCTATCCAAAGGAGCTGGGGTGTGAGAAGAACTTGAATGGATGTGCGTTTCATGAGCTCAAAGCATTTTGAAACCCTAAGGTCATTATTGAAGGTTACAGACAATTTGGCCCCCATAATTTTAGTAACTAACATGTATACTGGTCAGCTGTCTGATCTGCTTTAATCTTTAAATTTTATTGAAAAAGTCAATTCTCAATCGGAGAATTTCGGGGAGGGGGGCACGAAGTCATTATGTTCACAGCATCTTGCTGTGAGTTGAACTCCTAGGGTTCGAATCTGTTCTATGACAGGAGGAAAGTTGCTTAATCACTCTCTGGAAAATATGGTCAGGGTGCCTACCACAGGGTTTTTGCTTTTTTAAATAAAGATGAGATAAAATAACATATGTAAGCAGACTAGCCCAGAGTAATCACTCAACAACATTATTACGAGCTATCATTAGCTACAAGGTTGCTTCATTAACTTTTTAAAATGAAATCTTTGCCTTTGTTTCTCTTTATCTTCCAAGTTCCATGCGATGCTTCTGATCAAAAAAGCAGTGTTTAAAACAAATGAGTAGGGGTTTCCTTTAGCTCCTGGAGAGGGCCCCTGCTTCTATGCAGCCTCCAGCATGACTTATTCATGAGATGTTGACCCCATGTGGGAGGCAGGCATGTGATTCTTCACGATGTTGGACACTGACCCTTCTGTGCTATTGCCGTAGATACACAGGACATTATCGTAGACCCCGGCCTTCGGACACCAACATACTAAGCATTTCCCTTACCACATGGGTAATTATTTAAAGATGTACCCCTCCACAGAGTGATTTCTCTGTTGCTCTCATTAAATCATATAAAGGGCCCACCCACATCACTCACTTTAAGCACTAAATATTTCAACAGAGTTGAAATGATGCCAGCTCAATTTACTCGAATACTAACGCTCAATATAGGCAATTTGGCTGTGGAAAAAAAAATAGAAGTTTCACTTGTGTTCATAAATGTTAAATGATACTCTTCAACAAGATGCAGATTTAAAATGTAAATTATTTAAAGTGTCCAAGACCTGTGGCCCGCATTTCTTATTCTAAGGCAGTGACACATATATTACAGATACATTATTCATGTGTTAGGCACCCATTACACCACACTGATGCCGCCAAAGGCATAACCAGTCAGGAAACAGGCTGTTGCATATTATAGACAAATCTGGAAACTCTCCCCCCGCCGTATTTTTTTACCTTCAAGCTCTGTTTTAATGAAAATATCTTTCACAGGTACTACGTATATCTGTACACACATGTGTGGCCACTGGAGGGGGTCTCTTTGAAAGCACTGACTTTCTGCCAACTGCTGCTGGATGTTAGTGCATACAGATCCAATTTTGACCTATGATCTATGACCTTCCAACATCCTACTAGACAATGTGGGTTCACTCTGATATCTCAATAGCTTACACAAAGCAAATGCGATGGTCACAAACTCTTGTCCCTTCAAGAAGAGGTGACTTACTATGCTAACCCAGGAGGGCTCGTCACTGCAAACAACTCACCTGCATCAGGAAGAGATGACCCCTGCAGGTGGTTGGAGCATCAGCTGGCAGCTGCCTGGACATTTCTTTTGCTGAAAAGCTCCCTGACATCAGCTGGCACCTTGCATATCTGCCTGTTGCTCAAATGTAGAGTGAGCTGTGAGGTGTCCCATGGCAAACTTGTCCCCCTGCTGGATAAACTACTGAAGTCAGGGCCAGGGTTGGCACTGACTGGTTTACTTGATGATGTGGAAATATTTCCTGTTGCTCTCCATGTCCCTGATTTGTTGGAAATATTCAAAATGAGAGAAGGAGGAGAGAGTGGGGATGAAGGACTTAAGCTCTGGATCCAAGTCCTGGCTGAGCTACTTAGGGCTACATGATTTTTGAAAATGGAAGTATAATCGACCTATGTAACACTGTGGTAGTTTCAGTTGCACAACACAGAGTTGAGATACTTCTATAAGTATGAAATGATCATCAAGATAAGTCTAGATGCCATCTGTCACCACACAAAGTTACTCCCTAGGCTGTACATTTCATCCCTATGACTCATTTACTTTGTAACTGGAAGTTGGTACCTCTTTTTCTTTGACTATGCCTGTAGCATGTGGAAGTCCCGGGCCAGGGATTGAATCCTGTATCTGTATCTATATATTTTCATTTATGACAACGTAGATGAACCAAAAGGGTATTATGCTTAGGGAAATAAATCATGTAAAGACAAATACCTATATCTTAGCTATTATAAATAATGCTGCAATGAACATAGGAGTGCATGTATCTTTTTGAATTAGTATTTTTGTTTTCTTCAGAAAAATACTCAGAAGTGGAATTACTGGATTGTTCAGTAGCTACTTTTTTTTAACTGGGGAACCTCCATACTGTTTACCATAGTGGCTGTACCAATTTACACTCCCAGCAATAATGTACCAGGGTTCCCTTTTCTCCACATCCTTGCCAACACTGGTTACTTGCTATGTTTTGATAACAGCCATTCTGAGAGGTGTGAGACGATATTTCACGGTGGTTTTGATTTGCGTTTCCCTGATGATCAGTAATGTTGAATATCTTTTCATATGTCTGGAGACCATGCGTATATCTTCTTTGGAAAATGTCTATACCAAATAAAGACGATGAAATTGGAGCAGGTCCTCTGCTCATTTTCAATCGGGTTGTTTAGGGTTTTTGATGTTGTGTTGGATGAGTTCTTTTTGTATTTTGGATATTGATTCCTCATCATATCTATCATTTGCAAATATCTTATCCCATTCAGTAGGTGGATTTTTTTTTGTTTTGTTGACAGTTTCCCTTGCTGAGTGAAAGCTTTTCAGTTTGATGCAGTTCCATTTGTTCATTTTTGTTTTCCTTACCTGATGAAGCATATCCAAAAAGATACTGCTAAGACTGATTTCAAAGAGCTTATTGGTTATATTTTCTTCTGTTTTTATTGTTTCAGCTCACACAGTTAAGTCTTTAATACACTTTGAGTATATTTTTGTATATGGTATAAGAAAATGGTCCAGTGTGCTTCTTTTTTGCACGCAGCTGTCCAGTTTTCCCAGCATCTCTTAGAGTTATGCAATTTTGGACAATTTATTTGGCCCCTCCAAACTTCAATTTCATCCTCTTTATTTGGATGATAGGATGCATGTAAAGCACTTTGCATCTTGCTTGGTACACAGTAAGCATTCAGTATATGTCTGTTCATGGTTGTGATGACTGTGGGGTGGGTATTTATCTCAAGGTACCTCTTCTCTAGTATTTTCTCCCTTTTTCTCTTCCTTACCTAACTCTGAGGAATCTCCCTTACCACTTAAAACCACGAGCAAGGATGTCTTAGGGCTGGCTTACCTCAAAGCCTATGAAGTCTTTACCATAATAACAATAATTAAAAATTATAATTTATCTGATTTGATGCCAAATGGTCTCCAAATCCTGTGTAATGGTTAACTTTGAACACTGCTGCAGGCAGAAAGAAAATGAGAAACTGAAACTTTTGTACTATGCCTACATAATTTTTTTCCACTGAATCTCTTTGTAATTACATTTAAAATTAATACTGTCCACAGGTCGAATTACTGAGGCTGGCAGGGAAAACAGTTAAAACATTCCAGGTGCTAATCTTGCTTCACCAGTCCTCAGCTTTGCCTGCCTCTGGTGGACTCATGATTCCAAGGTTATTTTTCATTGAAGAAACATTAAAAAAAAGGTATAAACACAGTAGAATATCCTTGCATAGGCATTTTAGGTAAAGTGCTTGCAATGGCAAATATTTTACTTTCTGGGGTTGGGAGTTGAGAGGACATTCAACATTAGCCAGCCTACTATATTTTGCTTAAAACCCTGTTAGGAACACCTGTTCTGATGGATTGTGGAAAGTATCCCCAAAGAAGATTGCTGTTCTCCAAAAGTCAGAAAGGTTTCAAGCAGCCTTGGGCTTACTGGTGGGTTTTCTCCACCTATGCTCAGCATCTTACAGCATCTGGAAATCATTCTTAAAGCACACACGACTCAGCCAACTACAAGTGCTCACATAAATCTTTGGCTTTTCCAATGAATGTAGAATCATAGAGACCGGTACGAAGCACCAGCAAAGTCTGAAATTAGATGAAAAGATGTCTCCAAGATGGCTCCTCTCAAATTTTCATGTGTGTATGGATCACCTGGAGGATCCTGTCAAAATGCAGATTGTGATTCAGTAAGTCTGGCGCAGGCTCGGATGAATTTCTACCAAGCCTCCAGGTGTTCTCTATCCTGCTGGTCCAAGGACTGCACTTTGAATGACAAGGTTCTAAGATACATGTGGGTCTGCTTCTGGGTTTGAATTAGCACTGTACAAACCATGGTCTCCTTGCACACTGTAGATGAGCCACTTGCTGTACGACAGTCAATGATCTCCCCTCCTTCAAGCTGCCTGACTGTTCTGGTTTGCAAAGTGCCGGAGGAGCACAAGACAGCCATGAGAGGCTGTACTGGGTACATCCTGACTGGTCCCTGTACCCAAAGGCCCCCGGTCTGTAGAGCTCTGCCTTGCTGGGACATGGATGCTCTTAGGAGGCAATGCCCCCTTCCACTGGAACTAGTCTGATATTTTTCTTCTCTGCTTTCCCACTGCCTTCTATCCTTGCCTCAATCACAATTTAATGCCCCCTCCAAAACCTCCATTAAAACATTCTGTTTCTTATCTCTTCTTCAGTCTCATTTTTGTTTGGTTTGCTGTCCCCTGCCACTAAGTTTTCCTTTCTTCAGGGATCCCATCATTCACAGGCTGAGTGCAGCTTTTTTGATCTCCTTTTTTTTTGTTTATTGTTTTTTCTTCCAGTGTTCACAGATTTCTATCTTTTCTACCCAGAACTTTCACCTATTATTTCTTTTTTTTACACTTAAAAAATTTGTTATTTCTCCAATACAATTTTTTTTCTCATGTACAGCATGGTGACCCAGTTACACATATATGTATACATTTGTTTTTCTCACATTATCATGTTCCATCATAAGTGGCTAGACATAGTTCTCAGTGCTACACAGCAGGATCTCATTGCTAATCCATTCCAAAAGTGGTAGTTTGCATCCATTAACCCCAAGCTACCAATCCATTCCACTTCAAAAATAAACCAATGGGACCTAATCAAACTGACAAGCTTTTGTGCAGCAAAGAAAACCAAAAATAAAACAAAAAGACAACTTACAGAATGGGAGAAAATAGTTTCAAATGCTGCAACTGACAAGGGCTTAATCTCTAGAATACACAAGCAACTTCTACAACTCAACAGCAGAAAAGCCAACAACCCAAAGGAAACATGGGCAAAAGACCTGAATAGACAGTTCTCCAAGGAAGATATACAGACGGCCAACAAGCACAGGAAAACATGCTCACCATCACTGATTATTAGAGAAATGCAAATCAAAACTGCCAGGAGATACCACCTCACACCAGTCAGAATGGCCATCAATAATATGTCCACAAATAACAAATGCTGGAGGGGGTGTGGAGGAAAGGGAACCCTCCTGCACTATTGGTGGGAATGTAAGCTGGTACAGCCACTATGGAGAACAGTATGGAGGTATCTTTGAAAACCATATATAGAACTGCCATATGACCCAGCAATCCCACTTTTGGGCATATATTCAGACAAAACTCTCCTTAAAAAAGACACACGTACCCGCATGTTCATTGCAGCACTATTCACACTAGCCAAGACATGGAAACAACCTAAATGTCCATTAACAGATGACTGGATTAAGAATATATGGTATATATCCACAATGGGATACTACTCAGCCATAAAAAAGAACAAAATAATGCCATTTGCAGCAACATGGATGCAAATAGAGACTCTCATACTGAGTGAAATAAGTCAAAAAGAGAAAGACGAATACCATATGATATCACATATCTGGAATCTAATATATGGCACAAATGAACCTTTTCACATACTATTTCTACACCCAGGTTTAGAAAGGTTTGGGAGGCCCACAGAAGTTACACCACGGCACTGAGATCCAAATATATAAACTTCTAAAAAAATCATATCCTTTGATCCAGTCATTTTACCTTTAGGCATTTATTAAGAAAACAGGCAGAGACACAGGCAAAGATACCTGTATGAGATGTCCATTGCAGAAATGTTTGTAATAGCAAAAAGTTATCTAAAATAAATTGATGATTAAGTCAATGATAATATATCAAAATGGCAGATATTATTTCAGTATTAAACATATATGCTTTAATGCCTACTAATTCGTTGAAAATGCTGATAAAAGTTAAGTGAAAGAATACAACTAGACAATGATGCATATATTAAAATTCCAATGTTATTAAAATATGCATAGTAAAGGACTAACAAGAAACACACTCAGTTATTAATATAAATCATTTTCTCTGCATGATGGGATTATAGATCTTTTTATAACTTCTATATTGCCTAAATTTTCTACAGTGGGACTTCATTCTTTTATTTCAAAAAAATCTTAACATTTAGGAAAAAACCTAACTATAAAAACTGTTTACCTTATAAATTTAGATATTAGATCCCACTCACAGATAATTTTAATAATTTGGATATTACTAGCTTGGAACTCATATGCGAGTTGCCACTGAATATTGTTCAATACTATGTTGAATAACTGTAATGGATGCTCCCTCAGCAAAAATGTTTATGTGCAATCCTAGCCTTTTGGAGAAGGAACTGGGATATGATCTGGTTCTATCTTTCCCCTAAATATAGTAACGTGTTTTGCCATGTTCCAGCAATCCTCCTCTGGTGACAAATTCATTTAAGATGCGGTTCCTCAACTCGATAGCAAACTAGCTTGACTATTTTGGGCATAATTACGGATAATTAGGCAGTGTCTTAGAGTAATGTGACTTTCCACTCACTGCAAAGAAAGTAATTTGCACTTTCAGTTTGAGTCCCTTCTGTCTCTATATTCTGCAGTATCAACATTTTGCATTTCCCCTATTAGTTAATGCCTAACTAGGGAACTGAGGGCTGTGCCAGGATGATGTCTTGAGGAAGGATTTATCATGTGAGCACCAAGCAATTAGCACATCCTTCACTGGAACTGATGGTTCCAGTAGTCACTGGATTGGCTAACACAGTGACATTTCCTTGACCACATGTCTTTGACATCTTCTGGTGAGATAATGCGTTTAGACATAGGCATTGTGCTCCTCTCTATACAAAGTCCCCAGGATGGAGGAGATGTGCCCAGCCAGGTCCCAGAGGTCCCTTCCAGAGCACACCCTGTGAACACAGAACCCCAGAACTCCCAGGCCAAATGACAAAGAGACCAAGAGGACTCTTTGCTCTCCTTGGATGGCATCATTTTCATTTATCTCATAGTGGAGGGTTGCTGGAGTTGTCAAATTATTTCATTACATATCATCCTGCAATTAGTCAGTTTATTATCTATCCAAACCACTTTTCCATTCATTTTATCAGACATTTGACCTGTCTGTCTACAAACTCACCCATCCATCCACCTATCCATCCATTTTATTCAACCAACATTAAGTAATTATTTGTGAGGAATGATATTAGTCTCTGATGAAGATGTTATAGCCCCTGACTTGATGCCCTCATAGGCCAGTGAGATGGATATACAAATTGATCATGATATGGCAAAGTAATGGAAAATGGAAGAAAGGAAAGAAAGTTGATTTGACTTCACCAAGGGAGTGGAGGGATCAAAAAAGCCTCCCTAGATGACATGTCTTAAAGAGCAAGGGTATTTTGCCAGGTAGAGAAGAGAGGGATGAAAGTCCAGACTGCAGGAATATATGAGCAAAGATGAGGAAACATGGTGATACAGGGCAGGCATGTCAAAGGTGAGAACCAGCACACAGTGAAGTGCTAGGTGTGTGTGCTGAAATGAGGAGTCGAGGCTGGAGAGCAGTAAGAAGGAAGGCTGTATGTGTATAATAGCATATCTAATGGTAAAAAAACTTTTTGTTTGTTTTAAAGTAAGTTTGTAACATGATGAAATTCATGTTGAAAGGAGTACTGGGCAGGCATGAAGCAAAGACTGGAGGTGGGGTCATTCGTCAGCGAGTGGGAGGAGATAAGGGGCATATCAGAGATATTTTCCTGGGGTATAAGGTTGAACACATGGGACCTGGTGTGGTAGAAAGAGGGAGGAAGCTAAGGCAACCTAGTGAATTCTAACTTGAGAGTTGGGTTTATCGTCAGTGGAAATGAACCTGGAGGTGAAATAGGCTATGCACGTAGCTTCCAATTTGTTCATTATTTCATTCATTTAAGGGATGTTTATTGAGCATCCACTATGTGTCAGCCACAAGAGATACAACGGTGAACGAGATGAATATGGTTCTTCCCCCATGGAACTTTCTGCCTCATCTCCACAAGTAAAACATCACTATGCCTTTGTTAGAAGGGTTGATATCTTCCTCCTTCCTGATGGGCCCACAGCTGGAATCTCCAGAACTGCTCCCCAAGTCAGTTTGCACACATGGGCCAACTCCTCCATTAAGAGAAGAACTTGCCATCTGATTAACTGCTTGGCAATTGACCTCCTATCAACCAATCATCTCTCGTGAAGACACTGCCGTCAGCAGCGTTCAATCACCACATGTCACTGATGGCTCCCTACCGTACATTACTGTAAAACTATATCACTTCTCACATGAGGATTAAGTCATCCAAGCAGAAGCTTGAAGACTTTGCCAAGAACCCTGACGGACTCCATCTCAACCCCTTGGGTGAAAGAGGCTTCCTTAGGAGATCTGATGTTTCCAGTTTTCCTTGGCTGGAAGCTCCTGCTGGACAGCTGACAAGGAGATGTGACAGGTGTTTGTGTCTCCCTCAAACACTTGGGTCTTTAACAGCATTGGAGAACCGTCTGCTTGGCCACTTGGCAGAATGTATTTCCCGGAAGTGCATTCTGTGCTCTGAGGTTGTGAATCCTGAGAAGTCAGAACAACAAGCTGTGACCCTTTCTCTAGAAGGCAAGAGTGCTTCCAAGCCAGGGCAGCTGGTGCTAATTAATATCTTCTGCTTGGTCAGCTAAATCTCCTTTTGATATAAACAACTCTGATCATATCAGCAAGCCAGCAGGGAAGACAGACATATGGAGTTAAGGCCAACCTTACATATATTTTCCTCTCTCAGGGCCCCTCTCTTTTCCCCTTGGTGCCCCCACCAGTTTTAAATGCTTTGATTACAGGAACAAGCCTTTATGCTACTCCTGCTTCTACTTCTCCTGTAAAGAAAACACCTCTGTAGTTGACAGGTTTCACTTTGACTTTTTCTTATCGGAAATTCAACGTGGTAGCTGTTTCATTAACTTGATTTCTCATGGTGGGCAGAGTTTTTTTTTCTTTTCTTTTTCTTTTTCTTTTTTTTGAGTGTGGACAAGTGCAACATGAGAGGTAAAGCTGTGGTCACAGTGCTGTGGAGGCGGTGGTGCTCCATGCTGGGATGTCATCACGAGCTAGACTGGGGACCCCATGGGGGACACTCAAGGGCGCAAGCTGGTGGAGCATATGGAGGCTGCAGTGGGTAGAGAGCTGCCTAGGGGTTCATAGCATTCTCATGGGTTCCCCATGATCTGCTGTTCAGTTTAATCCACTCAAAATGCTGACATACTACTCTTCTCTGAAATTCCTTTCCTTTTGCCTATTTCCAGATAGGTGCTCAGCACAAAGGAATGAGGACAGATGGGATTAAGCAGGGAGGGACTTTTTGGAGGTGGGGGGCTGTTTCTGGAGACTGACTTTCAGGATCTTTCACAGGAGCGACCCAAGGACCCCATCACAGCGTGTTTCCCCTTCCTTCAAGGCAATGTCCCAAGGGCTTAGAAAGCGCAGTTAATGACATGAGAATAGAGGTTAAGATTGGCTTTCCCTGGGTCACTTGGTCTCTTCCTGCTCCTCCAAGCTTTCAGCATGGTTCCTGATCTGCCGCTGCTGACAAGCACTCAATCAGACAGGAGAGGAAATTATGCAGACAGAGGAAAAAATCACACTTCTTTAGTTTTCTTAAAGAGAAACTGACACGAGGCAAATAAAATCCTCAAATGAAAATGCTACTGACATATTTGTTGCCCTTGTCTATTTTGCTGCAGGGATGGTAGTCAAACCCTTAGATTGAAAAGGCTTCTCTTCAAGGTGGAAGGAAGTGGTGAATGGATATTGGAAAGTAGGGTGTGGGGAGGTGAGAATCCAATCCAGAGTAGTGTGACTTGGAAATGGCACCAAGAGGGTAGAGAATTTCCTAGGACGGGTGAAAATTTGGACAGAAAATAAGCCATCTCCATGCTGGGATGCCTTCAAAATGCCTCAAAAGCTCACTCTCCCCCAATTCCCACTATAAAAGAACTGGGTCTCAAGTTCTCTGAAAATGGCATGACCTTTCACCCTGTTAGCAAGATAAGACCTGAGGGTCATCTCTGACATTGCATCTTACATCTAAAGCAGGGTTTCTCAACCTCAGCACCATTGGCATTTGAGGCCATATGGATATTTGTTGGTGGGGAGGGGGCTGTCCCCTGCATTGTAGGATATTTAGTGTCTTACTCTATTAGATGCCAAGAGCACACCCTTCCACAATGAAACCTCTGTGCCCCACTAATTTTGACGACCCAAATCCCCAGACACTGCCAGATATCCCGGGGTGTATGTGTGTGTGTGTGGGGGGGGGCGTATAACTGTCCCTGGTCTAGGACCCCTGGTGGAGAGTAAACCACCAAGTGCTGCTGAGTTTATCTTCTGCATCTGCCTCTTTCTCCACACCCTGCATCTTCAACCCTAGGTTTAACTGACGTTACCTCCCACCTGGACACCTGCTGCAGCCAATCTTCTCATGCCACTCCTGCCTCCTCCAACCTACTATCCCAATGGCAACCTAGGTAATGATTCCAGAATCCCCATACAAAACCTTGGAAGCTTTCCTATGCTCTGAGGATATAGAAGAAGATTCCTAACAGGGCTCAAAAGAACCTAGCTATGGCCTGCTTCCTTTGCTTGTTTCACATCATCCTTATCCTCCCATCAGCTCCTGATGCCCCGTGAAAGGTCCTCTATGCCCCATGCTCCCTTCAACTAAACATCCTTCTTTCTCCTCCACTTATTTCAGTCTTGTGGGTCAAGGTTCCAAAATCACTCGTCCTGGGTCACAAGCCTCCTAGATACCCCTGCGTCGAGGCTCCCAGCAATGTATGTCTTTCCTTCTTAGCTCTTATTACAGTTCACAATTCCACATTTACCTGTGCCCTCATTTGGTTAAAGTCTTCCTCTCCTACTAGACTCTAAGCACCACGAATCACAGAGACTATCACACACCATCATGTCCCTGGCACTGGGAGCACACTGCCTGACATATAAACCTTCATCAAAGGAATGGAAATTAAAAGGAGATAGCCTGATGGATTAAATTTCAAGCCAATGGTGGTCCTTGAACTGGGAACCAAGGTATTTTAGGACTAGAAGTATTCCTTCAATTCCCTGTTGTGCCTTCAGGCATTTCTTCACAAGTCTTTTCTGAGTGCCTACTATGTGCCAGATGCAACTGACACTGAAGATTTTAGACAAGACAGACTTTGTCAGGATGTCATGGTGCCTTTGGTCTAGCAGCACAGATGTACATCAATCAAGGCCTGTGAGGACTGAGAAAGGGGTGGTATGCTGATGGCTGGTGTGTTCTCTGAGGCCATGGGAAGAGAAGCCATCACAGCTTCTCCTCCACACTACTGTTTCTTCCCAGACTTAACTACCCAGGAAGTAGGAGTTGGATTTCTTTGAGCAAAGACTGGAAGGCATAGCATAAAACGTAGTTAACACAGATGTCATTGATGTGCAGAAATGACACCGATTCTAAGATGTTAATTGGCAAAAATATCACATTCCCTAAATGGATTTCCAAAAGTTTGTTTTCCAAAAGTTTTAACCCAGAGAAATAAGGAAAAATAGTTTTTTCAAAAATTATTTGATTATTGAGAACTATGTCCAGACACTCATGTTGCAACAGAACAAAGGGTGGGGAAAAAACGTAATTGTAATGTATACATGTAAGGATAACTTGACCCCCTTGCTGTACAGTGGGAAAATAAAAAAAAAATTATTTGATTAAAAAAAATTCAGCGGCTGGTAGAAGTGGAACTAAAGCTTTAAGTTAAACCAAGTCAGTTGAGCAATCACCTATGGCTACGTGCTACCTGCAGATAATATGCCAGGTGCTGAGGACTCCAAGATTCCGGGGCTACTAAGACAAGGAAGACAAGAGCCTTGTCCTCAAGGAGTTCACAACCTCTTAAGAGGGAAGGAGATACACAAATCTCTGCCTGATGTACTTATGCTATTTGGGGGGCATAAGTCAAGGGTTCCCGCTCATTGTTCAGGTTTCAGCCCAAACCTCACCTCCAAGAGCACACTCTCCTCTGCCAGCCATACTGTCTCAATATTAAATTCTTCATAGCACTTATCATTTTCTGAATTAAATGTTAGTTTATGTTTTACATTATATTGAGTCCCCAGCTAGAAAGTATGCTCTACACTTTCTGGCTCCCCTCCACACTCTAGTGCCTAAAACAGCATCTGGCAGGTGGTTGACGTTGAGTGAATGAGTGGATGGATGGATGGATGGATGGATGAATATTCTCAAGGAAAGCCAGTCCGTTCTCCCTTGGGAGGTTGAAGAAACCTGAAGAAGGGGGTGATATTTGAGCTGGGTCTTGAAGTAGGAGTTATCCTGACAGCCAAAGGGTGGGTGGCTGAGGAGGGGATCACTAGATATAAATATTTATATATTTGGAAGTGGCAGGAAGAGGGATGGTAGATTCTAAAGGATGGCAGGAGGGATGTGTGGACAGGAAGCTTGGGCAGGTTGTGCCCAGGCATGAAGGCCTCACCCAGAAAGTAGACTTTTCCTCCTAAGGATGTTTGTAGGTAATGAGACTTTTTAAGCACGAGGAAGGTGGGGTCAGATATTGAATTCACAAATCTTCCTCTGGTGGCCCAAAAGAATGAGCCTGGTTACTGAGAAAATTAATGAATCTTTCCTAGGAGAGAGGAATATAATTTGTAAGCATCTAATTTAGCACTATTTTTTCTCCTTTGTTGACATCAGAAATCCTTTAAAATCCCCCAACTCGCACTATAAAGTCTTCTTGGGCACCGAGCATGTTGAACTGTGCTTGGAAGGTTTCCACATTTTCCCAACCAGGGTCATCTGGGATTTAACACTGAACAACTTAGAAGAAGGGCTAAGCAGCTGAAAGACTAATTAAGTCCCGATTGGGTAGAGAACAAGGGTTTCTAACAGTGAGTTTGTGAGGTATTTTTAAGCACTCCCTGAGGGAGGTGAACAGAATAAAAGCTTCATCATTAAGTATCTTTCCAGTAAATGGAGACTCCTAGTTTAAACAAAGGCCCATCAACTAAGAATTACAGATCATACTGATAAATTTCTCTTTCTTAATATATATATAAGTGCTATGGCTGGTAAAGGGGAGAAAGACTACTATACTGTGGACAGGCACCGTCAAAGGTATATTATATCATTTAATCCTAGTAGAAATCCTTTGAACTATTATTTACTCTCATTTTGCAGATGAAGAAACTAAGACAGTGAAGGATTAAACCCATTGCCCAAGACCTTGCAACCACTAAGTAGCAGAGCAGGGATTTTAACCTAAGTTCAAACACAGACTGTAACAGGGATCAAAAATACAGACACAGGAGTCCAGGAGTCCTATAGACTGGGCTCTAGGAGTTCACCATTCAACACCACGTGGTAACTGGGTTAACCATTCAGCCTCATAGCTGGGGCTTCCTCATCTGGAACGTGGGATCATATAGCTCCTATTTCAGAGACATTGTGAGTAGAGGCACGCTCTCACTTTCAATGAGAGGACCTGAACCAAGCACTTTGCACAGAGCCTGACACCTAGAAATCACTCAATGCAGTTAATTTTCCACACTGCAAGAGTGACCAAAAGGTCTCTGTTTTAATCTGGGAGAGATCCAACAGCACTGCAAACAACCAGACTCTAAAGGACAAAGCTATGCTCTCCCGTCACTGGCCACACCAACGTCACTGGTGAGGTGGATTTGAAATCGAGGTCTTGTCCATTGAGGCAACTTCATGTCCACCTTGTTTTTGCTTGAGGGAAGGTTCTTCTACCTTGGTTCTCTTGACTTTTGGTACCAAATAATTCTTTGTAATGGCGGCTGTCCCGTGCATTGTAGGATGCTGAGCAAAATCCCTGGCCTATACACACTAAATGCTAGTAGGGCCCCTCCCAAACTGTGACAACCAAAAACGTCTCCAGACATTGCTTATTATTACCTGGGGGGGGGGGGTACAATCACCACCCCCTCCCCAGTTAAGAACCACTGACTTAGATGAAAACTAACAGTGATTTATGAAGCTGAAGACCAAACAAGAGGTTCCTAGGATGCAAAGAGGGAGATTTCCCCTTAGTCTAATAGGTCTTAGCACTTGCTAAACAGAGGTGAATTCTCACTGGGAAGCCAAGGCGGGGCAATCAACAAATTACCATAGCTAGTTAGCTCATCAAACTCCTGCTACCAATCCACGAGGTTTTGTAGATTGTTAATTCCCTGTTAAAAGAGCCATGCCATTTAATAAGCTTTCTGTCATTTGGCTCCAAAAGGTGGAATGAAAGCATGAACACCCAGTAAGGTTCTCTTTCACATTTCTAATGAGGAGTGACAGCTATGTTCACTCACCCGACATTTATGGAGTGCCTGCTATATGAAACGTCACGTATTAAAGCCTCTAACAGCATCAGAGAAAGGCTGAAGCCTTTCGTGCAGGCCAAACTGCCTCATGGAAAGAATATTAATGGATTTTTCTTATAGCTATTGAAAACCTACTATGTGCTGGGCCACAAGCTGGCTCTGGGTGGAACACACCAAGAGAAAAGGAAATTGTTGCTGCTTGCTCTTGGAGCTTACAGTACAGCAGTGGTTGTCAAAGGGGTATCCTTGGATCTGCAGCATCAGTATCCTTTGGTGTTGTGACATGAACTGTATCCTCCCCAAAGATACGCTGAAGTCTCCATCCCCAGCACTTCAGAATGTGACTTTATTTGGGAACAAGGTCTTTTTGGAGGGAAGCAAGATAAACTAGGTCAGTAGTGGGGGTTCTGACCCAATGCAATTGGTATCCCCACGTACAGGGGAAAATAGGGCACAGAGGCAAATATTTATAAAGGGAAGACTAAGGGAAGACACACAGGGAAAATGCTGTGTGAAGACAAAGGACAAGGGGAGATGCAGCCACAAGTGAAGGATACCAGGGACGGCAGGCAACCAGCAGAAGAGGAGACCCTCACCCTCACCCTAACCACACAGTGGAGGGCGCAAGGAAGGCATCTCCCCAGACTCATCAGAGAGTGTGCAACCCTGATGACAGCTTCATTTCAGACTTGTAGCCTCCGGAAATGTAAGAGAGAATAAACTTCTGTTGTTTAAAGCCACTTCGTTTTTGGTAGTTTGTTAGGGCAGCCCTAGGAAACTAATGCCACTGAGAACTTGGTGGAAATGTATACTCTTGGTCCCCACCCCAGACCTCTGGAATCAGACACTGGGGGGTGTGGGTATGGAGATCCAGCTGAGTCTTAACAAGGCCTCCTGGGGATGTGGATGCAGGCTGGAGTGCGAGACCTACTGATGGAGAGCAGGGTTCTCAATCCTGGCTGCAGGTTAGGTTCAGCTGGGTAGCCTTAAAACACAAACAAAAACAGTATCTTTGAGATTCTGATAGGAATTCTGATAGGCTAATCCTGATGTGTAATTGCGCTAAGGTTGGCTGGTCTAGAGCAGTGTCTCTGGAATATGAGCACACACAGCTCAGCAGGAATGGCATCACTGGGGTTGGAGAAGGGGGGGCTCAGTGAAAATGCAGATTCTGATTCTGTAGAGCCAGGATGGGGCCCGAGACGCTGCATTTCTAACATGCTCTGCGTTGATACCATGCTGGTCCATGGCCTACACTTTAAGGAGAAAGGGTCATGTAGTACTAATGCTAAAGTTGACAGTAATAACGGCTAATATTCCCAATGCCGGCCACTGTGCTGGGGAATGGAATACACGACAGCTGAGAAAGGCATGGCCTGCGTATCAAGGGGCCTGCATTCCATTCCGGGTTTCTGCATTCCCCTAGGAAAGGATCTAACTGAACCTGGAAAATACCTGTTCACAAAGAGCTGAGACTTAGTCAGGCAGAGCAATGCTAACTGCTGTTACAGATAAGCCACAGTTTTTCAACAGCTCAACAAAACTAATTTCTTCCAGCATGCTTGAGGTCATGGGGGATTCTGGTATCCAGGTTCTTCCTTCTTGGGCTATGTCCTCCTTTCAGTCCCTGGGGTGCTCTCAGTTCAGCAGGTGGATGAGGAAAGTGGGTGAGGAGGCCTAGGAGAGGTCTAATGATTTCTACCAAATTCCATTGTCTCTGATACAACCACCCTGCCCAACTGCAAGGGAGGGTGGGAAACTAAGTCTAACTCTATCGCCAGTGGAAGAGGTATTTGCTGAACCCAATGTCTCTACCACAAGTCTTGAACGATGAGTCAGGTTAGTTGGATGAAGGGAGGGAGGAGGGAGTTCCTACTTGGGTGCAGTAGGTTAAGGATCTGGTGTCCTCTCTGCAGTGGCATGGGTTTGATCCCCAGCTGTGTGCAGTAGGTTAAGGACCTCGCATTGCCACAGCTGTGGCATTCCTGGCCCGGGAACTTCCATATGCCACGGATGCAGCCAAAAACAAAGGGAGGGAGGAGTAAGAGGGTAAAGTACGAAGAATATACAATGAATGTTTGGTCAAAGTTAAAAAGATAATCAAATGTTTGTAGCTTCTCTGGTTATTGTGTTCCTTACAAGAACAATTATGGTAACCCACCTTGGTCTTCAATGCTTCAATCGTATGACATGTTAAAACATTTCTAAGGGACTTGAACAGACATTTCCCCATAGAAGATATACAAATGGCCAAAAAGCACACCAAGAGATGCTCAGTATCACCAATCATTAGGGAAACTCAAATCAAAGCTAGCACAAGATTACCTTCTTACACCCATCGTGATGGTTACTATCAGAAAGACAAACAAACAAAAACAGGTGCTGGGAGAAACTGACATCTTGTGCACTGTTGGTACAGCTGCTGTGAAAAAAATTTTGGTGGTTCCTCAAAAAAATAAAAATAGGATTACCATGTGATCCAGCAATCCCACTTCTGGGAACCCAAAAGAATATTTACAACAGAATAATGGGAGTGACTTAAGTTCCATTGACGGATGAATAGATAAGCAAAATGTGATATATATAATGGAATATTCTTCAGCCTTAAAAAGGAAGAGAATTCTGCAATATGCAGAATACGTAACATAAAAAAAAACCTTGAGGATATGATACGTAGTGAAATAAACCAGTCACAAAAAGACACATACAATATGATTCCACATATATGAAGCACTTAATCAAAATCATAGAGGCAGGAAGCAACATGGTTTCCAGGGGCTGGAGGGAGAAGGCGAAAAGAATTATGGGGATAGATGGTGGAGGCGGTTTAAGAATATTATCAATGTATGTAACACAACCGAGCTGCGCTCTTAAAATATTTAAGATAGTTCATTTTATATTATGTATATTTTACCACAATAAAGACATGGAAAAAAATGTCTAAAGGACCTTCCTAATATTCTACAGGAGATGTGTCTGGACTTATTCTCATCATCCTTGGTCAATGGACACTAATATGGGCCAGAGGCTAGAGAGGATGGCTGGGCTTAGAGTCTGAGATGAGACTGGCATATTGGGGATTAAGCAAGGGTGAGAATAAAGCCTTCAGCCAGGAGATGTCCAGAGGAAGCCAAGCTGGTATCTGCATCTCTTCACAGTGGTCTCCAGAGCCACCTTTACGGAACAAATTGGTGTTATACTTTGACAGTAACACAATTTTTTTTCATTTTATGGCCATACCCTCGGCATATGGAAGTTCCCAGGGTAGGGGTTGAATAGGAGCTACAGCTGCCAGCCTATGCCACAGCCACAGCCACGCCAGATCCAAGCTGCATCTGTGACCTACGCCACAGCTCAATGAATCTTCAACCCACTGAGTAAGGCCAGGAACCGAACCTGCATCCTCACGGATCCTAGTCGGATTTGTTATCGCTGAGCCACAGTGGGAACTCCCCACAAAAAATTTTTTTTTTTTTTAAATATTAAGGTTTGGGAGTCTTTATTCTTTTTTTTTTTTTTTTCCTTTTTTGCCATTTCTTGAGCTGCTCCTGCGGCATATGGAGGTTCCCAGGCTAGGGGTCTAACTGGAGCTATAGCTGACGGCCTACACCAGAGCCACAGCAACGCAGGATCCGAGCCGAGTCTGCAACCTACACCACAGCTCATGGCAACGCTGGATCATTAACCCACTGAGCAAGGGCAGGGACCGAACCCACAACCTCATGGTTCCTAGTCGGACTCGTTAACCACTACGCCACGACGAGAACACCCACAAAATATTTTTTAAGTACATCTTGTCCAGGACAAGAATTCTGAATATCAGAAAGACTAAGAGCCAAGAGAATCGTTATCTAAGGTCAAAGAATGAATTGCAGAAAGAGAGAAGAAGAATGGGTGAAATATTAGAGAACTGTATGAACAATGCCCTGGTCACTCAAAAGCTCTCCCTTTGATATTCCTAATATTGATGTCCAGTTTTTACTGCCTGAACCCTCTTTAAAACACTGAGCTCAAAACATATTTCTGTGTACCCCATCTGTCTCGGGCTCACAAAGAGAAATCAATTTTTGTCTATTTGCATGACCTTGGACAAAGGACTTCACTTCTCTACATAGCAATTTCATCATATATAAAATGGGAATAATTACAATACCTCCCTGGCATGGAGCACTTGTAAGGACAAAATGAATATGTGATATGGAGAAAGTGCTCTGAAAATAACAGCTGGGATTATTACTACGACTCTTTATGAACCTTTAAAAAATGGCTCTCAACCTTGTCTCCACGTCCTCTCCCCTGTTAGATTTCTTCTTTCTCAATTCTTCAGGTTTTTCCTTCTTACAGAGTTCCAAGCCTTTCACCTTCACCTAGACTATCATTTCTCAAAGGCATATTAAGGATAAAAGATCCTCAAGGTGTTAGCATTAGTTCTTGAAAAACACGGTTTGGTAAACACCTTATATACCAGATGCCTCTCTTGAAGGTTTACAATGTATCTTGGCATAATAAAGGTCCTGAAAAGTCCTCAGCATAGAGAACTGTTTACACGGGTTCCTGTGTGTGCACTGTTAGTGGAAATGTTAAGCTGCTATGGTATTTGTGATGGACAATTAGTCATCACTTAATACGATTTAAAAAATTCTATATACCCTTCAACCAGTCGTTCCAGTTCCAGGCATCTGACCTGGAAATATTTGCACATGGGGCATTCTAGCTTAATATGTCTTTGAAAGCACAGTGTATGTTACAATTGGACAACATCCTTTCTAAAGGTACCTCATCTGCTGATGTGATAACTATACCTTTCTTTCTGTACCTAAATCCAGACCAGAGCTAAAATAATCCTATGATAGTGCTAAACGGACACCAATCCACCAAACTACACATGGTCCCTCTAAGGACCCATTGCATTTTCTGCAATCCATCCATAAGACCATCCTATTATCTGAGGAGTGCATTCTTTCTTTATTCTCACAAGTTTCACTCCATAGTTTGAGTATAAATCTGGACTCAATTGCCTGGGTGAAATCTCATAAAATTCCTTTCAGTTGAAACAGCATTTTTTCCCTCCACTAGGTCAACAGATTGCTGGTCTCTCTTAACTGGTCATTTCAGTTTCAAGATTCTGATTGAATGTCTATGGAGATGAGTAGCATGTAAATGCTTTGGGCGACACTGATGACTAATGCCTGGGAAACTGTGTGAACCAAAATAAATCTGGAAAGAAATAACCTAAAGTTACCCAGAAACAGACGCATTTGTGCACAATCCAGGCAACAAGAGCCAAAGCTTCCCCAGTCCCCTCCTAATTTTTATAAATGATTTTCTCCTGAACCACTTGGCACACTTCCATTACGGCCTTCTGAATATGCACAGACACAGCAGGTAGTTTAAGATTGCTGCAAGTGTCTGACAAAAACATAGTGTGTATTCAACTTGTTTAGGAAACATCTTAATGACAAGCAAAGCAATTTATAGAGGACGTATTTTTATAGCACAGTAACATCAACATTTATTATTTGGGCCATAACTGGGAAAGAAAACAGACTTCCCCCATTTAGACAACAAAATTAAATTCCTAGGAAGGCAATCGAGAAATAGGCACAATCTTGAATATAGTTATAGTATAAAATAATATTATTTTAGAAATATGGTAGAAAACATGGAAAGAATAGTATAATGGCCTGATCAAATATTCCCAAGATGTAATTTTGCAGTACAATCCCTTCTGCGGGGCTAAAGTTTGACATTATAAAAATTCAAAGTAATCACTCTACTATAGACTTACTTTTTGCGCCACAAATGCCACTATATCAGGTGATATATTTCACAACTAATTTTCTCCCCAGAATTAATAATGTTCAAGGAGCTTTTGCCTCAGAATTACACAGGTTCCGAAAAGTCCTATAGAAATAACTTGAACCTTACTCAGGTTAGGCAGAGTGTGACAAATGGTTTCCTTCCCTTTTCTTTCTGTCTCACTGAAATTTCAAATCCTAAGAATTAAACATTTGTTTATCTACCAAATTTGGCTTCCAACACATTATATATTCCTGTATCACTGATAAGGAAATGATTCAAATAAATTACTCAAACCCAATGAAGTTTATGTTACCTTTTGGTTTGCAGCCTAAAGTGCTACACAGGTATCACTACTGAAAGAAACATAGCAGGACAAATTGACTGACAAAGATGAGCCAATTTATTGTCCCAGGAGGCTTGAGAAAGTCATGTGAAATTACTGTTTGGTTTTGTCTACTTACTCAACAAACGCCATGCACCTGCTATGCAGATAAAGCATACTGCTGGGCCTTTTGAGACACATCAGACAAAATGCCTGCTCTAAATCTATGGTTTTTCGATGTTTCAATTTGGTTTCAATTAAGTCATCGCTTCTGCAAGTCATTCTCATTACTCGAATCCCCACAGCTGCCATTCCAAAATGTTTCCATGTCCTTAAATCCATTTTTCCTCAATACCCCTTTTTTTCTCAGCAAACAAGCCAAGCCTCTGTCTAAATAGATCATGAGTTTACCATGATATGAGTTACCTCCAATCCCCACCTACCCATCCCATCAAGAATGGCTGGTGTCATCTTGCCACCTGTCTCTTCTTCACCTGTCAGAGTCGATCTAACACCATGCTGCTCATTTCTCTCCTAAACAGCCCTCAGAGTTGCTCCTTTCTCTGTGTCTCTAGCATCAGGATAGCACATGTCTCTTGTTTGGGGCCATGCAATAGTTTCTGAGTTGGGGTTTTTCTTACCTCTATCTCCTCTTAAAGCTCAAACCATAGTGCTATTTCCAAAACGCATCTCAGAATGTGGCTCCCACCACTTAAATTATTCACAGGGTTTTCTCTTTCATTGTAATAAAGACAGAACATGACCCACAAGTCCCCTCAGAGCCTAGTCCTTGCTGAGCTTGCCAGGCTCATGTGCCTCCAGGCTCCGGTTCCTCTCCATGCTCCATCCCATGAGTCTGATTTCAGTTTTCCGGACTCTACATGGCCCTTTGCTCATACTCTTTTTTCTTGGAACGTTATTTCTACTCTGTTTTGCTCAGTTAACACCACCACATCCTCTTGATTCACCCCAAGTATCATTTTCACAAGAAGGTCTTCCATGACTTCCACCCTTGCCTCTCTGGGAAACACGATCATCTCCCTCTTAACATGTGTTATTTTGGTTGATATCTTTATTTGACTAGTGTTAGGTCTCTCCCGCTAGATTGTAAGCTACATGAAAACAACACATGTTTAGTTTTTGCTCATTTTTTTCCTGCATAGCAACTGGCATAGTTTTGGCACATAGCATATACCCAATACATATTTATGGAATGGACTTCTATTATAAAAATTTTTAAAGTATAGCTGATTTACAATGGGGTGCTAATTTCTGCTGTGTAGCAAAGTGACTCTGATAGATATATTTATATTTATATTCTTCTCCTTCATGGTCTAGGGTTTGTTTTTTTTTTTTTTTTTTTTTTTGCTTTTTAGGGTTACACCTGCTGCATATGGAAGTTCCCAGGCTTGGGGTTGAATCAGAGCTACAGCTGCTGGCCTACACCACAGCAACACAGGATCCTAGCTGTGTCGGCAACCTACACCATGGCTCATGGCAACACTGGATCCCCATCCAGGGATCGAACCTGCATCCTCATGTGTACTTGTCGGATTCGTTTCTGCTGGGCCACAACAGGAACTCGCAGTCTAGGATTTTCTTGATTCTTGATACTGCAAGAGATCCATGGCTATTCATGGCTGTTTATGCAAATGCTTCCCTGGGTGAATTCCTTTCACTAAGGAGAGGTGAGCCAGAGCTTGAATAGTTATGTCTATTTTTAGCTGCTCTAAACAGTTCTTCTGTGCTAAGCACTGTCCCTAACTCTTCGCTTGCATTATCTTATTTTTTTTTTTTTTTTGTCTTTTTGCCTTTTCTAGCGCTGCTCCCTTGGCATATGGAGGTTCCCAGACTAGGGGTCTAATCGGAGCTGTAGCCGCTGGCCTACACCACAGCCATAGTAACTTGGGATCTGAGCCGTGTCTGCAACCTACACAACAGCTCAGGGCAATGCCGGATCCTTAACCCACTGAGCAAGGCCAGGGATCGAACCTGCAACCTCATGGTTCCTAGTAGGATTCGTTAACCACTGAGCCACGACAGGAACTCCCTATTATCTTATTTAATCATCACAGCACTTATAGAGATGGCACTACCATATCTCCATTGAATGAATGGGAAAACCGAGGCCTAGATGTTAATTAACTTGCCCAGAATTTTGCAGGCAGTTCAGCATTATATTCTTAGCACCACACACAATACCACATGCTAAGGGCTCAATGATATTTGAAGAATGAATGAAAGAATAAATAAATGAACAGATGAGGTAGCAAAGCTGGCCTAACACAAGCCACGGATCCCTAATACCTTTTAGTCTGCCCACTGCTTTTGGTCCTTGCTGTCACTCACTCATCTCCACCTTGGCCACTTCTCACCAGAACTACTGAAACAGCTTCCAAACTTTTCTTCCTGCATCTGCTATTCCTTTTCTCTACCTCACCCATCTGCTGTGTGGTTAGAATGACCTGAAATCCAACCAGACCGGTCACTCCCTTTCCTGAGATTCTTCAGTGGCTTCTCCCTGTCCTTTGGACACTGACCAGTGTGCTCACATTGGCTGACAAAGACCTTGGTGGCTCTTTCCGGCCTCACCCTCTCTTCCTCCCACAGGTGCCAGCCTCCTTCTTGATGTGAGGACTTTGTGTGTGCTGTGCTTTTCCCTTGATTCTCTGTTCTCTCTGGTCTCCCAGTCAATCCCTAATGGACCTATAGCCTTCAGGGTTTCTGATGAACTGAATAATGACCACAACAATATCCAGGTCCTAATCTCTGGGACCTGGGACTGCATCTTAGATGGCAAAAGGGATTCTGCCGATGTGATTCACTTAACTATATCTGTATCCCCCTGAGACTGCTAGTTCTTTCATATTCCCCTACAATATCATCTTTCACACTGACATTTGTGCTTTAGTAAATTTGTGTGAAGAGGAAATGTTCAATCACTATTGATAAAATAGCGGTTTTGATGAGCCAGTTGGGGGTACATGTATATTTGTTGATTCACGTTCGAATAAGTTCAACCATATGCATACACATGCTCCTAGCAATGCTAGTCACAGTAGTCAAAAGGTAGAAACAGCCTGAACAGTGGATGAATGGATATGGAAAATGTGGTATATCCACACAGTGGAATATTACTCAGCCATAAAAAGGAATGGAGTACTGATTCATGCTACAACAGGGATGAATCTTGAAGACATTGTGCTCAGTGAAGTAATCCAGTCACAAAAAACTACGTGTTTTGATTTGATTCCACTGATATGAACTGTATAATACAGGCACATCTACAGAGATGGAAAAGGAGATGAATGCTTACCAGGAGCTGGGCGAGGTGGGGGAGCAAGTAACCCCCAGAAAACTGGGCTTTCTTTTGGGGTGATGGAAATATTTTGGAATAAGGTAGAGGTAGTGGATGAACAACATTGCTGCTATGCTAAATGTCACTGGATTGCTCATTTTAAAGTGGTTAATTTTATGTTATATGAATTTTACCTTGATAAAAATAAATAAGTATGCTACTTTTCTTTGTAAACTGGTAACATGACACACGAATCCTCACAGCTTCCACAGCTGAGGAAACAAGTGTGCCCACCTTCCATCTCCCCACGTTGGGGCGTTTTTCTTGATGCACATGAGTTGTTATGAATGTGAGAAGCCTGCCAACTTTATCTAGAAATACCAAGCAAAGAGCCTGACGTTCTGTCTGACGGCTTCAGGCAGGCACCTGCCATCCAGGAGGGAGGAGGTGAAGGGTGGGGGAGCCTCTGATCTTGTCCCTGGGGGATGGCCTGGGGAAAGGTTTGCCTTGGGAATCAGGGTTTATCTGCAGCTCAGCTGTGAGGGGTGAAGCAGGACCGGAGCCAGTTTTTCTGAGTGTGTTTAAGAGCAATAAACATGGGCATGCGGTGGGACATCGCACAGAGTGGGGACGTCCCATGCCTGTCCTTCTTCGGCATGACACCACTGTGGTCACCTGCTGCTCTGCCAGCACGAGTGACAGCTGGGGCAGGGTGAGTCTTCCGCTCACCCCTCCCTGAACGAGAGCCAACCTCAGGATGGTAATGGGAGCCAAGCCAAGGAAAGGGATAATGGGGATCCTTTAAGCCATGCCTGCTTCTCTTGCAGACGGGCAATGGCAGTCCGCTTCCCTTTGAGAGCTCTGTCACCATGGGTGTGTGTTACAAAGAGCTGGTGGCAGGAGGACTGGGAACTAACCAGCCACACTGCTCAGATGCAGGCGAGGCTGTTGGCTCTTTCCTGCGCGCTGCTGGAATCCCATCTCCTGGGGTGCTGGCACAGTGCTTGGCTCCTTCTGTATACCAGACTCAACAGGACACAGCCTTTTCTGCAAAGGAGAAAGGAGGAGGACTGCCTGCATTCCAGTCGGCCTGGATATTCCTGCAGATGATCACTCAGTAATTGTGAAGCCCTTCTGGCCACCAGGCATCCTGTGTGGTGCTGAGGAGACAGCAGGGGATTATGTACGAACACAGAGCTTCTGGTCCATTTGGGAAGACACAGGGCCTTTTGTTCACTCTCTGGCTCTCTGTGTCTAGCCAAGACCACGGTCAGATTAAAAGAGACAACTGTGAAGTTGGCAGGAGGAAAGGGTGAAGTGAAGGCAGGTGCTGAGGAGTAGAAGTGGGTTGACAAAGAAAGTGTATCTGACAGCGCACGGGGGTCACAGAGCATCAGGGCCCTTGAGGGGACAGCCACAGTTGGGCTAGGACACAAAGCTCAATGCTGCCTCTTCTCTGAGGCCCTCATCCGAGGATGACAAAGTGACTTCAGACACTCAGCTTGAAATGCCATCCAAATATTTAAGAAAGTGTCCAATATGAGAATCATAAAACTCGGCACAAGGTCAGCGTGATGGCAACTCCATAAAATTCCAGCAATGGAGCTCTACAGAGACTGATTTTACAGTCCACTCGATTTGATGATATTTCTCAACTGAGAGCTTCCCTGTCTTATGTTTTAATTGAAAGTATTTAACCTATTACAAATTATCATGAATCGTGCTGAGCTGAACACCCCCAAAATGCCCATTTTGAGTATATGAACCTCTTCACAGGCCAGTAGGAACAAGTAGGCAGAGCTATGGGTTGGATGGAAGACAGACGATAATGTTCAGAAAACATTCCTCATGGCTGTTCAGCATCTGTATCAACAACCCCCCCCCACCCCTGGTGGCAACTCCAAGGAAGCCATTAGACTTTGACTCATACCTCCCTTTAAAATGACCTTGCCAGCCAGCCCTTTGCTCCTCTCCTTAGCTAAGAATGAATTTTCAACTGGCTCTTTATAAGTGATTTTACTAATGTTATCTTATGATGAATATAATATTAAAATAACAGAAATCTACAAAAAACATTAGCTTCAGTTCCATAATCACCTAAATGAATGTTTCATTATTAATATTCTCTTTTTTTCAATATGCACATTCTTTTTCCTTAAATGTGGTCATTTGATCCATAAAATTTTCATTTGTAGCATCATAAGTAATTTTCCATTTTGCTTATTTTTTAGTTTTCTAAATTAAAAATTTTTATTTAATTATCTTTTACATCAGAGCAAATGAATTTTATTATATCTTTCTAGAAATATAGTTGATTTGCAAACTTTAAAAAAAAACTCCATGTCCATTTATGCTATGTACAGATAACACTAGTGTATATCACTCATGACTCTTAACTTTTCTTACAGAGTTCTACAAAAACATATACAGGGAATCTGTATGATGTCTTTTTAGAAGCAGGTACAGTTCTCTACTTAACACATTGCTCTGGCCCAGTAAATCAGAGAGGTGAAAGTTTTTTTTCAAGCCACATCATATTCCACAGAATGGATGTAATACAGAATACTATGGATAAACACTTAATCTTTCATTTTTTTGCACCCACAGAAAACAAAGCTTCAACAAACATCCTTGTATATCTATCTTCAAGTACTGAGGTTTCATGTTTTTAGGACAGCTTTACAGAAGTAGGACTTCTGGGTAAAAGGCAATGTCTAGTAATAATTTTAGTGCATATTGCAAGAGTAGCTTATAAGTGGTAGAGCTAGGATTCAAGCCATGTACACTGAACTCCAGAGTCTAAATGCCCAACACTTAATACTATGCTACCTCTTTAATGTCAGAGATGTCAAACCAGAGAGTTGAATTTCCCAAAGCAGCAAGCTTGTCTAGATGTGCAATGTTCACAAAGAGGCAGAGGGATGTGTGGGGAGGAACTTCAGGTGGAACGTTTCTTCCATCTTTCTTCTAATCTGAGATTTTCAAATTCCCTTACATGAATCCCCTATATTTCAGCCTGGTGGGCCAAGCAGTTTAGATATAACTGCCCAGTTGGTAACTGAGCATTTCCCAAGATGACTCCTGCTAATTCAGCAATTACACAGCCATGACCCCTCAACCATAATGAATAACAAAAGAAACCTGGAGAAATTCACTTTAATCAGTCTCCTTTTTGACCAAAACCAAAGCTGAAACATATATGGTCTACTGAGAAATAAGGATGAAGACAAAAGCCCACCAGTACAGCAGATTTTGTTCACTGAGTAGAATTTTTAATATTGTTAAATGCAATTATATCTAAGCATCAGTTGGGTTATCTCGAAATAGACAATCTTATATTTGCAGCAGTAAATTCCTTGTGAAACAAAGCCTATGCCATATATGCATGAATGTAAATGCTGTCACAAAGGGCTTCTAGAAGTGGCCATTAGAGGCTATTATTTTTGCAGCACCTTGAGAATGAGCCTCCTAGGAGCTGATGTTTCACTCGAAGCCCCACAGAAGGGGAATAAGCCCATTCAGACAGCCCGATGCAAGAGAAGACATTTCCCTAAGGAAAAGCCATTAATGGAAAAATCATTTCGCGTTTGCATTTTTAATTTTGCAATTTAAAATCTCTCTAAATACACTTTCCCCTTTAAAATGTGATTAACCCAAATTTCCCCATCTTTATTATGGCAAAGAGTCAGTTATAGTGTTCCTTTTAGAATAGCAGCAGGGGCATTATTTAGATTTAAGGGAGAAGGCTTGCATGAAACTGTTATTAAAACTGAGTATGTTTAGTTATCACAGCTATTAAGAGGAGTATTAAGGAGTTTGCGTGAGTTTTTGGATATGCAGACGGTGCTAAATACATGCCTGTGTGTGGTGGGGAGTGTGCTTGTGGCTTATCATGTGTGCTTTTAATTAAAGGCTCTGCAGTGTCTAGTCCTGGCCTTCCCAACCAACACCCTGTGTGCCCTTGAGTGAGTCACCAAACCCATCCAAGGAGAGTCATGAAGATTTCTTCTGGTTCTCCTACTGCTTGAAATTTTGGTACTTAATATTAAAGTATTAATGAGAAAATATAGGTCTGTCACAGGTATACAGATACCTGTGACCTCAAAGTATTTAAGTTGGTGAATGCCACTGTCAACTAGTGATGAGTGACAATAACAGGGGCGAGCATTTATGGGGTTGCTCATGGGTGCCAAGCCCTCTACAGTGTGTTGTGGTTTGAGCACCTGCTCAAGGTCCTCTCAGGCGTATTGTTTACCCCGATTTTACAAATGAGGAAAGAGACGCAGGCTGACCAGAGTCATCTCTAAAACGTGATGGGTAGATGAAGTTAAAAAACAAATTACCGACTGTTCTCAATTTTCTCCTCCTGCAGACAGGTAAGGAAATTAAAAAAAACTCTTTCTGCCTATGAATTCCCACCCCGTCTGCTTTAAGATAGTAATTGGGACGACCACAAAAGTTTCCTTGCCCCCCAAACTGGAACAAAGTGTTGAAGGAGAAACTTGAGCTGGCTGGCCTGGGGAAGGGGCAGAGGTCATTGTTTACGCTTCTTCATGGCCCTCCCTGAGTACTAATGCTACCATGTAATGGCTCTGTGATCTTGGTTTAATTTTCTAGCTTCTCTGATCTGTACTTATAAAATGGGCATCAAATAGAACCACCTCACAAGGATGCTCAAGGATACAATGAATCGACACTCTTCTAGCTATAAGATGCCAGACTCGTGCTTGTTGTTATTGTTTCCCTCTGGTTTGGGGTTGAAATATCAGGAGAAAGGGGTGGAGAATTATGCGAGAGTGCAGAGGAAGAAAAACAGACAACAATCATTACGGCTTACCATGTGTGGGACTCACCTCTCAGCACTTTGTGGGTGCTCAGTTCCTTAATTCCCACGATATCCTGGAGAGGCAGGTATTATGATCACCTTCTTTCTCGTCGTCATCATTTTACAGATAAGGACACCAAGGCACAGAGAATTTAAATAACCCACCTAGCTTGTTGGCTGCAGGGCTGGGATTCGAGCCAGGCTGCCTGCCCCCAGAGCCTCACTCCCTCACCTGGCCTGCCCCATGACACAGTCCCTCTCTGAGGACTCCAAACAGTGACATGTAGAGGACATGTATTCCAATTCCTTTACTTCTGATGTGTAAGTCTGTTCTGAGGGGCAGTACATTTTGTTATCTGGGCTAAACGATAAAGCTCTTCTTGTTCCAGTTAGAGAGCAGGAAGCCTGCAGCAGCAGGAAAACAAGCCCATTCCAAAACAAACCAACCAAGAAACCCTCAAAACTCACAGAACAACCCCCCCCCCGCCCCCAACATTCTGCCCTGAGGGAAGGAAGCCTCTGAGGACCAGCTGGCCTTTGGCTGTGGCAGCAGCATCTCCAGGTGCTTTGGGTTCTGCCTTAAAAGTTGTGTTGATTATTTCTCTCTTGCTGCTGCAGCAAATCACCACAAGCACGGTGGCTTAAACAACACACATGTACTGTTCTACATTCTGGAGGTAGAAAGTCCAACATGGGACTGACTGGGATAAAATGAAGTGTCAGAAGAGCTGATTCCTTCCAGAAGCTCTAGGGGAGAATCCTGTCCTTTCCATTTCCAGCTTCTAGAAGCTTCCCACACTCCATGGCTCATGGCTCCCCTCTCCATCTTCACAGCCAGCAATGGTGGGCAGAGTCCTTCTCACGCTGGAATCTCTCTGGTTCCCTTCTTTGATTCTTACTCCCCCCTCAGCCAACATAGCCAGGAATGGTTCTGTGATCTGAGGACTCATGTGATAATATGGGGTCAACCCAAATAATCCAGGATACCCCTACCCCGTTTCAAAGGCCCCCTCAATCACTGTGCAGAGTCCTTCAGGTAAAAACATTTTTCCACGTTCTAGGAGGTTAGGACATGGACCTCTGTGGGGGTCATTATTCTGTCAACTATGGTTGTAAAGCCAGAACTGAGGTTTTCAGGGACAAGGTTTTAGAAAGGAAATGTGCTTAACCCCACAAAGGCTTGAAAATAAGCGGGTGCTGTTTGCGACACCCCTCTCTTGCCAGTTTTACAGCTTAGTCTGTATAACTCACCAGTCCCTGTTTAACAAATTCCAGTTGACTGCTCTTAGCTGTGTGGCCTCAGGCAAGTTATAGAACTCTCTTTCTATCTGCTTTGATATCTTTGTCGTGGGTATAGTACCAGAATTTATTTTATGCTGTTGTTCAGAAGTGAAATAAGTGAATGTACCTGAAGCCCATGTGCATTCTTACACAGAGAAAGTGCTTGATAAATAAATGACAGTTATCAGGAAATCAGTGGAAGCTACTTGAGACTTTAGATGCCTGGTCAGCCTAATGACTCCACGCTGCTAGCCATTAGGATTGGTCCAAGGGGTGGGCATGTGACCCAAACAGAGCCCATCAGAAACTGTCCCTGAGAATGCTATAAGGACGTGGGAGAGAGACGTTCTCACTTAAATCACACTGCCATCTGATTCACTGCACAAGAATCAGACCAATGATTTCTCCTTACAGACAAGAAAACTAGGACCTCAAACTCGAATAAGTATTTTGTCCAAGTTGACAAAGCAAGAATCTACAAGGAGAAAATCCTTGGTCTACTGATTTCACCATGTCCAGTGGGATTTGCAGCTCACTCAACCCCACCAGCTACAATCCCTTATCTGGGCTTCATAGTTTTGCAAAGTTAGTGTTGTGGCCCCCTTTAAAGATGAAGAAACAATGTTCAGAGGGCTAAGTCAGTTTCTCTCAGCTAGTAAAAGGGAGTGTTAAGACACAAAACTCATGCCTCTCTAATCTATTCACTATGCTGGCAGGAAGTCATGTCTCAACTTTCTGTTTCTCTAATTGTAAAGGACTCATAATAATGTGGTTATACATCTTTAAATCTATTTCTATTTAAACAAACTAAATTAGCATCTACTCCTTCACAGGGCCTGGTGTGAATATATTACTCACGCATATTATATGCTGATTTATTCTTCTAATAATGCATTATTCATTCTCTTAACAGTGCACCATGCAAATCCACAAAATCTCTATGAAAACAAATCTACGAGTGGTAAGGTCATGACACAGATGGTGACATTTCAACTTTTTGGGTCTCTGTCTCATTAATTTATACAGCCAAAATAATACCCACCTCCTGCGAGGGAACTGCCCAGTAATTGACTAAGAGCTATGATACAAGGATGTTTGTTGGGAGGTGCCAATTACACTGGTGACTATGGTGGTACAGGAGCTTTTCCCTTTGGGCCAGGGCAGAGATAGTGACCTGCATTTCAGGCCCTAACTGTATCATTTTCTTAGGACTGATAGATGCTTCTAGAAGCTGAGTGATGTGAGACTCCAGCATTGGGATGGGGTTTGTTCTTGCTCTGGCTTCTTTTTCCCAGTGTTTGTTGTGTGTTCTGGAGCAATGCAGTAGGTTGGGGAAAATAGGCAGGATGTGGGATGTACAATTAACTGGATATGCCAAAAGAATGGACTCAAAGAGGCTGGGAGAAGCCCCAGCCAGCTGCCAGGGAGTGGCCTCAGAAGATAGCCTGGACACAGAAAGCAATGGCCATCAAGGGTTGACCACAGGATAAGGGGGGTGGTCCTGGAGTGTCTCCAACTTGGGGATGGGGAGTAGGGGAGCCTGAGGTGAGTGCCCATATGTGGCAAGTGGTCCTGGGATAGGAAGTATTTGTTGGGACAGTGTAGGCCATCACAATTGATTCTAGGGTGGGATCTGAGTCTCTGTGAAAGAAAAATGGAAAGAGCAGAGCATAAGATGAGACAGGAGCTTGAGTTTCGAAAGCTGAATAGGATTCAGCAGTCAGGCTCAAAGAGTTACATTTTGATCATGAAGAGTAGAGTTTGATGCAAGACAGCCAACCAGCCAGGCTAGCTTCCCTCTACCCATGCATTCAGCGACTCATTCACTAGCACCTACTATGATGTGCCAAGGACAGTGCTCGGTGCTGGAGCTACAGGGCGAATATGGCGGACATGGACCCTGTGGGTCACTACACGTGGGTGAGAGGCCCTTCATTATTTACTGACATGCAGTGGGACAGGTGCAGGATGAGAAGCACCTATGATTGGGGCACTAGTGGAGAGAGTAACAGGGTCTCTGGGGGTTAGGAAGGGCCTGCTTGGAGGGTGTCTTTCTAGCCAGAACTTGAAGGCTTAGCCAGGTGAGGATATAAATGAAGAAAGTTCTACGCAGAGAGAAGAGCACCTGCTAAACTCACGAGTCTGAAAGGGGCTGGGTGTGGCTCAGGGATCATGCTGAGAATAGCTGGGTGGTGGCTGGTTCTGGGGCTGAGTTTTCAAGTCTTGAAAACTATCATTTAAATCATTGGGGTTGAGTTGGGTTGAACCTACAGGTGGGGCTAGGATTCATGGGAAATCCCCAGAGAATGCATGGCTCCGAGGCTGGAGTCCAGGCCAGCCTGACACCATTAGTCACCACTTGAATTCGGACGTCAGACCCTGAAAGGGCCAGTGGCTGTGAAGTCAGTGCCGTCCACCTGCTGGTGACGAACAACTCCACAGGTGTTTACAAGCCTGTGGGCTCAGCTTCCTGGCTGTGATTTTTTATTTTCATTTATTGAACAGCATAAAACTAGACATTTATTGGCCACAGACCATTTTTGTGTTCCTGTAACTCAAAAACAGTTACATTTTAAAAAATGAAGTATTACCTGCTTCAAGTCTATAATAGAGACCAGGCCTCGTTGGCACCCTCTGAATTATTAACATTAGAAACTCTATAGTTGTATATCACACGGTAGAACTTTCTTCTTATTTTGCTGCACTTTATGACATATACTCGTCTTAACTTTCGACAGTCCATAACATTCCTTCTTATGTGAGTTGACATAAGAAGGAAGTGTATGCTCCATTGGGTAAATAATAGATGACTTAAAAAAAATGGCAGAACCATCTTGATGTGATCCATAAGAATGGATCTGAAGCAACCACTATAGCCTTTCCATGAAGATTTGATAAGAATATGGAGGCTGCAATGGAAGGTGGCTAGCATGACAGGCTGGGGAGACATCTCCTTAAGCAGGTAGCACCCACAGAGAGTTGGGATGGATCATCTGTAGCTATGAAGAACCTGATGTGCAGGCTTTACCTGGGATGGAACATGGCCTAGCAACCATGAGCAGGCATTTCATAGCTGATGGGCTAATCTCTGCGTTAATCACCCGAGGCCGCTCCCTCTCCTAAAATCACTTGAAAATGAACAACACTTTCTGAGCAGGGCCTCTGTGCTGTTTCAACAACCTCCCAGAGTGGAACTATCACCCTCCTACCATAGGCCTGGATATTAAAGATTCAAGAGGTTGAATTTCTTTCTCAAGGTCAGTCAGCCCAAGGGCAGAGGCAAAAGCAGCACCTACCAGGCCCGTTTGAATCTGAAGCCAGCTGGTACCCAGGGAAAAATCAAAAGCAGTAAGAATTACCCAGTCATGTGCTCTTCAGGAGGGGGCTGGACTTTGCACGCACTATTTAGATTGATTTCTCTAATATCCAGCTGCACTGACCATCGATCACGTCAATATCTGTAAAACTTGTACATCCCTTTATGCCTGACAAGGGGCTTTGGTGGTATTGTCGTCCACTTCTCAAAGGACACCGTGGGGGTAAGCTGTCTTCACCCCACATTTTATTGCTGTTGACACCATGAAGTTAAGAAACCTGCAGAAGTTCCCTGGCTATTAATTGAGTATCAGCACAAGAATTCGGGCTTTTTTTTTTTTTTTCCTTAAGATTATTGATCTTTCTACCTTTGCTTTGTTTTGAACTTCAGAGAGCTAAGAGTACCTCCTCTCTTGAGAGATGTCCCAGTCACACATGGAGGTGATTACTGTGTAATTTAAACTATAAGCCTCAAAGCTGGAAGGGACTTAAGAGGATGAGAAATAACTGCCCAGAGCCACGACATGAGATGGCATATGTGATAATTTAAATATGTATCAGAAAAATGCTGGTTTTCCATTCATGTGATCCAATGGTGGTATGGTATTTCCTATTTAGACGTGTTTAATGAATGAAAGTGTGTTGCTACGAAGCATATGAAATATATACTACTATGGGTATTAGACAAGTAGGGCAAACATTATGAAGGTGAAACTTAAAAAGTAGACATCTGGGAGACAATGGTTGAAACCTAAGGAGAGGTACTTCCTGAGAAACGCCCCCTGCTGGGGAAGTCCATCACTTTTCTTTCGAGGGGTTTTTCTCACATGGCTGAAGACTCTGAACGGGGTGGGGCTGAGGGCAGAGTCACATGGCAGAGTCCATACCCTTCTCTAGCCAGTGCCCACCAACACCTCCGGGCTCTGCCCAGTCAGCTGCAAAGCTAGCCAAGTCCCCTTCTGGCCCTACTGTTGATGATGCCACATTCCTGTGAGCATTCATTCCATTAAACCCTTCCAGAACAATTTCACAGACTGGGAAGCCATAATCAAAAGCAGCAATGGAGGGCAAATGCTTTGGCAAAATTACTGCAAACAAGAACCCGGCCATCAGAGTGTGAAAGCTTGTGATGACATCTAGATAGGGAACTTTTTTTCTTCAAGTCATCAGTCACGGTCTCCAAAACCAAACACCGCCCAGGCATCTCCCCCAGGGTGAAGCCTCCTGCCTGCTTTTGTCAACACCTCTGTGACCACCACCCAGATCAAGAGACAGAACATTCCTCACCCCAGCAAGCTCACTAATTGCCATCCCTCCGAGGTATTCCGACCTCTGTTGCCATGGAACAGTTTTGCCTATTCTTTTTTTGTGTGTGTGTGCTTTTTAGGGCCTCACCCATGGCATATGGAGGTTCCCAGGCTAGGGGTCAAATTGGAGCTACAGTTGCCGGCCTACACCACAGCTCATGGCAATGCTGGATCCTTGACCCACCGAACGAGGTCAGGGATTGAATCCACAACTTCGTGGATAGTAGTCAGATTCGTTTCCGCTGCGCCACAATGGGAATTCCCAGTTTTGCCTGTTCTTGAATGTCATAGAAATGAAACCATACAGAATATGCTCTTTTGTGTCTGGCTTCTTGTATTCAACGTTGAGCCCAAAAGTGTCACCCCTGTTGTGTGTGGAGAAGTTCATTCTTTCCCTTTACTGCCGCCTTCGCCCTGTCTGTCTGTCTGTCTATCTATCTGTCTGTCTGTCTGTCTGTCTATCTATCTATTTATCTATCTATCTACTTACCTACCTACCAACCTACCTTCCTACTTAGTCTTTTACTGTTAATAGACATTTCTACAGTTTCCAGCTTGGGGCCATTACAAAAAAAACATGATGAAATTATCCTTTTGTATGTCTTTGGTAGATATAAACTTTCAGTTCTCTTCAGGGACATTCTAAAGAGATAAACTGCTGGGTTATAGGATATACATATATTTGGGTGTTTTTTGTTTGTTTTCTTTTTTTTTTTGCAGGGCCGAACCTGTGGTATAGGGAGGTTCCCAGGCTAGGCATCTAATCGGATCTACAGCTGCCAGCCTATACCACAGCCATAGCAACGCCAGATCCAAGCCGCCTCTGTGACCTACCCCACAGCTCATGACAATGCTGGATTCTTAACCCACTGAGTGAGGCCAGGGATCGAACCCGTAACCTCATGGTTCCTACTCAGAATCATTTCCACTGTGCCACAACCGGAACTCCCAATATTTGGGTTTTAACACGTATTGCAAAACACTTCCAAAGGGATTCAATGTACACTCCTACCAGCACTGGACAAGAATCCTGATTGTTCTGCATCCTTGTCAGCACTCGATACAGTCCGCCCTTTCAGTTTCAGCTTTGATTAACACTGATATCTTGAAGGTACCCAAGCCTAAGTCCCCAGACCCTGTAGCCCTTCTCCTGAACTTCAGACCTTTATTTGCTATTGCTCACTGTCAAAAGCTGAATTCTTTTTACGTGACTTTCAAAGTCCACATTGTCAGCTGAGGACCTCCTAACTCCTTTCTGACCATTTGCAAATCTCCCTCTGTTCCCTAGCTTCAATAGCCTCCCTAAAAAATAAATTCCTCATGCATTTTTTTTTTGTGACTCTTGTTCCCCTGCCACTGAAATTTGTAGGACTGTATCTCTGCCATGTTTCTTTCTTTCTTTCTTTCTTTTTCTTTTTTTTTTTGGTCTTTTTCCTATTTCTTGGGCCGCTCTCGGGATCCGAGCTGCGTCTGTGACCTACACCACAGCTCATGGCAACGCCAGATCCTTAACCCACTGAGCAAGGCCAGGGATCGAACCCGCAACCTCATGGTTCCTAGTTGGATTCGTTAACCACTGAGCCATGACGGGAACTCCTCTGCCATGTTTCTTGAATTGAGGTCCCTCCTCTTTTCTCTCCCACCACCTCTGGTCTCCTTCAGCCTCTATTATCTCTTGCCTAGACTATTTTACACTCAATACGAAAGGTTTCTTACAACAGCTCTTTCCAGACATCTCAGAAGTGGGCTTAATTCATTTTCTAGACAACTTCTCTGGCTCTTGATCAAAGGGTCTATAAATCCATAACAGGATAAGCCTAATATTCAAGGTATTAAAGTGGCTAATTTTCTTTCTCTGTTAGCTCAGGGAAATACCCTCAAATGAGGAATGCAAAAATATGATGGGAAATTCATTTTCATTTAAGTGTTTATTTTCTTGAAATATTGGCTCTTTCTATATATCCAGAATATTACTGAGGCTATTTGACAGTTCTTTTCAAGGCTCCAAGCTGGGGGCTGCTTTGTGGCCACATGTCACAAATTGTCCCATAAAGGCCTTTGGTTATTCCTGCACTCTAATGTTGGTCCTGGAAAACCCATATTCCTGATCATACCCTCCGTGGTCATCTGCTTGGCTGAAACAAGACAATGTTCCTGGCATTTCTCTCCATCTCTACGTCTTCTAACCTAGCTCAATGACTTCAGATTTCCAATGAGTCCAATTTCTTTCAAGCTCCCATTTAGTGGCTCTGAGATCTGGGATCAATTCTGGAACTTGAGATTAACAAATCCTAACTCCAGTGTTACTAATGTGGGGTGTGGGGTTAGTTACTTTACTGGGGCTCAGTTTCCTCATTTGTAAAATGGAAGTAATCATTGTACCTACCTTGGGAGGTTGTTGTGAAAATTAAATGTGACAATCTAGGTAAAGCCCAATGGTAGCACTTAGAGGAATCAACAATCTATTAATATTATTATTATTATTATTAAATTATGGATAAAAGAAAGCTTCCAAACTGCCCATTTCCTCCATTCATATATTACTTTATTCCTAACCATTTTACTACAGACTCTCAGTCATCCTTTCTCCTTCGAGTTCTGTCCTTTGGATCCACCTTCAAGCCTCTCAACCAGTTTACCTAGTTTCCCAGACTGCAACAGGGATGGCCACTTGCTGGTGATGATCCATGTGTTTCCTCACACTTCTTACCCTTTTTCAGTTCTCTGGGGCCATGTGACTCCTTCTAGCCCATGGGAGGAGCTGATGGAAGCATTTAAGAGCGGATGTCCAAGAGATGCTCAACTCTTTCTCTCTCTGCCACAGCCGCAAAGGAAGGTCATGGGCCCCATGTAGGACACGTTGGCAGAGCCTCGACCACCTGGGTCGCTTGATAACTGTGTGGAGCAACGCTCCCCAGCAGATCCATGTTGGACATGTGGCTTGAGCAAGAAGAACCTTTGTTGTGTTATGTCAGCCAAAGGGTGGGAGTTAACTTGTTATTGCAGCATAATCTAGTCTAGCTCTAACACGCCAACTATGCTTTTAGATTGACAGTCTGTTAATGAGCCCCTTCAGGCCCTCACATTCCTGAACTGTCCTGGAGGGATTCTCAGGTTGAATATAGCCCACTCTCCAAGGACCCTTTCAGAGCCACCCTCTCGAACATCTTCTTACGCTAGAACTGATTGTGCCCAGTCAAAGATCTGGTCCCAACCGATGACCTTGAGGAGTTTTTCTGGAGTCAATAACAGATTCGACGATTCACTTCATTTTCACCTTCGCCAGAATTATGAGCCACTCATCCAGGAAAACTTGATAGCCAATGTATCTAGATTTCTTTCAATTCTTGAAATATGCCAGCAACTTGTTAAATTCACTGGTTGCTTCATTTGTAATATATCACCCACATATATCAGCTTTTTACTTCTTTCATTTGCTCCAATCCAACCCTTCCCTTTATCTTCTTTCTTGGCTAACAATCTTCTCGTCTCAAAATAAGTGCAATTTCCTTCAGGAAGCCCTCCTTGATTCCCCCAGCTAGGTGAGGATCCATCTGTGGTACACTCCCAAACTTGCCGCAGCTAACACTCACAACATTCACATTTCTTATTTACTGTCTTCTCTGCTAAGTTATAAATGCTGTGATGACGGGGCTGCAGCTGGCTTATTTACTACTCTACGTTCATTTCCAAATTCTACACCTGGAAGAGAGTAGGTGCTCAAAAATTATCTGCTGATCCATAAAAATTATCTGCCTTTATAAATAAGACGGAGAACAATTCAGATAGCTGCCTTCCTCAACACAGGGAAGCCAGCTCTCACATTAAAAGCCCATATCTAGAATGAAATGACTCTCCTCTGAGATAGCCCATAACCCGTTGTACTGTAAAAAATTGTTTCCCACAAATTGCTTTCTGCAAAGTTTAGTTCCATTTTGAAAATGTGAAGTAAAATCAGATCAGATCCTTGGCTTCTTGATTCTGCCTCATATATTAGGTGACTGTGATGTTGGCACGGGTTTTATGAGCTAGAAATTAGTGGAGTATTCACAAAGAGAAATGTCATGCGAGCCTGGCTCAAGATCTCAAAAGTATAAAAACTTCTCCTGACTCTGACTCTGAGGATAAGAGAACCTCAACAGAGCAATGCTCTCCAGACAGTCTTGGTGTCAAATTGTTGCGGCTTTTTGTTCTTTAGCACTACAAAGGAAAATTTCCTTCCAAATACTTGGAGAAAAGTTCCCTCCCACCCCTCTGAGTCAACAAGTGACAAGAGCTGAGAACACCCCTTCTGTTGCACATTTTCATGACAAAGATAACTCAGCATGTACTCCTGAATGGGGTCTTTTTTTTTTTTTTGGGCCACACCCACGGCATATAGAGGTTCCCAGCTAGGGGGTCAAATTGGAGCTGCAGCTGCTGGCCCACACCACAGCCATAGCAACACGGGATCTGAGCTATATCTGTGATCTACACCACAGCTCATGGCAACGCCGGATCCTTAACCCACTGAACATGGCCAGGGATTGAACCCGCATTCTCATAGATACTAGTCGGGTTCATTTCTGCTGAGCTACAATGGGAACTTCCTGAATGGGGTCTTGAAAAACCAAATTTTCAAATAGACCGCTAGAAGCGAGCTTTGAATTAATTTTCTGGGTTCGGAGGCAAATGGAAGCAACTCATCCAAAACAAAGAACATGGATAACAAGATAATGTTATACCCACATATATCAGCTTTTTATGTCTTTCATTTTTTTCTAGTGTATTACTCGCAATTTTTTAGTGCTATAGAAGAGTACATAAGTACGTATAAAAGGCAAGTTATTCATTTATTTTATTTCTAAGAAAAATGAATGCTTTGCTTGGTGTGTGTGTGTTTTTTTTTTTTTTACTCCTTCATGCACTCAACCAAATATTGTGGCTTTTAGAAAAAAGAATGAGCTTTTTTTTTTTTTTTTTACCTGCACATAAAACCCCAGTTCTCATATTTTCCTAATATCTCTGTTTTGACATCGAAGAAATTCTAAGTATTTGAGAAAATTTGCATTTCTTTTTAACTTTGAAAACTTTGACAGTTGGGGTAATTTTCTAGTCATTCACCCCAGTGATTCTAAACTGGTATCTTTTTTTAGGTTGCAGCAAGGGGAATTACAATACAGTTGTAAGGCTTCTCTCCTGATTACAGAACCCTTCTTCAATTGTGTCGCTGAAAAGACTAAACACATGCAGACATGTGAAATAAGAAACCAGTCCTGACTGTTTATTACTGCTTGTTAACTCTTCCGAAGTCCATAAAACGACAGTAACTCTGAAGTTACTGCAGAGAAAAGAGCAATGCTTAAATGGAAAATGCGGTGTAAATGAATTTGGTAGTGGCTGTTTCAGAGCTTCCAGAATCTAATCAAAGAGGCTCAAAGTTGGTTAGGAGAATTCTTAAAAGGAATCCAATCAACTGCCCAGATGAGGTTTGAGTCCTCATGTACAGATGTGTTAATTCTTCAGAAAAGAGAACCCAGCAACATGAAGTGATTTACCGGAAGCCCTCCCCAGCTGACACGGAACACTGGTCACAAGTGGGCTGTGTGAACCTGGGCAAAGATGATCTCTCTGGGCCCACATGTCTACTTGTCCATTTGGGGGTGTCTGCGTACCCCTGGGGCTGCCATAACAAAGTACCCTGAAATGGGTGACTTAAACAACAGATGCTTATTCTCTCACAGCTCTCGAGGTCAAAAGTCTGAAATCAAGGTGGTGGCAGTTTGGTTCCTTCCGCAGGTTCTGAGGCAAAATCTGGTTCAGACCCCTCCCCCAGCTTTTGCTGGTTTGGGGGTGACCCAGGTTTTCCTTGGCTGTGGGTATCACTGCAGTCCCTGCTTCTGTCCTCAGAAGGCATTCCTCTGAATGTCTCCCTTCTTTAAAGGATGCCACCAGCCATATTGGATTTTGGTCCTACCCTAATCCAGTATGACCTCATCTAATACATTTGCAAAGACCCTGTTTCCAGATAAGGCCACATTCTGAGGTTCTGGGGGGACATGAAATTTCAGGGGACACCATTCAACTTAGTAGCAAAAGTGATAATGACACCCACTGCATAGGTGGTGGTAAGCATTAAATGCATGTAAATAAATGCAAAGGGCAGTGTCTGCCACATAGTCAAAGCACGATCAACACTGGCTGTGTTAGAACTGACTCTACGCCCAGGCTGTACTCCTACATAGCACATGAGATAACGTCATCCTAAAGGCAATGCTTTCGGCTTCTGGTGACAAATTTTTAACCTTCAAGAACCTATCTATTGAACATAAGAGGCAACCTTTGGCCCTGAACATTCCCTTTCTGTCCTTTACTTCTTTACATTTTATCTAAGTCGTCATTGACGCTTTGGAGACTGGAGAAGGCCAGCAGAACTCTGACCTGGAACCTGATTCATGGTGACATGTGTTCCTGAACCTGATACAGAAGAAGTTTATCTTGGGCATTTTGGAGAAATTTTCTGAGTATACAACTGCTGCTGAGCAGAGTGTGTAAAGAAGATCTGATGCTTTGGAGCAAGTAGTATTTCTAGTCCTCTGCTGACACCCTTTCTGCCTGGCATCCTGGAGTCAGGGTCTGAGTGAGAGGCTGTGGGATTCGGGTCATATTCAGTCCTGACCATTTGTCTTTCTTTGATGCTTTGCAACTTGGCCAAGAAAGCCAATCCAACCCAACTTTCTTTGTTTCAAGATTCATTTCCTGTGGCATTAGTAGGGCATCACAAGCTCAAAGATAATTCTTGAGTTGTTTTGCCAGAATAATCCTGGAGCTTAGCATGAGGTTCAGCCGAAAGAGATCTGGGGTTTTCTTTCTTGCAGGATTTTTGTCTAATCTGTGAAATACTTTCTGGATTGAGCTGATTTTTCAGGATCAGGGTTAAAAAGCTTGCTGGGTTCAGTCGGTGGTTCTCGGTGTTGGTGTGGATTGGCATTATCTAAGGGTTTGTTGAAGACACAGACTATGGGTCCCCACCCCTGGAGGTTCTGATTCAGGAGAATTTGTTTTTCTAAGAGTTTGCCAGGTGACGCTGATGTGCCTGGTGTCCCTGTGACAACCTAGGTTAATAGTCGAGGTCAGTGTCTTCAGGAATGCTCAAAGGGAACACATTTCTTGCCCAAGTATTTGCCTTTTTTAGGGCCACACCTGCAGTATATGGAAGTTCCCACATTAGGGGCTTATCAGAGCCACATCTGCACAGCAACGCCATATCAGAGCTGCATCTGTGACCTACACTGCAGCTTTCAGCAACGCCAGATCCTTAACCCACGGAGTGAGGCCAGGGATTGACTCTGCATCCTCATGGGTACAAGTCGGGTTTGTAACCTGCTGAAGCCACACCAGGAACTCCCAGCACTGCCTTTTTTTAAAAGTAGTTTTCAGAGCCCCTACCTAACATTTCCCGAGGGCTGACCATGTCCTTGGGTCACTCACCAGGCATTAGCCCCAGGAGGAGGAGGCTTTTATTAGCTCCCTTTGAGGGCACTAGAAATTGAGAGGTTTCAACCTGCCCAGGCCCCAAAGCTGGGAAGGGACGGCCCTGGAGCCCAGGCCCTTAGTGACTGTTGGCTTTGGGTTAATTTCTTATTCTACATTTGGGCTCCAATGACAGTATTCTAGGTACCATAGCTTAATGCCCCCCTTTTTTATTTGGGCCTTTATTCTTCATTCTGTCTCCTCGGACAGTGGGAAAGTTTTCTTCTTCTCTTCAGTGTCTTAAGTTATACGATGTTTATCTATATCAGAATTTTTATTGCTCTTTAGCAAGGTAAGTATAATGAATTTGTTCATATGATGATGGGTGTCCAATTTTATCTGTGTGACCTGCCTCCTTCTATGTGACTGTGTGTGAGCGTGTGCCTGTGTCTGCCTGAATATTTGTGTAATTGCGTGTGCATGTGTGTGAGTATTTGATTTTTTTAATAATGATTTTTATTTTTTCCATTATAGCTGGTTTACAGTGTTCTGTCAATTTTCTGTTGAACAGCAAGGTGACCCAGTCATACGTACATGTGCACATTTTTTTTTCCTCACATTATCATGCTCCATCATATAAGTGTGTATTTGAGTGTACAAGATGTCCTTTCTTACCTGAGAAGAAGGTATTAATGGCGTTATAAATTCTTTTGAAAACATCCTTATTTGGCAAAATATAAAGTTGGTAGCCTTCTGACAGTCCTCGAAACTTTTGAGGGGGACTTGTATGTGAAATTTCAAACACTGGGAACCACCACCAGCAGCAATTCTCAGAAAGACCTTAAATGTATGTAACTGTTCTCACTGAGTTCTCTGCATTGACCCAAGAGCATACACATGGACACCTGCAGTTTCTCAAACTAACCATCTACATGGGTGCGTGGAAGAAAGCATGCTATTCGGGTTGGAAAGTCTGATTCTTTCTATAAGTAGATGAACAGACACCCCAGGCACATGGTGGGAATGAAACACTGCTGGTGAGAACAGCAGTTTCTAGTCTTGCGCCTCTGGCCCTCGTCCTCTCCACGCAGGATTTCACAACTGCTATGTCCTGTCTCTCTTAAAACTCCTTATTCCAAGCTGTCAAGGTACCTCTAATTTCCTGATAACATTTTGAGAAGCAGAAACCTTTGCCAAAGAAAGTTATTCCCTCATTGGTGTGTTGTGTATTTTTAATATTCCATTAGAATTCATCCACTTATCTTTATAATTTCAAATTGTACTGTATCATTTATGGGCTGCAAAAGGATTTTCACAGGCAAATTCAGACCAATTGTGGATGGTATGTTTATCAGTTTTCTCAAAATGTCATCTAAATTCATATTTCACATTCTCAGATCTATGCTGCATTCTCTCTCCATCTCAGAAAGCAAAAAATTACACACATCCAACTACCACTTCCAATATGAATAAAAAATGTTCTCTACTTTATCTATTTGAAACCAATATCCCTGAAGAATTTAAATATCTCACTCTTTCTCTTTTCCTCCTTACAGAATAGCCCCAGGAGAAACCTGTCAGCCACATCTCAGCCGTCCATTCAGAGGGCTACTGGGCTGATTTCAGAAATCAAATCCCATTTGTAAAACAAAGCAAAAACACTTTTTAAAAAATCCTTTAAAGTTGAGTTAATGATAGACATGAAGGAGAGGTGCCCACAGCATCATATCAGGCTTCCACGCTTCTGGCCAGGTTCTTGCCACCTACCAGCCACATGACCCTGGGCAAGTTACCTAAGTTCTCTGATGAAAGTGTCCTCATATATACCACGAAAAAAATAACAGTCCCCCCAACTCAGAGAGTATAAGAATTAGCTGAGAATTCATGGGAAGTATTTAGCCAAATGACTGGCTCATGCTGACTTTTCAATAAAAGTTAGTTCTATTATTAGTATTATTTTTCTATTGCCAGATAAGGACTCTTTGATAACTTGTTTCATTTCCTCGATGTCCTACTCTTTGCCTTTGTATGTTTTCTTCCCTCTTCCAGGAACAGTCTATTTCCCTCTCTTCCCAGAAACCTTACTCTCTAAGTCAGGGCTCAGCAAACTATGGCCCATGGACCAAATCGGCCTGCCACCTGCTTTTGTCAATAAAGTTTTATTGGAACATAGCCACACTCATTTGTTTATGCTGTGCTGTTTATAGCTGCTTCTGTGCTACAATGGCAAAGCTGAGTAACTGTAATGAGTCATATTGCCCACAAAACCTGAAATATTTAAGATGTGGCCTTTCACAAAAAAAGTTTGCAGATTTCTGCTCTAAACCCCCAGCTCATGTCATCCCATTCTGGGCCATTTTCCCCGGTCCTCTGAAACAAAGTTCCTTCTCTGGTCCCATATGTCACTCTTCTATAAAGAGTCAACTCCATGCCTGGCTCCCTGCAACCCTGTGGGGGTGTCATGCAGCTGGGCATTAGCTCTCACATCTTGGAAACTCCAGGCTAGGAGGGTGAAGACCTTCAGAAAAGCAGGCCCTGAGGGGTGGAGGAGGAGGCTTGAGTGGAGGGACCTGAAACTCTCAGCTTTCAGCAGGGGCCAGAGGGAGGACAGAGGGCTTTTTTGATGCATGCATGATACACACCCTCCACAGGGGCCTGCTTCTGTGGCAGTGTACACTCAGTGACAAGTGTACACCCATCTGTGCACACAGCTGTGCTCACATATACACACTTTTGCATAAACTCTTCACTCCACGCACCCATTAGCAGCATAGCAAAGTACAAATGCACACAGATCCATCGTCTTCAGAACTCAGCCCTACGTGGCATCTGAGCCAATTGTGTGACATCTTAAATATAGAGACCAGGAGGGAAGACAGGATCCAAATGGCTTTCTGAGTTCATTTTGTTCTCCCAGAAGAAGACTCCAAGATAAGGATTTGGGTGCAAACAGCTTATTCAGGAGGTGATGTTAAGAAGCACAAGTGAAGGGAGTTCCTGTCGTGGCTCAGTGGTTAACGAATCCGACTAGGAACCATGAGGTTGTGGGTTTGGTCCCTGGCCTTGCTCAGTGGGTTAAGGATCTGGTGTTGCTGTGAGGTGTGGTGTAGGTTGCAGATGTGTCTCGGATCCTGCATTGCTATGGCTCTGGTATAGGCTGGTGGCTGCAGCTCCAATTAGACCCCTAGCCTGGGAACCTCCTTATGCTGTGGGAGAGGCCTTAGAAAAGGCAAAAAGACAAAAACAAAAAGCAAAAAAGAAGAAGCACAAGTGAGGGAGTAGGAGAAGTGAGACAGGAAGTGGGGAAATTACCCATGGGGCGGTAATGGGCGTGTTGTCGCTGAGGGCATTGGGGTTCAATCCCACAGGGTTGCCTGGGAGGCTAGACTGTCTCAGAGCTCTCCTGCTCAAAGGCTGAGGAAGAGGTTTTCATCTTTCAGCTCTTGTCTCTCAAGGGTTGATGGGTGCCCTTTGATCATGAACTCCCTGAACAGACTGACCACGCTCCTGCTGGAGGCGGAAGTCCCCAGGCTGACAGCTGCAGGGGTGAAGAAGCCAATGTCCCATGGGGGAGTGGTGAGCACTAGGGCACTGCCATGTTATCTAACCTAAGAGTCAGAGGCCTGATGCCACCACCACTCTGCCTAAGCAGGGGTAGGGGGTACAAGGTTTATCCCTAATTTTCCATCCCCACTCTCCCCTTCAGAACCCCAGGGAGTCAGTTGTTGAACCAGGGACACTAGAAGGAAATTACTGACTCAGAAGACTCTACATTCCCTAAGCAAAAATTACTTTTAAATTAAGAGATAAGACTCTTGGTCAATTTTCATATAAAAAACAAAGATGTTTGAGCATGTGCCATGAAACAGGATTAGGCAACTCAGAGCCCTATACCAAAAGGCAGGGTGGCATTAGATATCAATGGTCTAGCTCAGTTAAACATAACAATTGCCTTTGGAATTTTTTTTTTTTTTGTTCTCTATCCCCCTTCCAAGGAAGCAACCAATTATCATTACTCTACTGTTAAGAATGGGATTAAAAGTATGAACTAGTTAATGCTGCTTCTAAATCCTTTTGAAAGATTTAGTCTTTCTAATGAAAAATGCTTTGAAAATACAACTGGCTTCAAATGCATTTGATTTAAATTAACCCAGGTTCCTATACATACTCTTCATTCATTCATTCAATCATCTTCTGAGCCCCTGTTAGGAACAATACCTCTTTGAATGAATGAATACATTGTAAACCCTCTCAAGAAGCTCAGAACTGACAGGAGAGAGACTGAAATCAAAACCTTGTTTTTCCTTGTGATATGAATAGGATGATAAATAATTTGCATTATGAAAATGAAGAAGGAGCAATCAATTCAGCCAAGGAAGGTTGGGAAGGCTCCCTGGAGGAGATACACAAAGCAGATCTGGAAAAGTAACAGAGAGATGAGCAGCAATGTTTGCAGAGGAAACAGCATATGTGTAATAGTTAACCATTGCTGCATAACAAAATGCCCCAAACTTTAAAACTATGCTTTAAAACTATGATAAGCATTTATTATCTCACATGGTTTCTGTGGGTTAGGAATTTAGAAGCTGCTTAGCTGGGTGATTTTGGCTAATGTCTTTCCGAGTTAGCCATCAAGATATAGGTGAGGCTATGGTTATCTAAATACTTGACTGGGGCTAGAGAATCTGCTTCCAAGACAACTCAGTCACACTGCTGATAAGTAGGTGCTGGCTATTGGTTGGTGGCCTCAGTTATTTGCTATGGCTCAACTCTCTCCATAGGGCTACCTGAGTGTCCTCACAACATGGCAGTTGGCTTCCTCCCAGTAAGAAATAGTGAGGATAACCAAGGCCTGGAAATTATACAATACCATTTTGCTGGATCTATTGGTTATACAGATCATCTCTCTACAACTTGGGAGGGGGCTTCTTAAGAGCATGGATATTGGGAGGTGGGGCTCATTGGGGTTCATCTTGGGGGCTGGATGCCATAACAATGCAAAAGTAAGACATGCATCATCTTTCAAGGAAGGGGAAAAATGATGATGTCACCTGAATGTAGGGTAAATTAGGGAAATAGTAGCAGGAGAAAAAAATCAGAAAGCTTAAGTTGTAGGTTAGACAAAGTAAGCCACTACACCTGCTGGGCTCTGGATTCAGGAGCTATGGGCATCCATAACAGAACTGGATTCTTAGCAATGAGTCCCTCCTTATAATCTGCTCCTAGAGAGATCAAAGGTCTCCATATCTTTGAGAGGATCCGGGATAGTTTTTCCACAGCCTCTGTTCTAACTAGCCTTGCCCTAGACCCAAACTCAGAGGTTAAGGGCCCAGAAAACATGACTTTTTCCCTCCCCTTTGACTTTCTATTCCTTCATGGTCTAATAGCCTGTGTTGGTCTACAATGATTTCAAATCCTGTTTGCCATGAGTAGAACAGAAAATCATGATGACAGCCTTTTTAAGGAGTCGCACTAGCCTGGGTGTGAATTCTACTTTAACCCTGGTCCTTGAAAGTAGATGTCCCCTCTGACCTTCAGCTTCCTCATGGGTAAGATGGGAATCACAGCACTATGTCATGGCGGTAGAAGGAATAAGGAAAGGGAGTGTGGGATGTGGAGGCCAGATTTATTTAAACTTAATGCAGAGACAGGGATACCTAAGTTCCAGTCTAAGTTCAGAGTTTGGGATTAGATAGAATTGTATCTCCTCTTCTTTGCATGAGAGTAAAAGGCAAAGACAGAAATGGTGTCACAGTTGGGTGACATCCTCTCCTTTCCTTTTTCCCTCCCTGCCTCATGTCTCCACATCCCACCTCCCCTCCCCCATAGGGAAACCCATAATTTTGGCAAATGGAAGGCTCGTGAGCATTTATGGCTGGTTAACTGTTTCCCCTTGACTTTTTATTTGGAAATAGCCAAGCAGAACCACTGTGTAGAAGGCCTTTTTCTAGACACTGTTGTTTCCTTGAGGTAATATCTCTCTTTGCTGGAGGCACTGTATTAGATTCTCTCAGCATCCAGGCTCAGACAGAATTATTCTGTTGCTCCTGAAGGTAGAAGGCAGTAGTCTGGAGGATGTTGTTTGGATGATGAAAATTTGATTATTGGGGGAGGTGGCAGATTTTGGTGGCTAACGTGGCCAGCAGTATAGAACCCATCTTCTTGAAGTGGTCATAGAATTCCTTCTTTTTTTCTCCTGGCATGGCGCTGTATTGTAACAGTAAGCATGTAGGTACCATAACATAACTCTTTTTGTATTTGAAAATCATGAGTTTGGCCAAGCATTGCAAAGTCTGTAGCTATGACTTATTTATTTCTGCCAAGCCATTATGCTGGAGAGCATGCTGCAAAGAAGATGAACTCAATAAACCGACCACCTCAATCAAAGATTCAATAACCCCATGTTTTCCTAATCTATCTATCGATATCATGGATGACAAATAGCATGTTAAGAGCTCCCCACTTTTACCTTCCTCTCTCAGGAAAGATATTACCAAGCAACTACTAAAGAAACCAATGTGACTCAGAATCCTTCCCAACGCAGCGTTCACTCCAGGCAGCCACTGACAGCCTTCAGAGTAGGCATATGAACTTATGGCTACCTCCGTCCTAGGCTACCATATCTGCCAGTCAAACAATGTATCATGCCAAACTAACATCCAGGTTGCTATTCCTGACCTAGAACCAATTGTTGGACTAAATCAATGGATTCATTTAGGAGCCACACAAATCCAATGTTTAAAGTTCACAATCTGATGGGGTTTTTTATTTCCTTTTCTATCAATTCAGAGAATCACTGGAAGGTCGAGTCCAATGCATCCCTAGGGACCCACTGTGCTTGGACTCTGTGATAGTTACACACAGGGAAGGCAAAGGCAGAGGGTGGCTTTCAAGAACAGCTCTGTTTAAAATGCTGGAGATGGTGAGTAGAAAAGGGAACCATCTACACCACCAGTGGGAATGCAAATTGGTACAGCCACCACAGAGACCAGTATGGAGGTTCCTCAAAACACTAAAAATACAGTTACCTTATGATCCTGCGATCCCACTCCCAGGCATACATCTAGAGGAAACTATACTTTGAAAAGATACATGCACCCAATATTCATTGCATCATTATTTACAATAGATAAGACATGGAAGGAACCTAAATGTCCACTGACAGAGGAATAGATAACAAAGATGTGGTACATATATACAATAGAATACTACTCAGCTCTAAAAAAAGAGTAAAATAATGCCACTTGCAGCAACATGGATAGACCTAGAGATTATCATACTAAGTAAAGATATGTGCTATGACTTATAAGTGGGAATCTATCATATGACACAAATGAACCCATCTATGAAAGATAAACAGACCTCCAGACTTGCAGTTGCCAGGGGGAGGGGGAGTGTGGGAGGGATACATTGGGAGTTCGGAATAAGTAGATGCAAACTGTTACATGTAGAATGCGTCAGTAACAATGTCCTACTATATAATATAGCACAGGGAACTACATTCAATGTCCTGTCATAAATCATGGTGGAAAAGAATGTGAAAAAAGACTGTGTATATATGCATAACTGAGACACTGTGCTATACAGCAGAAAATAACACAAAACTGTAAATCAACTCTAACTTGATAAAATATTTTTAAATATACTTATTTTTAAAAAGAATGTTTCTCTTTAGTGAAATGAAGGGTACGAGAATGAGCCTAACACACATGGGCTCTCCAGAGAGAAGAGGGAACATTAAGAAAGGGAGATACAGCATTTACTTTGCTCCTGGAAGTTGGAGTCTTAAACTTCTTTGTGTCATGGATACTTTTAGTGACCAGATAAACCTTGTGGACACTTCCTCAGAATACGATCTTCAAACACATAAAATAAATGCATAGGATGACAAATGAAGACAATTATATTCAAATACAATTATCAAAATAGCAGAAGCACTAATGTGATGGTACATGTGCTTCTTTCTCAATTCATCAATAACAAGATTGAGTGTTTACTCCATTAATTTCAAAGTAGTAGAGAAAAATTGCAGGGACAACTTTTGGGAATATATCTACATGCACTGTGGTGAGATATGAAAATATCTGTGTCTTTGATTATTAACAGTTGCTGAACCAGCCAGCACTGTCCTGCTTTGTCTATGCTCCCAAGGGAAACAGATACGAAATTGGAATTAGTAGTTAGTGAAAATAAATATCAAGTATTTTTTTTCATCTACATTCATGCACCCTCCCCTCAAGATTCTGTCCATAGATCTCAGATTAGGGCTCTGGCTCTAGGGAAAATTACAGGAATTTTTTTTACAGAGAAGGTGGATTTTAAAGTGGGAAATTTTGATGCTTTACTTGAGGCTGATTTTTCTTTTTAGAAATGACTTTCACAAGTCACCATGGAACTTATTTGGCAGGACACTAATTGCTAGCTCCTATGAATATGAAACAAGTGTTATTTAAGAAGAACTTTCTTTGAAGCTGCTGTGCTCGCCACCCTGGGAGACCAGGTAATCTCGTTATCTGCTCCACCACAAGCTGCTGTCAGGGCCCAGCTCTTCTTATCTCCAGCCCCGCAGCCACCTCAGCCAGTTACTCAGGGTGGACCCAGCTCCAGGGCGGGGTCTCATCCTGCCAGAGTGGAAAATACCGACTCAAGGTCGTAAACATCCTGCTCCGCTTTCTACCCCCTACAACGCAAGAAGTTGTCAGCCAAGCCTTCACTGTCGCCCTCTACCCGTCCAACAGTGGGACATTCAGCACCTTTCTAACAGGAAATTTGCTAGATGCTGGGTTTAAGAACAGCCCATCCCGCGCCTGAGTCCTTCCTGCCCAGCAGCCCTCTGAAGAGAAGAGGTGCTAAGCGTCAGGCTGGAGCCTCCATTTTTCCATCCTCTGGTTTCCTGTGGAGGGTCTTGAGCTGGTGGACACTCTGGGCTCTTCTCCAGTGCCCCGTGTCCACTCAGAAGAATGGATGCCTTTTCCCATCTTGTGCAAAGGTGGCTTATGGGCCAGGGGCCGCCCTGCAGTGCCTTCCTGCCCCTACTCCACCCCAGGGAAGGGGATGGAAATACTGGATTGTGAAAGTGGCATCTCCCCAGCTGGCTCTCCCTGTCTCCCTCTCACGCTTTCTCCTCTTCTCCATCTCCGCCCCAGGCTTTGCCCCTCCGCCTGGCAGAAGATTCCTGGGATGGGGTCCATACAGGTGGGTGTAGCCTCTGATTGTCCTATTCTGCCCATGACTGGGTGGGGCCAAGGCCCTAACTCTAACATAAAGTCTTGGCAGGTCTCCTTGGCCTCAGACCCCTGATTCTCTCTGTCAATCATCTTCATGTGTAACGGAGCCTATGGCTTGGCCTCCAACTGTCTGATATTTTATTCCTTAGGGGGTTCTAATTTGAGAGGAGTGGGGAAGGCATCATTAATGGAGTCATAGCACCCTAACACTACAGAATTTACATGAATAAGGTAAAGCCTCACCTTATACCCTCTGACTAACGAATGAGGATGTGGCTATTCTCATCAACACATATCAAGCACCGTGAGGTACAGATCTACAGAGGATGCAAAGGTCCACAGTCCTGCACAGACTCTGTAAGAAACATAACCAAAGCAGAACCAATGGGTTCTACTGGGCCCTTAATGAGAGCTAATGGAAGCTCCCTCCTGAAGGCGGCGCTGGTATTTCCTTCCACTGACTGAAGTGGGCTGGTTGGGCTGAGTGGCAGACACTCAACCTTCCAGAGAGGCCCTGAGCTGTAATAAATAGATAGGTCTGATAAAGATCTGACCAAGTGGGCTTCACCCCAGATAGAACACATCTGTGTCATCCTCAAGTCTCATCATTATTTCATTACGGGTAACAACGGCTTGAGAGCTTTCTATGTGCCAAAGCTGACGTGCATTACACATCATTGCCTTTGGTCTTCCAAACCATGCAAAGCAGGCTATACCAGTTTCCGACAGCTGCTGTAACACATTACATAACTTAGTTGCTTGAGGACAACATGGATGTATTATCTTGTAGTTCCAGAGATCAGAAATCCAAAGTGCATCTCACTGGGTTACATTAAGGGCTCTGTTGGCAGGGCTCTGTTCCTTCTGGAGGTTCTCTGGTGAACTTGTTTCCTTGCAGTTTCCAGTTTTTGGAAGCTTCCTACATCTCTGGGATTGACCTCTTCCTCCGTTTTCAAAGCCAGCAGCATAGCATTTTTAAATCTCTATGACTCTGAGCCTCCTGCTTCCCCCTTATAAGAATATTGTAATTATATCAGGCCCAAAGGGAAAACCCAGGATAATCTCTGCATCTCAATATTCTTCACTTAATCACATCTGTGAGGTTCCTTTTGCCAGGTAATGTGACATAATTACAGGCTGTGGGGATTAGGATAGGACAGCTTGAAGTGGGGAGGCATTATTCTGTCTACTCCATAGGTCATGCTATGAGCTCCACTTTAGAGGTGAAGAAACTGAAGCCCAGAGAGGTGGAGTGACTTGTCCAAGGTAACACAGTTAACAGGATGCAGAACCTGGATTCCTGCTCAGGGCTCTAGAATTCCCAAGCTTGTGCTCAGAGCCATTGTACCAAACGGCCTCTGTAATTGGAAAACTGAGGGAAACTGAGTTATGCAAAGAGGCTCAGAGCAAGAACAAAGAAATCTCTGTATATGTTTTATAGACTACATGGTTGTCCTTTAGGTGCCCAGATTTTCTCCTCAATGTGGCCCATGCCGTTTTCTCAGTAGCCCAAGGGGAGTGGACAAAGCCGAAGGTGTGGGGTCAAGTACGGTCCCCTGACTCTGTAGCATGTGAATCAGGCAGGTCACATCAGCCCTTGGGAACATGGTTGTCCCTGTGGAAAATCATCTCAGGGGTTAGATAATCTATCACTAGGAAGAGGTAAGAATGGAAAAGTTTCTCCATTGTTCCTATCTCAGAAACCCAGAGTTCACGAAGACAGAAAACAAGAATTAGGACCCAATGAGCCTTTCGGAGAGAAAAAGGACTCTGCAAAATAGTTCATAAGGCACAGAGGGGCAAATATCTAAAGGAATTTAGTCTTGGTTCCTACTTTTGAGGTCCATAAATAGAGATGCCGTTCATGGAATTTCAACAGCTGTTCTTTGTAAAGGTCAAAAAAAACCTTCATTTCCCATGGCTGTCTTAAAAACACAGAAACACACACCACACTGTGTCTATTAAGCTGCCACTTGGACTGGTGAAAGGGAAGGTAAGCAGCTGGTCGGCATGTGTGTGTGATGAGGAAAGTCACTGCCGTGGCTGTGTTGCCAGAAGAAACGAAAATGCTTATTGTTTCAAGTGGGGAAGTTTTGACAAGATTTACCTTAATACGTCCTTAAAAGCATTCTTTCCTGACTTTTGAAATGTGCTGCCTGTGACCCCAGCAATATTGGCAGAAGCCATGATGCCTGGTATGACTCCACTGTTTTGTTAACTAATACACGGCCTCGCGTAGGAACTAGTTTCTGAACTCCAAGGTGATTGTCACATCGGCCCTCGCTCCATCATGATGAGCTGTCCTAATCTGGAATCCCCTGCCCTCAGGACCTAGACACATCTGTGATGCAAAACAATGAAGAGAATTGTGTTTTTATCACCAAAACAATGCAATGTACCCAAACTAGAAAATACGGGTAACGGCAACAGCTAACCCATCCCTCTTACTCTTCTAAGTGTGTGCTTGTATTAATTCACTTATTACAACAGTCCTTGGAGGGAGACTCTATTATGATTCCCATTTTACAGAGGAAGAAACTGAGGCACAGTTCTAACCACAAGAGGTTCGTTCTCTATAATATGCCACTTTCATACAATGGAGCCCTCTGGGAGCATTCCCAATGGCGCGGGAGAAGAATATTTAATGACACACAAATCATAATTATCACTGCCCCATTGTTCCTCTAACATCCTTACAAGTAAAGGAAGAGATACCAGCATATCCTCTCTTTGCCGTGGGAAGGCATAATGAGAAGACAGACATCTGGGGCTCTCACCAAGAACTGAACTTGCCAGCACCTTGATCTTGGACTTCCAGCCTCCACAACTGCAAGAAATAAATTTCTGTTGATTAAGCCACCCAATCTAGGGTACTTTGTTATAGCAGCCTGACTAGAATAAGATGATATTTTTGTTTATGTGTATAAACAAAGAAGAATCATAGCTTATGCGCTGCTTTGCAAACTGCTTGATAAGATACTGTGAAAATCTTTCAATATCATCATATACTCTTTTACCACATAATTTTACATGATTTAATGAAGGCCCAATGTAGGAATTCAGTACAATTTAACAAAGAAAACCCCAAAGGTTGGACATTTAGTTTAGCTCTTTAAATAAATCCAGTAAAAACTCCCACTGGTAGATACATGCACAGAGTTTTGATTATATAGATTTGCTTAGTCAAAGAATATCAGGGGCGTTAAACAATTTTGATTCTTACTGCCAAAATACCCAACAAATGAATAGGACTGTATGTTCACACTAAGGCAGGAGAGAACTTCTTTTCCATGGACATTTCAGACCAAGTTCTAGAAGCCTCCTGGGCTCAGCAACCTGGTAGAAGGCCAGGTGGCAGACACTGAAAGCCCACATCTTAATCAGCACAAAAGCTGCCTTAAAACTCCACTGTGTCTTGCTTTCCTGTGTTGAAAAGAAGGTTCAAAATCAATTTCCCCTGTGAGATTACCACCCAAATAACCAATAATTTTGATCCAAGTACTGGAGGGAAAATGTATGGGCTTTGGATTCAGGCTGAAATAGGTTCACATCTCAGTGACATCAAAGGGTCTCCATCTCTATAACCAGGACTTCTTTACCCACTTTGCTGTTACTGAGATTAACCCGAACTTAAAGTACTTAGGATAGTGACTGACACGTGGTGACATAATGCAGGTGCTCAAAAATGTCACTCCAGTTAATTGTCATAGCCTTGATCTCAAGCTCAGGGATGACAGAAAAGGGCATTGAGAAGTCTAAGAAACCTCCTGGAAGCATCCCACCCTGGTCCAGGATGTCTCTTTTTGTCTTGTGATAATTAAAACATCTCACTTCCCCCTTGGAGTTTCCTTCAGAGATTGGAGAGACAGAATAAAAGAGCTTGTCCTCTGACTCTCCTGACACCAGCCATGCCAGTGTGAACAACTCCATCTGGGTTCTGGATTCAGCCCAAGGAAGCGTTCCCTCATCTGAGAATTCTTCCTTACCCTCTGGGTCCTCCAGTGCCCTATTCTTCCTGCCATCAGGGCTCTGACATAACAACAGTAGTCATTCCAAATGGTTTCATCCAGTATTTAGTCTACATCTAGACAGCACTTTCTGTTTTACTACTTTTGGAGTAGTTTTAATTATTGTAACTACATTTGGAGTTTAGAATGAAATAACAAGTGCTTGAAATTATTACATTTCTTAATCTCGGGAAAATGGACTGTTCAGCATGAAAGAGAGAGAGAGAGAGAGAGAGGGAGGGAGGGAGGAAGGAAGGAAGGAAGAAAATCAGATCCATCATCCACGATCTAGTTCGAGTCCCTGCCATCCAACTTCAAGGTGATGACTAATAATTGTGATTCGATATATTGAGAGGGGACCTCCAGATACAGAAAGACACATGAATACATGCAACAATCAACAGATGAAATTGCTGCTATTTGATCACTTTGACCAATGATTTAAGAGATCACAGTTGGCCAACGACAGCCTATAGGCCAAATCCAACTCACTGTCTATATTTTGATGGCTCTTAAGCTAAAAATACTGTTTATATTTTTAATGGTTACATGTTAGATGATTACACGAATGCTTACACCACACTCTCAATTTTGCCTCTTGGCCCACAAAACCTAAAATACATACTATCTGGCCCTTAAAGAAAAAGTTTGCTGTCCTTTAATTTAAAGGATGATTCTATAATTTGAAGTCTTCTCATGGTTGACTATGACAGCATAGCACCATAGATCTAATAAAATTGATCAAGCCTTCAGAATACCAAGTGGGTAGCATTAAGGAACATTTATCCTATGGAAACATACACTTAATGAGCTGCCCCCTTAAAACAAAACTGGAAGAAAAGTGGATCCCAGGCATTTTGAGGTGTCATCATGTCTTGAAATCATCGATTGCTAGCTTGTCTTCGTAAGTGTTCTAGTTTCTGGTCAACTTCCCTTAAAATGCTTTGCTGTGTGGGAGCATCCTAATCAGCTAGCAGCGGAGCCTATTAAGGGTAAGCATAAAACAGCTACTTTCCAGAGATTCCCAACCAAATTTTCTTTCCTTAATCGACAGTTGCTCTCACTATAGTTGGAGCAAAGCTTTTTCCTATTTCCTTCATGAGTTCAAAGCCAGAACAGAAGTAGACATTCTTTCTAAATTGGAACATATCTCTCCTACCAGTACTCTTAGCAGGGATGGGATCTAGAACAATGTTATTTAAGTCTAATAGTTGGGAAATCTGTCAATGAGGTAAAACCTGCCTTAACATGCTAATCATAGTTCTTGGCTGATGAAGAGAAATGAACAGCTCTCTAAAAGAAGTCTCTCCTCCCCCAAAAGTTCTCCACCTTTTTAGGGTACTTCACACAAAATAAGATAGATTTTAAATGACACAAAAACAGAAGTACTCTAAATTCATCATCGCCTGCATTTTAAGTTATTTTTTACCATATGAAAACAAAAGAAGATAAAGAAAAAAGGAAAGCACTTCAAAAAGGAAACATTTGTCAAACCGGACGACTTGAATCACTCCTTATTAAGTTAAGTTCGGTTTAACATGTGCCGAGTAACCACTCACTGTCCAATGCTTTAAGACGCACAAGAACAGAAGACACAAAATAGGCTGTTGTTTATTAATAAGTTTTACAATCTGAAGAATTTAGATTCAAGTGGTAACTCTTCATCTCCCTTTGATAAGGCTGGAAGTCTCTGTGAAACAACTCATTATTCACCAAGCAGCCTCCAGCCTGCCTCCAAAAAGCCTGTTTTCCCAATGATCACCTCTCTTGTAAGCTTTTCCAACCTTCTCTCCAAGTCATCGCTCTGGGAACGCTGGGTTTAACATTTAAACATGCTCGGCTGTAATTGGGAAGAACAAATCTAACTCTATATTGTATCTGTTCCTTTTCCTTTTTTTTCTTTCTTTTTTTTTTTTTAAGGGCTGCACAGGCAGCATATGGGAGTTCTCAGGCGAGGGGTTGAATCAGAGCTGCAGCTGCTGGCTGCAGCCACAGCCACAGCCACGTGGGATCCGAGCTGCATTTGTGACCTACAGCACAGCTCACAGCATCGTCAGATCCTTAACCCACTGAGTGAGGCCAGGGATTGAACCCTCACTCTCATGGATAGTAGTGGTTCATTATCACTGAGCCACAGTGGGAACTCCCTGTTCCTTTCACTTTAGCCTTTGTGCTCTGTTGCCCGTGTTTAGTCATGCTGGCCCTGCACCCTCTATAAAAAAATGTTGCCTATAACCTGAAATATACGGGATAGCCTTTTCTCAAGGCTCTGACCTTTAAGAGTCCATTCATAGAGACATAAAAAGTTGCACAGTAGAGAATAACATTCCTTTTGTTGGAGTTTGCAGGAACATCAAGACCTGACTTATTGGACAGCTGCAAGAACAAAGCACTCCTACACCAGGAAGTTTGCAAGAACCAACTACATGCCTCCCTCACACTGCTGTATTTTATTTATTGATTTATTTAATGATTTTTATTTTTTCTGTTACAGTTGATTTACAGTGTTCTGCCACATTGGCTTTAAAAGAGCTTTGCTGAAACACTTCCAGGAGTTCAGGTTTTGTTTTTTGTTTTTGTTTTTTTTCATCTCAGGGCTGCACCCATGGCACATGGAGGTTCCCAGGCCAGGGGTCAAATCGGAGCTACAGCTGCCAGCCTATGCCACAGACACAGCAACAGAGGATCCAAGCCGCATCTGCGACCTATACCACAGCTCACAGCAATGCTGGATCCCCTACCCACTGAGCGAGGCCAGAGATTTAACCTGCAATCTAATGGTTCCTAGTCAGATTCGTTCCACCACAAAGGGAACCCTGGTTCAGGTTTTTTTGGGGGCGTGAACCATCACCTGTCTCCTTACATGGCCCTTCAGTTGTGTGGCCTCATGGTGCATCAGGAACATGAACTTGGGGTTCAGCAGTGGTATTACATTTAGAGGAGGATATATCCATAATCCCTAGCATGACATTTGAATCTCTTTGCAATCTTGTACAACTCCCCCCCCTTTTCTGATATCTCCCTTTACGACACCCCAAATCCCGTCTCTCTTCAAGTAACCATGGATGTGCCTTGCCCTTCCTCATACTTTGTCACTGCAGAGTCCATTCATCCATCAAGGCTTAGTTCAAACAGCATACTCTCTGTGTGTTTGCTGTTGATGCTTCTGCTTTACTTCCTTACCGGGCAGCTCAGTCTCAGTTTCCTTAATATCTAGCACTATGCCATGGGTTCGGCAGACACTGGTAGGTGCTCAATGCATAAGGGTCAACATTTGCTCCTGAATTTTGTCAGCTGGATTACCCTGGGGTTTACTGAACTTTAGAAGCCTGCCAAATTCTCTGCTGTGTGGACAGAACATAAAACATGAACTGACTCTGCAGGAGAAAGAAATTTTACCTTCACGCTGCCTCTTCGGTCTCATTGTCCATCGTGAAAATAACTCGTATCAACTAGTATTTGCACAGTATTTGTGAATACATTAATCACAGTGCAAAGTGTTGATGCATCTTAATTAATCTTCCCAATAATGAGACAGGGACTATGAACCTCACTGCACAGATGAAGCAACTGAAGCTTACAGAGGTTAAGAGACTGGCTCAAGTTCTTATAGTTGATTAGAGATGGAGGTAGGCTAGGAATCCACCCACCGCCCTTGCCCCAAGCCTCTCAGACCAGGTTTTAGCTAGGGTGAGGTCACGCTAGGTGAAGAGACAAAGCTCTAGCTGTCACGGGTTGATCAGGTAGGGGGGAAATGGTTAGAGTTGCCAATAGAGTTCTGAGGCTCATCTAGAATTCACCCGGAGATGGGAAGTGGAGGTGGCTTCAAGGTAAGGCCTTGCCCTCCTATCTGTAACCCCACTGCCATCAGCGGGACGCTGTCATGCTTGTAACTGAATTTCAGGCTCTCAGGCTCAGCATCAGGCCGGATGAGTGTCCCATTCCACTTTATTTGCTGTCAGAACAGAGCAAGTAGATTTGATTCTCATAGGGTGGTTCTCGCCATCTGTGTTTCATTTGCAAGGATAATGTGTTATTTAAAAAATAATAAGACAATTTATTTACATCTACTTTTTTCTCCTCTATTTTTTCAGCAGAAAATGACACGAAAAAAAATAGGTGGAAATTATCCCAACAAAAATATTTATGAGTAAATAGCTTGCAGAAAGGATGAGGATGCTACTATGAAATAATTCTGGCCCCACCCACCAAAACAAAGTAAGAGGATATTCCTGACAGCATCAATGAATTGCATGTAATTACTGCCAATGTTTTAAGCATGATGATAATGAGTAAAGTATTAACATTAGATCAGAGCAGCCTCGGAACATTTATTTTCCTGAGAGTAAGACGACTACTTCTAGCTTTCATTCAAGGCATGGGAGAAATATTATCTCTTATTATTATCATGGTTTTTTTTTCAGGCAGCAGTTTGACTTGATATTGTCATTTTCACAGATTTCTTTAGGACGTTTCTGGAGATGGAGAATGTGACAAGAGTTTAAATGGGTTCATCCTGACCAAACACACAGTTCTCTTTCCACTCGAAGCTCCAAATCCAAGTTCATTGATTAGTTTGCTTGTGATACTCCCACCACCATTCTCCAGGTTTCTTCTCTGACGTATTTAAGAACTCCTGCATCTCTCATAGGAAATAAATGCACTTAAATTTAAAAGTCCGTATGTGACACTTTCCATCGAAAGAAGGAAGGAAATCCTCTCAGTTTTCAGGTTTGGCCTAAAAACTGTGGGCATTATAAAGTGTCATTATCAGCTGAAAACAGAAAATAAATTACATTCACAGTCCTAATATCTTTTGTTGTCTGTTCTTATTTATAGGTAGGCTCTCACTTTCCTTAGATTATCTGGAATATAATACATAATAAGATAAAGGCGAATTCCCAAAAAAAAAGACAGAAAAGTGCTTAGCTCAAACTCCTTACAAAGACTAATGATACTTTCTCAATGCAAATGTTAAGACTGCATTTTAAAGGCCTCATTTGGAAACTGTTCCCACTTGCCAGGAAAGAAAAAGCAAGCAAGAAAACGAAAACAGGGGAGTGCTCAATGGTAATGAACCCAAATGGTATCCATGAGGATGCAGGTTCGATCCCTGGCCTCGCTCAGCAGGTTAAGGATCTGGCATTGCTGTGGCTGTGGTGTAGGTCACAGAGGTGACTTGGACCTGGCATGTCTGTGGCTGTGGCATAGGCTGGCAGCTGCAGTTTCAATTTGACTCCTACTCTGGGAACTTCCATATGCTGCATGTGTGGCCCTAAAAAGAAAGAAAGAAAGAAAGAAAGAAAGAAAGAAAGAAAGAAAGAAAGAAACAAGAGAAAGGAAATGGAAACAAAAAGAAAACAACTCCCTTAAACTGACCATTAACTACCCTGAGTAGTTGCAGATTGGGGCTGTGTTCAGAAAAGTTGGCAGATTTCAGCCGATGAACTTCAGTCTAGCAGCGAGGATGGTCAACTAAAGAAACCATTTATCAAATGTTAGGGACCTTTATCTGATTTTACATTGTAGTGCAGCCAGACATAGTTTAAAAACGTAGACAGAGCTGTCAGATGAGAGGCTGAGTACAGTTATAGAGAAGAATAAAGCGGTGCCCCCGATGAACCCAATTTCATTTAGTAGGATATATGGTTCTTATTTCCGCCAGACATTTAAGCAAGAGACCCAGAGCCTCATGACCGCGCTGTTCACCGAGGTGTTCTGAGAGCCTAGTGCAGTTCCTCCCAAAGGGTCCACATAAGGTGAATAAATTAGATTACTGGATGATTACACAAGGGCAAGAGTAAGCTCTCAACTAAAATAAAATCATTATATTATTTGTTTATTTTTTTACTTACTTACTTATTACCCATGCTAGGATGTGGAACTTGCAACAAGTTCTGAGATAATCTATTTGCTATTTACTCATGAATACAAATTTAAGGAATATAAGCCATCCATCCATCCCTTTATCCATCCCACCATTCAACTGTTCATCCGTCTATCCCTCCATCCTTGTCTATCCCTTTATCTATCCGTCCACCCATCCATCCATCCATCCATCCATACATACATGCAACAAACCTTTACTGAGTCTCTATTATTTACCTGACACTAGGTTTGGCAATGGGAATATAGAGAGGGGACAAAAAATTCAAGATCTTTCTTTAGAAGGTGTACATTGTGGTATGGTTTCCCGAAAAAGTAATCAGAAGAGCTCGTAGTGGAAGATACACCACATTCCCAAGTCATATTTGATGTAATGAACTTACGATAAGGCAAGGACAATACATGGTCCCTGCATCTGTTCTCATGACCCAGCTGTGAATCCAAGGAATTGCAATAAAACCCAGCCCAGCATTAGCGAAAGTGAAGAAGTAAGACTCACAGAATAAAGTGAACATGCTCTGCACAATTTGGGGAGACTTCCCATGCCTGTGATATGTGGGGAGAAACAGTAGGTAAAGCTCTCAGCAGTAGTTGATGGGAACTGGAGCCTGAGTCAGCAGTCACAGGAAGCGGGACACATGGTAATGACTGCTCCTATAATGCTTTGCTGTTTCCAAAAGGGGAGAGGGTGATAGTTGGCAGTGCAGATGTCATTCCAGTGATTACTGATTAGGAAATGGGCTCTGAAAGGTTAACTGATTCGCCCAAGGTCACAGAGCTGGTCAGGTGGGGAACTGGCATTCCCAGGCAGCATCCTGCAGAATGAATTACACACTGAAGGTATTCAATAAATATTTTTAACAACCATAGTCTCAAGGTTGGAAAAGACATTAAAAATATAACCTTTACTGGTTACCTGAACCCCTTCATTTACATCCTGCAAAGGGACATCTACGTTTGACTGTATTTCACAACGGGAAACTAACTAACCACTCATATTTTGCAACTAAATCAATAATGAAAATGACGATACTTTTGTTTATCTAGAATAGAAAATCTGCTTTACATATTGTGACATATCTGATCCTCACCAACTACCCATTTGAGGTAGGTACTGTTATTCCCATTTTTTAGGTGAATAACCAAGGTGTGGAGAGGTCAAATCATTTATTGTTCTGGGATGAAGTACGTCCCCCCGAAAGACTGGCTGAGTCCTAATCCCTAGTACCTGTGAATGTGACCTTATGTGGAAATAGGGTCTTTGCAGTTGTGATCAAGCAAAATGAAGTCATTAGGGTGGGTCCTAATTCAGTATGGCTAGTGTCTTATAGGAAGGCACGGACACACATAGAGGGGAGACAAGGTGAAGATACACTGTCAGAAGAACGTGGAGGTGGAGATTGGAATGATGTGACTACAAGCCAAGCGATGCCCCAGACTGCTGGCAACCACCAGAAGCTAGAAAACACAAGGAAGGATTCTCCCCTGGAGCCCTCGGAGAGCGCCCCCTGCTGATACACTGATTTCAGACTTTTGACCTTCGGAGCTGTGAGAGGATAAGTTTGTCTAAGCCACCTCCCTGGCTTGTGGTACTTCATTCATTAATACACTCACTTCGCTTAAAAAACTAAATAAATGATGGCGGCCGGGGTTCTGACCCCAGGTCCCCCTTCTGAGTCAGGTACACTGGTACATGGTCTCCAAAGGCAAATGCAACTCACTGAATCACCTGTGGGGGTTTTTTTGGATTTGTTTTTAACTACTGAGGCCTGTTTTCTGCCCCAAAGACTGTGATTTTGTGGATCCAGCTTTGGCTGGAGCACGGATGCTTCTAAAGCTCTTCAGCAAAGTTTGAGAACCACTGTCCTAGTTGATTCCACTCCTCACCTTTTGGGGACCAAGCAGAGCAGATCTACTCCCTCTTTCCAAAGACCAGCCCTCCTTCAACAGGAAGAAAGCCCTCCTGTACCCCCTGAGCCCCTCTTTTCCAGGCTACAAATGACTGGGGACCCACTGTTTAAAGCAGGCCCTCAGTTGACCATGCTGCCCCGGTGATTCCTAAATCATGTGCTTGCAAATGTGCTGGTTTTGGGGGAAGCCAGGGAGTTAACCTTGGCCAGAATGGGAAGCAGGGACTGACACACTGTCAATTCCAGAGTCCATATCATTTTCCATATGGTCTGGTGTTCTCCCAAGGTCACATTCAGTTAAGGAAGAACATCTAAGGAAGAACTCTCTTCTGGTAATACAGAAGAACAAATGTGACTCCATATTAGATCTGTTCTGTTGCCTGTGCTTAGTCATGCTAGCTCTGCGGCTTTTGTAAAAGAATGTTGACCGAAATATAAAGGACAGCCTCTTCTCAAGGCTCTGACCTGTAAGACTTCATTCATATATGGATATAAAGTTACAAAACAGAGAATAACCCTTGTCTTGTTGGAGCCTTATAGGAACGTTAAGACCTGACCTTTCTGGCCTGATGCAAGAACAAAGGATTCCAACACCAACTAACCATGCCCTCACATTGCCTCTAAAAGAGCTTTGCTGAAACCCTTTGAGAGGTTTGAGGATTTTTTCAGCATGAACTATTTCCTTGCATGGCCCTGCAATAAACCTTCCTCTGCTCCAAACTCCAATATTTCAGTTCTTTGGCCTCACTCTGCCTCGGGCACATGAACTTGCATTCAGTAACATTCTCAGCCCACTCACTGGGCAGATGCCACATACTGGGCAAGGTTGGCCTGTAGAATTTAAGCCAGGTCAGCGGCTGATGGTGGCTATGAAGGGCCATGAGGGGGTCAGTTATGGGTCCAGAGGCTGCTGCACCCCAAACACACTGGGAAATAAAAGATCATATTATCAGACAGCGGCCTTTATGCCCGGAGGTATCACACACCTCGTGCTGCCTGCCTCTCTCTCTTCCCCACATCCTTCCTTCTGCTCAGCTCTCAACAAAGATTTTTTTGAGCACCTCACACAAGCTAAGAACTGAGAATATGTGAAAGAACAAGCCGACACAATCCCTTTCCCCCTCGGAGCGTGGAGAGGAGCAGATCAGTGAGGGCACCTGCCTCCTTTGGCCCCACTTAAGACAGCCCAGGAAGTAGAAAGGGTAGCATTAGAAAGCATTGACTGGCATTCTTGGAAGTCTTCTGTCACCTCCCCTTTAGGTCCTGCTGGGTCCTCCCTGGGAATGTACTGGACAGAAAATACAAATGAAAATTTTACATTGTATCAACCGAGCTCAGGTCAACCCTTGGACTTCTGGACCCTCTACTCCCACAAAGTGGGGGCAAGCTGGGAACAAACCATTTGAAAAATCTCAGGTTTTTCTGGCCCCAGATCTAGAAGGAGTCCTTGACCCATTTGTTTACACTCACACCAGTCAATGCTCAAACATGCTATTTGAGATACTGTGAGTGAATGCATGGTAATTATGCTTAATGTTGGTTTGAATCACAACAAATTTTATAGGGGTTCCACTGGAATATCTTCTTAAAAATGAATGGTGCATAAATCTGCTTAGGTCTAGAGTTGACTTTTAAAACCACAAAGAATACCACCTCACACCTGTCAGACTGGCCATCATGAATAAGTCCACAAATAACAAATGCTGGAGAGGGTGTGGAGAAAGGGGAACTCTCCTGCACTGTTGTTGGGAATGTAAATTGGTACAACCACTATGGAAAACAGTATGGAGGTACCTTAGAAAACTATACATAGAACTACCATGTGACCCAGCAATCCTGCTCTTGGGCATATATCCAGACAAAATTTTCCTTGAAAAAGACACATGCAGCACTGTATTTTCATTGCAACACTATTTACAATAGCCAAGACATGGAAAAGCTAAATGTCCATTGACAGATGATTGGATTAAGAAGATGTGGTATACATACACAATGGAATACTACTCAGCCATAAAAAAGAACAAAATAATGCCATTTGTAGCAACATGGATGGAATTAGAGACTCTCATACTGAGTGAAGCAAGTCAGAAAGAGAAAGACAAATACCATATGACATCACATATCTGAAATCTAATATACACGCAAATGAACCTTTCCACAGAAAAGAAAATCATGGACATGGAGAAGAGACTTGTGGTTGCCAAGGGGGAGGGGGAGGGAGTGGGATGGACTGGGAGTCTGGGGTTAATAGATGCAAACTATTGCCTTTGGAATGCAGAAGCAATGAGATCCTGCTGTATAGCACTGGGAACTAGGTCTAGGCACTTATGATGGAGCATGACAATGAGAGAAAAAAGAATATATACATGTATGTGTAACTTGGTCACCTTGCTGTACAGTAGAAAACTGACAGAACAATGTAAACCAGGTATCATGGAAAAATAAAAATCATTATAAAAAAATAAAACCACACCTAAGATAGAATGCCTACTTAGGAGTTTTTCCGAAATGATAACTAACAATTCCATAATCCTTCGGCAGGAACTTGTCACATGCGTGTGAGTTTTAGGAAAGGAAAGGTGAGATGAACACACTGGAACTGGAAAACATTAATAGGAAGTCCGATGTGCAAGTTTTGTCCCTTTAAAGATGAATAACTTAAGAGTCACATTTCGCTCATTCAGCAAATTTGCCTAAGAGACACTTAGCACAGCTCTAGTAAACAGACGTGGCTTGCCTAAATTCAGGGATATTTCTTTCCTTCAGATTGGACCAGTGTTGCCTGGGTCAGCACTGAACTCTGGAAACCCTCACAGAAAACTGATACTCTTCATTCATTTTCATTGATTTTCCAATTTGGGTTAAATTGCATTGTTGTTTTTCTCGTTGTTTGTGTGTGTTTTTGGTGTTCTTTATGTACTGTGGCTAGAAAGACTTAATTCAACTCTCATAATTACATACATACTGAAACTTAACAAATACCCAAATGACAATATCATGAGCTTGAGACACTTCTGTCCCCCAAATAAACCTTAAAAATGGAATAATCTATGTTATCATTTTTGGCTTGTAAAGAGGGACTTAACAAAACATTTCCTACCAGTAAAAAGAAAAGCTGAGATAGAAATATCAAAACTGCATTTCATCTTTCTCTTGTAAGAAGTATCTGTAAGTACCTTTGGGAGAATTAAGGATTATGGGAAAACTGGTGTGTGTGTGTGTGTGTGTGTGTGTGTGCGCGCGCGTGTGTGCGCACACGTGCGCAGGCACGTGCAAACATGCACATGTGTGCTGGGCAGGGAATAAAGAGAGAATTGTAAAGTCATTACTTGCCTCTGAAGAAGATAATACATCAGTCAAGCAGTCATCAAAATAGGGACGTTTGGAAAGAGAATGAGAGATAAAATGAAGGAAATGGACGTGATATGTTCTTTTTTTCCTGCTTGATATTTTTAATGAGAAATGATTACATTTCCCAAGTGACAATCACAGAATGCAAATTTCATGCTCTCCCTCCCTTCCAATAATTTACCATTTCCGGCTACTGCTCCCCACCCTTCACATGTAAAATCTTAGTGTCATTTCCAACTCATTCTTGACTGTATGCCAACAAACGCATAATTAGGATTTTAAGGAGTGCCCAAGCTGTGTGAGGCAGCAGGCAAACAAACATGCATTTAGTGACAATCTCTGTTCTCAAGAGGTTTACTATCTAGGCCAGCACTGCCCACTGGAACTTTCTGTGATGACGGTAATAGCCTAGCTCCATCCTGACCAGCATAAAAGCCACTAGCCACCTGGGGCAACAGAGCACTTGAGATGGGGCTGATCTGACTGAGAAACTGAATTTTACATTTTAATTTCAATAATGTAGATTAAAATGTAAATAACCCCATGTAACTAGTGGTTACTATGTCAGGTCAAGACGAAGAGCGGGGGCGGGGGGATATTCTTTAAAGGACAAATGACAGCATAAAGAGCATGTGACAGATGCCACGTGAGGGCTGCAGGAAGGTGCTGTCAGAGACTGGAGGAGGAACGAGGCTGGCGAAGACTCGGGGCAGGAGGACGTCTTCCTAGAGAGAGCGGGTCCAACCCAGCATCATGGGAGAAGTAGAAAAGCAGAGAGGAGAGCAGAAGGCATTTCTGACGCAGGCATCTTTTTTAATCAAAAGCACCGAGAAGAAAATGCAAAGGGCCCCGTAGGGACGCCCAGCACTCACCTGGAGCCGAAGGTCAAGGGTAACTGCAAGGGGACAGGTGTGAGGGATGATGTCCTGCTGGGGATGAGGACTCCCAGGGTGGGGGCAGATGTGTGCGGGGGTGGGGATGGAGGGGGAGGATCCCTCAGTGGGCTTCTGTGCTGTGTGAAGGGCCGAGAGGCTCACTCATGGGAGATAACCTGCGAGGAGCCACAGGGGGGACCTGGAACTCAGGAGACAGGCCCTGGCTGGGGGTATGTGTTACGTCTTATGCGGACGTAAGCAGGGCAGGAGCACATGCCCCCTAAGTGGGACAGCTGCTACCAGCTTCATTGACTATTGCTGATGACTGATCATCCACGTGGAAAGTGGGCCCCCACTTTCCAGCCTTTCTGCTTTTCAGAAAGGCTGGAAATTGGAATTCAAATAAAAAAGAAACATGAAATCAAAGTATTTTGATACGGCAACTAATGTGAAAGTTTACAACACCGTGGGCCAAACCAAAGAGCAGGCATGTGGGTGACTGCAGCCGGCGGGGCACCTGTTTGTGACATGTGACCTGGAAGCTGGGCGAGGTTTCACAGAGACGGCCCCATGGGACGAGAGCGGAGATGCACGGAGAGGCTTGCGGGGCACACGGGCCCAGGCCGCAGAGGTTTGAGCAAGAAGTCAGTGGACACCACCCAGCTCTGCGACCAGAAGAGGATCAGCCCCCTCAGAGAGTCACTTCCCTCCACCCTCAAGCCCCAGCAGGAAGGCGAGGAAACAGCAGCCCACAACCCCAGGAGCCTCAAATAACTGAATGACTCTGCTGTACAGCAGAAATTAACGCAACACTGCAAATCAACTAGACTTGGCTTGGGAATGAATACAAACACCTACAAAGGATAGGGCTTTGCCAGTGTGTGTTTCTGGGGTCACATAACATCCCATCTCCCAGTACAGATTCTCCCCATCCAGCCATGTGTAAATATCTCACTTCCATGCCTACGATATAAAATGCCATTGACTGAAGCCCCACAGCTTCCCTAGTGTAAAAGCCGCAATTCGATTTTCATGAAAAAGAAGTTGTGTGCTGTCCTGCTCACCTCCCGGTCCAGCAGTGCAGGTGACACGACGGTGACAATGTCTCCTTTCTCAGGATCGATGTAGAACATGTTGGGAGACGGCCTGTCAGGCGTCTGCTGCCGGATGTTATAGCGCAGGAGGGCGTTATCCGTGGCTGGGTCGTCCGCGTCAAAGGCTGTTATCCGCATCACCGTGGTCCCTGAGGGGACAGGACAGAGAGCAGGAGATGGTCACTTGGGGGACCGTGATGGGCAGAGCCCCTCCCTCCACCTGGGCAATGGCCATGGACTGATGTGTCAGCCACCTTCCAAATTAAAAAAGCACAGCCCTTCCCTGACCCCATTAGGCTTTAGCTCTCCTTTCCCCTCCCTCTCGGCTCCCTCATGTAAAAAGACCCGAAGGAAAGAAATCTTTGCTGTTCAGCAGATTGACAGCTTAATTTTTCCTTCTGCTGATATGCTGTTTATTTCCACGGGTTTCATTCCATCGTGGATGTGGCCGTGTGACAGCGTCCCTTCATTTCAAAAGCTCTTATTGAATGCCTACCACATGGGCGACCCTGGGTGGGCAATGGGGAAATAGTGGTGCAATGAGGGCACAGTCTGGTGTCTGGCAGGTTAGAGGTAACTGGAAATGATAGCGTTATAAAAATAAAAAAGCTCTGCATGTCCGGAGGGAGGGTGGGCGATGAAAACATGGAGGAGCATCATCTACCAGGGGCTCAGGGAAGGTTCCCAGTGCAGATGCCAGAGGGGTGAGTGGGTGGAAGCGGGGGAAGGAGGGGGGACCTTGGAGAGAAAGGTATTCTGGTCAATTCCAGTCAGAGGGAACGGAAGCAAGTGTTACATGAGCATCCTCGGCACGGCCCTGATGATTTTGGCACCATAGGGACAAAGACGATATAGAGATAAGGGTGACGCGGACTATTTGATTATAACAAGGTCAAGAAGGGTGTCAGGTCTCGCTCACACACAGCTGATACGCATGGCAGATGGCACTAGCCACTCCTGAAGACAGGTGAATAGCAACTCTTAAAAAAAAAAAAAATGCATTCACTCTTTCGGCCTCTACCCTCAAAATACACTCGCATGTGTCAACAAGAGGTTTCGGCAGGGGTCTTCATGGAGGAGTCCCTGCTACGGCGAAACATCTGGAAACAGCCTAAATGACCACCAACAGAGGAATTGCTAAAAGGGTGGTATCCCCACACTGTGAGATATTTTGCAGCAGTTAGAAAAGATCAAACGTGTTCTAACATGGAGGGCTTTCCAAGATTGAAAAAGATCAGGTTGGGGAATGGTCTCCTTAGTACAGTATCATTTTTGTGAACCTATTTGCATGCATAAAATTCCACAAATTTTATGCACATATTTTTTTCAGGTACAGTTAATGCCCATAAATGCACAGAGAAAGGTCTATAAGGGTAAACCTCACACAGGCTCTGGTGGTTGAATCTGGGAAAGGAGAGGGTGCTGGGATTAACGGTGGGTGATGAGGGAAGACATTGGCCCAATTTGTAATGTTCTGAGCATTTGCACAGGGAGAGCGTGTTGTGTCTGCGATAAAAATATAAGGTCAAGGGATCATAATCGTGAATATCAACAGAAGCATGTGCACAATCACGCACATTTGCCTGCTGATCCTGACAACTGTGAGCCACCATATTTGGCCCAGGGCGACCTGTCCAACCATGATTTTTCACAGCAGTTTATTCTTCTATGAATATAAGGCCCTGCCTTCTGATTTGGAATCTTCGGGGCCCACAACACGTGAGCTAAGTGGTAAGAGATGGACGCAGCAGACCTATAGATCCCAGCAGGAATATTTATACACAGAAATTATTCAAGCTGAAGGGAAAGACAGAATTCACTTAGCGTAGCCACCACCCTGGCATTCCTTTCCCTTTTATAACAGTGCTTCTCAAACCATCAAAGCCAGTTTATTCTTTCCCATAAGAGGAATCAGATGGGCAGCTATACGGTCTGAATGATCAGGTAACCAAAGGGGATTGGACCATCCTGAGGTTGGATCGATTTGTTAAATGGTCTCGGTCAATTTCACCAATGTGTTAAGGAGTCTCAGTTAATTTCTCCACTATGGCCATTAAGCCAGATACATCCAGACACATATTCTACTGTTGTGTCTTTGCCCTCCTCTGTTTCTTTATGAAACCGTCACAGGGCAGGGCTCATGGGTCAGTTCAAGAATAGAAAATTCTGGGCATGTGAAGTCCCCTTCTTTGCCCTGTGCTTTGGAAGATGTTAGCAAGCCATTTGCTTTCTGTGCCGTCTCCCGCTGAGCCACCCCAGAGTCCAGGTTCTTCCTCTGCCTGGTGGGCCAGGCAGCCACTCCCGTTCTGTCAGCGTGAGTGTGAAGGGGGCATTCACTTGCCTTCCTGGTCTAGGGAAACAGGCCTGCTTGAGTGTCTCCACCAGAAATCAGACGCAGCTTCCAGGCCTGCATCTCACCCCAGGCTGTGTGAAGTGAGCTCCGGGTGGGCAAAGGCCTGGAAGGAGGCCTTCAGACCATGGATTCCACACGCATGACTAAACACGCATGACCCGGCACCCTGCACTCTGTGAGTGCCTAATGATCGCTTGGCAGATGGACTCTGTGCCCTATTTAATCCGCCTTTAACTGAAGTCAGAGATGAATAAGCAAAAGAAAGTCTCACACCGAAGTCATCACAGCCGTGACTGCCATGGCTTCACAGGAAGGAAAAAAAAGACCTCTCAGGTGGATGGGTTTTGTTTCTCAGAGCATATTCATTAATAATGTCATTTTGGGTTATTCTTTTTTACAGATGTGATAACATGGTATGATAAAACCTGGAGTATTCCCATGGCTACAGAAAAAGTTTTTTTTATTTCAGTGAATTGTTAGGGAGCCAGTGAACTTGATCTTTGTCTTCACCCAGCCTTGAACACAGGCCTGGGTTTACTTCTGAGCCTCAGCTCAGTGAAGAATAAGCATTGCTTAAGTTATCTGAATAGGTTTGCAGCATTGACGATAATGACCTTGGGGTGACATCTAGGTTCAAGTCTAAAGTAACTCTGTGAACTTGGGCAAGTTAATCAGCCCTCCCTGAACCTCAGTTTCCCCATTCGCTCCCTCCTAACATAAGGCTATTAGTGACACTTTCTCTTTGGTCACTGTAAGGATTTGAGGGATGGGGTGATACGGTAAATAAAGTGATGCAGTGGCTAGTACATTGGTGTCCCGGGGAGAATGTCTTTTACCATCAGAACTGCCCTGAGCTCTGAGCCCATCATGGTGGTGCAGGCGATGGCCTCCGACAAAGGAGTTGAGAGTTAAGTCATCCATAGAAACAGGTACCTGGCATGGCAGGATGAGCCCTGGAACCCATCATTGCTGAGTTGCCCAGACTCCCCGTCTCCCTTCCGTCTTGTCCCATTTGGGTTTCTGCTGTGGAGATCACAAATCTGCACTAACATGTACACACACAGACGCTCACACACACTGACACTGTGTAGCTGCAGCTGCTTCTCCACATGGTAGATACTCTGCTCTTCTTCTGGGGTCAGGGCTCTATCCTAAGTCCCAGATTATCTGGTGAGCCCAACGCCCTGCCCTTTCCAGCTCCTCCACTGGGGGCTGGATCATGATTTTCAGGCCTCCAGTTCTGCAATGGCTGGACAAGCCTTCTAAACCAGCATTTCCTAAATTGTTTCCAGGGGACTCTGGTTCCATGGGCTCAGCAGACAAACACATTTGGGAAAGAGGCAGGAGGCACAGTTACGCAGGATTCCCTCCTGGAGGACTTCCTAGTGTCCTTAATAAGCAAATGCATACTGTACATCTGCAAGAGAGAATAGAATCTGCAGCGTTTCCCAAACTTCTCTGAGGAGGGAACCTCTTCATTTTTAGGATATCTTTACGAAATGGGCCGTAGGGTCCTAAATTTAGCTCTCGGGTAGCACAGACTGTGTTTCGTTCATCTTCTAAGCTCAGGAGCTGACATGCAATAGATCCTCCATCACTGTTCTTTTAGGACTTGAGTTCTTGAAGTTCACTGAGCTTTGCCTTAGTCCACAGTGACCAGAAGCTGTGATAACTTCTTACTGAGAAGAAGAGACAGCATTGCCTGTGAAACCAAGCAGGATCCTGTGGAGCTCCAGTACAAATCCTTTCTGTGTTTCTGGTTTGTAGGAAATTGGCTTTGTTTGGCCTCCTTGACCTTCCCTGAGTTCCAAAGGGCAGCCCTGGACAGTTGTTAACCAGGGAAGGGATGGAACACAGAGACAGGGAGGAGCAGTCAAGAGGCAGCAGTGCAGCCGTGGGTCAGGGTCCTGCTTCCTCCTCAAGGAATAGACATAAACAATACCTTTGAATTCTTCTGCAGGACTAAGACTCCACCCAGGCGGAGGATGGCAACTTCGGGCTGAGCTCGAGATTTCTGGACCTCATCAGCAACCACTCAGAAGAAAGCCACATACCCTCGTCGTGAGGAGTCTTATGGTAATGGTTCAAGGAGCAGGGCCAGACACTCAGACAGTCTTGAGGGCAGTAGCCTGCTGTGGCCGCTTTTACCTGGCAAAGCAGTACAGCTATTCTTTTCTGCTTCACCCAAAACTCTCTCTCCCAAGATTCAGTTTGGTGCCTGTGTACAGACAGACACTGGGCTTCAGCAACACTGGATATTTTACGTAACCAGGCATGCTTCCCTACTACCTCTGAGCTCTTTCCCCACCTAGAGGCTCTTGTTGGACCTGGATTCAGCAGTCATACACCAATTCCAAACCCAGGGCTGATGTCCAGCAGGTAGGCACCAGGATGGTTATTCTGGTGCCTATGGATGGCACCTGTGCCTTAACCTTGTCCAAGCCTACGTCTTTGACTCGAGAAGAAGGGCTCATTCATTTTCAGCAGCCTGGTGGCTTCTTATCTGTGCTTGTCTTGTGCCTACGTGTGCTTCCCGATGGTGGGGAATGATAATTATGTGACAGACACACGTGTGGGTCCTGCACAACGTCCATCTCTGTCTTCCCACATCACAACACTCTCAGGAGTGTCAAAATAAATGATAATCACCCTGTCGCTCCCAGAGCCAGATGAACTAGCAGCGGTCCTGCCAAAGCAAAATAAAAGAATTACAGGCTGCTAGCTGAAAGCTTCAAGCTGGGCCATCATTTTCTTTTGCTCAAGGACATGGCTGCCAGCATGAGAGGCTGAGAAGCAGGAGGGTTTTGTCTTGGCCAGACTTCCCCTTCCTCGTGGCTATATTTCTCTGATTAAAGAAATGGGCCACCTGGTGTCATGACCTTGAAGCTGGTGTGTGAAGTTTTGCTTCTCTGTGATCCAGGCAGTGTCCTCTCCTGGGAAGCAGAGGGCGGATCTGGAAAGGAGACGCTCTTTTCAATCTCTGGGAGAAGCCAGCCAGCATCAAGAGTGGGAGGCTCCCAAGAACAGCTCTCCCTGGGCCACGGGTGACCAAATTCTTCTGCTCTTGAAATGTCTCCCCTTTCATCTCCAAGCATTGTCTTTCCCATGATCAAAAGTGTCAGACTCCCTTTTTTAAAAAATGAAGTCCCTGTAAGTGAACTTATAAATTCCTATAAGTTCCTATATTCACTTAGAAGAATAAGTGGACATCCAGGTCTATTCGGCACCAGATTTTGGACAGCACAGCTGAAGTGACTGTGTGTTTTCCAGGTGGGTGCCAAATATAAAAATCGGCCTGATCAGAGATGACAGGTGGCCCCATGTGCAAAATGGCACATCTTCTGGAAACATCCAACGCATGTGAGGTGGTAGGGGATTAGAGTGCCTCCCAAACTGGTCTCTGTGACTGAATTATCTCAGCCCTGAGCCTCACAGGTTACCAAGGAGAGAATGTGACCACAGATCCAGCACAGCATAACTCACTCCTCCCTGTGTATTCCCATGTCTGGAGAGAAGCATTTAGGCTACTGGCACCTTGACGTGGGCAGCTAGGCAAGACGGGCACAGACATACCTGGGGGTATATCTAGTCAAACTGATGCTAATTTGAAACTAAATGTCTCTTGAAACCCTTCAAGTTGAAAGGGTTCTGGCATCCTAATTCCAAACCCCCAACCCGTGTTCTAGGTGTGAAATGATAAACCAGCCCATGTGCCTGGGGCTGAGGGCATTGCGGGACAGCCCTGGGCAAACTGGAACAAGCGTGGCACCCTCAGGCCACGTTCTGCTTCCAGATACAGACCTATCTCGTAGCTGTGACTGTCAGAGCACAGATGTGAGGACTGTTGCCAGTGTGATTCCAGTGGCCCTGGATGGTCAACTCACCACCGGTCAACCAATTTGAGACTGGCTTCCAACCGCACTATATGGATACAACCCAGCTCTCTCCTAATGTCCTTAACAGGGAGGAGAGAACCAGGTGAGCAAACACAGGCCCAACAGTGGCAGAGGCACCGCTGAGGGTGTGGGCTGTCTAGTTTCAAATCCTGGCCCCACTAGGAACCATCTGGGCATCCTTGGGCAAATCCCTTTACTTTGTGAAATCTCCACTTTTTCACCTACAAAATAGCATCTCCCTTAAGCAGCTCTTGTTGGTATGTTAAGAATTAATGCAGCATCTTTCAACCTTTATTCTTTTCATGATCAACTGAGCAATTATCTTCTCAGATATTTTTTTCCTACCCGCCACCCCCCGGCCATAGATATATCTATTTACATATGGTGGCCCTTTGAGGACAACAAACCATTGTAATATTTCATATTTTAATGTTCCCCCAAACACCAGTCTTCTCCCCCTTGGAGAGGGTACTGTCTCTAGTGAGAATGTATAAATTGAGGAAGAGAAAGTCCGGCGCCTACGCAATGGTAAATACTTGCGAGATGGTAAGTTTTATTGTTACTTTTATTGACTGCTGCAATTTGCAGCTCAGTTCTGTGGGGGCTCGTTGCTGTGCGCAATGGTGATGAGCTAAATGTCTTGTGGGACTCAAGCACTTAGAGTGCAACTCATAACTAGTTCTGGGGCTCATACCCAGCATCTACAGAAGTGGGGAGTAATTAAAATCTCAGAAGGAAACAATTTCTCTCTTCCCTTAGATAAGCCTAGAAACTTATGTTGTGCGCACATGTGCGTGAATCAGCTTCCTCTGGACTTGTTTCTGTGTACACGGGGGAAAAATAGGGAAACTGTCAAAGATTAGTTGAGAAAAGATACCAAACCAATCTGATAGGTATCCAGAGGCAGCCCACACTCTGCCATGCATGCCTTTCTGAAAATTCACAGGTGTAAAGAATCGTGAATAATGTCTTCTTTCCCCATTGACCTACATACATTAGCATTTCAGACCTGCTTTATCTTCTTTGGAGGGGCTGTCCATTTGGAAACTGCTCCTCATAATTCACTTTAAGTTTTTCTGCTTATCTCCAAAACATTCTACTGGCAGTGGGGTGGGAGAAGGCAGGTTCTCGCTTTAGCAGCGAGGACACTGATAAAGAAAGCCCTGTCCGGATCCTCAGGAGAGGAAAGAAGAGGTGCTTTGACTCTGACTTTGGGGAAGGGGGGAAGGGGGAAACAGGCTTGGATCTAAGGCCAAGCCCTGGGAGATTTAGCTATGTCACCATTGCTGCTTAGGGAGCCCTGTCCCTCTGGGCCCTAATTATCTAGGGATTGTCATTCACCAGCACAAAGACTCTCTCCCTTTTTTCATATGGTGGTCAGGCTATGCCTTAGACCTAGAAAGTTCTCGATAATGTGAATTTTGATGAAGATGCCAATGACCTTTGGCCTCTCTTCTGACAGCAGCCCAGACCCACTTGCTCTGCAGATGTGACTCCAGCCCCATTCCTGGAGTAAGGCCGTGGGAGCTGGGCCAGGAGTGAGAAGCTCAAATGTCCACCCAGTGTCCACACAAGTTATTTACATGAGTAAAGTGATTTTGACTCAATTGGGAGTGGTAGGGATTGTGGCAAACTGGAGGATGTATGTCCTGTCTAAGGGGCAGCTGCTTTTTGTTCAAGGTAATTCCTGTTTTTCTGTAATGCAAGTCCGGAGAAGCCAGACACTTTGATTTTTCAAGAAAAGGTAGGAATTGGGTTTTCATATAAACTGTCAAAATATTTACATGTTGGACACTAGTTCGAATTTAATTAAAAAAAAAGATCACTGAGTGGAACTAAAAAACCAAACAAAACATTATGATAGGCTTGGTTCAAGGCTCACTACTTTTCAACCTCTGATCCTGGCTATAGGTAGAAGTCACTCTTTTTTGCAAAGACAATAACTAAATGTTATGACTATAGCCTCTGGTGATAGATTGCAATGTAAGAAAATGGCATATCCATTGTCATTTCCAAATTGATTTCCATTCACCTAAATCATCTTGAATCCAGAGGCAATGTGTCTATCAGATGGTAAGATTGTCCTATTAGTGGCTTCCAGCAAATCACACCTCCTCATAACTGTTCACCTTTCGTTTTTCTTCCTCCTTTTTGGAACAGGGAAGTTGCCCTGTGTGGCCTCAGCCCTAACAAAGTAGGAGAGAGTAGAGACACAATGATACAAATATGCAATAGAGGTGTCATGCACTAACTGATTTGATCTTACCATAAACCTAGGAGGCATGTCATATTGTTAAGTCCATTCTACAGATGAGGAAGCAAAGACTGAGAAGGCCGCATAGCAAGTCATCCCTTGAGCCAGGACTGGAACCCTGCTTTAGTAAAGAGGCTATGGTCCAGACTGTGAGTTGCTGCTCAGCACCCATTCTTCCTTTCTTCCCTAGTAACATAACCCTGATATTAGCTGGTCATATTTCTGACTAGCTGAGATACTAGATGTCCTAGCTTCTCTGCCAGCCACTGTGGCATTGACTGAGGTTTAGACATGTGACATTCTCTGGCCAAAGGGACACATGAAAACATTATACAAACAGGGGTTTGAAAGTGCTTATTCACTGGAGCTTATCCTCCTGAAGCCCAACTTCCATCTAAAGATATCTGGGCTCTCCTGCTGGAACTGATCCTTTCTGGGAACTGATGCTCCCTGGCTGACGCCCCTAAATAACATCAGACACAGAAGTTGAAGCCATCTGGGACCATTCAGCCCCAACTGAGCTTCCAGATGACAGCAACCATGTGGCCCACGCAGGAGGACCAGCAAGAGAGCCACCCTGCTGAACCCATCCCAACTTGCAAAATCATGAACACACAAACGGTTGTGGTTTTAAGCCACTGAGTTTTGGTATGTATCATTATACAGTGATAGATAACCGGTAAAGGGGTATAAGTGGATTAGTCTTCACATACAAGCTAGGAAATGTTGCATAATTTTAAAACATAGTGAGGAAGTTGCCATTTTAATTAACCAAACAGCTCAACATATTCAGGGGATGGACCAAGATAAAAAGGAACAGGTGCAGGCAAAAAAACTGATGAGGATAAAATGCAACCCGCTTCCCAAATGTTGGGCTTTTGGGGCCACTAATGACATCACCACAAATCACTGCAATATGTTGACCACTGAGCATTGTGGTTGCCTAATGAGTATTTTGGAGAAAAGCACTGAATCCAGCTGGCACAACGCATATATTTCTGATAGAGGTTCAAGATGGGTAAATACCTTCAAATAGGAAGACAACCCTGTCCTTAAAAAGTGGGACCGCCTTAAGTTTTGAGACAGTCACCAAGGTTCTTTAATAGCAGCCAGGAGTGCCTAGGTGCATCTGCAATTACCACGGGCTTGATTTGAAATGCAATCGACTTCGCCTCTCAAATTTACTCTCCCTCCTGGGAGCTAGTTGGTTTTTTAAATACAAATTGACAGTCAAATATGTAATAAGTTATGACAAGTTGAGCAATGGCTGTCTCCCATCTGTTTTCAAAGGTTGTTTATTTTTATAGCTCTAAAGAGATGGTGGCAACAGAACCACCTTATGATGATTTCAGTCCTTTAGTCGCTTCTGCTAATCGTTCAATCTTCACAGCGTCTTTGCCCTACTTCTCTGGTGAGCTGGTTTTTGAGCTGCGGCAGAGCCAGATGTTAGGAAAAATAACTGTTTTTGAGATAGAAGGTAACACATGGTGAAAGTGGGGTCCCTCCTGTCAGCATCCACTTTATTGTCCTAATTTCTTCATTTCATCCAGCATTTTAAGGTAATGTTTTTCTCAAAACCTATTAAAAATTCTATTTAATCTTTTTATCCATCATTCCTTTCTGTGCAGCTCTTTAAAAAGAGATACAGGAAAGGCTGCTGCATTAACTGATCTTGCCTAAAACACTTGGGAAAAGCAATTTTAAGTGGAGTCTCTATCCCCCAAATTCCAAAGTAAAAATAAGAAATTGGATTGGATTTGTACCTAGTAGCTGAAATTCCCAAATGTGAAAATGTTTTGGCAAAAAACTCAAGACAAAAACAACAGGAAATTGTGTGTTTTTTGTTTGTCTGTGTAATCAAATTAAGAGATACTTAAAAAGAAATTCTAGGAGTTCCTGTTGTGGCTCAGAGGTAATGAACCTGACTAGCATCCATGAGGACGTGGGTTCACTCCCTCGATCCTCTCAGTGAGTTAAAGATGCAGTGTTGCTGTGAGCTGTGGTGTAGGTCACAGACACGGCTCAGATCTCGTGTTGCTGTGGCTGTGTGTAGCCTGGCAGATACAACTCCTATTAGAACCTAGCCTGGGAACTTCCATATTGCGTGGGAGTGGCCCTAAAAAGAAAAAAAAAAGAAAAGAAAAAAAGGAAAAAAAAGTTTTAAATCTCCTTGGAGCAGTGGTTTTAAAATGGGGGTGATTTCATCCCTCAGGGCACACTGGGTAATGTCTGGAGACCCTGTTGGTTGTCACACTAGGGCCGGGTGTGTGATGCTGGCATCAGTGGGTGGAGGCCAGTGATGCTGCTAACATCCCACAATGCACAGAAGGAAATACGTAGCCCCCATGCCAATAGTGCCAAGGTTGAGAAACACCATCTTAAGAGTCATTTATATCCATGTTTCTAGAAGTAATGCCACTTTTAAAATCCCATACCTAAGCAAAAGGAACCCTCCTACACCTTTAGTGGGAATGTAAATTGGTGCAGCCACCATGGAGAATAGTATGAAGGTTCCTTAAAAAACTAAAAATAGAACTACCATATGATCTAGCAATCCCACTCCTGGGTATATATCCAGAGAAAACTATAATTTGAAAAGATACATGCACCCCAACGTTCACTGCAGCAGTATATACAATAACCAAGACGGGAACAACCTAAATGTCCAAGGACAGAGGATTAGACAAAGAAGAGGTGGTACATATACACAATGGAATATTACTCAGCCATGAAAGAGAATGAAATAATGCCATTTGCAGCAACATGGATGGACTTCGAGATTATCATACTAAGTGAAGTAATCAGACAGAGCAAGACAGATATATGATATCACTTACATGTGGAATCTAAAAAAAGAGATACAAATGAACTTATTTACAAAACCAAAACAGACCCACAGACGTAGAAAACAAAGTTACAGTTACCAAAATGGAAAGGGATGAAGGGATAGATTAAGAGTTTGGGATTAACATGTACACACTACTATACATAAAATAGATAAACAAAGACCTACTGTATAGCAGAGGGAACTATATATGATATTTTCTAATGACATATATGGGAAAAGAATCTGAAAAAGAATGCATATATGCATATATGTGTGTGTGTGTATACATACATATATATATTTGTCTGAGTCACTATGCTGTACACCTGAAACTGACACAATAATGTAAATTAACTATACTCCAATTCAAAAATCAACGAAATAAAATCCTGCACCCAAATAACTGAAACAATTTGCCTCTCTTTGGAACTCTCTCCTGTTGATCTGAGGTTCACTAGCACAGAGATACTGTCTCTTCTGTATTTATACCCCTCACAATGGCTCGAATATTAGTACCATTGAATATGCAAATATACTAGAATAAACGTGTGAGAAAATGCTAAAACTAACATCATTTACTTTTTCCACTTAAATTTTGTATAACTCAAAGCATGAAAAGCTTCAAAGACACTGGGATAATGCTTTGCACGTAGTAAGAGTTCAGTAAATATTTGTTGAATGCAAGAGTAGATAAATCAATGAATAAGGAAAATGAATGAATGAATAAAGGATGAATATTTTTATTTGTTATCCTCTTCCTTTCTATTATAGCTCGAGGTAATGATGAAGGTAAAAAATGAAAATGGATAAATAATTAATGCCTGACTTGTACTAAATATTAATTCCTAGGTAAAGCCTGACAATAGGCTTCTTGTCCCTAACACTTGTATCTTGAAATAGATATAATAGGCAAGAGTTGAGGCAGTTTTGTTATTTAAAAACATGGACAATTTAGTCTGGTCTAGACTGAGATAAATTTTAACTCTGACATTTCAATGGTTTAACTCATGGCTTAATTTCTACCTCAGATTCAGCCCACTGGGGGGGCTCCCTTTCAGGGGGTTCCTTTCCCAGCTATGATGCTGAATCTAGACCCTTCCATCTTGCAGCCTTGTCACTGGGACACGTGGTTTCCCGACTGTTGTGGGAGGAAGGGAGAGCTGTGTGACAACTAAGTGTTTTAGTCAGAAATGGCCCACACCACGAGAGCCCGACACTATGGCCAGATCAGTGTCTAAGACAAGCTCAAGAGCAGGGCTGGCCTCGTGGGCGTGTGATCTGTGTAGTCGCCCAGGGCTCTGTGCTCAGAAGGGCCTTGTGCTTGTTTTCATGCTCTGCTGTCACCCTCTTGACATTCTTAATCATTGTTGAACAAGGGGCCCTGCATTTTCGTTCCACAAATTATGCACCCAGCCCTGGTTAGGAGCCAGGAGCCAGACTTGTGAGAAGTTTGGAAAATGTACAAAAGGCAGTGGAGACCCCCGGAGGCAGTGGACACCTCGGTAGGAGATCCTGCCTCATCACGCCGCATGGGGAGCCCTTCCTTCCTGTCTTTAGGGCTCCAGCCATTCCTGCTCATGGGACTCAAGCTCCCCCAACAGTTTCATCCCTATTAAGTAAGAAGCATCACATAACAGCCCAAGATGTCTAATCAGGGTCCGCTCTGGTAACTGCTCTGCCCGTTGTGGGCTCCCACCTCTTAAACTCTGGGTTCCCTGTTCTGGGACACCTGCTCAAAGCATCACACTTGACTCCTCTTCTGGCTCCCAGCTCTTGAGCTCACTTTAGACACCAGGGAGCTACTATCTTCCTGGCCTCTGTCTTGATTGGCTCGATCTCAGACTGCCTTATTTTTAATGAGATACTTATGTTTAGCTTTTCCCTTGACAATCTGGGTCCCATCAGATGTGGGTCACAAACCAGTATGACACTGAAGGAATATGTGGAACCACGTGGTGCAACCCTGGCAGCTCATGTGAACCACCTGGAAAATTTTAAAAACATTTCTAATGCCTGAAAATCACCTTCAGAAATTCTGGATCTACTGGCCTGGCTTGGAAATTGGAGCATGAAATCCTGGCAATAGATGGGGCTACACATCTGACAAGTGACACTACTTACTGGGAATGACAATGGACAATTATGCAAATACACATAGCCTCAGTGTCCTCACCTGCAAAATGGGCAGACACCTGTCGCTGTGTAAAGTTGGTTTGAGGATCCATGTAAAATATAAGAGGCCCAATGAGGCAGCCTTTGCAGTCATTCCACAGGGAGGAAAATGTAGGTGTGGACCTACTATGTGCCTGGAATGGTTGCTACAATAGCCCTGCTGGGGTAATTAGGGCATTTCCGTTTTAAAGAAGGAGAATCAGAGGCTTAGAGAAGTCACATAACTGGCCCCCAACCAGGCAAGTGGCTGAGCATGTCCACAGGAGGATGCATGGAGGACCACGCAAGTGACAGCTAGCCTCTACTGCTGGTTCCATCTGCTAGGGGCATCGCCGTCACTTAACTCTCCCCATGGTCCCTGAGGTATGTGTCACCAGCCCCACTTTCCGAGAGGGAAGCTGAGGTGAGTGGAGGTGAAATCGCTGGCCAGGCTCTCCAGTGCTAAGTGGGCAAGCCATGATGCCTTTGTGTCCCACTTCTCTCTAGCATGGGTCCCGTCCCTGAGGCATTTCAAACTGCATTTCCACGTGGGATAATTAATTTTCAAGACCTCTCCCTCCAGACTAACTATAGACCCCTTTTCTCTGACCCACGAGAGCTTGTCAGGGGTATCATGGAGCCAGGTCGGGAACCCCAAAGACAACCAGGACTGGTACCCCCAAGTTGTACCGCTGAACAGGTGATCAGTGACCCCAGAACAGCACCTGTTGGGTAAATAACCTGCTGGAAGTCAAAGGCATGATCCATGAGGGGATCAGGGAGGTTTGCATGGGGGTGGGAGGTGCTGGCAATTACTGCAGTCACAAGATGAAAATGTGGCAGGATGCTGAGAGACGGCACATTCGAGACTCGAGGCTCTGTTGTCAATGGGAAGAAAGTGTCGGCAAATTGCTGGTGGGGCTGTAATGTTGCTGATTTTGCAAACACGAGCTCTTCAACTTGATAAGTAAATACATACTGGGAAACACGGAGAAGTTGCAAGCTGTTGTTTTATGGCTGGGAAGTCAGCTGCCTGTGATGGATGCCGGCAATGAAAGTATTTATAAAATAGCACTGAATTAGAAGGAGTTGCTTTATGAGTCTGGGGAAACGGATCTTTTATGAAGAATAAAACTTGATGAAGGAGCGTGATCAGGGTCACACACATCTGAAATGAAACACACCGGGAATGAAATCTAAAAGGGACCCCTCTGGAAGTGGGGGGCTCATAGCCTGGGCAAGGGTGGTGAAGTTTCTCCCCGACGATCCTGCCACGTGGAAGTAGAGAGTCACTTCCACCGGCCGTGTCCACTTCTCTCCATGATGAATGTCACTTTTGAAAGCCACACCACCTCTTTCAGACCAATCAGGACACCACCTGCGGAATAACTAAGAGATGCGTATCTGATTTGCCCTTGTATCGCCTGGAATGGAACAGGCTTGGGCACACAGTAGGCAGATTACCAAGTACAAGGGAGGCGACTATCATTTTAACCCAATACTGAGCCTCAATAATATTTCAGGTTTATTCCACGCACCAGATAACTCAGAGATCATCAAAATACAGACCCTTCTTTCAACTTGACAAATTGATCTTGATCTTTCCCCTAGCCTTGTTTGCCTTTTCTGAGATTGCTCCTATTAGCCAAGGTCAATTCATAAACTTCCACTACAGCCCTGCCAAGGTATGGCCAGGGGAGCCACCCTCCGATGCCCAAAGGTCTCATGAGGAGGGAAGGGGGGGTGGCTGTTGTGCTGTGGGAGGGCCACTGTATGTCCTGGCCCCTGGCTCCTCCATCCTTCTACACAGTCAGCAAAATGACATCTTCAAATCTCCCTCTGAATCCCTGACCACTTCCACCACCACATCTGCTCTGACTCTGATCCTCCTGCCTCCCTTGTTAAAAGGGCCCTTGGGGCTGATGGTTCTGGAAGCAGGGACATACAAATGTGTGTGTGTGTGTGTGTGTGTGTGTGTGTGTGTGTGTGTGTATGTCTATAAGGGGTGATTCATTACCACTAAAGGTCTGGGAGAGCCACATGGACCAGAAATGGGGCATCTTATACTGTAATAGTTGCCTCTTATAAAGGAGGATGATGCAGAGACTGCTTGTGGACAGACAAGAGAGATTTATGGAAATGGCAGGTGACCAACCAGACTCCCTCTAAGGGTCTCCTCATGGTCTACCAGCCCATGGTACCTGAGGGTCTTGGAGAGACCATGCTGCCTGCCAGTGTGCACCGGACCCTATGTATTGTGCATAATAGAAGAATCTCATTTTCAATATAAAATGTGCTCTCATGGGCCATGCCTGTGCCCATGCCAGAAAAGCAGAAATTCTGTTTATGTGTTGCAAATATTCATTAATTTCAATTCCACCCTATTGGGGCCATGTTGTGGCAGGCCTTGCACTAGGACTGCGGATGCTGAGGTGAATAAGGCAGAGCCAGCCCCTTAACTTGCCCACATTCAACTGGGAGAGACAGAGACGCTTAAATGCAAAACTGCACTGCAGGGCAAGGCATGCACTAGGCAAAAAGCACATTCAAGATCGCTCTGAGCATTGTTTGGTGGTCAGGGTGGATCTTCATGGGTATAAGGTAACTGGCTTGAGAATGTCTTTAGCTGCTCCCAGCTGGGATTTAGGGCGGGAACAGTCTCAAGCTGTTCTTTCCTGCATTATCCACTGCACAGTCTGCTTGTCCCCTGACCATCCCATTATTGTTTAGCATTTAAATCTTTAAAACATTGTCTTCCATGGAATAACTTGCCCAATTACTGAGTGCGAAGAGGTACTTGAGCCTGCAAAACTGCACTGGCGGCCATCTTCGAACTCTCCCTCCTGCTAAGAGAGTGGGTGTATTAAAGCTTTTTTTAAGAGCTGGTAACCTGGAGGCTCTATTTGCAAGTCAAGTTGTAAAGCACTGAGTTAAAGGTGCTGAGCATCCGTATCATCAACCATTGGCTTGCACACTCTTCACCCTTCAGCTTCTCTTGAGTTTGACCTTTAAACATGCACCTGCCCCAGACATGGTGTTGTGGTCCAAAAGAACCCATCTATAGAGAAAAGAAACGCTAAAATAAGGCCTAAGCAACTCATTTTACCGAAAGGTGAGCAGTCAGAAGCCCACTCCCTGTGACTGATGGGAGGAAGGAATGGGCTGGCAAATGCGAGGGCAGGAGGTGGGGAGGGGAATGATTTGAAGGCAGTTACATTTCCTCAGGGACAGAAGAAGGGAAGAGAGAGTTAAAAGGAGATAGAGAAAAAGGGAGAGGCAGAAAGGCAGCAGGCTGCACATTCTTAAATTGAGCGAATATCCGTTGAGGAGTTGCCATGTGCTATCCACAGTGTGACCAGGTTTCTGTTCCTTCAACGCTTATATACTAGCGGCACATCCCTCCCAGCTGCATGAGTTTTCCAGGCCTGCTGTATCAAATTGGCACACGGCTGGTAGCTAAAAACCAACAGAATGTATCTCTGAGAGTCCTGAAGGCCAGATGTCTAACATCAAAGCATGGGTAGTGTCACACTCCCCCTGAAGGCTCTGGGGAGAACTGTTTCTGGCATCTCTCAGCTTCTGGTGACTATCGACATTCCTTGGTTTGTGGCCCCATCCCTCTCTGTTTTGTCTTCACAAGTCCTCTTTCTCTGCGTTTCTGCATGAACACCTTCTGCCCCTTTCCTCTAAGGACCCTGGTGATTATAGTGACCCACCTGGATAAGCCAGGGTGATCTCCTCCTCTCAGAATCCTTAACTTAATCACATCTTCCAAATAAAGTCACAGTGACCAGTTTCAGGGATAAGGACTTGATATCTTTGGGTGGCCGTAATTCAGTCTACCACACTGCTCTCAATGCATGGGGCGCTGTGCTAAGCCCTAGTGCATGAATTTGACTTCATGGGGGTTCTGTTCTCATCCCCATGCTGACCTTAGAGGAAAAGCGGTGTCAGGCTTGAGGTCTCCGAGCCAGGGCCTGGTGGAACTGGGGTTGGACCCAGGCATTTAAGAATGCAGAGTCCACATGAGATTCATGTTAAACAGCCAAGAATGAGGCTGACTGAGGCAGAGGCAGGAGAGGGGGCCTGGCAGGACCAGACACGAAAAGCATTCATGCATCTATGGCTCCAAGAATGTTTTGGGATCGCTTTCCTGAGAATCAATTCAGTGAAGGACAGCCTGCCGGGCCCCTGCCCTCAGAGGTCGTAAATTCTGTTCTTGGGGTCAGCTAATGATGGACACATTTTCCAGGCTTAATTTCCAGACTTGTGAGTTGGCCAGATCCTAAATCTCAAGACCTTCAGTCCTGCAGAAGTTGTTTTATCTTTTCAGAAAGGTGGCAAAGTGGCTCAGGAAGACGAATGTGTGACATTAGTTCACACTTAAGTTCTGTCATGGGCTCTGCTGGATTTAGAGGAAAAGAAATATCTCTGTCACAGAGGACACGTTCTTTATATTTTTATAAAAACATGATAGACAAGCTTTTTCTTCATTTCTTTTCAATCCTTTAAGGAAAGAAAAATGTGCACAGTGTATTTTTTTTTCTTCTTTGAACCACAAAATATTTGAGTAGAAAAAAGCTTTGGAGTTAATTCAGTCCAAGGGGCTCATAAAAATGTTTTCCTTGAATGCCAACTGTAGGGGTTATATTTCTTGCCAGCGCTGAGAAGTAAGTTTTACAGAGAAGGGTTAGACCTTGGACCTGCTCTACTTGGATCATGGCTGGGATTCTGGATCCTGGCTCCCACAGCACACAAGGAAAACAGACAAACCAGGGACAGTCAGGAGGAGAGGGGATAGTGCGTGGTCTAAATGGCAGGGTTATTATAATATAGCGATTAATTCAAGTAACTGGACGCTTTTCCAACCTTTTTAGGACTGAAAGGGAAGGAAGGATACAAAAAAGAAAGAAAGAAAGAAAGAAAGAAAGAAAGAAAGAAAGAAAGAAAGAAAGAAATAAAGAAAGAAAGAAAGACAGAAAGACAGACAGACAAATCTAACATGATTGAAAGATGTCCTAAAATGGGAGCATGTTACTTTCTGATACTTAAAGGATTTCATGTTTATACCAAAACTCAAGACCAGGGGATGGGTCTTGGGGAAGAACATGGAGGTCATGGGAGCTGTTCAGTGACAGAAGGTCCTGCCTGGTGAGCAGTGAGTTGTGTGTGTGTGTAGGCTGAACACTTGCTGTGGGATATGAGAAGGGAATTCTGCTTTTGAGGGAGGGTAAACCATTGGCTCACTTCTGAAAAACCCCTTGACTTGTAGCATTTATGATTTCTAGCAAGATATGTAGAGCCACACCAATGAATTTCAAGTTCATGGTACCAAAAGGGCATGGAAGTGGGAGAAAAGAGAGTTTGTTGAATGCTTCCTCAGCTGATGAATTGTGCTGACTACCAAAGTGAGGAATGGAAAGAGTGGAGTAAAAGAGGCAACTTTGCTTTTAATCTCATCCATTTATTCTACAGAAAGGCACACAAGGTCACATATAGATCATCAATTCACAGCTAGCTGACAGGTCTGCATTGAGTGTCCTAAAAAATTCCCTCAATGTTACAGCTACATAGGCAGCAAGCATCTCACATCTCACATTTCCTTTACCTCTGAGTCACTCTTATCAATTAAGAAGGCAGCTCCCATTGACTTGAATCTTTAAGCTTCAAGATTTGTGAAAATTTCCATCTTAATAAACCAACCGAGGGGCTTGTCTGTTATCCACTCTCCTGAAAAGGGTTGAGGTCACATCCCCTGTCCATGGTGACAGAATGTTTCAGAAGAGCTATTCCAACTCTAAACTCAGATTCAACTAATGTTTATTGAAGCCTCTTGCCTTAGCCATTTCCATATATTTGGTCTCATTTGCCCTCTTACAGTTCTGTAAGATGACCCATTTCTGCTGCTTGTGCCTCCTAATAGCTTACGAACGCATTCCCTTTTCCCACCTGGAAGCTACTAGCTTACTTTCTCTAATAGGCTCTAAACCATTACCCCAATTTCACTTCTGCTACTTAGTCACCTTCTAAAATGTTACAGATTCATCTATTCAGTTTTTTGATTGACAATCCCCCCCCCTCACCAGATGTAATGTGGACTGTGCTTTGTATCACCAACACAGATGTTTGATGAGTACCAACCCTGTTATTTACAAAGTAACATTTCTAAAGTCAGCAATTCACTGTGTCATTCTCAGATTTGATACACTTCAGTGGCTTTTGTTGGATATTGTAAAAACTCTAGAATACAGCATCATGGAACTTCCTGCCCACCTGGCATGTCTCTCTCCCCTCACCTTTGTTCCTTCCCCTTCTTGACAGGCTCTCTGTGATGGTCATTATTGCTACCAGCAAATACTTCCAGTTCCATCTGGCCATGTCTAAGGACTGTGCTTGCCACCTCTGTTGGACTTAGGTGTGGCCCTGAAACTTATTTGGGCCCATAAAACAGAAGCACAGGAAGGCATGTCCCTTTCAAGTGCAAGCTTTAAGAGGAGGTACCTGGGCATGTGATCTTTGCCTTGGCATGGCTCCCGCCAATGTTCCAGAAGGGGGGCTACTCTGCTCTGTCAGCCTGAATCCCAGACAGAAGGTGAGATGGAGCAGAGCCCCCAAGCAGTCCCCCCTTGGACACTATGACAAGAAGAAATAAACCATTGTTTTGGTGACCACAGTACTCTGGGGTCAATAGCAGTATAAGCTAGCTCATGCAGGCTGACACTGAACTTGAACTCTCCTAAAGTTGCCATCACATGTCAAACATGCTGTCCTTTCAGGCTTAGACTCTTCTACCCTCCTCTCTACCTTGCTGGTCTTGTTCCATTTTAGAACATTTTGGAAAGTATGTCCTCCCAGCCTCTCTCCTGAGGCAGGATTAAATATTCCTTCTCTTTGACCTGCCTTCTCTCCTGAGTTATCCTCACCTCAATCCTTTGCACACTGGGTTGCAACTGTCTCCATATTGGTCAATCTCCGCTACCACACTGTAGCTTGACGAAAGGGCTGACCATTTCCACAGCCACATTCCCAATGGCTAGGAGAACCTGGGCTATAAGTATTATACCAACTTTTGTTGGATGCATTGATGAGTGAACAAATGAATGAATGAATGAAGTATTAGAAATGTTCTTAGGGAGTTCCCGTCGTGGCGCAGTGGTTAACGAATCCGACTAGGAACCATAAGGTTGCGGGTTTGGTCCCTGCCCTTGCTCAGTGGGTTAATGATCTGGTGTTGCCGTGAGCTGTGGTGTAGGTTGCAGACGCGGCTCGGATCCCGAGTTGCTGTGGCTGTGGTGTAGGCCGGGGGCTACAGCTCTGATTAGACCCCTAGCCTGGGAACCTCCATATGCGCAGGAGCGGCCTAAGAAATAGCAAAAAAAAAAAGACAAAAAAAAAAAAATGTTCTTAGTCACAATTTTCAGGGGTACTGGGTTAAATACACCAGTTTCTTCCTATTTCTTATTTAATCCCCTCTACTCTCTGAAATGGGCACCTTCATCCTTGTTTAAACAGTGGAACACAAGACTCAGAAACAGATAGTAATTGATTTGAGATCACAGAGTCAAACAGGAGGCAGGGATAGGTTCAAACTCAGGTCTTCAGCCTCTCAAGTCCAAGAGCTAGAAATTGTCCAGAGCTAGAAATTGGGCCACAACAGCCCCTTTCCTATGTCCAATCAGCAGAGAGATAGGTCCTGCTGAGCAGACTAAGGGGTCACCTGCCAGGCAGCTGATGCTACTTGGGGGAACTGCAGGGTGGGTGTGGAAGGTACTGAACTCAGCCATCTGCTCTGTGATGCTCCACACTCCACCTCGGTCTCTGTTAAACCAAATGGCTTCCTAAGCTCCTCTGTGATTTCTCTTTCATTACTTCTACAGGCTCATGGAAGCTGTGAGGTAGAAGGGATGTCAGAGCCACTGGGTCCAACTTCCAGTATGCCTGTAAGGAGAGAGAGATATCCAGTCTCTGTCTGAACACCCCAGCTTACAAGGTACAAGGCTGCCCACTGCTTCTCTGGGTGTCTCTGACTATTGGTGAGATCTTATGTATGCTGAGCTGGAACCAATTTTCTTAGAAACCTTTCTCTCTGCTCTGGCTCTCCACATCCCCGTCTGATGAACCGAAAACTTATATATTGACGTATCTTTCACTGCTAGTCCCCATCCTCTGACCTTGATGCAATCTGTCAGCTTCCTACTCAAATCAGGTTGCTGAGAACAAAATACGTAACATGTGGCTGGACTGGTGCTGGCCGAGGGTGGATTTCCTCCTAAAGTGGAAATTAGCTCACTCAGAAGGCACTAAAACAGAAATGCTGGTCTTTTGAGCTTGTGAGCAACCAGGACCCCAATATTGTTTTCCCATGAAATACTGTTTAACAGGAATCTCTCTCTGATATAGTGAGCTGGCTTTTTAAGGATCTCAGGCAAAGATTTTACATTCATCTCTGTGACATTAAATCATCAGCTATGGTTACAGTGTGTCCAAACCTTTTAGAAAATCTGACTCAATCATCTGGCAGATTAGCTATCCCTCATCTACTCTGGATGAAGCATGATTTTGATAAGTTATTGAAACAAATGTTGAATGACATAACATTAGTTGTGTGGTAAATGTCCTCTAGCTCATAATTCTCTCTTTCCTTTTCAAAATTATGAATTATTTCACACATATACAGGAATTCATAGACATATATTCACGTACATACGCATATATACACATATGTGCACACACATACAGCATACAGCAGGTATATGAAAGAATATAATCACACGTCTACTCACCAACCTGCTTAAGAAATACCACATCTGATGCCACTGTAACCCCTGCACGTTTCCTCTCAATCTCATCCCCTTTCCTTCCCTCCAGGGAAAATAGTTATCGGGAATTTTGTATCTCTTAATCCATTATTTTGCTTCATAGTTTTACTCCTTATCTGCTTCTGAACATATCAGTTGCTCATGTTTTTGAATTCTCTTTAAATGGAATCATACTGTATGTATTTGTCTGCAAAGTGTGTTTTTCATGGTGCAATATGTTCTGGGGGGTGGGGTGGAAGGAGGGGGGCGTGCTGTCAGTGACAAAGAACAGTTGGTCACATGACCGAGCTGTCATTCATCCAGCCATGTTCCGCTTAGTGGGCTTAGAGATTGTTTCCTATTTTTGCTACTGCTGGCCCTGCTGCTAGGGACTTCCTGGCTGCTAGGGACAGCCTGTCCATGTGTCCAGGTGCACATATGCAAGTTCCCCGTGGGTAGAGACCTAGGAATACATTACACATCTTCAACTTTTGTAGATAATGACAAACTGTTTTTCAAAGTTGTTCCAATTTACACTTCCAACAGCAATGCATCAGGGTCCCTGTATGCCCATGTCACTGCCAACACTTGGTATTTCTAGACTTCATATTTACTAATCAAGCAGATATAAGATAATACGATTGTAGTTATTTGAGTTTTATGATGGCCAGTGAGTTTGGACAGATTTCTTAATATACATTTCTTGGTCATTTAAGTTTTTTATTCTACAAAATGACTGTTTTTATCTTTTAGCTATTAAACTTTTTTTCCAGACTCAGAACAGGGAGTAGACTTGAGGTTGCCAAGGGAGAGGGAGAGTTGGGGATGGAAGGACTGGGAGTTTGGGATTAGCAGATGCAAACCAGTATACATAGAATGCATAAATAAGGTCCTGCTGTGTAGTATAGGGAACTATATTTAATATCCTGTGATAAGCCGTAATGGAAAAGAATATGAAAAAGAATATATATATTTGTTTATAGCTGAATCACTTGCTGTACCGTAAAAATGAACACAACATTGTAAAGCAACTATACTTTAATAAAACAAATGAAAACATTCACGCTTTATTTCTTACTGAGTTTAGGGGTTCTATATATATCATAATTACTTATCCCTTCCTTATCAATTAAATGTGCTATAAATATTTTCTCTAAGACAGTACCTTAGATTTTTATCACTTTAGAAAAAGTTGTCTTCTTTTTTTAAAAATTCCTAAGATTTTGTGGAAGAACACATGATGAATTGGGCTGAGGTCTAATATATTATGTCTTGAGCATTCCTCTTTTCCACCAGCTGAGTAACGCTATTGAAAACTATATACGCACAGTTCATTTCTGTACGTTTTCTAGAGTTCAAGGGCATTTCACCAGTATGTAGTTTCTAGAGCCTTCCTTTTACCTCTTTTTTGAAGCTACTTGGCTGATTTCTCTTCCTGTGATGGAGAGAAGCTTAGTTCAGGTTTGACCTTTAGCATTTCCATAAAACCATCACAATGTTCAAAAGCTCTTTCCCCTTTATTCTTAGAAAAATAGTCCCAAACTCATGCATCTGTCAACCATTTTCCTATGGCTCCCGTATGGCATAGTGAAACCAAATTGGAAAGTTTAATTAGTTAGCTTGCTTCAAGATACAAATGCAAATAAAAAGTTTTCAGTTTCACCTGTTTACAAGCCAAAGGCAAAATTAATTAAAGTCAATGGAGAAAAGTAAATAAACATTTTGAAATAAAGGAAATAAATATTCTAAAGTGTGAGGTTAAGGCTCATGAAACATGAGAGAGTCAATTATTTATAGTCATATGTTTCTGCCAGATAATTTAATCACATTTCCTCCGTCCTCTCTCCCACTGGAATGCATGCTCAGAAGAGAAGTCTTTGAGCTTTTAATGATGAGAAGGTCATCAAGATGGGTTTCTTATCAACAACATTGCTATATTCCAGTGCCAACAGAATATTTTTGGAGAAAATGCAAATGGATTTTCTGCGTTATGTTCCTATGATAAATTTTATAAACCTGCAAAATGGGAATCTTGTTCATAACTTTACTGTATTTACAAAACCAAAGAAAATTTGCTATTGTGCAGTTAGCTATCATGGTATTTAAATCAGACTCGTCCTAGAGCAAAAACCAGTGTTTATGTTGGAATTGACAGTTGAGATGTCAAATAAAAAGAAAAATCCATGAAAAATGGTGGTTTCACAGTCTGTAAATAGACAGTGCTTTTGCATAATAACATTTCCATCTTAGACACTACCCAGGGCCGTCCCTGGAGGCTGTTTTCTCACTACTAAACCACTGAGAAAAAGTGGTGTGAAACTGAGATCTCATCAAATTTGGGCTGGGTCTGGGGAAGAGGAAACACATGTTGGGGGCTAGGATCAGGGGACTGAATGTCAGAAATAGGCAATCCCACGGGTAGGAATTTATCCAAAAGTACCGGAATGTGTCAGTATCTAAAGACAGTCCCCAAAGAAGATTGATGCTGGTTTGCTAAACAATGGGAAGAAACCAGAGAATTGGAAATGGCTAAATAAATTACAGTGTTATTAGAGCTATTAAAAAAGAGAGCGCATTTGTATTGTCATGGAAACATGATAATTTTTTTTCTTGGCTGGAGAGGCAGGTTAGAAGATAAACTGCATTCTATAACCTCATGCTTTGTAAAATCAAATTAAAACAATGAGTTTGATGTGAAGATATGGTGTATAGATAAGAAAGGGAAACTTGCTGAAAGGGATATACACAGTTGTTAATGGTGATGCTGTTGGGAAGTGTTGGGGTGGGATTGGAAGAGGTGGAAAGGTTCATTTTAATTCAGCCATTTTTTGTGCTTTGAGTTGTTCCCACAAACAGGAATTAACTAGGTAATTTAAAGAACTGCAATAAAAAGTAAAGAGTAAGTAAATAAGTAGGCTGACAAAGTGGGAGCCCAGAGGACACAAGATGTGGACATGGGATGAAGCCACTCCAGGATCTGGCATCCAGCAAGAGCAGGGCCAGGGGTTCAGGGAAGACCCGGACTGCATGTAGACAACCCTTTGGATTCCTGGATGCTCCCAGGTGGGGGGTGGGGGCTAAGAAGGAGCACGTTCCCCCAGGGGACAGAAGTGGTGGGTAAGTTTGGGCCTTTGATAGAGTTAGAGCCTAGGGGTTGGGTACTTAGGAACCTCCGAGCATCCCCTAATCTGTCTCAAGGACCTTCTTCTGCCCCAGGACAGGTCAGCCACATCACTCATGTCCAATAAGGTTCTCAGATCTGCTGCTTTGGGAGAAGCAAAATCCCATTGGGAAAACTTAAGAGTGCAAAAGTAGAGGTGCTGTACAGATATGTCAAGTCAGAATTTGGGGGAAAGCCCAAGAATTTGGATTTCAAGACATTCCCACAGTATTTCTAATGTGGACACATTTAGTGACCTCTGTTCTGCTCTGACCTGCTGGTTCCTTTATTCCAGCCTCGAGCCCTTTACTCACCTCTTCAAACAGAGCCCATCTCATGTCACTCTCTGATTACTATTACTACTAATATGGTTATTGTTGAGGATAACAGAAATTGATGATGGAGGAGGAGGGGGAGGAGGAGCCTATGGAGGAGCATGGGGAGGAGGAAGACGGGGAAGAGAAAGAGGAGGTGGAGGAGTTGGAGGAAGAAGACGGGAGGAGGAGGAAGAGAAGGTGGTGGAGGAAAAGGAAGGTGAGGAGGAGGAGGAAGTTGAGGAGGAGGTGGAGGGTGAGGAGGTGGAGAAGGAGGCGGCTGAGGAGGAGGCCAAGGAGGTGGAAGAGGAGGAGGTGGAGGAGGAGGTGGAAGAGAAGGAAGCTGAGGAGGAGGTGGAGGAGGAGGAGGAGACCAAGGAGGAGGAAGTAGAGGCACAGGAGGTGGAGGAGAAAAAGCAGAAGGAGAATAGGACAGCTGTCATTTACTGCCACTCTATGTTCCAAGCTCGGGGCTGGGTGATGGACATACACTGTTCACCTGAGGGGCAGAGGAGACAAGGGAAACTCAGGGAGACTAAGAGACATACTTGGGGCCTTGTAATGAGTGATGACAGAGCCAGGATTTGAACCAAGGTCCATCTGACTTCAAAGCTTATTGCTGTCCACTGTGCCTCACTGCCCTCTGTGACAACAGATACTGATATGAACAGTACTGGTAAGAATAATGATAGCTAATACTTATTGAACTCTTATCTAAGAGGCTGGCCATGTACCTCATGTGATTGAATCCCTAAGATGACCCTACGGCATTAGTGCCATGATCATCCTACAAAGAGAGGAGGAGGCCTGGAGGTTAGCGGCAGCCTGCAGAGGCCCCAGAGCTAGGAAGTGGCAGAGTGAGAGCTTGTGCCCTGGGCACTTGGCATCATTGTGTGTAATGATAGCAAACTGTATTCAGCCTAACCGCCCACTGGGAAAGGCCTAGGTATATCTATGCGTGGAATATTATATAGTCAATAAAAAGAATGAGGCAGATCTAAATGCAATGACAAGTAGCATCTTCAAGACATATTATGTGAAGGAAAAATCAACTTAAAAACGATACACCTTGGAGTTCCTGTCGTGGCGCAGTGGTTAACGAATCCGACTAGGAACCATGAGGTTGTGGGTTCAATCCCTGGCCTTGCTCAGTGGGTTAAGGATCCAGCATTGCCGTGAGCTGTGGTGTAGGTTACAGACGCGGCTCGGATCACGTGTTGCTGTGGCTCTGGCGTAGGCCAGTGGCTATAGCTCCGATTAGACCCCTAGCCTGGGAACATCCATGTGCTGTGGGAGCGGCCCAAGAAATAGCAAAAAGATAAAAAACAAACAAACAAAAAAATGATACACCTTGTATATCCCATGTATATCAAATGTCAGAAATTAGGTTAATACAGAGATTACCGCTGACTAGGGCTAGAGAGGCAGTAGTAATGGGAACTCAGCTTTTATTCCTATAGTCTGAGAGTTTTTTTCATAAAAGTAATTATGTTTTAATTTTTACTTTAGATATTCAAGAAAAATAAGAATCAATAGAATATATTTAGGTTCTACATATGGTTTCTTAAAACACAGTTTCTGCAGCTAAAAATGTCTGAAAATCAATGGCCTAGATGTTTAACCATAGGAAAATGGCCAAATAAATTAGATGCAGCTACTTGATGGACCATTATGTAGTCATTAAAGTTATAATTACAATGACTGGGGAGCAATCTCGGACATGCTTATGATACATTAAGCAAAAAAGTAAAATATAAAATGATGAATACAGGATGCAAGTGGACACAAATCAGAAGGAAAGATACAAAAACAGCAACGTCAGAGTTGGGCAATTAGGGCTGATTTCTAATGTTAATATTGACAAGGTGTTTTTTGAATTAAAAAAGTTAAGTCAAACTGCTTGATCTGATTTGATTTCTTTTGGACTTTCTTGGGAATGTTTACTATGAAAACAAAACCTACATTTGAGTCAGTCTCCCAGACATGTACCAACTATGCCCAGGAATAAAGACGTCTTCTGGTTGATCTTTCCTAAAAGTAGACATATTTCTACAGACAGCTACCACAGCATGCCCAAGTCCCTTTAGAGGCCACCCTGACTAAGTGTGCAAAGATACAGGTGACAAGATCTCCAGGTCCCAGCTCCTCAGAAGGCATCTGCACACACAGCCTTCCTGGGAAACTGGGGAGCATAGGGTGGCACCGTTGTGAACTGCAGCCAAAGAGTTGTGGTAAGCTTTCAACCATGCAATTCAAAGGCAGTGCCATTATCATGCATAAATAGTCCCCCAGTCTGACGGGACTAATGTGGGGGGGGGGGGCTATGAACCAAAGAGTGATCTGTGGATCCACAGTTCTGACAGGTGCACAATGGATTAAGGGATTTCTCTTACACATACTTGGGAAAACAGCTGAGAACATTCCATCTGTCCATTCATGAAGCACTGTCCATATGGAAGACTCTCAACACCCCACTACTAAATAGACATGTGGACCATAAACCGGTCTCATTTCCCAGACCCAACTCAACCCACTTTGTATCCTATGACACCCATCAACATTGTGATAATTAGAGTCATTGAGGCAACTCTAATTTTATTAAGTGCTTATAACATGCCAGGCACTGTGGCAGGCGGTTTTCAAATATTATCTCGCTTTATCCCTTTCAACAACCTTGTGTGGGATGTAATAGTATTCTCACTTTTTGGATGTGGAAACTGAGGCTCAAAAAATTAAGCGATCTTGGCCAAAGGCACCCGGGAAAAAGGGGCAGTTAGGTTCCTCACATCCGAAGCCCTACCCTGTCATACATCTCTATCTGGTGAAAGGCTGGTATTCTGGGAGCTGCACGAGGGGAGTGGACAGAAACTAACATCTAATGTGGGAATAGGTTTTTCCCCTTCCAACACCCACCTCTGCCATCACCTCATCTAGGAAGACTTCTCTCAGCAACCCAGACAAATGGATCCTCTTTTCCACTGAGCTGCTTCTATTGTTTGTCATCACAGTGCCTTGTAAGTGTATCCACAGGTGTTTAATTTTTCTATTTTATTGCAAGCTTCTGTAAATATATTGTTCGTCTTTGTGGGAACCCAATATCTGATTACTACATATTATTATTTATTTACGAGAATTTCTGGGCAGGACATAAATACTTTCCCTAAAACAAACAATAACAAAATCAACCAAACACAGAACAAACCAAGGAAGCGAGATGCTGCACGAAACAAAAATCATAAATGCTTTCGTCCTTGCACAACTAAAAACCCATTAGATAGTTCTTACTGCTCCAACAAACAATGTCTATATTTGTCTCTATTCTCGCAGCCTAGCAGAGTCCAGCACTGAGTGGATAATCAATAAACAACTGCTGAACAAATGAGTGAATAACTGAGGAACGAATCACCTTATGTAGGAGTAAGGTATTATAAAATTGATAATGAGTAGCTAAATCATATGTACAATAAAACAGGAAACATTACCTGATTTATCAGCATCTAAGCAACTGTCATGGAGTTGATTGCATTAATTTTAAAGAAAATATTTCAAATATATTTCTTTCTCCAGTCTTGGGAGACATCCTATTTTTGGAACCTTGGGTTGGAATGCGTCCCCTGTCACATGATGGGGTGGTGGGGAGGGCATGTCATCAGGACTGACTGACTGGATGAACCTCAACTTGGCACATGTAGGGAGTCAGAAATATCAGCCCTGACATTCACGGATCCACAGGGATGAGCCAAGATTAAATGGAAGAACAAAATCCCTGAGCTGGGGCCAACTCACATACACAGCAGATGCACTGAAAGGTTCATTTTTAAATTAACCTCAAACATTAAAATTGCAAGTTTGAAAATAAAAAGCAAGGGGAGAAAAACATAAATAAGAAACGATTTTCCTTTGCTTTAGAAGCACGGGACACCTTGAAGTCACTGTTTCCCAAGGTGGGGTCCTGACCACCAGCATCCGTGTCACCCAGGACCTTGTTCGAGATGCAGCCTCTCAGGTTCCATCCAGACCTATGGAATCAGGAACTCTAGGATTGGGGCTCAGCAATCAGGATTTTAAAAAGCCTTCCTGGTGAAGCCAATGTATGTGCAAGTTTGAGAACCACTGTTTTAAGTTGCAAGAGCTCTGTATCAAATTCAATATAGAACTTGACCCCTCCAAAAAAAACACCTGGATTCAATTGAGTAAAGTATAGTTGTATTTGGCAAAGGATCAGATATGACTTTCTACATAGATTCTCAGGAGGATCCGATCACATAGACAATCGTCCCTCTACCCATATCACAGATGAGCAAATGAAGGGTCAGAGAGGTTGACTCCTATATTGCCAGTCTAAGTCCAGAGCCCATGTAATTTTTTTTTTTTTTTGGTCTTTTTGCCATTTCTTGGGATGCTCCTATGGCATATGGAGGTTCCCAGGATAGGGGCCAAATCGGAGCTGTAGCCACCAGCCTACGCCAGAGCCATAGCAATGTGGGATCCAAGCCGCGTCTGCAATCTACACCACAGCTCATGACAATGCCAGATCCTTAACCCACTGAGCAAGGCCAGGGATCGAACCCGCAACCTCATGGTTCCTAGTTGGATTCACTAACCACTGAGCCACGACGGGAACTCCATGTAATTCTTTTTTAAATTGAAGTGTAGTTGATTTACAATACTATGTTCATTTCAGGCATATAGCTTCGTTCGGGAAATTCCTGAGAGATGGAAACAGTCTTGCTTCATATTTGTACACTGCTCAGGGACTAGGGCAGTTCCTGGCACAGAGTATGTGTAATTGACGTTAAAAATTGTCCATTTCCAATTCTATACTCCTGCTTCTATTACCCCTTTCATACCTTGGTCATCTCACGCTTGTTTTATTGCAATAATCTGCCTGATTTCATACTCTTCTTCCTGTACATGGATGTGAGACTCATCTTCTTAAAGCCCTGATTTCATCTGAACCCACTCAGCTCCAACACCTGCGGTGGTACTGATGTGCCCATTGGATGAGCTTTTCCACACTCTGGCTCCTGAGACTTGCTTCTACCTTCTTACGACACAGACTTTTTTGGGGACAAAGGTGTAGTTGTAGGGGTGATGGATTTACCTTCCTGAAAACATTTCCTTACTTCTTAACCCCTTCAATGCAGGTATGCTGCCACCAGGTGGCAGTAATGCCTTATTAGCGTGAACCAAATCAATGCCTTTGCTAAAGACAAGAGGCCAAACAAGGTCCACTTTTCATTTTATTGTGAACCTGTAACTTTTAAAAGCCCAAACTGCATAGCTTCAAGACTCATGGTAGGATTTGTTACATTAACTCTTTAATGAAGTCATCATGGAATGCATTCATTTGCCCAGGTGTTCCTTTCTCAGCAACTTCTCTTGTTGAAGCGGAGTAGGCAATGAAAGTCTACTGAAATTTGCTCAAATCACTTAGAAGGTAGCCCTCTCTATTTTTGAGCTCTAGTTTCATTAACACCAGAGAGAGAAGAGATGCAGGAAGGGGCAGAGAATAACTTTGGGGTTAAATGTTCTATATCCTGCTGTGGGTTTTCTTCCATTGTTCAGAATAAAGAACCCTCTACTCTGCTAATTTTCATCTTCAGCCCCTCCTTTTCCTCTGTGAGGCTGGGAATGATTTAAACTACGTTATAAAGCCAGAGGAATGAGACTCTAATGCCGAATGATGGAAACTGATCTCAGTAAGCAACTTCCATTAAAACAGCCTCAGCTGGCCCCTCTATGCCTAAGTATCTACTTCTAAATTTAGTTAACTTACATCCTTGTGTATTTTTATCCATAACAAAATATTTGTGAATAGAAAGAGGATAATTCCTTGCAAAACTTCAAGTTGCATTTTTGCATCCATAGGCACAGATATGTATGAATTATCTGATACCTGAGTTCATTTGCATGAATCACGTCTCTCCCACTTCATTATCTCCCAAGGTACTAAAATCAGTGAGGACCAGGGACTCTGAGTTTCATTTCTGGACTAAACATTCCTCCCTGCCTTTCTTCTGACACATTCTGAGATGTTTATGTTAGCTTCTAACTGTGAAGCTGAGAAATCTCAGCCACTCAGTTTTACTGAGCCAAGTGATGAAGCCATCCATTTTGAATTTTAAAAGAAAAAAGAAAAAGAAAAAAAAGGACAGGGAGAGGAAAAACATGATTATCTTTATCTCCAACAAAAACGGTGTAGGGAGGAATTAAAGCTAGGTGTGAAATTCTTTGACACAATTGTAGAATGTTAATGCAGTTGGGGAAGGCTATCAGTCTGGAATCCTGGCTTCCTCATTTCTGCAAAGCGGGTGATAAAGGCACCTCCCTAATGACACTGAAGTGTGCAGGAATGGAGGCCAAGTGTGAAAATGGTAGAATCTGATTTTCTCAGCCAGACATTCATCTTGGGGAAAACTTAGAAAGCCTTTCTGAAATAACTTTACTTTCTTCTGTATAAGAATGACTCAGCTGGGTGAAAATGATGTAGTTAGTAACCTTGTAAAATTATTTAACCTCTCTCAACCTCAGCTTTTTTTTTTTTTTTTTGCTATTTCTTGGGCCGCTCCCGCAGCATATGGAGATTCCCAGGCTAGGGGTCCAGTCGGAGCTGTAGCCACCGGCCTATGCCAGAGCCACAGCAACGCGGGATCCGAGCCGCGTCTGCAACCTACACCACAGCTCACGGCAACACCGGATCGTTAACCCACTGAGCAAGGGCAGGGACCGAACTCGCAATCTCATGGTTCCTAGTCGGATTCGTTAACCACTGCGCCACGTTGGGAACTCCTCAACCTCAGCTTTTTAATCTGCAAAATGGGAACACTGTTAGCCACCTGACAGTGTTCTGTTGGAATCAAATGAGAAAAGTAGGAGCTGGCATGGAAAGGGTTCATCCATGTGAATGTAATCAGACTCGACTGCCATGGAAAACACTAGTTGAAAATTTAAATTTAAAATATTAAGATATAATTAATCCTCAAGAGGCAAAGTCTTATTTAACTAGCGTGGCCTCATTTCAAAAAATCCTAGCCCTATGGATTAGGAACATGGATAAACATTGCCGCCTTTCTTAAGAGCCTTAATTTCTTCCCTGAAACTTGGGAGTGGAGGCCTTAGAGGAGCTCTCTGTGAACTTTTCACCGGAGGAGAGCTCTGGCTTCATGACTTGGGAAGATGTAAGCCTCCCCATACGGCATGGACTTCAATGACCATCTCTCGGGACTCAAGATTCTGACTACTAGAGACACTTAAAAAGCAGCTAATATCTGGCTGGAATTTTATACCTTCAGGCAAAAATAGCCACAAGCATAGTCTCAACAGAAGAGAATATTGTGAATTAAATTGAAATTAATTTGGTGGACAGAGATTCAAACTGGCTCTAGCACTCCAACAAAGATCTGCTATTCTACCCGCAGCACGGTGTTTCACCTCCCTTCATGTGAATGAAAATGCCGATGAGGGCGTGGATGAGACCATGAAAGTTCCTTGGGTACTGTCCTACTGTCATGGGTTCTTCACAAGGGAGATTTCATGGCAAGGGGGGGACAGGAGCATGCATGGGGTCCTCCATAGCCTGGCTGCGAATCCTGGCTTGGCTGTTCAGCAGCTGGGCAACCCTGGGCAAGTTTCTTAACCTCTGGGTCAAGATTTAAGAAATCATTCCAGGTGATGCTACTGCACAGAAGAAAACTGAGAGTACTGTTTCAGGGCAAGCTCCTTCATGTCTTTAAGCCTCAGTTTCACCATCTACAAAATGGGAAAATCCCAGCATGCAAGGTACCTCTTATAACGGTGCGGAAGATTACATGCGAGAGTAAGTGTTCCGTGCTTATCCTATTACTTGGTACCCAGCAAGGGCTCAATAAATCTAAGCCTCTACCATCACGATCATCATCCTAATCAGTGTGGTTGTCATTATCATTACCACCCCCACCGTCACTGCTGTTATCCCAGCAGCGGCAGCGCTGTTACTGTCACTGTCTTCACCACTGTCACCCTCACCACCACTGTCACCCTCACCATCACTGTCATGATCGCAATCACTCAGCACCAGCATCATCATCTCTGTTGTCACCACTGTCATCATCAACTGCCTCTATGGGAGATACCTCTTGATTCCTTCAGGGAGCCCCTAGAGCACTGGGTACTCGACAAAATCATCTTGAATTCTTGTTTCTTTTCTCCACCCCTTGGGAAGAGTAAGGTACTAGCAAGCGCTAAAAATTACTTATGAGCTGAAAATGTCTATTTCGCTCTGCTCAGGCCAAAAATGTCAAAGTTAAACTTCTTCATAACACTCTACATGCACTGCCAACATGCCACTGATGATGGTCATGCCGCGCGTGCAGGGCTCCCGCCCGCTCGCCCCTCACATTAATTCACGCAGGCCCTGCACCTGCTGGGCGCCTTCTACCGACCCCTTTCTCAGAGGCATGGCCTGTGCAGGAGTGCAGGAGTGGAAGGGCAGCCAGAACTCCATCAGCCATTCTGAGCATCGCTGGAGGAGTGGGTCACCCGCTACATCAAATTCTCAGCCTTGGATGAATTCCTTTTTGCATTTGGCATGGAAGGTGATAAGTATTTTCTGAGCTATTTTTCAGTTGCAAGCTTCAGTCTGCTGAGATGAAATATGCAGATCGGGGCCTGAACAGCTGTAGCACTCCAGAGTGGCTGGTATTTTGGTGGGCTTTATTTTAAAGTCCCTGACAGTTCAATCTCACTAAATAATTCAGCTGTTTAGGAAAAGCCATACGATCTTAAAATAAGTCCCTGAAGGTCAACAATATAGGTTGAAATTTTATTTTTCGGTGAACAGCATTTGACAAAATAACAGAAATGTCCCTTGTAATATTTCTTCCTTTGCATCTTTGAATGAAATTACCAAGCACACATCACTGGATGTTCATTTATAAACATTCTACATCTTCTCCATGCATTCCTGGCAGGATATTAAGATAACATTCTGATTTCACTGCTCCCAATGAAGTTAGGGATTGAAAAGAACAATTTCAAAACGTAGCTCTAACTTGAGGTGTCACTGAGTATTTGGAAAGCTCTTTGTTACATCTAGCCCAGGAAAATACATGCCTCCCATCACAGAAAAGCTAAAGTATTGATTCACAAATCTGTAAAGAAAAGGGGCAAAAAAAAAAAAAATGCACGTAAAAGTTTTCCAGGACAAAGCTGAATCCTGCTCATCCATCATCAGTCTCTTCAAGGTGACATGCAATTCAGGAGCAAAGCATTTGCATCTAGAAAGATATTGGCCAAGGATTTCTTTGTGCCCCTTGAAGACGGGTGTTTTGACTGAGTCACCAGGCTGGTAACTTTGAAATAGCTACTCACAGAGGTAGAAGACAGGCTATGAAGTTCTGTGCGGAGTGCTCATCTAAACATGTATAGAGTCCTACCCTCTTTGAGGCTGATGGGATGCTAAGGTTTGTCTGCTTCAAATACCTCCTTATCCCATTCTACCAATGAGGAAACTGGGCCCCAGAGAGGATAAATGATGTATGTCCATTAAAGTACTCAGTTAGTAACAAAGCCAGAGTTAGGAGGCAAGTAGCACCGGGGCGGGCACACATCAGAGCTGGCTTCCTACCTGGCTAACAGGTACAGGTATAGCCATATTTGTTGTTTTCAAAAAATATTTTGCTTCTATACTACAATCTGACCTTTACTCTATGACCTAGGCCAAATCCTTTTAAATCCTCTCAATTCCAGCCTCTTTACAAATAACACCCCATTACTAATCCCCACTTCGTAAGAATGTTGTATCAGTGAAATCCTATATTTGAAAATACTCAGAACATACTACCTAAAGCAATGTACAGATTCAATGAAATTCCTATCAAATTACCCATGACATTTTTCACAGAACTAGAACAAACAATCCAAAAATTTATATGGAACCACAAAAAAACCAGAATTGCCAAAGCAATCTGGAGAAACAAAAACCAAGCAGGAGGCACAACTCTCCCAGCCCTTGAGCAATATTACAAAGCCACAGTCATCAAGGCAGTGTGGTACTGGTATCAAAACAGACAGACAGACCAATGGAACAGAATAGAGAATGCAGAAATAAACCCAGACACCTATGGTCAACTGATCTTTGACAAAGGAGGCCAAGAACATAAAATGAGAAAAATACAGTCCACTCAGCAAGAATTGCTGGGAAACCTGGACAGCTGCATGCAAATCAATGAAACTAGAACACACCCTCATACCATGCACGAAAATAAACTCAAAATGGCTTAAAGACTTAAATATAAGACACTATCAAACTCCTGGAAGAGAACACGCAAAACACGCTCTGACATCAACCTCATGAATATTTTCTCAGGTTAGTCTCCCAAGGCAAGAGAAATAAGAGCAAACATAAACCAATGGGACCTCATCAAACTGAAAAGCTTTTGTGCAGCAAAGGAAACCAAAAATAAAACAAAAAGACACCTTACAGAATAGGAGAAAATAGTTTCAAATGATGCAACTGACAAGGGCCTAATCTCTAGAATATACAAGCAACTTATATAACTCGACAGCAAAAAAGCCAACAACCCAATGGAAAAATGGGCAAAAGACCTGAATACAGTTCTCCAAGGAAGATATACAGATGGCCAACAAGCACATGAAAAAATGTTCAACATCACTGATTATTAGAGAAATGCAAATCAAAACTACCAGGAGATACCACCTCACACCAGTCAGAATGGCCATCATGAAAAAGTCCACAAATAACAAACGCTAGAGGGGGTGTGGAGAAAAGGGAACCCTCCTGCACTGTTGGTGGGAATGTAAGCTGATACAGCCACTATGGAGAACAGTATGGAGGCACCTTAGGAAACTGTACATAGAACTACCATATGACACAGCAATCCTACTCTTGGGTATATATCCAGACAAAATTTTCCCTAAAAAAGACACATGCACCCACATGTTCATGCAGCTCTATTCACAATAGCCAAGACATGGAAACAGCCCAAATATCCATCAACAGATGATTGGATTAGGAAGATGTGGAATATATACACAATGGAATACTACTCAGCCATAAAAAAGAATGAAATAATGCCATTTGTGGCAACATGGATGGAACGAGAGACTCTCATACTGAGTGAAGTAAGTCAGAAAGAGAACGTCAAATACCATATGATATCACTTATATCTGGTATCTAATATATAGCACAAAGGAAACTTTTCACAGAAAAGAAAATCATAGACATGGAGAATAGACTTGTGGTTGCCTGGGGGGAGGGAAAGGGAGTGGAAGGATTAGGAGCTTGGGGTTAATGGATGCAAACTATTGCCTTTGGAATGGATTAACGATGAGATCCTGCTGTGTGGCACTGAGAACTATGTCTAGATACTTACAACACAGCATGACAATGGGAGAAAAAATTATGTATATTATGTATGTGTAACTGGGTCCCCATGCTGTACAGTGGGAAAAAAAAGTGTGTTGGGGGAAATAACAATAAATAATAAATTAAAAAATAAAAATAAAAATAAATAAAAATACTCAGAACAAAGCCTGTATACAGCAGCACTCAACAAAGACTCATGCATGGATTCATTGCCCTCTGATGTCCCAAAACATTTTCTCTTAGACCAGGGTGTTGAGCCCAACACTATGGGGAATCTAGATTTTCCAGAGCTGAATCACTGTAAAATCTACTTATGGTGTTCCAATGAGTGCGCCCATACTTTTCAGACCCTGTTTCCATTTCGGTTTGGGAAAATGCAGGCATTTAATGCCTCACAGTGCTAACAGCATCTTGGTGTCAGCTGCGGCCTTCAGAAGTCATACCAGAAAAAGTAGGAGCTTAGGTTAGGGCCACTGGTAGAAGCTGCCCAACTCTAAAGAAGAGCATGCAAAACCGTATAAATGAACTGTTCTCAGCTATCACAAGTTACTCTTTTCCTACTTGAAAATTGAGAAAGTATCAGTGACCAAAAAGTGAGAAATAAAAACCACTCATAATTCCACTACTCACTGAAAGCCACTGTTAATATTTTAAGAGGAACATACATTTTATATGGATTTAACAAAGTGGGTCATTCTGTAGCTTACTTTTGGTCAATGTTGAAAGTATTGTGGCGTTTTCCCCAAGTTATTAAATGGTGGTCTTTTAAGTGGATATAGAATATCCCATCATTCACATATTCCATTACCAGGGTAGTACTCAAAATTGAACAATTGGTAGAGCATGACTGCCAAACAATCAGAATGGGGAGAAAAAGCTGACACATACAAGGTAAACCATTTGATCACTGGCCATGGTTGTACTACAACCAGTTTCTTATTCAAAACACTTAATTAAAACTGTTTTTTGTTTTTCTGGTCACAGCAACACTTTTCTGATGAGAGAGCAGATGGTAAAAGCCTGACAAGCATTTTTAGGTATATTCTGAGGTTGAATTCCTAGAAGGATAATGGTTGCATCAAAGGATAAGCAGTGGTTTGGGAAGCTGGAGGAGGATAAGCTTTCTACGATATCCACCTCCAGGTGGGTCATGGTCAAGGGCTCATGCTTCCCTTTTCGGGAAACACCCCCAAACGGACAATTAAGGAAGGCTAAACAGTCATGCCGGAAGAACACCAGGAGTACCCCCCATCTCCTTCTGACTCCTGACTGTGCCCCATCATGGAGGAAATTGCAGTTGCAGAGAGACACCCCCCCCCCCCCCGCCAATATACAGAACCCTGATTTGCACAGGGCTCAGGGGCACTAGAATGGAAGATTCTTCTGGGGCTCTGGCCTCTTCTCTGGTGCTGCTACTAACTAAATAATTAGACATGGGCAAGTCCCTTTGTCTGCCCTGGACAGGGCTGATTTTCTTACACCCTACCTATAGATAGATGACTGAAGTTTTCGGTCATAGGATTATGCTTGCTTCCCCAGAGCATCCAACTCAGAGCAAGGTTCCACTTTTACGAACCTTCCCCCAAGGTCACTAACCCGAGCCCCAATTCTACATGTCTTCCCTGAGGCCCTCATACAAGGATGCCACCATTCCCTATGTGAGGTTCCCTCCCACTTTGCAAGGAGCAGCAAACCCAACTTGTTTAACTACAGGTGTATTCCAGGTGGCCTTTTGCCGAAAGGCAATGACAGTGGAAAAACCCTAATATACAATAGCTTTTTTTTTTCTTCAGTAACTGATACATGTCAGATACCACTATTTCCAATAATACAGCCTTGGAATGCAGATATTCCTATTATTCTCATTTAAAAGTTGAGGACATTGAGCTCAAATTGGATAAGTACCTTCCCAAGGTCACACAGCTATTAGGGAAAATCTGAAGTTTGAACTGGTGTCTCCTTGACTTCAAATCTTGTATATTTTTGCATTATTATGGTGTTTCTTTTTTTTCCTCCCTTCCCTTTAGAAGCTAAGTCAGGTGCTCTAAGCTAATAATGAGGATATGCGATAAATGTGTTCCCTTTAACTAATTTCTCGATTTGAAAATGATTAACATTCCTGATGGTTTCAACCCTCTGTGAATGTTTGATGTTTTGGATTTCTGCTGTTTCACCATCACTGCTGCATAAAGTTTCTGGCACCGTCTCAAACATATAGAATATGTTCAGCATCCCAAGAGCTATTTTAAGACAATCACTCTGTCATTTTGGGCAGTACAATTGTGAAATGCAGAAAATAGTTAAAAACAATGATTTGTGACAAAGGTAGTACTTCATTCAGGTGCAAGTGAGAGAGAGAGTTCATTAGCTTTCTGTTTCTTGTGGTCTCACTCTCTAAATAATGTTGCCCACCTTTTGCCTTTGAAGTCTGACTAATGAATGAATTTAAGAGTTTCCCCAGAAATTAAACTCAAAGTTGTTGGTAAATGAAAAAGATTATATACATACATACACACACGCATATATACATATGTGGGTACATATATGTATGCATGTGTTTATATATGTGTGTGTGTGTGTATGTAGAGAGATATAAATTTGTTTATATATATATATATATATCAACTTAATTAATCATTAGTGAGTCAACAGGGAACCCAGGCTGAGCTAGATGACTTCACAAGATGCCCCCTCAATACATTTTAGATGCTTGAATTCCTAAATGAACTCATAGCAAGATAAGAAGTTGGCAATATTGACCTGGTACTATTAGATTCAGTCAGTATTTGGTACCTCTGATTCCAACCCATCCTGTGATCCGAAATTTCCATGAGCTAGAAATTATTGCTGGAGTTGGGTTGATGGAGCTTGGTGAATGTTAAAGATGAAACATTCCAGTTTCATTTGATTCTAGAAGAGCCTTCAGGACAAGTCCCTGATGCTCTCCTCCAGGTAGCTCAATAATAGCAACCCAGGGTCCCTGATTTGGATGTGCACCTCTTGAGCCATCACAGGGTTTTCATCGTAACATTGGTGTGATCAGGTTTCTGTCTCAGAGGCTGCCCCATCTGTAGAGGGAGAGGGGGATGGAGTGGGGGAGGCAGGCTGCACAGAGGGCGGGAACGTGCACCATGAGAGTAGCAGGGAGGATGATAAGATAGGAGTGTAGGAAAGACACTGAGATGGACCAGGAGTCTGGGGTTATTTGACACAAACTATTACCTTTAGAATGGGTGAACAACAAGGTCCTACTGTAGAGCAGAGGGAACTATATCCGATCTCCTGGGACAGGCCAGGATACAAAAGAATGTATATATATATATATATATATATATATGTATAAGTGAGTCACTCTGCTGTACAGCAGAAATTGGCAAAACACTGTAAATCAACTATACTTTAATAAAAATATATTAAAATAAAAAAGGAAAGAAAGATATTGACATTGCTTTTTATATTGAATCGACCCCCACATTAATTTCTACATTTTTCCTGGTAAGAACAGCTAACATGACATCTGCCTTCCCACCCAAATTTAAGTGCACAATACAGTCCTGTTAAGTACAGGCGCCATGTTGAACGACACATCTCTAGAGCTCATTCATCACATATAACTAACTAAAACTTTATGTTGGTTGAACAGCAACTCCCCATTTTCCCCTCCCTGCCAGCCCCTGGAAACCACCATTCTTTTCTCTGCTTCTAGGAGTTTGGCTATTCTGGATGCTTTATATAAGTGGGAGCATGTAGTATGCGTCCTTCTGCAACTAGCTAATATGGCTTAGCATGATGTCATCCACGTTGCTGCATATGGCAAGACTTCCATTTTTGTTAAAGTAAAATAATAGTCCACCGTATGAATATACCACATTTTCTTTATGCATTTATCCATAAGCAGATGTTTAGTTCAGATCTATTATATAGAGTGGATCTACAGTGAGTAGGAAAAGGGGCAGTCAAGGATGCCCAATATTCTTCTGGCTTGAGTGACATATTGGAACAATCATAAAGATAGTGGGTCGCTGGGTGAAGCCTTTATTTTATTAATCAAATGTGTACTTTAAACTGAATATGTTACCTGTTCAAAGTGCTTGATGGATATCGACTCATTTGATATTTATTATATCCCCATGAGGTAGGGATTACTATTATCTCCTTTAACAGATGAAGAAACTGAGGCACAGAGGGGTCAAGCAATTTACCCACGGTCACACAGTCAATAAATGAGGGTTGGCATCTAGAGTCTGTGCTCTTAACTATTACATATCACAGCATCTTTCTGGGGGCCAGTGTCAGGATCTAATGCTCATAAATGCCCATCTATTGGTGGGAAAGGAACAGGACCCAGCAAACCTCAAGGACAGCTGAGGGGAAGTTAATTTTATTGTTTTGACTTTGATTTAATTTGGTCCCAAGCACCACAATCAGGAAATAATTTCATCATCCTAGTCTCTTACATTTAGAAAAAAGATGGTGGGTGTCTGATGGAGGCTCTGATGGAGTTTTAAACGTAATTATTTTAGGTCTGTTTTTTCATAAAGAGCCCTACCAATGGTGTATGATGATTTATCTCTATGGATTAAATGTCACAACTGAGGAGCTGTGGTCTAAATCATACATTCACGGCAGACCTTGAAAGACTCTGGAAGGTCTTTCAGCTGTATGCACTGAAGTCGACCAAAGTTTTCACACTTTTCTTTTTATTACCAAAGAACTGAAATTATACATGGAATACATTGTTCAGAGTATCACTGATGATACACTTTATTTTTTAATTGAAAAATTTTTTGTTATTTCCTCAATACAATTTCTTTTCTACTGTACAGCATGGTGACCCAGTTACACATACATGTATACATTCTTTCTTCTCCCATTATCATGTGCCATCATAAGTGACTAGACATTGTTCTCAGTGCTACACAGTAGGATCTAACAGGCATTTAAAGGTACTAAGTTTTTTAAAAGACCTAACTTTATCAGTCAAGGTATGTCTAATAATTAGATTCACTACAGAATTGATGACCTCATACCAATTTGATAAAAGTACAAAGGCTCCTGAGCCAAAGAAAACAGCTGAGTACTTGGGCATGTTACTATTCATTGTTTGACACTTTTTTTTTTTAAAGATAAAAACTATGTGTGATACCTCATTATAAACCCCGATACGGAGGAATATATACAGTGAAATTGCCCTGCAATGAAATAACAAAGGAAATGGAATTTCAGACCAAGAGGATTTATCGCATTCTTCCTTAAATTTTTTGCTAGCAGTAGCCCCTTTAATCATATCTAGAGCAGGGCTTCTTAGCCTTGGGGCTGTCCTATGTCCTGTAGGATACTGAGTACTATTTCTAGCACTAGACACCACTAGCACACCCCAGAAGTGACAACAAAAATGCCTGCAAACTTTGTCAAATGTCCCTTGCAGAGGGTGTGCAAAATTCCTCCAAGATAATACCATTCCTCTAGAACATTACTATTCAATGGTATTGGCTGTGAAAACCTGCTGAATAAAGGATTATTACTGGGCTCTACAAGATTCACTCATTAAACAGCTATTTATTGAGTGCTCGTTAAATGTCAGGTGAGGTGAAAGAAAGGCTTGGAGGAAACAGGAGTGAGCAAAATATAGTCAACATGGGCTAGAGCTTAGCAATAGGAGAAAGGTTGATTTGATTCTCTTGCCGTCTCTTATAGATAGATAAGAATTGTAACTATTCAAAAGACAAAACCCCACTAAACCAAAATATCATACTTTGCAAGCAGCTTATTCACAGATGTAGTTTGAAATCTCTTCCTTAGATGGTGTAGAAGCATTAATTTCTTCAATACACCTTCCACTATACACATATACACACACACACACACACACACACACACACACACACATATAATATGCACACACACACACTCTTATCAATAGACAGTTGAGCTGTGACAAAGAACCATACAGAAAATACAGACATTTCTCATGTAGAAGTTTGTATGTGGGCAGTCCCAAGCTAGTGTGGGGCCTTTAATCTTGGAGGCAGTTGGGCACGGCCTTCTTGCTCTGCCCTAGATGGCTATTTATGGGCTCACTTTCTTGCCCTCACATTGCACCCAGTGGGAAGGAAAATAAGGATTAAACAAGAATGACAGGGGACAGCATTTCACAAAGGGAAATCCTGCGGGCAGCCCCATGGCCCAATGGCCCAAACTAGTCTTAGGGCCTCATCTAGCTGCAAGGGAGGGTGGAAAATGTAGTGTCCATTCTGGGTGGACATGTGCTCCAAGGATCTCTCTATCTCTATGGAGGAAGGGGAGAAGAGACTGAATAACAAGAAGCAGATTTGACCACAGTCATCCATGTCCTTCTTCCCTAGTCTCTCTTCCATTGACATATCAACTACACTGATGTTCTAAATAACTGATTTTTGCCAATTTTTTGTGGTGTAAATACTCCCATTATGGCCAATTGATTTCAAGCTACCAAAGTCTCTGAAGGTGGTAGTGGGAAGAGGCACACACAACTGGCTCTCACAACCAGGCACAAGCCGGCTTTACCACCACTTTGCTCATGAGGAAACAATCCACACAGTGTCTGGTACAAAGTAAACTCTCGGTAGCTTATTGTATTAAAGAACTTAAAATGTATGACATGGGTTTACATCCCATTCATTCCCCACGTATGTGCTGAGTGCCTACCATGTACCAGGCCTGGCAGTTAGCCCCTTCACAGCAGTAAAATGGGAGGCAAAACCAACCGGATTCCCACCCTCACGCGATACAGCTAACAGCATGAGGAGGACAGGCAGCCCACCAGCGACAAGAGTAAATATGGAAGCAGAGAGGGAAGAGGGGGAGTAACAGAGGGGTTTAGGCTCACTTAGGCACAGCCGAGTTTTGTCAGCTGAGCTGACTCTGGAGGTTGAGCAGGTGTTACCTAGACTTGGATGTAAGGTTTGGGGAAGAGCACATCTGCAGAGAGAAGAGCATTAACGAAGACCCCGCCATGAGGTGGGGAGAGCACGGCCTTTCAAGGAAGGTTAGGGGCAGTGCAGTAGGCACAGGGCAATGGAGGGAGGGAGGGAGGTGAACAATAAAGCAAGGGCTGGACCACGTCATAGTTAGTCGCTGGTTTATAATTCATAATCAACAAAGATTTTTGAAGGCTTTGAAGGGAATGCTGTGACATCAGCATCTGGGAAAATGGTCTCTGCCAGCACCAGCAAGGACACATTAAAAGGGGCTTAAGAGATACAGGTGTGCCAGGTATAAAGCTCTTTTTTAAAATAAATTTTATTGGAGTATAGGGGACTTACATGTTGTGTTAGTTTCAGGTGTACAGCAAAGAGAATCAGCCATACACATACCTATATCCACTCTTTTTCAGATTCTCTCCCCAAGTAGGCTATCACAGAGTATTGAATAGATTTCCCCAAACTATATAGTAGGTCTTGTTACTGATCGATTTTGTATATAGTAGTGTGTATATGTCAATCCCAACTCCCCAATCCAGGTATAAGGTTCTTACAATGGTTCACGAGAGAAATGATGGCCTATCCTTGGCTAGGGAGGTGGCAGTGGACAGAGAGAGAAATGGACACATTTCAGACATATTAAGGGGTGACATCAACAAGGCTGGACATGGGTAGGCTCTGGGGGAACTATACGGAAGGACTGTGTCTTCGATTACGAAGCACTTTCTTACTTGGACACTGGATAGATGCTAGGTCTTTTACTGAGTTTAGGATGGAAGGAGTGGTGGAGATATTCTCAGTTCGATTTTGAACATGTGCACTTGAATCATTTCTCCTTCTGATGATCCCTGAGGAAAGCATTCTTATGTATCATTCCCATCATAACACTGAAGAACTAAGTTCAGAGCCAATGCCATACCACTAGTAAATGGCACAGCTGGGACTTGAACACAGGTCTCATGATGCCAAACCCTATGGTGTTTGCATGATGTAACACAAACTGGCTCTCACAGAGTCCATCTTGAACCTGTGGCAGAATGAGCTTAGTTACTGGAAAGTCCTCATTAACCTGAGCTGCAAGGTGGGACCTCAGCTTATGTACAAAGAGGACCGGGCTATTAACGATGCCCCTTCAAATTGCTTTGAACAACTTCTTCTGTGCTGGACTAATGAGCCCTGCGCCATGCTTCTGGGAAACCTCTCACCTTGGAAAATAAAGTCCATCAGATCATGCTCTGAATATTAACCCTGCTAGAATAAAAAGAAAAAATAAGCAATAGAAAAGATTGATTTCTCTCCACCTCACGCAAAGAAAATACTATTCAAGGAGCCTCTGAGTGTAATTCATATTTTTAGATTAAGAGTATGTTTTGCACTGAGGAAAAAAATCATTGCGAACTATTACCAATATCACGATGCCGAGTAATGAAGGCATTTAAACACTCTCATCTCCTGCATGGTTCTTGCATAAACAAGTGTAATGTGACATGACAGTAGCTAATGGTATATTCAAGGACTCTGCATCAGCCTACGTTTCCCACGTTTGTCATCAGGTCTCCACTGTTGGACTTGAGAGGGCTCCCCTTCCCTCCTGTCCAGCTAATGAATCTTCCAGAGGTGCTGCTCCTGAGTCAAAGAATTTTAGGAAAAAATACGCATGGCCCCCGACCTAAAGAACACTGGAGTAAAGAACTACTTTTAGGCACAGGCAGTGCAGCCAACTGTCTTTGGTAAAATTAGCAGGTGCATGAAGAGAACAATTCATGATCTTATTTATACTGAGTTGGTGTAATGTGTCATATATTTCACATACGAATGACAGCCCTAAACATGGAAGTTGAGCTAGAAATCACAATTTTTTTTTTCTGTTGACTCATTGGACCCACTTGAAAAGTTTAAAGAGAAGGCAGGACACGTTCTATTTCCCCCATTTGATAGATAAGGAAAGTGAAGTCCAAGATACTGGGTAACCAATTGACCATCAGAACCAAATTAATAGAAGGCTTCACACCAGAGCTCAAGGCAATCCCTCCCTGGGCCTAACACTATTTTAAAAAATTATTTAAGTATGGTTATTATAATGTTGTGTGAATTTCTGCTGTACAGTATAGTGACTCAGATATATATATATATATATATATATATATATATATATATATACACATATATATGTGTATGTTTTTTTGTGGGGTTTTTTTTTTTTTTGTCTTTTTGCCTTTTCTAGGGCCACTCCTGTGGAATATGGAGGTTCCCAGGCTAGGGGTCAAATCAGAGCTGTAGCCACCGGCCTACACCAGAGCCACAGCAACGTGGGATCCGAGCCTCGTCTGCAACCTACACCACAGCTCACGGCAATGCCAGATCCTTAACCTACTGAGCAAGGACAGGGACCGAGCCTGCAACCTCATGGTTCCTAGTCGGATTCGTTAACCACTGCGCCACGACGGGAACTCCTCAGTTATATATTTATATACACACATATGTATACACATATACACACATATATATAAACTGAGCATATACACATTCTTTTTTATATTCTTTCCATTGTGTTCTATCCCAGGAGACTGGATATAGTTCCCTCTGCTATACAGTAGGACCATGTTGGTCATCCATTCTTTTTTTTTTTTTTTTTTTGTCTTTTTGCTATTTCTTGGGCCGCTCCCGCGGCATATGGAGGTTCCCAGGCTAGGGGTACAGTCGGAGCTGTAGCCACCGGCCTATGCCAGAGCCACAGCAACTCGGGATCCAAGCCGTGTCTGCAACCTACACCACAGCTCATGGCAACGCCAGATCCTTAACCCACTGAGCAAGGCCAGGGACCGAACCCGCAATCTCATGGTTCCTAGTCGGATTCGTTAGCCACTGCGCCACGACGGGAACTCCCCTGGTCATCCATACTAAATGTAAATAGATTCCATCTACTAACCCCAAACTCCCAGTCTGTCCTTCTCTAACACTCATTTTACAAGTAAGTTCCAGGAAGGATGGGACCTTGTTTTGCTCCTTAGTATCTAGAGCATAGTAGGTGCTCAATAAATCTTGCTGCTGGCTTCTGTGTGCCTCTCCTCCCCTGACGCATGGTGCCATAGAGAGGCCTGGGAACTGGAAATTAGAATACCAAGACTTCCCCCAAGAGCATGAATAAGTAATATAACCTCTTCAGCCCTTGGTTTCTTTTCTGCAAAATGAAAACAATCCAGTCCTAACTATCAAGAGGAGCCGCAAGGATCAAGTCAAACAGGGTGATGAGAATTTCCTTCAAACAGCACATATTTAAGGTGTCATGGCTATTTTTAAAGTAAGGAAAATACTCTCAGCAACTTGTTGGATCTTCTTGATCAGATCAAGGCTGGCTCAGGAAGGCAGGTTCCAAGGCTGTGTGCAAGATGTAGCTCCAGAGACTCAGATACCCATGTCATGCAAATCTGCCTTCCAGAACTTTCCTGGGGGCTTTCCGGGCAGTTCGTGACATTCATATGAGCCTCAGAGGCTTCTATACCTCTTCTCGTCACCTCAGTCAGAGAGACACATGATGGCCTCTGCAGGCATGAGCCTTCCTTGACTTCAGTCTAAAGGACTTCCTTAAAGCTCAATTTTCATCATGATCAAGGCAGTGGGATGGGGCGAAGAATCCCCCTTCACTGTTCACATACCATGGGAATATATCTAACCTACAGGTCCCCAATCTGTCATGTGCTAGGCATTTCACTTGGGAGATATTTCCTAACCTCTCTCAGACTCAGTTTCCTCATCTGTGATTAGGGATGATCAGCTACCACCCAGGAAGTCACAGGACTGAATGGTGGAATGCAAAGTGACTGCTGAGTTCTGAGCCTGGAACAGCACTACCAATGGCCACGGAGACTGATACTCTACACATGGATCTGTGGTATTCCAGCAGCTCATTCTGACAATTCATTTTCTCTTATTCAACACGTGTGACAGCCTAGTGGATAAGAAAGAGCTCCACGGGACTAGGATCCCTGTTTGTTTCCAAGCTGTGTTCACTGTGAATCGTAAATTTCCAAACGAGCAACTGGATACACCCACAATCGACCTTTTCTCACCAGCCCTTCCGGCTCCACCACAGCCCAAGTGATTATCCCCTTGGGCCTGGGTCATGTGATGCCTCCCCTTGTTTCAACTCATCTCTTTCTTCAGTCTAGCTCTCAATGCAGTGGCCAAAAGGATGTTAAAACATAGGTTAGATCATACCCCTCCTCTGTTTGAAAGCCTCTATGGTGTGAACTTTGGATTTACTCTGAGTGAATTCGGTTCGCACATCTCTGTCTTACTTCGCTGCCATTATCTCTTGCTGTAGTGCTTGGGTGAGTAATGAAAACCCTAAGGAGACAAGATCAAGATGCAGAAAGAACTCTAACCCACGCTTGCCTTGGGACAACTCAGTTGGTTCAATCAAACCAACGAAGATACAACTGAAAGAAATGGTGTTTAGAATGAGGCAGACAAAAGGAGCATGAAAACTGTTTTCCCCCAGGTATCTGGAGTGTGGGAAGGGAAACCACTAAGGAGAAATATGACTACTAGGTAGCAATAGAGGAATTTCAGATCAACATTGACAAAGAATCTTACAACCTCATTTGACAATGGATGCAGTGACCTCTCCTAGGAAGAGTAAATTCACCACCACTGGAAATACTCAAGCAGAGACTTGAAAATGGACAAGAGATAGAGAAGCAAGACTTCAAACGTCAGAAGGCAAGGTGATGAAGTTATATTTAATTTCCCTTTTAATTCAGAGATGCTACTGTTTGTAACATTGAAGACTAGAGGGAAAATAAGTAAGAATCAACTACTTTAGCTTCAAGAACCATAAAGGAATTAAATGTCAATGGAGAGTGTATGTCATAGCAGAATATTACAAGGGTGTTTTACAGAAGGTATTTTACAAATGATGCACTAGGTTGCTGGGCAGGAGACCAGGTCATACACTTTTATCTATTTCCCTCAGGCTCTTTTCTCTTTCTTTTGGATGATCTTCAATGCTGTGTGAATGTGCGTGTGTGTTTGTATATGTGTGTGTGTGTGTGTACCTGCATGTTTCTCTGTTACCTTTTAGTGTGTATTTCAATAGGCTCGACAACAAACACGGTGGTAGATCCACTCGTCCCATGGCATGAGAACACAGTGATGAACAAACTGCGGCCTGAAGGTGCTGACCCTTTTCCTTTAGGATTGGTTATTAGAGGAGAGACTCGCCAAAGGCACCCACGCCTCACAAAGAAATCATTTGGGTTCGACTCTACTCAAAGAGGGATCAAAGAGACTGGCTTTGGATGGATCATGGAAAAATGGGCCTCTCCTTCCATAAATGAGGTAACGTTTCTGGGTTGTGCAGTGATTTCACAGCATACAAGAGAGACTTTTCCATGAAAGCTGTTGCTCTGACCTCATCATCTGGAGAGAATTGAGACATGACAACTGACCCAGACAGCAATATCCTGTCCCACTACTAAATGCAAGTGGACAGACGCCATCTCTTTAAGTGACTGACTTTCTCCTCTCTTCCTTCTGTAACTATCTCACTAAGTCAAGAGGAAAAGACATTTTCCTCCAGGAAGTATATTGAGAGCAGGTATGTGTGCCACTTAAGAGGGAAACTGGTAGAACAAATCTCTAGAAATGGTTACTAAGGATAAATGTGATGGGTTGGTCCAGGGCTATGGTTATTTTAGTAAATAAACCAAGAATAGTGGCTGAATGCACTGGAAAATAGGGAGATTTGAAATAACTGATTTAACCTGAAAACAAAAGAATCAATGCACCAAATAGAGTCCCCCCAAATATAAACAAATGAGGATTTGTGATTTATGCTACAAACAAAGGCAAGAAGAGAATACCAAACAGATACAGAATCCTGTCTATTTCCTTTGTCTTACACACTGATTTCTAATATGTCTACTTATTTCTCATTCCACCAGCAAATATTTTTGAACATCTTGCATACCTCCTAGGTGCAGAGCACCGCAAGTTCTGATTTTGTGGGTGAGTGCTTCTGTTCATGGCTTATTCAGGGAATTATTTAACAAAGCATTATAAATCATGAAATGTCACTGTCATCTCTATACTAGGCAGAGTATTTTTGAAAAAGCAGAATTCTATCCTCTAACTTGACAACATAATAAGAAAATCTTGTCAATGAAGAGTCAAACAAACAACCAAGTCAAAAAACAACCTAGACAAATATTGAAGTCAAAAAATCTAACTGCTGGGTCAAACGAACAGTGACTTACAGCATGTTTCCAATGTTTTTAAAAATAAAAAATGATTTTCCCGTAATAGTCAAACTGTTCTTGCCTCCTGTTATTTCACAGTGTTTTCTAGGCATCGAATCCCCTCAAGTCCCATGGAAGGTCATATCAAGCCCAATAATAAAACTCATTTTTCCCCTCACAGGATAAATACGAGCTGTCAAAATGCAGCATTCTCCCTCTATTAAAATTCTGATACCTAGCCCCAGAAGCTTTCACATGAACCTTCTAAACACAAATGACTCCTCCCTATGTCATGCACAAATAGAATATATATACCAGAGATTACTTCTTTTGAAGGTCTTAGCTCGGGCCAGTGGGACTGACCAGAGGGTCAGCTATAGATCACTCTGGCCCTTCTGTCACCTTTCACAAGTGAAGTGACACTGAGCTGCCAAAGCTGTTAGGGGCTCTTGTCTGGCTGTAAGAAGTAACTTTATGGCCCTGAAAGGAGCTGGAGAAGCATAATTACTAATGTTATTAGAGGAAAAGAGGTTCATGTTGTTACAAAAGGGCCCTGGTCAACTATGTGGAAGGGGGGAGGGCAGCTGAGCACAAGTGCTTCACTGCGCTCAGGCGTGACAAGCTGGGGATTCTGAAGGTCCCTGCATGCCTGAAGTGTTTTCTACTGGTGTTGCTACTCTGTATGAGTTTCCTGTGGCTGTTGTAACAAACTGCTATAGTCTTAGTGACTGAAACAACTCAGATTAATTATTGTTTAGCTCCAGAGTTCTGAAGTCTAAAATGGGTCTGATGGGGGCTAAAATCAAGGTGTCAATGGGACGGGTTCCTTCTCTAGGGAAGCCCTGGAGGAGAACCCATTTCTCGCCTTTTCCATCTTATAGGGGCTTCCAGTATTTCTTGGCTTATGGTAACACCACTCTCACCTCTATGTCTATTGTCACATCTTTTTCTCTAACTTTGACCCTTGTATGTCCCTCTTACAAGGATCAGCATGATTACTTTGGGCCCAGATGAAAAATCGAGGCTATTGTTCCTATCTCAAGATCTTTAACTTAATTGTATCCACAATGGCCCTTTGGCCATTTAAGGCAACCTATTTATGGATTCTGGGGCTTAGGACAAAGACAACTTTGAGGGGTCATTACTGTGCCCACCACACACTTTAAGACCAAGAAGAGAGAAAGCAGAGGGGTTGTGTTACTAAAGAGTTTAGATTTAATGGGACAAGTGGAAGGGGCTTGTAGTCATTGAGGATTTAGGGAAGAATAAAGATAATCATTGACTCTAGACTGCAGTGAGCCCAAGAAGCTGAGAGATGGGCAGAAGATAAGTGTGTGTGTTTATGATCTTGCGAAAGTTAAAGATCTAGTTAAGTAGGAAAGGTAAAGGGTATGAATAAAAAGTCATGGTCCAGGAGGAGATTTAGGGTAGGAGATACTGGAACTGGAATATTAGCAAAGTGTAGTCTTATGAGTTGTCTGCTCCATTGAAAGGGAAATAAACATCACTGGAATAATGGAAGTCAAGAAGCTGGACCTTCAAATCAGATGCTGAAACCACTCTGATGATGAAAGGAGAAACCAGGACCCAGAATTCTAGAGTCCTGATTAATGAGGGGAAGAAACCTGGAAGCCAGGATGTATGGGGATAGTATAACTAGATGGCATACACTTCAGAGAAGGAACTGATGAAAGGTGGTGATAGAAAAAAGGCTCTTTCAGGGGATCCCCAAGAATGCTGGCCGTACCTCTTAGTTTTGAAATATTGGGGTTGAGAAGACTGGAATGAAAACCAATTCCACTTAAAAAGAAAAACAAAGAGGATTTCCCATGTAGCTCAGTGGATTAAGGATCTGGCATTGTCACTGCAATGGCTTGAGTTTGTGCTGTGGTGCAGGTCTGATCCTTGGCTGGGGAACTTCTATATGCTGTGGGTGCAGGGACTCCCTCCCCAAACAACAACAAAAAAAGAAAAACAAATAATTTTCTCTACTGCACGTATCATCTGATTTATTATATACTTTATTTCTTGAAACTTTAAGATTCCTTAACAGAATATAAACTTAATGAGTGGTTCGATGCTATATTTTAGTGCCTATAACAGTGCTGGACAGTATTAGCTTCTTTACAACTATTGATTAAATAAGTAAATAGAATGAAGGAAGAAAGGAAAGGAAAAAAGAAAGGAAGAGAAAGAAAGAAGGGGAAATAAAAAGTGGATATAATTGTCCAGTGCAGGTTAATTGGGAAAGCGTTCAGCTTTAAAGGAAAAGAGGAAGGATGCACTCTAGGAGATTACTGAAGATATAAGGAAGTTGAGACTGGAAAGTTCCAAAGCCAACAGGAAAGGGAGGATGAGGGAGAGGCATTTGCAGGAGAAAGATATTTTGGAGGGAGTTAATGAGCCAAGTGAGAATTATTTTGGTAGCATGACTTAATCTGGGATACTCTAAACTAGCCACCCTTCTCTGTGAGGCTCTAGATGCAGGCAGGTGGTTTTTTTAGGAACTGACACCTGGCAGAGGGTGGGTACTCGTGGGAAGTGGCTGGTTGGAGGGGAAGCATATTAAGAGTTGTGCACTGCAGAGCCAGACGCTCTTTCCTGCATCGCCACAAGTGACAGCCTAAGGACATTCTTTCAGGGATGTCCTCTGGCTCAAACATTGGCTCAGATCGACAGTGGATGGTATCTTGGACTCCTTTTAATGCCTAAGTCATCAAATGGCCAAAGGAACAATCTTTGCCTCCTCCTCCCAGGTTACACACCAACAGTTTCATTCATTTTAATGATGGGGGAGCAGAATGACCTTCTTCAAATATCCACAGCATAGAACTTGATCAACAAATGGTGGAATCAGAGCTCTTACTTGAGCTGGGTCATAGGTGTGCTATGGTGTGAGAGTAGATTTCAGCCACTCAGGAAGAGGAAGAGCTCCACAGATTTAATTTCCCATTACTATAGCAACCTTGAGACTTTTCTTGTAGCAAAAGGTTAAATACAACCAAGTGTTCATTAAGACTTTCCACTAATGAATCAACCCAAATTCTTATTTGTGTGTAAATCAATGGCTGTGTGAGTATAGGGATATAGAATAAACAGACAGTGTATAAGCCAGGGAGAGCTAACTGTCTAATCAACCTTGGGATTAAAATTGGTCTTCTACTGATACAATGGCTTCATCTGTAACATGCAGGAGGTAATTACACTGAGAGGGGAAAAAAATAGACATTATATGATAATATCCCAAGAGCATTTGTCTAGGACCAAGGATTATTTTTTCATTCTTATAAAATCATTTCTGAAAATGTTTAACTTCTTCCTTTCCATCTTTGATGGCCCTTGGTGATCATTCCAAAATTAAGAAAAATGGCCAAATAATATTTATATTCATTTATCTGAGTCCAGACAACATGCCAACCAGCATTACCTCTTTTTTATCATATATATATATTTTTTTTCTACTGTACAGCATGGTGACCCAGTTACACATACATGTATACATTTTTTTCTCACATTACATGTTCCATCATAAGTGACTAGACAGAGTGCCCAGTGCTACACAGCAGGATCCCATTGCTAATCCATCCCAAAGGCAACATTCTGCATCTTTTTACCCCAAGCTCCCAGTCCCTCCCACTCCTTCCCCTTCCCCCTTGGCAACCACAAGTCTGTTCTCCAAGTCCATGATTTTCATTTCTGTGGAAAGGTTCCTTTGTGACATATATTAGATTCCTGATATAAGTGATATCATATGGTGTTTGTCTTTCTCTTTCTGACTTACTTCACTCAGGATAAGAGTCTCTAGTTCCATCCATGTTGCTGCAACTAGCATTATTTTGGTTTTTTTAATGGCCGGGTAGTATTCCATTGTGTATATATACCACATCTTCCTGATCCAATCATCCATCAGTGAACATTTGGGTTGATTCCATGTCTTGGCTATTGTGAATAGTGCTGCAATGAACATGCAGGTGCATGTGACTTTTTTAAGGAGAGTTTTGTCCGTATATATGCCCAAGAGTGGGATTGCTGGGTCATATGGTAGTTCTATGTGTAGTTTTCTAAGATACGTCCACACTGTTCTCCATAGTGGTTGTACATTACCTCTTATGATAGCAGCATCAAAAGGAAATAGTAAGAGAGGTTTCTAAAGTGGGGGGCATGGCGGGGTCCTCAGAAATCCAGTTTGTGCGACTGGAATCAACTGACTATGGCTCCAAGGATGATTTTGCAATGGAGCCCTGGGCCACTGCACATACAGAACACATAGATACTACATAAATAAGAGGTGGGCTGGTGCATAGAAAGCTTTCGGTCCATATCAGATGTCTCTCCCTTTAATTGTCCTCCTGGGTGAAGCACTCATTTACTTTCTTCCCTTGTGGATGCCTGGAAGTCTGGTCATGACACCCAACCAAGACTGAGGCAGTGTTAGGATGATGGGAAATGGGGGCAGGCAACCACAGTTCACTTCTTACCCCATCCTGATGTTCACCAGAGCCCTAAAGATCATCAGAGATGTTCCAGGGGACACTGGAAGAGGGGCACAGTGATTTGTGTATTTTTCCACCTCCAGACAGAGAAGTACCTTGTGACCTCATGATGTCTTGGGGCTTCATATGCAATCATTCATAATGAAGAATTCCACAGCACTAGGTACATGGCCATGACTATAGTCTTCGAGGATAGTTATAATGCTATTCTTCAGTTTATATACATATTTGCCTCTGCAATGACAGAGATTCTGAAAATCAGTTTAAACTTTTTATTTCACCCTTTTAGAAAAGGCCCATACAACACAGGATTTTTGTTTGTTTTTTGTTTTGTTTCACTTTGTTTCCCTGACAGAGACGCCAAAAGTCTTCATCAGTGAACTGCCCTCTGGCAAATCAGATCGTAAAGGTGAGGGGTCTAGGATTACTGGACTTTCCTCCTAGAGCCAGAAGAGAGATCACTCAGTCATGCTGCGATTCAAAGAGTAAAGAGTGAGTTGCTTCAGGCCTTTTTCCCTCTTTGTGTTTTCATAAGAATTGAATAAAATGAGAACTTTCAATAATGATGCAGTTAAAAAATGCTCTTCTGGGTAAGCATATACATATTATGTTGAAAATGCCTGCTATTCTTTAGAGGCCTTCTGAGAACTGACACAGTTCTTAAACCTTATCCATCAGTCAAGAAAAGGGAACGAAAAGAGATTCCTGTGGGACCCTGGTGATTTTTAGATGCAAGATCAGTATAGCAGAAATTGCAAGGGGGAAAAAAAAAACATGATTCCATTGAAACTGCAGTTTTATGTAAAATTATAAATGAAAGACATATACTGATTTGAAGAATGAAAAAAGAACTGAAGCTTTATAGAACGTGAATCCTACATGTTTAATTTGTCTTTGTAATCCTGGCATCCAGCACCACGCCAGACATACAGTGGGCATTCAGGAGATAACTGCCGAGACGTCCTCCTCCTCCTCATCACAGACATCATCCTCATCTAACACTTCTGCATGTAAGCCAGGTCCCAGCCATTCTGCTAAGCACTTTGTGTGCATCATCACGCGTAATCTCCAAAACAGTGGGAAATGCTACTACTGTCCTCCTTTTAAAGATGGGAAATCTAGTGCTTAATTATATCCAAGTGACTTTTCCTTCCTTCCTCCCTCCCTTCTTACCAACCTTTACTGAGTACCTGTGTTCCTAGGCATTGTTTTAGGCATGAGGGCCTAGAGTGAACAAGACAGTCCTGTCCTCGTGGGGCTCACTCTCTATGACCAGGGCCATTCAGCTAGTAAGTCACTGATTTTGGACTTGTACCCAGAGAGTCTGAATAGCGTGCTCACAACACAGGAGGTTACAGCCCAGCTACATCAAGATGTATTCTGAATGGAGGTTACACCCTTAGCTACATCAAGATGTATTCTGAATGGAGTTGAAACACTTATTGAACAATGTAGGAAATCTTTGTCCTTCTAGAAAAACCTCTGCTTTGTCTCAGGGAGACATGAGCAATTGCGGCTGATATTTTAAAGGCCTGAAACATCGGAAGATGTGCCTTTGGATGAGTGGAGACTGGTTTTGCCTTACTCTGCAGCACATGTTTGGTAGATTCTAGCAGTGACTCTTTCAATATCCCAAGAAATATGTGTCTTGAAAAAATTGTTACAACCAGTCCTAGACCTAGAAGATCCATGTCTTCCATCACTCAGAAGATGCATGACTGAGCTCTCAACAGCCAGTTCTCCTCCACTGTCAAATGTTAAGTCCCATCTCACTGGAGTTTTATAGAGATTAAGTGACACAGTGTCTGCCGTTGTGCCATTACTGGACTCCGCTCCTGGGAAAGTCTCTGTGCCTGTAATTCAGATGGATGGGGGACTACTACTACTACATCCGTGTTCATTCTGTTTCCCAAATTCTCCCCAGGACCAACACGACAATCTTGGAACCTTGTCCTCAAAGTCATCGGCACATGGTAAGGAGAGAAGACATTGTACATGGTAGGGAGAGAAGACATTGTACATCCATCTGTAAGAAAGTTTCCAGTACTAAGTACTAAGTACTTATCTATCTGCTTGCTCTGTATCCTCAGTGAAAACAGTGAACCCAGCTGACATCCCCTTTTTTCTGTCTCCCATCCATAGCTATCCTGCCACAATCACCATCTGTGGTCAATTTGTCAGGGATGTGGCTCATATCACCTCCACTAGCAGGTGTTCAGGAGATTGTTTCATGGTCTGCTTTTTATTCATGACTCAGTTATTTTAATAACCAACTGCTTTAGGAAGAAGTAGATGATGCAGTCACATTAAGCTGCCCCAAGACAACCTGCTTCCTAAGGATCAGTCCAAGATATATTTTCCCCTTTCAAATTTTGTCTCCTGGTTTTCTACTTGGGATTGAAAAATAGCAACATTCCTGAGGTACATTAAATGATGAGGTGACAATGAATTGATGAATTTTCTGGACCCAATTATCTTGCCAGTTGTGAATTCACTCTCTCTGGCCTCTGTTCTCTCTGTTTCATATGCCACAGACAGCTTACTAAACCGCAGGCACAAATAATACAATCCTACACACAATCCTTACTCAACAGCTCTCACATTTGTTGGCATACAGTTTTGATCAAATATTAACTCAGTTATTCAGTGCCTCCTTCTAGGCACCAGGGAGAAAGACAGTGATGAACAAGACAGGTAACATGCCTGATCCCCTGGAATTTAACTTCCCATGGGAGGAGACAGAAAACAAATCAGTAAATAATAATATCAGATAGATATGTAAAGATCTGTGTAAAGAGTTAAAATGAGATGACATGGAATAGAATAATAGGACATTTTTTATTAGCTGGTATATTAGTTGGGGTCCTAGAAGGAAATATATGGCACCCTGAAATGGGGATGCTTTGAAGAAGTTTATAAAGAAACTATTTATAAATATGTGGGAGGGAGGGAGGGGATGCACAGGGCAAAGTTATAGCTACCATTCCAGGACCTGAAAGAATGGTCGTCAGGGCAGAATGGATGGGGAAGGGGAGAAGAAAGAAAGAGGAGGGAGATAGGGGAGAGAGAAGGGAAAAGAGAAAAAGGAGGAGAGAAAAAAAGAAAAGGAGATGGAGGAAGCGGAGGAAGCAAAGGAGGAGGAGGGGAGAGGGTGGAGAAGAAAGAAGACTGCTGAGTAGGAGCCATGACCTATGGTTAAGGGATGCAGCCAGGCAGCAGTGACTCTCTGGGGATGGAGCTAGGGAGAGTCTATTGACCTCAGTATTACTCCTCCGCCCCATCTCCTGCTGGCACTGACTGCACTGGATGAACATGCAGGTAAAGGAGCCCACTGACACAGGGTAGACAGGCCATATAGCCGGGACACCAAGGTAGAGAGTGGATCTAGATGGAAAACATCCAGAACAGGTTGTCAAAGTGGCCTGTCTGATAAGATATTTAACCAGAGGCCTTGATGGCAAGGAGGCTGGCAAGCAAAGATGGGAAGAGAGAGCAGGGGGAGGCTGAGGGAACATCTGGTGCAAGGGCTGACCCAGGTGCATGTTGCAAGTGCCACAGAGAACATGGGGATGCAGGGGAGCTCACAAAAGAGGGAAGAATGATGACTGGGAGGTTGGCTTTCTCAGCCCTGGCAAAGAATTAGGATTTATTCCATGGGCAATAGGAAGCCCAACAGGGAATATCATCAACTGACTTCTGTTCTAAGTTTATGGTCCTTGAGAGTGGAGAAAGCACTCTTTTTGTAGCAATCCAGACGAGGAGTGATGGGTAGTCATGATCACAGATGGTATGGAAAGAGGACAGATTTGAGATCCATTTTGGACGGGTTAGCTGTGGGACAGGAGGGCAAGTAGAGGAAGAAGGTATATCCTAAGTTTGGGGTGCAGGTGGTTCTGTTTATATTGAGCTGGCATTGCACTTGTAACTCTTATTAGACACGCAATAAATGGTTATATGATTTTAGAGGTCAGGGCAGAAGTCAAACATTTTTTAACTCACAGATCACTTTAGCAGCCACAGTGACTCGACCTTTTCCTGCTTTCCCATTTTAAAGGGAATTAATAGATATGAAGAACTGCTATTTTAATGGACACCAGAAAAAGCTTTAAAGGAATCTATTGTTATTAGTTGATTCATGCAAGAAATTAACATCTATTCTGTTTCAAATTATAAGCATTGATACTGTAAGGAACCTGCTGATTCATCATTTTGAACACTTCCCAGGCCATAGTTTTTTTCTGAAACATTGGCCTGACTTAGAATCACTGATGTTCTCATTTGTCATGATGGAAATTCACTGAATGTCTCCTAAACATAACATGAAATGACCCCGGTTTTTAAGTTTCTCGGTTAAAGAGAATGACTTAATGATTTCTTAGGTGAGTGTTAGTATGATTTTTAGATCAATGACACAACATCTTCAAAGCAAATTATTTTTACCAAGTGCCATATAACTTATGGAAAATAGTACTATGAAGAAATCCTGAGGTCCTAGAATAGCTAATTGAAAGGGAAATGGCCTTCAAACTACAATAAATTCTTAGCTAAGTAGCTCTAATATAAATCCACAAAATCTATCAACTTCTCTGAATGATTGATTATTAAAAACTAAGACTCCTACTATAAGTGAGTTATGACCCAACTTTCATGTCAGAAAAACATGAGCTAATTGCATGTTCAGATGGTGATAGTTTTTAACAAATAAGAAATGTCATCATTTTTAACAACTGAAATATCATGGTTGAAGATTGCCAAAACTTTGTTTCCTGCTTTTATGAGAAGCTGCTCAGGGTGATCTTGGCTGTTTTATTGGCTTATTTAAAAGAACTTGACAGAAGAAGCATTTTAATTCCAGGAAGATCATCAATATTGTTCGTTAGACCATGGCCGTCTTTGTTAGCTGGCCCCTGCAAAGCTGTTTCCCAGCTTCTTGCTGCTGCACACTAGAACTAAAGCCCAGAAAGCCAGACGCTTCCCTAGCCCCATCTGCAGGGAGGAGTGGTGACGTGATTGGTCCTGGACAATTAAAAGTTAGGACAAGGCTGCAGGAGTTTCTGGAAAGTTTTTTTTTTTTTTTCCCAAAAGAAGAAAAGACCTTGACCTTTCTCTCCATTGCCTCCTCTCACCTCATTCCCCCTCATTGTGAGCTTGATGTGTCTGCAGCTGCAGAAGCTATTTTGCAACCAATAGACCGCAAATGCAAGGACAAAAGCTAACATGCTAAGGATGATGAAGTGGGAGGATGCGGAGTGCTTACATTCTTAATGACGTGATGAGCTGCTAAACTACCCTTGACTGCCTCCCTCCAGTCACTGTATGTGAATTCATTAAGTGTATTTATTGTTGAAGCTACAGTGGGTTGGATTCCTTGCCTGAAGATCAGTGTAACCTAAACAATGAACCTTCTTCTTGATATTCATTCTCCCCTTGGCCTCCCTGCTCCTGGACTCCCTGAACCTTTCATTCTTTGAAAGGGTTTTTAATCAGTTCCTCTTCCCTCCCACCCCACATCCCACATGTGTTCCCCTATGTTCTACATGCAGCCCTTGTTCTCACTTTCCTTTATATTCTCCCATACCAATTCTACCCATTTTCACAGATTTTACTATTACCTATATGGAAATAACTTCCAGACTTGACTTCTTTCCTTAATGAGAACGATATACACTCTAAAGCTGCAATGGGTGGACTGGGCTGGGGCCATCCACTAATCTCCCACTCATGTAGTAACGCCACAATCTTCACAGGCATCCATGGGGTCCACTTCTTAGCTATTTCAACATTATGAAGGAAGAATTCACTTTCCTTGTGCTAAGAACTGGGAAGTATTCAAAATGTTCGATTCCAATAAAATTGTCAAATCCTGTTTACTTTTTTGCTTTCCCACTGTCTTTTTTGCGTTCTTCAATAGTTACAGCACTTGCTATTATCCTCATTTGGGGAACTGACAAGGTGACATTGCTGATTTTCTTTGACTATTTCTTAACCCTTGTACCATTATATAACTTCTCTTTTATTGTGACCTTTACCCAAGGCCCTCTCTATATTTTCAGCATGAAAGAAAGTGAAAAAAAGTGAGTATTAGATGACAAAATGGTGATGAGCACAAAACAAGGCTCTAAACTTATTAGAGGATATAGAGCCTTGGTCCTGCCAAGGCTGAAGGCATGGCCATCACTGAAACACTTGTGAACCTGGTGATATCTGTCATTTAGTCAGCACCTAATATGTGCCGAGTTGTGCGCATACATTATCACGTGAGAAACCCTGAACAATGAACTAGCTTGAGAGAGAACAGAGTCTACTGTCTGTCCCTGGCGGCCAGATCCTCAGGCCTCAGGGAACTACAGCGTCACCAGGAGCTCTCCCAGGTGCTGAATTGCTTCTCCTCTAAGCACAGCGAATCTCTGGGCTTGAAAGCTGCTTGACACTGCAACTAATTCCAATTTTCTAAATCTGTGTCCAGCCAGACATCCTGCTCCAAATTACACATTACCTGCCCTCAATTAATGCCCTCACCTGTTGGTGTTCAGTGATGTTTTTAATCACCTGCAGAATTCCTTGGTAGAGACTGTGACAGCTCGACTTAATTCCTTGAGGGTAAGGTTCAAGCTAACATTTACAGCACCTAGCTCCAGGCCCTAACCATGAAAGCTTCTCTTCTATTACGCTTTTTATTCTGTCCATCCGTAGTAGGAAATTCATTGTCCTTTATCTAAATATCATTCTTTAAAACTGATGTCTAATTAATCTACATCCCAAGACAAAATTTGAGTCATCAATTCTCCCAAAATGTAATCTAGGCATATAATATTCAGAACTAAAAAAAAAAAAAACCAACTTTCAAAAAGATTGAACTATTCAAGAAAAGAAATTCCCGTTATTTTATAGAGCTAGTGTGCAATACAGCTTATTTGGATTGGAAGTAAAGTATCCAATAATTTTAGGTGACTCCTCCACCTGCTGGAAGAAATAACCAGAGAGAAATGCCTTTTAGAATATATATTTCTTCTTATATAAGTACCATATCAGTATACTTCCTTGAAATACCCTGGGATAACTTATCAGTGAAATTACCTTATATAATACTGTGGTTTGGGGGGCAGCACATCAGGAATAGGGTCACATAAGTTCCCCTCTATATAGGAAAAATGCTATGGTGCAGTGTGATGGATGTTCCATCACACACACACACACATACACACACATACCACATCCCAAAACAAAACAAAAATGGTGGTGCCATGAGATGATTATCAACATCACTGAATGGACCAAAGGTATCCCTAAACTACAGCCTTGCTGTTCCCTCCTGGGAAGAAATCCTGCCTCTACCACTTCCTAACTGTGTGACTTCGGACAAGAAACTCAACCTCTCAAGACCCAATATCTTCACTGGTATAACAGGTATCTAATAGGATTTGCCTGGTCAATGTAAACTGATAAGCACAGTGGCTAACAGATGTTGCTGGCTCCACAAATTCTAGGAATGATTACTGGCAAATTGCGGCAGTTGCTCTATAATGCCTAGTTCAATCGCTATCAACAAAGGACTTGGAATCCTGCCCCTGATGTTTCTTGCATCTATGCAGGGTGGGGAGCATAGCTGATACTCAGAGGGGTAATCGATTTCACATAGAAGAGACCATCATTACTTTACTAGGTACATAGTTATTGATCACGTACCAAGTGATGGTAGGAGTGACTGGTTGTTTCCAATGACTATGCTCCCTTTCTTCTGTAATTGTACAATTCTCAGCCAGATACCTGGCTCTACAGAATAAATATGTCATTTTCCAGATTTCTTTGCATCTAGTTGTGGTCATATGATTAATTTTTGGCCAAAAGGATGTACAAGCAATGTTCACATTATTCCTTTGAAGGGGTGCCATCCCCTTGGCCCTTTCCCCCTCCTGCTTCTGAAACACAGTTAGCCATCCAGGGCCATGGATAAGGGTGGCACTTAGTACCATATAGACAACAATACTAGAGGAAGCTGAGTTACTACCCCACGGAGCCTGCAAACTAGCCCCAAACATCTCTGACATTGTGCTATTCCAGGAGAGAGAAAATAAATACATTTCTGTCTCTTTAGGTTATTATTATTTTAGGTCTCAAGTAGAGCAAATGAGCTTATAACTAATACTTACATATACTAAATGATTAATTTGATTAATTTGTACGAGTGTCACATGTAAGTAAGGTCCTGATGTTTCATCCAAGGAACTGCCCACTAATCATCCATCCATCCATTCACCCATCCAATATTTATCCTGGTCCCCATAGTAGCCATTAGAGAACACAGTGATGAGGGAATCCCCAGCATGCCATAGAAGCTTCTTCACAATCTGATTTTGACCTTCCTTTTCAGCTGAAAGTCCTGCAGTGTATTCTGCCATTTCAAACATCTGGACTTTGTGTACGCACATTCTCTGACATGGGATGTCTTTTCTCCCAACCAACTCATACCTCATTCTTCTGGGCTCAGTACAAATACCACTTCTTGTGAAAATTCTCCCTGTGATCTTCAGCACCCTACCCACAAGGTAAGACTGACTTTCCCTTTGTTTACGTGTCTACAGCACTTTGTGTGTCTGGGCTTTGTAAGGTTCTGTGAGGAACAGAGGCAAGGCACCCCTGCATTTGAATCCAAGACCTTCCCCTATTAACAATGAGATCAAGCAAGATTTTAAGTTTGTTCATGCTCACTTTCCCAATCTGAAAAAGAGCTAAAAACAGAAGTTACTTCATTGGGTTGCTGAGGAAGTTAAATGAGATAATCCACACAAGACTGACAGCTCAGAATCTGACATACTGTAAGGACTCAATATGTTGAGCTGCCGTCATCCCTACACCTGGGTTTCCCAACTATCCTGAAAGTCTGCTGAGGGCAGGGATAGTGTCGCAGATATCTTATTGGTATCCAGGACTTAATACAATGCCAGACACACAACAACCAGTGGATGCTTTTGGAAACCACCCAACAAATGAGTCAGTGAATGAAGGAGAGTTTCCCGGGCTTAAAGAAATCAAGAACATATCATTTGGCATTTTCAAGATATATCTGGGCTGGGCAAGTGGTTGTCTTCCAAAGATGGCATTAATGAACAACTCAGTGGCATCTCAATAAGCCTGAGTGTAGGCTTAAAAGTCTGGCACAGAGGGTGGGCCACAGAGGATGAGGGTGGAGCTGGTCAGAGGTTTCACGGAAGGACATCCAGGAAGGACAGCTTTCAGGGAGGCCAGCAGTTACTTCCACATGCAGCCCTTTAGCCCATGTTCTGCTCACTTCACTAGGGCCCAGCATGCTGTTTACCATTTCTGAAAAAACACGAAGTGTCAGGAAGGCAGTGAGAAGTTGGGTGGCGTGTGCAGGTGTTTCATGAATTTAGGGAAACTTGCCATTCCCTATCAGAACAGAAGCATCTGCCGAACATTCTCCATATGACACCTCATTTACCAAATGGGCCTCTAAGTCCCCAAAGAAGGAAAGTAACCTTCACAGAGAGAAGAGAAGGGAAAGAGAAGCGCTTCATCACTCCAGTTTGAACTGTGAAGTCTCTTCCTTCATTCCCATCTTTCCTACTGCCACCTGGTTAGTCACACTTTAAAAAGCTATGACAATGTCCTAGCTCTCATCACTGTGATTCTCTCACTGCTCTGTCTTCTTCTTTAAAAACAAAAACAAAACAAAACAAACAACAACAACAACAAAAAAAAAACTAATTCCCAGGAGGCAGAGATCACAGGCCATGATCCAACATCACTTCCTCTTCAAAGGAATTCTTGAACAGAATCTTGGTTTGTATAGATTCAACCAAATGCCCGTGACACTGGATCAAACCCTATCTTGCCCCTGGAAATCTGTCCCACACCCTCTCTGTATTGTCCCCTTGCCCCCAAGCTGCAGGAACAACCTGCTGGCCTACAGAATGTAAGAAAGTCTGACATTTTCTTTTTTCTTTAAGAAGAATGGAAACTAAGACTACTACATCTTCTTTTAATTTGGAAAAAAAGATACAATGCTTGAGATAGGTGTTATAATTTTCTAGGATGTCTGTACTTATTTTAGGCCATAAATTTCAGCAGATAACTGTTACTGGAAACTTACAGTATGTCAGGATAAATGATTTTCATTAAAAAAATTTTAAAATTTCTTGCCAGAAATCATGGAGCTAGGTCAGCTTTCCATACTCCAGATGTGGAAAGTACAGCACAGAAAGGTAAGGTAACTCACTGAGAGCCACACAGCTAATCAACAGTGAAACCAGTATGTGAACCTCGGCTCCTACTGCAGAGCCCACTTTCCCAATCATCATGCCCCACTGCATGATTAAAAAGGACATGTCTGGCAGAGGTGACAAAAGGCTCCAACAGAAAAGGTACATCTTCCTTGAGCTTTGAAGGATGTGTAGAGGTTTTCCAAGTTGAAGGGTTGAGAAGGATGCTAGGGTAGGCAAGGGGGAAGTTATTTCCCTTTCTCTCTTCAGGCATCTGGAGTCACTTTGCTGAGAAACAGATTTTTTTTTCTTTAAGCAGCATTTCGGGCTCCCCCAGCAAAGCAGAGAGGAATTTATCCAAATAGAGTGGAGAACTCTGACTGCTCACATACTAGGGAAAATGGGATATGTCTGCTGGGTCCAGAATTGGATCTTTACAGCCTGCTTCATATGAGAAGTCTCTGGTGATGGGTGTAAATCACTGGCTGCTGCTTTAGAATTTCTCTGGCTGCTGCAAAAATATTTAAAACATATTTGTCTTGCCTGCTCAAGTGTTTGCTGCAACCTCTCTGCCTTAACGTTATGAAGCTAGAAGCCCTCTCATTGTCTTTTCTAGACAGTACCTTTTCTGGACAGTGGTGGCAGTGAGAAGGATGGACTATAAAGGCCAGAGAGCAAGGGGAATGTGATCAGTAAGGAGGTTTTATAGTGGGTTAAGCTAGAGGGGGCTTCAACTGACCAGTGGCAAGAGAAACATACGGAGGAAACATTCTGGGTATAGCAAGTGTGGACTGGCAGGTAAACAGAAAGGGGACACCAAGGTGGTCTCCAGGAGGCGAGAGAAAATAGGAGATGGTGGTGATTTAAAGAAGAAGAAAGTAACTTGACTTCAACCATCAACTGAGCAGGCAAGGCAGACAGAGTGAAGGGGTCAGGAGCATGAGGCTGAAGTCGACTGCCCCAGTTGAAATCACGGCCCTGCCACTTATGACTTTCCCCAAGATCATTACACCCCAATCTTACGACGTGGCCTTGAGAAACCTGTGTGTCCTTCAGCTCATTAATTCACCTCTCTGTCTCTATTTTCTCATCTGTAAAGTGAAAATAATAATAGAAGCCTTCTCACAGGATTGTTTTAAGAATAACTATAATAATCCATGTAAGGCATTTAGATAATACTCAGGAAAGGTTAGCTAATAATATTACTGATAATTTTGTTACATCTAGAATTTCAAGAGTATTTAGCATGTGCTAGGCACTGTTCCAAAGAGTAGCACATATTATTTAGCATAACTAATAAAAGAATCCTAGAAGTTCCCTGGTGGCCAAGTGGTTAAGGATCTGGTGTTGTCACTGCTGTGGGGTGGGTCTGATCCCCTGGCTTGGGAACTACCATGAGCCATGGGTGTAGCCAAAAAAAAACCCAAAAGAGAATCCTATAAGAAACATAAGACTCATATAAGGCAAGTGTTGTTTATTATTATTATTATTTTGAGGGTGGGGCTTTTTAAGGCCACACTCACAGCATATGGAGGTTCCCAGGCTAGGGGTCCAAGTGGAGCTACAGCTGCCGGCCTGCACCACAGCCACAGCAATGCAGGATCCCAGCCGTGTCTGTCACCTACACCACAGCTCATGGCAATGCCGGATCATTAACCCACTGAGTGAGGCCAGGGATCGAACCCACAACTTCATGGTTCCTGGTAGGATTCGTTTCTGCTGTGCCATGACAGGAACTCCACAAGTGTTATTTTTATATTAATTTTACTGATCAGGAAAGTGAGGCATAGAGGGGTTGATTAGATGGTCCAAGGACACCCAGCTAGTTAGTGGCAAAGTTAGGGTTCAAACCCAGGCACTGTGGCTCCTGCATCTGTGCTTTTATCCACTTCTCTACTCCGCATTTCTTTTCAAGCTACTAACAGTGTCTCAAGGACATCTGTGTGAAGATGCTTATAGGAAGGTGGGAGTTCAAATCTGGACACTCAGGACAGAGGGCAGAGCTAGAAGTGGTCCCTTTAGCTGGCTTTGGTATGGATGGTATAGGTCAACCTGTGGGTGTGGGATTTCCAACAAAAGGGGAAAAGAGAGCCTTGCTAACTGAATGTTGGGGGATATTTATGCAAGGAGGGGTGAGATTCAGTGAGGGAAATGGAGGCCACTGCAGGCAAACCAGGTGAGGGCAGGTAAAATAAAGAAGATGCTCAAGAAGATGTGATTGTTCTTATGGAAAAGTCAAAACAAATAAGAGAAGTGGCAATTGGATTTTTGCAATCAGGACACCTTTGAAACTTTCTAGAAAGTACTTTCAGGAAAATATACAGGGTGACAAGTGGGTATTTGTTAGGGAAGTGAACTGTCAGCTTTTCAGAAGTTTTCGAAGGACAAAATAGAGGACGGCAGGTGGATAAGGGGAGCAAGGTGAGGGAGCACTGCTTTGAGGATGTGTGGGAGGGGCAGTGTGCTTGTGGGCTGTGTGGTGAGGGTACCATTTCTCTTTAAGTTGCATGTGTTTTAATACTCTTGGGACTTTCCCTGAGATCATTACACCCCGATCTCTTATTGGGGAACATCACTGCATTGCATAGTGAAATGTATTCTGTTCCATTTATGAAGAATGCTTGGCAAAGGGATGATTAGTTGCCTGGTGAGGAATGAAGAGTTGCTCAGTCTTATCAGGATGTAGTATGAGGAGGAGTGGTGGATAATAATTGGGGGGAAATTCTGTTTTTATTATGGCCTGAGGCAGTGATCACATTAAAGCTAAATACTCTTATGTGCCATTTTAAAATATCACTGATTGTGAGCTCTGAAGTCATTTATGCGGGACCTCTAGAAGGAAGAGAATGGGAATTACAAAATTTAATGGGTTCTAAAATAATTTTAGACAAAACAGAGACCAATGTTCATTGCATCACCATGCTTCTGCATTTTAATATTCCAATAATGTTATGCTGAAACACTTTCAATTAAATACTGACGGTGAAATGCCAGTACAACTGTTTGATGCCATGATGTACTAAGTTAAAGAAGCCAAATGTAGAAATGTATGTGCACAGTGAAATAAAATGTCAATATGTCAGACAAAGAAAAATAGTAGCTAGGTTATGATGACAGGCTTATAAATGATTTTTTTTCTCCCCCCCCCACCAAAATCTGTCTGTAAGTTATATAACACAGTTACATTTCCTTTAAAAGGAGACAACATGAACTATTGATTCTTTGATTTAAAAATTTACACTATTCATAGTCCTGGGAATCTTCTACAGCTGCAGTTTCTACACTGGGCTTATATGTCCAGAAATGGTGAACGTGTGGCTACGTGCATACCCATGGTTCTTCTTTCATCAGATCTCAAGGGATCTCTTAACTTCACAGTGGGGAAGAAGCATGCATGATGAACATTTAGAGCAGCCTGTATATTCTAGTCCTGATATTCACCTGTGATGAGCTGATGTGCCCCCTCCCCTGGGGTCTTCTTCCTTTGAGGAACCACAAATACAGATGAGTGACCTGCTTTTGCTTCCAAGGTGGCCCCATCAATATGGCTATGGTGGTAAAATATGTCTGACTTCCAAAAATCTTTGTCTGTAGACATCCTCAGAGTGTGAAAAGTGACCCATCATTCCACATACATAAGTGCAGTCAGCTTTCTCCTAAGGGCTCACTGCGGAATGAAGTTCCAGGGACAGAGTCATGAACACATAGCTCTACTCGCCATCTCCTGTCTCCTTCACAAACAGTCACAGAGATCCTACATCTAGTACGTTGTGAGCAGTGCAATGGAGCATTGTCAGGAATGTGGGGACCTGGATTTGTCTTTAAATGCTGTGTGCTTGCAGGCTTGGGCTTCTCATCTATAACACAGAGATACCACTATCCATTTTATGGGCTTGTTATGGGCATTAAATGAGACTCAGATGCCCCCATGCATATGGATGCCCCAGACATGTTAGATTCCTTCCCTTGTATGTGATTTCCTTATATTTTCATATCGCTCACTAGCTTATATATTTGAGCACCAGCTATGTGTGGAACACTGTACTTGGGTACCAAAGATACAAAGGGATAAAGAATGACATGAAGTGACCAACTGGATGGGGGAGAGACAAAGGATGCTCAGGCATGAGTTGACTTTTGAATTTCATATTGTGTATCTGGGCACAGACTAGGAGCATTAACAGATGAAAAGACTGATTTGCATCATAAATGGCTGCTCTAATCCTGATGTTTCAACACCTGTAACGTATCATCATTGTGCTGTGGGTGAGTACATTAGGTAGTCCTGGTAAGTACTCAAAATGATGACTGAATTCTGCAAGAAAACAGTCAAAATTTTGGCGGTGAATTGCCAACAACTTAGTTGCTTGATTGTGATAAAATTGAACCTTCTTGATAATGCTTTTCAAAAAAGTTCAATGTGGAGTAAAAAAAGAATTTCTAAGAGTCGTATATATAAATGAGGCATATTTAAAGCAACCCACAAAGGCTTAAAAGAAGAAAGACAGACTATCTTATGATTGCCTCATATAGATAGAGCTTACAAAAAGATCCTAATATGAAATATGGGGGATTTTGTTGCATTCAACATAGTGCTTTTTTCTCCTTTCTCAAAGGCCATTAGCCAATAACCTTTACCCTCCTAAACACTGAAATTAGAGTCTGGCATTATCTGGGTCTATAGATTGTGGTCAGATACTCCAAAATGCAACTGGAGTTTTCATATTTGCTTCATTTTCTAACATTTTCAGAAGATGGAAGGAAATTGCAGTGTAAGAGAGAAAAAAAGGTTAGAAAGCAAAAAAGCTTTCTTTTTTTTTTTTTTTCAGGAGTAGAAGAAATAAATAAATGCCCACTCCACACTTGGATGTAGCTTTGATTCTGTTGGGAATTTGGATAGCAGTGAACTCTGCCTATTTAGAAACCCATGAAAGACACAGACGCTGAATTCCATTAACAACTTGGCATCTCAGTGCTCAAAGCTTCCGCTGATAAAACCATGTGTTCTACATGGGTTGTGCTCATAATCTTATTACCTGCTAACAGGATTTGTGCTTGGAAGTCCCAGGGACCCCTTCACCAACTTACTCACATGCCCAATGTCAAATGCAGTTTGATAACAGCTGGTTCAGACAGAAAATAAGACCCTAACCTGCTTAAGGAGGCTTTAAATATCTTCCAGAAATATTCCTCTGCTTGTAATTCAGAAATTCCATGTTAACATGTATAAGCAAGCAGATACAAGTCAGGATTTAGAAGCAGCCAGTTAAATAACCTGAATTTAATGATATTTCTAGAATCAAATCCCTTCTGTCTTGTTGAGAAATGACATGACACAGACTGTGCCACTCAAGAACCTGCTTCTGGGAAAATGAAAGACTCATGGGGCATGTCCCACACAATCAAGGAGGGAGTTTCGCCATGCTACAGATGTCATTTTCAAGAAGGAAATGGGCTAGAGAAATGCATATTGGTAATTCAGTCATTATGAAACACAAGCAATGGGTAGATTCCTTGATGGATCACAATCAAGAGTGAAACTCAAATCAGTGTTTATTAAGATCTGAGTCAAGTAAGTCAGCCAGGTGCCTCTAGAGTGGCTTGAACATTCCATCCCAAGCTGAACTCTGTACCATCCTTGCAGCAGACTCTGCTACAGCCCCATCCATAACGCAGGGTCTTATCCTCCCTGCCTGCAGGCTTTTGACTATAATACCTCCATCCTTTCCCTGAGGGATTTCTTCAAAAGCAGAGGAGACCGTGCTTCTTAGCACCTGGCAGGGTAAGAGGGCTGGGGAATTAACATCTCCGAGGAGCAGCTTTCAACCAATTGCCGAAAGGAACTGATGTATCAACAACCAAGCTCTCCGTTTCTCCAAAGCTTTATTGCTACGATTTTTTACACTGTTTTTCAGGGTTTCCTGCTGGGATTGCGCTCCAATTGCCCTTGGAAGTAACTGGCTGGATAACGATCCACTACTGGTGGCCTTTCCTTCTCTGTCTTATTTCCTCACTTCCCTCATTTTGTTTTCTGCTCCTCCCAAATAAACCACATTCCTTTCCAATCCTTGCCTCCGTGTTGGCTTCTGGGGAAACCAAGAATAAGACACTTCCTCCACACCTTGATTCAATGGATTCAACTGAGCCACTAAAAAGCTTCAGTCGCCAACTTGGCCCAAGCAGAAACCCCTGGCTGAGGTAGAGAAGCCTTGTTTTCTGAACTCTGGCTGAACATTCACGTTCCCCTTTCTCCTTAGCCCCTTCCTGGCTTCCTGTTGCCCAATTCGTCTTTGCACCAGGTGGAGATATGGGTTTATATCCACACAAGGCAGCAGGAGCAGCCGCGTCCACTGCTAGGCTTGCTGAATTCAACCAAACATCTTTAGAAAGACCCTTTTCAAGTCACAACTGCCACATTGTTCCTCTTCTACAGTTACTTCAATATATGGTTTGCGAGAGTGAGAGAGAAAGACTATATGTGTGCATGTGCGTGTGTGCGCGTGTGTGGGTGTGGGTTACAGTTTTGCCAATGGGAAATATAGAATTCTTTGTTGTTTAGATGACTTTTCATTCTACGATGATCACAGCGAAAACTCATAGTCGCATAACTCATGAAAAAATGGTCCATGTCAGAAGAATGGGACCAAGAGCATATTTAATTGCAAATAAAGACTCTGAAGACTGCCCCCAACTTGGCCAAATCCTCTGATGCCGGCACTGGTGGGAACAGAAGTGGTCCCTACATTAAGATGCCAGCAGGATGGAGCTACCAGTGGGAGGTGACCCAAGGAATCACTTGGAACATTGTTGGAAGAGGGCTTAGGAAGACGGAAAAGTTCCAAAGAAAATCAAGAAGCAAACGGAAACTTTGCCCTTTTAAAATGCCATGCATAGTCAATTATACATTTGTGAGTCAATTATGCATTTGTAAGTCAATTACAAAAAATAAAACAGATGAGTTTTAAGACTTCTTATGCACAATGCTGGAAAGGGCTTAGATTTAGCTGAGCAATAATTTTGAAAAATGGTTTTAGGTCAAATGAGAAGGGAAGGCTTCCAAAATGCCTCCTGGGGATTAAATTAGAAACGAGTAAACTAATTTTATTTGCAGCTTAAATAAAACTCCCCTGAACTGCTCAATGGGCACCTGCATCTTTTGGGAATATTCTAGAGAAAACCCAATTTGCAATTATAGGCTAAGGAGATTAATGAATCACTACATTTTATTTGTATTAGAACCAGTGATTAGAAGAAATTTTTTTTGTGAGCAGCGAGTCAAAGTAAGCTAGCTAAAAAAAGTGGGAAGAGCTTTTTCATGAACCTAGTTTAGCAGCCTGTACATTTCCGAAGTTCAGGGGTCAAAAGTATTTATCTTTATGTAAGAAGGGTGCCTGGCACGGTGCCTGGCAGATAGTAAGAGTCTAATAAACCAATATAAACTAAATGAAGCTATACAATGTTTTCAGTTGTGTATATTTTAACAGGGGCAGAGGTAGGGCAGAGATGGAGGCAACAACTGTGCTCTCTCGCCTCTTACCTCCAGGGCACAAATAACATTCGCTGAATAAATCCATGTGCACCTGAGCCCCCTGAAGACGGGGATTTTGTCTGATGGGTTTACTGTGGTATCCCTGCACCTCAAGGACAGCCTGACACATAAGAGTTGCACACACTCTCTGTTGAAAAAACATGGTAAAACAAGGAGAAATCCCTTGGAGGTCAAGATCAATTTTAGAAAATGCAGGTAATATCAGTAATTTGATGTATTGTATTAATTTACTTTTTGCCAAGCAAGTACTGTTATATAAGAGGCACCACGATAGTGGCTTATTAATAATGTGCCAGATATTTGACATACATTATGCATGTTTAAGGACCCTTGGGGTTAATTGGGACCATTGGGATAATCTCTCTAAATCAAGATCCCTAACTTAATCACACCTTCAAAGTCCCTTTACCATCCATGGTAACGTCATCACAGGTGTCTGGGATTGGGATGCATCTATCTGGGTGGAGTGATGGGGGCTGATATTCAGCCTACACAGCCAGTATGTCTACCTTCTATCTTTTTTTTTTCTGGAAGAATACACATGGCACTGTTTATTTTTTAATTAAAAAAATTTTTTTTAAATTACTCAATGAATTTATCACATCTGTAGTTGTATAAGGATCATCACAATCCAATTTCACAGGATTCCCATCCCACAACCCAAGCACATCCCCCCACCCCCCAAACTGTCTCCTCCGGAGACCGTAAGTTTTTCAATGTCTGTGAGTCAGCATCTGTTCTGCAAAGAGGCACTAACTGTTGATATGGCTGCTTTCAGGGAGAGGGATTGGGACTTGAGAAAAGGAGATTTTTATTTTTCATATTGTGCTGTCACCTGTGCCCCCTTTTTCTTTTCTACCATCTGTGACGATTTTCTTTGGCTGAAAGAAAAACGTTAACTTGCTTTTTTGGATCCTAAGGTTATGGGCTACTTTGTTTTCTGCTTTAGACACTTCTGTATGATCAAAACAACAACTTTACCGATGTTTTTAAAAACATCGTTTTTAAAAACGATGGTTCATCTATAAAATGAACTACCATGTAACCATTAAAGAGAAAGAGGAAGATTCATACACAGTCCCCAGGAAGAAGTCTTGGTGGGAAAGTGGGATGCAGAACTGGCTGTAGAGAAGGCTTCCACCACCAGAAAAACACTGCAAAAGAGACAGGTATGTTTGCTTCTGAACAAAGATTTCTGAACAAAAAAGGCACGCCCTATACAGTAGCTGCCTGGGGGAGGGGTAATGAGGGGGACTTTGGAGCAGGATTTTTCACTATATACTCCTACGATATAATTGACATGGACGTGTAACATGCTACAAACATTATGAAATTTTTATCATGCCCATGTCTTACGGTCCTACACAGAAAGAAAGTCCTGAATGATGCATTCAGTATAGTAATAATACAGTCTTTACCGAGCTCTTCTTCTGGACCAGACTCTGGTAACTAAGCATCTCACACGGATCATGTAAACTATGGATTCCACATGGATGAACAGATTCGTGTTTGGGGGGAAGTAAGAAATAAGATGAGGCAGGTAGAACAGGCCATTGTTGAAATCCAAGATGACAAGCTTGGAAGTTTTAGGGGTAGTTTTTGGTTTCTACCATCAGGGGAAGAATCAACTGGCGTTAACAGCAGAATCAGAGAGGCCAAAAGTTCCAAAGTTGGAAGGACAGGCCCCTCAACAAAGAATTATCCTGTTTTGCACTTGGCTCAGGGTTCCATCCAGCACTCATGCAGGAGAAAATCCGCCGTATACGTTGCTGAGGGAAGAATTGACTCTATACATACAGATGGTCTTTTGTGTGATTTTTAATCTGCACGGTTTCATCCTCCGGTCTACATATACTTTTGCATTTCTCTTTCCAGCATCTCTTCTACACATTGGTTTCGGAGTCATCTTATTTCTACCAAATCCTAGCTGATTCACTGTAAATAAAAGCGAACATTGGACTATTTTATCTTCCATTGTTGCCATGCCTGAACATTTATGTTTTACAATATGTATTGTTTTATTGTAAATTACTTTCTTTTTAGTTCTCCTTTACAACGGTATTAAGGTCATGGCATAATATGGAGAATTATTTGCAAATTGCATGTGTTGGTAGTAATATTATTCAGGGGTTTCATTTTGGGAGATGGAAGGAACATTATAATGTTATTCACCAAAGGATTAAAAGTCAGATGGCTTTGAGGGCCAGGCAGCCTGTGTGAGGTGGTCTGGGAAGATGCTACTGGCTGTGGACATCCCGCCCCACCCCCTAAATCCCCAAAGTGTTTAATGATTGCTAGGGAAACCAAATGTGGCTGCTGTCTTCTCCCAGCCCAAGGTCTTCCAGGTGGGACCTCCATTCTAGAAAATGGTGAGCCAGTGAAAACCAGGGGGTGTCCAGCACAGTTCCTGCTTTGCTAATCAGTCTTGAAGAAGCAGTTTTTCCCCAAAGCACTGACCTCACGGAACACACCTCAGCTTTTCTTTCTCCAAAGACATTATTTCATTATAACAAAATGGGACAAACCGTACTGTTAGCAATTGTGTTTATGCGGTTGCTAGGTAACCAATTGGCCCCTTGGGTTCTGGCAACAGCTGAAGGTGCTAAATACATTCCAAACCAGGGTGGCAGAGGGAGCTCAGACATGCTTAAGAAGGGGCATCCTCCAGAAGGGCATATTATAACTGGTTATTGATGAGATTAAAAATTAGGATCTAAAATCAATTTAAAAATTTGCACACACAAATAAGGAGAAGGGGACATAGTATATCAAGGTTTAAAGAAAAGGGATAGAAAAAAAAATGTAGCCTACCTACTTTTTTTTTTTTTTGTCTTTTTAGGGTGATACTTGTGGCATATGGAGTTTCCCAGGCTAGGGGTCACATTTGAGGTGTAGCCAGTGGCCTACACCACAGCCTATTCAACACCAGATCCGAGCCATGTCTGCAACCCACACCACAGCTCATGGCAATGCCAGAACCTTAACCCACTGAGCAAGGCCAGTTGAACCTGCGTCCTCATGGATACTAGTCAGATTCGTTTCCGCTGAGCCATGATGGGAACTCCTAGTTTACTTACTTAAATTAGGTAATACAATTTATGTCGACCAAGACCAGGACCAAATTGCTTACTAACAGTGATAATGACAGGGTAACATTTGACTTCTGCTAGCTTTTATGTGTCAGGCACAATGCTTGTGCTTGACATGCATTATGTCCTCTAAATGGCATCAATCTACAAGGTAGATTTTATCACTCTTTTGTAAATCAGAAAAACAAGGCACAGGAGCCAGTCTGACTTCACTGTAAACAAATTATGCTAAGCTGACCATCCTTTCTGGAGAGAGGTCATGGGCCAGATGTATTTACTTTAAGAAAAGAACTGGTCTATAGTTTTTCTGTGGATTGATATCTGCGATTTGGCTAAGAAAAGCTGCTGGATTTAAGGCAGCCTAGATTATCACAGACCCCAGGTGCAACACCGCTGGGAATTCTGAGTGTGGGTTGCTGTTCTTTGCCCTGCCCTACAACTTGTCAGTAATTGGTGAGGATGAGTTTGTATAAAGAACAAAATTGAGAGATGGTACGGTCAATAGGGAACACTCTGGGAACCAGAGTTCAGCTGAAATAGAAGAAGAAGAAGAAAGAAGGAAGAAGGAAGAAGGAGGAAGAAGAAGAAGAAGAAGAAGAAGAAGAAGAAGAAGAAGAAGAAGAAGAAGAAGAAGAAGAAGAAGAAGAAGAAGAAGAAGAAGAAGAAAGAAGGAAGAAGGAGGAAGAAGAAGAAGAAGAAGCAGCAGCAGCAGCAGCAGCAGCAGCTGGTATCTAGCATCAAAGTTCAAAGTAAACTTCTGGATGGAAGAAAACCAAAAATTTGCTCTAACACCTGTGTATGCTAGGAGAATATAAACAGAAAGCAAAAAAAGACAGCACGATACACATTCTGGGATTTCTCGTTTTTTGTTTTGTTTTGCTGTTTGTTTGTTTTTTTTTTTTCTTTTCGTTTCTTTTTTTTTTTTTTGATCTTTTGTCTTTTTAGGGCTGCACCTGTGGCAAATGGTGGTCTCCAGGCTAGGGGTCCAATCAGAGCTACAGCTGCCAGGCTACACCACAGCCAGAGAAATCTGGGATTCAAGCTTCATCTGTGACCTACATCACAGCTCACGGCAACACCGGATCCTTAACCCACAGAGTGAGGCCAGGGATTGAACCTGCGTTCTCATGGATGCTAGTCAGATTTGTTTCCACTGAACCACGATGCGAACTCCTCTCTCTTCTCTTTTTTTAAAAAAATGCTATTCTTCAACAGCCACTGGAGTCCCAGGACTCCTCAAGATGCTGAACTCTAGAATCAGACTGCATTCAAACTCTAGCTCTGCTAGCTAAAAACCAAGTCACTATTAAAATTTCTGAGCCTCTTTGTACCTCTTTCTTTTAAACCTCTAAAATGGATGTGTTACTAGTATTTACACTTCAAGGAGTTATTGTGAGAATTGAATGATCATTTGTGTAAAGAATTTAGTGAAAGGAGGTGATCAGGAAGCACTAGTGATGACAACCATGCTTAGCTCTAGGAATGATACTAATAGACTGGCTTATGGCACGAAAATTTATCTCAGTAGGTTCCAGTGAATCTCAGTAGAAGTTACCAGTTATGCTAAGCAACACGGACAACTTCTGGGCCAAATGGAAAGATATGGATTTAGGGGACTCAATTCACACTTGATTCAAGTGACCATCTTGTATTTGCCTGTATTTAAATCTATGTTTTCAAGGACCTCTTAGAACCTCATTATGGTAAAGAATCAAAAGATAGATAAGACACAGGTATGAGACAGTTTGTTTATCTTAGGAGCAATGGGGAAGACCCAGCTTGCCCTTAGTTCAGGAGACTCCAGCCACATGGCAACTGTCCTCCAGGGGGCACTATTCACATAATTTACATCATATCTGGTGCCCTGGAGTTGGGCCATCTGGTACCCTGCAAATCTCACAGGTTTCAAGAGATGAGAAGCATGCCTAAGGAAGCAGGCAAACTTTCTGCATGTGAATGCCATAAAACCAGCACTCCTTCTCCAACATCTGTGTTCACTGTGCAGAAATTTACGAGAAGAAACAGGCAGCCATGCAGACATTCCCAGGTTGATTCTTTAAAAGTCATTCCTTCTGTGGCCGTCAGGGAGTCCCAAGATGCCCTCCAAGTTTTCTCTAAGAGCTGTTACATGCTCTCCAAAGAAACCCTTCTGAATTCTCCAGGCTTGAGGGTGTTCCTTCCCTTCCGATTTTTTGCAGGATCATAAGGAATACATTACAAAGGAGTAACTGAGAAAACAGATGTTACCTTTAGGCACCATACAATTTTAAGAAATTAATAAGATGCTATATTGCATCATACTTTTTTTTGGCATGTGTTCATATGATGTCCAATTTATGTCCTTTATATAAACTTGAGAACATTTTTAAATGACGTGGGTACAATCCTCATTTGTTTGTTCATTCTTACAATGGTTATTAATTTGAATGCCTGCTATGTCCTGGGCACTATGCATGTACAGGGAATTGAAAGGTGAGGACAAAACAAAGGAGTCCTTGCCGCCTTTGAGTCCAGGTCTAGTAGAAGAGACATAAAACTCATTAACTTCACTCAAATAAAGGCTTTAGTACAAACTGAAAATACGAATGGGAAGCAAAGAAGTATGCTTGCTTGTTAACAGAGGAGGGAATCTCCTTTAGACTTTTACTAGAAGGTGTGCTTGAAATAGAAAGGAGAAGTCATAAAAAGGCTGTAGGTGGGGCTTCGTGGGGCTAGAAGGGGCCAGTAGTTAGTCAGATGTGCTGCTCCTTAATGGTCTTTTCAACCCATAACTGATCATCAGACCACTGGTTACCTTGACTCATATACGATGCTTTAACTCTCTGTTGTTTAATAAATTACCCTTCAGCTTGGAGGCTCAAAACAATAATAATGCTTTTATTACTTCCTAGCATTTCCCTGCTTTAGGAATCCAAAAGGGCTCTGCCAGACTGGTTTTGGGGTTCTGGCTTAGGGCTCAGTTACAGTCAGAGGATCAATGTAGCTGGACAGTGGGCTGGGGACTGGCTGTCCAGGCACCTCTCTCTTGCTCTCTTCATGGACTCTTAGGGTCTCTCCATGTGGTCCCTCTGTGTGAGCTACTTTGGGCTTCCTCACTGCACAGTGGCCTCAGGGTGATAAGACTTCAGAAATAAAATTTCCAGGGGCCAAAAGGAAAGCTGCCTCATCTCTTAGGAAGCCATTGCTTAAGAAGTCATTTCTGGATTTGACACAGAATAGTCATTTCCGTATAGGGCACAAGTGAGCCCTGAGTCCATGTAGGTCCCAAGGGATAAGACAAAGTCCCCATAACTCGGAATTCCCGTTGTGGCTCAGTGGGTAAACGAATCCGACTAGGAACCATGAGGTTGCGGGTTCGATCCTTGGCCTCGCTCAGTGGGTTAAGGACCCGGCATTGCTGTGAGCTGTGGTGTAGGTCGCAGATGTGGCTTGGATCCCACATTGCTGTGGCTGTGGTATAGGCTGACAGCTCCAGCTCTGACAGGACCCCTATCCTGGGGACCTCCATATGCCATGGGTGTGGCCCTAGAAAAGACAAAAAGACAACAACAACAACAAAAAGTCCCCATAACTCAATGAAAGGAATGTCAATAAGGTTATATTGAAGACCACGTGACATGGGAGATAACATGGTCACCTTTGAAAAAGAAAAAAACATGGGAGAAGCCAAACTGACATATTTTTGGACTAGAATTCTGCTTAAGAACTATCTTTAGTACACAGATTTCTTGGAATTAACTTTCTATTTATTCTCCACCTCATCATTATAGAAATAACATATTTCAAAACACTTGACAGTTTACAAAATGCTCTTAATTGATCATCATAATAAGCCTGCTAATTATTAGAACAAAATATTATCGCCCACACTGTTTAGACAAGCAAACTAAGACCCAACTTCTCACAAACAAAAAGGGAGTGTACTCAGGATCTGAATCCAGAATTAAGTGTTCTTTCTTCAGAAACGCATCATTTTACTGAAACACGCCATGGCAAGGAAAAATCACAATTTATAGTCTGATGGTCCTTGTATCTTTTTTAAGATACAAAACACTCGAACAGTCTATGGCTTTGAAATGTTAGCAGCATCATTTATGAGAATATGAAAAGCCATTGTTTTAAATGGTATCCATTAGAGATTGAATATAAAGACTATTTCTAAATTGCTTCCAACATTTTTTTTTGGTCCTATCTTCTACAAATAATTAAGGGTTAGCAACTTAAAAATTAATTCTAGTGCTATGGCTATGCATCTAGCTTAATGGGTACCATAAATCAATACCATGAGATATAATCTATTTTAAGAACTCTAAAGAAAAGGTGCTATTTCAAAGAAGGCATTGTATTATTTCTTTCTCTCCAGAGTAGGAGCCTGGCCCTTGTATTCCAACCTCTGAGCTACTTACAGCATCAATTGTGAACGTGCTAGAAATGCAAAAAAAAAAAAAATGCGCCTTCTCAAGACTCATGACAGGCCTGCTGCGGTGGGCTGAATGGGTGCTCCCTCACAGATATGTCAGGTCCTAATCTCCTAATCTGTGAACCTGACCGATTTTAAAAATGGGTCTTTGCCGATTTAATCAATGTAAGGATCTCAAGAAGCGATCACCCTGGATTATCAAGGCAGATGCTAAGTCCAATGGCAAATGTCCTTACAAGAGAAAAGCAGAGGGAGATTTGAGACGGAGGGTGGGGAGGGCAAGTGAAGATGGAGGCAGAGATTTAAGCAGCGCAGCCACAAGTTAAGGAACGCTGGAAACACCAAAGGCTGGGAGAGGCAGGAAGGACCCTCCCCTAGAGCCTTTGTGGGGAGCAGGGCCCTGCCAAAACCTTGAGTTTGGACTCTGGGTTCCAGAACTGTTAGGGTATAAATTTCTGTTCATTCAAACTATCAACTTGGTGGTGATTTGTTATGGCAGCCCTAAGAACTTAATAAATACCTAGTGAGTAAGAGAACCAAGTAGTGGGCCCTGCAACCAGTATTTTAGCAAGCCCTCTGGGTGACCGGTGTGTGCTCAAGGTTGAGAACTTCTGGTCAAGGTTGAGCAGCGCTGGGTAACTGAATCAATGGCTCTATTTATGACCAGTTAAAGACAGGGACATTTTTTCCTGTAGGTCAGCAGAGGCTTTTCTAGACTTGTTCAAATAGACCAAGTGTGGACACTGAGCATCTTGAGCGAGGCTAGAGTCTCAGCTGGTAAGTCAATTGCTCCAGGTCAGTTCTCTAAGGCGTTCTCTCTTGGGGATTTTATCATTTACAACAGACATTTCTTTTCCTCTGAATAGGGACAGGGCAGTATGCCAGGTGCTGCATCTGTAAGCAGGTATCAGACTTGATTCGTACCCTCAAGAGTTCTGCCAACTCACAGGAGAAAGAGGACAAGTAGATGCAAAGATAAACAATTCCATCTCCAGCTTCACGTGGGCATAATGTCTTCAAAACACTCTCCTAACTTATCAAATAAGCAACTCTTCAGGCTACCAGTGTATCGCTAATGGAGTTCCTCCTCAGCTCTGGGGTGTACTAAATTGACAGTGGTGAGCTCTCCTTTCTAAAATACAAGATGCTGTTTTCCAATGAATAATGCATCCTGCTTCTCTCCCTTGCTTGTGCTCCTTACACATTAGTTTGCATATCAAGAACAACTAGACTTTCTAAAAGTCACATCAGAGCAGAAGAATGTTCACTTGTGGATACACTTTCTAGTGTTTTTTTTTTTTTTTTTTTTTTTTTTTTTAAATAAGAGCATTTGAGGATACCCTGAGAGAAATCAAGGTACATCACAGCTGGAGCAGACTGAGCACCTATCGGCTGCTGAGAAATGCCCCTGCCTTTGAAGGGCTGATCTTCTTGACGGTTTATTTTTTTTTTTTTTTTTTTTTTTTTTTTGTCTTTTTGCTATTTCTTTGGGCCGCTCCCGCGGCATGTGGAAGTTCCCAGGCTAGGGGTTGAATTGGAGCTGTAGCCACCGGCCTATGCCAGAGCCACAGCAACGCGGGATCCGAGCCGCGTCTGCAACCTACACCACAGCTCACGGCAATGCCGGATCGTTAACCCACTGAGCAAGGGCAGGGACCGAACCCGCAACCTCATGGTTCCTAGTCGGATTCGTTAACCACTGCACCACAACGGGAACTCCTTCTTGACGGTTTAAATCCAGCGTGAAGAGGATGGGGCAGGCTCGCACCAGCTCTATCTCTTCTTGATCAAAGTGACACACGTACCACTGTGACCTTCAAAGTCCTTTGAGGGCACACAACCTATGGGGAGAGGTTTGCCACAGGAAGGAGGAGGGGTGCCCATGACCATGGAGGGGGTGCCAGGACATGATACGTGGAGATTATGGAAAAATAGCAGCCTGAGGCTGGCTCCATGCACAGCATCAGGGCCATGGGCTTCGGACACTAGGCAGCTCAGATCTGAACCATGCATTGCCACTCAGTGGCTGGCTGACATTTGGGCAAGTGATTTACTGTCACAGAGCCTCAGTTCTCTCAGCTCTTCTATGGGGCAATAATAGGAGTTACCTTAAAAGGTCGTTATGAGGATTACACAGCTAAACAGAGAACATTCTAGCAACAAAGCGTGGCAATATGTGTTATTTCTTCTGTTTCTGTCCTCCTCCTCTGCTATCCTGTTCTTATCAGCCTCATCCTCATCATTCAGAGTGTCACCTCACACCCTTGCAGTCCCAGGGTTGAAATCTGATCTTCCCTTCTCATTGGCTGTGTGACCTTAGAAAAGCCATGAACCTGGGGACCCTCACCTGTGCGTGGCTGTCACGCCTCTTCCCCAGCTGGTTGGTGAGGACTAGAGTTCACTCAAAGCCCCTAACACGGGGCTTAACTCTTCATAGGCGTTAAATAAAAAGTGCTGCTATGACCCAAAATAAAATGTTCATGACCCGAAACAGAGAAGGGGCTGAAAAGGCGGAGACCAGCACGTGGCAGAGGAAGGAAGCGCCTGGGCTCCCTTCCACAGCCCGTGGAGATGCCTGGAGGGCATCAGCTGACATGTGACGGATGAAGACCATCAGCTCACTTGGCATAACTGGTCACTGGCACAGCAGTGGGCAGAGGGTTTTACTCGCATCCAGTCCAGGGAGTCAATGTTCCCACTTTACAGAGAAGGAACCTGATGTTTCAAAAGGGCGACATACATGCATCTGAATTAATTAGTTAATTATTAATATATCGCTTAACCGTCAGATTTCCATGCGGAAACTATTTATAATTCGCGGTCCAAGTGACCTCAGCTTTTAATGACCACATGATACCTACCTTATTGTACCAACACCGGCAGCCTGCCAGAGCTGTGGACATATGTTTATATTCTGTCATCTTTCAACAGGGACTGGGTGGAAGAAATCTTTGCAAGGACCCTCTGCTTCACCCTTCAGTGGGAGAGCTGGGTGGAGGGTTTTCCAGAATAAACCATCACACCCCCGCCTCACACCCTGAGTCTCCAGGAGGTGACGCTTTGGCCAGCTGTTGCTGCTGGCAGGAGACGCCACTTTGAAAGGAGCTGAGTTCTAGTTATCCCACCTTCCAGGTACCACTGGAAAAGGGCAGGCGGCCACGAGCAAGAAAACAATGCCTTGGAGAACTCTTGTCTCCGGCCTGTTGCTGGGGGTCATAAGCATGAGATGTTCCTGGGCTTTTCTCTTTTTCTCCAGGCACACATATAAGTCATCAGCCAATCCGTCGGCTCTGGCTTCCAGATCGACGCAGAACCTGCGCTTCACCTGCCACCGCCTGGCTTCTGCGCTTGGCTAGATTCGCCCGTGCGACTGAAACTGCCTCCCCACGCATCACCTTGCTAACATTTTCTTCCGCTTCAATCCCTTTTCCAGACACCAGCCAGGGAGGCTCAACAAAATTAAAGTGAGGCCATGCGTGCCACGCGTTGGCTCAAATTCCTTGCTGGCGTGCCTTTCCTCGTGAGTAAACGCTGCTTCTTCCCAACTCAGCTCCTGCTTCTCTCTCTCTCTTCTCACTGAGCTCCACCCACGCTGCTGCCTTGCAGCCCCTCCAACATGCCAGACAGGCCCCTGCCTCAGGACCTGGGCACAAACTATTTCCTCCAGTTATGGATGTGACTCACTTCTGGGAGGCTGTGCTCCAATACTGTTTTTTCAGATAAGCCTTCCTTCATCTCTCTGCTGAAAATGTCCCATTGTGTGCTGACCCCAGTCTGGCCCATCCTTTTTCATGCTGATTTTTTTCCTCTCCATCCTGCATTCCTAGTCACCTTGTTTATCGTTTCCCTCCACTAGAGGGAGACATAGAGTCCGTGAGGCCAGAAGTCTGGCATTAACAAGTATTTGTTGAATGAATGAATGAGTGAAAGCACAGGTTTAGCCTGGTCCCTGTGACATCAAGGGAGAGACCAATGTTGTCACATACAAGCCTGCGCCCCCTCAGGGCCAGGGAGCAGCAGCGCAGCAGCCATCCTGGTTCCTAGCCGATTCCGTGTTCCAGTAAACATGAACTTTGCCTCTGAGTCACTGGGCTCTGGCAGCAGAATGTAACAGAAATTCCGGGCGGGATTCTCATGCCACCTCCAGAAAAAGAATCGCTGCGCTCAGCCTGCGCCCGTCATTCATCATCATAAACAAGCATGTATGCTGGGAAAAGTTCCCCAGCAGTAACTGCACGTTCCCACAGCCCCTCCCAAAGGCAAGAATAATATTCCCACGAGAACGCGTGCTTTTCCAGACTGCAGAGCCCAGTGGGGAGCCGAAAGCTCCCACCCACACAGGAGGCACTTGCATGGGCACCGCCTGGCCTCAGCTTAGCGGCAGCTCTGGGTGACAGGGTCTCAGGGTATCCCACCAGGCATATCCCTGGGACACGTTATCGGGGCATCTGGGACAGTTGGATATTGCCTTATCAACTATCTGGTAGGGACCCCGCTCTGGCTCCTGAAAGGGCTGTTGCCCAGGCCTGCGCGCCAACAGCCGAGGACCCGCCATCCCAGCCGCACAGGCTCCCTTCCCCCCTTCTTTCAGCCCGTGCGTTCTCCTCTCCCTCCGCCCCTGACCCAGACTCCCTCCATCCTTCAGGGCCAGCTCCGGCCTCCCTCCTTCCCCAAGCTTGCCCCCGTCTACCCTGAGCTCTTCCTTTTCCTATTTCCTACATAATTTAAAGATGGCACCAAATAATTCAGCGTGTAATTGCAGAAGCTCTTACATTGTTATTCTTTTTGTGTGCTGCGTCTGTCTTTGAACCAGGCTGTACTCTTGGCATCTTTTGTTGTTTTATATTGCAACTTAGGGCTCGGTCTGGGGAAGCTGTGGTCCTGGGTGAGGGCCTGAAGCCATTCAGTAAGAAATGCCAAAGCAATTCCGGAACACCCGTCTAAGGAAGAGCGAACATTCCCGTGACGTTCCCGCTGCGAATTCCCTTCAAGGAACAGCTTCAGAGCCCTGGCTTCAGAACTCCATCAGGGGGGCTGTCACGATGATAGCTGAGGTTCTAGAATCTAATTCAGTTCTCTAAAATCCATGAAATAGCACTCAGAATCTTAGCTCGTTGCTTTTAAGTACGTATGCGCTCATGGCAATTTTAAGGACGCTCATAAATTATATATCATGTAAGTTATAAACAAAAATTAACATTCATTTAATACTTATAACTCACTAAGGACAGTGCTAAATACCCTTTGAGATGGGAGCTACTGATTACCTTCCTGCATGCACCCATTTTGTAGATGAGGAAAGAGACTTGCATAGGGCCAAGGGGTGATTAGGCAGTGGGGTCATGATTTAGGCTGCGGAAAACATTCAAGGAAGACAACAGAAGCAAGAAGCTTGGGTTCATGTTTTGGAAGGAGGGGTTGTGGTTCCCACAATAACTGGGAGTGCTACTAGCATTTACTCAGAGGTGGCAGTTGACACCACATGGTCCATGTACATGGGGTCTTACACCACATAGGATTGTCCCCTATAAATTCTGAGTTACCCTGATGGCCAGGCTTTGGTGGGAAAAACAGCTCCCATCTATTTATAATTATCTGGGTCTAGAATTTAACCCAGTCTTACATTTCAACCCCGAATATCTTGGCAGAGTTGCATATATTCTGCATTTCACCAGGACACAGCTACCGTGTCAAGAGAGGGAGGGTTTTTCTTTTTTTTTTTTTTTTAATTTGGATCAGAACCTACCAGTTCTGGAAAATCACTTGACTGATGGTATGGCTGAGTAACAGACCTGTGTCCCTGTGTACTTGTAGCCGATGCATTTGCTGTGACCTCGTGCAAGGATTCTCACCTTGGACAACCTCCTTCTGTCTCCCAGGTGGTTGTGCTTGAGCATTTGCCTATTTTCTTTTATTAACCTTGACACTCTTGTATAAATTATTTTTCCTGTATATTATACTTGGGGCTTATTATGTTTTAAAAAGATGTGTGGAGGCCAGTTAAGAGTTTATGAAAGTCACAGAGGGGTACTAAAGAATGTCTCAGAAGGTGTTTATTAGCCCAGAGTCCCCGGGGTTGGAGGCAGCAGAGGGCACTGCTGCCCCCAGTAGGTGGGCACCCACATATCCAGCCGTACCAACAGAGGCCAGTGCGTGGGTTGAATTAGAAAGGAAATCATCTGAGAGCTGAGAAGAGCAATCTGAGAGCAGGAGCTGGCCTGCTAAGAGCCAGGTCACTGCTCAGCCCAGGGTCGGCTCCAGTGGATTTTCCTGGCGCTTGCTCAGGAGCAGGTGGTGAGAGCAGCCCCGCACCCTGCTTTGAGGCCCCCTCTCCTGCTTCAGCTCCTCCTGCAAGGAGCCATCTCTGCCACAAGTCAGGTCACACATGGGGAACAGGAGCATCACCTCTGCTCTCAGAACGCCCGGACAGCGCAAGGGCCCCAGAGCAACAGTGGCAGACAGGGAAGGGAGGCATGACCCAGGCTGCCACCACGGCGTCTCGAGGGCTTGCTTCTTCCCAGGCTTTGTTCCCTTAAGAAAAGCCCAATGGATACAGATCTGCTGACACTTCGATCTTGGACTCCTAGCCTCTAGAACTATGGGATATAAATATCCGTTGCTTAAGGCACCCAATCTATGCTGTTTTCTTACAGTGGTCTGAGCAAACAGAGGTGCCATGCAATTCTGAGACAAGGAAGCAAATGGAAAGGCAGGTACACAAAGAATGAAGATCCCCCTGGATCATGGGGCTGTGTTGATCCCAGCTGCACAGCTGGCTGCTGTCATTGACCACACTTTAGGTACCAACCTGGAGAGCAGAGAGTAAGCCTGGCATTTTGGACAATTCATCTAGACCCTGCAGGAGTGAGCCAGTGGTGTGAGCTCCTTGAGACGGAAGCTGTGGAAGCCACACTGAGATGGATCAAATTCTCCATCAACCAGGAGCTCCCATGTAGCTCAGAGGGCTAAGGACCCGGCATTGTCACTGCAATGGGTTGGGTCCCTGCTGTGGCACAGGTTCAATCCCTGGCCTAGGAACTTCCGCATGCCACAGATGTGGCCCCCCCCGCCCCCAAAAAAGAAGGAACTCCAAAGAAGAGGCCGATCTGTATACATGGACATATAAATGATCCATATACGTGCGCATAAAAATTTGCCTAAAAACTATCTACAAAAACATACATTGAACTGTTGACGGCAATAATCTTGGGGTGGCATGATTATGGTGATTTATGTTCTTAGTTTTGCTTCTCTGACTTTTCCAAATTTCTACAATGCAATATAACATTTCTGTAATAATAGTTTCCATTAACTAAAAGATAAAAAGCAATCTAAGTGATTCTGATGCATGCCCAAGTTTGAGAATCAGCTCCCTCAACAGTTTTCTTAACTTCTTGAGCACTAGGGTCAAGGGACAGGGTCTGATGTCTGGGTGTGGCTGACGGGGAGAGGGAACTGGGATTCATAGGGCTGGGAGCCAGGAGTCCTACTGAGTCACTCTAGCAGTTCCTGTTTGTAATGTTCATTGTGGGAATGATAATCCCTAGTCACATCTCAAAATCACACATTCCCTTTAGGCAAATTAAAAATCTTTGTGCTGTCCTCATGAAAGAACCAAGGCTTTCCTAGTGGCTAGGATTTGGTCTTTTCATGGAAAAACCAAACACATCTCATGGAAATGGGACATGGGACCAGTTGCACCAGGGCCTCAGCCTTATGCGGTTCTGCCCCTACTGGTACGTAGTATGTAGATTCTGGGATGTGCAGGACCCCAGTACACTCAATCCTTGACTTGAGACCATGGCTCACTGGCCTGTTGGGAGAGCAGAACGCTGCTCAGAGCACTCAGACTTCATAGTATCTCTGCTCGGAGCTGTATAAAGGGACTTAGGCAGTGGCAAGTGTTTTTGAGATTCTCAGCTTCAAACCCAGCGTCTGAAGATTTTTTTGGAATGTTCCAGGTTTCCTGTATCCCCGCTCAGTCACACATTGCCTGTTATCATGAGCCGGAACTCAGACAAAGTGGAATCTCTGGGAAAATTACAAGCATAGCTAAGGCCTTAGAAAGGGTCCCAGCTGCCAGCCTCAGATAGAGGCTCCTTCCAGCAAAGTTGACTTTCTTATCACAGAAGAAGGATAAACAAACAGCCATGCTCGGATCCTATTAGTCAAAGCATCACAGAGGGACTGGAGACTGTGATATCATAGCAGCTCTATTAGGGTCTCCTCCTGATTTCAAAGTGTGGCGTGTGTGTGTTGGGGAGGGAGTTTGCTACACCTTCAACAAGCAACTCTTAGACCCACAGGGGGTCTAGGAATTCTGCTCACTTCTTTTTTTTTTTTTTTTTTTTTTTTTGGTCTTTTTGTCTTTGTTGCTATTTCTTGGGCCGCTCCCGCGGCATATGGAGGTTCCCAGGCTAGGGGTCCAATCGGAGCTGTAGCCACCGGCCTACGCCAGAGCCACAGCAACGCGGGATCCGAGCCGCGTCTGCAACCTACACCACAGTTCACAGCAACGCCTGATCGTTAACCCACTGAGCAAGGGCAGGGACCGAACCCGCAACCTCATGGTTCCTAGTCGGATTCGTTAACCACTGCGCCACAACAGGAACTCCTCTGCTCACTTCTGATGGTAAGAGACTGTCTTCTGATACGGACGGCATCAGAGTCCAAGGGGCGACGGTTCCAATCTACAAGCTTCCTTCCCCCGCTGGCAAACCTGTTATGACCCGTACTCCTGGTGCACTGTCTCTAAATCAGAGGTTGCCACATTCCCCCTCCTTGGTTTCAATTATTGTTAGAAAGGCTCACATAACTCCAAGAAACACTTAGTTTCTAGATCACCAGCTTTTGATAAAGGCTCAGAAACAGCCAGGCGGAAGAGATACAGAAAGCAGGCTGCACGGTATGGGAAAGGCAATGGACTTCCGCACCTGGTCTGGGTGCACCAGTGTCCCCAGATCGCCACTTGTCCATCGACCAGGAATTTCTCTGAATCACATCCTTTTGGGGTTTTATGGAAGCTTCATCACATAAGTACAAGGCATTTGAATTCAACCTCTAGCCTTTCTCCCCTCCCTAGAGATCAGAGGATGGGACCAAAAGTTCCAACCTTCTAATTACATGGCTGGCTTCACTGTGAACCAGCCCCGCCCCCACCCCCGTTTTTCAGGGCTGTCCAAAACCCACCTCGTTAACATAACAAAAGATACCTCGATCACTCTTAATACTTAGGAAATTCCACAGATTTGGGGAGCTATGAGCCAGGAACCTCAGAGGAAGGGCAAGTATACATAAGAAATATATTTTGGTTATTCAGATGACATAACATATATTTTTCTTATAAATCACAACATTTTAGTACCCTGTTTGCATCCAGATGCAAGAGGCAACGTTCCTGATAGACACAGGGGCCACATCATGTCTCCCTGCTGAATGAATCAGGATAATTTCATTTGCAAATACAGAGCCACCTGGGGGAACTACAAACATTGCAGACCTCCAGGCCCCACTCCCTGAAGTCTTCAATTCATGATGTTCCAGCAGAGTCCATATGCACTTTATTTTATTTTTGTTTAATTTTTTTTAATTTTTTTTTTTTTTTTTAAGGGACACATCTGTGGCATGTGGAAGTTCCCAGGCTAGGGAGGTCAAAACGGAGCTGCAGCTGCTGGCCTACACCACAGCCACAGCAACATCTGATCTGAGCCACATCTGCGACCTATACCACAGCTCATGGCAATGCTGGATCCTCAACCCACTGAGCAAGGTCAGGGATTGAACCTGCATCCTCATGGATACTAATGGGCTTCTTTTCCCCTGAGCCACAGTGGGAACTCCATCCATATGCATTTTAAGAAAAAAAAAATCACTCCGGGATAGAACAACAAGCTAAGTGACACCATGGGGAAGGGGGCAGATGAATCCAAAAGGCGGGGCTTTCTGTGCAATAAATGGTCCAGGCACTTAATAAGTCAGTATTTTGCAGAGGAAAAAAAAAGGGGGGAGGGAGGAAGAAGGATATGCTAGATTATGAAAGATGTAAAGGATGGAAAAATCAGACACATTGTGTGGACCTGGATCGGATCTCAGTTTAGACAGGACAATGAATTATATAGAACATTTTTGGGTCAACTGGGAAAAAAAGAATTTTTTTTTTCTTACAGTAAAATGGAGATTATTAACTGAGAAAAGCAGGTTTGAGAATAACATGTATTATACTATCTCCTTTGGGTTAAAATGGATAAAAAATATATATCTGCCTAGAAAAATAGATCATACATTAAAGTGTTAGGATTGTTGGTCTCTGGGTGGGAAGACAATGATATTTTTATATTCTTATTTTGCTTATCTGACTTTCCTAAATTTCTATAACACCCATGTGATGTTTTTGTGAAAATAAAAGGTTTTATTACATTAAAACATAAGAAGCTGTCTGGGTGATTCTGATGCATATCCACATTTGAGAATCAGCTCTTTGAGCAGCACTTTTCTAAATTACCTGAGTAATGCAGCCACGTGGGGCCCTATTAAATGTGTGGGCTCTCAGGCCCCTGCCCTACAGGCTCTAAAAAGTTTGGGGGCACAGTCTGGGCAGTAGGTTTTTCACAAGTGCCCTGGTGACTCCTATCATCAGCCAAGGATGAAAAACTCCACTTTAGACCAGAGCTTCTGCCACTTTATGAACATACTGACCCCAGGGGATCTTGTTAAAAATGCAGATTCCTATTAAGGAGGTCTGGGGCACAGGCTAAATTTTGTGTTCCTAACAAATCCCTGGTGGTCCTGAGGCTGCTGCATCCAGACCACGCTAGGGAGCAAGGCTGGAGAGGACAGCGAGCGGACAGGAGGCTAAGTTTGGTCTCACCACACACAGTCTCCTTGTGCCCTTAGACATGGCTGTAATGATGGAGGTAATGCGGATTGGGGGCACCAATGTGCATGCCTGCGGTGCCCATGCGGGAGAGTGAATGGATGACACAGGCAGAGGGTGAGACAATAGGGTGTGGTGGGCACTGTGGCTGCCCTGATCCAAATGGGCAGCTGCTGCTTAGTTCTGGTCTAGCCATGTCACCTGCAAACACTTGTGTCATCATACCTTCCAATTTTTCAGAAGAAGCCACAAATGTGATTTTGAAATAAAATCTTCTCTTTTCAAAACACTGCTCAGACCAGACAAAACACATCTGCCAGCTAGATCCAGCCTGGGGCCATCAGTGCTGCCCTGTGGTCCCACTCAGAATAGGACTCTATTCTGTTCAAATCCCCAACCCTGACGATTAAATGCCAAGGCATCTACCACATAAAGGTTAACCAATAAGTATTCTTGCTGACGCTAATGGGCAAGATCCCAAACACAACAGAAATTCCTGAATATTTAACTCCATTGTGTTAAAAGGAGCCCAAAGAAAAAGAACTCCAGCTAGAATTTTGACATGCTGGGTCAACACTGTGTCCCAAGGCAGATAAATGAACCAGGAAGCTGTCGTGTTAAGGAGGCAGGGGGTAGGGGCCAGTGGGCATCATAAGACAAACATACTGAGAATTTCCTCTCACGGGCCCTCATTGTCCACTAAGCCCACGCACAAGCCAGATGCTCTCAACCATGTCCAAAACCCACTATGAACTAAAGTTCTTGAGATTTGCAAGAAAAGCATATCAAAGCCCCACAAGAAACCTAATTCTGCAGCTCTTTAATGAGTCCCATTTACATTTTTTAAGCTCTTTGATTTCTAAGCACTATCTAAGGGGGTGGCTTGTTCAGTTCATTTACTCTGGATTTTTAACTGTCCAGGGTGACAATCCTCAGCAATATAATTTCCCTCCTGTGCCCCAATCAATAAAGCGCACCCAAGAGCCAATATCCATTTTGAGCTCCACTGAGGGCCAACACCTCCCAGAATCACCGTGCCCTGGAAAACAGTAAACAACCAGAAGTGAGCTGAGACCTGCTGCAAGCATTGAGATCACACTGGAGAATAAAAAGCATCACGTGCTTTCTTCTTGCAGAAGACATAACCCTCCGGTTGAGGAACAAGGGGTTAAAGGGAACGGACTACAGAATTTGAAGGTGAGCAGAGGAACAGATGCAATGCCTTCTCTCCCTCTGACATAACAGATTTGGATAAGTTCGTGGAGCAAACATGGTGGGTGACTGGACCTAATACTCCTTTCCAGACAATAACTGTAGGAAAACAAGTATTGAATTTTTCTGTCTTCCCTTGCAATCATGGGTGGCTATTATGACATAGTTCTGGCCAAGGAAATATAGGCAGAGGTTTAGTGTAGCAGTGGGCTAAGGATGATGTGTGTGATTTCCAGATGCAATGGAAAAGATGGGATAGATACCACTCCTTCTCCTTCGTTCTGCCTCAAATGCAGAATATGACGGTGGGAGCCAAGGGAGCCATCTTTCAATCTTAAAAGAGAGGACTGAGAGAATTAAATGAAGCCAACCCTGACATCACTGTGGGACTGAATACCACCCACCAAACAATTAACAAGTTGCTTAAGCCACAGTAGTCATATTTCCTAATATGCATAGCCAAACATTACCCTAAAATGTATAACTCCTCATAAAATTCGACAGAGATGCAAAAATCTCTTTGCAAAGTGGCTACATAGAGCCAGGTTGCCATATTTCACTCTTATTTAAATTGGCTCCTAGAGTCCTTGTGGGAAGGCTTTGTGACTGACACTGCCAAAGTCAGGTGGGTGGAGCTGAGAATCCCACTTACTGCCACCTAACCCTTCTTTTATACATGAGTTTTCGTATCCTACTAGAAGAACTTACACAAGAAGGATAGTTTCTTCCATTCAAGAAAGTTATTAGTATCAAATCCCATCTTGAGCTCCACAAGAAATGCAGGTTTAGGGTCCAGTGTCTCTAAATCGTATCTCTGCCTCCTACATCCCATCATCAGAAGCTCCACCTGACTCTTATTCCTCTGTGGCCAGTGGCCCCATACTGGTTTATGTGGGTGGTTCTGATGCCAGGTTTGGTCAGGACATGGCCACACAACCTGTTTCCATACTGACGGAGGCCAATTCATTCTTGTCATAGTAAAAGAATCCCGCACCACTTCCCATAAACAGGAGCACATATTTACTGAACATGTATGCTTCCAACTCACAATCCTCCAAGCCCCACAGGGTAGGTACTGTTGATTACTCCATTTGCAGATGAGGAAACTAAGACTGCGCAAGTGGCAGGGATTGGCCAAGCACCCACAGCCAGAAAGGGAGATGGTGGGCTGGGGCTGCCTGCTGTCAAAGCTCGCATACCATCCATTAAGATAAACCACATCTTAATAAACACCCAAGTGCCTTCAGATGGGTCCCGGGTTAGAAAGAAGTCAATAAAAAGGTGTCTCGGTTCTCTTTCCTTTTCTCAGAACAAATGAGGTGAGTGAGATATGCTGGGATGGCACAGATGGCTAGAATTCACGTCCCTGCACTGTCAACCTCCCTTGAAGCTAGACTGGGGTCACGTAACAGGTACTGGTCATTGGACTGAGAACAGAAGTGATGCTTCTTTTCTGAGCTGAGGGAGATAAAAGCCAAATATCACCTCCATCCCTCTTCCTCTGCCATAAGTGACCCTGGAGACCATGGAGATGTTGTAGATGTATTACCTGCACGATGAAGGAGGGTACCCCATTCATACCCAAGATTTCATCACAAAGAGTAGTTTTATGTTGGTAAGATGCTGAGATGATGAGGTTTGTTTATTACTGCAGAGTGGCTGGGCTTATCCTGACTAGTAAGATAGGCCTCCAAGATATGATCAGGACACTTGGCTGGTAGCAAGTTTGCAACAAGAGAGAATTGTGATATGGAAGCTATTATCATAGGAGATTCATTGATCACTGGGGTTATTCTGTATCCAAACCATAGAAAGCCTTATCTGCCTAATGAGGCAGGCAGTTTCTTAGAATTCACAGGAAGATGTTACTTGCATTACAAAATTTGGCACTACTTAATGGAAATGATGAGACTCTCTAATTTCAACTAATACTTCCAGCTGCTGCCCCTCAAGAATTTTGTAGTTTGGTGCCATATTTTTATAGGGTGAAATGTTTGCAAAGCGTATGTATAAGCCTCTGCTAACGGATGCAATTTTATGGGCCATTACACTTTCCATGCAAATGCAGAGTCAGTGGGGCTGCCTGGGCTAGGAGTTGGCGGAGATCTGCCAACTGCCTGGTATTGGTAGGGGACCAGAAGAGCCTATTTGAAATAAAAATATTCACTGGTCATTCAAATACTTACTGAGCATATACTATGTGCCAGGGCCTTTCCTAGAGGTTGGAGGTAAATAAGACCAGAGTCCCTGCCTCATGGGATTTGCATCTGATAGATGAAACTGCATTTTGGAAATGACAGGTGGGTTCACTTGAGGGTATCTAGAGAATCTGAAAGCCAAATGTTGATCTGAAGAGAGATAAATGAAGGTTTTCATCATTACTCCAAACTGATACATTTAAGGCTTTTCACCATCTGGCCCGGCTCACCTGCCCAGCCTTCTCTCCTCCAGCCTCCCTGCTCCATTTACTGTGCTCCCACCCCACTGACTCTTAGGCATTTCTCAGCTATCACCAAGATTTGTTTCCCTGCACCTTTGTCTAAGCTTTTCACCCTGCCAAGAATACACATTCGTCCCCTTCCTTCTTGATGTTTAACTTGCTAATGCCTCTTTGTCTTGCAGACAGTGCAAGGTGTTGATTCCTGCAGGAAGCCTTGTGGGATTACTCCTAGTTTGGCTTAAACCTCCTAGTAATCCCACATTGTTCTGTCTGTAAAATTACCTGATTAACCTTTTCCCTCTCCTGTGGCAGGGAGGAGGAGATGGAGACCTGATGAATGCATGACTTCATGGGACAAAGGCGGGACCACCCCTGAGATGTGGGTGCAGGGGTGGGAGGTGGGGGGCAGAGTGGAGTGGATATGGCATGCAGAAGAGATGGCTGGCCAGGTTGGGAGACAGGTACACTGAGTGATCCGATCAAGCCAGTTAGTAAATATATTAAGGATAATGACCGTCAAGTTTCTCATTGTTGAAGAAAGTATTTACAAGTACGGGATGGGGGATGGCAAGAAGAAGCCCTGAGGTGTTGGATTGGAACCAGAAATGTTAGCTTGAATTTCTATTTTAAAATGCGATATACACATAACACAGAATAATAGTTATAGATGTATGTCTATGTGCATGTGTGTATATATACATGGTACATGGGATCCTCACTCCATCTGCCGAGGGGTTCTGGAAGCAATGACTCCTCAGCAGTAATAAGCTCACCAAGCACTCAGTCCTTAATTTCTAAATACTACTCTCCACCAAAAGAAACTAAGCTTCCTTGGTGAAGTGGTTAAATCTGGGGTTGTACAGAATAAGTACAATATGAGCCCAGAATACCTTATTATATAAGAAAGTAATAAAGTAGTCAAAGTAAATGATGAGGAACTATCAAAAGCCCCAATATTTGGCTCCCACTGGCCAAACACGGCATAATTTGAGAATAGCATTAAAGATAAAGACAGCAACAGAAAACAACCCAATAGATCAAATTAAAATCCCATGAGTTCATACTGATGTAAATAAATGAATAAATACAGAACATACATATAATTTACATCTTTCTCTTCTTCCTAATTAAAACACACACACACACACACACACACACTTTGGTAATGGCCCCTAATGAAATATTACATTTCCCTATTTCCCTTACAGTTATATGGTCATATGGTTAATTTTGGCTAATGTGGTATAAGTGGAGGACAGTTTGGGAAGGGAAGGGGCTGGTGGTCCAGAACCTAGATGTGAAGCCTGGAGTCCCATCCACCATCTTTAATCATGAAGTGGTCTTGAAGGTGGAAGCCATGTGCTTAGATGGCAGAACCTCGTCCCAAATGGCACCTCTGGAGGTCTTTTAAGTGAGAAAATAAAAATCTTACTGTTACTTCAGATGGTTTTCTGTTACATGCAGCTGAGCTTAATCCTAAATTATGTATGTAGAGAGGAAGATTTCAACTCTATCATGTCTTATATTTCAAAAAAGATACATGCACGGCTATGTTCATTTCATTACCATTTACAATAGCTAAGACATGGAATCAACCTAAGTGCCCATCAACAGATGAGTGGATAAAGAAGATTTGGTACATATACAATGGAATACTACTCAGTCACAAAAAAAGAATGAAATAATGCCATTTGTAGCAACATGGATGGACCTAGAGATGGTCATAAGTGAAGTAAGTCAGACAAAGGAAGACAAATACAACATGATATCATTTATACATGCAATCTAAAAAAGGGATACAAGTGAACTTATTTGCAAAATATAAACAGACTCACAGATTTCAGAAACAAACTTATGGTTACCAAAGGGCACAGGTGGGGAGGAGAGATGCAATGGGAGTTTGGGATTGGCATATGCATGCTATTGTGTACAAATGAATAGTCAATGGGGACTTGCACAGGAAACTCTACTCAATATTCGTTGATAACCTATATGGGAAAAGAATCTGAAAAAGAATGGATATATGTATATGTATAACTGAATCACTTTGCTGTACAGCAGAAATTATCACAACATTGTGATAATTGTAAATCAACTATATGTCAATAAAACTTTTAAAAAGTCTGGAGACAAAAATAGAAAGAACAAGCTAATGATCAATAACCAGTGAGGGTTAATTTTCTTTTCCTGTTCTGTATTTTGAGAATCTCAAGAAAACAAAGAAAAGCACAAAGAACAATAGAATATAAAAATCTGTACACTCACCATCTGGAATTACCAACTGTTAACATTTTGTCATATTTGCTTTGTTTTTATTTTATTCAAAGAAATAAAACATTAGAGATCTAGCTTAAGTCCTTAATATCCGCCATTCCCTGTTCTATCCCTATCAACCTTTTCACCAACAAGAACCACTGTATAGAGTATATAACCTTCCAGTTCATTTCAGGTCATCTTAGGCATATATTTGTTTCCATGAATAATATGTTAACACATTTATTAGTTTTAAATAAATTACATCACATAGAAGATGTGCTAAAATTTGCTTTCTTGTTTATGACCTCTATCTACATTGAATACGTGTGTATTTGTATTTATTTGTATTAATGTATTATATATTTATTATATAAAATATAAACTATTACGGTTTAATACTTAATTTTCAAAATTTTATGTATCTATTCTCCCATTAATCTACATTTAGGCAATTTTAAATTTACTGCCTTTTTATTCCATGTTAAGATTAATTCTCTCTTTTATTTCAATAGTCAGCATACCCATTATTTTCAGAAAGAAATGTGAAAGAACTCAATAGATGCTTAGACTATTACATTCTCTGCATAAAGTAGACAAATTTTAGAACAGGTAAACAGCAAGTTTTATACTAGAACTTACGCCCACAAGGTGGTATAAGAGGTATAGCAATTCTTATGATGAATTGAATGTTCAGAGAAAATAAGTAGAATGTGGCATATTAACAAGAAAATACCTTTAAAATAAGGTTATTCTTTTTGCAGGACATTCTACTTCTGCTTGCAACCCAAATTATTACTTAATACCTTATCAAGCTATAATCTACAAATAAAAATTACATATATTTAAGATGCAGAACTTGAGGTTTTCATATATCTGTCTTTGTGAAATCACCACCACAATCAAGCTGATTAACATATGCAGCAGCGGACATCCTCCTGTCTGTCTCCTGGTACAGAGGTATGTTAATTTCCTTCCTGGACCCTGTTGTTACATATTTACACAATTGATAAGCCAGGAGTATCAAAGAGAGTGTAATTACTTGAGGAAGGCATTTGAAAACTCCATTTATGATCATGTTATGGACACAATGGGAAAAACGTGGGCTGGGTGATCATATTCTTTATAACTGGCTGATCAACTTCACCAAAAATAATATATAGATTATTTTTAGGCAAAGAGTTTTGTGGTGTGACTTGATTCTATTCAAGAACCTTATCAGCTAACCATCCATCCATCCATCCACCGACCCAATGTTTTTGAGTAACACTGTACCATGTGCCATGGTAGACGATGCCCGTTAAAGTGTCTACGGCGCTCAGCACAGTTCTTCTCACATGGTTGGTATCAAATTCATATTAGTTAGTTGATAGTTTAGAGAGATAGATATAGAGTTGCTATGAATTTAGTGAAGATTTAGAAGACACGCATATGAGATTTTAAGATTTTTTTTTTAAGGGGACTGAGAATACTTGGCAATAATATCAGACTAATGAGATAAGACGTTAAGTTATTTCCACAACGTAAAGCCAATTAAATGAAACTTAAAATTGGCAAATGTGACATCGGGAATAAGCATATGTGTATATACACACCAATATATACACAAACATATGTATATACTAAGTTAGATACATATTGGTAATAATTGTGCAAAATATATACTCAAGTTTCTGGGTGAGCACAAGTTCACCATGAGCCAAAGCTATAAGCCTAGAAGGCTAAAAACACTAGCAGGATCCTAGGCTGAAATGGGATGTTTGTACCAACAACCTTTGGGCAATACTAAACGACAGCTCTACTCTTTAAAAGTTGTTTACTAAAAATCAAAGGCACTATCAACAGTATACCTATAACTCACTGCACCTATCTAAATTAAAGAGGAATTAACTGAAGCTCAGAGAGGCCAAGTAACTTGCCTAAAGTCATGCAAATAATAAGAGGTGGAACAGGGATTCAATCCAGCCATACCTGACATCAGTCTTAATCACTCCACTATGCTACCTTACATCCTTGTCTATGATAGGGACCTGCGGTTGCATCCTACCTGAAGATGCGGCCAGTCTAACTCGATGGGACCCATTTTTGAGGGATGGGAAACAAAATCACATATACAATCATTACTCATCACTAGAACAAAATAATATCCTGACGACAGCCAGTACTGCCCCAAACTCATGACCCAAGTGTGTGCTTTCCTCAGTGTATCTTTCCAAGAAACGGCTTTCCACTTAAGAAGCTACATGTGGGTAGAAAGGTCAAGTGTGTGATACAGCTCTCCCATTCCTAGTTCTAGTACACTTAAGGGCACGGCTGAGATCTTCAGTCTTTGCTTCATCATCAGCAGTGGCATCTATATTTCATGGTTGTTTCAAGGATTAGAGTTAATATATGCAAAGCCAACCCCAATGACTACCACATAGCTGGGGCTCAAAGAATGGTAGTGATGATGAAGAAATCACTGTTGTCCTGAGGTTGCTTCTTGGAAGAAAAGACCTGGCTCTTTCGCATGGTTGTGGGGGCCCAAAGTGTCCCCCTACTGATGAGCAGTCTGCCCTCCTCTTACACTCTAGAGGAAGAGGCATACTTTTCTTTATATCAACTTATCTATCACTCATCAAACTAAGACTTTACGGGTCTGCTTCTACCCAGAGAAGTGTTTTTATGCAATTCATATGCCCAGAGGGGACATCTTTTCCTCCTATTTACAAAGTGCCTCACTGGTTAGCTATGTGCTAGGGTCTTCCCACCAGTTATCTTGAGAGCAGACACCTCTCCTACCTTTGTCTTATCCAAGACCTATTCTACCCCTTCCCAAAACGAGCGTTTCTGCTTACAAGTCTCATGAAATAGCAAGAATGTAGGAGCCATGATCAGGTAGAAGAAATGAGAGTCTATTGGCCGGAGCCTCAAAAAGCTTCTCTTGTGCCTCAACCCAATAACTCTTGTTTTATTTTTACATTTATGACCTGTGATTGCATGTTAGAAGATTTGTCACCTTCCAGGGGCACATTAAATGACTTGAGTGAAATTACAGCTATGGGAAGACAGACAGCCTCATGACCTACAATAAAGCTCAGCAAATGTTTGACAGCCCCATCAAAGACAGCATCCCAGGAGAAAGAGACACTTCAGCCTACATCTGTAATTTACACTCATAGATGGAGACAGCGAGTCTTGCTCTGGGATCCAGCAAGGAGAGGACAGGAGGGACGAGGCTTCTCAGGAACAAGGGCAGGGGTGGGTTGGATGTGTGCACGCTAACCTTTTGTGTTGGCCTCAGTTACCGTTTGCTGTAGTCCTTGCCATTACTTGGTTACATGGACCCATTCCTCTTTCTCATGTTTAATTCAGTTCCCATTCTGGTTAGTAAGTCCGGCAGAACAAAATACGGCCCTCCTCTATATTTAATAAATTTAATCAACCATTTTGTTTTGCTTATGATTTTGTGGGTCATGATTCAGGAAGGGCTCAGCTGGGTGGTTCATCTCAGATCCACGTGGGGTCAGCTGGGGACAGAGAATATCTTCCAACATAGATCCTATAGTCACATGGCTGAGGACTCACTGCTCTTTGGCCTCTCTTCAAAGAGCATCTAATCCTTCAAAGTCTCTCCATATCACCTGAGCTTTTCCCAGGAAAGTCTCCAGATAATCAGACTTCTTACATGGTGCTGGCTTCTGCCAGAGCAAGTGTTGCAAGAGAAAGTAGGTGAAATATGCCCACCTCTTTAGGCCTGGAGTTGGCAACTGGCAAGTGTTACTTTCACCGTATTCTGTTGGTCAAGGCAGTCAAAGAGTCCACCTAAACTCAAAAAGCGAGGGCATCGACTCTCAGAATTTGCAGCCATTTGTAATCCACCAGAGGCTCCCAAGTTCAACAGTGCTACCTTCTAAATCTCTCCAAAATATGCTTCACCCTCACCAACTCTACTGTGATTACTTTAGACCAGGCCCTTGTTAACAAACTGTTCATCCAGTGTCCATCTCTTCTCTCTCTTCCCTGTTCACACTGCAGCTAGAATAACTTTCTTCCACTGCAAATATGCCCATGTCATGTTTCTACTTGAAACTCATCCAGTGCTCTCATCTAAACTTCTTGTGTACTAGTCATCTATTTCTGTTATGCTCTTTGCTCTTGGTAAGGGCTTTCTCATTTTCCTTTGCATTTCCACCTTCTCCCCCCCCCCCACTCTTAGTCCTTGTAGTTCACAGATAGCTGGCATCACCTTTCCTTCACGCTTGGCTCTAGGTGTGGGCATACTAGAACCTACCACATCTGTGCACGTACTATCATTTCAGAGGTGGGCACACACAAACTTGGTTGACAGAATCATAGCTAGGACCTTCGATGGAATTATATGTAAATAATGATTTTATCAAGTGTGTGGGAGTGGGGTGGGGGGGGGTGGACACTGTCCTTTACTGCCATCTAGGGAAAGCTAACACTGAGAAAAGGGGAACCAGGGAATAGAATGAGAAATATTCCTGACAATATAATTACATCACCTAGATACAGCCATTCCTGAAGTCCTTCTTGGCCTTTTAAATGAATGAGCCAACACACCCTTTTTCTTTTCTGCTTAAACTCACTGGAGCTGAGTTATTGTCACTAGGAATCAGAAGTATCCTAACATGTTTACTTCACCTTGTGAGCTTGCTTTGCTCTCAATGTTCTCCTGGGATAATTTCCTCATCTTGCTTTCAGCATTTAGATTTTTGGTAGGTGTTGTATGTCTGAGCCTATTTCTTCCATTTTACCCTGAGCTCCATTAAGGGTCTGACTTTGATGTACTCATCTTTGGATTCCCAGAGTTCCCCAGCGCAGTTCCTCAGACACAAAAGATACGCATCAGGCATCAGTGGAAGGCTTACAATTTTTAATCCACAAATATTTGATTCCAAAGTTGCTGTTGGCTGTGTCACCACACACTTCAGACTCTCCTTGCAAAGAATTACAGAGACAACCACAGACCACGTGTTCAGTCCCTTATCTGCCATAACCCAAGGGGGTCTCAGCACTTCTTTAAAAATTAATTTGTTCCTTAATTAAGAAACATGATTATTTCTAATTAACCAACCTTCTCTGTAATGTAAACAGATCACAAGTAACTAAACAGCTTTGCCGAGCTTGTTGCATGTCTGAGAGCAGTACAGTGAGAGCATTTGTAGCACATCAGCTGGGAGGTTGGGGAATATGCAGAATGCTCTGACTTGCGTAGATGGAATTAAAGGAAACTAAAGAGAGGGAATTCGTCAGCTCTTAATCCCTACCTAGCAAATTAAACTGCTGCTACATTACATCGTGATATCGTTTTCATAATTTCTTGAGATGCGAGATCCCCATGGTTATTAAAGCACTGACTCAAACTCTCTGCAGCCCAAAACACACATATAAGGATGTATATGCATGCTACCTGCACGGAGATGTGGCAGAAAGCAGATACTCTGAATAGGATCTGGGTGGTTTGCAGCAGATTCTCCCAGCAGCAATAGACTGTTGACAGTAGGATAAGTCAGAGTTTGAGAAGAGATAGGAGGCAAGATATTACGCATCCATAATGAGAGACCTGTCATTCTCTGACACCATCAGGTCTGTGGGAAAAGCATCCGGAGACGGACTAATGGTTCTGTAATAACACTAATGGGGGAACATGCAGCCCAAGGTGTGTTCATTAACTTTTACCTTGAAACGATTCCCTGACCTGGATCCTCTCATATCCTGAAGGTGGTACAGGCTCCAACTCAGATGCTCTTTACACTTTGACAATGCAAAATACACAGCCCAGCAGAACTCCAGTGCAAGGACTGTTTTCTATAAAGATGTTACATTATTCAGTTAAATATTGCTGAACACGGCAGCACAGATACTGAGAGTTGACTTTATCAGCAAAGAAAACGTGTTCTCTTTAAAGGCATGCATAAAAAATAAATAACGCTCTTCACTTTGCCAAGAGCAAGGATCTCTCACAGTTTAGAAACCAATGGAATGTGGCCTAGAATCTTCTCAAAGGTTACATGGTGACTCATTCACAGTGATTACATGGATACAAAGAAAGAGACCCTCTACCTTGAGTAAAATGTAATTATATTTAAATATGTCTGTGGCACATTGTTGGTTCTTTCAAACTTCCAGAATTCACAGGCCAAGGGGTAGGATTAAAGCTTGTTTCCATTCAAGGCATTTGTGGGTTTAGCCTTTGCCTGAGGGAGGAGCTGCAAGAACAGGCCAAGAAGGTTTATACTGTGTATGGAAGAGCTTGACCCTTCAGCAGGCCCACCTCGCCCTTCCCCATCCTGTGCTCTGACTGCAACGCCTGAACCCACTGACTTCCCCTTGGGTCTGGAGCTGAGCGGGTGTGGCCAGTTGCCCTGGACGCTTCCCTTCTGGGTGGCGTTGGGGTGGCTGTATCCCATGCTGAGGGCCTCTGCTCTTCTCAAGGTGGCCCCCTCTACCCGACCTTCTCCTTCCAGCTCTGGAACTGCCCTCTCAATCCCTGGCTCTGTGCTAACTGGCTCGGGGCACACCCCTACCCTCTGTATTTCCTCTTTTAAATAGGGCCTCTGTCAAAGAGGCCTCCTACAACTGTCTTACGCTGAGTGTGCCATCTGTTTCTTATTGAGATGTTGTTACACACAGAAAACATGTTCAATATCATTTTCCCCCTATTTGCTCAATATCATGGAAATCTCCAAACACTCCCAAACTCTGATCCTGGAAAAGTCGTTGAAGCCAAAATTAAAACTGGCAACTCAATGAGATGCTGCTGCATAGCATAGGGAACCATACCCAGTCACTTGTGATGGAACATGATGGAGGATGATGTGAGAAAAAGAATGTATGTGTGTATGTATGCCCGGATCACTTTGCTGTACAGTAGAGATTGATACAACACTGTAAATCAAGTATAAGGGAAAAGATAAAAATCAAGAAGAGAATAAAATTGATGACATAGATGATCAATTCTATTGCTACGACCACAAACTGCTTAGGGAAAGAGATTTTAGTGTTTAATTGCTACAATATTTCTGTTGATCATGACGCTTACATTAGTGATCACTGCACTTCCAAAAAGGTCATGCCTTTTGTGACCCTTTCTGATCTGCAATTCAGACGTTCTAGGAATTCCAGGACGGAAGACAGGCGAGGGAGGTTAGATTCTTGAGCTGGTATGCTAAGGGGCCTTGCAGGAAGGGTTCCTTCTCACCCACGGGGTCCCTGTGCATTTTCCAGAATATCCAGGGGGGCCCTGAAAAGCTGCACAGTCCTCAGAACACTGACGGGTCTGCTGTGAAGTCAGTCGAGGTCCTACTGAACTTCACTGGCGACAGCAGTTTATCCTAAGCTCAAGGATCATGTTGCTTTGTCAGTGCTAGCTCCTCTTCAAACTCCAGCATCTTAGGAAAGACGTCTACTCTGGGAAAGTGAGGTGAACTGTGGCAAGTGGTAAGGTTACTCCTCAAAGCTGAGTGGGTCTGGGGACCTGCCAATAAAGCTTCTTAATGCAGTCAGCGTGACCTCCTCAAAGGGGAGTTCGCCGTAATTAGTGGCATCACATGAATATCAAAAGAATTCATAATTACCGGAGCTTCATTAGGCTGTGTTGCTAAACATGTCCTGAAAATTGTTTCTGATGCTGTTTTAATTCAAGAACGATGTGGGTATTGGGAATACTTGACAGTTTGAGTTGGTAATTCATGCGAAATTAAACTTTTGACAGTTGTTGTTGAACAGTATATGAGTCTATGTGTTTCTCTTTATTTCTGTGTTTTGGTTGGCCCCTTTGGTGTCCATTCTTGGGAAAAGCAACTTCACTCATACCTGGTGTGTAAGGGAATGAGAGCCACACACTGTACAAGCTTTCCAAATCTAATCACCACCAATTTCATGGCTTAAAGAACACCCATTCATTATCTCAGTGTCCATGGGTCAGAAGTCTGGCACAGTAGGTCTCACCTGTATTTCCTGCTCAGGGTCTCATGAGGTTGAAATCTGGGTATCAGCAGGGCTGTATTCCTACTGAAGATTCAGAGGAAAAATCCTTTCTAAGCTTATTCAGGATGTCAGCAAAATGGATTTCCTTCTCCTGCCTCCCATATGGCCCAACTCCATCTTCAAGCCCACACCAGTTGAGTCTTTCTCAGGCTTTGAAACTCTCTGAAAATTCCTGCCTTATCTCTCTAACTTCCTGCTGCTGCTTCATCTCTCTTACTCTCCTGCCTTGCTTTTCTTCTTTTATGGACTCATATGATTCTTTGGATTTACCTGGATAACCCAGAATAATCTCCCTATGTTAAAGTCAGCTGATTAGGAACCTTAATTACACTGCAAAGTCTCTGGTGCCACGTAAAATAACATAACCACAGGTGTAAGACCTGTGGATAGGAATCGTGAAGGCCAGAATTTGGGCTACAATGTTGTGATGGTAAATTTTACGTCATATTGACTGGGCCACAGGGTGTTTCCACCAACATTGTTCTGGGTGGGTCCGTTAGGGTGTTTCTGGATGAGATTAACATCCAAATCAGTTGACTGAGTAAAGCCCGCCCGGACTGCCCTCCCCCAAGTGGGTGAGCCTCATCCAATCAGTTGAAGACCTAAGTAGAATAAAAAGGCTGAGGAGGGAACTCCTTCTGTCTCACTGCTTTGAGCTGGGACATTGGTCTTCTCCTATTTTTAGGCTTGAACTGAAACGTTGGTTCTTTTGGAGCTCAAGCTTGCTGGCTTTTGGCCCAGAACTACGCCATTGGCTATCCTAGGTCTCCAGCCTAACAACTGCATATATTGGGACTTCTAAACCTTCATTAATGTGTGAGCCAATTCCTTATTTTATCTGTCTGTCTGTCTGTATATCTATCTATCTCCTATTGGTTTTCTTTCTTTGGAGAACTCTGACTAATTCAAACATTCATAAGAGAAAGTCCACAGTTCCCCCTCTACTTACTTTGGTCCCTGGAGTCATCGAGCTAACCACCACTTTGGCCCTTTTTTCCTAAGGGCCACTGTTAAGAGCCACCATGAGTTTAATATCACCTCTTCCATCCTGAATGACAATTTTCATTTAGGAGGTCCCATCGTGGCGCAGTGGTTAACGAATCCGATTAGGAAACATGAGGTTGTGTGTTCAATCCCTGGCCTCACTCAGTGGGTTAAGGATCCGGCGTTGCCATGAGCTGTGCTGTAGGTCGCAGATGCGGCTCGGATCCCGCGTTGCTGTGGCTCTGGCATAGGCCGGCAGCTGCAGCTCTGATTGGACCCCCAGCCTGGGAACCTCCATGTGCCTCTGGTATGGCCTTAGAAAAGACAAAAAAAGGACAACTTTTTTTTTTTTTTTTTTCATTTAGATGCTCTATTTTATACTGATGTATTCACATGGTCTAGAGGCAATGTGGAGGGAAGTTGTGTGATTCCGGTAAGTTACCTACCCAGTAAGTTTCAAGTTCTTATCTGTAAATGAGAATCCCTTTATCTTTTTGGAGGGGGGGTGAGACACATGGCTGAAATAAATGATGTGTATGAAACTCACAGTTCTATGTCCTGCATGTAATAGTCATACCAAAGCTATAAGTAGAAGTGTGAGGCAGAGACTACCTGGAAAGCTAAAACACGTCTACCAATAGCTCTGGTTGGGGCCATGGGGGAGAAAACGTGTCTGTCATTTCTCATGTGGGTTCATTATGTCTACCTTCAGGATCTTGGTTGGTTGATTTCCTACCAAGGACTTCTCAAAAGGTAGGTCTTCATGGGAAGAGGTATGGTGATCCTCCAAAACAAATGAAACTCCAAAATTCTTGGTTAAGATTTATATAACATTTTCATTCATTCTACAAATTTTTATTTTTTGAATTTTGGCTCTGTGAAGGAGGCTGGCTAAATCCAGAGGGTTGAACATGGACAGACTGAGAGTCAGGAAGTATCAATGATGTGGACCCTATGCTCAGGTTACTCACAAGTATCCCGTCCCCCAACTAATGGTCCTCACTTTCCCAAGGTCAGACGTCTACCTGACATTCTCCAACCCTCTCTATGTTCATTGTCTTTCTCTCACATCATCGAGAGCCAACCTGGGTCTCGAACCACCCCTCTGTGGAAGGGAGCATAACTACTTGGGTATCTTAAGGTGACCAGAGCTGCCTTTCCAAAGTGTCCACCATCTCCTGTATGTCAGGCTCCCACAACATCCTGCTCTCAAGAGACTCTCTGGTGCTTCATCATCTTGGAGACTGACATGACCATTAGCATCGTGAAGTCTCCGAAAACTTGAGCAGTAAACAAACTAGTTGGACTTTGTTTCCTCCATTAACTTAACCAAGAAATGCTTAGAGTGATGCCTTTCCCTCCAACAAACTCTCAAACTCACAACAAAATCTTGGAATATGCTAGTTTCTCTTGCATTTAAACATTTTAGAAGTGAAATAAATCCCTTAAACTTTGGGAATTGTGTGGGGACCCATCACTGGCTAATTCCAAATCTATTCCCAATCCCTGCCTCCCTAGACCGCCATGTAGGCAGGTGCACAGGTGCACATGCAAACACACACACAGACATACGTTACACACATACACATATTCATATGAGGTTTGTATGTGGTTCCTCCTGCATCTAAGGGTGACCACGCAACACATTTCTGTTCAGGGTAATAGTTGATTACAGACCACTGAGGCTTGTGATAAAGATTTTACACTCCTGAATGAAAAGTGTAGGTCTTTTCCCTTCTTTATTCCTCCTTGAACACAGACATAGTTGTGATGTTTGGCACTGTGACAAGTCTTGCAGCCACAAGAGAAAGGCCAAAGACTCACAAAGAAGCTGACTGGCAGATCACTGAAGTACAAGCAGCAGCCACCCACCTCTCAGCTTCAGGAAATAGGAGAAAAATCAGCCTGCGAAGTTTAAGCCACCCCTGAATTGCTGTTTTGTTACCTGCAGCAGAGAGGTAGATATTTTACTTGATGAATTTAATGGCCGCACGCCCGATTATGGTTTTTCTAACTCTAGATATGCTTCTGCTGTGGCGTCTGCCCTTTTGGAACATAGGCCAACCTTATCCTTTAAGTTGTGATTAGCACGAGCCACTGTCGGACTGTCTTATGCTATAAGGGAAAATCCATGAGGACAGGCATGACCTAGAGCAGCTTCTTGGCCAGAAAAACTCTCAGCTGGTGCTGCACTGCAGCTTTTGTTGCTTGCCTGTTGCATCTCCCATAGGCAATAAAATAAACATTTCTTATTTAGATGCACAGCCTTGGCTGGGGAACAGCCCTGGATGCCTACATCAGAGACCACTGAATAAGGGCAAATAAGTCTTACTGTGGAGGGCCAGCAGGCATACTAAGATGCAATTATTCCACACTGGGACAGAGGAGCTGCAGTGTCCTTGAAGGAAGATGGCATTTGAGGTCAGACAGACCCTGACTCATAGTTTCTCCTCTGATTATCTGTGCCAACATCTCTAAGCTTGTTTCCTCATCTGAAACATGGAGATAATACCACTCAGCATCACTAGAAGGATAAAATGGAAAGATGAATTTGAAAGGGCCCATCCCGATGCCTCTCCCCGACGAGGCAAGCAGCAATGGCTTGTTGGAGAAGCAGACACGTCCATTTGATGTGGCACCTGGTTACCCAGGGCAAAGCGAGAGGGTTGAAGACAGAGGATGCCTGAACGGTGTCTTTCATTTACACACCGTGCTCAAGTATGTCAGGGAGGACTGCAGACTGGTTGTTTCCAAGAGCTGCCTTTCACTAAATCTCACACGCCCGACAATGACAACGCCGTGACAGAAAGGTCCTCGGGTTGGCAAAAGTCAAGGTCTCAGATTACATCACTAATATATGGGAATCGGTGGAAATTTATGCAAGGGTATCTAACGTGACCGATTGATGTGTTTCCCTGAATTTGACGTTTTAGTGGAAACTGGCTATTTCAAAAGAATTTTTAAAAAGGGATATGAGGTACAAGCCATCTCCTTAGAAAACACTTTTGAGTAGTCCTTTTACTTTATCAGCTGGAATCCTTATTGCCGGGAGGTCCTTAGAGTGAGGGAAACACAAAGGCAGATGACCAAGGGATGTGCTGGAAGACAATGCAAAACAGGGAGGGACCATTTCTTGAGGGGCCGCTATATCTTGGGCTTACGTGTATTATCCCACTTCATTCTTATGGAAAAACTGCAAGAGCACAGGCATCTTAACAGAAGGGCCACAGTCTCAAATATCTCAGGTAATTGAACATGTGCATAATGCAAGCCTAATCCTAAAAAAGGACGGTAGCATTCCTCTTTATAATCTGAAGCAGCATCCACTGTGGCATGTGCAGATGTATCGAAAAGGGAATCCGTGCTTGGCAATAAAAAACACTAAAGTCCTGATGTCTGGGATATATGACACAGCTGAACCTTGAAAACATTCTGCTGCATGAAAGCAGCCAGTCGCAACACCCCACATATTATGTGAATCCATTTATATGAAATGTCCAGAATAGACAAATCTAAGGAGGCAGAAAGCAGATTTGTGGTTTCCTGGGCCTCCTGAGTTTGGGAGGCAAATAGGAAATGACTCCTAATGAATATGGGGTTTTCTCTGGGGATGGTGGAGACGTTCTTAAATTGACTGTGGTGAGAACCGTACAGTTCTGTGAATATATGAAAATTGTTGAATCGTATACTTTAAATAAGTCAATCAGTGACTTGTATGGCATGTGAACTTATTTCATTGAAGTGTATATTAAATCCTGCCAGCCACCTTTAAAATTACATGACTCTTGGCAAATGCTTCAAATTTGGGAGATCACAATGTTTCTAAATTTGTGCACAAATGAGATGTTGTCAATACTTCTATGTTGCAGCATCTCCATTTGTCTAATTCAAACACGTACGAAATTCTGCCACAGTGGATGACTGTCTATTCAGAAGGAGGAAATAAAGGCTCACATTCACAGAGCTGATAAGAGGAGGAACCAGGCTGGGAATTCGGTTTTGTTGGTTGCTAGAGCGCCTCCCGTCTCTGCAAGGTGCTAGGTGACAGCACTAGGACCCTCTTGAATCTCTTCCCATCGGGGGAAAAAAGAGGTCCGCAGCTGCTAACATTCGTGGCACCTGCAGTGCTTCGTCAGGCAGAGGGCTCGGAGGTGGACATCTGCTTTCTCACTGAGCCTCCCAGCTGCCCGGTGGGGGCATTGTCATTACCTTTCTTTGGCAGAGGAGTTACCCAGAACTTAGAAGGGAAGACAACAGGCTCACAGTCTCCCAGTGAGCAGGAGAAACATAACTGGAAAGCAGGTCTTTTGGATGCAGGAGCCAGTGGTCTCCGCCCTCGTGTTGCGCTCTTGTCAGAACACATCGATCTTCCCGATGAACGGACAGGCGTAGCCTCACCATGTAATTCCAGCTGACTCGTTGACTAAAGAAAAAAGATTACTATCCTCTGAAAACCTTCTAGAGCCCTCTTAACATTCCCTGTGCCTTTCCCCTCCCCTGCTAGTCCGTGGGAGGAGGACGGAAGGCCAGCCCAGTGACGTAAGTGGCAACCTCATGATGTGTGTTACTGGTATTTTCAGATTATTGGTCCTGGACTGAAAACTGAAACTCCTGTGATAGGAGGGAATGAAAATCACTATGCTAAGAAAATTGCCCTCATAAGGCCCTAAGCGTATTTTTAATATCGTAAAAATATCTGATGACAAACAGACCTCAGAATGCTTTCTGGAACGAGCTCTAAGATAATGGAGGAGACAACGACCCCTTCTGTTCCAATAAAGGCTCAATTTTCTGATTACCATACAAAAATTGGTGGCATGAAATGCATACAGAGGAATAAGTGGGTTTGAATGTCTTGAGCCGCAAAGCATAGCAGTTAAAAAGCATGGCTTGGAGTCAAACTGTCTGGGTTATAACTCTTACTGGTTGAGCAAGGCTGCGTATGTCAGCCGTTATTAGATTTGGCAACAAAGACAGAGAACCGAATGGAATAGCGAGTTAAATAAGACAGAAGTCCATCATTGTCCTATGTAAAATGATTCCGGAAAGAGGCAGCCCAGGGCTAGCATGACATTCCACAGGCCACCCGCATCTTTGCACACCTTCCTAGGACACGGTTTCCATTCTCAGAGCCACCTTACAAAGCACAGGGGCTGCGTGAGTTCCAGCCATCGTATCCTCATTCCAGGCAGCCATAAGAAATAGGTGGCCGGAGGAGGACAAAAGGCAATCTTCCCATCTGACCTGGCTCCCAACTCATCTCAGAATTCCAGCATAACACTCCGTGTCCAGCTCACTGGCTGATCCTTCATCACGTGGCCATACCTCTCTGCAAGGGAGGTCTAGCAATAGGGTTTTATACAGACCTCACTGCCTCTGGGGTCTGTTGCTAAAAGAGACCAGAATGGATACTGAGGAAGAGGCCTCTGCTCTCCCAGAAAATTGCTTTTTACCTCTAAGCTCAACGCCGTCATTGGAGCACAGAGATGATCACTGCCTCTGTCTCTCGGACTCCTGGGGTGAGCCAGTGAGATGACGCAGAGGAACCCCTTAGCACAGGGCCAGCACCAGCTCCCACTCATGAAGTGCTCACTGTCAGCTTGAACTACGTGCTGAGTGACCATCCTTAGAGGGGCAGCTTCTGTCCATCACTCATCCCCAAGTTCAACACAGACTGGTACCAACCAATGCCAAGCCTTTTAGCACCCTCTTCCCAAGACTTTACATTTGGTCTTCGTCACTGGCACTCTTCGTTTTCTTCATCTAGGGCAGGGTTTCTCAACCTTGGCACCATAGACATTTTTGAGCCAAATGACCCTGGGGTGTGGGGGCCGCCCTGTGTGTTGTAAGATGTTTAGCAGCAATCCTGGCCTCCCTTCCCCCAGATGCCTGTTGCACCCTCCCCTCCCCCAGTGTGACACCAAAGTATCTGCGGAGGGGGAAAAATCACCTTCAGTTGAACTACTGCTCCACCAGGTGTGTGCTGATGCACATGTCTCTTTGACAGCAGCTACAAGGGTTTCTTGGGTTATGTACTAGGGGTGTAAGTCAACATTGCAAGTTAAACCATGTCAACTGTACTTTTTCAAACTAGTGGAAATCCACGCAGCCATTTTTCAATGACGTGTCACACAAAGAACAACCTGATTAACTTAATTTTACATATCTGGGTTACTAGCCTAGCTCCCGACCTTGGTGTGAGCCACACTGAGTTTGGTTTTGACAGCCAAGGGACCAGGCCCGTGAGGTCCTCCATCATTCTGAAGACATCTTTCCTAAAGATACAGCAAAGTCAGCCACAGGAACATGAGTCCTGTCCTCTCCACAAAGGGGGGGCGGGGGAGGTTCCCATTAGCAGCCCATCATGAATCGTGAACACAGCAGATAAAAAACTGTGGCACACTAAACAAAAGTTTTGTAAAGTTAAAAAAAAAAAAGAGCAAGAAGAAAACAGTGAAATTTCCCCAAACCAAACTTTGAAGACATCTTTGAAAAGAGCCAGGCTTCTAAATAATAAAAGAGCTTTGGGTACTATGATTGGTTTTTTAAAAATGCAGCCATAATTAAAGCAAGAAGGCTGTAAGTCTATTAAAATTTTTTCTTTGATACTGGAAAACTCAATTCCTGACCTATATTTTATAGAACATATACTTGAAAGGGATTTTATATGGCCTCTTGCCATTGAACTCAGAATACTGAATCTCTTCCATTTACTTAAGAAGGGAGGTGGCTCTATACATAAATGATTCAGGGCTTCTTTTAGCTTACTGCTCGTATATTAAGGTGAAGTGATTCAAAGGTATTTGTATAGATGGATGGAAGCAGCCGCCCTAGACTCTGCCCTCTGAAGGAATGGGATTCTTAGCGCAGTGGTGCTGCAGTAAAAGCTGGGTTATCAAGCTCTCTGCTGGTTATAAATCTTTTCTAACTGACATTTGTGGTCTGTCCTGACTGATAGCCTAGCAAGCCTTAGGAATCCTGGAAGTCTTCCGCGAGCATCTCCCAGACTGCCGCTGGGGGGCCTGGATCTGGCTCTATTTTAGGAGCCACTGCCCAGTTTACAATCAGCCAGGCTGTAACCAAAGGAGCAAGGAAGGCTGGTAGGGCTCACTTGCTCCCTCCTCCTTCCCCTTCCCTCTCACCTGTGACACACACACTCACACATGCAAAATGAGGAGATGCTCCCTAGATGCAGGGTGGCAGATGTGGACTGATCTTAGCATTTTCAGGGGTGATGGGGTGAAAGGACAGTGGGTGTTGAAGACGGGGAGGAAATGAAAGGGCATAGGAGTTAGGCTGAATTTAAATCCCAGCTTTATCACCTGCCAACAGTGTGACTCTGGGGAAGTAAACTAACCTCCCCGAGCTTCTCTTTCCTCCACTGTTAAAGAATTGTACCATTTCCAGTAAAGACAGACAGAGCACCTAGACCAGCGTCTAGTCCTAGCAATACTACACGGGGTTATCACAGCCTCTCTCCTTGAGCAGGCGCTGCCTCCCACCCTGTTCTAGTGAGATGCTCCTGGGCTCCTGCCCCTCCCCTTGCAGCACTGATGTGTCTGTCATCAGAGCCAGGGACTGTGTCATTTTATGCACTCCTCCCCGATCCCACCCTTACTGAGCATCAGCAAATCTGGTCCCAAACACGCGCTCAGAGCTATTTGTTAAAAGAGGCATACATTTCCAATAAAGACAACATTTATTTTTAAAAAAACAAATATAAGGGGAAGTTTATAAAGATTCATATTTTCTGCCATTTGGGGCCATTTGTTCATGGAATGGAATTTACTGAGTGGCTACCATAAGCCTGGAACTCTGCTAAATGCTGACAATCGAGGATGCAGAGAAGACAACCTGGTCCCCAGGCCTTAAGTTTACTCCGTAGAAGAAAAATGAGGGTAAACCCAGTTCATACTTGAGGAAAATTTATCAACCTGTTAAGGTATGTAATATTACCGTAATTCCAGATGGACTTATGGCATCGGTTTATAATAATCCAGCACCAGAAAAATGAGTCAATATTTCCTATTTCCTCATACATCACAGGCTTACCACGAAACTCTCACATGACCTCTGCTTGTCATTTCTGCTGTCACCACCCCGGCCCAAGCCACAGTCCTCTCATGCCTGAAATGCCAAAATAGCCCTGGCTGCCTACTTCGGTTCTGCAATGAGTAACACAAATCCTCTTTTAATAGTAAAATCAGATTTTACCACTCTCCTGCTTAAAACCATCAGAGAGCATCCTACTAAATTTAAAATGTAGTCAAAACTTAAGCAGCTCTGACCCGGAGCAGGGGTTTGTTTGCAAACTTTTTGCAAACTTTTAGCCAGGTAAAGAATATATTTTAAATATATACAAATATATAGTTTATGTACATATATTTAGGTATTTATATATTTTTAATATATATGTACCTAAACACACATATATATATGTGTGTGTTCGTATGTATCTAGGTAGTATGTATTTTTGGCTTTGTGTCTTTATGGGCAATACCGTCTCTGTCCCAACTACACAACTCTCAGAGCATCATGTGAAAACAGCCATAGTCAATGCTTAAATGAATGGACATGTGTGTATTTCAATAAAACTTTATTAACTTTACTTTAAAAAAAAAAAAAAAGGCAATGGGACCGATGTGGCCCATGGCTCCCAGTTTGCTGACTTTTGCTGGCCTGTCCCCTGGAAGTCACCTGGCGCCCTTTGTCTTGCTAACATTCTCCCACCTTTATGGCCTCTGCTTTGTGCTGCCATCGGTCACTCCCGCCTCAGACCTTTGCATTTTCTGATCCCTCTGCTTGGACCCTCCCCTGACACTGTGGCTCCTGTATTCTCACTGGTCTCAGCTTAAATGTCACCTTAGAGAGGTCTCCTTGACCTTACTGTCACCCGATCACATTACCTCATTCCATTCAGTTCAAAAGACTTCAATTACCTTGTTTATCCCACTCATTGTTAATTATCTTCTCCTCCCAGTAAAATGCAAATGTCTTAAGAGCAGAGAGCTAACTGGTCTTTTTGAATCAGTCAGACAACCCCTAGAACACAGACTCTGGTGCACTGATGCTGCCCAATATTCTTTGAATGATCTTGCTGAATAAAGCATCATCAGGAACTGATTTGAAATGAGGGTTTCCCTGAAATTATAAATGTTTAATGTCATTGCAGATCTACCACTCTGTTGTTTTCATCTGTGACACGAAGAACTCCTGGACTATTCAGAGCCGATCCTTAGGCATCAGATTTCAGTGGCACTGGTGTCCACTGTGCTCTGTGCCCTAACAACTCAAAGATATTTTCATTTTTAGTTTGTAGCTGCTCAAGAGTTACCCAATTTCCATTCTGACTGGAAACTCCTGTCAGATTTATTCTTTCAAAATGTTGTAGAATGATCACTAAGCTTCTGAAGCTGCCAATATCTCTTGACCTTCCTTCCACTTGAAACTATTAGTTTTAATTAAACTAATTAAATTATATTTTATTTTTCAATAGTTGATGTTAGCCTCCTCTCCCAAATGGGGAGAAATGGAGGGCTGACTCCCAGCCTGAAGCTAAAATACATCCATCAAATTAGTGGGGCAGCTACCAAGCATTGATTTTTACAAAGATGTAACCTCCACAAGCATGGGAGCCCTGTCTCTCCAGTTCCGTGGGTTATCCACCGTACTGAGACATCTGACATGAATGACTATAAGGATGGGTAACATAACAGGTAGAGGGAAGATGACAAAGAAGGAACAAAGGCTTCATGGTTAGAGAGAAGACTGATTCAAAAACAACATGATGTGTCTGTTTCTTGAACTGGTCTCTAGCCCCAGGGACTCATAAGCCAGTTTAGGTGGAAAGAGGGCCATGATAAAAATAAGAGCTACTTTCAGAGTTACCTACATTTAAGATCCAGCACAGAGTTTTACTGGTTGGGCATCCTTTTTACAGCATAAAGGCTCCTAGCCATCCTCCCAGATCTCACCAAACCCTATGGCTTCTCGAAGGTGTTAGTGGACCAAGAGCAATGGGTCTCACATACCCAGTAGCGTCCATCCCAGAGGGGCTGGGGTATAAAGGAGGGACCATACTAGACTATGACCAGGTTACTGACTGGCTTGGTTTGAAGCCCTGTAAGACATCACATGGGGGCCCCAGACACGGTTAGGAGCAACTGGGTGGAGATTGTTTGTTGAATAGGTAGCAAAGTTCACATAACTCAATACTTTTGACACACTTTATTTCTGGAATTTTCCCTTTGGGAGGATGTCTCTGATTAGACTATGCAATTGTTTCATAAATGTTGTTTTATGGTCAACTGCATGGGAGCGATTTTTACCATAATTCAAGGGCTGCCTAATCCAATCCAAACAACGCTACAGCATGTTCGTGGGCAACTTTCTTCAGCTAAGAGTCCAATGATGACTTCAGGAAAGAGAGCAGAATCCACAGTTTCAGTTCTCTTCCTCAACCAAAGAATCCAGGGAGGCGTTTAGAACAAGGCAGTTCACAGGCTACAGACACAGCTCGTAAAATGACCACGAAAACGTTGAGATGATGGGTACGATCCAGAAAAACAAATAAATAAATAGATGTCCATAAGTCTGTTCATCTATGAAAAGAAAGGCCGCTGTTATGCCCTCATGCAGGAGCTCAGCCAAGACACAAATTCGACTCCCTGATTAGAAGCATCACCCAATATACATCAAGGGGTATATCCTCTACCCCCATCAATCCTACTTTCATATCTATGCTGAAGAATTGTCACACAAGTAGGAAGAGACATGCTCTCCTCAGTAGCACTGACTGTGAGTAGGGAAAAGTGAAAACAACTTAAGTCAATAGGGGATTGGCTAACAAGACAATGGTAGCTGTTTAAAACAACGACGACGCTTGATATTTACTGATTTCCAAAAATGTCCATAGGACCCTGCAGAGCGAAGAAAATGAGATAAGAAGAACCTGCAGAGCTCCATTTCTGTGAAATTGTGTGTGCGTCCCTGTGTGTGGAGGTGCCCAGGGAGAGCCCTAGAATTATGCCACCCGAGGTGGCAACTGTGGTTTGCCTGGATGGTGAAACTGGAGAGCACTTGGTCCATTTTCACTTTTAAAAGGCTGGAGAAAAAGTGGAACGGCTTTATTTTTAAAAGAAATTTGTCGACTTGAAAAAAAACAAAATAGCCCTGCGCCTGATATTCCAGAAGCCCACGGGATTGGCTGGGACAGTGGAGAATGCAAGAACCTTGGATGTGAAAGCCTCAACACCGGCAGAGAAAAACTGGACTGCTGGTGGATGGACCAAAAGGCCACTCGCAGTTACCGCAACAAGTAAACAGGTGATTAGAAAAGGGACGCCACCACCAGGGCATACCAACGAAAGGAGGATTCGTGCTGAGCTAGACCTCAAAGACCAGCTCTCGGACATCAAAACCGTCTTTATCGAGCCCAAGTTGTTTCAGAAAACAGCAACTGTCAAGCAAAGCTCAGCTTCCAGCACAGCCATTTATCCTCAGAGCCACGTGCCCTGTTTGTTCCCTCATGTCTGACATGGTAGGACCTGTTTAAAAATTAAAGTGACTGAAACGTGAGGAGCAGAGACTCGGGTGGATCTCAGAGGAAAAAGAAAAGACAAAACTCTGCTCCCATCACCTCTTCAGGGAGGCTGGCTTCCCGCCCCTCCTTGGAGAGTGGTCCCCGCGGCTGCATCACCAGCTTCAGGGCTGATTGATTTGTTGCTCGTCTCCCTGCTCAGCTCTGCGGACCAGGAGGGAATGAGGAGCGTGTAGCAGGCCCACAGCTGGGCCCTCAGAGCTTAGAAGAGTGTAGCGCTGGCACAGAGCAGGTGCTCAATTAAGATGTTGGATGGAAAAAAAATAAAGGGAGCAAGAAAGGGCACGAGTCCTCAGGCTCTCAGAAGTTAGAAGATGAGGAGTTAGCTGCTAATCTCTGCTTGTCTTCAACAGTCTCTGTCAGCACACAGCTGAGCAATGGGTATCTCTCAGGACTCACAGCACACACCTCTAGGTCCTGTCCTCTCTAAAGAGGCAGGTCAATATCACCTTCATCTTTCTGTCATACAGCTTGGGGACTAAGATTTTTTTTTCCCACTACCTCCCTCCCCTGATGTATCTCAAAGTGACCCCACCTGTCTAGGGGGTGGGTGCCCTTTCCTCGGCTGCCCCTGCTGACACACGGGATGGCCAAGAGCCTGGAGGCCAGGGCAGAGCTGAGCCCACCCCAAGAGCCAGCTCCTTTATCTTGCTGGAAAGCTGCCCCCGAGCTGCTGGAACCCAGCTTGCTGAAGCTCTGCTCCTGGTCCCAGGTGACCAAAAGTGCCCAGGAATTAGCCCCCCGGGGAGAGGTCTTAACCCATGTCTGCTGGGCTTGGGGGATGGAGAGCACAGCTCCCTGGATTAGGCTGGGGCAATGCCAATATATGTGTGTTACGTCATTTCCCAGAACCCTGCGATCAGGCTCAGAATTGCTTACCCTGGTAGCTGGCTTGCTGTGTCCCCTCCCATAGGCCGGTGTCCCTTTCCTGTAGCACTCCCCACACCCCACTCATAACCCATACCTGCCAGGTAAACCACCCACCTTCGGTCCTCCTTTCAGGGTCTGTTTCTGGAAGCCCTGCACACCACTCCTCAAGTTAGCCCTTCTCAAAGGTGCCCAGAGGACCACTCACTGGTGGCAAAACACTGAGGAGCTGGTGCCAGCAAGCACTGTGGGGCCCTGGGGCGTGTGTCCTCCAGGAATCTCAAGGGTCCCAGCCTCTACCTTGCCCCTGCTCATGAGGTCTGGGCATGCACTGGGCTTTCAGAAAATATCAGACTCACACAGAGTTTGGGTTCACTCCCAGGAGCAGCCAAGGCCCTGGACTCAGGTACCACAAATCAATGTCTTGAGACTTCCCAAGAGAAACAGTCCAGAATCTGCAAAGTTCAAAGACTATTATTCTCAGATGGTCTTCCTTCATCTAGTAATGATTCCCAAAAATAACACCCTGGAGTTTAGTGCTGAGCAGCTAGAAAAGGCCTCCTGTCTGCACATACAGACAGATATGGGTGACCTTCCTCGGGTGATGGATGGGTGCTGACGGCATCCGGGTCCACTGCAACGTGAAAATGATGCTGGGTTCACTGGGAGATGGATGTTCCTTCACACGCACTGCATGTCTCTTTGCCTTCCCTTCCCTAAAGGCTAGGCTGCCAGAATACTAAGAATAATTGTAGCATTAACAATACCTCGGCATTTCTTGGACAATTATTTACGTCCCAACACTGAGAGAAGCAAGTTGCTTCATTTAATCGCTGCATATAGTTTCTTAGGGGAGGTACTGTTCTAAACCGACCCCACCTATAGACAAGGTGACTAAGGCTTCTAGAAGGTGCAGTAATGTCTCACCTTGTTAAAGAGCTAAGCACGGCATCGAACCCGGCTCTGGGTCCCGAGATCATGCACAGAACCAACTACATAATTTGGGGGGTGCAGTGCAAAGTGAAGGTGCAGGGACTCTTTTGAACAATTACTCGGAATTGTTTAAGATGGTGGCAGCGGAGCAATAAACCGAGCATGGAGCCCTTCAGAGCCTGGGGTCCCTCGAGGTGCCTCCCCCTGAAGCTGGCTCTGGTTATGTGGATGTAAAAGAAAGCGATGTGAGTAATGGCAAGGTCCCCCACGTTTGATGCCATGTAACCCCCGACACTGAGCAACAGCTCACAGTAAGAGAAAACGGACTCAAGGAGCCAATGGCGGTGTCGACAGAAGAGCTGGCCATCTTCTGGCAGGAGGAGTTCAACTGGCAGGGCTGCAGAAATACTTCCCTTCAGCTGCACTGGCTAAGAGTCCGTGTGAGAGAAGACGGCCAAGTCCAACGTGGTGCCTGGGAAAGAGCCTGGGGCACGAGGCGGACACTGACTCTAGCTTGTCCACCACCCTCGGACGAGTTCCCAGACCTCTGTGGGTCGCAGTTGTCTCATCTGTATGATGGCGAGAGGGGTAGCCACCCCTCAAGGTAGCGTGGAGGAAATGACACAGTGACAGAAAGCTCTCGGGACACAGCAAGTGCCCCCCTAAATGTCAAGATCATTCACTGGCTGTTCTCACTGGGAAGTTTGTGGGGCAGTTGAAAGAGCACATGATTGAAAGGCTGATGCTACAGGCTGAGTCCTGAACACGGACCCCGCCCCACCTGGCATGTGTGCGAAATGGGCAATTCAGCGTGCTCTTTCTGGGTTCGGCATCCCCCTCTGTGAAATGGAAATGGTTCGATGTCTAAAACACGAAGGATTCCATAAGCCCCAAACCAGCAGGGCGTGGCGGAAACAGAAGAGGGGGTCGTTTCTCTAGCCGGTCGGCATTTGTTGCGATGACTTACAAGTGGCTCGGGTTGGGAAAGGGGTTGGAAAAGGGGTACCACCTTCTTGCTCAGCTTCTCACTGTCCTCACGGATGCTTCGGGGACCATGCGCCTGGGCTCTCTCAGAGGATGCTAAGTCAATCTAAGTGTTTGCTCTTCTAAAAGTTTTCCACAACATTTCCACATTCTTGACCCCAAATTTAACTGACTCCATTTCAATGCCTGCTTTACAGCCTAACCCAGAGGGAGCTGAGAAAGAAAACAATGACTCAGGCCAAATTCTGCATGACTGGAAGAAATTACTCTGCACACATATCCAGGGCTTTATGTATTTTTATAGGAAAAAACCAATCATAAATAAAAGTTTGAGGTGGTTTATGTTTTGCTGGATATGCGTCTACCCTAACCGAATTGCTTTGTGCTTTAAGAAATTCAGTGAGCATAAAGGATTCCATTTTTCTTTGGAAATATGACATGTATATAAAGCAATAAAATTTGAAATTCTTTCTGAGACTTTAAAGAGGGGCGCAGTGGGAGAGAAATTGGACATCGTCTAATCATATACACACATAATATACAAAGACACGCACATGCTCACAAGCCACCTCGGATGTAACAACTGTCATTTACATTTAGAACACTTCTCTGGCCCATCTCCAATTCCAGTCACTCACACACAGGGCCTGGGTACCACAGATGGAAACCGGGAATCATTTTCCTGCTCTGCTCCAATTCCAGGCTCTTTAATAGCTTTCCCCACCCATTCCCCTAGCTTGTTCTGTACATCAGCTTATTTCAGAATATTTCTGTCAACATCAGACCCAAATTCCAGGGTGTGTCTCATCGGAAGCCCGCTCTCCATCAAAAGCAGCCTACTGGGCCTTGCCACTGGGAGGGTCCGCCCTGAAGTGACCTGACCCAGCCCTGGTCAATCTGCATTTCCCCAGGCCTCTGACACCAATGCCCCCTCCTTTTTACAGACAGCATTCTAATGTCAGAGGGGAGTGGGTCGCTCCTGCCTGTGGGGATCTCTCTGATGAAGGGCACAGAGGCCCAGCATCTTGAAGCTGAAGGGAGGTTTTAGGCACCTTGCATACAATTATTCACCTGGTCGCCTAGGCAGGTTGCCATGACAACGCTTCCAGAGCCTCATGTATCTGCACGTTATTGATACATCCCATCAATTCAGCAAAGGGGGAAAAAGAACCAGTCAAAGCAATTCTCAAGCTTTCATCTCCTGTCCAGCCTAAGGAATAACTCCTTTGCTTCCAACAATTGTTTGGGCATAATCTAGACACAGCAACAGTGATACTCTTAATGTGGCATGTTTTCACTCGAGTGCATTCAAGAGCTTAAAATCAAAGTTCAGTCTTACAATAGAGATTTTTCTGCTTTGCTCTTCAGTTTCTCAAGCGTTATACCCAGGACTGACTTCTGCTGCTGGTCACGGATTGCTTTAATTAGTATCCATGGGCCAAAACAGGGAGTTCTCAATTCTAAAACCTTCCCTGATAGAGAGGTTCAAAGCGGGCAAAAGATAACAAGAGTTCAGTAGCAACCTTGAGTGATTTCTGTCACAGTAGGCGCTTGTATTGCCAGACAGGGAAGGAGAATGGCTTGCCTTTGGCCCCCTGGCTGAAGACGAAAGGTTTCTCTGTGCGCCGCTTCTAAGGTAAAGAGAAAAAAGTCCCACCCATGTCCCCAAAGTGGTTCTTAGTAAACGGCAATTATGAAACGAAATAACTGAGGAGACTGCAGTGGGGAGGCTTAATTTTCTCCCAAGACACACTGTGCCACCAAGCTCAGCCTGCGGCCCTCACGAGGGTGAGCTGCATATTTGCATGGTGTCCAACATCAGCCATACATCAGGGACTTGGATATCTGTCACCCATGAAGGAGCCCCTGTGGACACAAGGGTAGACATGTTCGGGGCTGCCACACCCCAGTCATGCTCTGGGTTGTGGCTTTCCAGCGCCTGCGTCTCCAGGGAAGTCAAAGTTGAATGTTGATGCACACCAGTAAAAAGTCAGAGCGGCAATAAAAGACTCCAGAATCCCCAAAAGGCGCAGTAGGCCACCTCTCATCACATTATGCTAATGACAAGCCAACTGAACATACCTGTAGGCGACCCTTCCATGACGTGGCCAACGTAGGGGCCTTCCCGGAAGATGGGTCTGTTGTCATTCTGATCAATCACGATGACTTCCAGAGGGACCGGCCCCTCGAGAGTTTTGCCGTTGACATCAATGGTCTCCACGAACAGCTATTGGAGCGAAACGATCAGGGGAGAAAGAAGGCATTAATTCATTATGAAAAGTGAAGTTGGGTTCTCTGGAGAAAGGAGGTTATATCAGCAATTTTATGAGCCCTTGGCAGTATTCAAACTTTGGTCTCAATGGATAGTCCCTGGGACGAGAACAGAAACTAAACGTTACAGGATAAAAGACAAAGATCATCAGTTCATGTTAGGTCCCTTGGAAAATTTACAATTAATTCATCAAATCTGCAAAGGAAGTTAAAAAAAAAAAAAAAACCAAAACAGAGGGAAAACAGCAGCAATCAGCCATAGCTGAGAAAATGTGCTTACATTGTTTCTGTTTTTCCAACATCATTATGCTTCAAAGGAATGTTATGCTAATAAAAATAATTGACTAAGCAGTTATGAACAGAGCACATTAAGACATAACTGAAAATGTTTATGCTAATGTTTAGGAGAAATTCAGGTCAGCGTTTAGAGAGAACTTCCTGAGGCAAGGGTCCTGGATGAGACCTCGGATTCTGCCCACTAGGCCTTTATAATCTAGGGGGCAGGGATTTCGCAAGTGCTGGGACACTTGCACACAGAATGGGAATGACCTTCAGATCTCAAGGATGAAGAAAAGGGCATAGAAGACCCAGCTTTATCATTGCTTGGAAACAATGAATGATGTCATGGCTTTTCCTGGGAACAATGGGGACCTTACAGTCTCATTTCTGGACCTGGTTCGGCCTTGCTTTAACTCCGTGGCCACAGCAACGTTTCTTGGATGGCGGTGGTGGTCCTTGCATTGGGACCTGGTTGAGGATTTCAGTCAGAGAAGGTCTCTGTGGTTAGAATCTTTGGGAAGGGGTGTCTGCAAATGGAACTCCAGCACAATTTGCTAGCTGTGGGACCTCAGGCTGTACACTTCTCTCTCAGTTTTATCATCTGTCACATGGGTTCATAAAACCCTCCTAACCAGCATTATCTGGTGCTTACCTAGGCTCTCTACTATATTAACTCACTTGATACCCACAGGGACCCTGAGAACTGTTTGAGAGGAGGGAATGGAGCCAATGAGAGGTTAGGTGGTGGCATCTGGATTTGGCCCCTGTGAAGTCTGTCTCCAGCATTCACATTTTAACCACAATAAATGATGTTTCTAAAGCACTTAATATAATGCCTGTCACATAACATATCTCCAGAATATAGCTGCTATTGTTGCTACTGTTGTTATCAATACTGCTGTCAAAGCTAGTCCAAATTAGGAAAATAAGAGAAGCACTTTTGTTATAAATCAGCAGTCATACCCCACCTGAATGTGTTATAAACTGGTTTCATCCTTTGCCAAGGAGCAGGGCAAAATTCACCACATCTATGAAGGACTCATACACGTGTTCCATCTGGTTCTATTTGAGATAAGTTTCACTGGAATGTTACTTCTAATGAGCTAACACTGGCATCCACTAAATACCCAGTGGAAAGGGACTAGCTGAATGAATGCTTTTGTAGCCAGACGTTAGAATATAGCCATTCGATAAAATAATTATTAAACCTTGTTGATCTACTTAGAATATTGTGTGAAAACACACAAAATAGAATGTGCATTATACATGTGTGATGTACACATTTGGAGAGAATTTATAAGGAGTGAGCAAAAATGAAACCAGGTATGCTTGGGTAAAGGGATATTTTTCATTTTTTCTTTTCATTTTATTTATTTATTTTATTGAAGGATAGTAAATTTACAATGTCTGTCTGTCTGTCTTTTTTTTTCCTTTCGTCTTTTCTAGGGCCACACCTGTGGCATATGGATGTTCCCAAGCTAGGGGTCTAATCAGAGCTGTAGCCACAGCCATAGCAACGCGAAATCCGAGCCGCGTCTGCGATCTACACCACAGCTCATGGCAACGCCAGGTCCTTAACCCACTGAGGGCGGCTAGGGATCGAACCCGCAACCTCATGGTCCCTAGTTAGAGTTGTTAACCACTGTGACACGACAGGAACTCCTCTTTCTTTCTTTTTGCCAGAAGTTCCTGGACCAGGGATGGAACCTGCACCAGAGCAGTAATCAGAACCACAGCAGTGACAATGTCAGATCCTTGACCCACTGAGCCACAAGGGAACCCCTACAGTGTTTTAGCTTCTGATGTACAGCAAAGTGATTCACTTTTACATACATATTCATTTTCGTATTCTTTCCCACTACAGTTTATTATAGGATATTGAATATACTTCCCGGTGCTACACAGCAGATCCTTGTTGTTTATCTATTTTGTACATAACAGTTTGTATCTGCTTATCCTAAACTTAATTTATCCCTCCCTTACCCTCTTTCCCCTTTGGTAACCATTAAGTCTGTTCTCTATGTCTGGGAGTCTGTTTCCATTTTGTAAATAAGCTCATTTGTGTCATATTTTAGATTCCACATAGTAGTGATATCAGATGATACTTACCTTTTTCTTTTTGACTTTACTTAGTATGTTGAATTTTTTCCTTAACATTACTTCATCTTTTCCCTAGCAAATTCACACACATTCACATATGTCATTTTCTGGGGTAGGTAAGATAATGCACAATTATCTCAGCTAAGAAGAAATTCAATAGGCAGAGCCTTTTAATATCTGTACATGAATGAGAAGGAACTGTAAGATACTTTCGTGATTATTTTTAAAGCTACTATGAGCATACTGCTAAACAAAGGAAATAAAAATCAAGCTTTGGGAGCAATTCCTTATAATAAGGAAGGTCTGGCCTTTTGTCCTCCAAAAATAGCCAAAGACTTGACTTTATTTCAACAAAAACCTATGTCCAAAGACAACACATATCTGGCATCAGAATCCTAAGCGTCCACATTCTACAAGGCTTGGCTAGAACCATAAGCCACAAGTAGGACAGAGGAACAGAATCCACGTTCGCCAAATATGAAAACACGTTGGAATTGGGAAGGGCAGACTCTAGATCTATCTCGACAAAATGGAAAGACAGACGGATACTCCACGGAGACACAGCTGATTAGGATGAATGTCAAGTGTTGAGCTGAGTGTCATAAAATCAACTCTGTAAGGAGTCAACTTGATTTCAGTTTAGGTTTACAATACAACCCCCAGAGTTTAACGCCTGGATTTTGTATTGGAAAACAATATCATTAGAAACCAAGAGCTTTGGAACAGTGTTTAAAAAGATCAAGGTGCTCTTAAGGTGCATTTATTAATTTTAAGTTAAGTTAACAAAAACTCATGAAGGATTTAGTGCATTTCAGTCCCTACCCTGAGCAGTGGATACCCAGCAGTTAACACAAAGGCCATTGTGGCATGAAGAGACAGCGGATAAGCAAGGTACATTATATGAAGAAGGTCATTTCAGTTAGAGATAAGGGATATGAAGAGGTGAAACAGTTTTGATATATTAAAGCTGCACTGTCCAATATGGCAGCCAGTTGCTGTATGTGGCTGTTTACATTTATTTATCTATTTATTTATTTTTGTCTTTTTAGGGCTGCACCCATGGCATATGGAGGTTCCCAGGCTAGTGGTCTAATCGGAGCTGTAGCTGCCGGCCTACACCACAGCCACAGCATCGCCAGATCCGAGCTGCGTCTGTGACCTACACCAAAACTCATGGCAATGCTAGATCCTTCCTTAACCCACTGAACAAGGCCAGGGATTGAACCTGCAACCTCATGTTTCCTAGTCGGATTCGTTTCTGCTGCACCACAAAGTGAACTCCTACATTTAAATTAATGAGGATAAGTCAAACAAAAAATCTAGTTCATCAGTTGCACGAGCCACATCAAGAGCTCAAGAGCCACTTGTGGCTACTGATGACCATCCTGGACAATGCAAATATAGTACAGTCCCATCACTGGAGAGGTTTACTGGACAGTGGGGCTACAGTGTGATGGAGAGAAAGTGAGTGTGAGTGTGTGTGTGGGGGGGTAGGGGGAGGTACCAATTTTAGGAAAAATTCTAGGCAGTAGAAAGAGCAAGTGCAAAGGCCCCAAGGCTGGCATCGTATAAAGGATGGTATGCCTACAAGTTGAGGTCAAATAATCGGGGCTCTACTCCCTTCCAATGGAGAAGATTGAGGTTTATCCTGCAGTAACTTTCTTGGCATAAAATAGCAGGCAAGGTGAGAAGAGAAGGCCTTTTCTCTGAATTGTTAGGTAGGCAAAGATGAGGAAGAGAAACGTATGTCATGCTTGTTGTTACAAAGGAGAACGCAATAGACTGAGTAAAATATATAATAGGAAATGCTAGTGTTTCACTAAGCAGTCCATACAATTTTCAAGTCACGTTAATAATGTGGGTGAAAATGAAGCCAGGGGATATGCAGGAAGACGTTAGTAAATACAGTCTTATCATCCCAACCACTTAACCATAAAGAAACCTGGCATTTCAGTGAGGTTTCATAACTGTTCTCACATGAAGATCAGACCCACAGAGAGCAAATTAAAACAGGTCTCTTAAATTGCAGGGGGTACCTCCAGTATCGGAGGATAAATGTCCAGCGATGTGCTTACCTTCCGTCCATCCTCCTAACTGAAGTACCTAAAGCACTCAAATCCTAAGTCTGAAAAGATGGACAATGTTTGTTTCCTTTGAGTTATAATGAGTATTCCTGAGGCTTCTTGTGGGGCTCTGGGACACAAAACACACTGGGATGCATTCAAAGGGAGGAATTCTAATGTCTGTTCTTTATGTTTGAAGTGGGATGCCGATTCGTAGAAACCTACTGGGAGAAAAACAAATAGGTAGCCACTATCAGAAAACAATGAAATAACTGCTCAAAGGAAATGGAGATGACCCAGCCTCTGGCTGCCTATCTCCACACCACCTTCTCAGGCTCGAGCACGTCTAAGGTCTGGTGGCTGATCTTCTCGGAATAATGAGGTGTGACATACCAAAAGGTCCACTGTGGAACTGGAAAGAGAGAAGATATTCTATAAGTCATAACTAGGAACAGTTGCCCAAGGTTCCTGGACAAAGCAGCATCCAATGCTTCCTCTGTGGTGGTTAGGTCTGAACTCTGATCTCACACATTTGACCAGCCTCTGTGTTGTACATTCCAGGACCTCATGAGTCAAGGCAGTCATGAGACTCGCAGCACTGGTACGCTCAGGGAGCTAGGGAGAAACGCAGAGTCTCAGACTCTGCTCAACACAAGGCAGCCCCTGTGTTTTATCCCGCTTCCTGGGGATTCAGGTGCTTATCACGGCGTGATGCTGCAATGCAGCTCGGGAATTAGAGATGGAAACCTGAGAGCTTTGCAGAGCTTGGGAACAGCATTTCTGGGTTCCAGTGCATGAAAGGGACTTCTGCAGAGAAGGCAGAGTGTGCCACCTGCACTCGCTGGTCATCCCCCAGGGCAGAGTGGAGGATTACTGTGCATCTGTTGGAAGGAGCTTTGTGCAAGCATGCACACACATACAAAGACACACATATGCCTATGTACACATGCAAACACACATCACACACACGTGTGCACGCAAGGACACAAATACATTATGTATACAGTTCACCCAATATACAGAGACACACAAACACATGCATATGTAATGTACAAACATACTGATACACCCAAGCATGCCCACACAGACATACATAACATACAGATACAGATAAAAATACACACAATCATACACATATTTTCCATAAAAATCAATTTTTCAATCTTCAAACCTTCAACTGTATATAATGAACACAAAGCCTATGACGTCTGATTGCCTTCTGTAAAGCTGTCAAGTAGAAATAGGGAGAAGAGAATTAATTGCTCACTAATATAACAGTGAAATGTTGCAGAAAACAAGAGAGAGAGAGGTCCTGAGTCCTAGGGGCCAGAAGCCTTGCAGGCGATGGTGCACAAGAATTGGGACACTGAGCTGCCTTGGCTGTGCTGTGCTTTTTGGAACCCAACACTGCAGTGTTATTCTCCCCTCCTGAGAGGGTCTATGCCTGGGAGGGGTAACGAATTAGGCTTTATTGTTAGAGCCTAGGGGTCACCTAGGGAACTTGTGAGAACTTAGGTTCTGAAGGAATCTACATTTAAATGAGCCCCTCCGGAGATTCTGGTGTTAGCAGTTCCAGTCTTAGAAAGCTTAGCCCATCACAGAAGGGAGATCCAGGGGCCATTGGCCTTGGTGATGGAGATGGGGGCAAGCACTGCTGGGGGGTGGGGCAGGAGCACATCTCTGAAAGCCTGAGCAGAGGGTTCTGAGGGCTGGTGGCATGAGCAGGGGACCAGGGGTCAGGAGACTGGATACCCAGTGCCCCTGACATCCTGGATCCAGGCTCTGTGTGGGCACAGGGCGCTGACCTTGAGTTGCTGTGTTATAAGAAGAGCCTGCCACAGTGACCTTACATGACCTTGGTGTGGTGTTAAACACACAATGTCTGCAAGTGTTGGATGTAACGTGGCTGATGGCCCCATTACATCCCATGGCCCAGTTTTCAAAGGGCAGTTTCATTCAGCCTTCGTTAGAGAAGGTAGAACTATTTTACATTTAAATAATTTAATCAAAATATTCCAAAATGTCATTATTGGCGGCAAGGAGTTTTGAGCAGCTAGAAAAGTATAATAAACGCAGTTGCACATTAATCATTTTGCTCTAAACTTTGCCCAGTGGGTGGTCCTTCTCCAGGGGTCAAAACGGAAACTGAGAAGCCATTCTCTTTCTCAGGTAAAGCCTTCTTCCCTATCCCCACCACACCATCAACAAGCCCTGTCTACACTGCTCTTTCTACACCCGCATCTCTCTTAAATCCACACTCTTCTCTCCAAATTCATCATCACTTCCAGAGATGAGCTTCTGTCACTTCTCACCTGGGCCACTTCCACAGCCACTAGTGGCCACCCCCGCAACCCCTATAGCCTGCTACCATCTATCCTCTAAAGGGTTTGTGGTGGTTAATTTTATGTGTTGTCCTGACTGGCCATGGGGTGCCCAGACTGAACATGATTTCCAAGTGTGCCTGGAGGAGATTGACACTGGATTCTGTGGTCACGGTAAAGCAGCTGGCTCTCTCCTGGGTGGGTGGGCACCATCTGATCCACCGAGGGCCTGAACAAGAGGCCGAGGAAGAAGGATTCACCCTTCATCTTCCTGTATGACAGTTGAGCCGGGGCCTCCGTTTTCTACTGCCCTCGGTAGTCTTGCTTCTCAGGCCTTCAGAACTGAACTGGAATCTACACCATCTGCCTCCCTGGTTCTCAGAGCCTTGGACATGGACTGGATCACATCCTCAGCTTTCCTTTTCACGTCTCCAGCTGGCAGAGGGCAGATTGTGGGACTTCTCAGCCTCCATAACTATGTGAGTCAATCCCTTATATCAGAATCCTGCTGCTTCTGTGTCTCCGGAGAACACTGACTGATAAATGTTTCCCAGGTGTTTTTTCAAAAATTTTTATGTATGTGTGTATGTAAGTATGGATTACTTTTTTCACTTTTGGCTGCACCTGCGGCATATGGAGTTCCTGGGCCAAGTATCAAATCTGAGTTGCAGCTGCAACCTATGCCACAGCTGCAGCAACACCGGATCCTTAACCCACTGTGCCGGGCCAGGGATCAAACCTGCGCCAACTCAGAGACAACACAGATCCTTAACCTGTTGTGTCACAGAAGGAACTCTCCCAAATTTTTATTTATTTATGTCACCGCAGAATGGATGCTTCTTAATCATTTCCCATCCCTCTTAGGATAAACAGCACTTTCTTTTGACAAGTCTTTTTATAAAATGGCTCCAGCCCACTTGTTCAAACCCATTCCACGTCACAAGAGATCCACTTTGTTCCTCATTATCCAGTTCTTTCAACTCAAGTATGTTCACATGCAACCCTTGCTTCACAATCTTTCTATCTGCTGTCCTGGTCAGTCCCCGTCCATCCTGCAGAGCATATGTCACTGGCAGAGAAGATCCTTCATTATCCCTCTAGACTAGCTCCAGGGTCCCTAGGTGACACTCCATCCTCTGGCGCCAGTACCAATACTTTTGCATAACGTGTAATTGCTTACATATTTGTGTGACAGTTCAACCACTGTCTACTTCTCTAGCCCCATCAAGACAGATGTCTGGAGGTGTCCTTGCCGGAGAGCAAATCCCAAAGGATTCCACACTGCATAAAGCCCTTTTTACAAGAGGCAATACCTCTTTAAGTGACTGGAGTCTCAAGTTTTGGCCTCAGCTTTGGCCATCTGTTCTGTCTCTCCATCCCTGGCACAAAGGAGCTGATAGTCAGTCCTGGCTCTGTTGACCAGAGGCCAGTTGACCCTTTGTGCAGTCTTAATTCATGAACAGAACCCACAGTGATATCTAAGTACATTAAATTCATTACTTGACTTTTAAAAGAGAATTCACATTTGTCCAATACATACCTGAGCTTTTTATGTGTTGACGCATTTGTCTCAGAGCAATCAGAGAAATATCCATTGCAGCAACACTCGGAGAAATTTAAGTACCTGGTCTATGGTCAAAAGCTAGTCTGTGATCCAGCTGGATCCAAAGTTAGATCTAACTGGAAAATTCGAGCTTTCTTCCACTATGCCCTTGTTTGCTAAATGCTCTTTCATGGACTTCCCTTATATTTTGGTTTTATTTTCTTCACTAACTGTGTTATTTATTCAATAGTTTCATTGTTCATTGATTGTGCTATTTCACTGATGATTCATCCAAGGCAAAATTACCCATGAATTTAGAGGTAGAATGAAGTTATTAGAAATTTTTCCTAATATACATGAAAATACTTCTTAGACCACATTATGAGCCTCTGTGTATAATGTGACACCCCGCCACAAGTGACAGGCTGAAGAATATTATAGTGTCAGCCTCACTACAACATGCTCTCTTTTCGAATGTCAGACTTTCTGAAAAGAAAAGAGTTATACCTCTTATAAATGTAGCTCTCAAATGACCAAGGCGAATAAAATGCGGGAGGGTATGCAAATCACTCCTGGTCTGTCTAAGGCCAAACTGCTTTATCCAAGACTGGAGACACAAAGGTCCCACATGAATGTGGGCTCACTATTCCACTTCAGGGGCTATGGTGGGTGGGCACCAGGGTATTAGTGCTGGCTGAGCTTCTGGGTCCTGCGAATAGGGGCAGAGGGGGGGCTTGACCTCTGAAATGGCAAGGAGGTGATGAAAAACTACAGGATTCAGAACAGTTCTAGGTGAAGTTTGTAGGGTCCCCTCAGCCACCCTTTCCAGAAGCCCAGCTCCTCACTTCTCTCTTCTCCTTCCATTTCCTGGGGCAGCTCCACCAGGATATGGGAACTATCAAGTCACAACATGCAACTCATGACTCTTCACACTAATTAATGCGCCGTGATAGTGGACGTGGGCTGTACCCACACGTAAACAAGAAACCCTTAAAACGACAACAGGAACATAATGAGCCAAATCACAAAGCAAGTGCAAGCACTCTGGCCTCTGGCATCACAACAGACTATTAACATTTTGCCCTTTGTTTGGCTTATCCTCTCAGCTCTGTTTATGAAAGACACAATTTAGTCAGACAAAATTTGATAGTGTGATCTAATCCAAAGGGATGAATTGATGGAAAACTAATGTTGCAAGGGGTTTTTGGGTGAAGGCCAAAATGAAGATGCTGGCTCTTAAAACCCAATATATTTTAATATGAGAAGAGCCCAGTAACAGATGTCAAGGCTGGATCAATGGGATAGGAAACAAAGTGTGAGACACACAGTCTATGGACTTATGATTTACACTGAAGTAAAATGATTTGGAAAACACTTCAGTGACCTTTCTGAATGCTGATAATTCTGCTTTGGGCCAAATATTCAAATGAAGTAAAACAGACAGCACATAGTAAATTACTTATTTGAGATGATATAGCTCAGTTTTTAGTTATCAGTGGACTGTGTGTTCACATGCTTTTCAATTGCAAGTTTTTACATCACAGAAACAGAAAAGAATTTATGAGCTGTAACTCCAACATAACGTGACTCTGTTTCTCTTTTGGACAGAGATATAATGTCTCCTACACAAATAAGTGTGTCTCCTCCAAGTTAACCTCTTTGGGACATCAAAACATCTTCCAACTTGGATGTTACAATTTACATTATCTTCAAAATACTTGCTTAGGAACTTCTACTTGGACCAGTTTATAAGTCACAATTAAGATGTGTCTCGTTGCTTTCATTCCAAATTCCATCTTTTATAATGAGAATTGTTACGATGCTAGAAATGTAAAATGATAGCTAAAAGTTAACAATGCAATTAGACAAAGGTCTAATAAATATTAGATATCTCCAGTTATACATGACTCCACGTTTAGACATAGAGACTAAACAAAACCTTGAAACACATATGAAAAATGAGATGCCAGCATTTGCTTCCATGGAGGACAGGGATAAAGAAAAGATGAAACCCGATGACTACTAAGTTGCTATGAAATAAGCATGAGGTTCTATGCTAGATCACTCTAAACTTGATATAATATTCCCAGAAGGCAGTTGACCCTACGTCCACAGAACCTCAAAGATGTTCACAGCTTAAAAAAAAAAAAAATCCATAAAAATTCCATGGAAATAAAGAAGGCCACAGAGATTTTGTGTAAGTAGGCTATTGTGAGTTTATTTATAACAGATGATATCCAAAATTAAGTGTTTCGAGTAAAGAAAGCATTGATAAGTATACTTTTATGGAGTTTTTGCTTGTAATTATCATGCCCTCACCACCTACTAACATCTCACAAAGACCAAACAAGGATTTTCTACCGAGGACATCTGCATCCATCATGGAATGTATACTAGACTTGGAGTAAGAAAGCCTGCGTTCTAGTTTCAGTTATACAAGGGCTGTGGCTTGCAGAATAATGACCATCCTAAAGAGTTTCACATCCTAATCCTGGAATCTGTGGATATATTAGGCTACTTGACAAAGAAAAATTAGGGGTGCAAATGGAATTAAGATGACTGATCCGCTGACCTTAAAATAGAGATAGAGAGATCAGCATGTACTGTCTAGGTGGCTTTAACATAATTAGGAGGGCCCTTAAGAGAGAGGAAAAGAAGAAGATCTGGGTGAAGTGAGGTGAGAAGGTACTTGGACCAGCCATTGTTCCCTTTAAAGGTGGAGGAAGAGGCCATGAGCCAAGGAGTGTGAGCAGACACCACAGGCTAGATAATCCGAGGCTCCTCTATGGTCTCCGGAAGTGAACAAGGCCTGTTGGCACTTGGTTTTAGCCCTGTGAGTTCCATGTTGGACTTGGCCTACAGAAGTGCAAGATAACAAACTGGTTTTGTTTTGACATGCTACCTTTATGATAACTTGTTACGGCAGCAATAGAAAATTGATACTGTGGCCACATCATTAACTGTTCAAACTGGAACATCTTTTAGAATGAAAGCGAGTACTATTAACAATTCAGTCATGACAACAGGTGCAAACCAATACCGTCCCACACTTACTGGGTCACACAGTTATTCTGTCTTACCAAGGGAATTCAGTTCTCTATATCTCAGTTGGCACTTGTAACAAACGATGTTGAGAATGTCATTTTTTATCATTGTTAAAGGAATAGAAAGATAAGTGAGTGTGTTTAGCAGAATTACCAGCACATAGGAAATTCTAAACAAAGCTCTGTTAGGTCAGGCAAGGTTTGGTGACTCTGGCATTCCCTCACTTCCAATAGACCTTTCTTTCAACTTTTGCAAGTGAATACCTGCAGTTCAATTCTTAAGTGTCAGCCATTACCCCCTAGAAATTGCTTTCCTGTTACAGTGATCTAGATTTTTCTCCGACACCAGTCACTTACATGTCAAGTTATTTTTGTTTTATTCATTTATCAAAATTGAATCTCATTATGGACAAACTCCTGGAGAGTTCCCAGGGAAGGGGTATTTTTAGCCTTTTATAACATCCTTCCATCTTCATTTACGCAGCTCTGTGTGTGATCTCCCCCTTTGGAGGGCTGGATGTGGGGTTTACAGCTCCCTCGAAAATATGGTCAAAGGGGCGATAAAAGTTTCCTGCTTGTTAGATTATTAATTAAAGATCTTGATACTATTATCAAATGTTCTTTGAAAAGCTTGCTCTGCTTAGAGCTATAGTGTTTCTTTGGTTGATTTGAAATTTTACTTTCAAAGTATGTTTTCCATCAAATATAATGAAAACATGTCTTTCTCCTTATGCATGTGTTGCGACACGTTTTTATAATATTTTCTTAGCCTCTTTGCAGAAAACTCCATCTTGCCCTTCCTTACTTTGCCCAGTCTTCCTGCTTGAGAAACAGTCTCGGTGAAGGTAAATGACTTAAGAACAAAGACCCAAAGGCAAGCCATTTGCGGAAGCACAGGGAGGATTCTCTGAAATGTGATGCAGAGATAGCTAACTCAAATGCTAATGATTCTTAAGTGCCTAAAGTTTAGAGTAAAAGTTTAACCGTCTGCCAGCTGAGTGACTTTTAAAATAATAAAAGAACTTATAAAATAATAAAAAACCCCTACATCCTGTACCTACAACCCCCTTTTCACTCGGCGTAATCCTCGAGAGCACAATAAAAGCGGTGTGGTTTCTTGAGGCAGGGCCCTTGGTCCCTGAGACCTTGAGTTCCCCGGTTCCCACCTTTACTGAAGATAAATGTCTCTGTGTCTTGTTTTATGTTAACCTTTTTTCCTTAAGTTCCATAGCACCCTTTCTTCAGCCCCATCCTGCTGAGCTGGTCTCGGCATGCATGTATGCTCACAACCACACTGGACTTTGAGAGCATTTTTCTATTTAACTTTCGAAGTAACTTTAATTATGTGGAAGGAATCTATGCAGAAATTCAAAATAATTTTATTTAAGCAGCTTGGGTAAAGTCCCAGTGAATATCCCCTACCCCAAGAGGGGGCAGAGGCTGAAAATTTTAATTGGCTCAAGTAGAATTTATATAAATCATGGATGTTGGAATCATGCCAGATCCATTAAGGATATGTACAAGGGTTAAAGGGATTTTTGCACAAAGATGAAAAATATAATACTTTTGAAAACAAAGCTGTAGGAAAAAATTATAGGAGATTTTATTTTCGCATGCTCTTCTCCCTTCCTCAGGTAAAATTCAGGGGAAGAGAATGCAATTAAATACTTTTCTCTTTCCTTTTTTTTTAAGTTCATTGATCTAAAGTCATTTAGTTAAATAAGTATTAAAATGTGTTTTATAAAACATGACGTTCTTCAAAATAAAGATGGAAATATAAAATTTAAATTATAGCCTAATAAATCCAGATGGATTAAAGTATTAGGGGAAAAAGAGGGGTTTTTTTTTTTGAATATTTGAAATTTACGTAATAGGGTAGGGAAGGCCTTTCTAAACCAGTATTAAAAACATCAGTTATTGTGTGAATTATTGAGAGGTTAAACCACCTAAATGCAAGTTTTTTATATGACTAAAACCCGCTAAACAAAATAAATAGAAAACTGAGAAAACTATTTGCATCACAGAAAACAGAGCCCCACTATCCTATCTTGACTATGCAAAGAGGTGGCTAAAAATCGGTAGGGAAGAAACAACAATCAACAAAGCAGGGAAACAGAAAAACAATAAATATATTATAACATTAAAATAAGATGGCTTTTCACTTATGTAACTGCCAAAATAATTAGAAAACCTTAATTGTCAGTATTTGAAAAACTTATCAGGAAACAAATCATATATTCCCATAATATTAAAACGTCTTTCTGAAATGCTCTTTGTCAACATGCCTTACGAGCCTTGAAAGCACGTGACTTGACTTGATGTGCGCATGCGCTAAGGAATGAGGTGTGCTCTGTAACATGTATTTTCATTTCAATATTGCTTAAAAACAGGAAAAATTACAAACGACACAATATTCTACCTGGATACTGATGGAATCGATTATGGTATCTGCGCAAAGTAGACTAGTACATTGCAGAAACACTTTACAAGGCAGAAATACATATATATTAATGGTATGATATTCATAGTATGAAGAAAAGAATATGATTGTAAATTAGTACTATATGATGAAATATTTTAGAAATAAGGACATTACACTATTAAGATTACACTAAAATATTAACAGTGGTTTTATTACAGGTAATTTTTTTTTTTTTTTTACTTTGCTTCTCGACATTTTTCTGGATGTCCTCTAATGGACAGCTGTTAATTTCACAGTAAAAAAAAGAATCCATACAACTTATCTTGAACTTGATTACAGATTGACTATGATTTATTGCAATGGGGAGCTATGGGAGTCTGTTAAAATTTTAGGACATCTAGCATCTCTGAATATTGACGGTTAATGAGAAGCAGGGAGACGTTAAGTACATGGGCGCTCATCAGTACTATGGCAGAATGCAGAGAGCAGTTGGCTTTTCTTGACTACGTGGATCTCTGATTTTGGGAAAAAAAGTGTCTCAATGCACTTGACAGACTTTATAATATGGACCTTGGTCTCATCAGCTTTATTTTCTGAACCGTCACTGTTATCAATGTCTGCTGTTTCCCTAAAGCCTCACTTTTAATCTCACGGATAAACTGCGAGAACTAGCAAAGCTGAGGCTCCAAGCATGGACTACAAGAGGGAAACGGCTTCAAGCTCAGATTTTGGCCCTTATCAGCTCTGTGATTTTAAACCTATTCAGTGACCTTTCTAGAATCTCAATTTCTTCATCTTTAAAATGGGAGAATGGGGCCTGTCTCACAGGGTTGTTGTTAGCTAAAATATATGATGCTCATAAAGCATTTTGCAAAACATCTGGTACATAGCAAGGGCTAAATAAATGTTTGCTGCCAGCATCCTTTTCTTGTGAAGCCAGAACACTGTCCTTACAAGTTATGGTCCCAATGAGCAGTCGCAGTCTCCCTGCATGTCCGGGAAGTCTCTGATAGGCTGCCGAAGCTGCCTGTAGGAAGCTGACGCTCATTTAGACCCAGGAAGATACATCAGCCTCTTGGTGCCAGGTCCCTTGCTCTGGCCCCACCCAGACCTCTCCTTCACCCTCACGCCCATCTTACACTCAGAACTAAGTGATCTGAGGAAGGAGGTCACGCCCTCTCTATGCCCGCACCCTGGACCCTGCTGTGAGGTGACCCCATTGCTTTCCCGGCTCTTCTCAAACTTCCAGCCACACCATGCTGCTGTAGGGGTCCTCCTGTCTGGGCCTTAGGCTGCAATGCCCCAGTTCCCTTTGGGTCAGCCTCAATTCCTACTCCACTTTCTCCTTTGGAACAATGCCTAGAATTCCTTGTCCTCCTAGGTGTACTGCTGTCCATCTCCCTTTCCAGACTGGACCCCCCTTTCAGTGGCACACTCTAACCTCAAGGGCAGTGGGGGCAATGCTTTCTTTTTTAAAACTCTCTATTTTGAAATAATTTTTATTTCCATAAAGGCATAAGAAATAATGCAGAGAGATACCACGCACCCTTTATCCAGTTTCCCCTGTTGGTAACATCCTGAAAAACTTCAGAACATTGAAACTGATATAGCCCTGGATCTTACTCAGATTTCCTCAGTTTTGTTTCTGTATCCATGTGTGTATGTGTGAGTGTATGCACACGTGCCCATGTATTTAGTTCTATGCATTATACCCACCGCCACAATCAAGATACAGAATAGTTTCCTTTCTAAAAGTTTCTCTCGTGTTGGAGAATAATGCTTTTAAAATTTTTATTTGCATTCCCCCACGGGGTATACGTCCAAAGGAACCGAAAGCAAGGTCTGGGGGAGATGCCTGTATTCAGAGCAGCAGCATCCACAACAGCCAAGAGGCAGAAGGAACTCAGGTGTCTACTGATGCATGAGTGGAGAAGCAAAATGGAGTACATACACACAGTGGGAGACGATTCAGCTTTAGGAAGGAGAGGAATCCTTAAAGGATGGACCATGCCACAGACACTGTGGAATATTGTGTAATAAGCCAGTCACAAAGACACATACCATATGAATCCTTTTATATGAAATTAGATACCTGAAGTCATCAAATTCATAGACACAGGAGGAGAATGGTGGCTCACAGGGACCCATCTGAGAGGAAAAGGGCGTTGTTATTTAATTGGTATAGAGAGTCTGATTTGCAGGATGAAAAGTTCTGGAGATGGGTTTCACAACAACGTCAGTGTAATTAGCATTATGAACTGTACACTCAACAGGGTCAAGATGGAAATTTTTATGTCACGCGCTTTTTTCTCGTAATTTAAAAGACTTTAATTTGCACGGGAATCGCCTGGACACTTGAAGAACGCAGACTCCTGGGACCCAACTCTAGCGCGCCTCAGGAATCTGTTAAGTCATCCCAAGTAATTTTGCTCTAGTGGCCTGAAGATTGCCACTTTGAGAAAACCCACTCTGGAGACACTCAAGTCTCCTCAAACAGAAGGTGCTAGGACCCAACAGAGACTGCCCTGGTTAGGGCAGGTTGACTCGCAGGGCAAAGGTTTACACTTGCTTATGCTTGGGCACAAGACCCCCACGGTGATCAGCAACACCTGTGATGAGGACCACCTGACTTTCATCACTGCCAGGATGCAACTGAAGGGGCCCCCTCTCATCTGCTCCACTTTTTCCTTAAGCATATCCGACTATGACATTCTCTTTGCAAGAGAGGAATCAAAATGAGCTCCCAGGTGAATGCTGGCCTAGCCACTGAGCTGAAGAAGCTGGGGCCCACCAACTCGATGTATAGTCCTCTTTCCCCACACCCAGCCCATCAGCTGGTCCTGTCATGTGCACCTGCCCTGAATCTGACCGTCTCTCTCAATCTGTTCCTTACCTTCCAGGCTGAGCCACGCTCTCACCCATGTAGCTACAGGCACCTCTTAGTCGCCCTCTCTGCTCCCACTCTTCCACCCACACTCTGTTTACCACGGAGCTTTCCAGGTTGCCTTTAAAATGTAAATCAGACTTTCACTCTTCTGCTTTCCAACTATCTGCGTCCTAGGTCCTCTCTGTGGCCTACAAGTCCCCGACATGAACCCTGGACACAGCCTGACCACATCTTGCATTGCTCTCCCAGAATCCTTCCAGTCCAGCCACGTGCTCCTTGGAGTTCTTTGAGCCTAAGTTAATTTCCATTTCAGGGTCTTTGAAAATGCTGTTCCTTCTTCTCTAAGAACTTTTCAGAGCTTGCATCTTCATTTTATTCACATCTTTCCTCAAAATAGAGGCCTTCCTTAACTACTTGATCAAAAATAGCCCTCCCTCCATCGCGGTCCACTCCAAGTCCCTATGTGGTTTCCGGGCTCTTGTTACAGGCCTATCATGCAGTCATTTCTTTAATCTCTGCCACTCCTATGAGAATGTAAGCTCACGAGGACAGGGACTGCCTGGCTGGTTCCCACAGCACAGTAGGACAGTACATTTCACATAGTAGGTTTTCAATATACGTAACAAATGAACAGCGGATGAGCCAGAGGCTTTGAGTCTGCAGGAAAGTCTCTTTGTTCTAGAGGATAGATCAATAGACAAGAAAGAAAGAACACACGTCTTTTGAGAATTCCTTGAGGGTGAACCCAGTCTAAAGGCAATAAAGATTAAACAAAAGCACATTCAGCCTATTTCAGAGGAAGAAACTGAGTTCACTGAAGTTGTTACAACTGTCTAAAGTATGCAAACATATTTTACATGGGATTATTCACTGTTTGGCAATGACTGATAGAAAATGATTTTGTTCTGACACACATATTACTAATAAGCATATTTAAATGAAAGAAAATAAAGCAACTGGAACTTCATACAAATTGTAGCTCGCCCAAGTGATGCCAGCTGTCCCTGCCTTTATAAATGAGGCTGTGCAAGTTGCAGGAATTGACTCATATTTCTTACATAAACCCCTCTTTACCATTCTTATAACCCTAGCTCAGCATCTCTTCTCTGATGTTTTGCTTGTGCACGAAAATGCCTCATATAGCCAGACATGGCTGTGTCATCTTCACATGCATTCTTTTAGCTTCTTCTGAATGTCCATCCACGTGGCTCCCCCTTTTCTCCTTTGGCCAGATGCCCCCACCCCAGACTGGTGTGTTGGTTCTGAGCTTCAGGGTACAGACCATCCATGATTCAGTCAGCCTGCATTTGCCTTTGTTCTGGCCCATCCAGCTTTGCTCTGGCACAGAGACACCCAACTTCCTCAAGTATCCCGGCCAGCCCCGAATGAGAGTGCCAAGGTAACTGGTTACTTTGCTCATGACATCCCTTTCTGCGTGCTTCTGGGCCTGCGAAGAGGAGTGGGAGGATACATCAGCCTCCTACCTCGACTGCACAGCAGGTGGCTGAGGAAACACAATACTGCTCTGTCAAGGGTAAGTGCTAATGAACCATAATTTATCTGCCATCTCCCTTCCCTTATGAGTTTTATTAACATTGAACCACAGGACGCTGCCGATTTCATAGGTCAAAGATAATCAAATATTGGTAATTCCAGCTCAAATCCAGCCCGCTGTCTGTTTTGTCAATGAAGTACTGGAACACAGCCACGCTTATTCATCCAGCTGTCTAAGGCTGCCTTCACACGAGAATAGCAGGTTTAATAAGTAGCTGCAAAGGAGTCTGCATGGCTCCCCAAACCTAAAGTCTTTATTATCTGGCCCTTTAAAGAAAAGTTTTCTGACCCCTATTCCAGAACATTCAGTGCTAAATGAGGAGACAGGAGAATATCCAGGGAGAAAAATAAAATATTGATGGAGATTATTAACTCACCTTGACAACTCGAGGTCTCTTTAACTAAACTCCGTTACTATTTATTCATCCAACAAACGTACCTGTGCTCCTGCTATACCTTGCCTTCTACATAAGATCCTTGATTTACAATAATTTAAAAAGGGAGTCTTAATGATTTTTTTTTTTTTTTTTTTGCTCATCCAGGGCCTCCATTCAGTGGAATTAAATCAGCATCATGTAAATCATTATTAAACAGGGAAGGATACAACACTGAGACTGTGGATGGGGGGCGCTCAGGGACGGCATCTCTGGTGGAAATTGACAGAAGAGGAGGGAGAGCGTGTGTACAGAGCCTGCACATTTGAGAAGCTGCACAGAAGCCAGATGGACTGGGCAGGTGAGAAAAGTAGCAAGAGTGAGTGACATGGGCTGGGTCTGAAGGTGGGCAAGGCCAGGTCAGGTGGGGACTTGCAGACAATGTTAAAACATTTTGGCCTCTTTCTAAGGGCAACTTAGCACCATTAAAACCCTCTCATGGAGCCACTTTGGAAAACAATCTGGCTGTTCCTTAAGTAGTTAAGAAGAGTTACCATATGACCCAGTGAAGTCACTCTTAACCATACACCCAAGGGAAATGAAACTTAGGTCCACACAAGAGCATATACATGAATGTTCACAGAGGCATTATTCCTGAGTCAAAAGGCAGAAACAACCCACATGTCCATCAACAGTGAATGGATTAACAAAATGTGGTCTATCCATTCAATGGAATATTACTCAGCCATAAAAAGTAACGAAGCACTGACACAGGCTATGACGTTAGAGCACCGTGAAAACATGATGCTGTGTGAAAGAAGCCAGACCCAAAAGACCCCATGTTACAGATCCCATTTATATGAAATGTTCAAAACAGGCAAATCTATTGAAGCAGAAAGTAGACTGGTGGCTGCTTGGGGCTGGAGCGGGTGAGAAGGATGGAGAGTGACTGCTAGAGGGGACAGGATTTCTTTGGAGGTGATGAAAATGTTCTCAAATTGACTGTGGTGGTGGTTGTACAACTCTGTGCACATACTAAAAACCACTGAATTGTATACTTGAAATGAGTGTATAGTGTTACGACGTGGTTAAATAATCATTGGTTAAGTGGAGCACAGGGTCTCAGATAGTGGGTGTGGCTCAATAAGAGACCACAAAAGAAACGGAAATAGAGTGTTTTACTACTCACAAGTCCTGGAGGAGGGGCCCCATGGGAAGGTCAAGACAGAGGTCGGGACAGAAAGAAAGAGGACCTGGGGCCCAGGCCTTTACAGGGTAAAGTCAGTGAAGTGGGCTGGGGCTCCTGAACTAAGGCCAGATTGGAAAATTCAAGCCAAACGATCAGGGTTTTGCTAACTTCGCCAGTCTTATCTAAGGGGTGGGTGAGAGGAAGGCCTAAGAGTCAGGGGAGAATACTGGTCACCTGGGCTGCTGGGAAAGTCACCCCAGACACTTACACGCCCTCTTGTGACTCTGTGGGCTGTCTTCCAGGGCGCGTGCACCTGCACAGGACCTAGTGTCAGGTAAAGGTCAGTGCAGGCCGCTTGCTCAAACAAAACAGATGCCTAGGAGGCAGCAACGTCTCGGAGCAGCTTGGCTAAACTCTCCACATATGGTGTGGGAATTGATAACTCGATAAAGCCATTACAAATAAAAACTCTTATGGGTCAGGAGGGAGGGGATGGTGGTGAGGGAATAAATCAGGCTTGAATTTTAAAAGATCATTCTGGAAGGTGTGCGGAGATTGGACTGAAGGGCCTAAGGGGGGTTGGGCAGCCTCAGTGGGAATCTTCTGAGGGGTCGGGGGAAAAGGTGATGATGGCGTGTCCTATGGTGGTGATTCTCTTATGGAATAACGGAGGAAGACTCAAGTTTATTCACAACATTTAGAAAATGGCAGGTTCCACTTTGGTTTTTAGAACCAGAGTTTGAGAACAGGAGATTCTGGTTTTAATCCTGGACCTGTCACGGCTGTAGCTGGTTTGGGGCCCCGCACCCACCATCACCTCCATTCTCTCACTTGCAAAATGGCAACAGTAACATCTGACCAACTCCTTCGTGGGGCAAACTAGATAGATGGATAGAAAATATGTGTCAGGGCAGAGTAGCTCCATGTGGAGGCCAGGTTTCAGAGAATTAAAACTCAAGGACAGACACTCAATACCAATGAAATTAAACAAAGTAGGATCCTTCTCTGAACATTCAGGAAGCGGGTCTCAACTCCTGAGGGGCGCGGAATCACTGTTATGAATATCAATGCTTAATTATAACCTGTAGGTGCCGAAAAAGTAGGAAACCGTCTTGCCATTATAATGACTGCAGTGTCACAGGCTGGATGGAGCTTTGAAAAATGAATACGTTAGTGAAAGAAAGGCCAGATGCTGCATCCTCTGGCAGGTTCCTTGACACAAAACGGCCAGAGTTAATCCCTCCTTAGGTGCCTGCAGCTCCCTGCAGAGACCCCAGGCATCGTTTGCAGGCATACACTGCTGCGACCCTCTTAGACCCTGAACTAGTTGAGGGTAAAGACTGGTTTTGCAGAAACAGACTCGTGGACAAGGAGAACGGACCTGTGGTTGCCAAGGGGGAGGGAGTCGGCAGAGGGATGGAGTGGGAGGCTGGGGTTAGCAGATGTCAGCTATTACGCACGGAGAGGGTCAACAACAAGGTCCGACTGCAGAGCACGGAGAACTTTATTCGACGTCCTACGATACCCCGTAATGGAAAAGAGTATCAAAAAAGAACGTCTGTGTAACTGAATCACTTTGCTGTGGAGCAGAAATTAACACATCGTTGTAAATCAACTCTGCTTCCACACAAAAATTTTTAAAAAACTGCTTTTGTATTCATGTCTGTCTCCCCAGTTCTACCACATACCAGGGGCTCTGTATTTGTTGGCTGAATAAATGAAATGGATCAGTCAATCAATGAGCAAATGAACAATCACTGAGCAATATACCAGAGGGCATTTGTGCTTGTCTTTTTAAGAAGACAGACATAAGCAATACACCCCAAACCATCCATCCATCCATGCCTTCTGGCGGCTCTGTCACTAATGAAGCCAAGGCCTCATCGCAAGACGCCCGAGTCTGCCTCACTCATCACTTCTGTATCCAGGAAGGGTACCCAGCGCTGCCTCCACTTTACTGAAGTGCCACTCCAGAGAGGCTGGCCCCAAAATGTCAGAGGCTCTGATCTTACCCCCAGTCTCATCAACAGACATGTCTGTAGCTGGAGGGCTTGGTTTCACTCCTCAGGTACCTCTGAGCCCCTTATTAGCCCAGGGCTCTGGGTCCCTTGTTTTCCTGAGGCTGGTTATTTCTTTCATTAAGCAACCAGCCAAGCCGAATGCCCTGCTCTCTTTGATCACCTTACGTAGGTAACCAGAGCCCCTAACCCAGGCTCCCACCTGCAGGTGACCCACAGGCTGAATCTTGCCCTGACATATTCACATGTTGTTAGCCTTCATAATGTTAAAAGCTTGTTGGCCAACATCTTAAACCAGGTATGTTTAAATAAGATTCCAGATTTCCAGATTTTCCAGGAAAAAAAAAATTAAAGAAGGTACTACAGCCTGGTGGCTGGCATTACTACATGGCAACCTAAGAAAGCAGTTAACTTTCATTTAAACAATTCTCAATTGCTCCCTAGTTTTCTCCCGAAACTAAGGATGAGTGAGACTTTCCCTTTATTTCCATGCTTGTCCTATGGTTTTCCTTATACCTGCACTCGTCTCCAATAACTTCCTAACTCATGGGTATTTGCGCTTATAACACTAGCAGCCTGCAGGTTTCAGGCCAGACTGCACTTCCTTTCAACACCAAAGTTAGGAAATCTTTCTATAGTGTGGGTTCAAGATAATGCTTGTCATTTCCTTTTCCACTACCTTAGCATTTTTGCAAGAAAAATACCTGGGTTGCTGTTAGCAGTCAATGCCAATTCAAATAACTCCACTGCCAGTGAATGATGTGTGACATGGTTGCACACTGATCAATTGGCCGGGCTACTAATTAACTCTGTGAAATTATACATCGCCAAGAGCTTTATGTCAACTCCGTCAAGAAAGTGGTAAAAGACGAAGTCAACTTTAGAGAGGCAGTTTTAGGTGAGCTGACCTAAAATAGCATATATTAATAATGGAAATTGTTCCATAAGGGGTTTGACGCCTGTTTTTGCAACTTGAGGCTGAGCCCTTTACAAACTAGTTTTCAAAGCTATGAGGTAAGACACCTGCAGGGCCCCTTAATTTTGACCTCCTTCTATTTATATTCCACACACTTTGTCAATGAACTTTATGAAATGTTTCTTTAACCGTCAGTTCTCATTACAGTATTACCTGGTAGCATCGTATGGCTTACATTTCCCTTAGCACATTTCCCATAACTTTGAACTTTCTAAAGACTTCAAATTCAAACTAAAATATTGGCCTTGGGATATTTTTTTCCTTTTCACATTTATTCCGTAACCGTTCCTAAACCCTTGCATCCCTAACTTAGGTCAGTAACTTCCAGCTTTTATAACCCAAGTCAAGGATCTAATGGGCTCCAATTGGGCTCCAATTTGAGGCTGATTGCTTGGCTTGGCAGTGATAGATTTTTATTCTCATTCTTCACACTTGGTCCATACCCTCTAAACTGCAACTGGAACTAATAACAGGAGAACTTCAAAAGTATCTGTGTTTCTCACTTTTTTTTTTTTTTTTTTTTCTATTTGCAGGATTGCTTAACTGAAACACATATTTTAAGAACATGTTATCAGGGGGAAAAAATCACTTCTCATGGAAATAATAGCATTTTTATGTTGTTTGAATTGAGGTGAGCAGGAAAACACTCTCACAGGTGATAAACATTTTTAAATTATTTCCTGATTTCTGTCATTTCTTCTGACCTATTTGTTTTACTGCTACATCAGACAACTGCTTTATCCTACACACAGCCTACAACAAGTCAGCAATGTCTGGATTGCAAAACAGTTTCCACTTTCCCCAAATGGATCTTGGACCAATTCTTAAAAAGAATAAAGTGTCCAAGATGGGCGAAGTCCAATCAGGGCAGGACCTATTATGCCACGTGCAGTGTCCCCAAAGCTTAGTTCCCAAGCCTATCGCCTACTGACAGAAGGCAGAGTTAATCACCTCGTTTACTGAGAGTTTTTCAAGGTTTTGACTGGAAACAGTGGTCCATTCAATCACCCCCTAAATTTTAACTGTGGCCTGATCATTAGCTTAGAGCCTATTAAAGCTTTTCCTGTTGTTTCACTCTTAAATCCACCAAGAATTTCTTTTCCTTCACCTGTCTTCTCCCTTACCTGGCCTACTTTTTGCTTCCCCTGGTTCTGCTACAGCTTTGCATAGATGACATGATGTTTTATGAAACTTGCTTCATTCCTTTATCACTTGTCTTGTTTAGTAATTTAAATCTTATTCTCTTTGTTCTTAACAAAAATACTGATGATTTCAATATTTTACACTTCTTCAAGAAGTAAATTGAGAAGAATGATTTATTATTCTCTGATATTCAATTCATTCTATTTTTCACATAGTCAGGAACAAAAACGGGGTGCTCATGCTGGGAGAAGAGGAGCTGGCTCGTTGGAAATAGACGCATCGGCTTTCCATCCATGGCTCTGACAACTTGTAGGGATCTGCTTTGCAAGAGTAAAATTGGGATGCTGCTTTTACCTGGCAGCAAGCAATGGGCAATGAATAGGGGGAACGTCAAAGAAAATTCTAGAAGTCAAGCCCTTGACACCCGAGCATGCAAAGCTTTTTGAAACAGTAGTTATTATATTAGTAGGTAGACATATACACCAAAATAAAACCTTTCCTCTCAACTGTCATCAAGCGAAAGACAACAGGAAGCAAGGAAGGAGGATGACTTTGCAAGACGCCTGCCCAGAGAGCACTTCTCCATCCTGCAGACCGTGCCTGGGCACCACGCTCTCTCTGAAGTCCACCTCTCACTCTGCCTTCATGTGGTTCCCTATATGCCTTAATAAATAATGACTGAATCATGATTTTTGGTTTTGATTTTTCTTTTGCCTCTGGGGACCCTTCAGAGGTAGGCGCAAGGTTTTGGCCATTTCCAATTTTTTAGTACCCGGGACAGGATCTGGAATAGTCATCGAGACTGGACAAAATGTGCCCTTAAGATGTCAGCAGTGACTTTAAGTGGCATCGCTGTCTGACCCCTGATCGAGAAGACTGCTCATGTCCAAAGGTACAAATGCCTGGCCGTTTGCTCCTGCAGACAAGCCCACAGTTCAGAAGGACAATGACAGAACTCACCAGGCAAAGCGCTCCTCTGATTCCCATGAAACCACACGCGGGAGGCTGCTAACTGCCCCTAAACAGGAGTCAGGGCACCACACAGGAACTACTGAGTTTGCTTTCAGGATGTCCTGGGGGCCGAGCTGGACCACAGAATGAAAGCAGCAACTTGTGTTAAGCTGACAGAATCAGAAGGATTCACTTGGGATTTCATTCAAATCCAACCTCAAAAGGTTCTGATTGTCTAAATTCCATGTGAATCCCTAGTTTATTGCCTTTAGAAGATGAAGGATAGATAACTCAGTTTTAACAGTAGAAATGACTTTTAATCAACAGCTGAAGGTCACTCAGCCTCCCAATACAAAAGTTCACCAAAAGGACACCCAGAATGAGGTGATTGAACATTTTTTAAAAAAAGGACGTGGTGGATCAATGTCCCCAAACAACTATCATCCAAGAAAACATAGTTAAGAGCATCCTCGCTGGGAAGGAACCCCATTCCACCTTGTCTTTTTCAACAAGAGCATCAGTAGCACAGCTTAATGAAATACGTGGTATGGAGCAACGCTGCTTTCTTTTCAACCTTTCCAGTTACTCTGTGGGACGGGTACCTTACTACTCTCATTACACAGAGAGGAAACTGAGGCTGCCTCTAGTGATCTCCCCTTCGACTAAACTCCACATCCAAAGAGAAGCAGTACAGACTACCCAGGGAGAGGCGAGGTCAGAGCGTGAGCTCCAGTTTCAGCCATGGTGCTTACTAGCCAGATGACCTTGAACAATGACTGAGTCCATCTGGGCCTCAGCTTCCTCATCTGTGAATGGGACCATTGCTGCAGTAGATGGGATTATGTGTGGCTCCTAGCCGGCTCTCACTGCCAGGCACCTCCAGGAGAGTTGGAAGAGTATACGGCCTGACCCAAGTGACTTTGGACTTGGTCATGTGATTTGCTTTGGTGAGCCAAATTCAAGCAGATACGATGTGAGCAAAGGTTTTAAATGCAGATACGATGTGAGCAAAGGTTTTAAATGCATTTGTATGGGTTGGCTTGGCCTCTTGGGCTTCTGCCGTCCATTATGACAGGGTTTGTCAACCCTAGCACTATTGACATTTGCGGCTGGATAATTCTTCACTGTGGGGGCCATCCTGAGCATGACGGGATATCTAGCAGCATCCTGGGCCTCCACCCATTAGATGCCAGTAGCAATCCCTTCCTCCCAGTTGTGACAGCCCAAAACATCTCCAGACATTGCCAAATGATCCCTGGAAGCAGACATCAGCCCTGACGGAGATTCACTCTGCCATTCTTATAGCTGGGTGGGCACCTGATCAAGGAGAGAGAGGAAGCACATGAGACTTACTGGAATCCAAATCAACCTGGAGCCCAGCCCAGCACAGATGCACCTTGGCTGACCAGTGGCTATGTGGATAAGAAATAGAAGCACATATTGATATAAACCACTGTGATTTTGCTTTGCCATTAAAACCCCAGCCAACAATCTAGCCATGACAACAAAATCAAATATATGGTAGACTCCCATGCAGAGTGCCTGACTGCACTGAGGGCATGCACTGCTGATTTCATTAATATTAGTAGACTCTGTTCGGAGTGCCATATGTAATGAGATAAGCTGTGATGCGTCTCATGTCTCTCCTGCAGAGTTGTCCCCTTAAAGCCTTTTCAGCAGCCCTCACTACTCTGCTCCATGGACCACATTCCCAAGTACCTCCATGACTGCATCCACCTATCCTACACCTGCCCCACTCCCACTGCTGGAGCCAGTATTCATAGCCAGGCTGACTCTCTCCACCTCTAGCAAGCAGCCTGGTCTGTCTTTGGCACTGTTCCTCCTTTCCCCCATTTTATGATAACTTGAACATCCAGAGCCTTGACACATGAAATAGTTGAGATGAAATCCTTGTTGAACTTGATCAGCATACTGACTATGGTGGTAATTATTCAGTATTTGTTTGTATGTTTTAATATATGACTTCCAAATAGTAACCTCTCAAGAGGGCAAAGACCATTTTGTGTCTGGTCTTCTATATTAAGCTGGAGCCTACCACAGTCCTGACGTGGAATCCTAGCAGAATCCATGGATAACTGAGTCAATGAGCTGAAAGAATACACAACCAGCATAATAAGAGCACTAACAATTTAGATATAAACTGATGGTCCCCTAAGAACCTTGTTTAAATCCACAGTAAATGGGAGCTCCCATTGTGGCTCAGAAGAAACAAACCTGACTAGTATCCATGAGGATGTGGGATCGATCCCTGGCCTCACTCAGGGGTTAAGAATCTGGCATTGCCGTGAGCTGTGGTGTAGGTCACAGATGCATCTCAGATCCTGCATTGCTGTGGGTGTGGTGTAGGCCAGCAGATATAGCTCTGATTAGGACCCTAGCCTAGGAACTTCCAAATGCCATGGGTGTAGCACTAAAAAGACAAAAACAAACAAACAAACAAAAAAAACCCACAGTAAATGTCACTAAGAAAGATGAAAGGAAACACTCAGAACTCTATGATAAAGAGAATTCATCGAGAAATGGATGAAAGTTTTGCTAAAGCTTAGGTTGTTTCCTTGTTCTTTTTTTTTTTGTAATCCAGAGTTTGTAATATATCAGTAGTTCTTTTGTTTCCCTCAAAAGAAAATCTTTCACAAAGCAGATGGGGGAGTCCATGTCTATAGGTTCTATGTAGTATAATTAAGACTGGTGGACAACACCCATCACTACTTAGTCACTTAGGGAGAGGAAGCAGTGATTTCAAAGGAAAACTCAGCATAGACACAGTGGGGTTGGAGGTGAGGCTTATACGCACAGCTTTAGCTCCAAGGTTCTATGCTATTGTCTTGGCTTTGTTTCTTTGCCACCTGCACTCACTGGCTAAGACCTCAAAGTTCACTGTAACCAAGTCACCTTCAGATGAGTATGTTCCACACCTGTGTAGTTCTCGGTACTATGAACCTTGCCTTGCTAAAGGACCTAAGGGTCTGCCTTGGAGTCAGTGGAAGTGCCAGTAAGACACCATCTCACCTTATGTGGGCTTCTCTGTAAGAATTTAGGATGCTTAGTAGCCACACTTGTAATAAGCATCATACATGGAAAGGCCATTTTGTGGTGGACATGCTTCTGCATTCTGGACCTCTATTACTCCTCACTGTCTCTCTGTAACATCGGTATGAGTGCCTGTTTTGTGGTTGAGGATAAGTGCATTGACCAAGGAGACACAGGATGGAGCCAGGATTCAAATTCCCATGTCCTTTCCAGCATATATCAAACAGCCCAGAGCAGAGGCTAAAGACTATAAGGAAAATGCCCCAGGCCCCACAGGCATCGTCAACTAAAGTGGAATATACTATAACAGAGCTGTGCACATACCCCATTCCAGGCACAGGGCCCCAAAGCTCTGAGAGTGGGGTTGTGTCTCATGCAATGTTTGGGTTATAAAACCAACCTGTGAAGTGAAGACTACAGCAAAACCCCCTTCTGACATCAGTCAATTCAGGCATCAAATACAGTGTGGAATCACCTCTCATAAGGCCAACACAGCGATTTTTCCTCTCCTGTCGGAACAGAGAGCTAGACCTTCCACTGAGTCCCAGATGAAGCTGCGGGCTTGTCTCCATGGGGTGTGGATGAACAAAACCTACAGCCTCCTAGATGCTGAGCTCACACACAGCTTTGAGATGCTCTTGCTCTGAGACCACAGCAGTTGCTCAGGCTGTGCCTCCCCTCACTAAGGGCTTGTGTACTGAGCAGAAAGGGGAAGAACCACCCACAGGATCGAAATGGCTTTTCATAAACGCAGTGTGCACATGATGTAACCACCACGGTGATCTGGGAGCTTAGTTTTTCTGCCCGTAATGAAGGGTAGAAGGTGTTCATTGGTCATGTATTTTAGGAAGGTCCATGTAAAGTAAAGGGTGTCTGCGGTATTACCTACACACTTAGGGGCAGCTGTGTGATTTGAACAAATGGAAGTGGCTTCAACAAGTTTCATGGTTGAACACGCTGCATGCAATCGTGGGGATATTCTGCCCAGGATGGGGCATACTGATCATATTTCACCAACCGGGCTTCCCCAAACCCAAAAGAGGCTGCCGACCTTGAAGCCCAGCTGATCTAACTTTACATGTTACCTAGCTATCCTAGATCAGAAAATGACTTGTCTTATTAATCATCAGTCTTGTTTTTAATACCTAATCATTTCAATAGTTCTCCCGTACATTTCTCTAATCAGCTGTTACCTATTAAGACACACTGGAAAAGAACAAAAATATTCACATTTTTATGACTCATTACCCCAGCTGGGAAGATAACTGGTTAAAAGAAGAAGAACATGGAAAAGATTATAGATTGTCAGTCTCCCAAAGTGTGGTGGGGGGGTGGACAAAAGTTTATTAAAAATAAATAATACTAGACAACAACATGCATAGCTCATTACACTTGGGCATGTTTTTGATTAGGGCAATGGGAGACAACAGCTCTTCAAATGAGATTTGACAGCAGGTAAATTACATTGTGTAAGGGGTTTAAGTTGATCTACAGGACAACAATGTCTTGATCATAAATAGGATTTGTGTGCTGGAAAATGCATTCCATCATTAATGCAACAGACAAATGAACTGAAAAACATCATATTGCACCATGGTTTTAAGTAGCTTACCTTAGCAATGTAATATGGGTAGTAAGTCATGCATAAAACCCTGTAAAAGCTCATTAAGTCGGGATCAGTTTATTCAAAACAGCACATATTTCAAATAACTGTTCTTCCTTAGCCAATTCCAGAGTCTATTATTTAATAACATCAACTAAAATAATGGGAAAGAAGGCAATTATAATTCATTATAAGTTGTGTCCCTCTAAAACTTTCACTTTTAAAATCGGTCCCGCCAAGGACTTCAACTATTTTATGTTGGGGGAAAACCTTGAGAGTCATCTACTGGCACAGCCCATCCAACACTCTCGTGCCAAAATTTCTTGTAAAAATTTCCCATGGCCTGAGACTCTTCGACTTTGGGCTGAGAACTTATGAAAATGACAGTCTCATTCTTTTTGGAGAAGCCTTACTGCTTTATTGGGTTATTTCTGCAGCACAACCTTACCAAAAAGGCAGATGTTAGCTTTCTGGCCAGCTGAGAGATTAGTGCACATGCAAATGAAGGATGGCGATGATACCCTGGATGGTGCATAGAGAAGGTTGCATATATCAAGTTGGTTATCAATATTTACATTTGCAGCATCCACCATCTCAAAGATAATTGCACTCAAAGATTTCCAGTCATCGACACACCTGTCAAAATATCAATAGCTGTGAAATCTGCTAGTTCTTCAGAATTCCAAGTCCTCCCCGCCCCTGCTTAAAAAAATGACTGTTATTTAAGATTCTCAACTATACAAAAGTAAATGGCCCAGGAGAGATAGTCACAAGTGTTTAAAATGGAGTGTGAACCTGTGAACGTGCTCCTGGCTTTCACTTGCTGTGTTCGACCCTAACGTCTATCCTTCCACTTTAGACCCTGTTGGGGTGAGTATCAACTCCCCAGGCATTTTGAGAATCTGCATCTCATGAGATCCCCCAGTGATTTCCCTGAGAGATATATTAGGAAAACTTGCACTTTGCAGCAGGCTCTGGCTTGAGGCACTCTAAAACCAAGGTAACGCAGAGAGAGGTGCCAGGCTGGGATCTGAGAGCAGACTTTCTGAATTAACTCCTGGCTTCTGCCACACCCACAAGCTGTTATCTTGACTGCTGCCAAGTTTTGCATGCAGATTTGCAGTTTGGAAGCAACAGATACACGGTTAAGCTCCTTGGGTTTGATTTTGTTTTATAGTATGATGTGGCAGATATCTGGAAATTTTCACTTCCTTGCACACCCTGCTTCTCCTTGGGCCATTAACTCCCCCCCAGCTCCCTGAGCTCTGGTGGGACTGTTGATCACAATGTTATTTCCTCCAGTCCTGCCCAAGAGAGGCAGGCTCAGGACTCAACGTAAGCCAATCAGAAGCTCTCTTCCAAGAATGGGAACCAGGATGCAAAAGGCGCATAGATGGAGGGTGGGTGGAGAGGATTCATTCCACTGCTTCTGCCTGAAATAAGAGTCTTCAAAGGTTTCTGGCTGGATTTCCCAGAACTGAGCCTCTTTCTGTCATTTCTGAGACCCAGATGTCAGATTTTAAATGTGCAGAATATGGCCAGCGTTCCTCTAATGACTCGCCTACTGTTTAAGTTGGCCAGTGCTTGTCTGTCCTTCAATCAGAGTCCTCTGAGCAGCTCACGAGGGAACATTACTCGGAAGTGGTTCATAGCTGCCTGTGTACAGCCTTGGCCGGCTCATCTGCATCTGCCTGCAGTGGACAGACCAGGGCCAGAGATGGACTGTGCAGTCAGGGCAGAAAACACAAAAAAGGGGCTGGAACAGAACTGTGTCAGTCAGCCGAAAGTGAACAAAGCGCAGGTCATGTTATTTCCTAAGATCCTTCCTTCCTCGGGAAGAGGTTATATTTGTCCTGGCTGGGGAAGCGGGCTGTGAAGGCACGACCCTTCAGGGTACCAGAGAGAGTACAGTCTTAGAGCCAAAGTGGACTGAGTTCAACCTCCATGCCAATCCTTAAGGGCAGGGCTTCCCACAACTCATGCCCCCCAACTGAGACTGTTTCTGTCTCTGTAAAATGGGGATCCTGGGGTGGGGGGTAAAAAACCTGTGTGTGTGTGTGCATGTGAGAATATATGTGTGTTTCCATTATACACACACAGAGGCAGTGCACATGCCTTTGGAAATTCCCGTATAATGGGGAGACGGAAGTAGACAGCCTGGGAGAGGAAAAGGATTTGATACAAAGTATCTGCTTCACATACATGTCTGTCTAGGCTCAGGCGTACGTACACACACATACAACTTTTATTAAAAAAAACTTTTAAAATAATTCTCCCTGCTGCAAAGTAGCCTCAGTTCACACATAGGGAGCACAACCTGATAAGAGAGTGGACTTGCTCCAGGTCGCACAGAGGCCAAGATTTCAGATTAATTTTAAGCTCTACTGATTCATATGACAAATAGGAACTTGAGACCTAGTCAAGGATCTAATTGGCACAGGGGGACATCACAGGCATGACAGAATTCTGATGAAGGCGACTGGAGGAGGCAAGAGAGAAGGGAGCTCCCTGTAAGGACCTTTTAGTAGAGGGAGGAAGGAAGGAGCCTGGCCGCAGCTGCGTCTGCCCTGGCAGAGGACAGCCTTTCTGTCCGAGTGCCCTGGGTGTGTTCTGTGGCCTTTCTGGGGCCATCTGTACTGTGGACTGGGGTGACTATAGCTGTGGAATCAGACTGCTGTAGCTCCAAGCTGGGTCCAATTAGATGTGTTTCTTTGGTCCTTTTACAGCCTTGAAGCAGACGTATCGCAGGCAAAGAGCTCAGCTCCAGTCATGTATATTCGTACACATGGTTTTAAAATCTTGAGCACTTCCAGCATTCACTTCCTGTTTCTCAATAATTGGGGAAACTAATTTACCTTATCAAAAATGCAATTACTCAGTATCTTAGACTGTTATTTATTTGACAGCCTTCTAATTTTCTCACTTTTACCTAATTTGACAGGGAATATTATGGACATAACTAGTCTTTCAAAATGACTTTCACAAGGTTAGTGCACTTGTTAATTGACCCTCCGTGATGGCAATTTATGAAGCATATTAATTTCATCTGTCACTTCCAACACAAAGTAAATGTGGAAAATAGTCTATCTTTCAGAAGGGACCTTGTAAAAGAAGTATGTCGGAATTCTTAATTAACATATGCATATTCTTTCAACCATTGATATTGTGCAGGACTTTTATACCCACTCATCTGAAGCTCTGTCTCCCTTTCACAAATGTTTTGTTTTTCCTTTATGATGAAGGAGAGACACCTTGACTAAGAACTACTCTTCCCACGATATAAATCACCACCTCAAAAATGAAGCTGCCCTTTGTGTGGCAGGATTTCTGGAGACCACAAAGGCAGAGTTTTGTTTTTGTTTTTGTTTTTTTAAATCCCACGAGAGACACATGGGGAGAAAAGACCTCCTTTCCAGAAGGCTGAAGTCAATGCACTCGGGAGTATTTATACTCTTGGTACAGATCTCCACGGGATAGAATCAGACACACCACTTGCCTACTTTAAGAAAGCAAAGTGGTACCTTTATAGGCCAATTCAGATCTCAAAGGACATCTGCTGAAGACACAGACCTCACCCTCACTCCCTTGGGTCTGATGGCGACACAGACTTTTTCTGCGTTCGCCAGTACCCCCATTTCAGTCCCAACCTGAATCATGGCAACATCACTCTGGAGCCTACCAGTAGGCAAGCCCTTGAAATAAAGCTCTAAACAAAGCAGACAGAAGCTCCGTGCTCACAGAGCTCACATACATGCAGAATAACAGCCAAGACAGTAGAGTATGGAAGAGAATGGCAATACGGAGTGATAAGCACCTCGACCAAGTGAGGGGAGGTTCCGGGGACCAAGGCATGGTCAGGTGACAGGAGGAATGGATTCAGGAATAGAGGAAGGGATTTTCCTTGTCAACCAACCCAGCAGGACTTGGGCCAGCTCCCTCTTTACCTCTCTTGCTGTGGATCCTCTGAGGCCTTTCCAAAGTCTTGATGCTTCTACTCCAGCTTATGGATTGTATCCTCAAGTTCCAGTGCTTTAGGAAGTACCCGTCTAGCCTCAGCTCCAGCCAAGGTGCCCAGGCTCCCACATAAGCATGTGTTTCTAAAGTCTTGGTTCCCCTCCTGGTGTCTACCCAGCTCTGAACTGTCCACACCAGGGGGATTCTCCTGTAAACAAGGGCTCCGTTTCTTCCTCCAGCCAGGGCCCTAGCTAAAATGTTGGCTCAGGAAGGGTTCTTTCCATGGATTTCCCTCTTAAATCACCCAGGTTCAGCACTAACATTTTCTTAAAGCCTTTTAAAGTGACAGTGTCTTTGCCTCTGTGATCTCAAGTGTCTTTTTTTTCCCTGCCATTTGTCTCATACTGAAAAACTCCTACTCCCTTTATGAAGAGATTAAGTGCAATTTTTCAAGTTTGAAGGTCTTTTTATAGGAGATTTCCAGATAAGACCAGGATTCTCTGTTGGGGCTTAAAATCTTACACACACACAAAAGCCAGGACTTACTAAAGCTGCATTTAGCCTCATCATTTATGTTTTCTCTGATCAAATAGAGAATTTTTACATTCTGTCAAGCATCTTGTTAAATTCCCTAAAAGGTCATTCCTGGCTTTGAGCTAAGCACAAAGTAAATATGTTTGGGAAGAGAAAGGCTAACCTTTAATTTGGCAGTAATGGTATTATAAGAATTGGTGTTTTCTTTGTTAAAGTAGCAAAAAAATATATATTGAATAGAAATAAAACATAAAAAGCATATTAAGGCATATTTCTGCCTGATTTTTCCACAATTTCCTTCATAAAAGCATATTTTAGAACACTTACAAGGACAACTATTTGCTTATGATTGAGATAATCCACACCAATGATTTACGCACAGAACCTTTTTTTTTAAAAAAATGCAAATTACGAAGGCGGCATGCTGCAATGTCATCAATCATAAAAAATACATATTTTAAGTGTTGAAATGTATAGCCCAAATCTCAGCATGGAAGCACTGCCATAACCAACTAAAGTGCAGCACATATACGATCGGCAAATAATTACTCCCCCGCTCTGATGTTATCACACGATAATAGTGCTAAAATGCTGTTCTGAGTGATACAGTTCCTGGGGAGGAGAAATTTCCTTCTTCGTTTAATCTCATAGCCGAAAAGAAGAAGAAGAACATGGAAGAGAAGGAAGAGGCAAGTGGGAAGTGGGGCGGGGGGGCGGGAGGGGTGGTATCTTTTCTCTTCAAAGTTAATAAAAATAACGTTTACAATCCTCCTCCATTTCTATTCATAAAGTGGCTGAATTAAGCCTCCTGCACCTTTCCAGATACTGAAGCAGTGTAATTTTTAACAGTATTTTTTACCAACAGAATGAAACCTTAAAGAAAGCAATGCATGGTTAAATAAAGTTTTCATGGCCCGAAGGACTGGGTGTTCCAATTAGAAAAATCACTTTAAAATGTAAAGTCAGAACTACTTCAAAACGACCCACACATCAATGGATACGCACAACGAGTGCTTGTGACAAGAGGGAGGAAGTCTGGAATGTTTCTATTGCTTTAAGATTTGATCAGGGAGTTCCCGTTGTGGCGCAGTGGTTAACGAATCCGACTAGGAACCATGAGGTTGCGGGTTCGATCCCTGGCCTTGCTCAGTGGGGTAAGGATCTGCCGTCGCTGTGAGCTGTGGTGTAGGTTGCAGATGCGGCTCGGATCCCGCGTTGCTGTGGCTCTGGCGTAGGCCGGTGGCTACAGCTCCAAATCGACCCCTGGCCTGGAAACCTCCATATGCCACAGGAGCAGCCCTAGAAATGGCAAAATAGTCAAAAAAAAAAAAAAAAGATTAGATCGGTGAAGAGCGAGTGATAATAGGCTGGAACTAAGCTTTCATCTCCCAGGGGAAGGGGTAAAAAATTAAAACAACGGAAAAGGAAAAAAAAAATCATGCCGGGATAAAGCCAGTTGTGTTGTATCTCAGACAGGAACTTAGGATGGAGGTTGACTTGACCCACACAATTGTCCAAAGAGGAGTTGGGGAGGGGCTGGCGGGTGCCAGGGTGACAGTCACTGTTTTCACTGCCTGGCGTATCGCATCGAGCCACAGCAGAAGTGACTGCAAAGCCTGTTACCACAATTGCTCTCCGAAGGTTGCTCACACCTCCCAACTGTGGCTGGTATCTGAAACTGAACTTGGGAGAGTTTATTCATGCTGAAAACAGTTTAATTTGTTCCACTATTCTCATTTTTGCATTACTATCTAGGGGTTCAGAAAACAAACACAATATTTGGCTTTCTCTACTTCTTTTCACAGCTTTACACATAGGTTAGAAATAAGCAAGGGCTACTTTCGCTATGGAACACTTTCCAAGGGCTAGGCACTTTCTTCCATATTCTAGAATTATCCTTCTCAGCTGGGGTCATTCCTCCACCCAGGGCGTTTGGCAGTATCTGCGGATGTTCTTGGTTCTTGCATCTGGGGCTGGTGGATGCTGCTGGCATCTGGTGGGCACACACCCTACAAAGCACAGGGCAGCCCCCACGAAGAAGAGTTAGGCGGCTGCAAATGTCAACAGTGCCAAGGGTGAGGTTGAGAAGCCCTATACTAGAAGTACTACTCTAGTGCTCATATCAAAGCGTAGCTCAGGTACTTTTACTTTTCCTGTGTTTTAGATGAGGGACATAGTGCCTAAAAGGTCAATTGTTTCTTCTTTTTTTTTCTTACGGCTGCACCTATGGCACATGAAAATTCCCAGGCTAGGGGTTGAATCAGAGCTGCAGTTGCCAGCTTACACCACAGCCACAACACTTACCACAACACTGGATCTGAGACACATCTGGGACCTAGGCCACAGCTTGCCGCGATACCGGATCCTTAACCCCCTGAGCAAGGCCAGGGATCGAACCTGCATCCTCACGGACATTATGTCCGGTTCTTAATCTGCTGAGCCTCAGTGGGAACTCCGAGGTCAATAATTTTAATAGCTGAACTATATGGAGTCACTATGACGTGCTTGGATTTCTACTAATTGCTTCACTGTATGCCATCTTCTCTTCAACACTAAGAGTAAGTAGTATTAACCCCATTTTACAGATGAAAGAAAGAAAATGGGACATTAATTGCCCAGGGTTGCACAGCTATTCATTGGCAGAACTAAGAAACAAAACCTCTTTTGCCTGGCACCAACTCACATGCCCATTTCGCTATATCTTCTGAGTCAAGGTCATAGCTGCTTAGGGGCAGAGCTAGGGTTCAACCTCAGAAGGCATGATTCCAACTTTCAGGCTTTTTCCATGATATTTTGTTGCCACACAAGGAAAAACAAAACCCTTCCAAAGCACATGACAGGTAAATAATCTGGAATTAAATTGAAAACTTCAAGACATCAAAACTCCAGGGTACATGGAGTTCCCGTCGTGGCTCAGTGGTTAACGAACCTGACTAACATTCATGAAGACAAAGGTTTGATCCCTGGCCTTGCTCAGCGGGTTAAGGATCCGGCATTGCCGTGAGCTGTGGTGCAGGTTGCAGAGGCGGCTGGGATCCTGCGTTGCTGTGGCTCTGGTGTAGGCCGGCATCTACAGCTCCGATTCTACCCCTGACCTGGGAACCTTCATATGCCGTGGGTGTGGCCCTAAAAAGTCAAAAAGGCAAAACAAACCAACAAAAAATCTCCAGGGAACACATTTATTTTCTTTCCTTCCTTCCTCCCGTTCTTCCTTGTCTTTTTAGGGCCACACCCGTGGCATATGGAAGTTCTCAGGGGTTGAATCGCACAACTACAGCAATGCCAGATTCTTAACCCGCTCCACTGAGCAAGGCCGGGGAACAAGCCCTCGTCCTCAAGGATACTCGTCAGGTTGGCTACCACTGAGCCATGATGGGAACTTCCTGGGTACACATTTAGACTAAAAGGTCCTTCCAGAGAAAAGACAATGGACAGAAGTGCTCGAGGCAGGAGGCTCTCTGTGGTCGCCACACGGCTGGATGCTTCACAACAGATGTAGGCAAATACGTCAAGGGATCAACTCACTGCTTCTGTCTGAACCCTGCTTACCTAGTGCAAGTCATCAAATGCTGGACAGTGCTTTTGACACTGGAGTGGGGAGGCTTACACGTGAGTCAGTTCTGGTTTTACAAACTGACCTCACACGGGAGTGTTCTATTTCACATGACAAAAGCTTGCGGGACTCGGGAGTGCATAGCTCATTACAATTACACACCCTTGAAGCCTAAAGAAAAGGCTCCTTGCAAAATATGCAAAGCTGGGAGGTCTGCCATGAAGGGCACTTTAAGACTTGATGAACCCCCCCACACACACACACACACACACACATGGGAGGAAGGGGTTGCTACTGAAGCCCAGCTCACCTTATTAGCAGCTTCGCCAAGGTGAATCATCAGCTGATTAAATAACACAAATTTAATTACTAGCCTATTAACCCACAGGGTATCTATCTGCCCAATACCTTGCTTATAAATATCACATCCACTCTCTCCTTTGTACAACACAAGTATCATCACAATTCCTCATTTCAGTCAATAACGTGTGCCGATGGGCATTTATAAACGCTCTTTATTCATCCAGTTGGCCAATAACCCATAGGTATTGAGAACCAGTATCTTGGATTCCACATTCACTCTACATCACTGCATCATGCCTAAGTAGTCAGCTCTTACCCTCTGATCTTCCCAGATGTGCTAGCACTTTTATCTAGATCTCGAGGGAACCTTGCAAATCCCAGGAAAAACTGGAATCACCACATCAAGCTTCCTTTCTGTCCTCAACGCACCCATGTAATCAGTTACCTGGTCCCATTCAGACTCCTTCTAGAATTATCAACAAGACTTCACTCTCCAAGCCTCTAATCTTGTCCCACAGTCCGTGAGTTGGAGTCATGAGTTGCTCCAGACTGAACTCACAATCCAATCTCATGTACTCCCCTGCATCAAATCTTTCAGTGGATTGCTGGTTCCTCTGAGATAATACCCACACGTCTTAGTGTGGTGTGTACCATTGCCATAATCCATGCCCTACCTCCCCTCCAGCCTCATCTCCTATCACTGCTCTTGTCTCTACACCACTACAATCCAGCCAAGTAAGAGTACTTGGAATTCCCAGAATACTTGTGATCTTCTGTGCCTACTGCTTTCACACACCCTGAGTTATAGGCCAGCAAAGATCCTATTCATCCTATAAGACAGGCCGGGGCTGAAGTTCTTGGGGAAAACCTTTCCTGGTAATTGTGAAGGTTTGCCCCTCAGTCCCATCCAGGATACCCATGTAAGCCTTCCCTGGGAATCCTGGGTCTTTGGCTCCCTCTTCTCTTTCTCTCCCTGACATCATCATGTCTACAATTGCTGGAGTCACCTTGCTACCATCCCAGGGCTAGTTTTAGACTGGCAATGGCTGGTATTGGGCTAGTAGCCACTGTAAATAATAAGAACTGAGACTCTGAGGGAATTGTGAGCCACTGTACTTACTGCATTGTAGTTTGCCCTTCTTCTGACCTCTCAGTTGGATGAAATTTTTCCTCACCTATGTTTATATCGGTTTGAGTTAGAGATGTGGTACCTGAAGCTAAAAGCATCCTCACCTCATCACCTTCTCTGACATTCCTGTGTTGATGTTGAATTTGCTCAGCGCCCTCCCTTCCTCTTGCCCTGCCTCTGCCTCTCATGGTAATGATTTTGAAATTCTCTGTTGACCTTTTGGATTCCATTTATTAGGCTACGAACCCCCCTAACATCAGGGATGATGCTCTTGTTAGTCTCTCCCCTCCCAGTTCCTAATAAATAGCTCATTTTTGTAAGGTTTTGCAAGACTGACTTGGCTGAAGAGCTACCAGTTAAGGGACAAGAGTTGAGAGAAAATGTACGTGGTGTCTTCTCTTATACTTACTAATTTTCAAGTACATAAGGAGTCCTCATTGTGTAGTTTCAAAGATATCTTTTTGACTTAAATTCTGGGTCTTAGGAAGCTGAACCAAAACACAGCTTTTGAAATGAGAACTTCAAATGAATGTGAAATGTGAAATCATAATTTAACCCATGAACAAGTGACTAATGGTTGTTTTAATCCCATTTAAAGAAACACTTTATTGAGGTACAAGCGGCATAAAAAGCTGTACATGTTTAATGTACACAATGTGATGACTTTGGAGATTACTGCACACCTGGGAAACCATCTCCACCATCTATGCCATGAACATATCCATCACTCTGAAGTAATAATAAACCAAGAGGGTGGCAGCTGTATCTTCTTTAACGAACTATCCTAGTACCATGTACCTTTCCTTCCTAGAAGATACTAAGAAGTTACACACCCAGTCAAGTGGACAAATCCTAAGAGCACAGTGGATGACTTCTTATATGTAAATACTTCACAAGCCATGATCTTTCTACCCACTATAGAACCTTATAGAGTTTGACATCATATTCTTTGAGAGATAATTTGACTCACATCTCCCCCTGACTAGAAGAACTAGGTTCTGGGAAGGAAAAAGCCACGATGGTTTTGTTCAGCATCGTGTCCTATGTGCTGCCTGGTATGGCACTGAACATGTAATACTTGCCCATACGTGTGTGTTGAACCAAGAAAGGAACTGGAAGCAAGATGCAGCCGGCTCAGCTGCTAACTTGCCAGGGCTCAGTTCATCCATCTCTAAATTTGAGATAACATTTTCCATTCCTGCTTTCCAGGTTTGAGAAAATCAAATGAAAATATTGACACAGAAATCTATGGAGCAAGCTGCAAAAACCTGCATAAATAACACTAAGTGCACACTTACCAAATGTAAATATGTCAACCTATTTCTTCATATCCCTAAACTTAAAAGCGAGTCTAAATGTGAAGCTCCATGAATACCTAGTACTTCAGAAAGCAAAAAGTTTTCTAAGTTAACTTTTTTTTTTTTTTAAATAAAATAGCTTTGGTTTCATCACTAACTATAAGATCTATGAGAATACTACTGATTTCAAAGATGGTCTTTAGTGATCTCTGCTTCTTGCATAATTTTCTTCCCTTGCATAATTTTCTTCCATTAAGTGAGGGCTGAAACTAGTGACCTGCTTCTAATGAACAGAACATGGCAAAGTCATGGAATGTCACTCTTGTGATTAGGTTACAAAAGACTGGGATTGCCATTTCACTGCCACCTGATCTAAAGAATCTGTAAGTTAGCAACTGTGTGTTGTTTTAAGCTACTAAGTGTTGGGATTGTTTGTTATGCAGCAATAGCTAACTAGTAAATTTCCACAGATTTCCAGTACACTTCAGTAATAGTGACTGGCATTTTCTAAGTTAGACTTTTTGGTCAGTAACTCTGGTTTTATCATTGGTCTATAACCTTAATGAGAGCAGGATCATAGGTACTTTAATCACTAACTAAAATGAGGGTCTGGCAAAGGGCTGACACACAGGAGGTACTTGGTAAATGTTTGGGCAATAAATGACGAATAATTAAGTGAAGCAAGACGATATCTAAGGAGGCTGAATGACATGCTGGGGAAAAAGCAGGTGCATGATGAGGACCTGAGGGGGAAGATGGTGGATCCTCCTATAAAGTATGAAAATAGCAAGAGTATGGGCACAGCAACCAGAGAAAGCCTATGTCTTCTGGGTTATGACATGAGCCAGGAAGTTTACCACAGGGCAATGCCATCTTCATGTACTTTCCCTTACAATCCTTTTGCAATTTCATCTTTCTTTTCCCCAACAGCCTAAAATAGAAACTTAAAGAACTCCAACATTAAAAATAATGGAACAATAAAATAAAGAAGAATATCCACACTTCAGTATACTCTGCAGTCATTAAAAAAATGACGATAGACATGACTTAGAAAGATATTACCGCCATTCAGATTGGATAAACAGATTGCAAAATAGCATATATGACTTGATTCCATTTTGGTAAAAGTCTATGTGCATTCACATACTAAAAAGTCTGGGAGGAGATGTACTGATAGTGCTTATCTTTTCCTGGTGGGACTATGGGTGATTTTTATTCTCTTTATGCTTTTTAGAATTTTCTAATTTTTTCAACATCAAATATGCATTACTTTTATACTCAGAAACAGTAAAGGTTATATAAGTGTATTGCTAATATATATAAAACAAGGAAGATACCCTAAAGATAACACTTTCCTGTTAATGCTACTATTGGAAAAGACATCACACTGTGCAGAGTGGAAATTCCCTCTGTTCCTCTTACTTAAGGCTCCCGGAGCTGGAACATTCTCATGCAACAGTCACTGATGCTGGTGTCCTGAGGGGTTTCATGCTGGAGCCAAATGGGACCATGAACCTTAGATCCCTCCAAGCTCAAAGGTTAATCAGGAGAGATGGGTGCCCTTGATGTTAGAAAAAGTTTTCCAAAGAGACCCAGCTGGCCTTATTATCGCTTCCATTAGATATCCTTAATTCCTGGAGTTTTTAAGACCTCAGAAAGCTTGGCTATCACTCTAGAACAGTGATTCTACTATTTTTCAGTGCAACAGAATGAACCAAGGAGCTTGTTCAAAGTTCTCTTTCCCTATGTGAGGAATTAACTTTGTAGGTTTGGGGCAGGGCCTGGAAATCCATACTACAACTGTACTCCAGAAATTTCGGTATCTGCTGTCTGAGGGCTACATATGGAAGAACACTACCTTCAAAAGCTAACATTTTTATTGGCTTGGTTACATTCTAAGATAAATAATATTTTTGATGTGCATTGGTGTCTTCCAACTTTTTTTTTTTATCTTCATCAACTGCACAGATTGGAATATAGAAATACGCTTCTTCAAGAAGAACCTGGATCTCACATTGAAATAGTTACAGGCATTTAAAAGTTGAGCTTTAATATCTTTCAATTAATCTATTTACTCCATTCCTTTGGTCGCCTGTCCCGTCATCCACCATGGGATACATAACAAGCATTTACGGGTTGGGTGCTGTGCAAAGGGCAAGGTGTATAAGGATCACACTGAAGCCCTTTTTGACACTGAAATCTCCTTGACTGGTTGAAGTCTGTCAAGTTCTAGCTGACAGAAAGCCTGGCGTATACTCTACTGCATCAAGAGCTTTTTCCAACATGCTGGCAAAGACATCTGACTTCAAAAGCCCTGAGAATGGTGCCTGGCATACAGTAGGCATTCAAAGAGTGTTGAAAGGATAACAGCATCCTATTCAGAGGAGGTAAGTTAGAACTATTTGAGAACAGTGTTTCTTGTCTTCATCCCCACCCCCTCAGATCTCCCTGCTCGTATGCACACATTTCCTCACCTCCTGTCGGTACTACTGCAATGAAGACAGATCCACAGCCTACCAGGCACCCCTCTCTCACTCGTTCTGTCTGCCACAGAACTATTTCCAAAACACAGATGGGATTTTGTCATTTCTTTATTTAGGAAGAGTCCAGTGGCTCCCCCTTTCTCCAATAATTGTTCTCAATTTATGGACTATTCCAAATCATCACAAAACTGGGTTCCATCATGATGGAAACATAAGGTACCCCTCCCCCCCAAGGGAAATGTACATTTATGTATTATTGGGTCTACATGCAATCCGCTACTGCATTCAGTTAGAATATGTTGCAGAATATTTAAATTAGAATAAGACTGGTTAGAGTATATTTCATTACAGAACTCTTACCTCCTGCCTTGAAAACTGTGTGCCTGATGTACACAATGGGGATCCCATCAGGGAGGTGTGTGTGATGCTCACTGAGAAACGACAATATGTGGTCTGGAGAGTGAACACCTGATATTCCTGCTGCCACATCCTCTATGTCCCTCTTTGGCAGACATCACTAGCAGATCACAGACCCCTTCCATTTTCCTGCCCTCATGTCCTGTCTTATGCTCTCCCCTTTTCTAAACACATCTGCCCTTAAACCATTCTTGGTGCTTATTCTCAGGCTTAATCCTTCTCACCCTGAACTTCTATGATTGGTACCATTTCTTGACACTCATCTTCCAGGAACTGACCCAAGAATATGCCCCCTGACTGTGGCACTGGCCATCTGACTTAGGGCAGGTTATGAATTGACTTCCTTATCTGTGGGACGGGGATGTAATTTACGTCATAGGGAGAGTGTGAAGATTAAAGGAAGAAGTAAATGAAATGCTTGGCCTGGTGAGTAGGTATGAGGAAAGGGAAGAAGGAAACTGAGGAAAAGAAGCACAAAGAATAGGAGAAGCACATCTTTAACCTATGGCCCCAGGTTAGGACTGGATGCCTTGTCACTGAGAAAAAAAAAATGCCAAGAATGTGAAAAGTTGCTGACCGGAGAAATTTCCCCTATGGAGTCATCTGTACATAGCAGGTTAAGAAATCTCTGCAACAGAGAGATTTTTATCCAGTGACTGGAGTTTAGTTTTCCAAAAGATTAAAGACTCCCCTAGACATAACATTTATTCTCTGAATTAAAAATCATCTACCAACAGATGCCGGCTGATCTTTGGTTTCTCACTATAAATTAATACATTTCCATTTCGGCTTATATATTCATCTCTCATGAGCTTAATTAATACAAGTCTGTACCTCTAAGATACAAATCACCTCTGGATGTAGACACCCAATGAGGCTTCTGAGTCTACAAAGAGGACTACTGACACGGTAAGGCCTTGTGGCCTTGTCTCAGAAAATAACTGACCTTCCCCAGATGATAACTAACCATATCAAGCAGTAACTGGGAATCTGAGCTTCTTTCTCTTCAAATGGCAAAGCTGTCACATCTCCCTTTTTCTGCATGTTCTGTAGCTCCCAAATTAGAGTGTGAGCCCCAGAAGGCATGGTTCAGATCAGATGTCTTTGCATCTTCAGCCTCTAACACAGTAAGCATTCAATAAAAGTTTGCTGCTAAAAATAACTTAATGAAGTTATTAATATTACATGGCAAGGCAGGTCTCTGACCTCCTTATCAGAGAATTTGGTTCTTATCAGAAATGTGCAAAAATCTGTCATAAAAGCTCAATGCACTTTCCACTGCTGATAACCCATTCTTTAAAAAGAGTGTTTTAAAATAGAATATAATGTTGCACAGTAATTACTGCTGGGATAACATCTGAGGCAATGTTCATTGTTGTTGTGTAATTGACCCAAGTACCTGCTTAGTAACTTCAGTCCAAGGAACGTGCTTAATTATAGATTCTATCACTTACCCAGTACCAAAAACCATGGCATCAAGGATTGGGACCTAATTACCCAACAGGAATTGTAAAACTGTTTTCCAAAAGCAAACTCATTTGTTCCGTATAAAAAAACCACTTACTTCTTATTAATGTGTTATTCCATGTACGTATAAATAGAGGAAAAAGAATCAGTACACAATAAAGCTAAACTAATACAACTGTTCAAGCTTTGACAAAACTGATTTTCTGAACACGCCCTAAGGGAATTCACAGATATGCAGTACTAACTGATAGTGGGTTTTTGTTTTTTTTTTTTTTTAAATGAGCATCCCAATGATTTCAATTCAAATCTTCACAGCCATTTTTTATCAGCCAAAAGAAACTGCCAACTTAGTGAGAATATTTGATAGGTCTTACAAGGAGAGCCCTTGATTTTTGACTTGGGCGGACTTGTTCAAAACAGAAATAGAGGTGGCAAGACAAAGACAGAGCTGAACTTGACGTCACTGTGGTTGAAAGCTGCTCATTTTAATGACTCACTATAAGCAACTGCAGGGCCAGAGACCAAGGGTTCTCAGCAGAAGGAACAGAAAGACGTCAGCGCTAAAAAAGCTCCACATGAAAAGTGACCTCATGATAGAAGACAGAGGCCTGGTGGGGGGTAAAGTCAGGACAAAGCCAGCAGTGTCATAGTAATGAAGCCACTTCTAAGAGCATCACTGTCTGCAGGAGAAAGTACCACTAATTCCTGTGTGATTATGACTGTAGTCTATTAATTGGGATTTAGTGACGTCTGTATTCACGCTTCAGTTGACAGCTACCCAGGTGGAAAGCTTCAAGAGAAACTCACTGTATTGATCTTATGTCCAGTTACAGCCTGCCACTTCTTCAATTTGTAATTTCTGAACTAGCTATAAACACAGGGGGTGACATAAGCCAGCAGTGAAAAGTAACTGGAGGACATTCTAAGTTAACTGTGTAACATGGATGAATTCCATCGCTCATATCCACTGGGGGCAGGTATGATTAAAATGGATGTAACACGTGCATGTGAAAAAAAAAATTGTGAAGAATTTTGATCTGGTCGAGGTGACATTAACTATATGGAAAACAGTCATAGGAAATACTGAACATACATGGGATCAGCTGTACAATACTGAGGGGCAACTCAGGGCATTTTTCTGAATAATTCAGGCAAAAGTCCCATTTGGCCTAAATTCAGCTCAAAATAAGTTGTAGCTGAATTATCCAGCTTTCTCCTACCATGACCTCCACTGGTTTTGAGTTATGAGTAGTCAGGGCTAGTTTTATTTTTAGTTATATCAAACAGTGTGAGGCCACCAGAAAACCTTCCTTTGCCTCTTTGGAAATAAACCTACTAATAGTTTACCTTGGATTGTCTTTCCACTGAGTTAATGAAGGAGTCTTTGGAAATGCAAATAAAAAAAAAAAACCTACTTCGGGGTCTGAATACTAGTAGGGGCCCCAGCATCTACACTTTCTTTTTTTTTTTTAGGGCCACACCCGCAGCATATGGAGGTTTCCAGGCTAGAGGTGTAATTGGAGCTGTAGCTGCCGGCTACACCACAGCCATAGCAATGCCATATCCAAGTTATGTCTGCAACCTACACCACAGCTCACAGCAACACCAGATCCTTAACCCACCGAGTGAGGCCAGGGATCAAACCTGTGTCCTCATGGATACTAGTCAGATTGGTTACCACTGAGCCACGACGGGAACTCCCCCAGCATCTGCATTTTTGAAAAGCATGCTACATGGTTTTGCTGTGTACCCACAGCTGATAGACACTGTTCTAAACAGAAGTCCAAGGAGAAGCTATTAGCAGACACCAAAAAAATAATGAGGTTAATATAATTGGGTCCAGGAGTTGATGTTATGATTTCCAGCAGTAGAAGCCGATGGGGTCCAAGGTTGGGTTATGTACTGTTCGTTTTCTGACAACCAAATTCATGCACATTTGTATGCAGACAGTGCGTTGTCCTGGTCCCGACCTCCAGCAGAAATGTGTGTTGTTGTTCTTGCAGTCAGGGGGGCAGCCATCAGCCAGCAGTGATTTTTTTTGTGCAACTCCTGTTTCACGGAAGACTCACTGGAATGTAGGAGTTTTCACATTTTTCTCTTTCAAAAGGGCAAAGGATGACGGCGTTCCATCCCCATCGAGGGGCTGCATCGAGCAGGCAGAGTTAATGTGAGCCCAGGTAGGCTGATTTTTCTCCTGCAATTTAACTGACATCTCCATTATGCAAATCTACACGGATGTTGAAACGGATGCAAATACTATTGTCTTTTCAGTCCAATATCCTTTAATGTTTTAGACCGCTGGTTTCATCAACAGCATTAATTTCCATTCAGAGCTTGCATTTCGAGTGATTGCACGGCAGCTGCTCTATTTGCAGAGAAATGAAGATGCGTCCACTTGAGTTTTATGAAAGGAAAAAGAAGTCGTTTGGGGGTATGCCATATTTGTCAAAGACTCTTTGGGAAAAGGTTAAGTAATCAGCTTCCATACACAGGCCTGGATGAGCACGTTCTTCTGGGTAAATCTCTGCTGTGTGAAATGTCACTTCCAAGAGGCCCTGCGTGTGCAGCTGGCTGTGTGGGGCTCCTCCAGCTGTGGGGCAGGGGCGGCTTCCACGTAGCAAAGGTAGCTAACTTATGCTCGCTCCTGCACCTCTGCATGTGCTCTTGCTTCCTCCAGCCTTCCTTTTCCTTGTCACTCTAGGTGACCAAAACGAAGGGCTTGCCACCTGATTTGCTTCTCTCCTCTGTCTAGTGTGGACCAAGGGCAAATTTTTCCACTCGTCTGCTCTCTCCTCAATAAGAGACCTCACACCGTTCAGCTGTCAGGACTTAAAAGGAGCAGGTGCGATGTGCGATCCCTACCACGGTGTCCCGGGGGTCCCGCCACAGAGGGGACTAGCCGGCAATAAGTGGCCAGGGCTGGACTAGGGTGAGGGGAGTGAGGTATCTGCTTTCCACACCGACAGAAAGGAGGAACCGAAAAACTCGGTCATCAAGATAAATACTATTTGAATGTAATATTTTACAAATCCAAAAGGAATGCAGAAAAGCCACGATGAACAAACCTTGAAAATTTTAAATAAAGACAATATCAGTCACGGTGCCGAGGTGAACCATGTTAGAATCTGAGGCAAAAAAAAAAAAAAGAGAAAACCCTCAGCAATACTGCCTCTGCCTTTATTTAAAAGTCTGATGTTTCGTATTACGGATTTGCTGCATTCATTATGGATTTCCTGCATTCATTTTTTGACACTTTCTTCACCATGGATTTTTTTTTTTTTTGTATTAACTTTGAGGTCTTATAATGTTGCATTAAAATGTTATTCCTGCTGATGGCTGAAGATGTGGGCCCCCAAGAGTGTCTCAGTGGTTTCAGTCATTTCACATTGATCTAGGCTCCTCTGATAGTTATCACGTTCTGTAGTAAATCTCTGATTTCGGCCAAGCCGTTTTGGGGTCCTTCTCTGTGCTGGGCTTCCTGAGTGCTCCACGAATTTGTGCTGAGTGAGCATGACCTTTAAAGTAACTTGTGGCTTTGTGAACATTTATGGCTTTTTCATACCTGTACCTTAGCCTTCCAGGATAACCTGTAAGCTCTGTCTTATGTAGGTGACCCTAAAATGGAGAAAAAGCATCTCCCAAAAGAAGGGGTGTCCTCAGAGGTGCCATATGGTTTTACAGGTTGTAACGTGCCCAGGAGGGTGGCCTGGCCGAAGGCACTGAAAACCCAGCCCATGACCTGAGTCCACCCGCAAGTAGCGAAGGAATTTTAAAACTGGATATGACCTACCTAGGGGCCACCTGTACCCAGAGGGGGCACCTTTCTATATCTACACAAAGACACATACAGGGTGGCAGGAGCCCTGCAGATGGGACACGGGGTTCACTCGTATATACAGACAAGGTGTTTGTCAAAGAAGAGTCAGTCTAGTAATGTATATAACTGGCAGCACCTCGGGAGGGTCCCGTGGTGGCTCGCCCAGGTCCTGGATGGAGGGGGAGCTGCTAGCAGTGTCTGGGTGAGTGGTCAGCTGGCATCCAGTCCAGTGGGAACAGGGGTGAGGCGGGAAGGTACTCAGAGAGACTTGCCAGGCAAGGGGACTCAGACTCCAGTCCGGGTGAAGACGGCTGAACTGGAGAGCGCTTACGTGACAGCTCTTGGCTCCTTGGAAGCCTGGGGCAGAAAGGGGACAATTCGAGGTCAGGGACCCTCCAGCCTTCCCGTACTTCTTGGCTGGCCTCTGCGGTTCCCCCCTCTTCCCACTGTCTTCTCACGTCTGGCAACAATGAACAGTGTTAAAAAAGTTTTTGTCCCAATAATTAATTCATTGACTATTTTAATGCAGATCTGGCCAACAAACCCAGGACATGTTCTGGAATCCAGCTATTTCTCTTATTTAATGGCACTAAGGTAGACCACGAAACCCGAAATGAACCACCTAACAGTCAGCTCAGTCACGCCGCTGAAGGTGACATGAGTCTCTAAAACAGCCACAGAACCACTTTCTCTAGTTGTACGTCTCATGGACAGAGGTAATTAAAAACACCAACAAGAAAGTGACGAGGATCAGGTCACTTCAAGGAAGGAAGAGCACAGATAACATCACGTAATGACTTTTTCCCATGAGACTTTGTCTTCATTTTGTGTAGCACTTTACTCAATACAGAATTTGTTTCCTTTTGCCAAGAGTCTGAAGATAAGATCACCTGGATATCCCGACTCCCCAGACCAAACGTGCTTCCTCTGAAGGTCAAGTGGCCGCTCCAAAGTCAGACAAAAAGCCAAGAGGGAGCACATCGTGTGTGAGGACAACTGCATATAGAGAAAGACGGCCTCTGAGCCGGAGCTACACCTGTGCAGGGAGAGTGTGTGGGGAAGCTGGCCAAATCTTGTGTAATTAAAACACGGTCACACAGCAGCTGCAACCAGCTCAACAGACCCTACTGGGGTTCTTCACTTTATCACTGAAATCATTTCACTACCAAACTTAGGGCTTTGTTTTCTTCAGCTTAGTCTGAAAGGGGCAAAAGAAAGGCCTACAAGTATTATACTGTGTAACTATATACTATGCTATACTATTTTACATTGGATTAATAATATACTAATTATTTTATATCTATTATATATTAAGTATATTATTTATTACATTAACAATACTGATGATTTTTTACATTGCTATATCTTTAAATAATTTGCCATTTTTTCCAGCATGAAATTAACCATAGAAGGTCTAGGCCTGCAACATGGCTGGCAGTCAGGAAATACTAGTTTCTTGCCTTCTTCCACTGAAAAATCCTCTTCCAGTTCTCTTCAGAGTGGCTTGTGCGCTTTATTTTTAACTCTGTTTTTATTTCCTGCAGGCCATCGTTTTGAGTGTCCATGATGTGCCTGGTAGTATGATAAATATATTCGATCTGCTGAATGGTCTCATTTCATTGTGACCTGAGAGGCGGGCAATAGCCTTGCACTCCATTGTGCAGGTGGGAAGACTGAGGTCTAAGAGGCAACTGGCCCAAAGTCAAACGGCTAGTGACTCCAGCATCCCTGCTCTTGACTGCTCGAGTCTCCTCCTCTCAGGCGATCTCTTTGTGCAGGGTTGAAACTCCAAAATGAGAAGCCAACAGCGAAGATTTTCTCAAAGGCCCCAGAACTAGAGTGAAGCTGATTCAACTATATAGCAGACAACAACTCCGTGACTGACAATACAGCCACACCCTGTGACAGGTGTCAGCTGAGCTGGCTAATAAGGCTGTCTGTAGGAAGATGAGCATTTAATAATGGAGGGATGGCAGGGGCTGGTTTCAGATCCCAGGGGGTATGCTGGCTGGTCTTAAGCGTTTGTGTAAAGAGGTCTCTATCCTCACTCATGCACATTCAGGTATTTATTTAATTATTAATTTATTTACTGTTCGGCTGAGCCCATGGCATGGAGAAGCTTCGAGGCTAGGGATCAAACTTGAGCCACAGCAGTAACAATGCTGTATATTTAACTGCTAGGCCACCGGGGAACTCCATTTAACAGCTTCTGAGGTTTGATTTACATGTGTCAAGTGCTGGAGCAGACATCAGAGAGATATAAGAATGAGTAAAATAAGATCCTTGGCCTCCAGAAGCTTGCAGTTTTAGACCGGAAAGTGGTTCCTCAGTATATGTCATCACAACAAAAGATCATCCAAAGGCACACACATGGGATGGATGCAAATGCTCCAGGAGTTCAGAGGAAAGGAGAGCATTTCCACCTGCAACTAAGACCTCAACGGGCAGAGCGGCAGATGATGGCAAGGTGGGACAGGGGAGGAACCTCAAGCATAAATTAAACCACACTAAGAATTCCAAAGCATATTTACGGTACAGCGTCTCCTCTGGCTGCTTGTTTGAACCTCCTGCGGAACTTCTCTAAATGCACTGGGCTACACAATCAGAGGTTCAGATTCAACTGGTCTAGGGCAAAGTCTGGGCACTGGTGTTGTCCAGTAGCTTGGCAGGTGATTCAAACACACAGCCATGGTGGATGACCCCTGATGAGGTCAGGACGAAGAAGGGCCTTATGGAAGGAGAGCAACAGTTACCGCATAGTCCCACAAAGTGGTGAGAATGTGCCTGCTTCCGAACACACAATATCTCTCTCAATCCTCTCAATGATGCTATGAATGAAGGGTGAAGAACTTGAATTCACTGGGAGCTTACCATAGGTATAACTGAGCTAGAGACATTAATTATCTCATTTAGTTGAATGTCAAGTTTATGAGGCTTCATCTCAGCCTGTCAACCTGGGAGACACACTGAGGCCATCTGGGGAAGATAAAAAAAAAGTGCCTTGATAGAAACCCATCCATCAGCAGCTCTGATTGAAGGGCAAACAAGGCAGTTAGACGCCCCTGTAAATGCTCCAGGTCGCCTGAAAGGAAAGAGTCTTTTAGAGCACTGAGGTAATTTTATTTCTCTGTCAACTTTTCTTCCATGTTACTTGTCACTTTCTTATTGATTTACAGGAGCTCTTTTTATATTAAGGACAGGAGCTGTCTACTATATATGTTGCAAAATGTTCCTGTCATCTTGTCATTTGTCTTATAACATTATGGCCTCCCTAATATATAAGAGTTTTTCTTGCTTGTATATTTTCATTTATAGTTTCTGGGGTTGAAGCCTTGGCTTGGGAAGCCCTTCTCTAGTTCAAGATTATATTTTTAGCATCTCCTGTATTATCTTTCAGTTTATTTTATGGTTTATCACCTTTAAATTTCATATCCATCTAACAGTGCATAGTGCTCTATGTTGTAAGTTAGGAAGCTAACGATGTTTTTCCTAGCGATACAGACAATTGTTCCAACCCCATATATTTAAATAGCCAGCTCCTTCCAGGGTAATTTAGATCCATTATTAAGAACAGGTAAATTGCCCCTGACCTTTAAGGTGAGATTTAATACCAGTTTTTAGCAACGATCTCCAGAATGTGGCAGCTATGTGTGGTGTCTGACTGATGTTTATGTTCTTCCTAACCTCTGGCATTTGCAGTTCAACTATTGTGCTGTGGTTTTCCCCTAATAGAATTTTAAAACAATTATTCTGTATGTGCATCCAGGAGCCCCTTGGCGCTGGAAATATTTTAAATTCAAACGCAGGAGTGGAAAGGAGGCATGTAAATCCCCACTAACAAATCCTCAGGGATGGCGTATTTACTTTCTCTTCTACCTCTGATCTATAAAAATATGTGGCTTACAATGACTTAATTAGAATAAATCTAGCCCTGACATTAGACCCGTTTGTATCTATTATATAGCATTCTTACCTTTGGACTCCCTGAGAACTTAAAGCAATTTGCTCTGACTAAATATTCAATTCAAATCTAACAACGAGAAGAAAAAAGCTAAAATGGGACAAACCCGCACAAAAGCAGTCAGAAACTGAATTCAGAATGAGTTGATTCATTCTGCCAAGAAATGCATCCATTACAATAAAAAAATAAAAATAAAACAGACATTACCATACTATGAGCCAGACAGAGTGCTGTGGGCTTTCTAGACCCGCATGGTAGCTATTGTTATTCTGATAAGTTTGATGGAAAAACAAAGGGGCTCAACATCTTGTCCATGGCCCTCTCCTGGAAGAGAGAGCTGGGTCTCAAAACTGCTCTTGCTCTCCCTTCGCAGCCACATCTCTTGCTATAGGTGCAAGTTCTTAATGGAATGAGAAAGAGATGTCCTCTATTATGGCCTCAGTTATGTTTTCCTGCATCTGTACTCTTCTTCTCTGCTCACATGTGAAAGACTATCCTGGAATCACTCCACATTCCTGGGCTTTGCCAGGATCCAGGATTCAGGAATCTTTGGGGGGAAGAGCCTCCCACTTCCTCCTCCACACCCTGTTGGCTGCCTTCCTTCCCAACACTGCCATGGTGAGAAAATTTACACTATGGAAATTGGCAAATGCTACAGTTCAGGGCTTTGCTCTCCACTTCCTCCAAGGCATTTATTAAACATTTATTCCACTCTGATGTCTTTGCACTTTGGAAGCACTATTTCAGGAGGTTAAGTCTTTTGCTTAGAAGATGCCTTTGGCTCCAGAGGCCCATGGTGGATAGAGAAGGACAAGAAGGAAATCACAGGATGGCTTCAGGCTGGCTCTAATTTAGGTTTGGGAAAGACAGGGGAAGCCAGAGAGATACGGATCTCATAAAGTCTCAAAGCTAAACCCCCAATGTTTTACATTCTTTCATCTATTCAGGTTTTAGCCCCCATACACAGAATATAAAATTGGATAACTGCAAATTTGCTGAATTTGGGGACGTCTAGGAGGGCATTATGCAATATTTATTCTAAGCAAAGAAAAAGAAATTTGGTGGCTGATTCCTTTCTATGTTGCAATACTGCAAAAACACTTCAGCCTCCTTAGAGAAGGGGATATATCAGAACTCATACAAATAGAAATCATAATTTTGTACAACTGAATGGATATGGATCAACTATGTGATAAAGTTGAGTAAAGATAGAGGAATTATTTTTTAAACAAATTTACTCTGTTTCTTGGTAGCAGCAGGGGTAGAACTTTTTGGTATCAAGACTCTTCCTGCTCTTAAAAATGAGGATTCCCAAAGGCCTTTTGTTGTGTGGGTTATAGTCTATCAACATTTACGTACTAGAAATTAAAACTGTGAGCCTGAAAATATGTATTTATTAATTCACTTAAAGGGTGTTAACTCATAGTTTTTTTTTTTTTTTTTTTTGGTTTGTTTGTTTTTTAATGAAAAAACAACTGCATTTTCCTAAACAAAAGAAAATGTAACAAGTAGAGTGACACTCTGCTTGGCTTAACGTCTGGACTGATGCGAGACAGCTAAATCCTCTTAGCTGTTTCTGCATGGTCTGTTGGAAGAGTGTCCACCAGTTAGCCTCTGGAAAATTGTATAGTGCGTTTGTGAGAGATGAGAGGGGAGACGTCACACAGCATCTCTGTGTTACTATGAAGATAGTGTTGACCTTGTGAATCTCTGGAAAGGTCTCAAATATTTTAAGAAACCCTTGCCCTTTTTAAGCCTCTAAAAAGATTCCCAAACCGTACTACGCACAGGAACTTGTTAAAAATGCAGATTTGCTGGGCCCGACAAATGAAATTCCTAATTCAGGGGGTGGGCTTAGGCACGTGCACTTTAAACAAACTCCCCATCCTTTGAGAAAGACTCCCAACTTCCAACCTTCAGGCAGGTTTTGCACAACCTTCCACATGAAGGCCAAAACATATCTGTGAGTTAGATAAGTGCCCATCCACATGGATGGTCGGAATCATGAGCAAGAAAACCTCCAATCAAATACTGCACATTTCTTCTGCAAAGCCTGCCATTCAGAGAATGTAAGTCCTGTGCGTGAACTGAGTACCAGGCCCTGGGATAGTGGAATTGGTGGCAGGGGGAGAAGAATAAGACATGGCAATTGCCCTTAAGAACTTCCAGACTGGGTTTAGAACTGACATATAACCAAAATGTTCGAGCATGACAAGCAACAAAGTAGACACTCCTCATCTCCCAACCTAGAGCCACAAGGCTCCTCACTAATGCCAGTGAGGAAAATGGCACCTCCTCCCCTTTGAGCCTCTCCTGCTTGCTTTGGCCATCCTTCCCGGTTATTTCAACTTATCAAGACAATAAAACACAGCTCTGCATCAGAGAAAAGTTAGGGAGCCTGGGTGAGGATTAATTGTGGCGTTGTCTTGTTTACTCTAAAGTGGCGCTTTATGCTCACCATCTGAATTCAATTAATCTGTTCAGACAGGAAATTAGCAGCCCAAATTGCCTTTCTATTAGGTGGACAAGACCCAACAACATTTGGAGAGAAAGTATGATGGCTGCCCTAATTTCTCAAGTGTCATCTAATCAAAAGAAAAAAGAAAAAAATGAAAAAGAGAATGTCAATATTATCTCAAGCTACAGGGGCCCAGTGTCTCTCTTTTCATGGCTGCAGAGGGCTTTGAATATTTTAAATGTTCTATGGGGCAAACTGTTTATTCATTCAAACATTTACTGGGAGCTTACTAGTGTGCCAGGCACTGTTGAGGGAATGGGGGTGTGGCAGGAGTAGCCCAGATACCAGTGGCTGCCCTCGAGTTTATACAATAGTGGGAGGTGACAGACAAGCTCTGGGGACAAAAAACAAGGAATGCTTGGTGAGGTGGGGGAGGGTGAAGGCTGGAATTTTAAACAGGGGTTCAGTGGGTATGATGAGCACACCTGAATGGAATAAATGTGTGTAGAGACTAGATTTGATCTGCTAAGAAGTACGTCCCCAACTCAACTCTCATCCAAATCAGATCCAGCCTGGGAGCTGTCTTACAAACACTCTGTAGTCCTCACTCGAGACGTTCTAATTAAAAAATCCTGGGGGGAGCCTGAGACTCTGCATATTTAACAAAACACTCCCTGACCTCAGGGTGTTCAGAAATCTCAGCTTTAGGAGCTGAAGATCCTTCGAATACATTTACCTAATAACAATTTTTAAAGTGCGTTCTATTGAGTTCACAGATCAGTTTGTGCTGGGACTGGAGATTTCTCTGGGAGAAAAGACAGACTCCATTTCCTGAAGGAACTCTGTTTAGTAGGATTTGTGGGATTTATAGAAGTTAATTTGTAGCCACACAAACATAAACTCAAATGCAGTAGGGGATTAAAGGAGTCGAGTAAGGAGCTGGAGCCCATGGCAGTGTCCTAAGCAGGGGTCAGGGCTGGCTTCCTTTAGAGGGGGAGTCAAATGATGAGTAGAAGAACATTCTAGAGAGAAACAAACAAACATGTATCAACGACCTGAGATCTATGAGAAGTCTCTGATTAAAAACTCTCTTCTATCAGTATGAACTTTCTAGAACATTCTCCCCACCTCCCGCCAGGAATGAAACCAGCCCTTCCCCTGAGGACACCCTTCTGTCCGCAGCCCTACCCAGCAATACTGTTGTCACTGAGGCTTTGAAGCAGGGTTGTGGCTTGATGGGCCTCTCCTTTAGCAGGACTGTGGCACTAGCCACAGAGATGGGATGGCCTCGGGGAAGGCAGAAGGGTGGAGACTGGCCTTAAGAGACTGTTGAAATAGGCTAAGCTAGTGAAAAGGGGGCCTAACCCCAGGTGAGGGATGCAGAAGAAGAAAGTGGTTAGAGACGTTTGTCCCTTAACATAGGGCAGCCTGACACAGGTCCATGCTTAAGACCTGTGAGGGCTACGCATGGGATTTAGCCCAGGCTCTGGAGCAACTGCTTGATCAAGGGCAGCTTTTTCACCCCTCTAAGGCTCCAAGTCCTCATTTGTTCAGTGTGGAGGTAACTAAACCTGCCTCAGTGGATAGCTGTGAAAATGAAAACTGGGATGACAGCTCCATAGCAGGGAAGTACTCAGGGAAACTGCAAGAGACCCACAAACAGGAGATGCACTTGAAACCATATCATTAAGACAGTCTCCATTCTTACGTAGCCCTGTATGGCTGCTTTCAGATGGTCCACCCTGTAGGGTACTGTTTGAGAGCCATTTTGCTTGATTAAAGAAACGATATGCACCATAACCAGGGAGAAAAATGCTCAGTAAATATCATCTTTGCGGCTCCCTGACAAAACCGGAGATGTGAGGTCGAAGCCTGTTCTCTGGGCACAGTCACGAGCAGAGGGCACAAGCAGTGACACTGGAGATGGGGTTGTCTGAGGGTAGCGTGCTTACGGTCTTATATTAATTGCATATGGAAATGGAAAAGCTGTTTTCTGGCAATCTCATCAGTTGGCTCTGGCGGTGAAATCCCCTTCTAAAATCCCCACATGGTTGACTAGTCCACACAGAATGGTCATGCTCGAAACTTTGAGGTACTCAATGGACCCCATTTCCCACATCGTCTCCTCCACAGCTTATCCCCCCCCCCATTTTTTCCCCAATTTTTGAGAAGAGTGTGTCCAACCCAATCCCTAAGCACTGGGGGTAATTTTTCCAGCTTAGTAAATCTTCAGGGGCCACAGAGGTCCATTAACCCAAATGACTGTGATTATCGAGCTATTCTTATGCAGCCTGGTGTCCCCCATAAGGAGTGCAGAGATTTGATGAGCTCTGGACTGTAAGTTTTGGACATCTATAAAATCTATCAGCATACAATAAAACAGACTATTTTCAGCCTTTAAAAATTCGACTTTTAACAACATGGAAAAATACGCATGTGGCGTTAAGTTCTAAGTGCAGAAGGCAATACCACACGAGAGGGAGAAATCAGATACTACTTCCTTTGCCTGTAATGCTGTCCTTCCAGCTCACTCCTTCACATCACCCTTTACCTCTGCAGAGGTACAAGCATTCCTGGTCTATCCCTATTCCTTGGCCTCTCCATCCTTATCATTCCCCAACAATGGGTCATACATGTGTGTAACTTTAAAATGTATCATCTGTCTCCTTCACTGGAACATAGTTTCTGTATGGCTGGGGACTTTGTCTTATTTGCCCTGCATTCCCAGTGGTTAGGGCTGTGCCTGACACAAGAGATGCTTTGTAAATTTTTGTCGAATGAATAAATAAGCAGCGCTCAGATACTGGTTAAATGAATTAACTGTCTAAAAATCACTACAAAAATTAAGAGGTAATGGATGAGAGAGCACTTTGTAAAGTCTGAGGCACAACCCAAATGTTTATTTATTACCATTATGATATGTGAGATGCATCAGATCAAAAATAATTTGCAGGGACAAGATCTTCATATGGATCATTTTGGTTTGCAGAGATTAACCCAGCTAAAGAGGCTTGAATATAAATTATTACCTCCCAATTGCAGCGGTGCAGATGATTGGACAGTAGCATTTTTATTGGAATGGATTTGTAGTCAATATTCACTTAGGATTTATCACAGAACTTTTCACTAATTATCCCACGTGAACAATTCTGGTCAAAGGCTTTGCAGGGAAAGATAAAAGAAGGGGTTCTATAAATAAGGCTGGCTCATAAGTGCTACCTTCCACTCAAGTATCATGAATTACTTCCTTATTTTTGAGGAACCAGCAATATTATGATTTCCAGACTTTTGCGGTCTTGGGAGTGTATATTCTTCTTTTAAATGTTACTTCCTGGTACCACCTTTTAAAAAAAGAAGTCCATTATTCTGGATTGGGGCTCAAAGAACCGCTATAATTTTGGTCATTTTTGCCTCAGTGGTGGTCAGAGTTGCTGTCTAAACCTAATTCAAGAACATTGCTAGTGGTCTTAAGCCAAAATAAGGAGCAGCCTCGTTTGGGAGCTGCCTCGAACACTCACCTCTAAGTGACTAAATGTCATTTATGATATCCCTTTGTTCATGAGATCAACAATGCTTTCACTCACAGTCTCCTCAGGGAGAACAGGGCGTGTGATTCAGATGTACCAGGTTTCCTTTGACCAACTATGAGGAACGGACCTCAGCCGTCAAAGGAACATGCACCAGGGCTAGCCATCAACACACTGTCTTCCAAGAACAAGGAGCTGTAGGATTTTCTAAGTGGGACAGGAAGTGTGCTCCCTGCGGGCAGGGGCCAGTTGCCATTCACGACAGTATTTCCGCACAAAGAGCAGGGGTGGTTCTTGCAGGCACAGGGTTGATCATGGTGGAAGGAATGTCTGAAATTCAAGGCTGGAGTTGAACTGCTCAAGGCAAGACAAGAAAGGGAAGGACCACAAGAGGGTCCCCTTCCTTTTTCACATACAGGGCTACTCTTTCCTTATTAATAAATAGGCAACATCCCTAAGGAATACTAGTTTGAAATAACACTGAATTATTAGCCTATCCAAGGTACACAGAGCTCTATTCAATCCCATCTGCTCAACCCTGCAAAAATCAATTCCTCTAACTGGCGCCTTCTATTAGGGTCTGAGAGGCCCAGAGCCTGATTTCCCCCCATTGGTAAACCATGAACCATTTGCTAATGGGAGTCTCCTGGTTCAAGGCACGTTTTCAACTATATGGGCTTTGGTTCCTCGCTATGCCTTTGTGCTTTAGTTCCTGCTTAACAAAGAGGCGTGACTACCTCTTGCATCTCATCTCAGTGTCCTCGGGAGGTTTTCTGTGTTGCCTCTTGGCCTGATTTTCAGACGGAAACAGGAAGAGAGAAACAGGAATAGCGTGAGTTGATGCTGATCCTTGGCAAAATCCTAAAACCAGTCATTAAACACTTGGCCCAGAAGGAAGCTGGTAGATGTTTGTGGATTCTAACAAAACACTTTGTCTCAGTGGTATGCAAGATTATTTTAGAGAGTAAAAGGATGAAATTTTGAGTTTCATTCCTTGTGTGTGATAAGCCAACAATAAGTATCACACAAAATCTATGTTTATACAGATATTAAAGAACTGGGGTCAGGTAAAGCTGGCATCCCAATGGAGCAAAAGTCTCCAATTTGGGAAGTGAAAGACTGACACTGGGAAACACGTCAGTGCCTATAGCAAGCCTGCCACACACACCCGTGGAACGTGCACCATTCAGGCTTTGCATTAGGGCCTCCGGTTGCCTAAGTTGGTTTGGGGTGAATGAACTCTGCACACTTCTGCCCAGGGACCACCCTGTGTCCCTGAGAAATGCTGGCCTGTCCCTGTCTTTTCAGGAAGCCAATTTCAGTAAGTCTATTTTTCTGATTAAAAAAAAAAATTGGTGGAGCTGGATCTGGAGGTGCCTCTGAATAAAAAGGTTTTGTTTGCAGAAATTTTATAGGCAGAGTGACACACAGGTAGTGGAGATGTGGAGAAGGGGAGAGGTAAAGGGAAAATGTAATTGTGTTACTGTTCCTATAAAAGGAAGGGAGGAAGGGATGGGAGGAGGAAGAGGGGAGGAGAAGGGAGACACAGAATCTGTAAAAAATGTCTCTGGCACAAGGAAAAGCAGCAAATCTATAAATGTAAATGATGTGTAAATAACTCTTATCATGAGAAAACACGCCTGGGAGGATAGAAGATGATAGATAGGAACGTGTCTTGAAAAATATGAAGCATCCTCTAAACTTGGAGGACAATGATTCAATGCAAAATCTGCATAGATGAGAGCCTTCATGCATGCAGACGGGACCTGCCTTCATACATGGATTCACACCGACACGTGTGTTATGCAGAAGCCCAAGGATTTATACGCTCACATCTCTTCCATGGATACCAGCATCCATAATTCATGTTCTCTGCTTCATGATGTAAACATTTTAAATTTCACAATGGGGGTGTCTTTATAAGGGAAGCTTCCCATTATACAGTAGTGACTTAATTCTCAGATGCCCACAACAAACCATATTTCCTTGTGGGTGTGTTGTTACAGTGAAACACAGCTCCATCCCAAACTGTAGAACCTGAGCTTGTTGACTTTTCCATATAGAGCTGTTTCCTAAATACACATTTTATTCCACCCAAACACAGTACGACAGGGCCATCCTAGCCCTAAGAGAGTCATTAAATACTCGTGTTATACTGTTTTAATTACTAGCTGCCCCTTTATCGGGCTTATTTCAATAGATTATTGCCCTGCTGTGCAATAGTGTATAGAGAAACAGCAGTATCTCTTGCTGGTATATTGTGGAAATTAAAATTCTCAATACTACTTCAGTAATTAATTTCCAAAGAGAAACCAGTTTAGTTTAATAAAGAGATTAATGAAAATGTTGTGGAAGATCTATTTCTCAGGAGGCGTAGTACATTATTTTTTTTGCATTCGAAATAATAGAACCATTTCAAAGGACTTAGTAAATCTAGCCTCAATCAATTCTGTATAAGTTCACATAGAAATGCTTTTTAGCGGGGGTTAAAAAGGAGGGCAGACATTCAGATCAGACCATCCCCAAAGTACAGAGGGGTTGAACGGCCCTCCAGGGAGCAAATTCTCTGGATGGTGAGCTGTTGTGTACCCAGGCCTATACGGTGAAGGGCAAGTTTAGAAGGAAGCTGGTCACAAGTCAGAGATGAGGCCACGGGAAACTGCCCTCAGGGTGCTGGCTAGAGACCGGCAGTGTATGAAGCACAGCACCGAACCCACTACCACCACCCTGACACCCCACTGACATCAGCACGACTCTTTTTTCTCTTGCAAGCGCTTTTTACACAATGTATATTATATTTACTCTTTACAACATCCCTGGGAGGTACGTCCTAGCATTATCAAACTCATTTGATTCATGAGGAAATTAAAGGGGAATCAGGTGATTTTCCCAATATCATAGGAGGTAAATTAGAGAGCTGGATGCACATCGAAAGCTTCTTTGGATCTCACGTTCTTAAAAGCATACTGCCTTCACGTTGTCAAAGGCTTGTACAGGGTTTTCTGGGGCTGTGCTACACTACACCAGCTATGGGATGAGGGCCTAGAGTAAGGACTGACCATGCCTGAGGGGCTGGGAGGAGTCAGTGGGCTCAGAAAGTGGTTCTCTGGGACAGAAATAAAAGGGTAGACAAGTGCTACCCAAAACAAAGGGATTTTGGTCTCTTCCACTCCTTCAGGGGCGTCATCAAAGATGTAGCGCTACAGAGGCCTGGCCTGTTGTGAAGAAAAACTGCATCTCTGTACCTTCCATCCCCAGGTCCCAAAAGATGACCTGGCAGAGTTTAGATAATCAATATCTGAGACATAAAGGGCAGTGTGGCTATTCATTATACCTATAGAAATAATACGTTACCTGATGTTTTACTAAAATTTCGTAATAACAAGTCTGTGGTGACAAGCTTTGTTCTGCACTTTAGATGCTCTCAGGAGCCCTGGGAAGGGGGATTGTGACGTGGAGATATGCCGTCCCATGAATTCTCTGCAATGACGTACATTCTGTTATTCTACAATGTAACAGGTGGATTTCTAAGAAGCCTCAGGTTTTCAAAAATGGGGGTAGAAAAGCAATCGCTTTCTAGAAGAAAAGGAGATACTAGAGCGCTCTGGGCTCACCAACTTATTACTTTTCTCTTTAAAACATTAGCAACAAAGGCATCATGACAGATAAAATTTGATTTGATTACTGAAAGCTAAAGCCAAGGAATCTGGCTGGTCACATTGGAATAAAACAAACCAAACAGCTTCTTTGATGACCCTCCAAAACTTCCTGCTTTGGCTTTGTTCTTATGGTTCAGCTGCAGCCAAGTTCACCCCCAACAGTGGAGAGCCAAAACAGGCCATGCAGACCCCAAGAAAGAATTGGACAGGTGAGCAGGGCAGCTCTAGGCCTGTCTGGTGTGTTCTCAGCATTCATTTTCTGTGAACCTGTGCCCAGCTTCCAGTGTTAACCAAGAAGTGGATCGTGGAAGAGAAATCGTGTTTCTTACTAGTCATTCGCACTGAGTTCAATTCAAATTTCGGTGAATTTTTAGCATAGGAGGAATGCCTAAACCTAGGAAAATGATTGAGACCAGGCCACTACACACATACAGTGAGACTGGTATTTCATTAATGCTCTGTTAAAAAAATCTGTTTTATCTATAGACCGATATATTTATCCAGATCTATAGATCTAGTTTCTATAGGTCTAGATAGAGAACTTCCATATCTGTGTCTAAAGGCTTATAGATTGAGACACACAGTTTATATGTATATAATATATATATAATTTAGATATAATATAGACATATAGTTTATATTAAACCCAATCTGGAATGTTTTTATAGTTCATATCACATAAATGAATTCACAAATCAGAAAAAAAAAAAGAATCTAACAGATTGTGTGTCCTGACTATTAGTTTGGGAAAAAATGTGCTAACTGTAGGAACAGCTGTAGCACCTGCCCTAACATTCTTGAGCCAGCTGGAGGCCGTGTTCCTATGAACAGAGCCAAGATGTGCCAGACACGTCAGCTGCACACAGGGCAGGCAGAGACGTTCACCATCCAGTGGGTCTCTTGTTTATGCACCTGTAGAACTCCCTAAATTTCTTTCTACAGGTTGCAAAGCTTCCATGTGATATTGATATGGATACACACACACACACATATACACACACACGTGCTTGTAAACAATAGACATATATCAGTGTATTTAGGTCAAATGGCAATAATTATATTTATTATTATTATTATTATTGTGTCAATTTCCAATATCAGGGGTTTACTCTGGTCCTGCTGCTGCATGAATACCCACATGTGGGTGTGCATGCATGCACGTGTGTATATGTATGTGTGTATGCCTATCTATCTATAAACTTTTAATCTGTACAATGGCCCTAAAAAGGAGATCCTGTCATTATCATGTTTGGATGAGGCAGTTGAGGCTCAGAGAGGAACAGTACTGTGCTCAGGGTTACCAGCTGGAATTCACTGAGACGGGATTAACAATCAGAGCTGCAGCATTCCACAGCCTGGGCAAGTAGCCATCTCTTGGTCAGGCCTCCTCTTCATGAACAGGGGTCATGTCTTATTTGTGACGGCATTTTTGATGCCTACCATAATGATTAGAAGAGAGAGTAAATTGATGGTCTGTTGAATGTTTGGGCAAACACAATAGTGAAGGAAGGAAGGTGAGGTGATGTAAACATCGCATGCAATTTTCACTACTTATTTGAAACCCTGCATTTTTGGCAGAATAACCAGTGATATTTGGGGTCCCCATTTCCCACATAGCCATGTGGCCAAGGAAGGTACGTGTATCCAGATTCAGGATGAATCCTGATGACCTACCATTCCTGGTCACCCCATTTCCCATGATAATGATAGGTTTGGGGTGGACATTTCACCTGGTCTGGCCTATGAGGTATGAGGGCGCATGTGCCCGGGATGGAGGCCTCTGGGAAAGTGATGATGAAAGGGATGCAAAGGAAGATATGCTCTCTTCTTTCATCTAAAGCTGATGTGCTCGCCTGTGACATCTGCAGCTCTGCAGCTGTCCTGCACACGTGGAGAGGGTTCGCCTGAGGACAATGCAGCAGGCTGAGAGTGACAAATCAGGAAGGTGGAAAGAGCCCCATCTTTGATGCTGGTGAGAAGTTGAGTCAACCACCTCTGGAGCCTCCCTGTACCTCCAGGCTTGGTTTTGTGAGATGATAAATTTTTCCCATTATTTACAACGGTGGGGTCGGAGTTTTCAGTTACTGGTTTTCTTATTTATTTATTTATTTCCCCAATACATTATTTTTTTTTTCCTACTGTATAGCATGGTGACTCAGTTACACATACATGTATACATTCTTTTTTCTCACATTATCATGCTCCATCATAAGTGACGAGATATAGTTCCCAGTGCTACACAGCAGGATCTCAGTGCTAATCCATTCTAAAAGCAACAGTCCAAGCTCCCAATCCATCCCACTCCCTCCCCCTGCCTCTTGGCAACCACAAGTCTCCTCTCCAAGTCCATGATTTTCACTTCTGTGGAAAGGTTCATTTGTGCCATGTATTAGATTCCAGATATAAGTGATATATGGTATTTGTCTTTCTCTTTCTGGCTTACTTCTCTCAGTATGAGAGTCTCTAGTTCCATCCATGTTGCTGCAAATGGCATTATTTTTTTTTATGACTGAGCAGCACTCCATTGTGTATATATACCACATCTTCCTAATCCAATCATCTGTCGATGACATTGGGGTTGTTTCCATGTCTTGAATAGACATTTCTCCAAGGAATATATACAGAAAGCCAACAAACACATGAAAAAATGCTCAACATCACTGATTATTTGAGAAATGCAAATCAGAACTACTATGAGGTACCATCTCACCTGTCAGAATGGCCATCATTAATAAGTCCACAAATAACAAATGCTGGAGAGGGTGTGGAGAAAAGGGAACCCTCCTGCACTATTGGTGGGAATGTAAGCTGGTACAACCACTCGGAGAACAGTATGGAGGGACCTTAGAAAACTAGACATACTACTACCATATGACCCAGCAACCCCACTCTGGGGCATATATCCAGACAAAACTTTCCTTAAAAAAGACACATGCACCCGTATGTTCACTGCAGCACTATTCACAATAGTTACTGGTTTTCAATGGCTTTCTAACTGTTCCAATCAACAATATGGATCCTTGCAGTTCCTTCCCCTGAATCCCTGCTGCTCAGGAGGAGACTGAGACTGGAAATACTGGCAAATGAAGACGTTTAAGTGGGCAAGCAGAGGTGGAGCAACAGCAATCATAACTGCAATCAGAGCACAACTAGAGAAGGGAAAATCGAGCCAGCTGAGAGGTGGAGGTGACTTTGAGTCACAGAACAAGGTTACGAGGAGACACCACCACTTGTGACCAGGGACAGCAAAGAGAAGTGTGCAAAGAGAAGACTCAAGGAGAAAATGCACCTCACCTGCCACCACGAGTGAGCTCAAAGGCAGCCATAGTTTGAGATGTTTGGGGCACAGGGTCCTCAAACATCTGTAAGGCAGCTACTGGCTTAATGCCTGATGTATCCCTGCCCCTTACTTAGGCTTCTTTGTCTGAGTCAGAGCCTTGGTGAAGAGCTGGCTCTGTCTTCCCATTTCTTTAGGCGCTCCCAGGAGCATTGGGCAGGGAGACCATGCCAACAGAAGTCAAGCTCTGGAAAGGGACTGTCTGGAGATGCACCAGCCTGGCTGTTATAATCCAACTCTGTAGCTGCCATTAATGAATATTAATAATATCCAATATTATGGCCAAACCACATCCTAAAGATGATATTTTAAGGGGCTATTTTTCCATATGAACCATCTAGTGGAAGGTAGCTAGGAAAGAGGCAAGACCCTTCATTTGAAGGATGGTCAAAGAATCTGCCCTCACTACCTGGGATCTGTCAAGTGGAAAGGCTGGGAGATTTCTGCCTATCTCAGAAGGGAAGAACCAGGAAAAATGGGTATTTTTGAAAAGGCTGATTTGAGCTGAGTACAAGGCCGTTACTTAATAGTTTGATCTTCTGGCAATGCAAAGTTACTGTCACATTCTCACTGAACACCGGAAATGCTCCAAATGTTTAAGAAGAAACTGGACAGCCACATCAAGGAAGCAGATGTTGCATGCAAAGTTGGAATAGTTGATTTCTGTAATCATTTCCTATCTGAGACCGTAGGGAAATACCCATATCAGGGAACCCACGGCAATATACGCCAACTTTCATGAGGAGCCATGACTCCTGTTTCTTTCACGTAATCACACTTAGCCCATTCAGCTTTTCCCTTCTCACTCATTTATATCTACTTCTATAGCACATTCACTTACTTAAGAAAATGTCATTGAATATCAGACGATATGCCAAGATCAAAGAACATTAAATTTAAGACTATATTCCCATTTCCTATTAGTCACTTAGTCATGTTTAGGACAAACAACAGTATCAATTTAGCTGGTTGGTTCAAAATATAAGTACCCTCAGGTCTAATGAATTTAGACGAATTGGCAGAAATCTCATCAATTGGTAGTCCAAGCAGGCAGCGTAAAAAATGATGGGAGAAGTCTTTTAAAACGGAAAATACAGACTGTCAAAAACCACCCCAAATATTTGAGAAACATCTGCAAAAGAAAACCTGTTGATATTACTGTTTCAAGTTATTCCAGTCCACGTATTATAGCCCATCTCATGAATTTTTTAGGAAACCCCTTCACTTGAAAGTTATGATTTTTTTCCCCATTTTTCTTTATACTTTTTTCCTGGCTTCAGATTTCTTTTTTTAATTCAGAGAGTTCTTCCTGAGGTGAAGCTAGGGCACTCTAGTGAGAACATTCCCCTGATCTTCAAGAAAATCCAGGTCTTTTAATGTGCAAAACATGTTTGCACTTCCTGATGGCTCACAGTAATTAGAACTCCAGACTCAACACCTGGGCCTTACAGTATTTGAAAGGAAGTGAAATTTCCTCTTTTCAAACAAAAGGCCTGCCCCACATCTACTTTTATTGACAAGCATTTCAGGAGAGACGTGTGGGGAAAAGGTTCCTCGAGCGCTGTGCCCCTACATATCTGATTATAGCCCAGCCGTGAACTCTTAGTGCCCTCTGCCCCGTGGATAAATCCGAGAGATGGAGGCCTATTACCTGCCATGTGGTCTGGGTAAATTCACCTCCGGGAGGTCACGTGAGGCCAACCCTCACACCCAGGTCTCCAGGGGCGCCTGCTGTTACCCTGTTATACTCAATTTATACGGCTGAACATTAAAAGAGAAGAAGCCAGTTGTATCTTCCACCTGGATGTTTCCGGAAACTCCATGGCTATTAATCACTTGGTAACTTCTCACTGTGCCAGCATGAAGACAGCTGTACCGGGTAACCTCAGACACGGAGCCTTTCCGCGCGTTACCGTTAAATTAAAACCTGGTAGGGTGGAATGACTCCAGAAAAGGACAGAACAAATCTGATTAGCAACTATGACCTAACTTTCTGTCCTCCACAAAGCAAAAACCACCACCGTCTCTCAGGTTGAGCACACATTCCTCAGCTCAGCTCTAGTGACAGTGGGGCCTGGATAACTTCTTCATGGTGGGGGCTGTCCTGCGCATCGTGGAACATTTAGCATCTCTGGCTTCTACCCACTAGATGCCAGGAGAACTCCCAACCCAGTTGTGACATCCAAAAATGTGTCCAGACATTGCCAACCATTCGCTGGAAGGCAAAATCATGCCTAGTTGATAACCACTGGCTTAATGTGAGAGTTAATAATATTTGTAACGTGCTTGGCACAGAGCTGGAATTCAGCAAAGAGCCCCTTTCTCCCTCTCACGGTTGTGGAGATGGTGGAACACCCGGCCCTGCAGCGCTGTGTCGGCCTTCCTATCACACAGGCCCCGCCCCTTTGGGTGGTGACCAGAGCGTGTGGTCGCCCTACTGGTGGGTCTGTCAGTCAAGATGCCCTGTCCTCCCTTAAAGGGTGGACCTGTGACCCAAGCTAGACCCTTTGGCCCACCCTGGAATCTGGGTGTCCTCGCAAGGGCTCCAGGAGCCCTTGGTGTTAGTTAGTTCACCTGCAGGGGGCGCCACCAGTTCCTGCTACCAAAGCCCTGAGCTGCCTGGTTTCACAGCCTCTCTAAGGATCTGCTTCATCAGTTTTTCTGTCAGTTCTGGGAGCTTTTCAAATACGTTCTTTTTTCATTTTCAAGTTCATCCAAGTGGTTTAAAAAAAAAATCTCAGCAGAGGCAAATACATGACATACTCATTCTCTAAAAGTGAGTGGTGAGACATGATGGCCTTGAAGGAGAAAGGGGTGTTAGCGGATGGAGCTGTGGTGGCTGCTTGGAAACGCAGCGTTTCCTCTCTGTGTTTCCTCTCCCATTTAAAGTGTGCCCTGGGGCACAAAGGCATAGGCCCCTGGGAGCTGGTTAGAGATGAACCCACTAAGATCCCAGATGATTCTAAGGCACAGCCCAGTGTTGGAGCACTCCCCTGGGCAGGCTGAAGTGCAAAGCAAACACAAGGCTCATAGGCTCCCTTTGGTGAGATGCTGACCCACAGAGAACCCACCATGCCCGTGAGAAGACACAGAAAGTTGAGAAATGGATACTAATAAAAAATTAACTCCTTCCAAAGCCCCAGACCCCTAGCCCCACTCATCCTTTTCCATCCACTTTGGTACTTTCACAGAAGTATGTTACCTAACACCTTGGATCATTGTTTTGAAAACCAAGTGTCACAACTCATTTTCAGATTGTGAAATCAATTTATAGGTCACAGCCAGCATTTCAAATAAGAGAGTAGAATAGAAACTGGCAAGCGCGTACCAGCCATCGTAAAGCGAGTCAGTGTTACTCACACAGCTTTGCTGTGTAGCGGGGAGGGTACTGGATTGGGATGACCGTGGGGTTCTATCGAAATGTTTAAAAGTCTTCGGATTTGACCTTCACCAAGCGTTGTCCTAAGAAAGAGCCATGTAAGAACTGTCTCATGTCTCTTTGGATTGTTAAAATGACTCACAAATTATGTTCATTGCATTCCGGGATGACCCATCACAGAATTCTCCACAGACTTTCCCCTTTCCCTGAGGAAGGGGGCCTCTTTCTTTGGAAGAGGTGCTCGGATTCACTGCAGGGAAACACAAGGGCTGAGCAAGCATCTGGGAGGCCTGGCGCTCAGGTGTAAGCCAACTAGCGAGTTTCTTAGGATTCAAGACTGAGGCCTTTTCTGTGTGGCTCCGCCTTGCCTTCCAGGAAGGACTCTATACTGCGTGTATATACATCCCCCATCCCTTTTTGGAGGCTTCTGTAATATAAGTGAATCTAACAGCCCAGTGTACAAAAACTCACACACAGAACTCCCTTGGCTGCCCAGACAAGGGCGGAAAGCATGGCAAAAGCGCCTGGGGATTCTGTTTTCCCCACTTACTAAACACGGACTCTTCAGTTGGCGTCATCTGACCTTTACTGAAGTCTCGCTACGCACTCAGCCCTGTGTCAGGTTCCCGAGAGAGAGCCTCCCGTTTCGCTGGGAGAAGCATCTAATGATGTGGATACTGGACCCTCTTGTCTCCATTTCACAGATGAGAAGAGGAAGCTCAGAGAGCCAAAGTGGCTTTCCCACCTCCCAGGATCTGCAGCAGCCTGCTCGAAACCTCGTCGCCTTAGCCACAGCTCCAGCCTGTCACCTTCCTGCTGCCCTAGCTGGCAGCCCCCTCCTTCTCCCACCACAGCCCTGACAAGGAGCACGCCTGTCCCCTTCCCATCTAGACCCTGGAGTCCACGGCTGGCAATTAGGGTTGATAATATGACACAGCACACAAGCCTCCTTTTATCTTTTCCGGCTCCCTTTGTTTATATATCAAATGGAACAGCACTCACCCTCTTCAAAGGGAGAAGGAGAGGCAGTGATGTGGAATGAATCTTTCAGAAGTGGAATTTGACGGTGAGTGAAAGATGTATTCAAACGCAAAGATATGAGGACTGGTCACGTGCCTGTCGTTTACGGCATCGTGATGTGCTCTATGCCATTAACTTTTAATTAACTCAATTAGAGCAGAATGTCTGACACCACGATGAGCACATATAAACATCCCTGTTGGTGTCATGTTAAATTAATGTCTCCAAAAGGCAGGCTCTCTTTTTGCATTAATGGGTTTGCCACGCTGGCTCTGTTAATTGTCCCCGGCACCATGTGTTGGTCGGTCACGTGTGGGACATGCCAACGGCCCCTACTCAACTGCAGAAAGCTGTGCCGCAGACAGAACACGGCACCACGTCTTTCCCAGCTGCCTTCCTCTCATCTCCATCAGCAGTGGACACACAATTTTCAACCGTAAGGCTTCATGGACACATTTTTCCTCGTGCAGCCACTAAAGTTGGCTCGATATCTGTGAATCTCATTTCTACGGGGCACATTAAGCAAATTCATCTTCATAATCAGGAACCAGGACTGTTAAAGCAGGCCATTCTCAAAAGGGTGTTGCAATTTCAAACATAATATACCTTTTTTTGGCTCCTTCAGTTGACAACATTAGCAGGAGAAATGCTTTTCTTTTTTTTTTTAATCGTCAGGCTTTGGCTATGCCTCTGTAGAGCTATGCTTTTCAGCTAAATTAATGCCTTTTCCGCTAAATCAATGCCTTCATCTTAATGAACATTATTAGTGCAATTCATGGTCTACATCAGAAACAGGCCCCAAACAACCACCAATTTGCACTTGGTTATAAAGATGCTTGGATTAATCTATCGCCTCACACACTTAATCAAGAGTACGCAGTAACCAATCTGTTAAGACGATCTGTGTTGCTGGGTGTGGCCCCGCACACTGGGGGTCGCCTTCCTACCTCATCCAGGGAGCTACCTTCCCCTGACAGGTTTCCTTCTGTAACCTTCATGCATCATGGACCCAACATCGGAGAACAGGTACCACGGAGACCATGGATTGAACCTGACAGCTGAAGAGGACGGGGAAGGGGGAAACCAATGTTCACGTTCTTGACCTTGGGCCTCTCGGATTGGTTTGAATACTCTTCATGTTTCTTATCTTACCATTTCACTTTTAGTTTTGTTTTTTAAAGGTTCTCTTTAAGCTAACAGCTGTACAGGGTCTCTGAATTTGGCAAACACAGCCTCTCGTTCCCTCCTGTTAGTCTGTTCACGTTCTGCCGTTTTGTCCATGAAGTGCCCTTTGCTGTGTGGTTCCCTCCTGCTCACCCCCAGGTAAGAAGGACTGGACATCACTTCTTTGGCAAAGCCTTCGTCCATCCCTACACGTGGTTAAGACCTCGCGTTCTGTGTTCCTCTGATGCCCCACACTTTTCCTTCAACAAAACTCCTTCGCTTAGTATGACTTGTTCAGTGTTTGCTTCCTTAGCCAATAATATGCTCCAAGAGCAGCCTCCTTTGGAGTTCCCATCATGGCACAGTGGTAACAAACTGACTAGGATCCATGAGGAGGCCAGAGATCCAGTATTGCTGTGGCAGTGGCACAGAAGCTCTAATTCAACCCCTAGCCTGGGAACTTCCAGGTGCAGCTCTAATTCAACCCCTAGCCTGGGAACTTCCATATACCTTGGGTGTGGCCTTAAAAAGAAAAAAAAAAAAAGAAAGAAAACTCCTTTGCCTACGGTTCCCCATAACGCAGAGCACAAGGCCCTGAGAGAGACATAATAGGTAAGCAACAAGTATTTGTAGCAGAGAGGGAAAGTTAGCATGAAATACCTCAAGCTTGTCACAGCTCCCCAAGGGCAAGGCCAGGCTGCAGATCTCTGAGGGGCTCAGGGGGTGCCAAGAAGGGCTTATGGGCAGGGACCCTATCTTTTCATTGCAGGGGCCGAGGAACATTTTTAATGTTTTGCAATATTATCCTGAATGTCTTGTGGTCTGGAAGGGCTCTGAATAGGCAACACTTAACATGAGAGCACCTATGGTTTCTGATCATCTCTAAGCATCAACTCTTCAGATACACTGAAAGTTTTAAAAACATTTCCCGTATATCGAGCCAATTTACACACACATGTTTAATCCTCAACAGCCTGGTGACACGGGGTCTAGGTCAAGTTCTTCCAGGTTTGACCATAATCGGGCTGTCAACTTCCCCTTTCTGATACCTACTATGTGCTGAGCACACAGTAGGTTTTATTATGAAGTGTTTTACCAACCCTGAATCCCATAATCTTCAGAAAAACCTTATGAGTTGGGAGCCAACATTCTCATTTTACAGATAAGAAGACAGGAAAGCTACACAGCGTGCTCAGTCAGGAAGAGGCAGAGTTGGGCTTCAAACCCATTCCTGTCTGCACCATGGGGCCACTGCAGTACAAATATTAAAAATAACACAACCAAAGGCGTCCCAGATTGCTGCACTCACTGCTGGATGAGGGAACCAATGAGTCTAGATGCTAAGATGGAGACTGTCAAGGGTGGAAGGAGGCAGAGACATTGGGACCAGCATGGCTCTCGCAGGAGGAGCCAGTCTTCGCTGGGCCTGATGGCAGGGACTTGCTCTGTGGCGTAAACGCCAAGTCCCTGCATATGCTCAGGAAGGCATTTCCCACCTTTTAAGAGCCTTAATTGTCTTTTTTGGTGGGAACACCATTTTCTGCATGCAGTCCTCATTTTCTGATGCAAATAAAAAGAGACCCCTTGCAACGGCCCCGACTTTAAAGCTGGGGAGAGGAAGGAGGCCCGACCTTTGGGGCCACGTCTCCACTTCTCTAATTTCCGAGCCCATCGTCATGGCCACAGAGCCCACCTTGAGAAAGTCATAACGCCCCAACTTGGCACAGTTTCACCGACTGAATACTCAATCTTTTCAATAGTCAATTTCCGCTACAGTCACTATTTTTTATTAAAAATAATAGCAAGAGGTTTTGTGCATTCCTGCTGCTTCAGGAGCCATCTGTCACAGATACCTTGGGCAAAGAAGCTACGCAAAGCATGTGGAACAGTTTGATCAGCTACAAAAGAAAAAAAAAAAAAAAGCAAGAAAGAGCTGGCCTCTTGCTTTTGGACAGATGAATTTTAGCATCTCACCCAGCATTTTCCCCTACTAGGGACATTTTTACAAGGAATTTAACTGATCCTATTAGACTTGCTATAGGAATCAGTTATCTTTATATTACTGTCAGCCAATAAGAGAAGCTGGGAGAGTCACTTTTATTGTGGGTCTCAAATTGGAAGAAGCACAAAAAAGCTAAGCAAAATCCTGGAGAAATACTGAATAGACTCAAGGTTTTGTTTTTTTAATTATTTATATGTTGCATGAATCCACCCTGGATTTGAGCCAGTTTGCACAACTAAGCACAATAACATGGGTTTACACATAGAGGAAAAGAAGGGTCAGAGAAAGGTGAAAAGGAGGGAAAGAGGGCCATGGCGTGCCTTCCACAGAGACAGTTACTGTGCTTGAACCACAGATTGGATCTGTGTGTCGTCAGCCAAAGGGAGAAGGAGAAATATGGTGAGTAGATGATGCACACGGCTGGTGGTGATGGTGGGGATGGGGAAACAAGGCACTTTATCAAAAGGATTCCTGAGTCTCAAGTCAGGAGACTTCCAAGAGGACCCTGGCACCATAAACCCTCAATTCCATTCCAGGTAATGGCTGAAGATGGGATGCCGGGCCGTGTGCGACGGAGCTGTGGTCCCATCTCCCAGCTGGGGAAGCAAAGACTCAAAGAAGAGCCACAACCTGCACCAGGTCACATGACTCACAACCTCTCCAAAAGCAGCGGGCTCACTCCCACACCCAGAGTGGACCACTCCAGCCTCCATCTTTGAGTCAAGGAAACACGAGGGTGTCTCCCCCTTGTCTTAGGAACTCTGACCAGATCCAGGGGCCATTCGGTCTCTTGGCCTCAGTGGGCTGGCTCTCCATCCACAAATTCATTCTGAGCAGAATGTCATTACCACAAAGGTTTGGAGAGTTCAATTCCATTTTATCTGTGTGTGTTGTGTACGTTCACGTGTACATGCGTGTCACACAGTCCAGAGGACCCCTCTTTCTTAAATATGCTAATCTATCACACAGACGTGCATGCATGTGTGCACAGGCAGTGGCACACACGTAGATGCCAGTTCTATGTGGAAATAACAACAACAGCAATAGCTAACACTTAGGTCACTTACTGTGTGGGCCAGGCTGGGTGCTCTCTGCATGTCCAGAGACCTTAGCTAAGGGTATTTGGAGCAGAGCAGCCACCTGCTCTGTCAGACCCTAGCAAAGTGACACCTGAAAGGGCTATGTGGCTTGTGAAGCCCACTGAAGGGCTACGTGACCCCTCAGGGTGATAGCTCATCAAAGTCATCAGCTCAGCTCTGCTCTCACTTTCTCTGACCTGCCTTCACTTTCTCTGACCTGCTCTCACTTTCTCTGACCTGCTCTACAACGAAGCACACAGGTGTCTTACCCTGATGTGCTTTGGCCTTTCACCATAACTGCAGAGCTCGCTGCCTCAGACACAGGCCGCCTCTGACTTTGATCATGATGCCTAATGGGTAGGAAACCTGTGGATGAGGCAGCTTTCTAGGGTCACAGTCTCAGAATACTCTGAGCTGCAGGGTGCAGAATCCACAGAGGACAGGCTGTCTCAGGCATAACTGTTGTCAGACACTCTACCCTAAGAGGAGGCAGAGAGCAGCTCCCCCCCGCCCCGATACTACAAGCTCATAGGAAGCCTTTTATGGAATTATGAAATAGAAACAAATCCAACTTAGAGGCGTTTGATGTTAAAATACCATTTGTAAAAAACCGCAGTTTGTTCTGAAACTTTTTCCCAGTTAGTTTACTTCCAGGAGGACACCCACAATGAGAATTATGAGTTGCACTTTTCACTTCTTCACTGGGCACTTACTCTGTGCCAGGGGCTGGGCTGTGTCATGCCTCAATTCTCCTAGTACCCAGTGAGCTAGGTTTAACTGTCAAACCCACTTTAAAACCAGGAGAGAAAGTTCTAACCATTGAGATCACCTGTCCAAGGTGAGACTGGGGTTTGAACACCAGTCACGTGACTCCTGAGCCTACGAACTCAGGACTTCTCACCTTACTGACTATTGACCTCTTACCCTATTGACTTTTTTTTTTTCTTTCCTTTTTTTTTTTTTTTTTTTTTTTTGTTGTTGTTACTATTTCTTGGGCCGCTCCCGCGGCATATGGAGGTTCCCAGGCTAGGGGTTGAATAGGAGCTGTAGCCACCGGCCTACGCCAGAGCCACAGCAACGTGGGATCCGAGCCGCGTCTGCAACCTACACCACAGCTCACGGCAACGCCGGATCGTTAACCCACTGAGCAAGGGCAGGGACCGAACCCGCAACCTCATGGTTCCTAGTCGGATTCGTTAACCACTGCGCCACGACGGGAACTCCCCTATTGACTTCTTACACTGCTGATATTTGGGACGAGGTCATTCTTGTGGGGGCTGTGCTGTGCACTGTGGAATGCCGAACAGCATCCATCTGTATTAGATGCCGTAGCACTGCCCTCTCCCTTTGAGACATTCAAAAATGTCTCCAGGAGTTCCCGTCGTGGCGCAGTGGTTAACGAATCCGACTAGGAACCATGAGGTTGCGGGTTCGGTCCCTGCCCTTGCTCAGTGGGTTAACGATCCGGCGTTGCCGTGAGCTGTGGTGTAGGTTGCAGACGCGGCTCGGATCCCGCGTTGCTGTGGCTCTGGCGAAGGCCGGTGGCTACAGCTCCGATTCGACCCCGAGCCTGGGAACCTCCATATGCCGCGGGAGCGGCCCAAGAAATAGCAACAACAACAACAACAACAAAAAAAAGACAAAAGACAAAACCAACCAAACAAACAAACAAACAAATGTCTCCAGATGTTGCCAAATATCCCCTGGGGGGAACCACCCCAACCCAGGTTGGGTCTTAATCCATGTGAACTCACCAACGCTCCCCTCTCAGCTACATCACGCAACTGCTTGTCACACTTGGTCTGGCTCAGCCAAAGTCCCCAAGAGCCCTCAACCCCAGAAAGGAGGATGAGATTACTTTTAAGAACAGGTGTACTCCTAAAATGTTTTCCATAAACACAACTTCATAATGGATTTAAGATGATCGTTCTTGCTTAATAAAATCTTATTTCCCCATTTGCATTCATTAGGAAGTTATGGCCATGATTATATTTACCATAATATCCTAATAAATACTTGCCTAAAGATATGGCAAGTGCATCAAAATAAATCAAAACTTTCACTTCGAATTTTAAAGATGCCACTCATACTCTAAAATAAAAATATCCTTGCAGTGGAGAGGCTGGCTCATATACAGGAGTGTAAAGATGTCAAGAGGGGGACTGTAAAACCTGGGATGTTATCGGAGCTTAACCCGCCCCTCCCACCCATGGGACAGCCTAGGTGGAAGGTTTTCCTGGGATTAGAAAGAGGCACGCCCTCGGGGCCTGCACTGTTAAATGCTTATAAAGCTCAGGTGGGTGGGGGCAGGTGCCTCTCTGCGTGTGTATTTCCCTGCAGGCCACCTCCGTGCTGATGTCTCAGCCAGGTGACTTCATGCAGTGCCCTGATCTACCACAGACTAGCCTGTTCCTCTGATGGAACCACACCTCCAGGTGGTGCCAGTGCTGGTCACCAAGGTGGGGAGACAAGGTCTCTGTTCTGCTGCCCATCCATCTAGACCTCAGAGGCCTGGCCTTTCAGCTAAGACCTCAGAGACAGCTGACTCACTTCCTAATAGTTCTTCGGACTTATGGTTTGGGGAAGCCGAACTTGGATCAAAAGCATTTACTCTTAAAGGCTGCGATAACTCACAATTACTATCACTAACACCCCATGGGTGCAGTCCTTTAGCTAAATGGTATCAGATAACTTGGGTTCTTTGGCCCCTTGTCCATACTGCAAAGAAACAACTACTGGGTTGGTCAGTGACAGTGCTGTTTTGGGTGGTTGTTAGCGAAGCATTTACAGAAAAAACCTGGAGCTAAAACTGTTCTTCAGTTAACAGATGCAGATATTTTATTGGGAAGTTCTCATCCAAACAGAAAACTGGACCTGTCTCATGAACTCTTTTTGTGGATAATCTGTCACAGCAGATCTCCAACTTTGTACACCAAAGTTTCCAAATGCACTTGCTCCAAGAATGCAAAGTTTTTACAGTCTAGGCCACCATGATTTCTTGGAATGGGTATCTTTTAGAGACAGAGATCTCTCTGGGACAAATACTCCTCAACTGGTTTCTACTACAAACCTACTTAGACGACATGGGTCTGTTCTCAGTCACATGGTTTGTTGAATCTCCACCCCCCAACCCCCGGGTTTGTTTTATTTACTTCTGAGCGTTGGTCTGCTCCCCTGTAAATTGGCTATAATGATGGCACCTCTCTCATAAGTTGTTGTGGGGATTAAGTGAAGTAAATCAGTGATGCTTTAACAGAGTGCCTCAAGCAGAGTGAGTTAATGTCATAACTAACTGTACAGAACATTATGGATGCTGGGGAGGGGTATGCTGGTAAATGCTTAACCATCAGCACTTTGGTTCATCATGTCTGCCCATTCCCAGGGTGTAAACACTCCTGGCATGATGGACGTTAAGCTACAAACACCGACCATAGAAGTGGAAAGAGATTCTAACAGCCATCTCAGGAGAGCTGGTATCAGCTGACTCTAGCACACCAATGCCCGGGTTAGAGGGCACACTATTCTCTACTTGGTCTGGTCGATGTAACTTAAGAACAGTTCTCTACGGCTCGCTAAGGAGAATCAAGTGTTGGAGATCACACAGGGAAAGCTAAGGTCAAGGTCCAGGCAAAGAACAATTGGTGTGTTAGGAATAAAGCTCTTGGGGATATCCCTGAGTATCCTGGATTTGTAATTGCATTCCCCCAACCCCTCCCTCAAAATTATTCCTAAAGGTTATACAAGAGACTGACTATGATTTCCGGTCTAGTCCTTCGGGACAAAGCAAAAGGATAAGGGCTTACGGATTCAGAGAATGAAAGACATTAACAGTTTCTTTGCTAGAATTAAGGACACAAGAGTGCTGAGTTCAGGTTGGGGAAACATGAAGGAGAAGACAGCCAAAGTTCTTTGGAGCTGAACCACCGCAGTTGACAACACTGGATTTTAGGAGTTCTAAGCTGGAGAGGGAAATTCCCTGCATAGAGTGATGGGCAAAACTATGGGTTTGCTTAAGATTGTAAGGGGCAGAAATAGGAAAAAGGAAAGGGAATAAACTCGTGGAAGGCCCTGTTTAAGAAAGAGGAAGTTCATGGTGATTTTTGGAACACTTCCGAGAGACAGAAAGGGAGCCAGGAAAGTTAGTATCTTAGAACCCAAGGGGGAAAGAGAATTGTTACATTGTACGAGTTCTCTTCAACTACCAACCTGCTGATGATTCCTTAGCTTTATATTCATCTTGAGTTATTAATCCTGTTAATCAGTTTTCAGTGCAATACAATTACACCTGCACATGACCCAGCCGAAGGCTTAGGAAGGGCTGCGAACAGCAGCAGATATACACCCACTCCTGAAAAACACGATCCCAGAGCTTAGGGTCTTCTTTTCTCCCTGTTCTCGCTCCTTCTGACCTGCACACAAACACATGCACATGCTCTTCTCTCCCTTCCTTGTCATTCTGTTCCCTACGCCTAGCTCTCTCTTCCCACGTCCCCAATGATGGCAGTCACGTGGGGCTGTGAACAGAACAGAGCCAGCGGGTTCTCACAGCGCTCAATCTCCCCATCACGTTAGCATCCCCCCGCCCCTGAATCAGGAGGGTCTCTCAGAAATTAGGAAGCATCCACTTGCCCCTCGCTTCATCTTGCCTTCTCCACCTCACCTTTGTACTCCCGACCCAATAGCCTGGGGTCCCTGGACTTCACAAACAGAACTGTGCAGACAGAGCAGAACAAAGGGCCCTAATCCACAGGTGACATTTAAAGAGCAGTGGCTCTCTTAACGAATCACCTGTCCTTTGGAAGTCTGTTTTATTATCTGCCACAACTCACTAGCTGATATTTAGGGGGTGCACTTAGGCTTGATTTTCGGATTCGCTCTTGAAGCATTGTTTGGTTTGCCCATCAGAAGGACTCAGAATTACAGGCAGAGTGAATAGCATGAATGCGGAAAGCCAATTCTCATGTTTAGGAAGGAACTTAAAATAAACCCAAGAGATAAAAATGACACAGATAATAACTGCTCAACTCCCCCCCACCCCCACCCCCAGGCTTCATGGAAAATCCAAAAGTAACCCCCAGAGGAAAATAAACAATTGGGCAAGTATTTAAAGATGATTTAATGCAGCGTAGTTGGTAGGAGGGGTGTATCCAGATGTGACTAATAACCAAGTTGAACAAATGTTTTACAGGCACTGTGCCACTGTGGTTGTATTTTTAAAAAATAAAAATGGTGATAGCATGGGCTCCTTTCTCAGAATGTCGAGAACAAAGCAGTAAAGGAGAGTCCTTAGATCCTGGTACAGGAGTGAGGTATGTGCCACCCTGACGCATGTGCAAACCTGAGCCCTCTTCACATCTTTCAGCATCTGATCCGCAGCACTGGATCAGCTCTTTACAACTCAGCCACTGAGATCCCTGTCTGGAAGCTTATTCTCCCCAAGTGTCTACATAAAATCATATCTGGTGGAACATAACCCCACAGGTCCTGTCCCCCGTGCCCACCTCCCAGTGCACTTAAATTAAAAGGCCTACTGGCCCTGTCTCTCCTTTCTTGGAAATTAAGTCTGGAATTGGTTCACCCACCCCACCCACACCCCAAGTGGCATAGATCAAAGGATCTCTGATCCTAAAATCCATAAGATCCCTTTGTCTAGAGCTAAAGACTTAAACATTTTGGCGTCCATTTTCATCCCTCCCCCAAATCAAATCAGATGTCCTGCTGGGTTCATACCAGCCTTCACGCTGGACACTGAAGCCATCCCAACTGCCTACCAGGCACGGATGTGCAAAGGCACTGAGGCAGCAAGGTGCACTGAGGAAAGGTCGAGCAGTTCAGTGTGGTAGAGCAGAAGCGGTATCTGGAAAGAGAACTGAAGGAGACGGATGGAAAAGTCCCCACTGGGACTCATCCTGAGGCCACCTGAGAAGTGTTGAGGGTTTAAGCAAGGAAGTGACCCGATCCAGTATAAGCCTCAGGCAGCAACCCTGGGGAAGAGAAGGTACCTCAGAGCCAAGGGGAGAGTCTCACCTATTCAGGTGAAAATGAAAATTAGACCTGAGAAAGTTACGCTAAGGATGGCGCCGAGGAGGAAGGATTTCATAGATCAAAACAATAAGAATTAGTGATTGCTTCGAAAAGTATGTGCTCTAAAAACAAAACCAAAAGCAAACAGAGACGCATGAACCATGACGTGCAGAGATGAAGCAGCACACCAGGCCAGGGGTAGGACTGAGTGGTTACAGCGATTCTTGGACTGAAGTCAGTTAAGCAATCAATCAACCCGAGGCCCCGATAAGGGTCAGATTAGGATCGTGATGGTTGTAGATGCAGGTGGAAGCAGAAGTCAAGGAAGAAAGTAAATGTATTCTACTCTTACAGGGGAAAAATAATGATTTACTAACAGAGAAACACTACATCTTTTTCAAGATTTCACATAAAAATTTCCCATAGGTGAACTTTTAAAGCTCTCTTGGAAATGTTAGTGGAAATTGGTTTCCTGTCTCCTCAATGATTCCAAAACTAAGGCATCTGGAGAACGAATAAATTCTAGTCCAAAGACTCAACGGAATAAAAGTCTTTTCTAAAATCTTGATTGCAACAATAAATAAGAACTAATTTGGATTTTAGGTGAAAAACTTCCTGGTGACAGAGAAAATGAGAATTGGGTTAGGTCTTCAACAGGCTGAAAATACATTTAAATTATATTTCAAAGCTCAGGATCTAACCTTGCATGGAGAAACAATTTGAATGTAATTTCAAATGATGAAGCTAATTATTTAGTTAAGAGATGATCCCTTGATTAGCTTGTAAAGCCCACAACTAATAATTCTAAGTCTAAATGGATTTCTTAGATTTTACACCCCAAGGAGGCCAGCTCAGCTTTAGCACCTTTCTCTCTCGGTACGTCTCAGCACCATCTGAGATATTACATAAGTTAACAATTATCTGTCAGTGCTGAAGTGTAAAGTAAAAGATAAATCATACATTCAAAAATAACGTTTCTTGCAATGTAATTTCTCCAGTGTTTGACCTTAAATTGAAGGAGATGGATACCATCTTCCCACCAAAATTTCTTAATTTCCTACAAACTAAAAATGTTCTAAGATGCTCTGCTGGGATGATGGCAGTTACCCCTGGTCACGTAAGTCTGGACTATCAGAATCAAGAGGAAAAGAACCAGCTTAATTCTGGTCAACTGGTTTTTCAAACTTGATTATAGATATGTACATACACAGGTATGTATCTATGGCAGAGTGAGGGGAAAAGAGCTAACACAGCAGAGACTGCTGTCTCTAGAAAGAGCTGTGTCCAAGGTTAGCCTGTGGCTGGCATCTGGGAACTTGGCTTTGGGGAGGGCTGCACTATTCCCTAACTGATAACGTGGTTAACTGTGCACAGCTTTGTGCGTACAAAAATACATGGTTTATGCCAAACACCTGCTTTCTTTCTGGAAGTCTGGAGTTTTGCTGCAAACCAGGCAGAGGATGCCTATGTGACCAGCATCCCCCACTCCCCCACGTAAAAAGCGTTGGCGCCTCATCTCCGATGAGCTTCCCTGCAGACCTTTCACGGTGCTGTCCCAAGTCACTGCCGGAAGAATTGAGCACGTCCTGTGTGATTCCACTAGGAAGGGAAGCCTGGGAGCTTGCTCCTGGTTTCCTTCCCACTCCACCTCAGGCACCTTTTGCCCGTGCTAATTTTGCCTGCTGTCCTTTCACTGCAATACCTCTTAGCCATGAGTAGGACTGCATGCTGAGCCCATGAGTTCTTCTAGAGAATTACCAACAGCAAGGGTGGTCTTGGGGATGCCTGACGCATGGAGCATCCATCAACATTTGTGCCAGATGGTGCTCCAAGGAAGACGTTTGGGAAATAATTGCTCAATAGCACAGATTAATTAAGAGAATGTATGTAAAACACGGAGCACAGTTCCTGGCAGATGAGAGAGGCTCTGCATGCAGCGGTCCTTAATGTCGTTACGCCAACATCCTTAATAGGAATTCTGAGAAAAAAGATGCCCTTTTTGCCACACTCTTGAATACTAGCCACGTGCCCTGCACACTGCCTTCCACACAGCAATCGCTCACTAGATGTTTAGGGAATGAATTATTGGGCCTTTATTTACAAAGTGCTGTGCCAACACAGTGAGGCCCATTTAAAGGGTGCTGTCTCAGCTCTCCTGGAGCTCACAAATCTAAGACAAACACTATCAGTAAAGACAGAGCTGGAGACGGAGAGACAGACAGAAAATTCAGCAATAAAAACAAATGGATGCAGAAAGAAAAAAATGGTCAATACACTTTTACCAAGTAGAAAGCTTGACACTCCCATTATGTTTCTTATTTTGGAGGAAGACGTGTAGGTGAGCTTCAGAATTCTTCATATCTAGAGAAGTGAGGGGGTAGTCCCATGGAAGCCTTTTCCATGAAGGTGATAAATCCATAGGGGAGAAAGCTCCAGGGTTAATGAAGAAGAATGCGCTTAAACCGGTGAAGCTCCACTCCCCTTGCCGCCCCCCACAAAAGAACTAAATCTAAGCCAGGTGGATAAAAGGCTTGTTTGCTGGGCTTCTAGATCCATTAAAATTTCACTTCCACTGAGGCTAAGACCTCCTAAATGCACAGATTGTAAGTATAACAACCTCATATTCCAGCTGCCCCAGAATAAAGCTCCGCAATTACCAACCATGACTTGGGTGAGCAACTTTAACCTCTCGGTGCTCCAGTTTCTTCGCAAGTCAAAGAAGATAATAATTGTACCCCGTTAGCTTCATACAAAGGATCAGAAAATCCACCTGGACAGTATCTGGCATAGAGTACATGCTTGAAAATATTAGTTGTTATTGAGGGTATTTCCATCTGCGTCAGGGAAGATGAGAAATCAGCTCGAATCAGGTCAATCAAGTGGCATGCGTGTCCGTTTCCAAGAAGGACACTGTCCACGACTGCAGCTTTCTTTCGTTGATCTGGAGGCAGCCTCAGAACTATGATCCACATAGGTTTGTTATGGACCAAACTGTGTCTCTTCAGTTCCTAGGTTAAAGTTTTAACCCCCAATAGCAAAGTATTTGGAGACAGGGACTTGCAAGGGGGTAATTAAGGTGACGTGAGGTCATAAGGAGTGAGCCTAATGCAATCTGATGGGTGTCCTTATAAGAAGAGGGAGGGATGCCCTAAAGGCATAAACAGAGAGGAGTCCACAGGGCACAGTGAGAAGACAGCATCTGCCAGCCAAGGACGGGGGCCTCAGCAGACACCAACCCCGAACACCTTGGTCTCGGACTTCTGGCTTCTAGAACTGTGCTGTTAGGTCCCCCAGTCCATGGTATTTTAACGAAAACTCAAGTGACTAACACAGTCTGCAAGAAGACCATTCGCTTAACAGTTACCTTCCGGGAATTCTCTCACGTATCGCTGCTGTCCCTGGATGGAGCCTTCTGCCCAGTCCCACGTGCCCTCTGTGCCGCTCTAACGCCCTGAAGCCTCTGTGGACCTTGTGACCCACTCTGTGGGGCCTGCCCTGCTTGGGCCTCCTCGCCACCCTACCAGCCCAGCCCATCCTGACTGGGCCATTTACCCCCTCCAAACACACCTGGTTTAGAAAACCTTGGTTTGGGTATACATTGGTAGCAGCTCAAAAAAATTTTGGAAGAAATCCTCTAGCACCCAAAGATGACTAAGCTTTTTTCTGTGGCACATGGAAATTTCCAGGTCAGGGATCAAAACCCTAGCACAGCTGTAACCAGAGCCACGGCAGTGCCAATGCCAGATCCTAATCCCCTGAGTCACCAGAGAATTCCGCATTTTCCTAATGGCATCTCCACACGACACAGGATTCTTCTGGACACCTGTTCCTTTCAGCCATTCCCACCTCAGTAAACGACAACTGGTCCTTCCTTTGGACTCACAACAAAAATCTAATCATCCCCGATGCATTTTTCTTTTATAGCCTAGGTTTAATCCAGCAGGAAATCCTGTTTCCTCTCTCTTCAAGACCTACCTCAGAGCCAACCCCTTCTTATCACCTCCATGCTCCATCCCCCTCGCCAGTCGACCGCTATAGCCTCCTGCCTGGCTGTTTCCTCTACAGCCCCCTCCAGCCATTCACCACCATCCTGTCCGAATTCCTGGGGAAAGACATGTCGGATGGCATCCAGCCTCTGCTCAAAGCTTCACTGCTTCCCAGAGTCCACACAAAGGCCTACGAGGCCCTGCATGGTCTATGCTCTTCCCATCTTATTTTCTTTAAATGTATCAAGCTTGCTTCTACCCCAGGACCTTTGCACTTGCTCTCAGGACTGCTAAAAGGGGGCCCAGGCTCTGGAGGAAAAAGCAGGGGCATGCTAGCAAAGAAAGAGTTGCTAAAAGCCTTTGCATAAGATTTTCCCTGAGCACCTTCCCAGACTGTAGGATCCGGTCTTTTGTAACACTCTCCGCCCCCAAACTGGCTGCTGTCCACCTGCATGGCTCCCCTTCCCTGCTGCTGTCCACCTGCATAGCTCACATCCTTCTCTTTCATCAGGCCTCTGTGAAATGGGCTCCTTTTCACAAAGGCCAGCCAGGAGCATCTCATATGAAGTAGGAGATGGCTCACGTCCTGCTTTCCGCATCCTCCTCACCCTGTTTAATTTCATTCAGCGGCATCTCTCTCCACTGCTGGCTCTGCTGCTCTAGGTTCCCTGAGAGCAGGAATTCTGGGTCATTGCTTAGTGCCTCTAACAGTATCTTACAGGCTGTAGGAGCTCAGTGCGTGGGGCAGGTAGAAAAGACAAGTACACTTCAGAATAAGCAAATCAGTTACAGGAAGTAGATTGACTAGGGTGACGCCAAACTGTCCTGTCTTCTTGACACACTGGTGACCCCAGAACCTTTGGTGAAGGTTTACAGTTCTATGCATTTTCTCTGAATTAGCCAGCATGATGCCCCCAGCTTCCCGGGTCACAAAATGAGACCGTCCTCAGGCCATGGCACTGGAGAGAAGCCTGTGACTCTTAACAATGGCAAGGAGACCGTTTGCAGGTTAAAAAATATTGATTGCCTTTGGTATACAATCTGTGTTGAGAAAGGGCTCTTTTCTCTTCTCAAGCATCCATGCTAAAGCATCCGATAGTGAAGCACTAACTTCATTTCCTCTTCTCATTCATCTTTTTTATTTCCATCTCAAGGAGCTACCCCTGCTGCTTGCCCTCTGCAGTGATAACTAAAACTGAACCACTGCTGATCTCTCCCGTTAACAAAACTTCACTCTATTTCTTGTAAGAACAACACGGGCAGGGCTGCTAAATAGCCATTGTGACAAGACAGGCAGTGTATTTAGAGGGGGGAGTGAAGCCTTGGCCCCTAGATCAGCACTGATTAAGCTCTTCTTGAGAATGCAACCCACATGCCTGCAAAAGCACACAGGGCATTTTGCAATGGCCAATTCATCTCTCAGATCTGAACATAATTCACTCCAAGCCTAAAGCTACTCTAAGCTCAGAGGCAAGGATGGTGGGTGTGTGTGTTCTGTACAATGAAAGACTGTCTTGCCTCTATGCTGGACCTAGTTCTCTAGGACTTAGAGGCACCTTTATGTAGAATGAAGAAAAAGCATTTAAAAAGGGGATGTTGAATGTCCTCAAACATGAAATAATATTGGTTGAATAAACAGTGTGTCTCAAAAAGGTTCAACTCAAGCAGAACCTTCAGGTGGCAGAGACAAGAGACCAGGAGCTTCACTGCTAGTCCAACCCAGAACCTGGCTAGCACCAGCCTAGCCAAGAAACAAAGACCGCTGTGCAGAGAGATACACCGTCACGTGTTTTCCCTAGGACTTCAACGCCTACAGAACGTTCGCTCTCAGCAAAGAACAGAGCAGCCCATACTTAACGGATCAGCTTACAGGGAAGAAACAAGATCTGTTCCTCGGTCCCTAGGAGGAGATGGAGATCTGCAGGTGGGAATGGACTTGGTGAGCCAGCCGCCAAGGGGAGGAGGCGCAGTGCAATTTCAAGCCAATGCTCGCTGCCATTGGACCTTCTGCTTGTACGACGCTGATCAGAGTTACTTCACCTCTCTAACCCTCATTTCTTCAAAGCACCGCTGGGTAAAGCAGAGATGAACTACCAATATCAAAAGGCACAAATAATGTTTATTGAAGCACTTATGAGATGTCCAGCACGGTGCACTTAGCAGGCAATCTCTCATTTCATCTTGATAAAAACTCTAACAAGTAGGTCTTCTCATTTTTGCCTTTTTATTTTTTATTTTTTCATTTATCATGATTTAAATTGTTTCCATTATAGCTATTTATAGCGTTCTGTCAATTTTCTACTGTACAGCATGGTGACCCAGTTATACATACATGTATACATTTTTTTCTCACATTATCATGCTCCATCATAGTTCCCAGTGCTACACAGCAGGATCTCACTGCTTATCCATTCCAAAAGCAAAGGTTTGCATCTATTAACCCCCAATTCCCACTCCATCCTACTCCCTCCTCCTCCTCCTTGGCAACCACAAGTCTGTCCTCCATGTCCACGATTTTCTTTTCTGTGGAAAAGTTCATTTGTGCCATATGTTAGATTCCAGATATCAGTGATAGCATATGGTATTTGTCTTTCTCTGTCTGACTTACTTCACTTAGTATGAGAGTCTCTAGTTCCATCCATGTTGCTGCAAATGGCATTTTTTCCTTTTTATGGCTGAGTAGTATTCCATTGTGTGTGTATACACACACACACACACACACACACACACACACATACACCACATCTTCTTAATCCAATCATCTGTGGATGGACATTTAGGTTATCTCCATGTCTTGACATTTTTGCTTTTTTACATATGAGGAAACCAAGGCTTACAGATTAAGCTACTTGTCCCACGTTATACAGCTAGTGAAAGGTGAAACTAATATTCATAGACCTGTGTGATGCTAAAGGGAGCACTTTTACCACGACTTCTTCCTTCACCCGTAACTTTCCCATACCATGAAAATCAGCCAGTGGCTGTTTAAATTAAAACTGAAAAATTAAGTTAAAAAGAAGTTCAGTTTCCTAGTTATACTGGCCATGTTTCCAGGGCTCAACAGCCACTGTATTAGACCACCCTACAATGTGGCTACCCTACTGGGCAGCACAGACAGACAGACATTTCTACCACTGCACAAAGTTATGCTGGACCACGCTGGCCTAGTCCTTCTCTGATATGGAAGCTGCCCGACTTTTAGTAGCATGAATGAGTGTGAGGTTTGAGGATGTCAGACGAGCAGCCGCATGGTTCCTCAGCCTGGCTCCAGTAGGACGCGGTTACAAAGGCCAAGTCATGTTGCGAAGAAGCTGAAGACTATGCAGTCAGGGGCTTTCCTTTAAGCAGGAGAACATGAAATCACAACACTGGGGATGGGGCACCCTGTTAGAAGGGGCCACTATGAGTAAAGGCCCTGGAAGTCCAGCTGAGTTGGTTTCACGGTCGCTTGCTTCCACCTCGGGGGCAAAGACAAGTGTGGTCACAGACTCCGGTCACGAGGCCCTCCCCGTGGTGTGGCTTCCTGGGCAGCTCGCCGCTGGGCTGGGAAGATGCTGCTCTTCCTTTCTCTCAGTGGCCACTCTTTCGTCCTCAACATCTACCTCTTTGGGCTGCGATTTCTTGAGACTGTTGCCAGACGTGGACGAGGTGCCCGTGCTGCCCCGGAGCATGTGCCAGGAAACTCCCCTGATCTCCCGCCCTCCCCTCCGCACTGGCTGCTCCCTCCTGGTACACACACCTGGGTTCTCCTCTTCTCTCACTTTTGTGTCCCTCACCATTTTTTTTTTATTTCCCATTATTGACAAAAGTAGGTCAAAATCACATAACATACAGCCGATCATTTTAAAGTGAACAATTCAACGGCATTTAATGCAGTGCCACGTTGTATAACCCCCACTGCAATGTGATCCCCAAACTTTATCATCACCCAGAAGGAAACCCCAACACTCACTAGCTGTCCCCAGTCATCTGCTTTCTGTTTCTACATCTACCTATTCTAGACATTTCCTGTCAATGGAATCACACACCATGGAACCTTTTGGGTCTGGCTTCTTTCACTCAGCATAACGGTTCCAAGGTCTGTTCAGCCTGCACCACGTTCCAGCACTTGGTTCCTTTTTTTTACAGCTGAGTTTATATCCCACTGAGTGGGTGGCCAGCATTTGCTTATTCGTCCATCAGTCCATGGACTCTCTTACCTCTTAGTCTGTTACAACAGGAAGGGGGAGGAGTCTAGTTCCACCACACTCATGGAGAAAGCTGATGCCAAATTGTCTGCAGAATTGTTTTACCAGAACGGCGGACCACACAGCATCTCAGGAAAGCACACTGCCGTTTTTTTCTGGTCTCAGCACTTAAAACTTTTCTCACTCACTCAGTATCCAGAGTGGGATGTCTGCAGTGGTTGACAGCTCTTAAAGGAGAATACTGTTAGGAGGTTTAGTGTTTAAAGGTGTGGAGAACGCTGGCTCTCAGACACAGGTGCTCAACGGCACGCCTTCAGAATGTCTTCACTGTGTCGAAGGTGCACTGTGAATGGTCCAGAAGCAACTGCCGTTTTCAATATTTCCCAAACTTTCAATGTTTTCTAATTTTTCCCAAGGGAGCACACAACTCCCTTTTTGTGTGCGTGTGAGTGTAAGTGCAGGTGTGTGTGTGTTCGGGGCCATCTTTCGGCTCTTCTGTTTTCAAAAACAGTTTGAAAAAGCTCTTCTCTATTATGATCTCAAATCTTCTCAGGTCTATGTAGTCGGGGGCGGTCCACGCACTCGAGAGATTGGAGTGCTTCTGTCAGGCTTAAAACAGGTGCATTTGGAATCACAAGTTCAATATCTTAAATGCATTTACATTCAAATTATTTCTGAATTAATCATGTAAACTATATAAAGTGTCATGAGTTTGAATTGCAATGGTAACAACTCATAACTTATAACAAAATTTTCTTTTGGAAAATATCTTAATCCTTCAGCGCTTCATAGCACACAACTTTCAGAATCCAAAGGCAGAGAATCATTAAAAAAAAAAAAAGGCATCTCTAAGAAATGCACATTCTAGCATATATCCTCAGTATATGTATTAACACTTAAAATATAATCTGTTTAAGTGTACCGTATAGTTGGAAATTGTGTTTCTGAATAATATCTACATAATTTTCAATAAAAATAAACTTGCAGTAAATTATCTAGATCTTAAGGTACCAAAGACAAATGGCCTTTGCTGGAATTAGTTTTCCCTCGGGAGGAAGAAAACGGCATTTGTCTTCCACAATGAGAGAAAAAATTAAAACACCATTCAGAATAAAAAACGAGCATTGGTGAGTTCTAGAACCATATTACTCGGTGCTTCTTTGAATTAAGAGGGGGATCTCTACGCAGGTGGAGCCCCAGAGTGCTAAGATCCCAGCTACCATGGAGTCTGGTTGGTGAGGGAGCACCTGTTGGATAGAAGGTTTACCACGCGGGAGCACACACGTTACCACTTCCAAAGCTCACAGCAACCCTATAGGGGAGTTTTTCCTATTCTCATTTTACAGCAGGGTTTCTCAGCGGTGACACACATGGCATTTGGGGCTGGGGGTCCTTTGTGGTGGGGGCTGCCTGTGCACTGCAGGATGTTTACTGCCATTCCTGGTCTCCACCCACTTGGAGGTGCCAGCAGTACCCTTCCCCCGGTTGTGTTGACCTGAATTGTCTCCTGACATTGCCGACCATCCCCTGAGGGCCAGCGTCACTCCTAACTGATGGTTTACAGGGAGCAAGCCAAGCATTTAAATGACGTGCAACAGAGCCAGTGTCCAGAGCCCGGGCTCTGGATGGGAAAGAAGTGGGTTTGCTACCTGGCTCTGACACCTACTGGTTGTGTGACCTGCTTCCTGATACTTGCCTAAGACTTACAGTTTCTCCAAATGAATAATGTGCAAAAATGGGTTCTCCTTCAAGGTTCCTGAGGGGTCAGAAGCTGTGTTCCTCTCACATCCCCAGCATGCTAGGGCACACTTTTTTTGGATAATGTGTTTAAAATTCAGGACAATCTGAGCCTGACGTAGTTAGTGCGAGGGCCAGCTGGGGCAGGAATCTGGCCTTGGAGCTGATGAGGGCCAGAGCCAGGAGGCTCTCCTTTGAGGGGAAGACGAGCTTCGCGTCAGGGGCAGGCGTGCTGGGACCTGCCCCCTTAGGCTGGGGAACCTATACTCCATCCAGCACCTCTGCCTCTCCCATGGGCCTCAGAGCAGGTTACTATTTGGGGTCCCCCTCATGCTAAGTGAGAGACCCAATGCAGCTATGAGCCTGGGATTGCTCCAAACACAAAACCAAGTGTCCAACTGTTCCCCGATTCTCACTTACTCCGAAGAAAATGATCCTCATAAAGCACCAAGACGACACTTCAAGAAGAGAAATGAGCAAAGTGTGAAAAAGGCTGGGACATTTATGTTCTGGTGGAAAAACACATCAGAGAAACGACAATCTGCCTCCAACCTTAAGAAAGAGAATAACAGGGTGCCACTGAGGGATGGCTGTTACTTCTCCCTGCAGTTATCACCTTATTTGCAGCCAACAAAGTAGGGGTGGGGGTGGGGGGCTTGCTCACACTGCTGGCTCTGCCATCTGTCCCCAGGTTCTAGAGGTGACTGCAGCTGGGACCAAGGGCAAGACTGTATATTACTTACCAGCTGAGTGACCTTGGATGGATTCCTAACCAGTTGAATTTAAATTAAGATTATTCTGGATGATCTGGGTATTATCACAGGGTCCTTTGGAGAGAGAGAGGGAACGGGGACAGAACAATGTGGGTAGGACGCCACTCACCACTGCCAGCTGTGAAGACAGAGGAGGATGCCACGGGCCCAGGGATGGACATGGCCTTGGGAAGCTGGAGAGAGCAAGGAAGCTGATTCTCCCCTAGAGCCTCTGGAGCAAATCAGCCCTTCCTGCTGACACCTTGACGTTAGCCCAGGGAGACCCCTATTTGACTTCTGACCTCAAGAACAATAGGTTACAACTGTGCCTTGTTCTGAGCCACCACGTTTGTGATCAGTTGTGATGGTAGAAAGAGGAAACTAACACAGGTAACCCAACTCACTAAGTCAATGCCGGGGTTAGTGAGGGCAGAGAGAAACCCACCAAGGGCCACTATTGGCACCATCGTGGGGGTGGCTGTACTATTACTCAGAGAGTCAGGGTGTAGCCCAAGGGCAGGGCAGCTCAGGCTGGCCTCCAGCTCCCTGGGTGATGCTCTGAAGGCAAGCTTGCAGCAGGGGTAGGTAAGCTTCATCTTGTAGGTGACATCTGCATAGCCAGTCTCCCTGTGCAAAGCCTTTCCAATCACTACTGCATTTTCTCAGGGAGCTGAGTGCAGAGGAACCAGGCAGCCCCACCTGTGATCTGGGAGTGGGCTTCGCTGTATCTCCATGAAAATGCCTCTGGGAAGCCTGTCCTGTCCGGTGGAGTCAGTTCATCCCTGGGCCTGACAGCATCCCCACACATTTAGCCTTTCCTCAGAAGTCTCCAGAAAAGGGAAATGCACAAGTTCCCTTTTGGGACTGACCGTGGTCTCAAAAACTCTTAAAATCAGGTGGTCAAAGGACTGTGGAGCTGCCAATTCCTAAGGGCTACGAGGGCCCACTGAATCCAGAGGTCAGCAAACTTGTTCTGAGGGGGGCAGGGAATAAACACCCCTGGTCATTAATAGAGCCTCACATCACAGAAAGTAAGGAACACTAAACAGAAGCTAAGGTGACCTCGGTAGAGTTCACACTTAGGCTCTGCATTAAAAACTCAAACTCAAAAGGACGAGGAGATGCATTCCCAGCTGTGAACTGGCAGTGGCTCAGGTCACCTTCCCTGCGCCGTCCCCCAGGTGTTAGCCTTTGACTCAATGGGCATCCCAAGCCAGGAGAGCATCGCCAACTTCAAAAGGGCACAGGGCCCTCCGCCTGACTCCCACTGTCAAACTTCACTAGCCCGCTCTTGAGTCCGCTGATGTCTGACGTGCTAAGAAGCCATTGCATCACTGACGAGGCCTTCTCTCCTGTCTTTCGCTTTATCCCACCTCTGGAGTGTCTGCTCTGGCACAGCGACCAAGGCTCAGTTTGGCCCCAGCCACAGCCGGGGAATGAGCACCTACAAATGACTGAACACAATCAAGTCCTCTTAGCAAGCATGTCGTCGTTCCAAAATGGCACCGAAAAAGATGGACTTTGCTTAAAGGAACCCACTATGCAAATATCTGGACTTTCAGAACAAAGGAAAGTAATATGGAAATGATCTTTTGGTACCTAACATCTTTCTGCAAGAACAAGATAAGCCTTCATAATAAAGATCTTACCACAGATGCCAATCAAAGAAATCAACAGCTAACAGCTCCAGCCAACTCTGTTTAATAAATAATTTTGAGATAGCCCACTGAGAAGCTCCCACAGAAGAAAGGCCTAAAAGCTTGGAATTTTAACAGAGAACACTCTCTGAGCCTAGGGGCGGGCAACACTAACTGGGAAGGACCAGGCCAACACAGAGAGCACTCCCCACCCTCCACGCGGATTTAGAATAAAGAAAGGCTTTCTGATTCACTCTCCTGGGAAGGGAACTTGAAGCTCAACTCTGGCAAGGCAGGGTTTATCCTCCACAGCCTGCTAGGTAGTGGGTTCTCAGTGAATGAATGCAGTTTGAATAATTTCTATTTCATGGCATATTTGAATGTTATTGTTGACTTTCTCAAATTTTATCTTCCTGGAGTGCAAACTGGGTGTTACGCCCCTGCTCAAAATCCTCCTAGGCTTCCTCAGAATGAAATCAAGCTCTTGACCCTACTCTGCAAGGCCTGGTAGGCCCAGGTCTTCTAATTCTTGCTTCTTACTTCATCCAAAGGCACATGCAGTATCTTCACTAGGACTTTAGATTCCCTGCCCACGTCTTTGGGGGTGAAGAGGACTTCGATCTGATCTGGGCCACTCTGGCTTCAGAGACTCAGAGACAGGACCACCCCCTCCTACCGCCCTCCACTGGCAACCAGAGAGGTCTGTGCAAAATCCAAATCTGCCCATTAGATAGTTAGGTAACATCTGCTGTCTAAGCGCATTCCTTAGCACTCAGTCAAGTGCAAGTCAAGTTCCGTTCCTGCTTCCCTCAGGAGCCTCACTCCCTCCCGCTGCTCCAGAGGCATCTTAAACTCTCTGTTCCCTCTCGCTGGAACTCTCCTCCTGCCCTGCCCTCTCCTGGCACCTGGCTAACTGTCCCTCATTCTTCAGCGCTTGCTTTGATCACCATCCCTTGGAAGGTTGCTCCAGGCCTTGCCCTTGTCCCCTGGTGGCGTAGGTGTCTCGTTTCAAGTCATCATCTCCAACTAGACCATGAGCTTTACAAGGACAGGGACAGTATCCCTTGGGGTTGTGCCCTAGAAATGAACAGATCTCTTGTCTGTTCAAACGCAACGACTCTGTTGTTCCCTTGAAAGAAAAATAAAAAGGTGCATTCTAATAAAAAAAAAAAAAAAAAAAAAAGCCCGAGGACTACCTGAGGGAACAAGCCAGGGCACATGAGCAGACCCTCCGAGAGGCCAGCCCCATGCTGGTACCTGCGGGGCAGGAGGTGTAGGGTCTGTCCTGGGCTTTGCAGGATGTTGAACAACATCTTTCACCTCAACCTATTAGGTGCCAGTAGCACCAAGTTGGAACAGCAAAAAAATGTCCCTAGACTTTGCCACTTGTCCCCAGGGGGGCAGAGTCACCTTGGATGAGAACCTCTGATGTCAAGGATCCCCGAGAGGGAAGGACAGCATTCCTGCCCTCAGACCTTCCAGCTGGCTTTTCCCTAAATGTCATCTCCCCGTGAGGCCTGCCTGGACCATGCAGCTGCTTCTATTGCTCCCTGTATCTTCAATCTGCTCCATTTTTATTCCCAGCATGGGTAACCACCTGGCATGTTACACACTCGCTCATGTCTATTTATTGGCAGGGTTTCATGAAGCGGAAACTTGCTGGTGGTTTGCTGCTCTATCCCCAAGTCCCTTGAAGCAATGGCTGGCCTGAGTTAGGCGTCCCCTTGACTTGTGCGGAGTCCATCCACCTTGTAGTTGCTCCGAATTATGCCTGGCGAGCTGCTGGGTGCATGCTGGCTTTGGTGTGTGCACACCCTTTGGACAGCCCCAAGTTGGCTTTCCAGAAGTGCTGACCGTTTTCCTACACTTTTTTTGGCTGGAAGAGAAGGCTTAGTTGGTCGAAGAGTGGGCTCCTCTACACTCTCCTTTTTATGCTAGGATGTGCTCACAGTCTCCCCATGTGAAATCGGGAATGGAAGCCATCTGCTCCAATTCCACATTAGGCAGGGGGCTGGCCAGGATTGAGGTGGGAAACCTGGGGGCTGGCAGCTCCCCAGCCTCTGTGACGATGTAGGTCACATTTACACTTAACCCCCACCACAGGACTCTGGGTTCCTGCCTGCTCAGGGGGAACCTAGGCCCCATTCCACCATTCCAGGTATTTCTTGGGAAACCCAAAGCTGACTTCACTGATCAGTGCCAGCTTCTTCCTCCCTCGTCTGGGTCCCTCGTGGGAGCTTCACCATGGCGACCCTCATTCCCAACCCTTCCCCAACCAAGGTGGGCAGGGGGATGGCTCGCTTTACAATAGTGTCATTTTTTGTCACTTGCCCTCAGAGCCATAGCGCTTGAACCTGGAATCTTGTCCAGTCTTTTGCCATTGGTTTAATTAACTTTCAGGTCTCACCTCCAATTTTGCACAGTATCTCATTAGAAAAAAATAAATTCTATCATTTTCTGCCCTCTGACTCCAAAGTATCAAACCCATTTTAAGAGGCCAGAGGAGGAGGATGGCCTATTTTTTTTTTTTTTATCTTTTCTTCTGTTCTTTTTCCTCCTAGTCCCTGCCCCCTACAAAATCCTCCTTCCCTCCCCTGCTCATTTTTTACAAAATGAAAAAAAAAAATACAAACTTGTATGCCTTCTGATAATGCAAACAGATGGACAGTGGGTGGTGGTCGGTATAACGGGTATCTTATCTGTGTTTGCAGGATCCAGTCCCAGAGGGGCAGCCACAGTGCCTGCTGTGGAGGGACCACAAAGCAGCAGCAACAGTCTTTTCAGTACTGAGAGTGAAAGCCGCTGGTCAATTATTGAACTTGTTCTTGAAAATTTAGCAGGTTACATAAAATGGGTCTAAAGACTCTTGCGGTCCTGATATTTTGTGGTTCTTCAGCATCTTGCGGGGGGGGGGGCAGGGGGGTGTTGGGAATCACCAAGTAACTTGAAAAGCGGCTAGAATGAAACAGATTTGGTTGTAGTGAGAGAACTAAAGCAAAGAAATAAGAAGATTGATCATCATCACTCCTGCCATGAAAATGTCTGGTAGGTCCAGGCTGCAGGCCCGGTGCCGGGGACGCAAGGCCCAGCATGGGGAGGAACGTGGGGTTCTGCCACCCCACAAGATTCAAGCTGAACCTCTTCAGAGGAGTCTGTGCTAATGAAGTTTAGAAACTATGCTTCCATTACCCTGAGTGGGGAAGCAGCTTTGCTTAGTGGACCAAAGAAATAATCAGTCAGGAGCAACTCCATGGTCTAATCCAGGTATGTGGCTGCCGAGGTGATGCCTCAGTTTCAACAGGTGCACCTGGCAGATAAGGCCAGGTTGCAAAATGAAGTGCTTGGAAACTTGCAGAGCTTGAGGCAAGAGTCAGATGGAGACGTTTGGAAGGTACTAGCCTGGGGGGAGGCTGCCACCAAATCCCAAATTATTTTTTTCTAAAGTGAGTCAGAAGACAATCTGTTTATTTATTTATCAAATTGTGTTTCTTGGCATTTCAATTTTTAAAGGGCTTGTGTCAAGAGACATCAGAAGGTAGTCTGTTTCAAATAGTCACTCGGACGGAAGCAGCTGATTGAGAGGAGATAAAATCTTTGATTCGCTGCCATTGTGTGTTAGAAAGTCCTACCTGCACATCTCATTTGATATTCATAACACACCCACCCAGGTGTGTCATTAACCCTGATCCTAGGTAAATTGGATCCTTGAATAAACTGGGTTATCAATACGTTCTATTAACTCGTGGTTCTCAAACCTGGCTTCACAGTGGAAACACCTGGAGAGTTTTATAAATGTACGATGTTTGGTCCCACTCCAACGCGTGCTGATTTAATTGGTTTGGAGCTCAGCTTGAGCATCAGGGGTTTGAAAAGCTCCCCAGGTGATTTTTTTTTAAGTGCAGCCAGGTTTGAGAACCACAAATAACTTACCCAAGGTTACAGATCTAAGATGGCGCAAAGCCAGTTCTGCTGAGCCCATGGCCAGCTTCTTCCAGTCAGGAATGATCTTTGCCTAGATAGGCTTAAAGCTTCTGAAGACACTTTCATCTCTGGCCTAAAAGGTTGATTTCTGAGAAGTAAGCAAACACTCAGTACCACAGTATTTAACAGTCATCCAAAGTCTTATCAGGAGAGCACAAAGAAGCCTGGGAAAAATGTGCCTGGATCTCAGGAGCCATTAACGAAATCAAAAAGACAAAGGCAGTTTTGAAGGGTATGGATGGATTGAGAGGGTTTTCAAGTGCTGGACCAGGGCACCTGGAGAAATAAGTACCTTTCAGGCTCAAACCTATGACCCCCCCACAGGACTGTGATGGAATCTGTTCAGAGGCCACTGTCACTGAGGCAAGCTCATGAATCAAGCCAGCTGCCCTGATGTTCACACCTACTATATGCAGACCTGGGCTTCTTAAATGTCTGAACCACCCAGAGGGCTTCTTAGGTCTGAGATGGGGCCTGAGAATTTGCATTTCTAACAAGTTCCCAGATGCTGCTGCTGGTCTAGGGGGGTCACGCTTTGAAGACCGCTCATTTAGACGATTCACTTCTACAGAGCAACACACGGAGCTGCTGACATTCAGCCATTTAGCTGCCAGCTGGATGCCTAGCAACTGCTTTCACCTCCACCTCCCCTGCAGGGAGCTTCAGCTGCAGAACAGGTACAGAAAGTGATGGCTCCCAGTTCTGAACACTTGGGCAGTGACTCTGCAGAGCCCGACTCTCACACTCCACTTCCCAACCACAAGGGCCCTAGGAGATGATCCTGCAATCGCACTCGCATGCGAGGGAAGGGAAAACAGGTTTGAGAAGACGTCTTGCCAGAGAGATGTAGCATTAGGACAAACCATGAAATGGCTGATATTCACCCCCCCTTTTATTTAACTATAAAAATGGCTATTTCATATGGTTCTTTGGATACCAGAGTCAAGATTCTAACTGCCATAGGTCTGATTCCAAAGCCTGAGCTTTTTTTTTTTTTTTTTTTTTTTTTGTCTTTTTGGCATTTGTTGGGCCGCTCCCGCGGCATATGGAGGTTCCCAGGCTAGGGGTCTAATCGGAGCTGTAGCCACCAGCCTATGCCAGGGCCACAGCAACACAGGATCCAAGCCACGTCTGCAACTTATACCACAGCTCACGGCAATGCCAGATCATTAACCCACTGAGCAAGGGCAGGGATCGAACCTGCAACCTCATGGTTCCTAGTCGGATTCGTTAACCACTGTGCCACGACGGGAAATCCCAAAGCCTGAGCTTTTAACTCAAGTTCTCTCTCTCCTCCCAATTAGGACTCTTTCCTAGGCCATGTGTCTCACTGGCCGATAGGACCATAATCTTGACAGGGGTTAAGATCACAAGGCTGAAGCCACATTCTCCAAGCGAGAACTGGTCACCTGCCCTAGGAAACCATGCCTATCACTGCCTGCCTCTCGCCTGGAATAAAACTGTCCTGGTGGCGTGGCTAACCCTGCAGGTGACAGCCCCACCCCAGGCCCCTTGCTAGCTCCGCTGGAGTCCTTCACATGATAGTGGTTCTCCCCTCACACATCCCAGCAGGAGACTTGGCCACAGAAATACAAGGCATGGGTGGTGGCTCTGCTTTGGGGATCGGAGCTTCCAGAAAGCATGGGATCAGAGGCGCCCAGCATTTCTGGGCAGCCAGGGCAGAGCTGCTAACACCCGGTTCTGAGCACTGTAGGAGCAGGAAGAGGTGGCAGCAATGATGACACATCTAGAGGAGTGATTCTCAGTTGGGGGTAATGTTCCCCCCTTGGGACAAAAGGCAGTATCTGGAGACATCTTTGATTGTCCAAACTGAGTTCAGGGGATACTACAGGCATCTCATGCTTAGAGGCCAACTACACATTAGATGCCAACTAAGCACTTCTAAACACCCTGCGAGGCACCAGCCAGGCCCCCACAAGAAAGCATTCCTCAGCCCCAAATGTCAACAGCACTGAGGATGAGAACCCGTGCATTGGAATAGTATCATGTAGAGCTGGTTATTTCCTGTAGCATTACTGTCTCTGGTCATTTTGCATGTGAACAGGGTGGGTGGGCCCTTTAGTCAGTTCCATAAACTGCCTATACCTTTAACAAAGCCCTTTCCTTGTGCAGCAGTTGGAGGGGATTTTGTGGACTACCACCCAGAAGACTGGGGGAAATGAGACTAAGGGATGAGGGAACGAGGAGCTTGTCCCCACACCTGCAGCTGGGGAGCACTGCACGTGTAGACATTAGGCAGGGCAGCACAAAGTCTGCATCATCCAGGAAGAACATGGCCATGGAAATCAACAGGCAACTCTAGCCCGGGTAAACCTACATCTCCCAGTTGCCTTAACGATCACGAACGCTATGATGCGCATATTCCCCGGGGCAGCAGCATGGTTCGCCTTCATGCAATTTCTGCCAAACTGTCTCGGAGCAACATATGGCTTAGAACCGGGGTGGAGACTCACGAGCAGAAGCAAACACAGCATCAGGGACCACTCTGTCTGTTAGGTGTGGTCCAATTTCACAGTGATACTCTCAACCATGCAGTCAAAACTTATCCAAGAAACTGGCTCGAGGGAGAGCACATTATCGCCGAGGAAATGTGCGCAAATGTTCAGGAGACATGAAACCCTGCCCAGGTGCTGAAGACAGGAACACAGGTGCTTCCAGTTGCCAGTTCCGTAACTGAGAATGCAAACTGTATGTCATTTAATCTCTGCAGAGCTCATCGAGATCACGGTGTAGGTATTTAGCACACGGCACATTGTGCATGTTCAATAAATGTGAACACCGACATTAAACAATCATATATATCCTGGAACCACGGTGGCCCTCAGCTAAGATCAGTAAGGACAAGATAAGAAACAGATTTCAGGAGTTCCCCTTGGGGCACAACAGTAATGAACCTGAGTGGTATCCATGAGGACACGGGTTCGATCCCTGGCCTCCCTCAGTGGGTGAAGGATGCAGGGTTGCTGTGAGCTGTGGTGCAGGTTGCAGATGCGGCTTGGATCCTGCGTTGCTGTGGCTGTGGGGTAGGCTGGCAGCTGCAGCTCTGATTCAACCCCTAGACCGGGAACTTCCATATGCTGCAGGTATGGCCCGTAAACAAACAAACAAAACATTTCACAGGTTTGTGTGTGCAGAACTCCAGAGAGTTCCCAGGAACTGAACAGGTGCTCAGGAGATGTAGTTCTCTCTCTTCCCAAACACTCCCCTTTCGCCCGCCCAGCTCTGACATCGCCAGTTCTCGGTGCATCTCCCACTGTGGACAACAGAGCAGGGAGAAGGTCTCCCGCCCCGGACCCCCGCCTACCACCAAGGTCCTGTCCCGTTTTGCCTCTCACCCTGGCTGGGCCCCAGCCCAAGCCTCCACTGCCTAACAGACGCTGTCTCCCCTTCCCCTGCTGTCCTCCCATATTGACAAATCTGCAGCCAGCAGGTTAGAGTCACAGTGTGAGGGAATCATTACCACCTGCTAATATTTTTATAGAATTTCATAAACTTGGTCATTCATGAATCATTTACGGTACTTTATTCCAATGAAGAGTTCACAAATCACTCAAATGCTGGCAAAATGCATAATAATGAGTAATATTTCAGGAGGCTTTGCATTAATGTGTCAGCTTCCAATACTGCAAGAGCTAAATTATTTTGCCACATGCCACTTCGGGTCAGAAGCATGGGAAGCCCTTTTGGGGGCTGCGATAGGGAGAGTGGGCAGGTGGCAGAGGGTCTTGGAAAAAGACAGTATTTAAGAAGGAATGGATCATCCAGCAAGTCATATCTGCTTCCAAGAAGCGGAGTTCCTGAGAAAGGGGCCCAGGAATTTGCGGACTAGACCTCAGCGTCTAGTTGGAGGTAAAAATAGGAGAAAGTGTTTCTTGGTAACTGAAAATGCAGGGCTTTCGAGGTGGAAAGAAACAGAGAGGGACCCCAGATTCTGTTCAGAGCAGCTGGGAGACCTTGAAAAAGTTATTTAACAGTTATTTGCTTGTCTGTAAAATGGTGTTAAGGCCTCCTTAAGCTTCTTGTGTGAAATGGATTAAGAAAATGCATATGAACCGTTTAGCACAGCATCAGCAGAGTCGAGCTCAATACACAACAGCTTTAATGATGATACACACTCAGGCGCCCGAGGACAAATGGACCCCAGATTATTTCTTATCACGCACATCGCTGAGGCTGAGTTCGTGATGCTTTTTGTTGGATTTGGGAAATGTGAGCACCAGAGCAGGGACCCGCTTGTGAAGAGCATTTACCTTTAAAATAAACAACGAGGCCCACTCTGGAGTGATTATAATGGCAATCCACGGACCCACGTGCTTTCTGCTTTTTAAACTTGCAAGAGGGGACACTGCGATGTGGGGACTGGAGACCTAGGATTCTGCTCTTTGAAGAAGTGGGTTTGCTGACCACAGAGCCCACCGGAGATGGGATGGCTCTAACTGGGTTACTCAGCTAGTGAATTACTGCCAATAGCTGCTTGAAATGAACCCGAACTGCCACATTCTTGTGTCCGAAGACTATTAAGAGGAACCCAGTTCTTACTGAATACAAACAGGAAAACCAAACACAGGGGAAGAGAAAGGAACCATCCTCAGCCAGGACACGAAGAAAACAGGGCAAAACTGGACTGACGAGGCAGGGGGGCAGGCCCGGCATGAGCAGCCAGGCCTTTGTGAGGCGGGTGAAGTGGCTCAGGCCGCAGTTCCACCACGGAGCCCTGCTCCTCCTTCCAGCCACCGTGTGGCCACAGAGCCCCAGCAGCCTCTCCACTGGGCGCGTGTGGCCCTGAGCCAGGGGTGGGCCCAGCACCACTTCTGGCCTATCGCCTGTTCAGGAATGTAAATCTATTTTGTTTTGTAAAGAAAGCATAGGCATTAAAGGCAAGGGTGTGAGGGCTGAGCCACTGGCGTGTCTTGTTTCCTAGCACCCCACAGGTCCTCAGTCAAAGATACACAGAATGAATGAACTGATCAGTCAACTGATATGCTCTGGGCCGCATGACAGAACAACGAAATAAACTCGAGATTGTTCAAGAGAAGTGCGGAGGATGCTGGAGATGGGCAGGCCGGGCCTCGGCTCAGAGTCCTTGGCGTTTGCACGAACCCCCTTCGTCCTTCCCATCACTCATCTCTCACCGGTCAGACACACAGCGCTCGCCTTGTTTCCAGCACTGTTCTAAATGCTTGATAGGTAGGCACAGCCTTAATCCCTTAAATCCTAGAAGATCAGCGTGACTGTTTTTCCCATTTCACAGATTAAAAAAACCAAGGCAGATATCCTGCCAAGTTCCCAGGGCTAGTCCATGATTTTAATCCAGCCAGCACGACTACCTACAAAATTATGGTTGTAACAGCTACACATACTACACAGCTTCACTTTAAGGAAGAGGATGGGAAGCTCTAGGCTAAGACCAGGCTCGATTTTACGAGCTGTTCAGCAATTACTCGTTAGCAAACCTAGTAATCTCATCTTTTACAATCAGGAAAGGTGCTAGTACTATCCCCATTTTGTGGCTGAGAACAAGATCAGAGAGGTTAAGTGGGTTGTCCAAGATCACAAAGCTCAGTCAGGAGCAAGGCTGAGACATGAACCATTTTCTGACCCAAGATCCATTGATCTTAATCACTATTATCACTTAAAGAAAAATAAAATTATCTAAAAAAATGAGTGGAGTTTTCCTTCACCCCTGGCCCCTGATGCCTTTGTGAGCATTAGAAATTAGAAAGAGGCCACCTTCCCCCGGTGGACACAGCCCTGAACGGAGGTGCAGTTTTCGATGGGTAAACCAGGGGCGAGGTCAGGCCTTTCTCACGGCTCAGCCGTCCCCTAGCGCAGTAAAGTCGCTGCACAGTCACACGTGGCAGCCCTTTGTTCGGCGTGGGGAGGCCAGAGGGAAGGGGCCCGTCACGATTCGAAAACCTCCCTGGAAAAGTCTGTCCCCAGCGTCTTTGGCAACATCAAAACCAAGCCACCTGACAGACCATGGGCCTTGTCCTCATTCCCCCATAGGTCTGTGAATGCTGGTGTTTGAGCTCTTTTCCACCCGCTGCCACTGCCACGAGACATCTTCCTCTCAGTGTCCCTGGAGATCAAGGTCACTGCCTGCTAACGAGCATGCTCGCCAAGAGGCTGGCCCTGGTTTATGGAGTCCAGAAGACTCCCCAAAGGGCAACTTTAATTTGTAAGCCACTTTTGGATCCCACAGACTTTATCAGACAGGATCACTGAGCCAAGCCTGCATCCAAACCCTTGCTTGGCCCTTAAAATAGCTCCTACAGCGTCACCTCCAAAAGGCATCTCTTAGCCTCTCCTTTACCAGTTCTTGTTCCTGTCAACCAGCCTTTTCCAGTTTCTCTGATTCAGGCTAGTCCCATTTCCAGCCTACGGAACGCTCCTAAGAAGACTTCGGCTCCTTTATTCTTGATCTCGTACCCCTTCAACCTCCCAAGGAATCCCAGAGCTCAGCTTCCTCCAGGACCTTCTCTCTAACACTTAAAAGAGGGGCAGCAAATGCTATGATGTTTGCTTCCTGTCAGAACAGAAGGAAAAACCATGAGTCTGGGGTAAATGTCAACTTTCTCATGGTTGAAAGTAAGAAACATGTTAAAAACTTGGGGAACCTAGCTAAAAAAATTAAATCATTTTTCAGGAAAAAATGATTAAGGGCAGCTCTGATTTTTCGAATACCTGCTAGGTTCTGGGCATTGTGCTATGCATTTGCAAAAATAATTTTATTTCATTTTCCACAATTCTTAGAGATGCTGGTACCATCCCTGCTTTGTGGACAAGAATCACAAGATTCTCAGAGAGGGTAAATGGGTGGCCCAAGATAAAAAACAAAGCAAACAAAACAGCACAGTAAACAGCAGTGCTGAGACTCAAATGGCAATTTGCTAACCACAGAGCTCTGAATTGCTATGCTATGAGGTTATGAACTATAGCTTATCTGTAGTTCCTGTGTCTGCAAATCAATGGCTAGTCCCCATGACAGGCAGGGAATGAGTTCATCTACCCAAGGTCTGCAGCCGGCTTTTTCCGCAGCAGGTGGACACTGACTTCTCCCAGGTCACCTCTGGTTACCGTCAAGTCCAGCTGAATCCGAGGATTTCCGAGGGCGCCAACATTCAATTTCTATGACAACCTGTTCGCCCTCCGCCAGGTGTACCCTGAGGACGCACTGGTCACCCTTTGGCACTCTTTGACAGATGGGACCCCCTGCAGATGTTCAGAGCATCTGCCTTTTAGCGAATGCTCTGAGAGGGAAGTCCCCCCAGGACCCGGGATCCTTGAACGCCCAGCATGAGGCTGGACGGGGATGCCACCTGCTTTCATCACGCCACTTCCCTGTTTTTGTCCAGCATCCAAATGCCTCTAACACCCTCATCTATCTTCTCATTGGAAACTCACAGCAATCCAGTCGGCAGGTAGGCCACTGCTGGCTTGGCCACACATGCAGCACGCATAAGTGCCCCCGCCAGGGATCGAACCCGAGCCACAGCAGTGACAATACCAAATCCCTAACTGCTAGGCCGTCAGGGAGCTCCTCTATCTTCATTTTTATGTTTGGGATCCTGAAGACCAGTGCTTACATGGTCTCCCCAAGGTCAGCATCTCATGGCAACAGAGGAGGCTAGACCCGGGGCACTCATTTCCCCCAGAGCACTTGGCAATGTCCCTCCACCCCCTTTGCAGAAAACGAAGAGCACAGGCTTATTCTTTTTTTTTTAGGAAGCAGGAGGTAACATAGTTAAAGTGGGATTGGGATGCTCTTACGTGGTGTTTTGACCGAGAAAACCAGAGATGCCAAATCTGGTCCTAGAAAGTGGCTACCTCCCCAGACCTCAACCCAGGGAAATGCATGCGAGACGGGCAATGGTGATGGAAAGGCAACTCTGCTGGCCGGGCTGTGCCCCCCAGGGCCTGAAGCCTGCAAAGGGCTTTTCGTGAAAGTGGTCAGGAGTTCTGCCCCATCCCTTACAAATGAGCTCACTACCCTCAGGAGCTTGGGTTCTTAACAGAGGCTATGAGGACAGACTCTCCGGGGTGTGGCCCAGAGGGGACAGAACTGACCTGGAGCCTGTCTGAGATTTAGTGCTCACCCCTGTCTCTGTGTGCAACGGTGCTGGTCTCTGAATCTGGAATGGGTGTCAACTTCTGAAACTACAATATTTTACAAATATCCTGTCATTTCCCCATAAACAAGTAATGTGCAGACATTGCAGAAAAATCAGAAAATAAAAACAAAGAAAAAAAAATCATTAACACCAAACGCAGCCACTAACACTTTGATTTTTCTTCCATCACAGTTCTTTGCAAACACATAACCATCACGATATGTGTAAATACTCCATCTGTAATGAGGATACCATATGTGTTGGTGTGTCTGTTTCCATTCAGTATCTTGAAAATCTCCCATAGAACCAGAACTTGTTCAAAAATATTTTAAATGGTTGTAGAAAACTTCCTTGCAAAATCGTGCCATATTTTAACCATTATATGCTGCTGAATATTTAGCAACTGTTTCCATTTTAAGGATCATGTCCTGCTATAACACCACTGCACAAAAATTGAACTAAATTCCTCTTTCCCTAGGATGGATTTCTAAAAGTAGAACGATCAAGTCCAAGGGTTTGTACTTTTTGCAGCTCTGCATTATCAAGGTAGTTTCTGGAAAGTTAACGTTAATGCAAGATTTCTGACCTCCTCCGAGATGCCCAGAGGGTCCCCCTTCTTGGTTTTCAGTGCCCAAAGTCTCACGCACTGGGGTGGGGGGGTGGGGGTCCAGTGACAAGATAGGGGCCCCTACTGCTGCTCTGTCAGGGTTCAATGCCACTCGGCTCCCACAGAGACACGCTTAAGGCCGCACTGCCCGTGGTTTGATGAAGCCCAGAAATAACAGCTCGGTGGGAGGAAAGCCATCTCTGAAAGCCCCATCTCTGTGGGCAGGGTGGGCACCGGGGTACTTACTTGATACGCGGCGATCATTTCTCTGTCCAAGCTCCGTGTCACGGAGACGCTACCCGTGTTCTCATTGATTCTGAAAATTCCTTTTGGCTCTTGATCCACTCCCTTGCCGGTGAGCCGGAACTTGGACCCTTCCGGTCTGTCACTATCAACCACCTGGTCAGAGAAACAGAGCGACACTTAAGATCTTGGCTGGAAAACACAGAGAGAGCATAGTATAAACACACCTCAGTGACCAACCCACTAATTGCAGGTGCCAATACATAGATGCTCGGTGAACTTGACTAAAGCAGCATCACCAAAAATAGCATCGTTGTTCAACACCTTTCTGCCTACATGCAAATCTCTGTGGCTTTCAGGTGGGGAAGCTTACCAGCACTGGGGTGACATACAGTGACAGACCTAGGAGGGAGGTCACTTCATGAAGTTCAAGGTTGGACATTTATGTTATTTTTAACTCCCAGGAAACAGACTTTTTTTCTGCAAGCAAGATCAAAGAGGCAATGGAAAACCTTTGACACTTCTCTACTGGGCAGGCATTCATCAAGATTCGAGGTCTTTGTATGAATCCAAATGTCAGCAGTGGCACTTGCCCCACTGCTTGTACCAGGTACACGGTGCTGAGGATGCACTTTACACACATTAAAAAAAAAAAACTCAGACAACAATGTGGGGGTGGGGGGAGGGAACATTATTATCTGCACTTAATGAATGAAATCACTGAGCCTCAGAGAGATGAAGCAAGCTTTCCATGGTCACAGTTGTTAAAGAGATGAAGATGGCATTCAGAATCCACCTTTTGTCTCTCTAGAGACACGGCTACCCAACACTTTCATTTCTGAATTTACGTTAAGGTAATTCCCTATAGGTAGTCAGCCTTGATTTGACATTTGAAGAATACATTCAAAAGGCAAAGCTACAGGAAGGCACTTCCAGGTAGACGGAACAGCACAGACAGGCAGCAGGCAGGTGAGAGAGACAAGGAAATTCCAGAATGGCTGGAGTAGAGATGAGGTTAAGAGGTAATTAGATGTCACATTTTATTTTGTTTTTATGTCATTTGAAAGTGTCCAACTAATGAAAAAAATTATTATTTGCATAGGTTAGTTCTAGAGTTTAACCAAGTATTCACGTATATTTAAGAACACTTTCTCATTGATACCTGCAAACATTCATTTGATTATAACAATAAAAAAGTCACAAACACAACAGACATTCAGAAACAGATGAAAGAAAGCTGATATTGATCTGGCCGCAATCAGTTTATAAGTAGACAGGCACCTATTGGAATACAGTCAACTGGGCCTGGAGGATTAGGCGGCCAGGATAAAAATACCTTCTAGTGGAATCAGAAAGTGGGTGGGGGTAGGGGTGGGGGAGGAGCATTTCTGAGGCCACCATGCCTGCAATTCTGATGCAGGCCACCAAGTGGCAGTGGCGCCTAAGGCAGCATGATCTTCCTGCCAAGATTTCCTCTGCCAGGACCAGTGAGTGGAAAAAGATCATGACACAATTCCATATGGCAGTATAGTTTTCCCTGATTTAAAATATTCTTTATTAAAATACACTGAGAATTTTGATGAAACACCAATTACCTCTGTTTGCATTTTTTAAATTAGGAGAAAATACCATCCTGAAGCAAGACTAAAAATAAGATATGTGACACCTTCTGATGAAAAGAATTTTTAGTCACTGCTTGACTTGATTTAATCCAACTGACATTATCCCCACAGCTTGGAAGCTCCACGAGGTCAACAGTCTCAGCATGTCAGACTCGCCCCTGGATCCCAGTGCCTGGCAAAGTGCCTGGCGTACAGCAGGGACCGAGGCCAATATCTGTTTAACGAGGAGTTCCACTGTCTAGACAAACATGTGTCCCAATCCTAGCTTGGCCAGCGATCCGCCCTGTGACCTTGAACACGATTCTTTGCCTCTCCGGCTCTCGATTTCCTCATCGATAATAAAAGGATAATGACATTTATTTCCCAGAGCTGTTGAGAATGTGATGAGATCCTGTGTGCCAAGGAGACTTCCTGGCAGGCGGAAGGGGCTCAGTAAATCAGAGCTGATGGTTACAGTACCAAGGTAAGAGTAATAATCACAACAGCATCAGGACGTTGTTGGTAATGGCCAAGCCTGACACCTCTAGGCAGCAAAAAACATCTTAGCCATAATATTAAAAAACCCCTTTCTGGAGTTCCCATTGTGGTGCAGCAGAAATGAACCTGACTAGGAACCATGAGGTTGTGGGTTCAATCCCTGGCCTTGTTCAGGGGGTTAAGGATCTGGCGTTGCCGCAGATGTGGCTCAGATCCCGAATTGTTGTAGGTGTGCAGCAGCTGTAGTTCTGATTCAACCCCTAGCCTGGGAACCTCCATAAGCCAAGGGTGTGGCCCTAAAAAAGCAAAAGCAAAAAAAAAAAAAAAAAAAAAAAAAACCACAAAAAACAAAACAAAACAAAACAAAAAATCCCTAAGGGAATATATTTTCTTTTAAAAAATAAACCTCACAAATGTCTCTGGTTTGAAGAGAGAACTGCTCTTGGAAAAAGATTACTGTTGATAGAGTCAGAGTCAAGGTCCAAAGCAGGTGATTAAATAGCTCATCCCACTAGGCAAATGTAATAAGGGAAAAAAGTATGGGAGACCCCTTTAAGTTAATGACCACTCAGGAAAGCAGGCTTACCAACAACAAAACCAAGCAGGCTTGCTTCGAAACAAAAGCATGCAAGAGAAGCCTGAGACATGCCCCCAAACAATAAAACAATGGTAACAGGAGACCCACGTAGCTTCCTAGGACGCACTTCTCTGCACACATTAGCTACAAAAAAATACAGGAAAAGGTGACATTGTACTGAAACCTGACATGATTCGCCATATTTGAAGACATGTTGGTGCCTTTTTGCTTATTTCCACTGCATCGTGACAGTCCCAGTCTGACCAGGTGGGGACCAGAAAGATCCCCCAACCAACACGGAGGAGGAGCTGATGATGGAAATGTGACCTCTACTCCACAGCCAGGGCGAAGGTGATCTTCTCCCCCTCCTCGCTTTGGCTTTGTTTGTAAAACCGTAACCCACGGAGTCCTCGGGCCTCGGCACTCTCTTGCCCACCTGCCTGCATCTCTCACAGGCATCCTATGTGAATAAACCCCTCACCTGTCACTCTGTGTCTCCCTGAATTCTTTCTGCACTAAGGCAGAACCTATGCTCTACGGTTCCACTGTAGGAAGGGGCACCCGAGCCAGCTCTGCCCTTCTTTGTCCCTTTCTCATTTACCCTCGCTCCCTTCTCTCTCTGGCCACGTTGGCCCAAATACAGATTAAAACCTCTTCCTCTTGCTTCCCTATGCACACTGGAGAGACAGGTCCTCTCCAAAGGACATATCGAGTAAAGGGAAATGAACGTGGGAGACCTACAAGGGCTCCAAGGGCTGTGGAGCGGTCCTGCTTCCAAAGGTGGGGCTTCTGACCCAGCTGTCCCCCAGACACAGCCCACTGGTGGGGACATGTCAGGAGAAGCCTTCTGTGACCTGTTCTCCTTTCTTGACCCGTCCCTGCTCAGAAAGGGTTGGGAGCACAGCACCCCAGACCTTGTGTTAGAAACAGAGTGGAAGACAGTCCTGAGAGCTCTCTTGGGAAGAACACTGCCGTCTCCCATTCCTCTCCCTGCCCCTCGGCACGGAAAGCTGAGTCCTGGACTCGAAAGTCTTCCAGGACAGCTTTTCCTCCTGCTGTCAAGGTCAGGTCTCGGTCATTTCCTTTCCCTCCCTCAGAGAGCTGGAACCACTCGACCTCACTGGAAACAGGATTTTGGAGAGAGAATCCTGTTAAATTAGGTCTGGCTGCTGGATTTAAATGACTTATTCTCCAGGGAAGGAGAAAGACCCTTGCTCAGCACTGCATGAGTCTCCCTCTCACCGTCTCTCTCTCAACACTGCGTCCTTAAAGGCCTGGCTTTGAACGTATCCACTGAGCCTGCCTCCTGGTCCTCAGAGGTGTATCCACTTTGAAGGAGGGTTCAGAGCCACACCAGACATGGTATCCCCAGACCGATAAGCCTTACAGGGCCATCAGCACAGGGAGCTGAGGGACCTCATTCTCCCTACAAAGACTGGCCTCAAGGTGTGATTCCCTGGACCAGCCTGGGCATCACCTAAGAGCTCATTAGAAATGCAAATTCTCCGTCTCCACCCAGACCCCTGGGGCCAAACCCTGGCAGTCTGTGCTTCTATGACACACCTGGGATGAGGTGGATGACTCTGTGCACACCTGGGACTGAGGACCACTGATTGAGGCAGGTGTCAGCACCATCCAGGCTCATTCTGACTGGTGATGGTTTCCACAGTTACCACTGGGGGGCTTCTGCTGAAAATAACACTGGGTCTGTCTGTTACAGGCCATTTTTTTTTTTTTTTTTTAATTTTTAACATTTTTTGACTTTTGTCTTTTTAGGGCCACACCCACGCATATGGAGGTCCCCAGGTTAGGGGCTGAATCAAAGTGTGGCTGCCAGCCTATGCCACAGCCATAACCACAGCAATGCCAGATCTGAGCCGCATCTGCGACCTACACCACAGCTCACAGCAACACCGGATCCTTAACCCACTGAGCAAGGCCAGGGATGGAACTTGCGTCCTCCTGGATCCTGGTCAGACTGGTTTCCACCGAGCCACGATGGGAACGCCTACAGACCTATTTTAAATAGATAATCCTGGAGTTCCCGTCGTGGCGCAGTGGTTAACGAATTCAACTAGGAACCATGAGGTTGCATGTTTGGTCCCTGCCCTTGCTCAGTGGGTTAACGATCCGGTGTTGCCGTGAGCTGTGGTGTAGGTTGCAGACGAGGCTCGGATCCCACGTTGCTGTGGCTCTGGCGTAGGCCGGTGGCTACAGCTCTGATTCGACCCCTAGCCTGGGAACCACCATATGCCGCAGGAGTGGCCCAAGAAATAGCAAAAAGACAAATAAATAAATAAATAAATAAGTAGATGACCCTACTAAGAACTCTTAAAACCCACTTCCTAGAACATCAAGAAAGCAGAGTTGGTTTATGTCCAAGTCCCACATCTCTAATGTGCATCAAAAGCAACCCCAGGCGTGGAGGATCCTTGAAGCAAAAAGCATGGGAGTGGGGGTTGCTCTCCAGGGAAAAGTTGGGAGCCTTGGCTCAATTTAGATTCAGGAAATTATCCCCCAGCTCTCTGGCTTCTCCGTCCCCAGGTGGGATTTCAGAGGGATTCTAGCCCACTCCGCCTCACAGAGCTGGAGAGATGGGAGGTGTGCAGTGGCTACAAAGGAGGGCTCAGCCACACATCAAAGCTATTCCATGCAAGTCAGGTGTGTTTCCAGACGACCTTGATTATACTACATTAAACTCTTGAAATTTGTCCAAGTGCTACTCCACGGCTGCGGTCCCCGAGGCTATGGTCCTTTTCTTGTTGTTTAATGTGATGGAATGTAGGAAATCCAGTGCACTCCTGCCCAGAACGAACCCTGCCGTGAGTCTCTGCTCCCGCAGCCGCTGTTAATACTCATTATATCACATAGCAGGGCTTCACAATTAGCAGGTCTTTCCTATTATTCGTTGTAATTCAACACTTCTTTTCACAATGGGATTTTTTTTTTCACCTTATCCTCTGAGTTGGAATGAAAAAAAAACTAATGATGGGCTAGAACTTGGACCCTGGTGCCAACACATTGGGAAAGGGGTGTAAATAGCACACAGGGATCCGGCTGCATGCCTGGTAAAGCAACTTCCCAGGAAGTTGCGGGGGCGGGGCGGGGGGTGGGCGGACGCCAGCTGTGTGGGTGGCACGGCTCAGCTGGGACCACAGTTCTCTACCCTCAGGCAGCTTGGGGCAGACAGGGATACTCCGTCTGAGTTTCAGAGGGTGTTCTTGCTGCCCACTTCCTACAGAGTTTGGTGCATTATGGACAAAGCCAAGGCCCCCCTTGAGTCCCCTCGTTAAGTCCTGTCCCTACCTCTAATCTCTGCTGCAAGTAGCTAAAGACACCAAGCTGTCTAAGTCTTTAAGGCGGTCTATGAATTTATACACATATATATGGACTCATAGAATATACCGCAATTTTGAATGCTTTAACTTAAACAGGACCATTTTATATAAATTACTCTCTACGTTTTCTATCCAGTTCAGTTGGAGGTAACATGTAATACATAATAATTCTGTATATTTTTATTATATGTATATAATAGAATGTTACACCTCATATATGTATGGATACAGACTTTAGGGGAAGGAGTAACTTTTCATTTACAATAACAGTGCCAAGATAGTACAGAGCTCCCGCATACCTTTCACCTAATTTCCCCTAATATTAACATCTTTTATAACCAGCGAACACTGGTCACAGCTGAGAAACTGACATTGACATAATACTATTAACTAACCTCCAGATTTTATGAATTCAGATTTCACCAGTTTTCCCACTTCTATCACTTTTCTGATCCCCGTTCCACCCCAGAACCCCTATTACCGTTAGTCAGTGTGGTTTTTAATTGCCCACCATGGTGCCTCCCTGTAGATTCGTACATTTCCTTAACTGTACTGACATCATTTTTTTCCGTATGGAAAATGTATTTGATATATCAAAATGCCAGGGTTGTCAAGCTCTGTGTATTATCTTCACTATGAGAGCATCTAGCCCTGCCCTCTCCAGCTCTGCTACCCGTACTTTAACTCAGGTCTCCACGAGGCAGTTTTGACAGCTCTGTTGTCAGAGCCAAGAACAGTGCGTGGTACACAGTAAGATTTCAGTAAATTTTTGCATACCAATAAGTAAATAAATGTTAGACTCATCTCCTAAACGGCCTTCATGTTTCTGATTCTCTCTTTTTCCCTCCTGTCCTAAGTGCAACCAGAATGATCACTCCAAAATGCAAACACAAACCAGGTCAAGACAGTTTCCAGACTCAAACTTTCAACACCTCCCTGTTGCTCCCAGATTAAATTCCCCAGGGCCCTCTTTGGTGGGTCTCCACCTGCCTCTCTAATTCTATCTCTTGCCACCGCCACCAACAATGAGCTAGGGGCCTTTTGAACTTTGTCCACGTTCTCTGGACCAAAGTCAGCTGGACGCCCATCCTGGCCTTCCTGGGCTCAGCACTAGGGATGGTCTACTCACTGGAGCTTCTCCTGGCCCTCTGCCCCACTTCATGGAGACACGACCTCACCCTCCGGGCTTAGCCCTACTCACCAGTGAGGTCTATTAAGGAGCAGAGGGCCTCCTAGCTGGTGGTGGTAACTGTCCCGTGGGCTATTTATTTCTTATGCCCTTTAATATTTCCTAGGTTTGGTATATAGAAGACACCTGATTAAAGCTTTGAATAAAGAAGTGCAACTTTGCATGATTTTATATGACTGTAAAATGTAAAACTCACAAATTAAAAGTGAAGACTGTTATACAAAGATTTTTTTCCTTGTTTTGAAAATGTGGTCACTTTTCCTATATAACATTAGTACCTTCTCATTTCTCTCTTTGCAGATCTCCAGAGTTAACCTCCCAAGCCATAGTAACACCCAGGAGCCATGCGGGGACCTAGAACGCTTCCCCATCCTCATAATCTGCAAAGGGCCCCTTTGTCCGAGGACCCTCCATCTAAGCAAACACTGGGCTTGCTATGCGAAGCAGCTCCAACACAAATTCCCCAGCACGTCTTCCCTGCCATAGTTAACTGAATTGATGGTATAACTCTCCCTATAGAAAAAAATCAAGACACACTTATTTTCAAAGGATAGAAGACTATACATATGTAAGCAATATGATCAAAAAGATGACAAACTTGAAAATAATCAGACCTCTCTCCACAAAATTTCCAAAGGGAAGACATCACACACAAACAGTAGGGTCTCTGGAGGATATAGGTGGGGGTGATATTTTTTCCTTCACTCTTTAGGTTATTTTTGGTTTCATACAATGATCATATATTATTCATACAGTAAAAACAAACAAAAAACCTGAAAACATAACTTATTTTAAACATGTAAGAGTAATTACGGAGCTTGGTGTACATGCTAATTTAGGAGATGTTTTCTACTCCAGGTTAAATAGAAAAAAAAAAAAAAAACAAAACACCACTTATTGCTTTCACCTATAGTTATTAGAAGGCATTTGTTTTATCAGTAGATTGGTTCTCTAAGGTGATATATAAGCATTAATTTTCAACTGTGATTTAGTCCTTGACATGCCTTTGAACTTGAAGACTCTTGGCCATTCAGCAGTCTCGGCAGCTGTTAGATCCTTGTCCTGCCCTCACTCTCATGCTGCTTGATAACTTTCAATGGTTAGGTCATAAAGTAACACAAGGAACTAAGGAAAACCCAGTGCCAGGAGTTCCAAAATCCCTGGTGGAGAAACAGAGGCAATGCTCTGGCAATTCACGAAGGAGAGTGATAGCTGGAGACCCATTGCACCAATCAGGGGTCTTCATGCCAGCTAGGGCTGGCTGTGTTCACCACCCACTCAAACGGTCTCCATCCTCCGACTGAGGGTGCCAAGGTTAAGGGCAGGAGAGAGTGCTTGGGAAGGGAAATCAAACGCTAGTAACACAAGATGAGGGGAAAACTGGACTCAAGACTCTTACCTTCATCTATCAGCACTGTCATTGCTCTCGCTTTATTTCCCTTCTTTTGTAACAAAGGCATTTGAGATTCAGCCTAGGCAAAGCTTAAACTGAGTTCCACAGGATTCAGTGTCAATTGGTGGGATTTTTTGCATTATTTTCTGACAGTTATAATTTTTTGGTTATTTTCTGTAGGCTGGAGAATTTTACGAGAGTATTTTTTTAATTTACAAATTTTACAACATTGTAATTATTTATTTCCAACTTATCATACAATAATGTGGCTGATGAAGTTTTTACTCTTGAGGGTTTTTAAAAAATTTATTAATGGCCAGGTTCACTATCATTTTTACTACATGATCCATGGACCCATGGAAAGAAGGAGTACTATGCATCCTTATTTACTATAGCCAGAAAGTGGAAATAACCCAAGTCTCCAACAATGGACAGATGGATGAACAAAATGTAGTATATCCATAAAATGGAATATTGTTATTCAGCTTTAAACACGAGGCAAATTCTGACACATGCTGCCATACAGATGAAGCTTGAAGACATTATGTTATGTGAAATAAGCCAGGCACAAAAGGACAAATATTATATGTATATTTAAATATACATATTTACATAAAAAATTGGCACAGTGCTGCCCTCACTGAAGGAACTCAGTTTATATTTGCTAATTCCACACTGATGCCTCCATTCACTCAGCCTGATGATCTGTTTCTCGCCCATGACTTTTAATAAGACACTGCCTTCTTGAGCAGTTTCGTCTAATATATGGTTTCCCTTTACCTTCTTTTCTTCTATTCAAAATATTTATGGACCATTCATGAGTTCTAAAGGGCTCAAAGGCCCACAATTCAAGATGCTCTATAAAGACCATATTATGCAGCATGAGAGACGTGCTGAAAGAGGCCACAGCAGCTCAGAGAAAGAGAAAGTCATCCTTGGGTCATGTGGTCACTGTGCTTACTTGTCTGGCCCCCAAAGTCCAGTCACTGCCCATCACTGCCACACTTGGGCATCTCTTCATTGTCTAAGGGAATAACTGGGATCCTTACGTGTCACTCCTGACTTTCTGGTTTCTTAGTGCAGACTAGGAGTTTCACCCTCCTGCTCTCTGGGCCCCTTGACTTTGCCCCTTGTGGCTCTACCAAAAAATCAAAATAGTTTCTGCAGACTGGTGAAAACTCTAGATTTTCTAGAGTTTTCTTTTATTTTATGAATCAAGTTTATGGTAGTGGGTTGTAGTCACCAAGGCCATTCTTAAATGTTGCAAGTCTTTTGTTTATGAATCAGGTTTATGGCAGCGGGATGCAGTCACTGAGGCCATTCTTAAGTAATCGTGACTCCTCTTCTTCCGGGAACACAGTAGGGCTATACTTCCCCAGTGACCTTAAGTTGGTCGTGGCCACATGACTTGCTTTAGCCAATAAAACATGAGTATAAGCAGCATGGGTCATTTCAGCTAATTTTGAGAAAAAGCTTTAGGAGTTATGGTGTGCTGAGCCAGGATTTTTTGGGTTTTTTTATTTGTTTTTTTGTTTGTTTGTTTTTTGTCCTCTCCAGGGTGACTGGTTATGTTCCAAAGAGTGGTGACTTCATCAACCTAGATTCCAAAGAAAGAACGATGACGAGGTACAGAGCCCCAATCTAACTCTCAATGGACATAGAGCTTAATGAATCTTTTTTTTTTTTATTTGATCAACTGAAATTAGACTTGCTTATTACCACTGCAGAGCCTAACCTATCCTGACTAATGCACAGAGTGCTTAGGAGTAGAGGATTTGCAGCTCAGACCTCACTAACCATATGAATACACTGGGAGTCATGTGGCCTCTCTGAGCCCTGTTCCCAGCCTCTGCCAACTGGGAGAAATAATGCCCACCCTACAAGGGGTATGGTGGGTGAATGATCTGAGAGAGATGAAATGCCTAAGTATGTGAACATGCTCAATAATGTAGGCCATGTGTTCTTTTTATGATTTTTTTTTTTTTTTTTGTCTTTTCTAGGGCTGTATCCACGGCACATGGAGGTTCCCAGGCTAGGGGTCTAATCGGAGCTGTAGCCGCCAGCCTACAGCAGAGCTATAGCAACGTGGGATCCAAGCTACGTCTGCGACCTACACCACACCCCAGGGCAATGCTGGATCCTTAACCCAATGATCGAGGCCAGGGATAGAACCCACAACCTCATTGTTCCTAGTTGGATTCGTTAACCACTGAGCCACAATGGGAACTCCTCTTTTTATGATTATTAAACGGTGATGATAATGACGACAGAGGCTACCATTTATGGAACACGAACACTGCCAAACACAATTCTAAGCATTTTACATATATTAGTTCATTTAATCCCTACGACACATCTATGGGGGTAGGTACTGATGTCAAGGTCCACTTTACAGGGGGAGAAACTGAGTCACACAAACCTTGCTAAAGTCAGCTAGATAATGGTTATGGATTTGAATCCAAGTATCCAGAGCCTATGCCCTTAACCCCCGCTCCATAAGGCCAAACAATCAAAGTCTCCTGGGTCGCCTAGGAGGCCCCAGGAGAAGAAGCATCAAAGCCTTGGAACCAAGCGCTGTCAAAAGCGCTCCTGGTCTGGACTCCGGATGACACCCCGGGAGGTATAGGAGCAGAGATGTTCATCTCAGGCAGGCCTAGGTCAATGGCAGAGCCAAGATTAAGGACTTCCAAGCCTCAATTCCCAGATGCGTATGTACCCAAGGGGTCACCCATTTTCTTTGTACATCAAATTTCTGGCAGGAATATCTGTATCTCCTCACACCCTCTGAGCTTTGTCATAGGAAGGGTGCAGCAGTTTGGGGACTTTTGCATGCATTCTATTGTCTTAAAGGATAATAAATTAATCGTGCCTTTGGGCATGGTGGGAATATGCACATTTAATTTCTCACTAACTTTCCAAACTTTCCTTCCTGGCCATTTTTCTGCCCTCTTCCTTCAGAAAGGGATTTTTATGGTTCCCAAAGAAATATTAAACCAAATATTTATGCACTCATCTGAACCACAGTTCAGAGAAAGTGATGTAACAAAATCAGCATTATGAATCTGGAACTATTCCCATTTGGAAGTAATAAACACGAACAATTGAACAATTTCTCCCTGGAAATGCATGTTGGCTGCTCTTTCGCTGAGAATTTCAACACTTATTATTTTTATAACTCAGGACAAATTTTGATGTTAAGTCTGATGCTTAGAAACACAAGCAGCATCAAATATAAATAAAATTTCAATCATTTTCAGCTGAAAGCCTGACAGTCTCTGTTTCCTTGCATGTGCTTCGGTTAGGAGAACCTGTGCAAGGCTTTGAAGTTCCTCCTTCCCTGAAGCAGCTACTCTCGCTCACAATGGGATTACCCCAGACTAAAATCTTTCAACAGCTCCCGCACCAGCACCACCACTTCCAGGAAAACTTCAGGCTCAACCAGAAGTGCATTCAAGGCTCTCTATAGCCTGTTCCCTGCCTTTGTCTTCAACCTCAACAGTCACTGTGTCCACACACAAGCTCCTGTCCTGTTTTGCTGCCATTTCCCCCATTTTCTGCCTGGGTCTACCCCTGGTTCAGCCCTGAGCTTACCCTCTTCTCACGCACAGGCTCTTACACAAATGTGGAACCTGGGAAATCTGATCATTACTTTCGGGAGTTAGGGCTTGGGATAGGAAGAGACCGAGTCAGGCTGAGGGCTGTGGACCCTTCAAGTCTTATCGCCTTGAAAGCTGAGTCTACCATTTCAGGGAGACCCTGAGTGCAGACCTTGACAAAGAATATAATAGTCTACCTGGAAAATTAAAAAAGAGAGTAACAAAGACTTGGGTGTATAGGAAGCCAGTTTCGGCTCAAGCATGTATGCGTTACCACCATGCATCCGGTAAATAACCCAATAACCCACTGCAACATGAATTAACCTTATGCATAGGCCTTGGTCTGTAAAGTATTATACTCTAACACCAAAATATCACAATCCCCTTTCCCAGGGGTGTCAGGTGAATGGCTCTTTAATTCACCAAGACCCTTTCAAACGAATATGGCTCATTGCTTCATTGTCTCTCAATTCTTTAATTATACTCATCTCTTCAAAGAGGACTTCCCTAACTGCCTTATTTTTAAAAAATAGTGTTTTCTCTCCCAACCTCACCCTGTATACCCATTACACTATTTTGCTTTTCTTCATAGAATCCATCACCACTTGACACAATTATCTGTTTCTTTACCATTAAAATATATGCTCCATAGTATCATGGACTATTGTTGCTGCTGTGAACAGTGCATCATGCCTAATACACACTTAAATATTTTGTAATAGGAGTTCCCCTCGTGGCTCAGCAGAAACGAATCTGACAAGCATCCATGAGGACGCAGGTTCGATGCCTGGCCTCACTCAGTGGGTTAAGGATCTGGTGTTGCCATGAGCTGTGATGTAGGTTGCAGACGCGGCTTGGATCCTGTGTTGCTGTGGCTATGGTGTAGGCTGGAAGCTACAGCTCTGACTCAACCCCTAACCTGGGAACCTCCATATGCTGCAGGTGTGGCCCTAAAAAGACAGACAAAAAAGCCAGTCAAATATTTTGTAATAGAGAAATTACGTAAAAGAGAAGCTGAAATGAAAGACTTTATGGTCAGAGAGGTAATGAAATTATAAAAGTTCATAATTCAATGAACTCACACAGCTACCCTGGTTTCAAAACGTCTTATCAATTTCTGGTAAGGAACCACCTCTGCTTCTTGGGCTTGAGTCCTTAGGGAGGCTCTGGGGTCTTCTGAATAAAGTCATCTCCTAATTAAGTGACCCCAATGAGACCTCCATATTTAAGAACAGAGCAGCATGATCCCTGAAAATTAAGGCCCATGGATGCAAAAGGATCAACTTAGGTAAACATCTTTCTTCCTCTGAAGTTTCTGGCTGTCTGAACTATGGGTTTTCCAAGGGAAGCCCAATAAGAGAGGATCATACAACCGAGTCAACAAAGGCCTTGGCAAAGTTTCAGAAGATGTGCAAAAAAATGGAAGGATCTTGGTGGGGGTGTGGAGGGGCTTCAGGCTCCTCTCAAGGCATGGTAAACAGCCGTGGGGCAACACAACTGCCCATTAACTGCCCCGTGGGTGATGACTCCTAAACAGACCATGTTGTGTAGAATCTTCTACTCCAGGCACATGGGGATGGGCAGAGCCGTGTGAGGGAGGGACCCAGAAGGGAGCCTGTGTTGAGAGAGAAACTACATGTTCTCTTCTACAGAAGATGAACATGAGGAAGCCTCCTGAGTAACTGGAAATGTAGCTGCGGGAGGCACAGTTTAGGGCATCACCTGCAGACCTGCAGAAGAGGAGCCTGGCTTCATTTTGTTGTTTTGAAAAAGCCCACCAACACAAGATACAGAACAGACAGATTTCAGCTCAAAAGAAGGAAAATGCCCTGAGGTTAAAGAGCGTTAGCTGATGGCACGGGAAGACATCTGAACTCACGCCCCAGCTAGGAAAGAAGCTACAGGGCTGATCAACACCAGACGGACTCACTCCCAGCTGCTCTGACCCCTTGAGTCTGAACTCAGAGCAGCGCTGAGCACGTGCGGATCAGCAGTGTGTGAAGCAGGCGCGGGATGAGGTGCTGTCCAGGGATTTCTGTTTCAATCCAGCTCAGCCACTTTCTACCCACGGGCTGGGCAGGAATTCTCTTTCATTCCTTGTGCCTCCCCTTCTCTAGGTGCCGGGCAGTATCTACCATGTCTGCCTCTGCAGTGCAATGGTTAAAGATGGTTTCCAGGTCACTTTGCAGTCTGGCTTTACTATGTCCCTGGTTTTTGACCTTGAGCAAAAACCTGTCTGAGTATCACTACCCTCTTCACTTCAGTGAGGACAAAAGACCCTGGCTCCCAAGCTAAATATAGAGCACTAGGGCTGGTACACAGTAGGCACTCAATTAATGCTAACAATTATCATCTGAGTATGTCTAACCACAAGACTATGTCAATATCAGGAAGGTTTTTAATAATTATAAAATCATAAAATAAATGAATACTCTTAATAATTAAGAAGATTTTTTAAACCTTCAAGTTGTATCCTAGATAATAACTGCCTTCATTGAGGTCTACTAAACATCAGGTACCTTGCTAGAGCTTTATGTACGTTCCACCAGGGAGTTTATTATTTCTATTTTAAAAGGTGAAGTCATTTGTCCAGCTGGGTTACACTGGTGGTTTGGGGACAGGGCGGGACATAGAAACTTCTGAGCCCAGAGGAATCAAAACAAGAACTCTGGGTGTGGGTCTAATGCCAGCTCCTGCCTGCACGGTTCCGCACAGCTCAGCCAGGTGCCTCTCAAGGAGCAGAGCTGGTTGTTTCAAGGCTGGGACTGGATTACAGAGGCAGTAGCAGGGCTCCTGGTAAACAGACCAGCCTGCTCAGATCCCAGGCCCATGTGGCACAGTGGGCACTTCCTGCTACGCGTGCCTGGGGTCCGGGCCCATGTGTACAGATGCTTATGCTGCCCTTGTGGAAAATGAATGCAAGTCCTGGGGCTTTCCGACTTGGAGCCAAACAAATTCACCCAACCTCATGTGTCAGCTGCCTTGACACCCCGCCAACCTAGCGTCTCCCGCCTTCCAAATTCCTTGTTATAAGCTTATCACAGAAGTAAATCAAAATGTTCTCAAGAGGAGAAGAAAAGATAAAAGCAAAAAATGCAACATCCTCAAGAGAGGAATATTTTTTATAGTGTCTCAACTCTAGCAATTCTGTCTTTAAAAAAATCCATTATTTAATTTTAGTCCCATGGAGGAGCTCGTGATGAATAACAGCCCCTTTTCTACCTTTCACTATTTCTAAAATATTAATACTGGTTGGATACCTCTCCTAAGGGGAAGCAGGAGCTGAATCTTTTATAGGCTCCTGAGCCCTGTTCCCATACTAGGCATTTATTCAATTACTCTCAATCACATGCTCTGAGCTTTTCAAATTAATTCTGCCCTAAAGAATGGGGCCACACAGTGGGGTGGAAAGGGTAAAATATGTTGCTAAATAGTTCCTTTCTCATTATTGTCTTTGTCTGAGTCTACTCTTTTATTATCCATCAAGCCACACCCCCTTTCTTGACACTAGACTTAGGCTGTGACTCATCAATAGAAGCTGTAGTGAGGCACCCGACTTCACAGCTGCCACCCCCTGCCCCCCTGCCCCTGTTAAATGTCCTTCAAGGCCAACAACAGTTTAGTACATTTTTAGCAGCTAATTGTCAATGTGAAGCTTTGTCTGAACAGAGTCTCAACCTACTTAATCTCTAGCAGGTCAAAACTGTGCGTGTCTGTGTGTATGCACCTGTTCTATCTTTATACTCAGGGTGTAAGGGAAGAAGGAATGAGGAGACTGTTTCAGAATAAACTAGAAACAGCACTGTAAATTGTTGTACTTGGCAGTGATATCTTTTTAAAATAAAAAAAATCATGTTTGTAACACGCATACACTGAAAGAAGGTGGACTAAAAACCAAAATAAAAGGTAAAAATGCTAAGATGTTCAGTGACGTCCCACTTGACAGATACAACTATTTTAACATATCAGTGATGCCCTCCAGTCTTTTCGAATGCATACGATTGCATAAATACATTTTACTTACCAAATTTTGAAATTTGGGGGATAACTGGAGATTTGCATGCACTTGCAAGAAATGCCTTTTGCTCCGTTTCCCCCAGTGGTACCATTTAGGAAAACGACAGTATAATAGCACAATCAGGATATTGACAATGCATTGATCTTACTCAGAGTTCCATTTTATTTGTAGTTACTTGTGTGTGTTCATTCCGTTCTATGCCATGTGTCATATGTGTAGGTTTGTGTGTCCATCAGCACCATCAAGCTATAAAATCATTCCATCACCGCAGAGACCCTGTTGCTTTTTTATAATGATGCCCTCCTCTCTCCCATGTATATATACCACTTCCGCCCACATCCCCAGATCCTGCAAATACTAATCTCTTGTCTGCTTCCATAATTTTGTCATTTAGAAAATGCCACTATCAGTGAAATCATACTGTGTGCGATCTTTGGGACTGTCTTTTTCCACTCAGTATAATTCCCTGGAGATTCTTCCAAGGTGCTGTTGTACATCAATAATTCACTAATTTTATTGTTGAGCGGTATTCCATGGTATCAATACGCTATTGTTTCACCATCCATCTACTGAAGGATATCTGGGTTGTTTGCAGTTTCTGGCCATTAATAAAGCTGCTATGAGCTGTTGTGAACATAGGCATACAGGTTTTTGCGTGAACGTAAGTTTTCATTTCTCTGCAATGAATGCAGGAGGGCAATTGTTGGGTCCCATGGCAGGCACGTGTTTTACAACAAACCACCAGCCAGTTTCCACAGTGGCTGTGTCATTTCACATTCCCACCAGCAACATCTGAGTGATCCAGTTTCCTGCATCTTCACCAGCCTTTGCTGTGGTTCTACTTTGTGAACCATGCTAGAAGATGTGTACTGATAGCTCATTGTGGTTTTAATTTGCATTTCCTTCAGGGCTAGTGAGGAAGAAGATCTGTGTGAGGGCTTTATCTGCCATCTGTATATCCTCTTTGGTGAAATGTCTGTTCCTGTCTTTTGTCCATTTTCTAATTAGGTTGACTGAGCCTTTTGCTATTTTGCTATTGAATTTTGAGAGCTCTCTCTATATATTCTAAATGCTCATCCTTTGTCAGACACGTGGTTTTTCAATATTTACTTTTAGTTTGTAGCATACCTTTTCATCCTTTTCAAAGGATTTTTTTATAGGTCAAAAGTTTTGATTGGTCCAGTTTTCCTTTTAGGAATCACATGTTTTCTGTCAAGTCTGAGAACTCTTTGCCTGGCCATAAATCCCTAAGATTTCCTCCCAATTTTTTTTTCCCTAAAGATTTAATAGCTTTACATTTTACATTTGTACCCATGATTCCTTTTGTATTAACTTTTATGTAAGGCATGAGGTTTAAGTTGAGGTCCATCTTTTGCCTACACATGTCCGAGGCTCCGGCTCCATTTGTTGAAGGAGCCAGCCTTCTTCCACTGAACTGCTTTTGCGTCTTCACCAGGAATTGGTCAGGCATATCTATGTGAATCTCCTTGCTGGCTCTCTATTCTGTCCCATCCATCTCTGTGTCTTTTTCTCCACTGCACCATATTGTCCTGATTCCTGTGGCCACAGAGTCTTCTAGATTATTTAGTTCTCTGGGGCCTGTGCCCTTCCATAGACGTCTTAAAATAAGCTTGCCTAGGCCTACAGAAAACTTGGCTGGGACTTTTAGAAGAACTGCATTAAAGCATAAACATACTTTTGTATTTTTTTACACGTGATATCATGAGCATTTTGCCTATTATTACCAACCCCTTTCTAATGGCTACCTGCTATTTTAAAATAGAAAGCCCATCATTTCATAACCACTTCAGTAATAATGGGCATTTTTGACTCTTTTCAGTTACGAATAATGTGAATAAAACTACCAAGAATATCTTGCAAAAGAAGAAAATTCCCTGAACTTGAGGATTATTTCCTTAGGATAGGTTCCTGGAAGTGACTTCATGCATGCAACGAGGAAGAATATTCTTCCAGTTATTTCCACCTGGATATTCTTTCACACATGTTTACCTATGTGTGAAAAACATTACCATTAGCTTTCAAATTTCATTTCGTTGTGAGTTCGAACATCAAGGTAGGAAAGATGTTCATCACTGAAGGAAAGGGGTGTTGGCGAATAAGGTAGCAACCATGCCTCCCAGAACGACGTTGAGTCTGACACCACCTGGTGCAACCCCTCAAAGTGGTCCACACACCTGCTCTCAGGTAACCCTGTTGACTAGCCAGTGAAGGCAGGTAAAGAAAATCAATTCCTATTTCACCTACTTCAGGACAGCTCTTCAGTACTAAAATGTTTTTCAAAGTCTATTTCCATTCTAAAGAAATAAGACTTAGTTAAGTCATTTTCTTTTTACCCACGGAAAGGGAAAGGAACAAATTGACCAGCCTAATCTATCTCCTTATTGTTTTGGCCATAAAAATGGCTATTAGAGGAGATGGCCCTGATGGGAGGTGAGAAATACCTGTCCCATGGAGTAATCAATGACAGCTTGGGAGTGCTGACACAGTTCCATTTACGTTTTTATCCTTCCTAATTGGGTTTTCTCCCTTTTCTCTAATGGAAGTAGAGGTTCCATGGAGAGGTAGCAAAACAACATTTTTTTTTCTTGCTACGCATTTTGCTTTTAAACCTGGGCTATGATCTGCATCGCTAACAGCAAGCAGAATCAGCCGTGCCTTGTGAGTCCTAAAAGCCCAGGTTCTCCTGAGAACTCAGGACAGAGATGACTCCTGGGGCCATGTCAGGGTGCACTTAAAGCCTTATGTGTGTCTAACACGGCTGCAGCAGAAGAAATGAAAGTCCAAGGTCACGAGTGGGCCACGCCAACATGACAGTACTTTGAAATACCAGCCTTCACACTCTCAAATGCTGGAATCAGGTGTCCTTGAGAAGTCTAAGAGGGAGGCCCACTCAAACTATAAACACTGGGAGGCAGGAAAAAAATCCCGAGTGTGAACAGCAGCTTTTCTAATGGAAACATGTGATGGTGGTGGAGAGGGGACAAGGAGGGAGAAGTTGCTGTTAGTTAGAGGTCTGCTTTGGGACAGGCACCTTAGCAAGGGCTTCTCGTATGTATTAATTTTCATAATCTAAAGAGGCACTGTTAGCTCCAGTTCACAGAGGAAACAATGCAACACTAAAGAGCTGGAGTGAATTTTCCAAGAGGAGCTGTCAATCAAAGTGAGGCTGGCCAAGGCTGGGTTGAATTCTTTTTTCTTCTACCCCTTGGTGAGGATGCAGAGAGAGACAGGAAAAAAACCAGTGATTTGCGTTAGAAGAGCAGATACAGCAATAAATCAATGAAGTGACAAAGATAGGAGCCCTCAAGCTCTCTGCTTTTGAAAGTTGCTCTTTCACAAATGAATGGAACTCAGAGATTGCTGGAGAGGGCCCTGGGGAGATCGGCCTGTTTCTCCTGGGGATGTAGCCCCCTCCCATCCATTCTGCAGAGGAGCAGGGTCTCCTCTGAAGGGAGAGGAGAAGAGGCCAAGACAACAATCCCTGCCCGGGGCCTGGGGTGGGGTCAGAGTGCACAACTGGCATGCAGAGCTGGGGGTCAAGTTCTTACAGCCATTTCATTATCTCTGTGCCATTAATGCACCATCCCACATAGCTAGCCCTCAGCTCCCGCCACTGTAAAATGGGGATAATTCCCCCTGGAGCTTTGTTTTGAAGATGAAAATGAGATAAAGCGGGCAAGACTAGTCCACATGGCTTCGCAAGGTGGCTACTGCACAGCTCTGCTACTGCCCTGTCCAAGCACAGCTTCCACATGTGCTTGGATGCGGACAATTCTCCAGTTCACAGTGCAGCCCACCAGGCAGAAGCATCAGTCCTCTCGAGGTGACCAGGTGGCTAGGAATGTGCCCTCTGACACATACCCCCCCTTCAAGGAAGCCTCCATTTTGGCCAAGTCTCCCTCCACAAAGCCTGAGTACACAGGTCTATCCTTTTCTCTCTTCAAGAAAAATGTTTTCTGTGTTCTTGGGGTGAAGACACAAGCGCCACTTAAAACCTGCACAGAAAATGAGAACTTCACCTTTTAGATGCATGGTCTCCTCCGTGTTTAATGCATGTCTCACTTTGTCCAACGACTGGGCACTGGTCTGGGCCACAGTGCACTGTGTACACGGTTCAACTATGAGAACACCATCAACCTCTCGGAATTGACTGGCTTGGGGAGGGCTCAGATGACACAACGGCCAAATACCCACTCAGCAACAACTTTCAAGCTACCCTGCTAAAGGCGGCAACACGCAACAGCCAGATCCACGTTTGTGCCATTAACCATGGACTCTCGGGTCCTGTCAGGGCCCTCTTCTACATCGCCTCTCCTTTGCATGTGGTTCTGGGGAAACAGCTTTCTTCTGCTCATGCTGCCCTTTGTGTGGGCAGGGGGAGAGGGTTGGAAATCACTCAGAGCACCATAAGCACAATCGCATCTTGCGGTAACAGCCGGAAATGGCGAAAAGGCACTGGGATCTTTTGAAGCAACTCTTCCAAAGGTCACAACTCCAAGCAGCTCGAGGAAGACCCATATTCCCTATTTCCCCCACATTCTCCACAGCGTTGAACCCACAACCCAGGCTGGGCATATAATTGCCACCTAGTAATTATCCATTGGACACTGTTTAGCAGACACACAAAGAGGAACCCTGAGTACCCAAAAGCTGAGGCCACGCTGTGTTTACAAAGCATTTCTCCAGGAGCAAGAGCAGGGGTTTGCACCTGGTCGCGCACTGCGCAGGTGCTGAAAATAAAACAGGGGGACCAAGGTGCTAGTGCTGATGGGCACCAGGTGCCTTTTGACCATCACACTAATCTAGATGCCTTTCTGTCCCTTCTTGTCATCAAGGCTCATGAGGTAGGTGGCTTTATGATCCCCATTTTATAGAATGGGAAACCGAGGCACAAAACAGATAAGACATTTGACCAAATTCCTGAGAGTATGCATCAGCAGCATAAAAACACTTAGGATGTTTTACAAGCTCACGTCCAAGCAGCTAAATACTGAAACCGCGTTCTCTCCAGAGACCCTCTGCACAACTCAGGGAGGCTCGGTATCTTCATTAGAGGCCAAAAACACTGAGGCTTAGGTTAAGAACCTTTCCCTAGGGATCATTTAAGCCTCTCTTTCTGCCACTTCAACCTGTGCTCTGAACCACTACATTAAGCAATTGGATCGATAATTTGCAATGAGATTAACCAAATAAGAACACTCCTGCCCCAAACCTGCCCTTTAGGTGACCAAAATGAGTGGACTGAGAAATGGTCAGGGCAGTTGTTTCAGCAAACTTAGTAATTATGGAACAAAAGGAGAGTCAATCAATTGCTTAGCAATTAGCCATTATGAGAAGATGGAGAAAAAAAATCCAATTGACTGTTTGGTAGAGCAGGAAGCATTTTAAATGTCACCACAGTGAGAGAAATATTTGAAAATTTGTCTTCATAATGGTTAACTAATTGCAATCTTCAAATTTTATTGCCTTGGAAAAATAACTCAATTCAAGAGATGGGGTATTAACACTTGGGGCTAGTTCTCCTTTATCTTAGTTAGCATCAAAGGGGGACATGTGCCTTGATCAATCCCTATAATCTAAGAAGACCCCTTCCTAATGAACAGCCTCCTTGAGGCAGAGTCAATGCCCTATTCATCATGTTATCATCTCTACGTACTTAGTACAGTGTGGGGACATACAGTAGGTGCTCAAAACATTCTGGCTAACTTGAATTAAAATTGAAGGAGGTTCCTTTGTGACTCAACAGGTTGTAAACCCAGCTAGTATCCATGAGGATGAGAGTTCGATCCCTGGCCTCGCTCAGTGGGTTAAGGAGCTGGCGTTGCCGTGAGCTATGGTGTAGGTCGCAGACATGGCTCAGATCCTTCATTGCTGTGGCTGTGGTGGAGGCTGGCAGCTATAGCTTAGATTTGATCCCTAGCCTGGGAACTTTCATATGACACAGGTGAGGCCCTAAAAAGCAAAGAAAAAAAAAAGAAGTGCTGGGGTCTGTCCCCCAACCCTGAGTTCCCTTGAAGTGAAACTCTAGAGCTGTATTTGCAGTTTGACCTTGGGATACATACAGTAAAGGATGGAAGCTGTAGATCTCTTGAGCTAGCAGGCTATCTAAGCCCATCTGGACCCAGCCCTCCCACCTGCCCCGTGACAAACAGCTAGTGCCACAATCATCCTGTCATAATACCCGTCCACTCCTACTTTCCGTGAGAATGTGCTTCTGGCCAAAACAAATCCATTTCTTTGGCCTCATACAGAGATGGCTTCAGTAGTGGTACCTGCTCCAAAGATGGACCAAAGTGGATTCTCCCGAGGGCTTCTCTGCTAGAGCCAATGGGGGGAGCCTTCTTGCCTTTGAATGATGCCAGAGGGAGGCTATTTTGCTGTTTGGAGAAAGTCTGAAGGCAAGAATGAGGCCAAAGCACAAAGAAGCAGCAGAAAGGGTGATTCTTTGAAATCTGGGATCTAGCTGTCCTAAAGCCAGAAGCATCCTTGGATTTTCTGATCATGGGAGGAGATAAATACCCTTTTACTTCAACTGTGTGAATGTGTTTCTGTCACATGCAATTCCCAGGTCCTGACTGGTATAATCCCATTCCAGCTACTACAGTTACTTTTGCTTCACTGTGTTAATACTGGAACAATTAGAAAAAGAAAGAACTAGAGATTGAGAATGGAATTTAGGAGGTAGGCTGTAGAAGGGGGTAAAAACTGAGATAAGACTTTGGGGAATCCCAGAGAAGCTGGTGCAAAACAATCTTGCTCAGGAAAGATTTATTCGAGGGGCTGGAGGTTTGTGGCTGAGAGTCTGGGATGCTGGTAGGACTCAGGAGCAGGCATCTACAGAGTCTTAAAGCCAAAAAGTGACCCCAAATTAGGATGGGAGCCACACACAGGATAAAAGAAAGCTTTTACATAATCTGTCACAAGACAAAAGACTGAATTTATTTTGTTGAAACAGAGAATTGAGTTTCTTTCTAAGATTCTATCAAACACAGCTCATGAAAATGGAAAATGTGCCGTGCTGTATTACGAATGCAAGGTGAGTAAATGCCAATAAACTTCTATCACTAAGAGCACATAATTAGAGCGGAAGTTAAAAATACAGGTTTACCAGTGGCCTCACTCCACCCTCTCCCCATCCAGATGTCTTGGTCAGCGATGTGCAAATGCACTTTGACAAACAAGGGAAGAAAAGAAGGTAGAGAGAGAAGAAGCTAAGGAAGCACAGTAAACCATAGTAATTGCTTATAAAATTTTATGGTTGGTCGTTGATCTTAATCACCTCAATTTCTAAAGAGAAAGATCCATGGTCTTTTTAAACACACAATTCAAGTTTACGGGAAATTTAATAATATTCATACTGATGCAATAAGAAGTTCCAAAAGTCTTAAATTTTCTGTAGACTCTGGGGCGGATGGAGCTGTTAACAGCAGAAGGACAAGGGTGAGAGTCAGATGCATGGCCAAAGCCTGATGGGGGCTTTGAGCAAGCAGGGGCATCGCTCTGAGCTTTCAGTTCCTGGTCTGGGAGATGGGGATGAGGCTGGCTTTTTTGGCAAAATCTCCACAAAGACTGGAGAAGCATGTAGGCAAGTTCAGAGAGGCACACGGCCTCACCTGCAGAGCTGTCATCATCCCTTGGAAACATTTTCCAAACACACCCAGAAGCTGAGAACAGTCACTCCTCTTCCCTCTCACCACCATGGCTCTGGACTGAGCCCCCTATGTTCTAGAACCTTAGTGATCGCAACTACCCCCTCCCCACCATCTACCTCATTTCTCTCTCCCCACAGTCTTTTCTCCATCCAGTAGAGAAACAAATTATGCTTATGAAATAGTAGGTTACAAGGTCCTTTAAAATCACTACCTCCCCATTTGCACTCCTCCTTCCCTGGGACATGTGCCTGCTTCTGGGGGCAGCCCCTCCTCCTCGACCGCAGGCTCCCCAGCAAAACTCGTCCTCCTGTTGTCCCACTCTTTCTGGTCAAACTTCTGGTGTTCCCAGGTTACCATGAAACCATCTGATAAAACTTCAGCCCCGAGAAATTTAAGTTCTTCTACCCTGAACCCAGTGGTTCTCAAACCTGACATGTACTAAGGTCTTCCACACAAGTGGGTTATTAGGGCTTCGGTGTGGCCAGAGAGCCAGGATTTTTCTAGAATCTGAGTGAATTGACTGTGCTATCATATTCAGAATCACTGCTGTTAACCCTTCTAGGAAAGATATTCAGATGTAAATGAGGCCTCTTGGAGACACATTAACATAGAACTTTTTCCAAAAATTGAAGGATGGAGTTCCCATCATGGCTTAGCGGTTAATGAAACTGACTTGTACCCATGAGGAAGCAGGTTCAATCCCTGGCCTCGCTCAGTGGGTTGAGGATCTGGCGTTGCTGTGAGCTGTGGTGTAGATCCCAGATGCGGCTCAGATCCCACGTTGCTGTGGCTGTGGTGTAGGCTGGCAGCTCCAGCTCCGATTGGACCCCTAGCCTAGGAACCTCCATACACCGAGGGTGCGGCCCTAAAAAGACAAAAAAAAAAAAAAAAAAAAATTGAAGGCATCGTGGGGGCAGCTAAGCCTTTCTACTTGCTTCAAAAATCATCCAAATTGTGCTTGTTCAGCTACCAATATCCAGAGGCAACTGTGAGGTAAAAGGTGGATCAATAATGGACACACTGGTGTTGGCAGAGTCCACCTTGATGTCAGTGGAGCCACTGGAGCCTCTGATGAGCTCTGGATCCATGCTGACCCCCCAGCAGTGCAGTGAACAGAGCTGGGCTCCCCGTGGATGCTGCAAGGTAAATCTGGAGGCATATTTCACTCACTTGCCCCATGAAGACACCTGTAACGGAGGGCTTACGTACATGACACTGACATGCATGTGATCCTAAGAGACGTGCCTGTGATCTGTAATTCCCCAACCTGGCTGCTCTCCTCTGGATGTACTGTGGATCTTTCTTTTTTCAGAGGAATATACACATACATATATATACATACATATATACACACACACACACTCCTAAATGGTATTCAACAAAAAAGTAAAACTAACCGAGCAGAACTCTATGAGACCTTCCCCAAGTAAGCCCATACCCATGTCCTCCACCTTTTTGTCTGTAGAAAAGCTTTAGTTATAAAAATAAACTTAGAGAAGTGAGAAGATGCAGGGAGCAAAGGAAGACAGTTAAGCAAGACAAAAAAATAATACTTTAGCCATTAAATAAAGTCAGGGACCTTTAGTTCTCCCTTAAGGATTATAGATAATATTCTCACGTCCTGTGAGCTGTTTTGCAGATATTTAAACTCCCCACCTGGTAGAAGAACTTAATTGTATGCTTCCCACAAGCACGCAGACCCCAGACTGGTTGGAACCAGAAGGTTGATGAGGCTGACTCCCCACGACTTCACCACCAGCCAATCAGAAGAGTGTCCACGAGCTGATCACGCCCTGCTCCTTGAAAACTCTAAGACTCCGCACTGCTCCGTCCAGGGCAAGACATAGTCTTGGGGGCACTAGCCTGTTCAGGCGCCCTTTGCCTGGCAAATCAATAATGCTCTTCTTTTCTTATTTCCCCAGAACTCTGTCTCCGTGATTCAATTCCTTGCCGGTGTACACAGCCTGAGTTTCGACAACAAAACCAAAACAATGCCGACAATAACAAAAAAAAAATAAAACAAGAGAACTTGAGGCAGATCCCAAGATTGTCTTGAGAAGTGCAACACCTCAGATGCCTTTCAAAACGAGACAATACAATTTTAAAAGCACTAATTTCATGATGAAATGCTACTTTATTTTTCAAAAATCTGCTCTAAGGTATAATTTCTTTTCTTCCACAAGACAGTGCAGGAACAAGAGGGAGATGATAATTGTTTTCCAGACACGTTCCATGGATAGGAGGCAGAGGCTCTCAGGGTGCACATGAATGGAAGATGCCAAGGAATTAGTGAAAAATGGGACAAATGCACAAAATTAGCCCATCAGTGAGGGGGAGAAGCGAGGACTCGGCTGTTCTGAGCCGTTGCCATTTACGATCCTGTTCCCAGGGACTGAACCAAACAACTGTGCCTGTTTATTTTATTGCTTATTCCTGTTCTTGTTATGATAACCTACACAACGGTTCCAGAAATAGGCTGGGTCAACATGTAAGTTGTAGGACTAGATTTAACTAAACATCTTACTGGATAGCAGTGGCAGTGTATTGTATTCAGGAATATTCCTCAGATGAAGTGCTATTGTCTAAATACGAAAAATCCTCATCTACCACTGAGGGAAGTGAAACTCTCTACAGGATTCTAAATTCTCTGAGCACACCCTGCGTTGAACATCAAATTTGACAAGCTGATCCCGAAGTCTATCACTTTAAGACCTTACTTGGAATTTGTGGGAAGGTCTATTTAGGCACATGGTTGATGATTTCTAAGGCAACATAGCAACTTACTGAGAAATTACTGTGTGCTGGGTGATGGCTTAGGGGCTTTCCATTTGCTCCTTTTGTTCTGAGAGCAAACTTTGGAGGGGCTATTATTTTTATTTCATTTTCCCATGAGGAATTTGATAGAGGCTTGGCAATCTGCTCAAGGTCACAGAGGTTGTACTCCAAAAACAAACAAAAACTAACAAACACCACCACCAACCAAAAGGAGTCACTGTAGCATAGCAAAGAGCACAACCCAGGAGCCAGGCTGCTTGAATACCAATTTCAGCTCTGACACGACCATCTGTGGAATCTTTAGAATTCTGTGCCTCAGTATCTTTATCTGTAAAATGGGAACAATAATACTATCTACCTGTTGAGATTATTGGGAAGAAATGAGTAGATGGATAATTACATACACAACCCACAATATAACTTATATATGTAACATATACATGTAACTCGTACATATACATATATGCATATAAAATACACATACAATAAAGTCCTTAGACATCACAGACACCAAATGAGTTAATAATACATGCAGAGTACAGAGCAGGTTCATGAGTGTCCAGCACTACTATTACCACTCTGTCTTTAGACTTACACCCCACCCTTGATATCTATAAATATCTCCCCTCTCTTGGTCTTGCCCTCAATCCTACAGGGGCCTTCTTTTGGCTATGGGGTAATTGTTCTCCTGCTCAGTTAAGGAGAACAATCCCACTGAAAGAAAATGAGTCAATGATTTTGCGAATTTTTTTTTTTTTTTTTTTGGCTGGACCCAGGGCATGTGGAAGTTCCCAGGTGCCAAGGGTCGAACCCCATGCCACAGCAGTGACCCAAGCCACAGGAGTGACATTGCTGGATCCTTAACCACTGTGCCACCAGGGAACTCCGAGAGTTTTATTTCTGAGGAGTTAAAGTAAAAGGCCTATTATTGCATTTAATAGATGAGAAAAAAAGAGCACCAAAGTGAGAAGATATTCAAGCTGGGTTTGGAAACAACTGCTCATGTTTCTGATCTTTTACATTTTTTTCTGACTGGTGTTCAACTGCAGAGGCTATGAGATGGCTGCCCGATGAAACTGCAAATATCTCCCTCTTGGATCTTCGTTCCATCTCTCCAATGAGTGACTTGGCTTAGTCGCTGACATTCAAAATGAGAGATGGATGTCTTGCATCTGACTTTTTGGTTGTGCGGAGGGTTAGGTAGCTAAAAGGCCCACCAGAATTGGGCTCTTCTTCCACTGTTCTTCCTTCCTTATTTCCGGACAAAACTAATTTACCTACTTTCCTTACTGGATTTTTGGAGGATTTTATTTGAAGAACATATATTAAAGCTAAGGAAACTTTTGACAACCCCCAGCTTAGATCCTTTCCAGCTTTGACGCTGGGGTTCTCTAAGATCTGACAGCTGGCTTCTGACACGTCCCAGCCTTTCACACAAGGTGCCCGCTTGGACAGCAGTGACAGGTGCTGTCCTGTGGGGAGGGCCATCGGGGCCAGAGGAAATGGAAGCCAGCCTGAACACACACAGCCATTTGAAGGCAGCACAGAGCTTTCTAATATTTAGATTCTAAATGATGCTGCAGGAAATATCTCAAGAAAAGTTGACTTTAATTCCTCCAGTTGAAGCTATAGTAATATTACTGGATTTTTCTAAAGGACTTGCTGTGTGCCCCATTCCCATGTGTAGCGTATAACTCACAGATTTAATTATAGATCTTCCTCAGTCACTAGTTCCCTAGGAAACAAATCCATGGCTCATGCCTTGTGCATGGAAGGTCATAGCAAGAAGATAAATATTTTCTGCATTTTGAAACTTTATCTAGAGGTCACAGGTCTGCAACTCAGCAGATGAGAGCTCTTCAGACAATAGCCAAGAACTGCTGGTGTTCGACGAATATCAACGATACTTAAAACCTTTGTGTTTATCTAAAATAAAGCACTTCCCACTTAAATGACTGAAAAATTTCACTATGTCTCCTTTCCTTTTTTAAGGCTGAAATACAAATAAGGTGGGAAGTTTTCTTAAATGTTTCTTCCTGCTCAGTTAAGATAAAAGCCATGTTTATCATTAAAAAAAAGGGAACACTATCTGAAAAATCCAAGCTAATTTTCATCATATTTAATTTGCAGGTCAGAGCTCTTTTTTTTTTTTCTTTTTTGTCTTGAATCAGGCTGAGGACTACCACAACTGGCCATGTAGATTGACTAAATCTAAATCAGGCTGAGGACTACCACAACTGGCTAGGTAGATTGAGAGACTAAAACAAGAGGTCAAACTCAAAGCAGAAAATTCGGAAAAGTGAAAAGGCAAATACCTTTAAAGATAGAAGAGGGATCACAAAGACAAAATTTCCCTTATGACCAGAGGAAGTCAGGCTCATTTTACTTGGTAATTTGGTGTATTTAACACGCTCTGAAATGGGTTTCCGCTTGTTCCCATTAGCGCCACTGACTTTTTTTAGGTCCTATGTGAGGATTAAATGGGAAAACATGAGAAAAGTACTTTGTAAACCTCGAAAGAGCTATACGAATGTTAGCTATCTCAATTAGCGTCTACCGTATAAATTCTAACATGAAACCTTTTTGGTCACAGCGGGGGTGGGCAGGACTCAGTGAGGGTTTCGGGTGTCCGCAAAGTGTGGACAGCGGGGCGGCCGTGACCTTCTGCACCTTTCACATGGATCGTAAAGAAAATGCACAGGACCACTTGGTGAAACCCACAGAAGCCCCCCAGAGGGGTTCCAAAGATGAGTTTATTTTCCCAGCAGAGCACGGCACACCCGTGGCAGAGGGAAGACCGAGGGCTCTCGAGCAGGTGTTAAGACACTTTCAGCTTTTCTCACAGCCTTGACGAGGCACAGTGTATGGCTTCTGTGGGAAACCAGAGGCATGAGGATCAAGAGAGCTTTATTTGTTATTCTGGAGACAAAGCTCCAGGTCAGGAGAAAGAGATTACAAAGTGACATAAGGCACGGCTCGCAGGAGGCAGGGAGGATGTGAGTTAGTCATCACTTCCTGTCTCAATCCATCACACATAAACTGCTTCTGCTCCGTTTACGGGCCTCCATAAAATATTAATTAGGATCTAGCTAGCATTTCTTGAGCCAATACTAAGAACCAGGTAACATATATTTTTCATGTGTTCTCAGGTGCTGCACACAACACTGTGAAGTTCGTAAAGTGCACTCGGCTCCTCTCCAGCTAATGACCAGAACAGCTGGGCCCGAAACCAGGACGAGCACCCAAACGTGCAGTCAGATGGCAGGATCTGAGCCATCACGCAGTAAGAAGGATGGTTCTAACCATTCTGCAGTAAGTATTTCCTTGGAGAATCTATGCAAATTAGGATGCTTCTCTCTCCAGACACATACAACACACAAACACACACACACATGCAGCCTATCATTTCAGGGGTTCAGAGACTCCCTAATGTCAGTCTGTGGACCAAGGGTCAGACACAGCAGGTTAAGAACTTCTGACCCATAAACATTCCTGGATCCTTGTCACTCTCACCTCTTTCTTCCCTCTTTTCAACAACTAGTTCAACTCAGCCCTCCTTAATTTCTCCCAGTGTGAACTCACACCAAGCCAGACGTAAGAGTCCAGCTTAAGGTTGTTTTCATGGTGACCTAAGTAAGGCATGTTTTTGCTTTACCTAAGAAAAGCATGCATGCCCAGTGCTGCTGTCCAAAAGCTGGTCAGGGAGGCCTCAAGCTTGATGGGGCTCCTGGCATTCTCCACAGCAGGGGCTCCCGTGTGGGGTCCCTGGACACCTGAGCCACAACCACCCAGAACTTGCTGTCGAGAGCTTGGGACCCACCGCAGACTGAATGTGACAGTGGGGGTGGACCTCACTCCAGCTGCAAATAAAGCATTTAGTCAATTCAGGTCATGCTGCAGTTAAACACCCCCTTTGATTGAGGAAAACTAAGAACCCAAGTACTAAATGACTTGCCTGAGGTCTCTCTTCTTGTTGGCGGCAGAGCGAGGCCCAGACGGGATGATTCCTGCCACACATTTTTCTCTCAAATACCCAATAGTGTGATCAAAATTCAGTCGATAGAACAATTCATTTAAACACATCATTGTGTTGAGAAAATGGATTTGAAATACTCCATGCTACTGCGAAATGAAATGTTCGTGATTTTCTTTCTCTAAACCACTAATGTCCCCAAATAGGATGTTTATTATATCACCAAAATGCATGAATTTAAATCTGCTCTAATGGCTTCATTTTAGAGAAGAAGTCCGCTTTTAATAGGATTGTGTTTCCTCTGACAAGAGGGGGAAAAAAAAAAGAACCACATTTTGCTGCAAATTGTGGATTAAAATAAACAAACCAACAAATGGCTACAGCAACATGGATTAAACAGCCTTTGTCTGTTTTACGGAACCCATTACCTAGAGTGACCATTTTTATGGAATTAAAATTGGCATACATGGTTTAACCATTATGCATATGAAAAATGGGGCACACTTCTAGGAATCTGGGCAGTTTGAGGGAAATGTGCAGTGCTAGGGCTCTGTGGGGTTTAGGCAGGATGTGTATGGCACACACCTTAAAGATAGGACTCCTTCCAGACTGTAGCTATAGAAAACGGACGGGCCGCTTCTCTACAGATGTGATGTGGCACTGGCGTCCGTGTGGCTACCTGGATCGTGGGTCCTGGAAGAAGAGTCAAGTGCTCTAGGCCATTTACAGTTGCATTCCTTGAAACTTTTTTTTTTTTAAGACAACAGAATATGGTATTCTTTCTTAAAAATGTGTTTCTAGCAATTTTTTCCCCTAACGTCATCTTTGAGAGGAAAAAGACAAGGAAGGGAAAATAGAGATGATCTGATTTTAACTGATTTTTCCATTTGCACTTATTTCTTCTGAAAACTATGCCAGCAAATATAAACTCAACTAAAGATCATTTTAATCCTGTTTCGAATGTTGACTGATTTGGTGTTGTGTGATGAAGAGAACACTTCCATATTTTTTAACAAAAAAAAGCTTACCTCTAAGCTATTATGAACCTTATGAAATTAAAAAAAAAATACATAATTGCCATGCTCCAAAGTCACTGTTTTGACAAAGGTGTGTTTTCTCACCAAATAAACCAAAGCTTACTTTTTTTCAAGGGAGCGAAATCACACTCTCAAAACCACAATAAGTAAACTGCAATGAATCTATGGATTAAAATCGTATGCCCAAAGACATCATTCAAATTTAGTTATTTTCAAATCATGTTCTATTTATCAGCATTTTCACGTTAAAAAAAATTTTTTTAACCTGCTTGGATATATGTTAAACCAACTTTATTTTGATGCTAAGGAGTGCTTCTTTAAAGAGGAAAAAGTAAGTGATTTCCACTTTATCCTAAATCTAGAGGCAGCACATGAGTATTAGGGAGAACTATGCATTTCCAGAAACATACAGAGCTGAAGTCACCGCCAGGGCTCAGTGACAACCAGCCCTGTGACTTCAGGCAAGTTACTTAACATCTCCCAGGAAGAAAGCCTCCCTTTTCTTGTTAGTCAAATGATGGTAATGATAGTACTTGTCTGGTAGGGTTGGGAGAATTAATGAGATAACGGGAGGAAGTGCTTGGGACGGACCTGGAACATAAGTACGTCCTTCTTAGGGGAAATACTGATTTCACATCAACAGGTCACCCTCAGTTTCTTGAATTCCCTTACCCTCTTACTAAGGTGGTTTTCCAATGAAGAAGCTTCAGAGTGTGAGGCTCCAATTCCATAATCACTAAAATAGTGACAGATTTATTGAGTCTTCATGCAAACAGGTTCTATGCAACAAATGTTTCTGCAAAACTGTAACGCCATGTTTGGTCAAGGTATATTTTCTCTGCACACGGAAATGTATGAGCACACTGTTCCAGAAATAAAGAGCATGTCTTTTTTTCAGCATCCAGAATCAACTTTGGGTTAGAGGGGCATAACCTAAACAGACAGAGGGCAGGAGGGGCCAAAAACAGGCTATTTGTATATCCTAATGAGCACTAATTAAAGGTCTCATTTGGGGAAAAACAGTGGAAATGGAAAAAGTAAAGCCAAGCTGTCAGTGACTATATGGGTTCTATAAACATGAGCTATCATTGTCAGGGTCATTAGCAGGCATTCTGACATTCAACTATAAAGCATTATTCATGAACACAGAGTGGGCGAAATTATACAACCCATTTAAATAAAATCAACCGCATAACAGATATAATTCCACAAAGTGATCATTTTTAAAAATAGAAAATTGAATTTCAAATCAGTATTTTAATGGCTCAGTGATCCAAATATTAAATTGATAATCAGGCCACAATGATTTGCATGAGTTGCTGGAAATATTCTTATAATTCTATAATGATCTATGAAATGCCGAAAAATTCACATGCTCAGAAATATAATGGCCTGAGGAGAATCTTACACTATCATTGCTGAGGTCCTCTGAGAGGACCTCAGAGATGACCTAAATTGTCCTCATCTTGGGGGTATCTTGCCCCCCCATTTATCCCCCACCTGCCCCGGGACAATGTCTGGAGACATTTTTTGGTTGTTGCAACTAGAGGATGAGTGCTTCAAGCATCTAGCAGGTCAGGGACAAGTATGCTCCTAACATTCTGCAAAGTCCAGGGCAGCACCCACAACAAAGAATTATCCAGCTCTAAATGTCAACAGTGCTGAGGTTAGAAAGCTCTAATCTACATCAGCATTATTCACTCTACAGAATGGAAAAGCTGGACCACAGGTAAGCTGCTGACTAGATTCCCGGGATCCTGGTGCTATTTTTTATTTCTCCATGAAATTTCTTACAGCTCCTTCATTCTGGCTTCTACCCACTTATCCTCAATCTATCATTCAAGATTTATTGAATGCTCACTATGCGCTAGGCACAGTGAATGCAGCAGTGAATGAGATAAACACAATCTTTCTCCTTTGTTTTACAGTATGGTGGGGAAGGCAGGTCTAAGACAGATAATAACAATACAAAGAATGATCATTGTAATAAGTGCCATCTGATAGCACTCAGCTGGGGGAACCCAATTCAGTTTGACATCTCCTTGTTCTCAAGCCAAGTCTCCTAATACCAATGCTTTACCATGCATTTAAATAGCCTTGAAAAAGATTTTGAGTACCAGGCACGGGTCCTGACAAGTAAGCCTGTATCTTGGAAGGAACCTTGCAACAAGATTGGAGATAACAGTGATGGCTGCCACTCACTGGAGACTTACTATGTACCAGGAACTGTACTCAACTCTCTCCTTACAGACAACACTAATGGGTAGGCGCTCTCGCCATCACACTCCTCAACTGATGAAACCTCTACATTTGGGATGCGTAGCTTGGTTTGGGGACAGGCCATCATCATCTACCCTGGCTGAGTTAAACTCTGAAGAAGGCGACTGATGCATTCAGTGAGGGCATCCTTTGTGACAGAGTAGACTTGAGGGAGGTGGTTAAGGTATAATTGGTGATTAGGTGATTAGTCTCTGCCCTTGAGGAATTAATGGAATGGGGAGAGTAAAGATATTTTGAAGCAAGCAACTGAGCATGACGTGGATTTATGGGCAATATTATCAATTGCCATCTTTAAAATAAAACAATGTGACAAAGACTTTAGTCTATGCCTGAAGCTTAGAAGTATGTCTTTAGAACTGCTCTGTCCAAAACCACAGCCAAGAGCCACATGTAGCTATTAAAATTAAATAAAATGAAAAATCCAGGTCTAGGGTCACACCAACCATATTTCAAGTGCTCAGCAGCTAGATATGACTAGTGGTTACTATACTGGATGTGCAGATATAGAGTATTTTCTTCACACAGAAAGTTCTAGAAGACAGGGCTGCCTTAGAACTTGAGGTAGCATTTAAGGGTAAGGAATCTCTTAATAGTCAAGCTCAGGGTGACATATTCCGACCTTGGAACCTGAAGTCATTTCTAGGTCTGGCTGTTGCTGGAAAAAAGTAGCTGTGAGCTTGCTCACACTCAGACCCCCCTGCCCCCAGACAAGACAGGTACAAATCAGGAATCTGACAACTATGGCACATCCCAAACATTAATAATAGAATCCACCTCCTGGACTCTTTTTTATGCCAGTAATTCCCCTTCCAGGAACTTATTTCTTATAAATAATTAGGGATATGCACGAAGTTGAAGATGTTAAATGGAATGGTACTTATAATTGGGGAAAAACTGCAAACCTACCAGATATCTAACAGTAGTTAAAAACACCTAGAGAACAGACTAATGCACACCCTAAAGTTCAATGCTGTACATGCCGTCTTGACTTGGAAAGGTAGTTAAGCATATTAATTTCAAAAAGTAAGTTACAAAACACTATGAATATATAATTACATTTTTGTGAATATAATACATACATATGCATAAAGGAAGTCATAGAGATCTTTAAAGCATTTGGTGTATTGGTGGTCCATCTGGTTGCCAGGGTAAGATATATATATATATATATATATATATCTGTGTGTGCGTCTATGCATGTGTGTGTATATATATATATATATATATTTAACTTCAAACTTGTACTTTCTCAATGGACAAGTCTACTTGTTGAGCTATTCTCAAAACTAATGATCAGTAAGATATGGATTTATTAGGTCACTTAGTGGTCACCCAGCTCCAATTAGGATCTCGGAATAGGTGAGTGATGCACCCTACACAGCCTCTCCTGGCTCTGTTCTTTTCAGTCAACCTTCCTTTTTCTTTGGTCTCTACATTGGCTCATTAGCATAGGACAGGGAACCAAAGCCATCGTGTCTGTGACATGCAGCCTTCACCAGTGAGCCACCGTGGGGGTTAAGAATGTAATTGTGCATCTTTAACCAAACTAGTGGATTAATTAATTGTGACGTTCGCTTATAGATAAAATCTACATTTTCTGTTTCAGAAAACATCTATTCTAATTTCTTCTGTCCAAATCACATAGAACTGGTATTCATGGACAAAAATCACACGCATTATTCTTTCAAAAACGATCTGAGCGTCTGGAATAGAGATGTCCAGTGGAACGTTCTGTGATGATGGATACACTCTTTCCTGGAGCTGTCCAACACAGTAGCTACCAGCTGTACGTGTCTCCGGGGTACTTAAAATACGGTTAGTGTGACTGGAAAATTAAGGTTTTTACTTTTAAAATTTTAATTAATTTGAGTACAGATCTAAGTAGCCTCATGAGGCTAGTGGGTACCTTACTGGACCATGCAGGGTGGAATGTGAATTGAGCTCCTGCATTCTAGCACAAAGAGCGCTCTGCATGGCCTCCAGGAAGGGTGATGCTCACCTGGCTTGGAGAAGTTCTGAACGACATGAGTGGTCACTGGTTTCAGCTTTGCTTCAACCCATAAAGCTTTAAGAAGTTCTGAAGTAGACAAGATAACTGAAACATATTGCAAAGACAACTGAATCTGTTGGTTTTTTTTTTTTTTTTTAAAAAAAGGTAACGCCAAGTAAGAAGATGTGACTTATAAACGTCTGTGAGCGGTATCATTAGATGCAGCATTAAATAAGAAATGATGGATTCTCAAGTGACATGGATGATAGGATTCAAGATTCAAGACATGCTCCAGTGATCTGACAGACACTGAGCTGACCTGATCTTTTTAAAAATACCCATTTCCTCTTAAACTTGATAAGCCTCCAACTTCCCTGGAATGGAAGCGTAGCAGAGAGATCCTGCTGAAGAGATTCCATACAAACCAACCAAACTCCAAGCACTGCATTTTGGGCTTATGGGCATCTACCCCCATAAATCCATTTTGGGGGGTAAGTGGAAGATTGTTGCTGATTTTCTGGCCATTCCTCTGTGTTCTAGTATCATGGCCACTTTGAAATAACCAAGGATGTGCCTGTGCCCTGGGTCTGTGATAACACATCCTAGGTCACAGAGGATAATAAGCAGCTTCCAATCATAACTCCAATGATGGAAGGATGTGGGTTAACAAGGTGGATGGTGAGGAGACAACAGGCCAGAATGGCAGTTTGGGGCAGGTCTTTGTTTATTTTTTATTATTATTTTATTTTTTTGTCTTTTTAGGGCCACACCTGTGGCACATGGAAGTTCCCAGGCTAGGGGTTAAATCAGAGCTGTAGCTACCAGCCTACACCACAGCACAGCAACACCAGATCCTAGCCATGTCTGTGACCTACACCACCACTCACGCAATGTCAGCTCCTTAAGCAGCTGAACGAGGCCAGGGATTGAACCTCATCCTCATGGTTCCTAGTCAGACAGGAAGTCCTCTTTGCTTACTTCTTAAACACGGATGTCACCAGAAGACAGAGTCATGGAGTTCTGGCTATGTACCACATATTCTTCAAAGCATCTTCCAAGTAGGTTGCTGGATTTAGCAAATAAAAATACGAGATGTCCCAATACATTATTTGAGACATACTTATGTTAAAATATGAGTCACTGTTTATCCGAAGTTCCAGTTTAACTGAGTCTTATATTTTATTTGGCAACTCTATCCATGAAACACCAGTCCCTAGAGACCTCCTGTGGCAAAAAGGACTCTGTGGTTAACTACTGGAAATTCTGCTAACTTTACCACCCTCTTGGAGATTCCCCAAGATAAGAGCACATTAAAAGTTCTGAGAAATTCTACAGCAAATACTTTCCCTCTCTTTAATACAACACTTTCTGGCCTTTGCGAGCATACTGCCCAGCAGTTAAAGCGGTTTAAATGCCAGTTCCTGTGCCTGAGTTCAAATCTTGGATTCACAACACAGTGGTGGCTCTCTGATCAGGGATAAATTAAAGGAGGGCCTGGGAATGGGTATCTGTAGATGAGGATAATCATAGCACCTACCTGACCAGCCCTGGCTGAGAATGACATGAATCAACATAAAGCAGTTGGAGTGAGCCTGGTGCAGGATAACTGTTCCATGAATATGAGCTTTATTATCACATCAGGGGTGGAGACCTTCCACAACAATGGCTTTAACACCTAGGGGATTTGGAGATGCAAAGTGGGACATGCTGAAGGTAGGTGGAGATGAGGTAGGGAGAGTGTTGAGTTGGTCCAGCATGGAGCAAGGATAGGAACCTGCAAAATGATAATGGTTTTCCCTTCTAGAGGAAAAAAAAAAAAAAAAAAGGCAAAACCAACTAAAGCCATTTTGACAACAGCACATATTTCAGGAGGGTTTGCCCTACTATGTATTAAGCCATATTATAAACCTAGGGATGTTAGAACAACGTAGAATTCCTGCAAAATTTAATAGATGACATGATCTCATGGTACACTCTGCTATATTATAATTTAACATCACAAAAAAGTATATCACAGAACCAGAAAAGGAGTGAATATTAAAAAATACAAAATAAAAACAGTTGGAAAATGAATTTAGAGGGTGAAAACTCAAAATGGGCCTTTGCATTAAAGCAGACATCAAAATACATCCTAGATGGATTGAAGTATCCAATGTGAACATGAAGCTGTAAAGCTTTAGCAAAAAAAATATGTATAAGCATGACTCTAATCTTGATCTAGGCCAAGGGAATAAGTCTAAAGAAAAATGATTTTGTGTCTGACTAAAGATTTAGAAAATCAGTGTTTCAAATCATCAAGCAAAATTAATTCAAATAACGAGCTGGAAAAAAGTTGCCACAAACAGATGACAGGCAAGAGATTAATATCCACAATAAGTAATAAGCCTTTACAAATCAATATGGAACCTATTAACACCCAAATAGAGAGGGAATAGGGCTCAAGAAGGCAGCTAAACTACTTCACAAGATATGGAGGGGAGAGAGAGAAAAAAAAGGTAGCAGTATTTTATCATTTCCATCTATCCAAGTGACAGGTTTAAGCAAACCTTAGCACTTGATGCTGGCAAGGGAGAGATAAACAGGGACTTTCACACACTGTAGGTAGGAATAAAGTTCAGTGCTATTTCTTGGCAAAGCTTTTTGATAATGACATACGTAATTATCAAAGGAACTTATCTTTTCTAATACAAACTTCAACGTCTAAGGATTACTGCTAAGAAATGAGATAACTAGAATACACATGCACCTACCTAAACCATGATCACGAAATTATTTAAAATAATGAATTTTGTAGAAAACTAAATAATAGGTGGAAACTTAAAGTGATAGTGCATAAAGTATTGTCTTATGTGAACATTAAGCATCATAGTTTTGCAGCATTAAATGAAAGACCAAATAAAGTAACTTCCACCAAATAAAGTAACAATTTAATCACAGAATACAACCTGAATATATTTAACTTGATCCTACATATGCAAATAAATGTCAATGCGTATGTATGCACGCTCCTTCACAAGGGTGTGTGTGCACATATATATGTATGCATGTGCCCATGTGTGTCTATATACTCACATGCATAGAATATTCATATATATTCATGAATATTCAACTATTCCTATGCACAGAAAAACAGACACCAAACACTAAATATTATCAGAAGCTCTAAGTGGTACAATTACAAGCTCATTTTATTTTCCTCTTTTATTCATTCATTCACTCATCTAGTAATAAGTATGCGCTGCTTTTACAAACAGAAGCAGTTTATTTAAAAATAAAATACTGCATCAACATCTACAGGAAGCTAAAGTTTATTCTGTAACTTTAAAAATGTTTATGAAATTGGCTACTATTAGCACTGGGCTAAGGGGGCACCAAGGCATGTGGGGACGTTCTGTTGGAAAGAATGACAAGGTCATTCACAGCTTTTTATTATTTTATTTTTTGAGTGGCACCAGCCATTAGATGGTACTGAAGGTCTAGCTGAACTATTTGACAATGGGGATCAGATGGAGGGAGACAAAGCTTGAAAACATGGTAATCAGAAAAAACACAATAAGGAAGGAAGTTGACCTGGAAAGAGTTTGGTAAGAGACTTTAGAGAAGAAGGGCCACAATAAACCCAGAAAGGTGGAGTAAAACGTGCACCAGCACATTAGAAAAATCAATGTCTGCATTCAGATGTATCCAAATCCTAACCCCTCTTTTTTCTTCCTTTTACTACTCACCAGTTGTACCTATGGAGAAGAATCTAGAACCCAATCAAAGCCTAAGTACATAGTAGGAACGAAGTGTTGTAAATACGCTTACAATAACTAAGTTAAAATATTCATAAACCTTAATGGGATTATTAAAATACTAGGGAGAAGCTGCTATGTTTCCTCATTCAGTGCATTCGTTTTCACGTTGCTTCCCACTTCTCAAAATTAAAATATAGCAAATAGAGGAATTTTCAAATTTAAGAGTCCAATTGCTTCATTCGTTAAATCTTAGGAAGGTAATGATGGGGTACAAGGAGCAACAACTCTGATTTTTTTTTTAAATGGGTGAGAGATTGGCAACCTTGTGAATGTTTCATGAATGAGAGTAATAGGTGTTTGTTCTTGTTTCATAGTAAAGCTAAAAACATCTCATTCTGCAAGTGCTAGTCAATGCCCAATGGGCATTTCTTAAAAATCTGAACTGGGAAGTGGTATTTTATCAATGCAAAGTTAAACATGAGCTTCAAAAGACACAGAGTAGGGTATCAACATGGGATGCTCTATGATAACCGCCTCGAATACATTTCACATGGAAACGAGGCCAGGTGAGCCACAGCCTACATCTCTCTGACCTGCTTCCCAACCACATAAATTAACCAAACGGCATATCGGCGGAAGTCGGCTCAGAAAGCCTGTGTTCCTCACAATTTATTGAAGTTTAAATGTTTCTGAGATAACAAAAATCTGATCTTGGAAGGAGGGAAGGGAAGAATCAAGAGGCTAATTGTCCGCTGACTTGAATGGCTCAGGAGCTGTGCTTGGCTTTACCCCTCTCTCATCTTAGCCCAATTACTCTTCCAGTCAAGGCTGACAGGTCCTCAAAACCTATTTCCCATGAAGACCCTTCTTCCTCCTGCTCCCTCCCGCTTAAATACTGCTTTAGGGATTTAAATAAAATAGGCCTGGTCTAGCCCTCCTCATTGTACCTGGGCAGCACTTGGGTATTCATTTACAGTAGGAAGAATTCATTCTCTGAATGCCAGGGCACATTTGCAGCAAATTGGCTTGATAAACACCCTCCCTTTTTTTTTTTTTTTTTTTTTTTTTTGGCTCCCAATGTAGTTTAAGACATGGTCACCAACTAAAAACTGTCACCATCACTGCCCGCTGCTAGTGGCAAGATGCTTCCTGGTGGAGGTAGATTTGATCTTTCCACAAACAGTGCATAGTCTTCATTTCCCTCATCATTTCATTTTTTCTACTAAAAAAAAAAAAAAAAAAAAAAGGAACCTTTGAGGTGAACACCCTCATGCCTCAGAGTCTATGTGCACTCCCTCCTCTCCGCTGACTGCTGATTTCAGGCTCTTATCCTGTCTTCTACATCCTGAAGGGAGATCTTGCTGAAGTTTCTTTCCAAAGTCCCCTTCATCGCTAATCTCCCTCCCCGCAGTCCCTTCAGGAGGAGAGGCAGTGACCTGAAGCCTCGTTTCGAGTTCTGACTTCTCTCCTCAGTGCTAGGTCTATAATGTCTATTTTAAAGTCAAACTGGCACCTAATCTTATTTCTAAGCCGTCCTACAACCTGGCTCCGCCTCCATCTTTAATTTATGCCTACATCACCAATACCCACTTCTTTATCCTTCCCTGCTGCAACCACTGGTCAGTGACTCACCCCCTAGCCCAGACCTTCATTAGCCCCCCGGCTGCTCTCCAGCCTGTGCTTGCTGCATCCTTCACAACAAACTGTCCTGGCACAGACTCTGCCTTCCTGCTCCACAGGCTGTGACTACTCCTTCCTCAAATGCCTTCCTTGATAGCTGCCCAGTGTTTCTTCCAGCAGAGGTTGAAGGGTTTTGCATAATAAAATGGGTACTATAGCCAAAAGAAAATTGGAGATAAAGAGTGAAGCACACAAACCAGTCTCTTCACTACAAGGAGTCTTAGCTATCCATCATTTACTGTGCATTTTCAATCTTCAAGAAAGGAAGGGGTCAGGCAGCATTCTGGCCAACAGAATCCTTTGGAAAAGGTGTGTGCTTGGGGGCTCAGTTTTAGGGGTGTGCTCTGGACATCCTGCGTAAGCGAGAGGTCCCACCTGATGTTTGTAGTCAATTACTAATTTGGCCCTTTCTCCTTGAGCCTCCAGGGAATTGGATGCCCAGTTCCCCAGCCCAACTTAGTTCTTTACATTCTTCTCACCGCTCTCACCAGACACCACGAGCCCTGTGCCAGCGAACAGATCCTGGGCTCTGCAGACAGCTCAGGGCCCATGCCGGAAGCTGTGCTCCAAGTGCAAGGCTAAGGAGCCAGAGAGGCTTATTATGTTTAACCTCCAGCTACGTTTTCACTAAATAACCTATAGCAAGCACCTCAAACTTCTGAGCCTTAGTTTTCTCATCTGTAAGATGGGAATAACAACAGTGTCCACTGCACTATTCTGTAGTCTGTATGGAAAGCCATTTTTATATGCTTAGCACATTGCAGGCACAGAATAAACAGCATTGGCGCATGGTCGTCTCTATTACTGGTAGCAGCTATCATTTCAAATCTCCAGGAGAAAATAAGGTTGCTCCTTCTTCAGCCGGACCAAGCAGCCCAGATACTACATCTACTAAGCCAGGATGCGAGTGAACCAGCACATCCCAGGGACCCCAAAGCCAGTCAAATGTCTGTTCCCTTGGTTCAAAGACCTGAATGAGACCTCCAACTACAGCCCCACTGGGCTCTCTCACCTGCCCGAGCCCACATCTCCTGACTTCCAAGAACTGTAGGACTAGACCTCCTGAGGTTCCTAACCTGTTCTATGACCAGATCCTTGAATCCCACCAGCCAGTTTATCTGGCCCTTCATCATTCACCATATACTAGCCTGCTGGAGACCTGAGAAAGGGAACCCATTTCAGCGCAGTTTCAGGAAGTGGCAACTGCAGACCCAGTCCATCGTTAACCAAAGGGCTTTAGAAGAAACACAAAGCATAGCTGCATGTGTCTTACTTTACAGGAGAAAAGCATCCAAGAGAGTCCAAAGGTAGACTGAGTGACTCTAGGAACCACTGCCAGGCAGAGCTGGGTGTGACCCTTCAAATCATAATACTCCTTTGCCCCTGTTTGTGTGCTGCCTCCATTTGGCACTACACTTACCCAGAACGATCTCATTCAATCCGTTTTGCAGAGAAGCTAAGTGATTTACCTAAAAATCCCACCATGATGCATGACGGAGCTGTGGTTATAACCCAGAAAATCTGACTCAAGTTGTGGAAGTCCTGAACCTCTGTGCCAAATACCCCACTTTAGATGGCTTGGGGCACCTAGATATTTCTGACCCAAAGTCAAAGAAGCCAAGGAGCAGTCAAGGTCAAAGAAATCACCCACCTGGACACCCTGGCTCTGAGCACGAGTGACACTTCATTTAAGAGTGAGAGGGGGAGTTCCCGTTGTGGCGCAGTGGTTAACGAATCCAACTAGAAACCATGAGGTTGCGGGTTCGATCCCTGGCCTTGCTCAGTGGGTTAAGGATCCAGCGTTGCCGTGAGCTGTGGTGTGGATTGCAGACGCGGCTTGGATCCTGCATTGCTGTGGCTCTGGCATAGGCCGGTGGCTACAGCTCCCATTAGACCCCTAGCCTGGGAACCTCCATATGCCTCCGGCGTGGCTCAAGAAAAGGCAAAAAGGCAAAAAAAAAAGAGTGAGAGGGATTTGGGTTCATGACCTGATTCCACCACAAGTGTGGCCTTGGGAAGACCCTTCTCCCCAGTCCTCACCGGAAAATTAAGGCAATAATGCCCACCTTTCAGGGTTGGCAAAGGATTAGATGAGACAAGCGTCTAAAGCACAAACTTTGACACTTAAGTGACTCACACTAGAGTGTTTTGGTTAAATTCACGGGCTCTGACATCAGAATGAGTTTTCATCTGTGTCTCATCGGTTATTGGCTGTGTGACTAGAAAATAGAGATAAAAACTTTATTTATAGCGTTGGGGTGATTATCAAAGTAGATATTTTCCAAGTGCTTGGCATAGTGTTCAGCACATAGTAAGCATTTATTATCATAATAAATAAATTATACTAATAATGTGATTATTGTGACAGTGGTAGTGATGATGTTTTTATTGGTTAGGCTGGGCTAGGATATGCTGCAGAAATAAAAATGGAATAAAACAAAATGAGATCTCGGAGGCTAAATGAAACAAAGGTCAGTTTGCCTCATGTTCATGCTGTGAATTCAGTGTGGTTGGTGGGGGCTTCTTGTTCTAAAACAGCTCAAGAACCCAGGCTGATGAAGGTTCGAACATGTGGCAGCTGGCACCATCTGAAACATATCCAGGGCCACCAGGGCAAGGAAAGAAAGGGCAGAGATGGCACACTTTGGCTAGAAGCAGTCAATGGCTCCATCGGACAGCAAACAGGCTGGAAAATAGAGGCTGTGCATCCAGGAAGGAGATGAGGGCTAGATATGGGTGAGCAACTGCCTCTACACAATGATAAAGGCAAAGGCAGCTTCACAAGGTGATGAGCTTCTAGCTTAGAGCCCTGCACTCAACTAGTGCTTAATAATTGGTAGCCACTGTTATTCTTACTATAGGTTAACTGAGGCACAAGTCTTGATCACATGATGGGTAACAAGATGAGTGTCCCAGAGGGAAGGGCTGATTCAGCACCAAATCTTGAAACAGTGAATAAGGGAAAGAAGGGGCTTCCCTACACAGGGGCTGTGCTGAACTCTGGAGCTGCCCCAGCTTGCTCCATAATTTGGGTATCAGGTCTCTCCAAGGTCCCCAATTCATTTATAAAATCATTTCCCCAGGAGTGATCCACAGGCCACCGCTGAGGGACTTGGAGGAATTCAATCTGGGGAATTGGTCAGAGATGTAGATTTCCGCCTTATCTCAGACGTACTGAATCAGAATCTGTGTGGGGGTGGGGTAGGAGGGTGAGGAGGGTAGATCTGCAATAATATTTTAATAAGCTCACCTCGTGACTTAACAGGCAACCTGCAGTTTGAGAACCATGCCAACAGATACTTCCTGTTCTTGACATCCCCATGGGTACCACCTCTGACCCGCAGAATCAGGGTCCTCCTTCATCACCATGCCTTGTCCAACCCCTGATGCTGGGTAAAGGATCTGAGGGGCAGCGCTAGAGAAAACCAAATTCGATTTCCAGCTCTATCATCTACTTGCTGTATATTCTTGAGCAAACCACTCGGTAGCTCTGAACTTCAGTTTACTCATCTGTAAAATGTGCGCAGTAAAATGGTCTAGCATTTTGCTGGAAGAATTCAATGATCTCGTATTTTTAAAAACATGACAATCACAGAAAAATGATGATGATGATGACAATGGTGATGTAAAGCCTCTGGTCAGTGACTGGACCTGACATCTCTAACAGATGGGACCCAGGGCTATTTTTTATTGTCTGTACAATGGAGTTTGGGTAAGGAAGTACTAGGAATGAATATATATATATATTCAGATATAGTTCATGTCTAACCAATGTGGGTTCTACTTTCCTTTAATTTCTTGTAAAACAGACCTAATCCCTGAACAAAAGGGCTAGCTGGCTTTACTTCTGAATTAGAGCCAGGAAAGCGGCGAGAGGAGAATGGGCATTGATAGAACAACATGGATTCCTGAGGATATTAATAACGATCAATTTGTTCTCCGGTTTGATTGCTACCTCATTTTGAGTTGCAATGTCTTCAGACAACCATGATGGGTTACGTGACAGAGTATCTCAGGATTCCGCAACTCCCATCTTGGGCAGAGTTTCAGAGGTGGTGTTTGCTGTTGTGGATTAATATAATTAGTTGGGGAGCGCTATATTGTGAAAGTGACAGAGATGGATGGATAAGAAATAAAGAATGTGATAAGAAATGGAACCATGGTGGGTGGCCCTTTCAACTCTGCACATATGCAAACCCATGCAGAGTCAAGGTGGGGTGAGAATGTTGGTGGTTTGCCAAGACAAGAGGAGTGAATAAGTGGCAAATAGAATAAAAAATCCATTATGCTCAGTTGGCTTATTTAGTATCTGGGTTTGTTTGAACTAAATCTGCTTCTAGCTCCAAGAAGGTAACAGGAATTATTGCTTATAATCTGCCTCTTTAAAATGCCCCCTCCCTATACCCAGTTCAAATAGAATTGTTTGTTTAAAGATAAATAAAATCTGACCATTAAGAAAACCTTACTCATTTGACGATTTCTTCAGTACTAAAGTCCAGGTTTCAAACACTGAGCAGTATCAACAATGGTTGATTACTGTTCTCTATCTTCTACTGAAATCCACTACTTTATGGGGATATTAGCACAGGACTCTAGAAATCTGAGATCTTTCTTTCTCTCTCTCTCTTTCCTTCCTTTTTTTTTTTTTTTTTTTTTTTTTTGACTATACCTGCATATGGAGGTTCCCATGCTAGGGGTGGAATTGGCACTGCAGCTGCCAGCCCACGCCATAGCCCTATGCGGGATCAGAGCCTCGTCTGCAACCTACACCATAGCTCACGGCAACCCCGGATCCTTAACCCACTGAGCAAGGCCAGGTATCAAACCCGCATCCTCACGGATACTAGCCGGGTTCGTTACCACTGAGCCATGATGAGAACTCCCTGAGGTCTTTCTTACTTAATGTATTCTAGAATATAGGGTAGTCCAATATAGCCTTTAAAAGTCACATGGGACAAATGACATCAAAAATTCAAAAGCGTTCAGGCAGAGTCGCCAATCTTTTTCATGTATAATGTATAGGAACGCTAGGCGCGCTGACACTGAGTACTGGTGCAAAAGCAAGTCTCACTTCCACAGCAATGCAGTGGTTTCAAGATCTGTGACTGCTCTGGATTGTCCAATTTTTCCTCCAACAGGAAAGCTTCTAGCATTGCATCAAGTCCCAGTATAGGAAAAACAAGTATACTGGTGGAATTAGACTTGGGGTCACAGGCAAACATTTGTGTAGAAACTGTTTTTCTCACCTATGTTTAAAAACATCTTTGACATCCTTTAAAACGCAGGTTGCCATGGTTACGGTTGTTGTGCAGGCAGGGAGGTTTCCAGCATCTCTGAGCTCATCAGTTAATGCCAACAGATCAGAGATTTTTGAAAATTGATATTTGTAAAATAGCACTCCTTTTTTTTCCCTCCACATCGTAAGTCACATCATCGGAAGCAGCTGGATAGGTTTACAGTGGTTATCACTGTGGATCTGGCCTTTTGAAAGGCCATGTAAGCATAACATTGACTATATGCTAAAAGATGACCTTTGATCTAAGTCCACATGTGGTGGGTCAAATTCATTCGCTGACATTCACAAAAATGAAGAATTGTCAAAGCCGTTATCCTTCACCTCCATTGTCACAGATGTGTCCCTATGACAACCACAATCCTAATTGCTACCTATGCGCAAAACCACTTTTTTTTTTTAATGGAGCTTTATTTGTATTATTTATTAAAAATTCACAAATTATGGCGTGTAAAATGATGGCCTAACATGCTTTCTGTAAGAATCTTAAAAACCAATCAGCCCAACTTCATGTGATTTTACATGCTTGATAAGCCACACTGTTAATGAATTGGTTAAATATCTTTCATAAATGTTCAAGTAAGAAATTGAAGTTCTAGTCCTTCTAGTATCTACACTGTCCCCAAATTTTAAGTCTGTGTTTCTTATTTTCCAAATAAGAAAGGTTCTTTTTCATGTGTCAATTTTAACATCTGCTCAAAAATCACGGGAAAGATTTAGACATCAACATCTGCATCTTGACCATCTTGATTCTCCAAACGACATGATAATCTTTCTCTTGTAGACCCCAGCCCTTCATTATAAAATCGCAAACCCCACAGTACTGACCTCATGGTATCCATTAATTGTTTAGGGAGTATTTTTGAAATACGAAAATATGATTTGACTAAAATAAAGTCAACAATTCAGCAACTTCACCAGAATGTAGCCTTTCTAATAATGTCTTTTGTCTTTCACTGGCTTTATTTATGAAAGCTAGGAACAAATTTAACTCCACTAGAGTCACAGGAATTCAGTGTTGCTTAGAGATAGAGAATCAGCAGACTGATGAATGGTTTATTTTTTCTCCAGGGTATCTTTTAAAGGCAGATTATTTTCAGTCCTCCACTTTGGGTAAATGGGAGATTTTACCAAGTCAGAGAAAACAGACTACAGAACATAGAAGCGGAAACAAAGAATCAAAATTGAACCATGTTAAGTTCAAGGTATTTGAGTATCCAGGGATTGAGAGTGAAAAGAGGTCTGGAGCTCAAGTGAGAGGTGAAGAGTGAAATTCTGGTTTGTGAATTATTGATAGCAGTGCAGTAATGAAGGCCTGGAGTAAACGGTACGCAGGAGGAGTACACAAAGTAAGAAAGAGAAGGCGCTGAGAAGAAACCCACAGCAAGCTTCACAGTCAACTAGCCCGTGGCAAAAAGGCATCCAAGGGCAGGATGAGAGGAAGCAACATTCAGGAGGCAGTGGGGGAAGCGTGAGAACACCTTAAAGCTGCAGAGAGAAAGAATAACAAGAAGAAATGATTCTTTAAAGGAAGATGAGAAAGATGGAGGCTTGGAATTGCCTCATTCCTGTTTGCTTTCCTGAGAGGCTGTGAGCTCCCAGAATAAGGAAAGGACTTCTGTTTTCTGTATCACAGTCCCAGAATTTACCTAGCTCAATGCCTAGAACAAAGAACCCAGTAACTATCTGATTAAATGAAAGAATGAAAAGATAAAGGTGCAGGATGCTTGAAATGAGTCCACTATTTGTAGACTGCTGATGACCTTCTCTCGAACAATCTGAGAGGACATTGAGGCCAGATTTCTCTCTTTCATTGCTTAGGTAATGTGGTATTATCCTGAGGGGTCCTGGTGCATTTCCATAAAAAGAAAACCCTAGTTCCCTTAAATGATGGGACACGGTTTTCACAATCAACTGCATTTAGACTTTAAAATGCAATTAAAATGTAACTATAATGTAAATTGGGTTAGCCTGAAGATGTTTCCAAAATCTCTCTGACTCATCCAAAATGGGAAGTGATACCAAATTGTAGCACCCTTGGTATCTCACAGCCGCCCACACCCTGCCTGATGAATCCACACATGGCTCATTACGTGGCCGGGGATCATAACGGGAGAACACCCCCCTGATGACAGCGGTCTGTTATCTGTAATCATCTCAATGGTTGATCTGAATCACAATACTGTTAATGAGACGGACTGTGTGGCAATTAGCTATTAAAAAGCAATAAAAAAGACTCAAAGTAATCTAAAAAGTCAATCCCGTGACAATCTATGGAATCAGGATTAGATAATAAGCGGACTGATTGGGAACAGCGTTTTGAAGGAACCACAGTGCCTGACGTCACTGGAGTGGTGGCATCCGTTGCCCTTGATTTGGACGAGATGATCAGAGAATGAAAAGAAAAACATCGTCTTATTAACTGTGACTCTCCCTTGTTCAAATTTCAGAAAACGGATCCTTTGAAGGGCACTGTGGGAAAACACAGCAGGCTTTATTTTTGCCTGCAGTATCAGAAGTAGCGGTTCTGCTGCCTTCCGGATCTGAGAGAGATGTGCCTCTCTATTGGAAGGCAAGCCTCTGAATTAGTATAAATACATTACGCCCATAAAAACATCTGTGCTGAATGAATAAGAAATAAAGTAGCAAAGGATTTATGGAAGGAGGCAACAGAAAGGAATGCTGTCTTAGCCTGGTTTCTTGTCACCGAGACGCCAAAGTCAAGCCCCAGAAGCAGGCGAGTAAAACTTGATCTGCTCCTATTAGGAGCTTGTTAGCCACCTGCAGCGCCTTTTATCTAGAGTCTGAAAACATCAACCTTTGTGCAACAACCACAACAAAATCAATTTTCTTCAACTTAAAAGAACACCTTCATCAGCTTGGGCACCTAGGCAACCACTCCCTTAGCGGAAATGCTTGGTACCATAAGAGGACATGTCACTTTTGCAGATTGGTGCGTATTTTGTGGCGCCATAGACGTGGCACAATACTAGGATTAGACCCTTGAAAGGAAGATGCTTTCATCATATTGGTTAGGGATGCATGTTGGAACTACAGCATGAGTCATCATCAGTCAAAATCCATTAATACTCCTGTTTTTAAAGAACCAGTGACCCTTAACAAAGAGAGATGAAAAGACCTTGGCATGTGGAATCAAGCCCATGTATCATGACTGTGTATTGATTCAACTCAAGGGCCTTGGAACTTCTTTAATTTACGTGAGCACTATGTTCAAAGCACAACCTAAACTATTCTTATTGAAGAACTTTTGCAAATGGAGTCTGCTTAGTCCGGAATACCCTTCTCTCCTGGTTCATTCTGACCTGGCCGTCACACTCACATCACACCTGAAGCCCCTGGGTGCAGTCTTGGCTGCACACTGACTCATCTGGGGAGCTTCAGGCCATGCTGATGCCTGACTCCACCCAAGAGATTCACATGCAGTTGGTACTGGGGTGTGTTGGGATGTGTCTAGGACTTTGAGATTTGTGGAGGCTCAGATGCTCCTAAGGTGAAGACAAGTTTTGAGAATTACTGTTTATAGCACTTGTGCTTACCTCTGACCAAGATGGTCACTGTGTCCCCTTCAACTTGAATAAACTTCATATAGCTTTCTTCCTGACTATAGGACCTTGAACCCCTGATAAAGAAACTTACTTTAGAAAACTTAGGATTGTAATTCTTTCTCTGCCTTTTTCAATCAATGTACATCTTCTCCAACTTCTGCTATTACCACCCAAGAATGCTTCTCAAAAACCTGTAAACCACTCCTTTTAAAGAAAATCATATAAAGAGATAGCATCTCTACCTCTATCTCTGGAGGAGGGTAGGAGCCCAACTCTCATAAGTGCCAATGAGCAAACACAGTTGGCCCAATCCCTGTCCACCTCGCCAGTGCTTTTCCACTAGCTCATCCCACTGATTAAAACCCTCCCATTTTTTGCTTCAGCAGAGTTGAGATCAGTCTCTCTCCCCTATTGCAAGAGTCTTAAATACAGGCTTTTTTGGCCTATTTAACTCTGTCCGCTGCAATTTTCCTTTGACCTCTTGCCTGAAGTGGGCCACCTTGTATTCACATTTTCTGTTTGCATTTCAGTTTTTTCCACTCCTTCCAGGTCTCCTTTTTGTTTTTATCCTTTACTGCTTCAGCATTTAGCCTTAGGCGGGGTACACAATGGGTCCCCCACACATTTTGTTTTATATTTTTAAAACCGTAGTGAACACTGAAGTTGTTTAATGTACACTTGTAACTTATTTGACTCTAACTATATGTGCTTTTGAGGGAAAGAAGCAGGAGAAAGACCTGAGGGAGAGTCATCCAGAGAAAGAACAGGAGACCAGAAGAGAAACCAAGACAAATGGAGACTCTCTATTTTCCCCACTGTCCTTTGCCCTTTTCAAATTAGACCTTGGCCTTCACAGCCCCAGAGAAACAGAAGACATTAATTCTTGGCTTTTGAACTTCTAAAGGTTCAGGTCCTGGCATTTTAAGTGCCATGTAAGGGACTTTCAAGGATGATTCTGACACCGTGCAATTTCTGCTTTATCACACTGACTTTAGAATACGACCCTTCTGCTCCACTTGGACCTCAACTTGAGATGACTGGCCCCTCTATCCTTTCTTTAGCCAGTCAGCTGCTTTCACACATATCTCAGTGAGCAACTACTTGCTTTTGATAACTTACTTGATTGTTTTCAAAGCTTGCTCCTTGAAATTAATATTCTTAATAGTAAATGAAATATACTTGTTTACACAAGTGTCTTTACCCTTTTAATATAACTTTCAATAGTATCTGAACAGCTCATTTTCCAAAAGAGAACTAAATAACTGAGTAATTAACTTGGATTTATTTTTTACAGAAGTTTCTTTTCCTAAACCATAAAATTTTAATTGGCAAACTTTATATCTGTACATGGAGTTCAAGAGTCCAAGAATCACTTTGAATATGAAAGCATTTAAATATTTTTTTCTATAGAAAAACAAATGAAATAACACGATTTAACATTTACTTGCAGGTGTTACCCAAAAATATATAGAACACACCTGGGGCCCCACATCTTCATATTTTAAAGCAAATGATACACAGTTTAATATTAGCTCCTGGCCTGCAAGATCTGTGTATAATTTACTATTTCATCACTGGCATGGTACCTGATAGTTGCTAAGTCAATGTTTTAATAGTCAGCTTAGGCTAAACTCTGCTGTGGTAACAAAATAATCTCATAATCTTAGTGAATTGCATTAGCCAAGATCCATTCCCATTTCCTGTTAAAGGTCCATTACAGATCAGTTTCAACTCTGCTCCAGATCTTCTTCATTTCAGATCCAAGCTAAAGAAGCAGCTTCTCCCTAGGATATGCTGGCCTCATGGCAAGGGGCAACAATGGCAAACCTGTAGCATGCCCTTTCAAGTTCCCATTTCCATGTGGCACATGTGACTTCCACTCACATTTCATTGGCTGAAGGAAGTCACATGTTCAAGCATGACCACCAGGGCAGGGCTTCCTAGGGAGGGGCCAGGAAAAGGAGCAAATACTTTTGAATAATAATACAATTTTTGACAGTAATAGTTAAGTGGATAAACTTTTTTTACTATGTGGAACTTCATTCTACTCTACCTGCCCCGGGATTGTTCCTGTTTTCCAAATATTAAATAACTACAATGACCATCAGATTAATATTCTGCCATTAAAAAGTACCACAAAGTAGGTGGTTTAACGAAGAGAAATTTACTAAAGATGAAGAATAGCTCTGAAGATGAAGATAATGGCAAGGTTGGTTCCCTGAGACTCTGAGGGCGTTTTTGATTTTCATGCCTCCCTACTAATTTCTAGTGATTTCCTAGCAACATGTGGCATTCCTTGGCTCAGTTTCTCCCTATGTGTTCACACTGTTCACATCCTATGGACTCTATGTGTATGCCTGTGTCCAAACTTCTCCTCTTTATAAGGAAATCAGTTATAATAGATTAAGGGCCAACTCTAATCCAGGATGACGGCAGGCTAATTAATTATAACTGCAATTCAGGAATAAGGTCACATTCTGAGGTAGTGAGGGTTAGAACACTGACATGAATTGTGGGGGACAGTTTAACCCATAACAACCACATATTATGTTTGTCCAAAACAGTCCCATTTCCTTCTGGGGCCCTGGTGACATTATTCCTAGAGATAGCTCTTTCACTTTCAGAAGGGTCCTAGATTGGATGATCAAGTAAACAGCTACCCTAAATATAACACATCGACCTTACAGAGAATGTGAGTAAGTACAGAAACAGTTAAAGGAGAAAATTTTAAAGGAATCACCCTTAAGTAGCAGCCCACTTGAAATCCTACTGTTAACATTTTGGTGTATACATACAATTTTTTAAATAAAACTAGAACAATGCTATAGTACTGTTTTTGTAACCTGTATTTTCCTTTAATAGTATTTCTGTGCGTTTTCCTATATACTTAAAAAATTCTCTGAGAACATGATTCTTAATGACTACATAATAGTCCATCATATCCACCCTGTAATTTATTTAATGACTTCCTTATTGTGGGTCATTTAGGTGGTTTCCAAGAGAGCACTATTTGACAGAGTCATTTTTGGCATATAAAACATCAAACAGCAATTTTAGAAAGACGTGGAGAGAATTTCCCACAGTTCTGAATATGTTTCTCCAAACACTTTAATCACACTGATATTCCTCACACACACAGAGGTGCTTAAGCTCTTTTTTGTCTAGTTTTCCTGAGGAAGGAAAGGGTTTCCAAAAGCCAGCTGCTCTAGACTGAACCAAGGATCTTTTCTTTCTGTTTGCCTTGCAAAAAGCTTCTTCCTGATTTTATTTCTAGCAAACTAAGTAGCTTGGACTTTTATTTTTCTAAAGCTGTACCAGAAAAAAAGTGGCTGCTTCCTTGCAACATATCAGCACCTCTTAGAAAACTTCTTGTCCAAATTCCCAATTCATTTTACATGTGCTGGGTTAGACTAAACAGTTTTCAGGTTTAAGCAATGACAGTCATCACCCAATGATGTGCTTTACGGAGAGGCGGGGGTGCCCTGCTGGCAGCAACAGTGACTGAGGAACTTGGATGGCAAGGAGGGAGGGGTATGAAGGAGTATCCCAAAGACCTTAATTTGCTGGGTGGGTGGGAGCAGTGGGAAAACCTTTGTGGAAGCTTCTCAGGTGATTCTAACTCAGGTGCTCCATGGATGACACTCTCATCATGGAATATAGCGTCCACTGTTCAGTCATGTGTCTATTTCCCTGATAGGACTGTGAGTTTCCTACAAGGATATTCTGCTCCTTTTTCATCTTTCTAAACATCTATTAATGACCAGTTTGATAAATATCTGAGCCAGTGTCTAAGAAGAGTCAAGTTGAGTGATATGGGTTGATTTCATCTTATTACAAACAAACTTTGCACACCTACTACGTGCTTGTCACTGCACTGGGCATAAAGACAGATAAGACATGATCACTAGTATTGGGAAATGTATAGTCTAGTACAAGAACTAACACACTAAGGAAATCTTTGCAGTTCAAAAATGATGTTTCAGGGAGTTCCCATCATGGCACAGCAGAAACGAATCCGACTAGGAACCATGAGGTTGCGGGTTTGATCCCTGGCCGCACTCAGTGGGTTAAGGATCCAGCATTGCTGTGAGCTGTGGTGTAGGTTGCAGACGCAGCTTGGATCTGGCGTGGGTGTGGCTGTGGCTGTGGCCAGCAGCTGTAGCTCTGATTTGACTCCTAGCCTGGGAACTTCTATGTGCCGTGGGTGCGGCCCTAAAAAGGACCAAAAAAAAAAAGACCAAAAAAAAAAAAATGATGTTTCAAGAGCAGATTGCGTGAAAAGTACTCCAGAAATTTAAAAACGTTAGTTTCCTGGAAGAGTTGGTAAAATTTTTCTAAGAAAAAGTTTGTTTATTCATTTATGTGCTGATTCATTCAGTAAGATGCTCATTTGTTTGTTCATTAATAGTCTGTTTATTTAGCGGGAAACTAGCATCAAATTCACATCAGGCCAAGTGCTGGGCACTAGAAATAGATGGGGAATATAAATAACCAGAGGGGCTTATTGTCTAGTGGAGTTAGAAGCAGGCAATACAGATAAATGCACAATATGCTTAGTGCAGTGATGGGGGAACAGAGGCTCTAAAGGGGATAATTAGGGGGCAGGTTGTGCAGGTTGTTCATGCCACAAGGCACTTGGGAAAAGGAGATTAAAATATAGCCTAAGTAGCCCTTATCAAGCATCCGTTCTGCCTTAAAGATGTGTCCTACAAGAAGGGAAATTTTTGTAATTCACAGCAGCTGCTGTGTGGGATAGAAGCAGCTCTGTAAGGAGATGCCTAAACAGGACTGGGAGGACCACAGACAGCTTCCTGGAGGAAATAATTTCAATGCTTAGACCTGGATAAACAAGACATGGGCAGGTGTGAGTCACAGTTGGAGGTGTGAGTCATTATGTGAGCAAATATGCAACTGAAGGTGACAGTGATGTCGCTGGAGAAGTGAAGGGTTTTCCAGACATGGGGAGCAGCACAGTCAAAGACTCAGAATGTGAGGCATGAAGAAACACATTCTGAGAACTGATATTATGAGAGATGGAGGGAGGCGGGGGAAGGAGAAAGAGGATGAGGGGGTAACAGAAGGAGAAGGGCAAAAATATACAGAGGAAGAAGAAAGGAAAAAGAGAGGAAAGGAAGGAAGAAAAGGGCAAAGGAAAAAAAAGTGGACGAGAGAAAGTAAGAGGGAAGCAGAGAATGACAGAAAGAGGGAGAGGGAAGGAAAGACAAAGAGACAGGGTGTTAAGAGAGAAAGAGACGCTTAGGCAGAAGAGATTAAGGAATGAGGGTTTTCTGAGCCACATTAAGAGCTTGGTCTTTTCCCGTGGGTAAAAGGAAGCCACTGGAATGATTCAAGAGGAAGAGCGCCTGAACCAGATGTGTGGTGTGGAGCGCTCCAACTAGCTGCTGCGTGGAGAATATGTTTGAGGGAGAACAAGGCTGGAAGCAAAGGAGATCAACTGGGCACCCAGGCTTTTCATTGTCCCACACGTGGGTCTTCAATGAGAGCAAGTAGAGAAAGGAGGCCTGGACACTCCAGGCAGACAGAGTTTGCTTATGGGTGTGCGGTAGCACCCCCCATGGAGAACACATATGGAACCCAGACAGCATATCCAGGCGGGATGGGGTGGGAATGCCAGGAACCAAGATGGCAGGAAGGAAGGGGCCCAGGTGAGACTGGGAGGCCACTGGCTCACTAAACAGTTTAAAGGTCATCCTCACACTGTCAGCCCAGTGAAGATGATAAGCAGGAGACTGGTGTGATCAACTCGTGTCAGCAAAATTATGCTGGAGGAAATTTTGAGAAGAGTTGGGTGAGAACAGAGGAGAAAGGAAGGTAGGGGGTGTCTCCTACTATGGACTGGAGGGGAGATAACACAACACAGTGAAGATGGGGGATATGAAATGATGTAGGGGTGTTTCACACGCCGTTCGCAAGCCTTGGTGATAGCTGACTCGGGGGGAAGGAGAGGAACGGTTCCACGGCAATTCTGATATTTACCTTCCGTTTGCTTGATTCAGGATTTTTATGTATATATGATATAGTGTAGGAGAAGCAGGTTGAGGATCTAGGGGAATGAGTTCATGAGCTCATTTGGAAATATGGTGACTTTAAGAGACCTGGAGAAAATCCTAGAGATATGAAGCAAAGAGTTGAAATTCAAGTCTGGATATAAGTGGATGGTTTGTTTTCACCATTCTAACAGGTATTTAGTGGTGTCTTGTTTTAATTTGCATGTCCTTAATGACAAATGGTGTTGCATATCTTTTCACATGCTTATTTCCTCTCTGTATATCTTTTTCGGTGAAGTCTCTTTTCACATCTCTGGCCCATTATTTAGGGTTTTGGTTTTCTTGTTGTTGAGTTTGAAGAATTCTTTATGTATTTTGATGACAATTCCTTTATCAGATACAAATATTTGCAATTTACAAATAGTTGCTCTCAGTCTGTGACTTAACAGCAGAAGCAAAAGGTTTAATGCAGCCCAATTATTAGCTTTGTCTTTTTTGTGTCATGCTATTGGTGTTGTACCTAGAAACTCATTACCAAACCCAAGGTCACTTGAATTTTCTCCTGTTTCTTCCAGAAGTGTTACAGCTTTGCATTTTTCATTTAGATCTTTGATCCATTCCTACAGTGTAGGTACTCCCATCATGGCCGACTTCAACCTACTAAAGTGACACCATCGAACCAGAAAGAGATGGGGAAAGAGGGGTGGTCCAGCTGCTGCAAGCTGGTGTGAGTCCGCTCCAGTGTAACAGTTTTTAATTATTTGGTGTCTGCCAAACGATTATGAGGAACTTTAGAGAAACTGATTCTGATGACAGGGATTTTAGATCTCAGTTACATGTGCTTTCTTCATTATTCTTACTGTTCTGAATATTTGGTGGTACACAAAAATTACTCCCAAATTTTTAAATGACAAGAATAGGATACAGGGCAGGTCCTAGCTAACACATACCAAGCCACAATAGGTCTCCATTAACTATGCATGGAAGTGAACTGAGTTCTACCATACTTCTTCTCAGGCTCTGCCTTATAAAACACGTTTTCTCACAGTGGTGATCCCATCATGGACCCAAGGATCAGGTAGCATTGAACACCTGAGTTAAAGCTACCACCTCCCCGTGAGGTGTCACTGCCATCTCCTATTGAAGGCTTCCCTGTACTTCCTGTCCAATTAGTATAGATGTGTCTTCTCTGCTTTGTCTAAAGGAATAACCCTAGAGAATGGAGTCGATCTCACCACCTTGATTTCCACCTCTGAGGTCATTAACATGATTTATTGTGAAGTTACAGGAAATTAGCTGCTGAATATTTCAATATGGATAGGAAATAATGTAATTCCACTGTTACCATAGAACCACTGTATCTTGGAGTAACCTGTAGCCATAGTAACAAGATAAGGATACACTCCTTAAATGTTTAACTACAATTCTGTACTTCACACACATTCAAGTAAGTCAATTCTTGTTATTTTTAATTGAATTAATTTTCGGATACATTTGGGGTTCACTTTTCAATGGCGGTTTTCAATTACCTCAATTTACAATGATGAGTATAATAAAATTTTCTTTAGGCCATTACTGTTAGAACTGGAATAGAACCCCTGAAAAGGACCTTTAAAAATGAGTACTTTTGAATGAACAAAATAGTTTTTCTGAGGATAAATATCAGGGGTATGAGGATAAGTCCATCTCAGGGTCTTCAAAATTAACATTCATACTATTTACTCTAAGTCCTGAACCTGAAGATACTAACTGCATCATAATAATATTAATACTATGCAACAATAGTTAAAATGGTTTGAGAACTTACCACATGCTAGAACACTCTCAATGATCATCTTACTTAACCCTCAGGAAAATCCCAAGAGGCAGATACTGTCATCCCTCCATCGTGCAGGCATAAAAACAGGGATACAGACGTTACGTATCTTGACAAAGGCATCTGGCTGCCAAACGGCAGGGATAGGACTGGAATAGGTTCCCTAGTCCATGATTTTATCCATGACTCCCACTGCTCTCTTAGCTGCCAGCCAGTCACAAGGGACCCTGAGTCCCATCTCTCTGATCCCTGACAGAGTAATGCCTCAAAGAATAATCTGCAGCTCTTGATCCTCTTATCAATACCAGTGACCTCACGGTTATGGCTTCTGTTGGCGTGCAGGTGCTGGGCTTGGAGCCAGAGAACCAAGGGGAGTAAGGCAAGGTCTCAGCACCCCACGACCTCAGAGCTCAGCGGGAAGGAGACACCAGGTGAACAGACTGAGGCCCTCTGGTGCGACGTGTACCAGCTCAGGAAGGAGCACGTGGTAAGAGGGGAAGGAAGCTCCCTCTCCATGAGCAAGTCAAGGAAAGCTGCAAGGGGAAAACACGTGCTCTGATTGGAATTGACCGCAAGAAAAGTACCTGAGGGAGGGAAAATATTCATGCTGAACATTTTGAGAACATAACACAGGAAGGCTGTGACAAGTTGTGCAAGGAGGAAGCGATGGGGATGAGGCTGCAGTCTAAGGGCCAGGTCAAAAATCACTGGAAGTTCACATGGGAAAGCTTAGAACTTAAGTAACAGGGAGCCCTGAGGAATTTTAAACAGATTTACTATTTTTCCTTTAAATTAGACTTTATATTTTAGAGAAGTTTTAGGTTCATCCCAGCAAAATCAAGCAAAGGGAGAAAGATCTCCCATATACTCACCCCCCAGCCTCCGGACATGCACGGCGCCTTCCATGATTAATGTTCCCTACCGGAGCAGAATATTTGTGACAACTGACGAAACTCACCAACACAGCATTATTACCCCAAGTCCAGAGTTTTCACCTAAAAGATTTACTTTTGGGACACTGAGTAAAGGGACTGAGGAGGCAGGAAACAGGCAAAGGAGCCCGGTTAGAAAACTTCTGTAAGGTTCAGCAAGGCAAGACCATGCCTTAAACCAGGACCTGTAGGATTTCAGTCCTACCCATGGCTCAAATATTCTGTCTCTCCATCTCTGGAGTTCAGCCTTACAGGTCTTATTTTTAATACTTTGAATATAATACTTTAAAAAAAATCCATGTCCTCCTTTCCTCTTTAATAACCAGATCCCAATTTCATTTGGATTGCTAGTATGCTCAGCTAACTCTTGTTTCTCCAGCTGCCCTTACAACTGGTCAATGAAGCTATTTATTGGGAGTTTCTGGAAAAACATTTCCGTCTTCTGTATTTAACAACAACAAAAAGGACACAAATGGTTGGCTTATAACCATCTCCTTACCACTGACTTGACTTTGGATATGATGGCCTGAGCTTCTGCAGCCATCTCGTGACAATGAGCGAAAGACTAAAAGAACTGTAGAAATGTTGGCCCTGAGATAGTTGCACAGGTAAAGCCTTTGCCTTACATTTAAGCCTCTTGCAATGTGAGATGAACAAACCCCTACACTGCATAAAGTGCAATGGTTAGCTTTTCTATTACACATTCTTACACAACCCGAGGGGCCTCAGTAATACTGGCCCTCCACCTGGGACATTCTTTTATTGGCTATTATTATTATTTTCATTTTATGGCCACATTGGCAGCATATGGAAATTCCCGGGTCAGGGATTGAATCCAAGCTGCAGCTTGACTTACACCACAGCTGCCGCGACACTGGATCCTTTCACCCACTGTGCCAGGCCACCTCTGTAGTAACCCAAGCTGCTGCAGTCATATTCTTTTTTTTTTTTTTTTTCGGTCTGCAAGATAACTTGCAGTCATATTCTTAACCTCCTGCACCACATTAGGAACTCCCGAACCTCAGTTTAAATTTCACGTCCTTTGAGGAACCTTCTCTGCTCTGTCTGTCTAAAGCGGGACCTTCTGCCGTGGAATGGGAGTGATACCCATGAGGGCAGAGCACAAGCTGGTCTGTTGGATACTGTGTTGCTAAGAGCTAGCACAATAACTACTCAAAAAATATTGAGGATGAATAAATGAATAAGGGAGACCATGATGCCTAAAATGAATCAGAGATCTGGAGTAATTATTTCAGTCTATAGTAATTTCTTCAGGAAAAAAATAAATAAAACAAGAGCAAAGCAGTGAGACAACAGGACCCTGAATGACAGTGTGTTTATTTCCATTTGCTGAACTGTGCTGACATGGCCCTTGGTGTCTGCTGAACAATTAAAGCAGCTCAAAGATAATGACTGCATTGTCACTGCCCGTAATGACAACATCCCCTGTGACATTCCAGGAATGCGCCCAACACTGTGACTTTGTGCAAAAACTCCGATCTTCAGAACCGCACACCCTCCCTGATAGTGACTCTCCCCCTTTCATTGAGGTTGGCAGAGTCATAACGGTTGGGTTTCAAACAATAAATATCAAACCAAATGCTGTTGCTGCTGAGACTGGGGACTGGTGGCCCACAGGGGGGTGGGCATCAACCCTGCGCTGAGCTTGTCAGGGAGCAAGGCAGCACTGCTGCTTGTGGCACCCCGACAAAGAGCTTATCACTGTAATTAAAGCAGAATTGGATGTCCTACTGCTTTGTGCTTCATCTCCCTTCATGTGGACAAATAAAGTGGAGGAGTAGCATATGGATGGAGACCAAAAATTGAATATACTGTCCCCGTGCTTACATCAGCAAATGCAAAGAGCACCATCCACGGCGTCTCTGTTTGCCACCGGGCCATCTGTATCGCAAACCTCACGCTGCCAGAGGAGAGTGAAATCTGCGTCCGCCACTGCTCTCCAGGTGGCGTGTGGGCTCCTCTGTCTCCGCTGACCTACCCAGCGAGCACAGAGGAAGCAGACTCTGGAGCTGCTGTTTGTCAGGAGAGAAGGCCATTTTTACCAATATTTTGCAAGACAGGATGCTGTTCTTGAAACAGACACCTGGGGGGATGGAGCCTTCTGCTCACAGGTAATGAAGTCATTCTGACAGCTGGAATCTTGTGTGATTTTTTAGGGAAAGGGAGCCTGAGCTGGGAAAAAACAGACAACTAGGTGGTCCACGTGTCTCCCTTTTTTGCCTTTTATTTTTACTTTGGCAGGATCTAGGCACAGTTTAAGTGACGTAACAACTGGAAGAAACAGATACTTTTTCAGTCAAAGTAATGATGTATCTATGTTCCAGGCCGAGATCTCATGTTGTTTACATTTGAAGTTATTGCTGATCACAGGTTCCCATCTCCTCAACTAGAACATAGAAAATGACAGAGTGATGGACTAGACTACTGGCTTAATTTTAAAAATCATACCCTGCCTCAATGCTTCATCAAGTCAACATAATTTATAAATAAAGCATCACGGTGATTAAACCGTGTTTACCTATGGTAACTTGGACTCTCTGGAAAGTTATCAACAACAGAAACAAAAGATACTTTAAACATCCAAGTATGTAAAAGTCTATTTTACTTTCTCATGGAAGAAAATTCCACCACCGATCCACACCCTAGGCTGATTCTGGCTGGGGAGGGAGACAAGGTAGGGTGGGGATGGAGGAGACGTCGGCCAAGCACGTGCTACCTGCTCAGAACAATCAAGTAGGTGAGTTCATTTCGTCCTTCCCCAAAGGTGGATGGTAGGTGTCATTAGCCTTGCCTCACATGAGAAGAAACGCGACTCAGATGGTTTAAGTGACTGTCAAGCAGCTGGTGATCAAAAGAATAGAAATCAGACATTAAGTCTATCTCATTGCATTTTTTGGAGTCTAGATCACAGAACTGGGTCATATATGGATACGCGCCTCCCAGCCTACAGCAATTTCAATGCAGAAAATTCCAAGGACTAGTTAGCCCTGTTAGAAGCAGGAAGAGAGACGGCAAGGATGAGAGGTGGCGGACAGATCCAAGCAAAGTATAAAAAGCACACACAAAAATACACAGCAGAAATTATTAGAGAAGTGCATATCAAAACTACAATAAGGTACCACCTCATACCTGTCAGGATGGCCACCATTAAAAAGTCTGCAAATAACAAATGCTGGAGAGGGTGTAGAGAAAAGGGAACCCTCCTACACTGTTGGTCAGCATGTAAATTGATGTGACCACTACGGAGACCACTATGGATGGAAGTTTCTTAGAAAACTAAACATAGAGTTGTCATATGATCCTGCAATCCCACTCCTGGGCATTTATCCAGATAAAACTATACTTCACAAAGATACCCGCACCTCAATACTCACAGCAGCACTGTTCATTATAGCCCAAACATGGAAAAAACCTAAATGTCCATCAACAGAGGAATGGATAAAGAAGATACACTCTTTAGCCATAAAATAATTAAATAATGCCATTTGCAGCATCATGGATGGACACAGAGATTATCCTAATAAGTGAAGTAAATCAGACAGGGAAAGACAAGTACCATATGATATCACTCATATGTGGAATCTAAGCTATGACATAAATGAGCCTATCTACAAAACAGAAACAGACTCAGAGACAAAGAGAAAAGACTTGGGATTGCCCAGGGAGAGGGGTGGAGGAGGGAAGGATTGGGAGTTTAGGATCAGCAGTTACAAACTAAAATGCATACAGAAGAAGGTCCTACTGTACAGCACAGGGAATTATATTCACTATCCTGTGATAAGCCATAATGGAAAAGATTATGGAAAAGAATATGTGTGTCTATATTTATGTATCTCTATATATGAATCACTCTGCTGTACAGCAGAAACTAACACGACATTGTAAATCAACTATACTTCAATAAAATAAATTTCAAAAAGTAGACAGAATGATGGCATTTAATGTAGGGAAGATGAAGCTTCCACACTCCTCAGTCTCAGAGAAGCTACCACAATTCCATGTGCATAGCCATGATGATAAAGGCTACATTTCCATTAATAAATTAATATGTTAACTTCAGGTTACTTTAAGGCAAGAAACTACTGTATGAAACATCACAAATACTGGCATCCAAGTGGTTCACTCTTAAAATCCCTTTGCCTCTGTTACCTAGAATAGTTACCTACAAGGAGCTATTCTCTGCACAACACAAAATACCACAAGTATCCCCTCACGACACAAAATGTACTTTACATAACATGTTACATATATGAATTATTTAATGTGTGTATAAATGCAAACTCATAGACCACATTTAAATTTCTGAAACTTTCCCCAAATACCTTTCTTCTACCAAGCTCATCATTCTAGCCATTTATTAATTGACATAATGAAGAAAAATTATTTCATTAATCCCAAACTTAATAGCATTTGTTCTGTGTGTAAAAGACTGTAAGTACCTGTAGGCAGAGGTAAAAGCATGACCTTTCCTGTTAACCCCCAATGGGGAGACCGTGGGAATTGGCCCTTTCTTACCACTCATTCATTCATTTAACAAACTTACTAAAAGCTCAGTCTGTATCTGACATACACTCGATGTTGAGGACAAACTGGCAACAACATGGACAAATAAACCAACGCAGATATCACGCTTTCCAAACTAACCAGTTTGGGTTTTATTTGGCTCTTCTCAAATAACACAGGGTGTTAAACCCGTGTGATCTTGCACTGCTCTACTCTCGCTTCCTGGAGTTCCTCAAAGAGCTCTTTCCCCTCAAAGGCTGAGTTAGTCCTAAAGTGTGCTCTGACCCTGGAAAGGTGATTGGGGCCATCAGCTGAGTTCTTAAGGTTGGATCACACCCTAAAAATGCTGCTAAGAGCAATGAAAAGGTAAAGGGTCAGCCTTAAAAACAATTCTAGGGACTGTGGACACCTGACATCAGTCGTGGTGAGCTTCCATTGAGCCTCTTCAAGACCTGGGAGGTTCCCAATCTGGAACAGCCATTCTCAGGACAATGGAGGCTCAGAAGACCAGGTGAAGGTAGAAGGGCACTAGAAGGATGAGCAGGAGATGAGGACTTTCCCACCTGCTGATGAGGTGTTTGGACAAGGCTATCTCCAGGGTTCCTCCCAGCTCTAATATTCCATGATCTCTCTGAATTGAGAAAAGAATGAGATTAAAATACCAATAAATATAAAGACAACAAGGGAATGGCAAGAGCTTCAAGGTGGATTCCTTTAACTTAGGAAGTGGACTCAGGGACACTTCAGACCACTCATTGGTTCATTAGGGATTTCAAATATGGATGGTTGTGCAAATTGTTTGTTCAACAATTGTACATGAGTGAGCAAGGACTCTTCTTGGTCATTTACCATGTAATGACTCCTTTTTTATTTAAGAAAAAAAAGTGTTGCTAGGAGTCCTTAGTACCATGGTCATTCCATTTCCAGGAGAGAGAAACAGTGCGAAAAAACAAAATCATGAGTTATCCTTCAGTTATTTTCATCATGTTCCTTGTCTTAAGAATTTCTGCATGAAAAGACTTGAATAGACATTTCTCCAAGGAAGATATACAGATGGCCAACAAGCACATGAAAAAAATGCTCAACATCACTGATTATTAGAGAAATGCAAATCAAAACTACCATGAGATACCACCTCACACCAGTGAGAATGGCCATCATTAATAAGCCCATAAAAAACAAATGCTGGAGGGGGTGTGGAGAAAGGGGAACCCTCCTACACTGCTGGTGGGAATGTAAGCTGGTACAGCCACTATGGAGAACAGTATGGAAGTACCTTAGAAATCTATACATAGAACTACCATAAGACCTAGGAATCCCACTCTGGGGCATATGTCTGGACAAAACTGTCCTTTAAAAATACACATGGCAGCACTATTCACAATAGCCAAGACAGGGAAACAACCCAAATGTCTGTCGAAAGATGACTGGATTAGGAAGATGTGGTATATACACACAACAGAATACTAGTCAGCCATTAAAAAGAATGAAATAATGCCATTTGCAGCAGCATGGGTGAAACTAGAGACTCTCATCCTGAGTGAAGTAAGCCAGAAAGAGAAAGTCAAATACCATGTGATATCACTTATATCTGGAATCTAATATATGGCACAAATGAACATTTCCACAGAAAAGAAAATCATGGACTTGGAGAATAGACTTGTGGTTGCCAAAGGGGAGGAGGAGGGGGAGGGAGTGGGATGGACTGGGAGCTTGGGATTAATAGATGTAAACTATTGCCTTTGGGATGGATTAGCAATGAGATCCTGCTGTGTAGCCCTGGGAACTATGTCTAGTGACTTATGATGGAGCATGATAATATGAGAAAAAAGAATGTATATATATGTGTGTGTGTGTGTGTGTGTGTGTGTGTAACTGGGTCATCATGCTATACAGTAGAAAAAAATTGGGGGAAATAACAATTAAAAATTTTAAGAAAATAAAAATAAATTTGTACAGATTAAAAAAAAAGTTATGCATGATGGCAACACATAAATACTTTTAAGAGACTGCAGAAGAAGGTAGGCTTTCGGTTTCCCAACTGAGAAGAGAAGATTGTACTTGGATGTTGCCACTGTCAGTCATCAGTAAGAGGTAGGAAACTTGAGGACATGGAAGCAGTAACCAAGCTGTTTCCATGGAGCTTAACCACAGATGAATCTATTACTATTAGTATTACTGCCAGTCTTACCTAAGGAAGAGCAATGCCACTGGATAAAGCAATTTACCCCAGTAGAGTACTGAGAAACTGGTGTGACTAATGTCAGATATTTCTTTTTTTTTTTTTTTTTGTCTTTTGTCTTTTTTGTTGTTGTTGTTGTTGCTATTTCTTGGGCTGCTCCCGCGGCATATGGAGGTTCCCAGGCTAGGGGTTGAATCGGAGCTGTAGCCACCGGCCTACGCCAGAGCCACAGCAACGCGGGATCCGAGCCGCGTCTGCAACCTACACCACAGCTCACGGCAACGTCGGATCGTTAACCCACTGAGCAAGGCCAGGGACCGAACCCGCAACCTCATGGTTCCTAGTCGGATTCGTTAACCACTGCGCCACGATGGGAACTCCTTTTTTTTTTTTTTTTATGTCAGATATTTCTTAACGACATCTTGATCAGCAAAGATAAGAAGAGTTTATTAGAAAATTCTTTGACTTGATGTCTGTTTCTTGGGGTCCTAAACTTTTCACTCTTTGAGTCATAAGCTAAGTTACTAGATCAAATAAAAGCTTGTTGAGCACAAAGACATCTCTTTGACTTTAGCCAAGAATTTCCATAGAACTGACTCAAAGACTGCCTCATCCTCAGAATCTTGGGGGTGGGAGGGGGGATGCTCAGGCAGAACCTGCTTCCTTTGAATGGACACCAGAAAACTGGACATGGAGGGGTGTCATGAGGACCAACACAAGTGGAGGACCAGCAACTGCCTCCAGTACTTGACAGTGAAGGCAGCAAGTTCTAGTGTAAAGAGGCCCCCACCCTGGCTGGTATTGAAAACCATCACTCATAAGAGGGAAACAAAATGGATAGATTTTCCTTTAGAAAAAATAAATAACTATACCACACATCCAACACCCGTAACTCATTGTAGAGTCAGAATAATGGATTTAAATTTCAACTTCTATACAATCCACTGGGGCAAGTGTTGGACAGAATCTGCTAAAACAGGGCCAATAGTTCCAAGGTTAAGTATATCTTCAACTGAGATGTGTGTGTGTGTGTGTGTGTGTGTGTGTGTACTCACTCAAAGACACAAGAACGTTATTACTGTACTATTTTTTGTAATGGGCAAAAACTGGAAACGATCTAAATTTCCCTCAACAGCAGACCAGCCAGATTGGAGTGTATTCAGAGAATGAACTACTCTAATCTGTGATTCTACACATGTGCCTAAAAATAGAGATAAATCTCACCAAGGAAATGCTGAGCAAAACATTTTAAAATGCCCCATACAAAACATGTCTTACATGATTCCATTTCTGTTAGGTACAAAATAGCAAAACTAACACATGATGAGAGAGGTCAGGGGTGATTGCACTTAGCGCCTGGAAGGGGACATGAAGGGCACTTTGGGGACTGGGGCATATTCTGTCTTGTGACCTGAGCACTGACCTCAGGGCCATATTTGGTTTGGGAAAAAAAATCATTGAGCTCTATACTTATGACTCTGCACTTTTGTGTTCATATAGTATACTTCAAGAACTTCTAGACACACCACACTGAGACATCAGAGAAATCCACCAATGACTGTCTCTCCCCTGAGAAGACCATGACAACCCCTTTGCATGGCTGTTGGGGGAATTAGCAATAGGCACACGCAGCACTGAACGCAGCCCTTCTCATGGGGGGAAGGTCTTAGGGGTAGAAAGGAGACAAGCACAAACCAGGGTGCTCTTAATGATGAAGGAACCGTCAGTAGAACTAGAAGGCTTCAAGCCTACTCCCTCACATTCCCAACCATCTATGGGATGCAGACAGCCAGTAGCTGGGTTTTTTGGGCTGCACCTGCAGCATGGGGACGTTCTTGGGCCAGGGATGGCACCTGCACCACAGCAGTGACCTGAGCCACAGGAGTGCCAATGACAGATCCTTAATCTGCTGAGCCGCCAGAGAACTCTTTATTTTTTTTTTTCTAATTAGCTGTTTTTCTTTCTTTCTTTCTTTCTTTCTTTCTTTCTTTCTTTCTTTCTTTCTTTCTTTCTTTCTTTCTTTCTTTCTTTCTTTCTTTCTTTCTTTCTTTCTTTCATCCTCAACAAGGCTGAGGATATACTGCTCTAGCTGACAGGTGCACAGCATGATAAGAACAACGATGCTCTGGACCTCATGGGTATCAGGTGGGTGAGGACGGGAAGCTGGCAGATGGGGGCAGAGCTAATCTGGAATTAGACGCAGAACTTACCAGAACAGGGACACAGTGGGTTTACGCCTATCCCACATCGGGGAGAGTCAGCTTGCTGTTTCCCTGAAATGTGCTGTTAGACCAGCTCTGGACTACATGCAGTTTGAAGTTTCATATACAGTAACCATTTTTATTACAGGTAACTTTTGTATATACCTATAAAAATACACCTACATACATATATGTTCATGCAAAGACTTACAAATGGTGACGGTCATGGCACTATGATTTACAGCTGGGAGTTATCAGAGGGGAACAACTGTGTGCCATTCACTGCGGTCAGCATAAGAGGCTTGTAGCCATTTGGCATCCTGGACTCTTTTGGCAGTGAGTAAATCACGTGGCATCCTCCTCAGAATGTCTTATGTGCAAAAAAAATTTTTAAAAGATACATCAGATTATAAAGGAACTGATCTCAACCACGGCCCTGCCAACAGCATACCACACCACACAGCCTTTCCATAGGACACAGAAGCAAGGCATGGAAGATGTGTCTGAGGCATTGGTGAGTGGAAAAATCAGAGTACCAGATGCCCGTGCACGGTCTCTGCATGTTTAGGACAGAGTTGCTCAAAGCCTGAGCCACACAACTGGGAGCATCAGCAGAATCAGGGTGCTGGTTAGAAGGGAATCCCTCAGGCCCTGCTCCAGGCTTCCGGGGACCCAATCTCTGGGGATGAGGCCCAGGAATGTGCATTTTCACAGGCTTGTATGTACTTGCAAGGTTGAGAAGCACTGCCCGAGGGAGTCAAGAGTGGTTTTTTTCAAGTGGGAGCCTAGGGGAGATTTTTTTATTGGATTGGTTTTTTTATATATATATTTTCATACGTGGGTTTTTCAAAGTTTTTCCAATGAACATCTATTATTCTTATAATAAAGGGAACAAGTGCCTTAAAAAAGAAAAGACAGATTTAGTCTAGGTATGCTAGGAGTGATTTCCAGATGCAAATAACAAAATAAAAGCATCGCTTGTGAGGAATTTCAAGTGGTCAAATAAATAAACTAAAAATGGAGCAACGCAGAGCCTCTGAGTTGTGTGTACTAATGCATAGCCAAACATCGGCATTCAAAGAAATTACCAAGAAGAAATGTATTTAGAATGAATTTGAGGCTAGAAGGCCAACAGCGAACACAGCTGTTAGGTGTCTCCAAGCCGGCAGGAAAAAAAAAAAAAAAGATTTAAATCCACAGCAAGGAAGGCCTACACTAAAATCCCTAGGCCTGGATCAGGTAGGATTTGTGCTCAAACTTGGGAAGACATGGGAAAGAGACGTGCCTGGGAGTCTGGTGTTCCCACAAGGCTGCTGCTGGTGCAAAATGAATCTATTCCCTGAAAGAAAGATTTTCTATCCAGTCTGCATGGCCACACCTACATCACAGGCAGGTGCATCTGTATCCTCTGGGCGCAGTGCTTTCTTATTTCTAAGAAGGGCAGCACAGCAGCCTCAGGAAAGATAAACTTTGTCAAGTGGGATTATACAGTTCCTTTAATTTCACAAAAGGTCTCCTGACCCACAGCTACACCCAACATCCAGGGGCTTTCCTCAGCATCCGACAGAGGCATAATGTGCCCAGCTAAGAGGGACCTTCCTCTATTCCCCTCACCCCCACCGCATCATCACCCTCGGATGCCCCCTGGTCTCCCCATAAGAGCTCCTGACCCTGTCTTCCCTCCTGTCCCCCTGCTGCCCCCCACCCAGGTGGCATCCACGGCCCACCTGGCCAATGTCGCAGCCTCCATCTGGGTCTCCGCTGCTGCTGGTCTCCTCAGCCCTCAGGTATGACCCACTGCAGCCAGACTAAGCTTCCTAAAGCACAAATCTGGTCATGCCATTCCCTGATGTGTAGCTCTGCCATCTGCAGAATAAGGTGCCATTCCCTGAGGTCACCTGTACAGTTCTGCATTTTCTAGTCTGTAATAATCTCATTTATGTCTAAGGAGTCCTGCCTGCATCACAGCCACATTCAGTTACCCTCAGCCTCCAGACACAGCATCCCTCTCTTGCATCCAGACATGGGGTCATGCTTTTCCCACTGCCTAGAAGATTCTCTTGCCTTCAACCCCAGATTCTCCTCAACTCCTGGTATATACCAATCAGGACTCTTCCTAAAAGTTACTTCTTCTCTCTTCCCAACTTCTCTGTCCTCCCTGGCCCCCCATCCTGGTGCTTATCTGCCTATTTGCACATCTGTCATCCCTGGAATGGATGTTCTTTGAAGGGGAATCTGTGGGCCAGTAGTTGGATAAATACTTCTGAATGAATGCTGAATATTTCTGAATGAATGAATGAAGCCCAATTTTTCAGCATAGGAAGGCTATTTGCCTACAAGGCATAAGCGGAGGCTTTTCTTCCTCCCCTGATCCACATCACCTAAGGCAACAGGAAACACTAGCATCTCCAAAGAAACACCCTCAGATGGGAATGTTTAAACTTGCAACAAAGGGTCTTGGGTCTACTGTCTTCCCCACGACTGCTTACGGAGGCAGGCCAAGCCCAGATGCCTGGAAGGCACTGTTCCCAGAGACCCAGCCCCACAGGGAGACCTCTCCCCTATAACTCCAGTTGGAAGCCAGGGTAGTTCTAAGCTAGAAAAGGAAATAAATGTGGGGTTTGCATTCATCCCTCATCCGCTTCAGAAGACCGTCTATTGGGTCTGTTCCTATCTTCGTTCACTTCTGCCTCGATCCTCTTCCCGGCTGGGACTGGAGGTCTGCCCATGAAAAGGCCAATGCACTCCCTGTGGCGCCCTGGGCCCTGCTCCTTCACAGCCCTTATCGACTGAGTCAGCTGTGGTCTTGGGGCTGAGAAAAATGAGCAGTGATGTCTCTTCATTACACCAAAGTTGGCCTTTTCTGCTTACACTTTTGTTCCTTGTGGCTCCCTTTCAACAGAGGTGTCAGGAGAGATACTGACAAAAAGACTGTGGTCTGAAGTGAAAAAATAGCTTTCCTTAGAGTGAAGAGAGCTGTTTTCTGCTTGTCAACACATGGTTTATTTGTTAAACTAGGACATGACCTCCGACCTCAACTCAGTGTGTGAACATGCACATCAAATATATGTTTGTGACATTAACCTTGACCGTCTGCACTTGGCAGAGAACTTTCTCTCTCCCCTCCACATATTCCAGGTAGAACTTGGACAACTATCACAGAATGTGTGAGCCTTGGAAACTGACTCAAGGAATGTTTGTGCCACGGAGGAGAGGTGTGGAGATGAGAGTTCAAGATCTGCTTGTACTTTGCACTGCTCTGGGATTATAGACAAGTTATTTCAGAGGACACAAGGAGCAGAGTGGTCCAAAATGACCTGTGGTACCCAGAGGACCAGAAACAAGCTAATACCTAGGGTGGGTGGGGAGCCACTTCTCCCACTGGAGGTTCCCTGTGGGGCCAGTGCATTGTGACCCCATCCAGGGTCACATTCTATGGGCCCCATGGTCAGTGGTATCCCAGAACCAGCTCCTACTGCTTCATGAAAGCCAGTGTTAAATACTCAAGAATATTACAAGTTGGTAGCTTGCAATTGGCCACTGTGAGAGTATTTACACCAGAGAAAGCAGCAAAACCTCTAAGTCAGGGCTCCCCTCACCTCCAAGAGCCAGTTTACCAGCATACCGCTGCCCTAGGCACCCGGCTTCAGACATAGGGAATCTCTGATGACTCCTACAAATCTGGGTACCTGCGCTCAGGCTGCAGAAGTCTAATTACCCGTCCAGTGGCTAAGAAGAGAGAACCATGGGAGCAGAGTGCCCCTTTTGGAAAGCTTATCCCATGTGTGTGTCTGCCCAGACCCTAGCAGCTCTCTCTCTGCAGGATGATGGGGGATGGAGGGCAGTGCTTCTCTTCTTTGGCTGACCCCTGGTGGGTATGCAGCCTCTGTCCCCAAATAGCCTATTCCTGTGCTGTTTGGAAATCCATCCAGGGCCCCAGTGCATGGCAGGTGGCAACGCAGAAAGAACTCCACTTATGTAATGACTCCATTTGTTTTTGTTTGTTGTTTGTTTGTTTGTTTGTTTAGGACCACACCTGGGGCATATGGAGGTTCCCAGGCTAGGGGATGACTTAGAGCTGTAGCCACCAGCCTATGGCCTACACCACAGCAAAGCGGGATCCAAGCCATGTCTGTCACCTACACCACAGCTGACAACAATGCCAGAGCCTGAACCCACTGAGCAAGGCCAGGGATCGAACCAACATTCTCATGGATACTAGTTGGGTTTGTTAACCACTGGGTCACGACAGAACTTATGAAACGACTCAATTCGTATCACAAGTAGACTGCCCTGCATGCTGCTCAGCCTCATCTTCCCCAATGGTACCAGAGGGACATAATACTGGTTCCTGAGAGTACGTATGGGAGTCAAATAACCCTGCATGTGAGCGTGCTCCACAAGCAGCCAAGACTCCTAGCAACTAAACAGTTACATATGTTACGGTACAGAAATCACTAAAGAAGCCAATGTTTCAGTATTGCCACTCTTGTACCTGAGTTACCTTGAGCAAGTTATCCTCTCAATTTCAATTTCACCATCTGAGACATACGTGGAGTACTTTTTAGGGTTGTTACAAGACCTGAACAGGACAACAAGGATAATCACATATGGCTTAGATCCTGACACTCATTAGATGTCGAGGATTTCAGCCGAATTTGAAAATTCCTCAACTCTCCCACCTCTAGGGTACTAATTCAGCTGAAATGCCAGATCCTTCATTTTTCACTTTATTTTTGTGCAGATCCTTTAGTGTTCATGAATAATTAAATATAGATTCTGTCTGAGGCCAAATGTACATAACAATAAAGCTCTGGAAACCTTTCACATTGGAACTGAAAGGGTGATAAACGCAGGGCTAAAAATACTGCTTCCTCTGTAGGCTCAGATGCCTTTACTCGCTGGATGTATATCATGGAGGGCTTTTTTTTTTTTTTTTTTTTTTTTTTTTTGCATGTATATGTACTTGGCAGAGAACCAAAACAACTCAATTATGTTTTATCATTAATTAAACTTCATGGAAAGAGGGCAACACTTCCTAATGGTGAATGTAAGCTTTCATTAGGCTTAGTCAAAATAAGTTAGAATTAACTCTGTTCAGTTGTGAATAGAAGTTTTGAGATTTTTATTTAAGTGGATTTAAAATGTCATTGCATGAATGAGCAAATGCAGAAATACGGGCACTGTTTTTTGTTACTCTCTCTCTCCTTCTTCCCCACCCTCTTCTCTCTCTCTCTCTACACACACACACACACACACACACACACACACACACACACACACACACACAATTCATCAGCATCAAATCTATCACAATCTGCTCAGGATGCTTATATGACCTGACATAATGGTTGACTGCCAAGCAATTTATCTGGTAGCCTCACTGCCGGGGTGGAAAATTAAAATTTGCAGGAAATATCCAGACTGATCATATAATGGTCTGTTAATTCCTTTCTAAAAACAAACCAGCTATCATCACTTAAATTAGTAACCAGTGAATCCTTAGTCAGCCAGCCATAGACCTGGCTGGAATTCAAGTCAAAAAATATTTGAGGCCCTACTATGTGTTAGGCACTGTACTGGGTCTCTAATTGCCCTTGGCAAATTACAGTTAATGGGAAGATTAAAAAATACAAAAGGAACACACTGCTGCTCAAAATGTGTTATCTAAGAAGTCTACACAATGTTTAAAGAAGACCAAACAAAAATTCCATAGAGGACACTGTATCAAATATAGGCTTTAGCCTAGCACTGTCCAATAGAAATGTAATGTGGGCCATAAACATAAGCCAAAAAAAAAATTTCTGGTAGCCACAATTAAAAAAAAGGGGGGGGGATCCACAAGAGACTATTTTTAATCATATCAATATATCCTAAATAAATTTTATTTCAACATGACATCTAAATAAGGATTATTAATAAGATATGTTTCACTCTTGTGTGTGTACTAAGTTTTAAAATCTTATGTGAGTATTATACTTGTCTCAGTTTGGACACTGTATTTTTCAACAAAATATTTAGCCTGAATTGAGGTGAAAATTTAAAAAATTCAATGTCTTATAATAACCCTTAATGGGAAATAATCTGGAAAAATATGTATATATAACTGAATCACATTGCTATATACCTGGAACTAACACAATATTGTAAATCAACTCTACTTCAATAAAAAAATTACAGTTGAATAGGCAGATTCACACGCCAAGTTGTCCCAATACTTGGATCAAGCAGTAGTTTTTAAGCTTAGATTACAATTAGCTAAAATTAAATAAAGGGTAAAAATCCACTTCCTTATTTGCACTGGCTACGTTTCAAGCGCTTAACAGCCACATGTGGTTGGAGGCTGCCATGTTGGATGGAGCAGACAAGGCGCTTTCTGCAGTGCTGCGAACGTTGCACTGGAGGAGCAGCCCCAGAGTATAAATGGGGTGTCCTACAGAGAGAGGACGAAGAGGGGTGTGCCCCAGGAAGAGGGAAGAGTGCAAAGTCATGGAACTATGAAAGGCCTACGGACCAGTGGGGTTGCTGAATGGAGAAATAAATTCGGCTGTTCCTCTCAACAAGAGCTTTTGAGTATTGAGCTTCTGAACATCTTAAGTCACTTATATTCAAATTTCTCTCCTATATTAACAACCGATGGTAACTTTCAGTCACTGAATAAAATTACTTACTTCAAAACGGGGAAATTAAACACGTGAATTTCTGACAAGAGACCTAGAGTTAGACTTGAGTAAAAGGTGTGAAACAATGGATTTTTAAAGGGTGGTGGTGATTACCTTAGACAAATTAGATGCTATGATGGAGCAGGGTACCCTAAGTCTTCATTTCAGGAGAAAGGTGAGGTGGAACAGTGCTGATGGGGATGGATCTAGTATCAGCTTTCTGGTCCAGCTTCTGGGGATGCAGCTTGGCACTCATGGGTTCTCAAGGACTATTAAATGGAGTAAAACAAATTCAATTCCAGGACCATAAGATTTCTTAGCATCTGTTTGCACACATGGGCATAAATGGGAGATGCAGAGTATGCGGATATAGGGGGACCTCTAACCAACCATCTTTCTAGAGCTCTGCGAAATATTTAGGACCTGCTATAAATTGTCCTTGTGTGTCCATGTGTGACTTACGTTCATGACACAATCAAAGCAGAGTCCTGGATGAGTGGCTTTCATGGTTTGGTCTAATGATCTATGTTGATTCCCTTTATGAAGAGTGCACAGTCCCATTATATATTTCTTCCATCCTGGGTTAAAGCCGTCCTTCTACAGGCCTAGTCTACCAATTTATAAGGGATATAAAAACAGATTTTCAGTAAAATGTACTTTCATTGGTTTTGATGAAAATGGTTTGTGATGAAAGTAGAATCTCTAATAAGCATTTCATAAATGACTTGTCTTTCAAACTTAATATAAAACAGAATAAAATACGTCTCCCAAAGACCTCCTTGCTGCCTCACAGATTTAAAGTCCCCTGTTCTCAATCAATAGGGCCCAAGAACTCAAGAATCTCTAAAGACACTATCAAATATTTATCAGTGAAAATTGGTAAAACCAAGAAATTATTTATGGCCCCAATTTTGAAAGAGTCATACATGGAAGGGGGAGGGAAAAAAGCTCATACTGGGACCTACACCTTTCTCTCCAGGGAATATGCACTCAGATCCCTCCTCTGTCCAGAATTCAAACATGGAAAGGAAATCTCAGGTCTGAGGAAGTGTGTTCACCACTCACCTTTTTCAACACTATTGAGGGAGATGACAGAAAAGCAGCCCCCAAATTCTAGAAATTTAGCTACTTATCAACTAATTATTTGGTAGACAGGTAAAATACACATATGTCAAAACTGCCTAATACGTAGAGCTGCCTGAATTGCCTTTTTGTGAATATGCAATTCTACACGGCAAGGTCTTCAACTGAAAAATCTCCCACGGGGTGTGTTTGCTGCAGCACTTTTCTTTTGACAGCTTTACCCTTTACGACATGTATCTTCCTTCTTTAAAGAAATTCGGATCGTGCTAAAATATGACAAAGAAAATAAAGAGACAAACGCTTAATCTTCTTTCATCCTCCTGAATTGTTACGAAAAGTACTTTTATGCAGCTCTTGTACTTTTATAATTTTATGTATATTTGTTCAATTTAATTTAATTTCTACCCTATGTTGACATATACTTGACTTAACAATATTGCGTTATTTCAGATGTACAGCAAAGTGATATAGCTATATACATGTCGTTCTTTTTCAGATTTTTTTCTAATAATTTTATATTTAAACTTAATTTTTCCCAACATTGCCTTTTGAAATTTCCAAATGCACTGGAAAGTTCAAAGAAGTTTACAGGGATCAATTATGCTGATCACCTAGATTCTACCATTAACATTTCTGCCATACTAGCTTTGTCATATACCTATTCCTTGGTCCACCACCTTATTTTGCTGCTGTTGTTGCATTTCAAGGAATGAAACTTAGTTGTAGCGATATTTTAAAGAAAGTAATTTTCATCAAGGATGTTCCATTCCACGGAAGAGAATTCTCAGGCTGCACCGAGTAGCCCTGAGCATACTGGTTAGGAGCGCAGACTGAAATCTCAAAGAGCTGGCACAAAGCGTGTCTCTGCCATTAAGTGGGCGACTCTGGACAGGTTACTTCCCCTGCCTGAGTCTTGCTACCCTCATTTGGCACATGGGAAGATGGTCCTTATGGGGTTGTGGCTATGAAAATTCAGCATAAAAGATGAAAAGTGCTGATGCTTTACTGTGACACACAATGACTACGTGATGATTTTTTCCTACTCTTCTGAATTCTGGGAGATCAAGAACCTTGCCTCCTTCCTTGGCCATTAAGTCAGCAGCCCCTTGCGCAGTGCCGTGTAAACAGCAGATGCTGAATATATACTTGTTGCTACGAACTGGGTGAACTGCAGAGATTTCCCCTCCTGGGATGCAGTGAGTACTTATTCTTGGAGAGTAGCAAGTGCAGTGGCCTCAATGGCACGGGCCTAAAAGAGTCAGCAGAGGAAACATGACAACCCAGCCTGCAAGGCAGAGGTGTTTGTGTCAGTGTAGTGATGGCGCAGATCCATCAATGCCCTGCTCCAGCCCCTTGGACCTCCCTTGCTCAGGTGCACTGAGCTCTCCCCCAAGCCTCAGAAGGCCATTGTGCCTGTGCACAGAATGCAGGGCACGACAGACAGGCTGTGTGCAATTTATACCTCTGGGAGCGGCCCTCAACCAGACTGATGGGGTTGGCATATAAATACCCCAACTGCCTCCTCTGTGGACAGGAATATTCTGAGAATGTGCCCTGCAGCTTTTCCGGGCCTTTCTCCATGGACGTGCCATCTAGTCACCCACAGTGGTAGCTGTGTTGATAAACAGGCCTCTCAACTAGCTGCGTTCCTTTCCTGCCTCACGCCCTCCACTCCATTACCAGTATCATTGAAATAGAAATTGCTTGCAGTTGAATTTCTGCCTCAGGAAACCCAAAGTGAGACAACTGTCTTTATGCCCACAGAATCTCTTTAAGTGCATCCTACACTGAAATCTGATATGCAGTATTTATGCAATTAGAGCTGTTTGACTTACAGAGTTCAGGTGGGTTAGAGGCCAGAGCCCAGCTCTTTGGTCTCTTTTCCCTTCCCCCAGCCTCCCCCAGCCCTCAGTGAAGACACCCACACCTTCTTACAGCTCGAGAGAGCATTGCTTGGCAACTACTGGTGGCGTTGATTAAGGTAAAATATAACATCTAAAGAAAAGGAAAAGAGGAACGAATAAAAACAAGCAGACACAAAGAGGAAAGCGTGTTCCCCCAGAGAAGCATGGACAATCTCTGCAAGGCAGTGCGGTTATTGTGTAACAGTCATCTGGAGGTTTGGGAGGCTTTCACACCATCACGATGTTAGCAGACTATGGCACCTAGAAAAGCTGTTGTTTGTAGAGAATCCAGGTTCAAAGCCCACGTGGGCAGTACACAGGGGCTAAGGTGAGATGAGTCCTCAGCGTGGAAACCAAATGGTATTTTCAGGCAGTAATGGGTAAGAAACCATGCAGAAGAAGGTCCTTAGAAGAATGTCCTGCATACTTACTGATCTATTACGTATTTCAGGCAAAGAGGCTTGTGAAAACTCCCTAAATATACTCAGAGGGACCAATGTACGGGGTTGAAGGAAGCTTTAGGATGACCATAAAATTTACTATCCAAAGCTGGGCAGGTTTTAAGGGGAAAGGGGGTGTCAAGAATAAATATACCAAGACAACCAAATTTCCAGGCAACTGAGATGTATTTATCACCTTTGGAATTCAAATTCCAAAACCAAAAGTACTACAGTTTAGTGGCAGGCAGAGAAGGAGAAAGCATTTTACTTTATTTTATTTGCTATTTTAGGGCCACACCCATGGCATATGGAGGTTCCCAGGCTAGGGGTCGAATCAGAGCTGCAGCCGCCGGCCTATGCCACAGCCACAGCAATACGGGATCCAAGCTGTGTCTGAGTACACCACAGCTCACAGCAACGCCTGACCCTTAACCCACTGAGTGGATCGAACCGGCATCCTCATGGATTCTAGTTGGCTTCATTAACTGCTGAGCCACAATGGGAACTCCACGGAGAAAGCATTTTAAATCAGACCTCGATAAACGTGGCTGTGTATCAGAATCACCTAAAAGGCGAGTAAAAACAGGTCCCTGGCTTTATCCCAAGAGTCCCTGGTTCAGTGTCTGCAGTGGGACTGGAGAGCAGGCACTCCCATCAAGAAACTAGGTGATGCTAGTGCTGCTGGTCCATGGCATTCCTGACATAGGACTGGTTTAGACCAGTGATTCTCAACCCTGGTTGTGCATCAGAATCACTCGGGATCTTTTAAAATATGCTACTTCTTGGTCTTCACCCCCTAGCCAACTGAATCACTCTCTGATGGTGGAGACTGGTCGCAGTTTTTAACTGCCCCAGGGATTCTGACACACACTGAGGGTTAAAGATGCCAGGCGTACCTAAAGGAGACCTGCAGAACAAGGATGCAACGTGTGCCTCTGAAACCATTTGGGGCAGAGCACTGCAGACTAGAGCACTCTGGCCCCGTGGCGAGGGCGACTCTTGGCTTCAGGGAAACCTATACAAAGGCCATCCCAGAGGCTAGGGCCGTCCAAAGGAGGAGGCTCATCATCCCTACCACTGCCCACTCAGAACAGCTCTGCTCCCCTTCGCATCATATCCTGGAAACTTGGCAAGATTTTGCTTAACGAAAGGCATCTTTGGACCAGAGGTCATTTAAAATCATAAACATGGTTGTTATCAGGATATTGGATTATTAATGCTTCCAATCTCCAACAGAAATAGACGTCTAATAGTCCAAAGCACCCTAACCTCTTGCTCAGGCCACTATAAAACCTACCCCTTGGGTGTTTCTTCATGTCCACTCCTTCCTACCATTCTGCTCCCATAAATCATTCCCTACACGGCAGGCAGAGGGCTCTTTCAACACACACACACACACACACACACACGCACGCGCGCGCATGAGACTTTCCGGTGGTGGTTTCTGGCTACGGGCATGATGAATTCCCTACTCTTCACCACGGTCTCCAAGCTTCTCGGACTTCAACTCTTAGCACTCTCTTCCTTGCTCACTGCACAGCAGCCAACCAGGCATGCTGCCCTTCACACATGCGTCATTCTTTCCCACCTCCAGGCCTTCGCAGGCAGCTCCCTCTGCCAAGAATGTGTCTTACCCAGATTTTCCCATGGCTGTCTTTTCTCATCCTTCCTGCCTTCACTCAAATGTCAGGAACTCAGACCAGCCGTTCACAGCTGTCTGCGTCAGGATGCCCTCCTCCCTCCATTCCCTGGCCCCGCCGTTTACTCTTCTTCACATCACCCTGTTTCTGTTATCCAAGCATTTGTTACCCTCTGCAAGTTTCTTGTTTATTGATTTACTCCCTCTCCCCGGTAGAACATTTGCTTTATCACAACAGGGGCTTGTATGCTTGTTGGTACCTCCATTCAACCAAGCTTGGAGTCCAGCATGTAAGAGGTGCTCCTCACTCACCTAGTGCAATAGCACCGCCCATTCAGAGCATCCACTCAACTAACCACCATTGTTCAAATTCTAAGATCGCTTAAAAATGCAGATGGGTTAAAATTCTATTCTCCATGCTGGCTTTTCCTCTAGGGAGAGGATGTATAGACCAGGCCATATTAGTATTTCTGCCCATTTAACAGTGAATAGTTCTTCCTGGAAAAATTTTGCCCTGATTCATTGAATAGTGCTTTCTAGACCTCGTTAGTATGGTTTAGTTCCTCTGATCTGGTTTTGATTTTAGAAACCTGACCCAACAGTGCTCCTAGACCTTCACATTTGAAAACACAGATCTAAATAAAAGGACATATATCATCGTACTGCTATACTTATGGGACCTATCTGGCTGGTTGCCTGAATATCATCTACAAAAGCAGTGAGTCTATTTATTAGCCAGTGACATTCTCCTGTCACTACCCTGGCATCATTATCTACCACATATATCTCCAAATCATGACATTCAAAGGTGTTATTATTTTTTTTTTGTAAATTCCCTTTTTTTATGATCTTTTGACATTCTCTTCTCGATAAAACCTTTTGGCATCTTACCATAGAGGAACTGAGGCCAATTCCTGCTGCTCGCCAAGCCAGTCACAGTCAGTTTGCCTTGTGAATGCTCATCTCTTAATAAAAACATGCTTTGACATTTGTCTTTTGTCCGGCTTACCTTGCCAACATCTCTTGGGAAAGGCTGTCTCTGATTCTCCGGAATTAAAATGGGAGATACCACAATGGACCTCTTTTGTCTTGGGACAGGAGAAGTTCTTGCAAATTTAAATATATCCTAAAAGAGAAAAAAACAAATGAATTGGCCAAAATCCCCCATGGAGAAGATGTATCAGTCTGCTCTGAGATATGGTTCCTCTGTTATGAAAGCATACAGCTGTTTGGACATTGTTAATTTTCTTCTATCAAACCTCATTAGTGTTAGCAAGTACATCGTTAGAATTATACGAAAGCTGACATTGTGTTCACAGTGACTATCATTAAGCTATTTAATCCCATCTTCCAACTCATTCTATTCACAACATCAGTCTTGATTTACACAAGGCTTCCCTCAGGGCTTGTGCACGCCCACCCTTAACCTGCCAGCTGAGGAGGTGACTCGCCTGGTCACTAACCCACAGAACTTGCTGGACACAAAAGTGAGTTTCCTCCGGGCCCCATGCAAGGTCCCCACTCACTCACAAATGAATAGGGAGGAACCAGCAATCACAACATGACATTCCGAATTATGTCAGGGCTACGGAGACTCTTGGTCAATGTTCTTTCAAAGACCACTTGTTACTATCGGTGGGCCTACTGCTGGAATGCACCCCCCAACATAGCAGGTCCCAAACTTTGATCACAGGAACAACAATGCGAGAATTTCTGTCCTATTTGTAACTCACCTTTTCAATTAAATAAATGAACGCAAAATTTTTTTTGTATCATTATTTTAAATATAGTACAAGTATGGCTTCTCAGAAAAAGTAGGAAAACATAAAAATAAACAAACTGGACCTCAGTGTTCTTAAGTGTTATTAAATTTGAGTTGGAAACTTGGAATTTGAGGGAAGCTTCCTCATTTTGAAAAGGAGATTGAAAAAAAAAAAAAAGGCTAGAGGGTTGTTATTAGCACTGAACTGAGACTTTCTCCTTGGTCCAATCAAAGGACTGAAAGAATTAAATATGGGATATCATTTTCAATATATAAACATTCAATGCCACACACTAAAATTATCTTATGAATCAGCAAAAGTAAGCATCTCAAACTTTGGACAGCAGGTTGCTATGAAAATCATGTGACAGTTGTCATTTAAAGCAATCACTGACCCATGGTCCATAAAAAATGTGTGCATATATATATATGTCATATGACAGTGTTATCTGTATCCATTTATCTACATTTTAAAGGAAACTTTATGTAGGAAGGTCCAATAGGAAACAAGACAAGTTAAGACTACGAAAGCTTCTATAAATAGTCTTTCTCTTGATTGTGGTTGGAGTGTAAACCATTGCTACTCTTGTAGAAAGTAGTCAGGGCATATTATTTGTATCAAGAATCTTATAAATGTACATATCTCTCACGCTGTAATTTCACTTCTAGGAATACATTCAAATGTTAAATTAAAAAGAGGAATAAAACTGAAAGCAAGAAGACATTTAGTGAGACATTACTTAAAAAGAGCAAAAATCACGAAGCGCCTGAATGAATGTTCAACCACAGGACAAGGTTAAGTTTGGGTCCCTGGGCTGGAGGGGATCCTAGGTGGTTGCCAGTTATGCAGTTTGTGAAGACCATGTTCTAACCTCCGGGTTCATCATTTGACTGCTTCTATAATCGCCACCACAACCTACCACAGTAACAATAATTCACTGAACATGTGGTGGGTGGTGTGGTAAGCACGTCATGTGTGTCCACTCTAACATCCGCGGTAAAGCTCCCGAGCAGCTCTTAGCCCTCCTTAACCAAAGAGGAAGGTTAAGCTCAGAGAAGCTATGTGAGTTGCTCCAATTCACCTAGCTAGAAGAGAGGATATGTAAGACAAAATGTGTAGGAAAACACAGAATACTATATTGGTTGCCCTCTATTTTCTATAAACTCTATTAAACACAGAAGAATCATATGTAAAACCTCAAGGAATAACTACAAATAAAAGACTGAAATTTCTAGGAAGATCAAAGAGTTAACAGTCAGGCAAAGACAGAAAACTAGAGTGCGTATATGTAGAAGCTAGTAAGAAAAAAGAATAAGAAGGGTTAAAACAACAAAAACCCAATCAACCAACAAAATAAGTAAATAAGTAAATAAGTAAATAAATAAATCCAACCACACAGAAAACAGCAGAGAAAGAAAGAAAATAGGACAGTGAAAAGACAATGAAAAACAGAGTGGATTCTATCTATAAAACATTGATGCAGACCATCCATAAGGATTCTGTTGTCTTATTACGGAATAAGAAAAGAACAGAAAATAAGTAAAATATGTGCAATGTATAAACCCTATTTACAGTCACAAAGATCTGAGGCTCACAGGCGAGAATGCCTAGGAAAGCACTTGGAACAGATTTCCTATGCAAATGGAAGGGACTGGCGATTCTGCATGATCACAGAGCAAAAGCAGGTTTCTGTTTATTATGACGATATTTTGAAAATGCCTAAAGTAATGAAAAGCATCCTCAGTGATGGTAACAAACATTCCACTGCTTGTAACAGAGGACTGGTCTGTGTTTGCAAGCCTGTGAATGGGTGGGACTTTTGTCCTCATGGGTGACCAGACGATCAGGTACTTGAGTCCCCATCGCTACCTCTGGTGTCCTCCCAGCTCACCAGCTACTCGAGCTCACAGCTGCCAATCCATTTCCCCAACTCTCCCAACACCCCAGAAGCTTGCCAACAAGGAAAATTGTATAAACCCCTGGGTCTAAGGTGCTTTGGAGAGAAGCAGGGGCTCTGAGTCTCAGGATAGGAGAGCATCTGGGAGGGAGGGTGGGGGCGAAACCATGGTACAGATGCCTCCAGGTGTGCAGGACCCGCCAAGCCCCCCATGGTGGGCAGGACTGCGGCATCCGTCTTCCTCCTCCTCTCAACTTTTCTGCCTCACAACGGCAGGGACCTCACCAAAACTGGTTCATGACTGTTCCTATGTCTATGGTTCCACTTGTTTCTGAATCGTGTGTGTCTATCAACCATGTGTTTGGGAACAAATGTCTACCTTTGATCAGGTCTGTGCTAATGAATTATCTGTGTGTCTGAAGCCATGTGTCCCATGTGTCCCATGGGTCTGGGGCCATGGAGGAGCCATAACATTTGATCTGACATTTAAATACTATGTGCATATCTAAGCACATGTGTGTGTAACTATGTGTGTGTTTGCATGTGGGACTGTTTCTCCATCTGAATACACCAGGCTGTGGCTGTAACCGCAAAGGAAGACAAGATAGAAGCAGAGAGGTTTAAAAGTACCTAATTCAAGAGCTGTTTACAGAGGAGGAAGGGTCAAGTGTGGGAAAGCACAGACCATTGGGTAAAGGAGACGCTGTCTTAGGACTCCTTGCCTTCTGCTGTTGCCATTACTAAGACTTGGGTAAATAGGAAAAAGGCTACTCTGGGCACAGATGCTGAGTGCCAGAGACTTGAGGACTTTGAGGGGCTACCAGGCATCCAAGAGAGATTTCTGGAGGGTATATAAAGAGTTGCATTCAGGAGAGAGGGATGAATGAGGTGGAGAAACGTCACAGCCACCCACACACAAGAGCAGCTACACCTGAAGGAGAAGCTAACGGCGCCCAGATAATGTGGAGGGGTAAGGGGAGGAACCCAACCATCCAACAGGTTTCTTAAAGGCCAGCAGAGGCCAGAGAAAGGTGAGGAGGCAAAGGAAGGAAAGTCAAAAGAACAAAGAGAAGAGGATTTCACAAAGGAGGGAGTGCACGGCCATATTACACGACCACACAGCACAGCCATCCCTGCAACAGGCTGAACGTTCTATGGAGGCTGGTGGGTTTGATGATGGACAGGCAATGGATGATTTTAAGAGCAACTTGAAGTGTGTTAGGGTCCAGGGTCAGAAGAACCAATGGCAAGTGAGGACTTTGAGGAAGGAAAGGCAGGAAATGGGAAGAAGTTGGTCAGTTCAAGGGGGGACCGGGAAGGGGAGTGGGCGGAGAGGAGGGGGAGGGGAATGGAGACTGAGGCCAGAAGAGGGGAGGCAGTGGATCCGCAGCACAACCAGCCCTGGGAGGCTTAAGAGGTTTCTCATCTGTGCAGAAGAAGGACTCGCCTGCGCTCTTGGTCCGCAGAGTGAAGTGAGAAATGGCCTGTGCACGTGGGCTGTGTTCTCCAAAGAACAGCCCAAAAGTGAAGGAAGGCCTTGCTAACACCAGGACAGGGGACGTGGGCAAAGGAAGACAAGCCACTGGGTGCCTCTTGGTTCAGCTTTTGGTGGCCTGAGGCCAGATCTTACAGACTCAAGCAGAGTCGCAGCCACTGTCGCTGAACACAACACACACATGGGCACGTGTACATGCACACACACACACTCAGAATCCATTTGACAGGGTCTAACACACAAACACACATTAACAGATGCGTATCACAGAGACGCCTAGAGCTAACGACACACACAACACATCTCCCGCTTCAAACCAAGGCTCTTCCCTCAGCCACAAGCACATGCGCGTGCACGTGCACACACACACACACACACACACACACACACACACACACGCACGGCATGTGGAAGAAAGTGAGCGACGGGCCTCCTGGGGCACCTCCCTATAAACCTGCAGCGTGGGACCAGTGATTAGTCGGTGTCTTTGAACCCAGAGCAGCCTTACCCAACCCTGCGTAAGTCAAAGGGGCAGAAGCATGTCCTCATGGGGGACGCACATGGGCTGGATTTTATTACAGGGACCTGTCACCCTTACATAAACATCTCCCACCTCCGGTGGGCTGACCGGGGTCTTCGTCTTTCTGTCGCAGGGTATAGGAGTTTACAGTCTCCTTTGCTTTCTGCCCTGCTTTCCAATTTCAGGAGAAACTGGCAATGCATTAAAATGAGTTTCACGCTACCTGGGGGAATCGCATCACATAGCCCCTCAGAGCAGCTTGGAAATAAAGGGGAGACCCTGCAACTGTGAGGGACAGGGGGAGGGGCTGGGGCAGAAGGTGAAGGGGGCGACCAGGAAGGCAGAGAGGATGAAGATCTCGAAAAGGAGAGAATGAGTGGACTCATGGTCATTCATTCATTCATTTCTTCAAAAACTATCCACAGATCACTCCCCTCCTGGCAGGAGCAGTTCTCGGCACCTGGGGCCACGCAGCACACGGGAGAGAAGTCCCCTTTGCTCATGGAGCTTGTGTTCTAGAGGGAGGAGACAGGTGATGGACATGGTCCAGGAGAACAGACAGGTGGGCTGGCCGTGCCCAGAGGACTGTGGCTGACGGTTTCCATATGCGGAGGCCGGGAGGGGCCCTCTGGGAAGGCAGAGCTGGAGGATGAAGGCTGGGCAGGGGGAGGCGGCTGCCAGCAGCAAGAACAAACCCTGGCCTCTGTGAGCTGCAGGGAGGCACCTGTGTGGCCGGGGAGAGGGGAGGAGACAGGCCAGGGTCCTCGTAAAGGGAATTCAGATCTTGGATGGCAGGCTGTATAGACCTCAGAGATGCATGAGATGTGAGTCACAAGATGTTTTACTGTGTTTGATTTTGTGGGAGAGTTTTTAGCTGCAGAATGACAGGAGCCCGCTGACACCCCCCCCCCCACGAATATTTCATGTTGGCTGCTGTGTGAAGAATAGATTTTAAGGGCTAAAGAATTATTTACTTGTGGGGCTTCTTCCTTTTTCAAACTCTTTTTTTCACAAGGCACTAAGATTCTTCCTAGAATGCAAATCTGAGCCTTTGATTTGGGGGAAAAGAGAGCTGGGGTCCACTTTCCCTGGCTGGAGTCCTCATCCCTTCTTTACCTCTAACTATCTATATACGTATGTTTTTACGGCCACACCTGCAGTATACAGAGGTTCCCAGGTTAGGGGTCGAATTGGCGCTGTCGCCACTGGTCTACACCACAGCAACACCAGATCCGAGCCATGTCTGCAACCGACACCACAGTTCACGGCAACACCAGATCCTTAACCCACTGAGCGAGGCCAGGGATCGAACCTGCATCCTCATGGATACTAGTCAGATTTGTTTCCGCTGAGCCACGACCGGAACTCCCTTCCCACGATATTTTCATGTATTATCTCGGTCTCGTTTAAATTGTGTAATTTAAGTAGGTGGACCCGTGTTAAAGGGCGCAAGGCAGTGATTATCAGGACATTGACAGGGTTGTGAGATCATCTCCACGAACTCATTTTAGACCCTTCCATCATCTTGCAAGAAACCTCATGCCTGTTTGCTCAGCCCCTGTTCTCAGCCCCAGCAGCTGGCAACCGCAAATCCATTTCCTGTCTGGACACATCGGCCTTCTCTGGGCATTTCGTAGAGGGAATCATACTATGTTTTCACAGTATTTTCGCGGACTCTGCCTCTGTTTCACACACAGCTAAGAGCCTGAAGTAGAAGCGGGTACAGCTGCCACGGAGGCTCAGCTAATAGCGCACGGCCAGCCCCGGGCTCCAGGTGGAGCTCGCTCAGGGCTCCCTGAGGCCCCGCTGGCCTGACGGCTGAGACCTCTGCTGTAACCACACTCAACGGCTCCTGGGCTCACTCCCCCCAAGCCTGCTCCTGTGCCCTCATTCCCCAGCAGACAGGGGTGCAGAGATCCCTCTCCAAGCCACTTTCTCGGAGCCACAAGGTTTGTTCCCAAGGAACCCTCCTGGGACACCATCAAGATAAGTGCTCAGAGTAGAGGCTAACTGGCTGGGTGCCCCAGAACTGGAGGGGACATAGAGGTTTGGGCCCAGACTGGCTTTGTATGGCTGGGGCCACACTCCATGCTTTGGCCGTCACTACGCCTGCCACCCCAGGCAGCTGAGGGACCTTCCAGGAGCCTCTCCAAGAAAGTGGTGAGAAGTGACAGGGACAGACCTGCTCTCGTCACATTGAACCCAAGGCCCGAAAGCAGCTTGGACCTGTCTTGCTACCATCAGAGGGTCTTCTTGTACCCACCCCCAGACCCTGTCTCAGTGTTAAGGAGGGGCAGGAAGCATCCCCCCAACCCTCCAGCCCCTGACCCTGTCTCTGTGTCAGGTAATAAAGAGAAGGGAAAACAGCAGCAACTTGACAAAGAAGCCACAAGCCACCCCCTTGGCTCTCGCTCCTACTCTCCTAAAGTTTGGGCAAGATGATGTGCTAAGAGGAGCTGTTTTAATAAGAAAAAGCATCACAGAAGCTGGAAGTGTTCCTCTGGCCAAAGCAGGGAGTGAGGCAGGGCAGCGCCAACTGAGACTTAAGCAGTCAGCTGGCCCAATGGTAGCCAGTCTTGTAGATGCTGATGAGAAGGTCTGATGTGCTTCCCAGGCAGCAGGGAGCCTTCACTGCTTGGCTGCAAAGGTACGGTGCTTGGTGTTTGTCTGGGTGAATGATCTTGAGAGTTATTCCTTTGAAGAGTCTAAAATGCGTGACCCAGACTCAAGTCTGAAGGTCACAGCCTGTTTCTTATCTTTCTGATCCTAAGGTTTACTTGGCATCCTAGCCCTGGACTCCCCAAGTCTGCCAAAGGAAACACTGCCATTTCCTGGGTAGTTACTAGGCACCGCGCTCGGCACATTGCCACATTACCTGATTTGATTCATTCAACATCTCGCAGGAAAACAAGCCCATTTTCCTGAGGTTCAAAGATGAAAGAGACTTATCCAAAGTCACTTGGTCATAAGTGAGAGATGGGCACCCAGGCCTCTGTGACCCCAAAGGCCCCTGATCTAAGTGGGATGCTATTCACCTCCCCAGGGCCGAGCCTGGCGAGAGCTCCTTACTCAGATGGAATTGGAGAATTGTTTTCCCAGAGGCTAGGTCACAAATCTCAATCAGCCTCTGGCTAAAAGGGGCAGCTATACCTATAGTGCAGGGGGACAGTTTAATTGTCTGCAAATGTCTGCAAATGAATGGAGCAGCAGAAATCAATCTCCAATTTATTCCATTCTTGCAGCTGATCTCATTGCACTGTGAGGTGCTAGGAGGTGGGCTCTGTGCTACTCAGTTCGCATTTTGTACGCAATCAAATGCATGGTTCAGCCAGCTTTGCTGTACCTGGGGCGAGATTTAAAGCTGCTTTATTACCTCCTGGGGCTAAAGTTTGCCTACTTAAATGAAGAAACTGTCCACAAACACCAATCTTTCAGCAGCAAATTTAGGGGCTTGGGGGGCAACATAATAAGCTTGCTCTGTTTTCAGGTATTTTTCCCACTATTCTGGAAGCCAAATGCCAGCCGAGGTGAGTCATCTGCTGTAGGTTTACAGGACAGACTTATGCTGACAATAAAATGGGGTGACGTGGAAACTGTCCATCAGTATGGAGGCAGGTGTTATGGAGATTATTTGATTTTATTTTTCTTCTTATGGCCGTACCTGTGGCGTACAGAAGTTCCCAGGCTAGAGGCTGAATCAGCTAATGGCCTATGCCACAGGCAGAGTAAAATCTGATCCAAGCCGCTTCTGTGAGATGCAGCTTGCAGCAATGTTAGGTCCTGAACCCGCTGAGCCACAATGGGAACTCCCGGCGCTTATTTTAAAGCTGGGGTGCAGAGATGATGGCTGGCAGATTCCTAGGGTGGCCTGGAGTCAATCTGCTATTGCTAATTAAGCCACACGTGCTTTTCATGACCCACTGGTGTGTGGCTGGGAAGAAGGGGTGCAGGCCACTGTTCCCCGGAATCCCCAGGCCCCATGCTTTCCCAGAAGTGATCAACAGCGATATCAGAGTCAGTGTCTCCAGCAATGAGTCCCTCTCAGGGACTCTGGGGATGGCTGACGATGAAAACAAGAAACCTCATTCCCAATTTACTGAATGTGGCAGTCTTTCGGTTACATATGCTTAGGGGGAAAGAAATGGCTTTGGCCAAAGGAATTGATGGAGAAAGGAAGGTTTCCTCAGAGGAGTTGGCAGTGTGAGTGGCAACTCCGGAACCTCTCTGTCTCCTTCTCTCATTAATGCTGTTCCTTGCTTCCCTTTGTAAAAGGACGAAGCCGCCAAGGTTACCAAGGCCCGGGAGGGCCAGCAGCCTTGGCTCCTAGCGACCCTGTGCATCTCAGGCACCCTCGATGCTCCTCCGCTCTGCCTCCGCCTCGGGATCCTCAGGGTGCAGGCGCGGACTCGAGGGCCTTCCGCCTGGGGCTGCCCCGCCTCACCTCTGCCCACCCCGGCCATGCGTCCTCCAGTCTCAGCACCCCCTCTAGGCTTCTCCTAGAAATAATTTCTATAACAAGACAAGGACCATACTCTGGATTCTTTCACCCCAGGGCATGCAACGTTTTGTGAAGTCACAGAATCTATAGAATTTTTTTTTAGAAAATTCACCCCTTGGACCACGGGGCAGAAAACCATCACTTTCTGGAAGAAATGGTAACTGAGCCGAGACCTAAAGGCAAGTGGAATTCCTCCAGGGGAAGGGAAATGAGGAAGAGAGTTCTGGGCCTGGGGAACAGTGTGTGAAAAGGCACAGAGGCAAAACCCGGCCAAAGACCAGAAGAGCTGGAGCAGAGAGGTAGGGCTCCAGAGGCTGAGAACAGGCTGGAAAGGGAGAAGAGGTCAGACCTCTTCCATCCACAGAGAGAGTCTGCTCAGAATCCTGAGGGCTCTGAGAAGCCTCTGAACAGCTTTAAGCTGAAGTCTGGGATCTGACCTTGCCTTTGACCTTGCCTTTGACCTTGCCCTGTCAGAGCTGAGAGCCCATCCCTGAAGAACACATTTTCTTCATAGACTTTCTTTCCTGCTACTTGTTATTCTGATTTGAAAAGTTGAACTTAAAAATAAGACACAAGTAAAACAACCCCGCTCTCCCCACACACACATGCGCATGTTCTCTCACTTGCTCTAAAATGTCAATTTCCCCCACATTTGAATTGCTAGTTAAAAGAAAATAAAACAAAACCAAACGCCTTGGATGAAAATTTGCCAAATCACACTTCCAAGACGGAACTGCCTCCGAAATATTTCATGAGTCTAGCAGGAGCAGTAACAACACAAATCAGGACTTGCTGGTTTCATGGGAGGTGAAAAATGTTTTAAACGTATTTGGATTCTTTAGTCAGAGGTCCATTCAACCACGTGTGACGGTGATGGGAATATAATGGATATAATTTCCTTCTATCTGCTCTGGCACTGATAAAATATTCATGTTAAAGAGCTCCTTCTGAACACCTGGAGGCGTCTTGCGGCGCGGCGCAGATGGGCTTGTTTTTCTAATACACATATGTAGGCCGGCCTCAACAGCTGTATTAATCTGAGAATGTATTCGAGATGTGCGTGCACGTAGCCCGGAGCCCACGCTCTGTGGTCGGCGTGAGCTCATACGTGTGTGCTGGCCTTCCAAGAAAGCACCTGTTGGAAGAACGATGCTTTGCGATGCAGCGGCTATTTGGGTGCCTGCCACGAATGTTCCCTGTGGAAGTTCCACAACAAAGATGGGAAACCTCAGGCTCAACATGTCTTAAGCCAAACTGAGTCCTGTCCTTCCCCGACTCCTGCCCAAACCGCCAAGGTTTCCTGGCTCCGTTTTCTCAGCGCCGAAGGCCCTGTGGTCGGGTTTCCTTTATTTCCACCAGACCGCCTCTGAGGGGGTGCCAGCTCCTACAGAGCCCACCTGAGACGTCCGTCCCCTGCAACCCACCTCTTCCTTCTCTAGAAGCACGTTCCCTGCCTGGATCCTCACGTTTTACCTGCTCTGCGGTAGCCCAACCACAGGCTCTGCACGAGTCCTCACTTCCTTTTACGCACAAGCCCAGTGAACAACCAGGTTCTCAGCGCTCTCAGGCTGGGCTCCCCAGAAGTAGCCGTTGAGGTCAGAATTTGAGAAAAAGTAGTATTTTACCATATTTTCTAAAGTTTCTGTAATGAATCTATTCTATTTACAGTCAGAAAAAAAAAAAAAAGGATTCATTTACTCATAATCCTGAATCAGACGAACAGAGCAGTATTTCTGTGTCTTCCCTCTGTGTTTAGAATACTCTTTGCTTAAGTTGACATTGATGGGTCAGAGCAATTTCGTAGCTCGCTCTTTGAACCTAATATAAATAAGAAGCTTTCTCCCCTCCCATGGCACAAATTCTGTCAACGTCATTTGGTGACTGCGTAATACACCACGTGCACACATCAGTCCATGTTTAACCATTTCCCTGGTGCCACGCTTGTACATTTAGTTCTTCCACCTGTTATGAAAATGCAAGTAAAACACTGTATGTTAAATTTTCTTTCTTCACCTGTTTTTCTCTAATAAGGATTCCTTAGAATGGTCCACCAAAAATGCGATTACTAGGTCAAAGTTTATGCACATTTTAAAGGACCTATGACACATTGCCAAAGCCCCAGTCACCACAGCAGACAGCTCTGATCTTGCCATGGCTGGTAACCCCAAGTGGGTCCAACCCACCTCTCTGGCCATAACTTCTATAGCTGCAACCTGCTTTTGCCTGAACACGCCATGCTCTCTGGTGACTTTATGCCTTCATTTGTCCTGTGTTCCTCTAACTTGGATATTATTCTTTCCACAATTGCCTTGAGCCCTATTTCCCTGATAACATATAGACACACACACACACACATAACAGGCGCCTATTATATACTATTTGTGTCATTCTCCGGTTCAGGGCACACAGCGGTTTCTGGATAGTTTCTATTAACTTCGAGTTTCTTCTGCCAGGGTGCACAAGTATGCAAAAATGCAAGCTTCAATTTTTAAACTTCAATAAAGACTTAAAAACTATTTATTTGTTTAATGAATGCAATCAAATAGCAGAGGGCAAGCTATTTCATTGCATTCATTACACAAATGAATCACTTTTCTTCTTTTTCCAAAGGATTTTTCGAGTTTTCCCTTCCTCAAGGCAACCTCAGAGAGGAGGCTTGTTGCATTTTTACTTAACACCTGATACATTTAATCATCAGGTTGGAATGGACACCTCTGCATTCTCCCCTCCCTTGCGGCTGAATTGCCTCATTAACTGGCAGAAGACAGCACTGGCCAAGGATATGGATGGCACAGCCACCCTGCAATGAGGCCTGACCTCTCATGTGCCCGGCTCAAGGAGAGACTGGATGATGACAGATCTCACTGGGTTATTCTAGGATGGACTCAGAAAACCAGTGTGTGACTTTAGCAAATATAAAATCAAGTGCTTCCTTACTTTTTTACCCAAAAGAAAGCCCAGCTTCTCAGGTAGGCTCTTATGGTGACCCAGGGAAAGGAGGGCCCCAAATTAAAGTTCCCCAGTAGCAGGGTGACACCAACGCTTCCCTTAGGCCTGGGGTGTTCCTAGCTCAGATGCAGTAACCCAGGGAGGGAACTGAAGCAGGGTCCTGATGCAAGGAAAAGGAAGCATACATCACCAGGACTCCTTCTCTGGATTTTGTCTATTTTTGAGACCTGTTTTTATCTACTTTCTTTGGTTTTGGTCGTTAACTTCTTGATGTGCTACAAACTCTAAAATTAGAAGCAGTTTCCCACACTGGCCGCCAAAGTCGACTGCCTGCTTTGTCCAGTCGATTTTTAAATACCCTCTATGATTGAAATTCAAGATTATTTTGCTTAGGGAGTTATTCTCAATATTCAACCTAAATCACCCTCTTTTCTCCCTTCCCTGTAAATTTCTTTTCTTTCATGGACGCCTCCCCCAAACCTTCAGTACATTATTCCTCTTCCTCTGTTGTGAAAGACATTTTAATTAAAACACCAGAGTTACATTAACGTACTTATGCAATAATCTCCCTTTCATCTGGCTCTCTCCAGTGAAGTCCCAAATCAGCAAAGTGTCTTTCATCAGCCTGTTCCATGTCTCTCTCCTCCCTTTGTTCTTTGGTTTTTGCTGGATTACAGATCCTCACATTTTAATTCAGCCCCGACCGCTAGTCCACACTACGCAGTTTACATTAATAAATTCATCTTCGCCATGATGCGCGCAAAGTCGTGTTTCCCCACATCATTGATTACTGCAGCCTTTGAAGGTTCAAAGGTGTGTCAGATCTACCAGGAAAAAGGGAAAGAGAGACCACATTTGGTATTCTCCGACATCTGAGGTTTCCCTGGGCCCAGCGGTTTGACGTGAGGGTGGTAAAACAACCCTTAGAAAAGAGGAGAGCGTGTTATAAATATTCAGTTGCCATGTGATACTCCTTCTTCCTTAAAGACTGAAGGATCAGGCTCCTTTTTCAAAGGGACGATTGACAGACACACCAACTATTTGATAATGGAGCTCGGAAAATCTATTATGGGACAAAGAGAAATGTGTTTTAGCATCCCAGCTATTCCGTGACTATGCCCCACAGGAAGGGAGAGATTTCATTTGTTTACAAATTCTTCTCCACATTAAATTCTTCAGGCATTTTACACACAGGAAACTCTCTCTGAAAATCAGTGAGTTCTAGATAATGAGAGAGAACCTTTTTTGAGCACTTACCACGGGTTAAACACTAGGTTTTACGAGCATTTTTCTCTTTAATGCTCATGTAGTCTCTGTAGGTATCACTATACCCCGTGCTACAGAGCAGAAAACCGAGACCCGGAAAAACTGCTCAAGGGCATGCTTCTGGTGAGTGGAGGAGCCAGGATTTGAACCCAGACTATTGCACTTGGGGACTAGATTATTACCCATTCTATTTTTTGCCTTCTGTGTGTGCCATCTTTCCCTAGTAAGTTTTTTTTTTTTCATTTTTTTTTATTACTCAAATGAATTTATCACATCTGTAGCTATATAATGATCATAACAATCTGATTTCACAGGATTTCCATCCCACAGCCCAAGCATATCCCCCCACCCACCAAACTGTCTCCTCTGGAGACCATAAGTTTTTCAATGTCTGTGAGTCAGCATCTGTTCTGCAAAGAAGTTCCGTCTGTCCTTTTTTCAGATGCCACATGTCAGTGAAAGCATTTGATGTTGGTGTCTCATTGTATGGCTGACTTCACTTAGCATGATCATTTCTAGGTCCATCCATGTTGCTAAAAATGCTGGTATTTCGTTCTTTTTGATGGCTGAGTAATATTCCATTGTGTATATGTACCACTTCTTCTGGATCCACTCCTCTGTTGATGGACATTTAGGTTGTTTCCACGTCTTGGCTATTGTAAATAGTGCTGCAATGAACACTGGAGTACATGTGTCTTTGCGAGTCGTGGTTTTCTCTGGATAGATGCCCAGGAGTGGGATTAATGGATCAAATGGTAGTTCTATGTTTAGTTTTCTGAGGAATCTCCATCCTGCTTTCCACAGTGGTTGCACAAATTGACAATCCCACCAACAGTGTACTAGGGTTACTTTTTCTCCCCACCCTCTCCAGCACTTATTGTTTGTACGCTTTTGGATGATGGCCATTCTGGCTGGTGAAAGGTGGTACCTCATCGTGGTTTAGATTTGCATCTCTCTAATAATGAGTGACGCTGAACATCTTGTCATGTGTTTCTCGGCCATCTGTATGTCCTCTTTGGAGAGCTGTCTGTTTAGATCTTCTGCCCATTTTTTGATGGGGTTGTTTGTTTTTTTGGTATGGAGCTGCAGAAGTTGTTTATAAATTTTGGAGATTAATCCCTTGTCAGTCGATTCATTTGCAAAGATTTTCTCCCATTCTGTGGGTTGTCTTTTTGTGTTGTTTAGAGTTTCCTTTGCTGTGCAGAAACTCTGAAGTTTGAGTAGGTCCCATTTGTTTATCTTTCTTTTTATTGTCAATACTCTGATAGGTGGATCTGAGAAGATGTTGCTGTCGTTTATGTCAGAGAGTGTTTGGCCTATGTTTTCCTCGAGGAGTTTGATAGTGTCTGGTCTTATATCTAGGTCTTTAATCCATTTGTAGTTTATTTTTGTGTATGGTGTTAGGGAGTGTTTTAATTTCATTCTTTTCCATGTGGCTGTCCAGTTTTCCCAGCACCACTTATTGAACAAGCTGTCCTTTCTCCATTGTATAGTCTTGCTTCCTTTGTCATAGATCCATCAGTGTGATACACCACATTAACAAACTGAAGAATAAAAACCATATGATTCTCTCGATAGATGCGGAAAAAGCCTTTGACAAAATCCAACACCCATTTCTAATAAAAACCCTTCAGAAAGTGGGCATAACGGGAACCTACCTCAACATGATAAAGGCCATATATGACAAACCCACAGCGAACATCATTCTCAATGGTGAAAAGCTGAAAGAATTCCCGCTGAGATCAGGAACAAGACAAGGATGTCCGCTCTCGCCACTACTCTTCAATATAGTTCTGGAAGTCCTAGCCACAGCAATCAGAGAAGTAAAAGAAATAAAAGGAATCCAAACTGGAAAGGAAGAAGTAAAACTATCCCTATTTGCAGATGACATGATACTATACCTAGAGAATCCTAAAGACTCTACCAGAAAACTGTTAGAGCTTATCCATGAATTTGGCAAAGTTGCAGAATACAAAATCAATACACAGAAATCGATAGCATTTCTATATACTAACAATGAAAAAGCAGAAAAGGAAATTAGGGAAGCAATCCCGTTTACCATCGCATCCAAAAGAATAAAATACCTAGGAGTAAACCTACCTAAAGAAACAAAAGACCTGTACTCCGAAAACTACAAGCCGCTGATGAAAGAAATCAAAGATGACACAAAGACATGGAAAGATATACCATGCTCGTGGATTGGAAGAGTTAATATTATCAAAATGACTATATTACCTAAGGCAATCTACAGATTCAATTCAATCCCTATCAAATTACCAAGGACATTTTTCACAGAACTTGAACAAAATATTTTAAAGTTTGTTTGGAAGTACAAAAGACCCAGAATAGCCAAAGACATCCTGAAAAAGAAAAATGGAGCTGGAGGAATCAGGCTCCCGGACTTCAGACTATACCACAAAGCAACAGTCATCAAAACTGTATGGTACTGACACAAAGGCAGACATATAGATCAGTGGAACAGGATAGAAAAGCCCAGAATTAAACCCATGCACTTACAGCCAACTAATCCCTAGTAAGTTTTTAATTACTCAAAGAACTGAATTCAAGATCTCTTCCAGGCAAACTTACATGTATTACATTGACCCTTTATCTGGTCTAGAAGCTCCATCTCCAATATATATTCAGAATTCCTTCTCACCCTGCCACCCTTTCCCAAGGGCCGCCACTCTGGTCCAAGCCAACATCCTCTTCTGCCTAAATTACAGCAAAAGCCTCCTAACACCCCCTCCCCAGCCGTTGCTCCTATACCCTGAATATCACCTCCACAGCAACCAGAGTCAGCCTGTGAAAACATGAGCTGGATGACATGGGGCCTCTGGCACTTGTGGGAAAACCAGTGCCTTTGTCCTGGCATGTGGTGTTTCATGTCATCTTCCTCCAGCCCCTGGTCCCTTGAACCTCAAGACCCCTTCAATCAATCTGACCCAGTCTAGTTTCAAGGCCATCATGGAGGCCAGTAGATACCTTCCACCTCAGGGCCTTTGCAGCTCCTGCCGTCCCTGCCAGGAAGGCTCTTCCCCCAGATATTTACAGAGGTGCTGTATTAGTTTCTTATCGCTGCTATAACAGGTTACAGCAAACTTAGTGGCTTAAAACAACACATGTTTATTGTCCTCTAAGTCTGGGGGGTCAGATGTCTCAGATAGGTCTCTCTGGGCTCAAGGTATGATCAGTACTGTGTTTCTTCCTCTAGAGGAGAATGTTTCCTTGCCTTTCCCACTTTCTGGAGGCCACTGACATTTCTTGGCTTGTGGCCCCTTGTTCCATCTTCAAATCCAGCACTGTAGCAACTTCCAATCTATCTCTGGCCCCTGCTTCCTTCTTATGAGTGATTATTGTATAAGGACTTCTGTGATTATGCAGTCCCACCAGGATAATCCAAGACAAATCACAAACCCTTAATTTAATCACATGTGCAAAGTTGCTTGTGCCCTCAGGTAACTACATTCATAGGTTCTGAGGATCAGGGTGTGGACATCTTAGGGACATTATTCTGTTACCATAATACCTCTTTCACCTTGTTCAGACCTTTACACAAAAGTTGGTTTTTCTATGAAGGCTGCCCTGGCCACTCCAGCTGGCATTTCCCTCTCTCACTAAAACTTCCTACAGTCTTCCATGCTTTATTTCTCTCCCCTTTTCAAGGTAACAATCAAATATACGTACATTGATTTATCTCATTATTTGTATCCTCCACTAGAATGTAAGCCCCCTAAACACAGGGATTTTTGTCAGTTTTTTTGGTAGCCATAACCCCAGTGCCTAGATTACTGCTAGCATCTAGTACATGCTCAAAAAATATTGTGCAATAACTTAATTTGTGTCCTATACCATAGGCTGACATAGAGGATCTTCTTCATATTAGGAGATAAAAAAAGAGAAAGAATTCAAACAGTCATAATTCACTGAATACGGATCATGTGACGTCCACTATGTTACAGGGCACTTGAAACACAAAAACTCCTGAAGAGGTGTCTGGTTGTCATTTACAGTGGTGAAGGCAGTGTTCTGTACAAAGGCCTTGGGAGGAGGAGGGCAAGGGTTGCCCTTTGCCCTAGGCTCTGGAGCCATATGCCTGTGAGGACTGTGGCCCTCAAGGGATGGCTGTTTCCAGCTCCCATGAAGGCACTGTCAAGTCTATGCTGCCCTGGCTCTGCTCACCAGGCACGACCGAGCCCTAAATTCTTACTCCAGTGGGGCACCAGTGCTGGTTAGACATCAGAGAGGAAGAACCCAGAGGAGGCAGGTGGAGGAAACTGTGAAGAGGGCTACAGGACTGCTGCTTTCAACTCAGTAACACAAGTGGGGCTCGGCTTCCACCTGCTGCAGAGACTTCTTGGACTGGAAGTTGGAGAACCTTGGTTTCTACCCTGCCTCTGCCAGCAAAGCTGCATGACAAAAAAAAAGGGGGGGGGACTTCATTATTCCTCTCTGAGCACCAGTTTCCTTACTTCAGAAATGGGTGAGGTCATCACAACCACACCAGTTCCTGTGAAGTTTGTGAGGATTTTTTCTAACTCCAAGCTCTGTTCCAATACTGGCTTGTCATTTATAAGATATGGCTCCTGGCTCAGTGACATCCAGAAGCTCTCCATCTTATCAAAGGGCATGCCAAGTCCATTACAATAGCTTGTGAGGCCCTCTTCAACCTGACCCACCCCTTCATCCTCCAACCTTACATCCTCCACCCCTGTCCTTTGCCAAGTCCAGTCCTTGACATTTTTTGACCATGAACACTGACACTTCTGGGCCTTTGCACCTGCTTTACCCTCATCCAGGAACACCCTATGCCTGGATCTCTATGGCTTGTACTCTTCCTTCAGCCAAGTGTTCCCTGACTCCAATACTGACAATTGCATGGTATTCTCCAATGCCTCCTCTCTCTCTTCTCTGCTTTATTTCAATCCATATCACTATTACCGACTACAGTGCCTCATATTTTACTTATTTATATTTATTTTGGTCTGTGCCATCTCCTTCCCCACACCAATACGTAAGATCAGTGAGGCAGAGATTTGCTTTTTCCCTTTCTTATTTACTGTTCTAACCCTAGGAAACCAGAACCATCCTTGGTACATAGTTACTGCTCAAACAGCATATGAACTCAGTGAATGATGAATTAATCTAATTGTGAAGGCAAAATGGCCTATGTGGAGTCATACAATCAATTGAGATGCTCAGCTGTGTTTACTGACTGTTAGCAGTAACAGAGATTGTACCTTAATGAAGTGATCAGAGTGGCGGGCTGAATGTTGACATGATTTTGCAGGACAGTTAAGGTCTGGATGGTCAAAGTAGGAACTCTCAGGTAGAAGAAACAGCAGAGATAATAATACCAGCATCTTATGCTCACTGAATGCTTGGTAGATGCTAGGCACTATCCTAAGAACTTTATAGATAAATCATCTCATTCAACCCTCAAAACAGCATTTTGATAATTACTATTACTAACTTCATGTGATAGATAAGGAAACTGAGGTTAAGTAATCTGCTAAGAAGAGTCCAAAGTTAAAAGAAATATAAGGTTTGGGATAGCAGCAGTTTGGGTCCTTTTTCTAAGGATTAGAAGTTTATGACTAAGTATTTAGGTCTGAGATGATTCTCACTAAATGATGACTGTCATTATAAGTATAATAGGTAGGCTGGAGAGATTACACCAAGAATTTTGGTGTTTCTTTCTGTCTCATGCCTTATAAATGGACTGATACATGAGTTCAAACACATTTATGACCTCTTTCACCTGCAAAAGTTTTTGTAGGATACACTGAGTAGCAACCATGAGTGGACACTGTAGTGTCTATCTACATTTCTAACCTTCAAGATACGGACATTTTATATTTGAAGACACTTCAATATCTAAGCCAGGAGTTCCTGTCGTGACACAGTGGAAACGAACCCGACTAGGAATCATGAGGTTGAGGGTTCGATCCCTGGCCTTACTCAGTGGGTTAAGGATCCAGCATTGCTGTGAGCTGTGGCGTCGGTTGCAGATGCGGCTCGGAGGTGGCATTGCTGTGGCTCTGGTGTAAGCTGGTGGCTACAGCTCCAATTAGACCCCTAGCCTGGGAACCTCCATATGACATGGGCACAGCCCTAAAAAGCCAAAAGCCAAAAAAAAAAAAAAAAAATCTAAGCCAGAGGCTGAAAGATCAGATAGGAGATCATTGCTCTGAAAGCAGCATCTTCTATGTCCAGGAAGCACCACTATTAATCCCTTTAACATGAATATTTATAACAAAAGGACCCCCTGGATCTGACAACATCTTATTTCTGGGACGCCTGGCTGCCATTTACTGTAAGAGGTGTTTAACAATTGCAGTTGAAGGTATGACTGTTATTTTGATGGTCTGTGTTCAAATTCCAGCTCTGCTACTTCCTAGCAATGTGATAGAAGTATTCAACCATTCTGTGTAACAGTTTTAACATGAATAAAATGGAAATTATAATAGAACCTATATTGTAGAGTTGTGTGTGTGTACAGATCCACACACATATGTATATATAGTGCTTTTCAAGTTGCAGCTATTACTTTGCTGTTAGGGTATATATACAGTACATTCTGTACTGGTGGTTCTCCTTTACCTGTAGAGATAGTTAATACTGGACTCAAAGAAGCAACTATCAGTTTCGATTAATCTGTGTAGGCTTACATTTAGTTTACCTTTTTTCCCATTGCTCACATCTTATCTGTTTCAACACTCTCTTGATTCACCCCTCTGTTTCTTCTCATAATCAAAATGCCTCAAACGAGTAATAAAAATAAAATCTTTAGAAGAGCCAGAGCCTGGAGGTGGAAGCAGGAAGAAGACACATTACAGAGAAAAGAAAGATAAGGATGACAGCAGATGTATTGTCAGAAACAATGCAAGTTAGAAGACGTTGGAACAAACCTTTAAAATACTCAAAGACATTAAAAGGTCAATCCAAAATTTCAAGCCTGAAAATATCTCCCAAATTAAAAGTGCAATGAAGACTTTTTCAGATATATAAAATTCATCACCAGCAAGAAAAGTGCCATAAGAACTGCTAAATAGTCCTTAAGCTGGAAGAAAAATGCTATCAGATGGCAATATAGATCTATATAATCAAATGAAGAGCACAAGAAATGGTGGATATGTGGGGAAATATATCCTTTTTTCTAATTTGTTTATGTAAGGTAATTGGAAAAGTAATTGAAAAGGCCTGTAGAAGGTACTGGTTATTTAAAGCAGAAGTAACAATGTACCATGGGGTTTATTTACAATACACAATAAATAAAATAAAGTAAAATGTGTAAAGCTGACTGAAAAAGCTGGGGAAAGGGGGAATGGAAGTACACCATTTATAAGGTTCTTCTACAATCTGTGAAGTGCTGAAATATTATTTGAAGGCAAACTGTAGTAAGCTGAAGATACACACTCTAATTCCCAATACAACCACTGAAATTTGCAAAAAAAAAAAAAAAAAAAAAAAAAGAATGTTATTTGAGGCCACACTCTTCAGTTTGGTCCCCAACACTACTTTTTACTATTTGTACCAGATCTTTGGGACCAGTGACAGTTCTCTGTCACCCTCTTGCCATACAGTCTCATCCTCCTCCAGTCCACCAAGATATGCTTCTAGACTAGACATTCTGAATTACTATTTATCAAAGGTTATGTTTAAGGTAGCACAGGATAGGTACTCAGTGGATATCTGCTGCTTGAAGAAATGAACAATTAAAGTCATGATTCTTCTTTCCTTGTATTGTGATCTACTTTATCCTCTTACCCTGACATACAAGGCCCTCTTAAACTGGAGCTCACACAACTTTTTAATTTTTTTTTTCCTCTGATGAAATCACCTGCTTTAGATCAAGTGCAACTGCACGGTGTTCACCAAACAGGTTTCATATTTTCCTTCCCCATGTCATCCATCTTACCTGGAATGTCCTTCTCATTTAAATCCCAAAGATGCCACCTCCTCCCAGAAGCTTTCCTTGATCATCCCAGTCAAGTGAGTTGTGGAAGCTAGGGAGGGAGAAGTTATCACTCAGGCAGCTAGACTGTCCCTACCAGGGTACTGGCTGTACCAGTAAGATTACTCCTAGAGCCCTGCTGTAATACCTCTGAGGCAACTGTGGAATGGTTTTAATTATTTTACAGACTTTGATCATGCATGCCTATACTGATTCTTTGACTTTTCAGCTTACAGAGTCATATTCTTTTTTTTTCTTAAAGAAGAGCAGTAACCCCATAATCTTGAGCTCTATTAAGTATTTTTTAGGTGTAAAAATGGCCAACCTCAGGTAAAAAAGACCAGCATTATAATAGCTTAGAGGCAATTCCAGAGTATTAGATTGCCAAGAATCATACATTCTAATGTGGGAATATTTCATACCTGTTAGACTAGTGCCTTTTTAAAAGATAAAAACAAAGGCAATTGAAATTCCCATCTATATGGGAGTATTAAGTTTTGTTGAGCAAAACTGAGGCTTAGCAAAGTTAAGCAACTAGTCGAAAGCACACAGAGAATCAGTGACAAGCAGGGATGTATTGATTGGAGTTTATATCAATATTTCTCCAGAGGTAAACTCAATCTTGACATTATTCAAAGGACAAGATTAAGGTACTTTTTTTTTCCCCAAAGGTGTTCAGAGGATTTTTTTTTTTTTTTATGAGAACTGGAAAAAACTTCAGCATATCCTTGACTTTGAATTGCATTGGCACTATTTCCTTTAAAAAACCCATACATTATGAATTCTAGCCTAAAACTCATCACTTTTCAAGTTTAAATTGAACAATAGCCTTGTGGTTGATCAGAAGTAGAAGAGAAAATACCACACTTGATTAGCACAGTATTGCTTACATGTGTGACTTTGTTGGCCCTTCCCAGCATGTAACTGTGGTCAGTCCAAGAGAATTAAACCCAAAATGACTGACTCTGCATTGACATATGCTGGTAAGGCACAGACTCTCCTATTAAGGATTTAAATTGGGCTTCGGCAGAGACTCTCAGTCCTGAAAATTGAAATCATGAATCGTGATGGCAATAGAATGCTCATGAAATGTGGTCCTGGCCCAGGGATAATTTTTTGGTAATTGCACTTTCATTTCTGTGATTGGTCCTTCAGCTATGGTAGAGAGAGGATGCTTTTCATCTCACGTTACAGGAGCTGTTGGATAACTTCTCCACGAACACGGAAATTGTTGAGGTTTGCAGATCTGTGACCAAGCCTCCTCTCTGGGATGATGTTTAGTCTCCTGTTTGGTTTTGGGCTACTCTCCAAAAGAGCTGTGGATATATTTAATAATTCATAATGGTTGTACTTATTCCCATGTTGCTAGAAAAATCAGCATATTAAAGTAACCATGGAACTAATCCAAATGTGCCTAACTGTAGAAATCCATGTCAAAGAGACAATTACTCCAATGATGTAATAAGAGTTGGAAGGGACATAAAGTGAGTACTGAATAAGGAGAAAGAAGAATAAGAAGTTCATCTCACCAGAAATGAGATGAGTGTTTCTTTTGTAGGTGTAGATGGCAAGGTGTGTTTCTTCTGTAGATGGAGGTTGAATGAGCCAAAAATTTCCAATAGAACTAAGTGAAAAATGTTCAGGATGAAGAGAAAAATAAGGTACTTTTATAACCATTCTCAATCTCATACGCCCATCAGTACTTGGAAACCACAATGCTTTCCCTATAACTCAGAGAATTATTTAGCTTTTGTACAGTTTGGGCAAAAATACTATGACCGTTAATTTTGTAAATGAAGCAGTTCTCTAAAAGTTTCAGATCTTCCCTCACATAATTATGAAGCCATGTTATACCGAAGAAAAATTAACTTTCCAATCCAGTAAAGTCCAGATTTGCTTAGGGAATCTAGATAAGATTAGCTTCCCATTCTTTAGAGCAATAATAGGTGTATCTGGGAAAAGCTAGCTGGTACCTGGATTTCCAGTAAATCAAACTATATAGTGAAAACAGAATTGCGCAGCTAATGAGAAGCACAACACTTTTAGTTTTAAAGTGGAAGAAAAAAGAAGTAGTAGGAATACAAGATATAGAAAAAAAGTGTTACGAAGATAGATGACACCTGTTCAAGGTTTCTATTGATCAGCACCATTATATAATAAAATTGTATTTTGTATGGTGCTCAAAAGGAACCAGGGCTGACAGGTTAATGAACTCTAGTTAGAAATTTCCAGATGAAACTGAGAATGGCATTAGTACCTACCTTGTCCTAAGCATGTGAGACTTTGCCTTGCATAAACACGTTAATCATTACAAAGGAGCTCAAATTATCTGCACTAACAATAACTATCAATCAAATGCTAATAAGACATAGGTTCTACAAATCAATGCAGGGGCAAAGGAGGCATTTAACTGAAACCAGGCTGGACCTGAATATGAGGACCCCAGTTCTAGACCAATCTTGTATTTAGTGAATACGTCACTTTGAATAAGTGTTTGAAGCTTTCTGAACACAAGATTTGCTTCTGTAAAATGGGAATAATGTCTCTTTTGACAGACTACAATAAAGATTGAAATACTAAGTAATCCACACCTCATGGCTCAAATTTCTCCTAATCAGGAGTTTCTGTAGTGGCTCAGCGGTTAACGAACCTGACTAGCATCCATGAGGACATGGGTTTGATCCCTGGCTTTGCTCAGTGGGTCAAACATTGCTCAGTGGGTCACAGCATTGCTGTAAGCTGTGGTGTGGGTCTCAGACGTGGCTCGGATCCCGCGTTGCTGTGGCTCTGGTGAAGGCTGACAGCCACAGCTCCGATTGGACCCCTAGCCTGGGAACCTCCATATGCCACATATGCTGCAGGTGCGGCCCTAAAAAGACAAAAAAAAAAAAAAAAAAAAAAAGAAAAAAGAGAGAGAGAGAGAGAGAGAGAGACAAAGTTCTTGTAATTGGTAGGATGATGTCAAAGAATTAGAATTTAGAGGTTCTTTTCCACCAGAGACTCAATGCCAACACTGCCTGGTGTCCATGAGAAAACTTCCAGATTCTCAGGATTTATCACAATTATTTGTAAAATTCTATTTGTTAACACACACATGTGAGGGATGCTTGTATTCTCAAAAGGCTTAAGAACTACTGCTTTAAACTCTGGGGAGTAAAGATCTCTTTTACTTTTCTACATTGTCTCTGAGCTAATATTTTTCATTGATTCATAAAAGAAATATTTCCTCAACAGCTATCACGTGCCACACACTGTTCTAGATGCTAGGGATATAACTGTGAAACAAACAGGAAAAAATATGCCCGTCAATAAGCTAACATTCTAACAGATTTATTCTCTAGGATAACCTTATGTGTAGAGGTACTAATACCTAAATTGTGTGTGTACAGAAAAAGTGGGAATAGAAAGTAACTTGTGCCAGACCCACCTATGACTGGGTGGTTGAGCTAAGCACGGGCACCTGACTGGAGCCAACTTCCAGTTGAGATTCATTCCAACAGCCCACAAGCAAATGCAGGCATAACGGGTTGGAAGTGATGTCAGAACCACCCATGTGGCCTGGGAGACATCAATGTGTTTGGCGTGTTATCCATTGAGATTTGAATGGCAACACCCTACTGGCTTGGACCCTGGACTCCTCTAACTATACTGACGGGGAAACCATGCTACCCCTACTCCCGGCTCAGAATGTACCACAAGGAAACAATTCAACTTAAGGTAAAGAGTTAGATGTGCGGGGAGTGCTGTTTTTCTGATAGGAGAAGATGAGGAAGAAAAAGTAGAGAGAGGAAGAGGTCAACGTGGAAGACAGAGAAGAGAGGAGAGAAGGGAGGAATAAAGAAAAAAGGGAAAGAAAAAGAAAGGAAGGAGAGAAACAGGGAAACCAAGGAGATGCTCCACCAAGAACTGTTTTATGTTTACAAACACACTGACTTATCAACTAGAAAAAATACTGTGCAGTCTTTAAAAATAGTAAGATCATGGAGCAACAAAGAAAATGTTCATCAAAAAGTAAGTAGATAAATTACAAAACAAACTTGTGCCGACACTACGTGCATGTATGTGCAATATATGAGGATGAGAAACAGAAGGGAAGGTTCCCTGAGTGTTTTGCTGGGGGAATCATGATTTTTTTAAAAAAACAGTTTTAATGCTGTTATAGATTTCACAACACAAAAACTTTAAAAAAAAAAATATGTTCCCAGATGTGTTTTTATTAGGCTGTATTGTAATGAACATTGAACTCTGGTCTGGAAACCAAATCTGCTTTGAAAAGAAAGGGTCTAATTATTGTTCTAAGTTTTAATCACCAGCTTGTGCAGTCTGAGCAGACAAGCTGGGATGACTTGCCAGTCAGTCTGACAGAATTATTGATAGTGAAGAGTCTGTACTGGAAACACCACTGCCTTTCCTCATTTCAACCTGAGCAGAGATAATACAAAGCCTTCGCATCTCCACCAGGGGTATGGCTTCTGTGGTCTGGGCTGGGGGCAAGAAGGAGCCTAAAATCAAGGAAAAGCGGGAGCTAGCAAGACAGAAGAGAAAACTGGTAAATAGGGCAAAGGACTAGCCGCCAAACTCTCAAGTCTGCAGAGGGTGACCTTGGTTTTCTTCCAGGCTGGGGCTTGCCTGCTCAAATCCTGGTCTTTAAATCCATGAACCCATCCATGTGGCACGCTTTTAGCATCAAATTTGAGAGATATTAGAGGAACTTGGGGTGCTCCCTGGTGTCTTGCTACTCAAAGCAGGAACCTCAGGGCATCACATGGGAGCTTGTTAGAACTCTAGGCCCCAGCCCAGAGACATGGAATAAGGTCCCCATATTAAAATCTGCATGCCTATTGATGTTTAAGATGCACCCAACTACATAATTCCTGAAGACTTTTGACTTTGTTTACATAGGTCCCATCTCCTATTTCTAGCCATAAAAGCAAAATCATGAAAAAGAAATTCATGCAAATAAGCCATGATATCTCTAGTCTCCATCACAGTCTAGAAATCAAGAGAGTGCCCTAAAGGCAATTTCCCACTGGACTGTGACTTTCTTCTCCTCCCTCTAGGGGTTAAGGGTAGGGAGCAGGGCGGGGCGCAGGGAACCCATCCATGTGGCTCAGTGTTGTAGTGGCCAAACTTAGTGCTGTATGTGGTCACACTTGGTGAGTCAAAGTGATGGGCTGGGGTGAGTGTGATTAGGACCCCAGGAAGCCACGGGATATTTGCACAACAGCCTGGAAGATAAGCTCTTTGATGGCATCAAGTGTTCTCTGCTGTGCCCTAGTGGATAGAATAGTGCTTGCCTCAGAGGAGATGCTTCATGGATAAGTCAATGATGTAGTCATGACATTAATCCTTAGGTTTGCCATTTATAACTTAGTTTCTACCTCCATACAATGAGAATGATGCTCAGCTCACAGACTGCTGTGATATTCAACCAAATGCATATTTAGATTTAAATCTATAGAGACGGAAAGAAGTTTGTAAAACCCTAACTCAAGGGTCAGCAAATTGTGTCTGTAAAGGACCAGACAGTATTTTACGCTTTGTGAGCCATCCTGGTTCTGCTGTAAATACTCAACTCTGCCCTGACGCCAAAGCAGCCATAGGCAATAAATCAATAAGTGTGCATGGCTGCATTTCAATGAAACTTTATTGATAAAATCAGGTGGTGGGGCCATATTTAGCATGTGGGCTGTAGTTGGTTAACGACTGTTCTAAACTTCTATACATATTAATAATTATTACCCATCAGCTTCTAAATGCCAGTGAGAAACAGCTACAGAGATCATTTATTCATTTGAAGTATTTTCTAATCTATAATAATTGAAAATATCAGATGAGAACACAGAGAGAGTGTTAAACATGTTAAATCATGTAAAAAGCTACACTTTTTTTTTGTTTTTTGTTTTTTTTGTCCTTTTAGGCCCGCACCCTTGGCATATGGAAGTTCCCAGGCTAGGGGTCGAATAGGAGTTGTAGCTGCTGGCCTACACCACAGCTGCAGCAAAGCAAGATCTGAGCCGCATCTGCGACCTACACCACAGCTCATGGTGACGCTGGATCCTTAACCCACTGAGCAAGGCCAGGAATCAAAGCTGCGTCCTTATGGATACCAGTCGGGTTCATTTCCACTGAGCTACAATGGGAACTCCAAGATTACACAGGGCATGTAAAACTTGATTCTCACAATAATACCTTTTTACTTTATAAGACAGAGAAACCACTTTACACAAAGTTATATCAGAAATGACTTTTGGAGCTGGGGGCCATGGGTTCTAGATCAGATGTATTTCACTAAAACTCTGGGCTTTGTGATGTGGTTCTAAAGTGGGCAAGTGTCAAATGGAAACATGAACATGTTAAATAATAACACACACAAAAAAGTATTGCAAATTGTGTCCAAAGAATGTCAACAGCCTGCTTTTTGCTCCATTGTTACAGCGACAATCCTGACATTTAAAGTCATAGCTCTGTGAGTTAGAAGCCTAATAGGCAGCAGAGAAGCACAAAACCCATGAAACTCAAGACACATTCAGCAGAAGAAAATAATATGTCAGTTGAATTCCCCCCCCATGTGTCAACACAAGCTAAAGATGTAGGAATTTTAGAAGAGTTCTCCTGTCATGAGCCAAAAGGAGCATGCACTTCTGAATTAAGGCAAAGTCAGAGGAGCAGGTACTTTCTAAATACTTCTGTGATATCTAAGTGTGTGCAGGGCCCGCGAGCTCTCCATGAACAAAGCCCTTCCCAAGCTCAGGGCCTGTTCCACAGCAAGAGTTCAATACTGGTGATCACCACGCCTCTTCTCTCCCCTGCTTCTCTTGTTATTAATACTGTGCAATCATCCTGCCAAGCATCTCTCAATGCATAGGTACGAACATTTTTACTCTTGTATTCAACAATAAGATTTGAAGAAATACTTATTCAATGAATACATATGAACATTAATAAATAATAACAGGAATTTGTTAGTCTGTGGGTGCCATGGTAAGCAGGTTTACTTACAATAAGTGCAGAATGTTTTAATCTCACTGTCTTGACCTTGATAGCTTTTAATACACATTTCAAATCAGTGAAAATCAGAACTGATAAAAAATGCTCATCCAGTACTATTTCTCAAGATTACTCCATTAAGCCAAATTAAGTAAGTCACTGTTCAGGTTTTTACACAGCTTAAATGATTTCAAATTTAAAAATAATTCCATTTTACTGATGCAATTATTTTCAAAAGGATTAACTGTGGTGTGTATATATTTTATGCCAAATATTTGATTCATGGGTTGGATTTTGCCAAATCAATTTTTGCCACTGGCAACTTCTGATTGGTGGGCTCTATTTTGTGGCTTCATGCTACCAAGTTTAATTTTGTAGTTCTATATTTTTGATAAGAAGTTGTGATTCTCACATTGATTTCTAGTGAATAATAAAATTTCCTCTGTGCAGTTCTAGCCATTATTTTATTTTGTTCTTATTCTTTGACCAAGTCTAATTTTTCACAGTACATTTTTTGTGTGTTTTTTTCACAATGCCAGCAATATTTGATCATTGAGCTAATTTATCTTTGTAACAAGTTTTACTGTTTGCAGTTTGAGCCCTGCCTGTTTTATTTTGTCTATATTATCTCTAGTAGCAAAATATTACTTGGATTCAAGACTGGTGGTACTTATTTCTTGGTGTAAAGAACATCAGTAAAGCAAAAAACATAACACCCAAGTTCAAAGTATGATCCAAATGCCAAAGTCAAAACAGCAGTGTCAAACTATCTTGTTTTAAAAATGAGAAGTTAAAGTTATATAAGACTTTAAGGAATGGAGAATCCAATTTAGACTTAAAAATGTAGCTCAGATCAGCTCAGAGCAGATCTTAATCAGAATCTGGGCTGCAAACGGTTTCACTATCTTGCAGTGAGCATCTTACAATCATTATCTCACCGTGTCTTCATTACAACTGCAGCAGACAGGAATTATGCCCATTTTACAGTCTGGGAAACCAAGGTTCAGAGCATCTTGCCCAGAATTAGATAGCTTGTAAGTGGCAGAGCTGGGAGGTGAACTCTGTAGCTTTTAGTCACTAACACTCTGTGTGTCTAAACTCAGAAGTTTACCAAGTCTTGGGGGAATCAGACTGTTTTGCATTCTCAAGGCTATGTCCAAGAAAACCTCTCTCTTGATTCTCCCTTGAATAAGATGTGAATTTAAAGAGATCAGTGCCTTGCTGAGTCTGGTGTTTTGCTAATCATTTTGCACTTTGGCCATTGCCTACCCATCATGGCTCATATTCAAAGGCTCTGGTGCCTTGATTTGTTCTCAATCAGAGCAGTTAGACACCTGCCTTAGGTGTAGGAGGCTATGCTGATCTGTTTAACTCTCCCAGTAAAGGATACGAGCTGGGAATAATAACACAGCATTTCACAGTGCCCCTCAAATTTCTGAATTCATAGGTATTACAACAGGAAAAAAATGAAGAGTTCTATGCTTACTTAGGCAACATGTTCAATATAATAACTATCCTCTGTCAAAGGCCTGAATGTGTATGAACATATAGAAAGCTCCAAGAAGTCTTGTAAGCAAGAAAATAAATCCACCTTCCCCAAAGATGGCTGGTTCGCCCTTTTCATGACAGCCGCATATGCATCACCCATCTTGTAACCATGTAGGAACAAATATAAGGGTTAAAGCCAATAACTTAAGAATGGTGGAGAGAAAGGAAGGAATAAACTGGCTTTCTCATGGCACTGTTGAGCCGCTGAATCACCCCCAATCATCATCTACTCTGGGACTTCGTGTCAAATAAAAGGAACAACTTTGTGGAGTTCCCATTGTGGCTCAGCGGGTTAATAACCTGACATAGTATCCGTGAGGATGTGGGTTTGAACCCTGACCTTGCTCAGTGGGTTAAGGATCTGGTGTTGCTACAAGTTGCAGCATAGGTCACAGATGCAGCTTGGATCTGGTGTTGCTGTGGCTGTGGTGTAGCTCCAATTTGACACCTAGCCTGGGAACAGGTGCGGCCATAAAAAGAAAAACAAACAACAAACCTCTACCTAATAAGAGTATTATTAATCAGGCCTGAAGGTTTTTATTTTGAGAATCGAGTCTAAAACTATGTTATCCTGGAGTTCCCATCATGGCTCAGTGGTAATGAACCCAACTAGTATCCATGAGGACGCAGGTTTCATCCCTGGCCTCATTCGGGGGGTTAAGGATCCAGTGTTGCCATGAGCTGTGGTGTAAGTCCCAGACACAGGTTGGATCTGGCATTGCTGTGGCTGTGGCACAGGCCAGCAGTTGTAGCTCAGATTTGACCCCTAGCCTGGGAACTTCCATGTGCTGCAGGTGTGGCCCTAAAAAGATGAAAACAAACAAACAAACAAAAAACAAAACACCAAAACTGTGTATCCCATACCACTCATTATCACTTCCACTTTAGCTATGGAAGGTAAAGGGCACCCATAACTGATACCGACTCAGTATTTATGGAATAATGAATGTTTTCCACCGTCTTGGAAGTTGAAGGCACACTGTTTACTGAAGGCGAGTCATAGGTCCTCCTCCACAAATCTGTGCTCTAAGAATGGGGTTCACATGGTCATCCCCACACAGAGCACCGACACCCCAAAGGGAAGGTGAGTTCTTCTGGGTACACACAAAAGTGACGGGGCAGGAAGAGGCAAACAAAACCTGACACTCCATATCAAAACAAACATTTTCAGCTCTCCTCTCTGACCAACGCTTGCTAAATCTGTCCCAACCACATAAATTGCCACCAACCAGGAATACAGTCATTTGGCTCCCATCTTTTGTTTATATGATCGTTAGTTCAAAACCAGAGACAAACACTTTGTTGGGTGTGAAAAATGCTATCTCTGGCACCTGAATTTACATCTGAAAATTGATTTGGGCCACATAAGGCTTTTAGGATGGCTTCTTCTGGAAGTCAGTGCAGCCACAAAGCATAATAAAAATTATGATGGGTCTGAAGCAGCGTGCTAAACTCGCTGTAAATTTCAGGTCTCCAAAGAGCCGCAGTTGGTAAAGCATTATTGATGAGATGGTGAGAATTACTTGGAGCCATCTTTCTTGATGATTTAATATTGACAACTCAACTTAATAAAACAACTTGGGATAGGCAGAAGGGTGTTAAAGCAGCCTGGTGCCCTTCATTACGTTTAGCTTCTGATCAGATGATTAACATAAGGCATGTTAACTACCGAGCTGCTAAGACGAAGAAAGTTCTAAGCATGGAGGCAGTGGAAGTCTCATCAATTCACAGCTTGAGGTGCATACTGAAAAGAAGTTTCCAACTTTAGATCTATGGAGTTTCTCTCTGAGTTGGCATCTTTTCCAATACCAACTGCATTTTTCATACTATAGGAAGGGAGCATAGCATAGTAGAGAGAGAGAGAGAATTCCAGGGGAACTGATATGGTTTGGGATCTGTTACTCAGAGGCTCTGACCCTGGGCATGGAGGGAATTTCTTGACCTCTCATTGTCCACATCCACAACATGCGGACAGAGATCCTGCTCCTCTCCCAGGGAGCGTGTAGGACTACACAGGTGAAAACTGAGTGCCCTTATCTTGCCTTCCCTCTAGCTTTTCTAGCCTTATTATCCTTTCTAATTTCATCACATCCTTGTTTGTCCTGTTCAGTGTGAAGTTATGTAAACTGTCCTAATGCTTTATTCAAGCAAACGGGACATACAGTGAATACACATAAAAACCCGTCAGTAGTTCCCCTCAAGGGTATTTTGAGAATTAAGTAAGACACAGTATTTAAAACTGTGTATCCATACCAACCCATTATCATTTCTACTTTAGTTACGGGAGAGTCTGAATTCTTACAAATATCCAATTACTGTATATTTAGTTAAGAGATTTAGAGAGCGTGAAAGCATATCAGCTTCTATTGTGGTTCTGAATCATTCTTATTAAGGATCAAGTTAATTGCTCCCAAATTTATTACTTATTTTCCATGAAAAAAATAAACCATTTTACCAAAATGTCTGTGGAAAGGGAAGACACCATTCAAAACATACCATCTGGGAGTAGATAGAAAACATATTTTTTTCCTCTTACATGTCTTGTAAGACAAATGTGTGAATTCATTATTGCTGTTAAAACAGCAGCATCAAATGCTTTGCTAATTAATACTGACCCTGTGGTGGAGAAACATTTTCCGGTCTTTCCCACGTAAGCTGTTCTCCTGCCAGATCTCCTGATTTTGTACTTACTTGTACATCCTAATTCTACCTTCATGGCTTCAGTCCATTGTTCCAACCTGTGAGATCTTTCTGAATCTGGGAAAATTTCACCTCCAGCATTAGCGAGTAGTCTCTGTTTATTTAAAAGCATATTCACACCTCTGTCTTTAAACAGTAGAAATATGATCCTTGGTCTAGGTGGGTGACCCTGATACACGTACCAAGCATGCTGCAACTCCCCTTTGGCTCAGGTGTAACCCCTCATTATGTGCCTGTCTTCACTCCTATACTATTGGGCTCAGGCAAGATACACCACCAGAGTGTATGCTCTGGGCGTGCCACTGTGGTTGATACATAGGAGGGGCTCAATAAATACCAATTAAAATGGTCAGATGGTTTGAAATCTAGTTTCTTGACGTTAAAAGAGCTGGAGCTCCTTCTTTGCCAATAGAGACTGCAAAATAACCCACTCTCCACCAAGCTTCCCACACCACCCCCCTTATAATCTTCCTTGAAGGGTGAATAAAGTTCTCAATGCCGCAGTATTTTTAGAGACAGACTTTTCACTACTTGAAGCTGTGTAGACTTCTTTGATTTTAATAGCACACGACTCTTTGCAAATATATATTAGCTGTGGCTACTGGGGCTTGCTACTATTTTGAGTCTTAGTTTTCTCATCTTTAAAAGGGGGCTACTCATAGTGTCTATCTCACAGATTGGTCATGAAAATGGCATGAGATAGTCATACGACACGACGTGTTTAGTGGATGCAGAAAGAGGGTTCATTTACTCACTCAACGAATACCTGGAATGAGGATGTGGGCAGGAAACAAAATGTTCCCTCCACCCTTTCACACACAGGCATTCGCAGTTTCCTGGTTTTGGATTTCTAGCCTCAGCTGATCAGGGCAACTGGCCGTCACCCTCAGTCTGAGACTCGTGGCTGCCCTGAGTCATGGTTACAGTAAAGAAACCTGCAGAGGGAGATAAAGGGCTCTTCCCACTGTGGATGATCCTAGAGACGGTACTTTATCTTCACGATATGTGACACTCTCCCTGCAAAAGGCAGAGCCTCCTTGACCTTCACCCAGGGCACAGGGTTGCTGTGGGGATGTTAATGAAATAAGGCTGATGAAGTACTTCAATTTCCCTTAAAAGTGATGAGGCAGATAAGTCTTTTTTATTAGTCCAAATATGAAAGAACTTTTAATGAGCATCCTAGCTCCTGATATTTGCTACTTAACTTTATCTGGTTGACATTATTTCATAAGTACTAGGCTACAATTAGAAATAAGTTTGTTTTGAAGGATTTTTTTCCTCTAGAGGAATTTACATAATATACATATGTAATTTTGACTTTTTTTCAGCAAGCAACCATGGATCATCCAAATAAAGAATGACATTTTTAATAGACTATTATGCAGCCACTAAAATCACATCTCAAAACCAACTTGACTGATGTAATTTCTTATCATGATATATTTACTTATATAAAAAGGAAGAAACACATTTGCTCACATGCGATGTGCTCTCCAATCTTTTATTTATATAACTGTGAGGGAAAAAATTTAATAATAAGAATAACGACAACAAGGCCAAGAAAAAAGAGGAGGCTAGCATCTAATTTGAATTGATTACATGCTACAGTTGTACTAGGTGTTTTAAATATATCATATGGTTGCTTGCATTTGGTCGAAGTATTATCCTCATTTCAGCCTCATTAAAGCACATTTATGGTTGCTGTGATTATTATCATCCCATTTACAGATGGGACAACTTTAGTTCAGAGAAGCTGCCCTTTCATCAGTTCCAAATGGAGTAGGCATCAGAGTGAGGTTGACTGCATGTCAGAGAAAAATTATCATAGCAGCAAATAATTAAAATAATAGGAATAACCATCAACATAACGGAAATAAATGATGGTACATCTTTGCAATGAAATGCTCCAAAGCCACTGAACATCGTACTACAGGAGGTTCCACTTCCGCTGTAACTGAACAGCTCCTATTTGACCAACACTTCTGTAGATAACAGCCATAAGCTCTTGACAACATATAATAAATAACTACCTGGAAGACCTGGATACTGTATGAAAGCAGGAAGAAACCGGAGGAGGTGAACACTTGGAACAAGGAAAAGAAGACAGTATTGGATGAGTTTCCCATTGTCCTGGCTGTCATCCCACTGGATGGCAAGTGGGCAGCTAAAAGTCCGAAGGAAAACCCAGTGTCGGTGGCTTACAGAACACACAGCAGGGTTCAGGACAACAATAGTCATTGGACAGGGAAAATCCAGACAGGAAGCCCCAGCTTTTGTGCCTGAACTCTCCCCCAAACTCTGCTGGTGTGGCCCCCAGAACCATGCAAGGGTGGGCTATCTAAGCAGCAGTACGTGAGCTGCTGCTCCCTGCAGGGGAGATGGGGTATGCAAGCTTGATTTTAGCTAAGCTAAAGGCACAACAGAACAAACACACAAAATGCTCTTTCAGGAGAACAGAACAGAATCCAAAGGTTCTATATCATATCTTTTACAATGTTCAGGATACAATACAATTTTTGACTGGCATTAAAAGGAAAACAGCAAAAAAAAAAAAAAAAAAAAAAGAAAGAAAGACCCATTCTCATAAGAAAAGAGACTCGATGGAGACCAATCTCCACCCAGATTTTGGAATGAGCAGTCAATGGTTTAAAAGCAGCTACTATAATTATGATCAAGTATCTAAAAGAAAATATGATGAAAGGATAAGAAATCTCAGAAGAGAGATAGAAACAATAAAAATGAACCAAATGGAACTCCTAGAACAGAAAAATAAAATACCTGAAGTGAAATACACTGGACGGTCTTAATAGCAAAATGAAGATGAAAAAAAAATCAGTCAACCAGAAGACAAATCAATAAAAATTACTCAATAATGGAAAAAAATAGGAATAAAGAGAATGCATGAACAGATCTTTTTAGGGACCCGTGGGACAAAAGCAAAAGGACTAACATGAGTAAGTTAGTTCCAGAGATGGGAGCAAAAAATGTTGAGTAACAGTGGCTAAAGATTTCTCAGATATGGTGATACAGTAAAATGACAGAATTAAATCAAAACAAGAATAAACAAAAAGAGAACCACAGGTAGCCCATCACAGTCCAACTGCCATAAACCCAAGATGAAGAGAAAGACCTTTACAAGAGCCAGAAATCCACACACAGGACCTCTGTTTTATTCAAAAAAATGAAGTCTAAATGAGTCTGAACGTAAAAGTTAACTGTACAGCTTTTGGATGAAAACATAGAAGAATATTTTCTCTACTATGGGTACAGGCATAGATTTCATAGACTCAATAGAGAAATCTATAACCATAAAAGAAAAAAAAACATTATAAGTAGACTTTTATTAATATTAAGAACTTACACCCATCAAAAAACATCATTAAGAAAATGAAGAGTCAAGCCTCAGACTAGGACAAAATACTTGCAAAATAAATACCTAACAAGGGACTGGTGCCCAGGATATATATATATATGAAACTCCTATAAGTCAATGATAAAAAGACAAAAATGTGTTAAACACTTGAAAACCTACTTTACAAAAGATGTATGAATGGCCATAAGCATGAGTCATTAGGGTAATGGAAATTAAATCCACAGGAGATGCTACTACAATTCCACACAAATAACTAAGATTAAAAATCAGTAACACCAGGAGTTCCCGTCATGGCACAGTGGAAACAAATCCGACTAGGAATCGTGAGGTGGCAGGTTCAGTCCCCAGCCTCGCTCAGTGGGTTAAGGATCCGGCATTGCCTCGAGCTGTGGTGTAGATCGCAGACACGGCTCAGATCTGGTGTTGCTGTGGCTGTGGTGTAGGCTGGCAGCTGCAGCTCCAATTGGATTTCTAGCCTGGGAACCTCCACATACCGCGGGTGAGGCCCTAAAAAGCAAAAAAAAAAAAAAAAAAAAAAAAAAAATCAACACGAAATGTTTGTAAAAATGTGCAGCAATGCCACCCTCAGGCATAGCTGAGGGGTGGAACAACCACTTTGGAGAAAGGACAGGTCATGTCTTATAATACTCAGTATGAAGCTACCCCAGGATGAAGCAATTTTACTCATAGGTATTTACCCAAGAGAAATGAAAAACATACGTCCACACATAGATTCATACGTGAATGACTGTTTATAGTGGTTTATTCATGGTTTCCAAGAGCAGGAATCAAGCCAGATATCCATCAGTAAGGAGGATGGACTGAAAAATGTGCAAATTCAGGCAATGAAATAGTCCTCAGTAACAACAACAAAAAGAATAAACTCCTGATACATATGCAGCAACATGGTGAAGCTCTAAACCTTACACTGAGGGAAAAATAAAAAGTACATACATACTATACGATGTCATTTGCACAAAATTCTAGAAGAGACAGAGGTGATCTATGGTGGGAAAAATCAGCACAGTGGTAGCTTTATATATATATATATATAAAACAAGTAAAACACAAATTGTAGAACCTAGGCTTTAAGTATGTGGTTGTTCAGTATGAACTGCTTTCAACTTTCATAATATTTTTATTTTTTGTCTTTTTAGGGCCACACCCATGGCACATGGAGGTTCCCAGGCTAGGGGTCTAATCAGAGGTACAGCCACTGGCCTACACCACAGCCACAGCAACGTGGGATCTGAGCCGCATCTACGACCTACACCACAGCTCATGGCAATGCTAGGTCCTTAACCCACTGAGGGAGGTCAGGGATCGAACTTGCAACCTCATGGTTCCTAGTCGGGTATGTTTACCACTGAGCCATGATGGGAACTCCTGCACCCGTATTAAATCTCCCGTGGATTTAATTTTCATTGCAGCACTATTCACAATAGCCAAGACATGGAACCAACCCAAATGTCCAATGATAGATAATTGCATTAGGAAGATGTGGTACATATATACACAATGGAATACTACTCGCCATAAAAAACAGCAAAATAATGCCATTTGCAGCAACATGGATGGAACCAGAGACTCATCCTGAGTGAAGTAAGTCAGAAAGAGAAAGACAAACACCATATGATATCACTTATATCAGGAATCTAATATATGGCACAAAGGAACCTTTCCACAGAAATGAAAATCATGGACTTGGAGAAGAGACTTGTGGTTGCCAAGGGGGAAGGGGAGGGACTGGGAGGGACTGGGAGGGACTGGGAGCTTGGGGTAAATAGATGCAGAATGTTGCCTTTGGGATGGATTAGCAATGGGATCCTGCTGTGTAGCACTGGGAACTCTGTCTAGTCACTTATGATGGAACACGTAATATGAGAAAAAAGATGTATACATGTATGTATAACTGGGTCACCATGCTGTACAACAGAAAAAATATATATATAAATAAATGATAAAAAATAAAAATTTCATAATAAAATGTTGGAAAAAAAAAGAGTTCAGCAATGGTTTTATAAAATAGAAGGGCAGGTTCCCCTAATGCTGTGAGTGGATCTCAGATCTGCACCTAGCCAAGGAGAAAGCAGACTTGTAGATCTAAGCATCCCTACCCCTGTAATAAGCTCTAGACAAGCAAGGCATGGTTGTGAGTTTTGATCCAGACACCTAGAATACTTAGAAGATAGGGTAAATGCTGTAGTTGTTTCCTGTTTTTATATGAAACATTTGGGAAACTTGGCTCTATTATTTTCTTTTTGGAATATTATCGAACAGTGCTCAAAAGCTCTTTGCACCAGAGAAAAAAAGCCTGGTCATGCCATCATGTTGAGTTTGTCACCCATATGGGCCCCTTGGTCTCATCACAGCCCCTTTGCTTGTTTTCCTTCCAGTTTTATGTTTTTTAAGCAGGATGTCTGCAGTCAGCAGACCTCAGTCCTGGCTCTGCTGTTTATCAGCTTTCAGCCATTCTGCATACTTTTCTTAACACATTTAGACCATTTTCTCCTTCTCTTTCATGGTTTGGTCACAAAGCTGATGCTGACACTTAAAGGTAAAATCTACTTCCACAAATGCTTTGAGAGAATTTTTGCAGAAATTCTGCCTATGGATATGATCCAGTACCAAAGAGCGTTAGCTGGTTTGACTTCTAAAATAGACCTTCCATCTGCAAAGCTAATTCACAAATCTGCAAACTTTGCCAGAAACACAGGGACATCTGATCACAAAGGAGAACAGGAAGCCTTCCCAAATGAGCCTGAGAGTCTGTACTACAAAAACTCAGGATATCCCAGACAGTATTTCCTTGCCGTCATTTTGCAGGGACTCCTGGTATAATTCGATAGACACAGCACCTAAGCCCACCTGGTAGGGAACATCAAAGGTCATCTGATCCCAAACATTCTAAGAGCTCAGCCACATAACAATGTATGCATACTATACAGTGCTCAGAAGCCACACCCCATTTCTCTCTGAATCCACAATCACGTTACTCAACTCTGCCTGGGCCATTCAAGTTCAAGAAAGTTGTCATTCACCCCAAGATTAAGACACATGAAAGTTGAAAGTGGCTGGGTACGAAAACCCCAGCTCAAGTGCTTCTGACGAAACATAACTTGAACGCCTGAGGGAGATCTCCGGAGGTAAGACTTGGTCAGGCCACTGCCACAAGCTGATCTTCCTGGGGACATTCAGTCTCCCTCCTTGTGCCTCCAAAGCAGAGCCTGACCAAGCAGTTGGGTGAAAGTCTTTCATTTGGAAAGTGATGCCCGGAAACACACATAGGAAGTGGGGGAGTGAGGCAGAGCCGGGAGACAAGTGGATAAACGACACTACGATGGGCAGGATACCACTGGGGACATTAGTCCCACTGGGACCCCCGGAAAGACAGGGCAGAATGTGCCCCAGGGCTGTCCACTAAGTACAAGGATGCTGGAGAGTCAACCCACAGATCCGTAGCTCTCCTGACTCAGCAAGCTGTAAAGTGACGGGTAGAGGTAGGCTCCAGAGGAAGGAGGCTGCCATGCCAAGAGGCTATGGGCCAACTCAGAGGGGAACCCAGTGCAAGGGTGGGACACCCACGGGGGGGCAATGACCTCTTCTCTGCTCTTTGTCTAATTCAGTGTTTATCAGACAGTACATTTAATGTCTAGAATCAGCAGATTTGGATATGAATATTGACTTACAACTGAATATTTCTATCATCGAATATTTACTTAGCAACTCAAGCTTCTGGCATTCATTTCCTCATCTGTAAAGACAGTATGTGATGGAGATTAAGGGAGAGGATGACTGAAGGGGAGTTCCACAGACTCCTTCATAGAGAAAACAGCACTGCGCAGTTGCTGTATCATATTCTTTGTGACCTTTGAACAACATGGTTTTAAACTGCATGGGTCTACCTATGTGTGGATTTTTTTCAATACATACAGTACATGTACTTTCATTTCATATATGTTTCACACATATATACACTATTGCATATGTATATAAATATATATATATATAAATATATATGTTATAGGATATGCTACAGTGTAGTGCATATAGATCATATCCCATTATAATATATTAACTGTATTATATTTTACAATTATTGTGGAGAGGTACAATATCAGGGTAACCAATAGAGGATTCTTTTGTCACCAGGCAGGCAACATGTTTTCTCTGCTCCCCTAAGATCAATACATTCTCTTTACATAAATAAATAAGATACTCAGTTGGGACTCTGGAAGAAGCTTCTTTACATCTAGCTAGTATGTTACCAGGGGGATTTTAGGGAGGGCAAACAAGGAGGGCAATATTGGGAATTCTCATTACCAGGTGGGTGACTTCCTGCTTAACTTTCAGCACAGGGTTATTAAATTGCGGTTCCTAATTAAAGGAACCAATGCTCTGTTTAATACAGAAGGGAGGTAATATAGTACAGAAATCGAAAAAGATTACACACAAACATGAGAGAGAGAGAGAGAGAGAGAGAGAGAGAGAGAGAGAGAGAGAGAGGGAGGGAGGGAGGGAGGGAGAGAGAGAGAGAAAGCCAGTCGCTGTCATTGAATGTCCTTGGTTCTACCATGAGCTCTCTTTCCAACCAGCAGAGTGGATTTAATGCAAACTCTAGAACAGACAAATCTCAGCTTCACAATCACTAGCTGTGTAAGCCTAACCAAGTTAGTGAACTCCTCTCAACTTGCGGTTCTTTGTAAGATGGGGACAGCAACAGGACTTGGCAGGTCCTATTATTAGGATGAGGAACTGCTGAGGTTCTGTGAGGAAAGTGACCCACTCAGCACCTGCTCAGGCAAGCACGTAGGGCATCTTAGTACCGTGCTCATTTGAAATGGGTTTCCTTCAGATTTGAGTATATGAAACTACTCTCTGAAAGGCCACCCCATGTTAAAATAGCTGCAATTCACGCTTATACATAAGTGGAATTTCAGAGCCCAGAGAAATTTTAGAAATCCTCTCAGGGCAGTCTTTCTCTAACTCTTCTCCAACCGGAAGGATCTCTTTAAAATGTAGATTTAGATTCAGGAAGCGGGGCCTCCGGTTCTGCTTTTCTAATAGTGATGGTGATGCTGTTGGCCCTCAGATCATGCTTCGTCAGAGCCCTTATTTTCCCAGTAGGACCCGGAACACCTATGGCGAATTGCCCAGGACCACACATCTCATGAAACAAGATTCGCATTTAGAATTCAGGCGTGTCGATCCCTAGTTTGTGATCCCACTCAGCCCGGAACACAAACATCATCTGCCTTCTGATGGGGAGAGTCTTCCCAGCTAGAAAGCATCCCTACCGATTCCCCACAGAAAGGCGGCCTTCATGATGCGTTAGAGTTCCCCACGGAGAACTGTGTGCTCACCCTGTAAGATAGGACTGTACTGATGCATCGGACAGACACGAGTAGCATTTCTATGTTACACACAGGAACTTCAGCAACCGAATCGTCATCGATGGATTAATTCAATTATTGGAAAACTTTCAAGGGTCTTCGGAACACCTTGAACGTGGGAATCTACTTTTTCGACCATTCGTTTTATGAACTATGAATAGGGATCAAGTATTTCCAGCATCTAAGTGATAAGATGTACCCTAAATGTACAGTACACACAGGACTTCAAAAAAGGACATATATAAAAAAGGACGTATTAATAATTTTATATTGATCACATTTCAATGATCATATTTGCATATCCTGGGTTCAATAAAACATATTATTCAGTTAATTTTACATGTCTATTTTCCCCTTTTAATTGTTGATACAAAAAATTTAAATTGCCCATGTGGCTTGAATTATATTTCTACTAGAAAATGGTTTAGATGGATAGATGGATAGGTGAGTATATGGATGACGATGAATAGAATCAACCCTATGTATTTAATTTATAATCTAATTTACCCATAGTATGTAAAATCAACACATATATAGACTATTTCAGGATTGTCTCCTGTATACCTATCCTCTCAAGTGGGTTATATATGCACTATATATGACAGGTATTCTTTAATCTTTGCTCAAACATTTAACATGATTAAATTTCTCCCACATACTCACATTAAAATTGCCTTTCGATGTTTATGACTTGAAACAATGACTACTCATTACAACATGCTTGTACTTGATAGTCGATTTCATGAATTATTAGTTTCCCAATGGCATGCGGAGAGGGCCTGCAGCTCCCCAAGGAGAACACGTCTCCCTTCCGCACTGATGTGTGTCCTTTAACGGATCAGTGAGGGCAGCGAACAGCCCCCTGCCCACTGGAGAGCAAAGGTCTGGCGCTCTAGCCAAGGCTTGGGGGAGCTCCCAGAGAAGAGCAGCAGTAGCACTCTTCTATACCACTTAATACAGAATCTTTAGGCAAGTTCATTAGCCTCCTTGATTGCATGAAAAGGGGACTATGAAAGCATACACTGTATGAAAGCATACACTGTATGGGGTTGTGTGAAAACCAAGTAGCATGCTGCATGTTGCCTGGTGCACACCAGCCCTCAGGGTTCCTGGCTGCTGTGGCAGAGATGTCTCATGCTCATATGCTGTCAGGTCTCCTCTCTTCTGAGCATGGTGAGAATCACACTTTCCTGTTCCCTTGGCAACTGGATGGGGTCTTGTCATTACACAGTCAATGAATTACAGTAAGAAGTGGGGTATGCCACTTCCAGGACAGAATCTTTCATGTGTGAACACATAATCTGGAATGTTCTCTTCCTTTGCCACAGAGACCTTACCGGTATTTTGTTGAGATGGCGCTGTAATGACATCAAGGGGCCTGGCTACACTGAGCAGAGCACCTCTCTAACCAATACTGGTTATGTAGCATGAGTAATAAATAAGCTTTCGTTGCCTAAGCCATTAATATTTGAAGGACTGTTTATTACTGCAGCATAACTCAACCTGATTTACATATTATTACCTAAGGCAACTCCTCTGCTGAACTAGGTCTTTACATTTGAATTTACAGGGTTTTTCTATAGTTCCTGACCTACAATTTCTCACAGATAAATACAAATAATTCAGTCATCTGCTCCACAGTAACTGAAGGTCAGTCATCTTGGGAGTTTCCTCTTCATTCAATCCCACCAAAAGGGGTATATAAGTCATGTTTGCTTTCCTAAAACAACTTCTGCATCTAAGACATCCTTTATGACCAAGGTACTTTTTTAAAAATATTGCACCAAGGCTATTAATAAGAATGGAAACCATAGATCATAAAAATGTCACAGTGAAACACTCATTTCCGTGCAAGTTGCGAATGAAGTAAAATCAATAGATGTTAACTTATTCCTTAAGAACAAAGGAAGACAAAGGGAAATTTCAATATGTTTTTGTTATTATTTGACCCAAATTCATATATTCATTGCTGCTTATGGCTGGAAGGGACCCCAAAGGCCATCATAGCCAACACCCTCAAACTTTCAAATTTATCAAAATGTATAGGAGTTCCCGTCGTGGCGCAGTGGTTAACGAATCCGACTAGGAACCATGAGGTTGCGGGTTCGGTCCTACCCTTGCTCAGTGGGTTAATGATGTGGCGTTGCCGTGAGCTGTGGTGTAGGTTGCAGACGCGGCTCGGATCCCGCGTTGCTGTGGCTCTGGCGTAGGCCGGTGGCTACAGCTCCGATTCAACCCCTAGCCTGGGAACCTCCATATGCCGCGGGAGCGGTCCAAGAAATAGCAACAACAACAACAACAACAAAAGACAAAAGACAAAAAAAAAAAAAAAAAAAATGTATAGCGGTTCATGTCAGACTATTTAGCTATAGAGACAGAGATCACATGTACATTGGATATGACATTTTTATAGAATAAATGATTTTTCAGTTTTTCAGAATCTAGGAAAGCTAAAAATTGTTGCTGCAAGAATAGAATTTCTTAATAAGCATGACAGGAAGCACGAGAATTTCTAGAAGAGCTACTGTGATATTTAAGGTTAATTTTTTTTTCCAAATCTTGAGAAGCACCATGTTCCTTAAAAAACAAACAAACAAAGTAAAATTTCCCCAAAGATCTGGGGAATTTTTCAAGTGCATTTGGTACACTTGTTCCTCCTTTCCTTACTTTCATTTCCTTATCTGGTCCCTGGAACCACAAAGACCGCCTGCTTCACCTGGATCTCAAAAAGAGAAGGCTGGAATCAACATTTACTTCGAAAAATACCATATGATGGCCATTCTGGCTGGTGTAAGGTGGTACCTCATCGTGGTTTTGATTTGCATCTCTCTAATAATGAGTGATGTTGAACATCTTTTCATGTGTTTCTTGGCCATCTGTATGTCTTCTTTGGAGAATTGTCTGTTTAGATCTTCCGCCCATTTTTTGATGGGGTTGTTTGTTTTTTTGGTATGGAGCTGCAGAAGTTGTTTATAAATTTTGGAGATTAATCCCTTGTCAGTCGATTCATTTGCAAAGATTTTCTCCCATTCTGTGGGTTGTCTTTTTGTGTTGTTTAGAGTTTCCTTTGCTGTGCAGAAACTTTGAAGTTTGAGTAGGTCCCATTTGTTTATTTTTCTTTTTATTGTCAATACTCTGATAGGTGGATCTGAGAAGATGTTGCTGTCGTTTATGTCAGAGAGTGTGCATCATCCAAAAGTCTACAAACAAGAAGTGCTGGAGAGGGTGTGGAGGAAAAGGAACCCTAGTACACTGTTGGTGGGATTGTCACAACCACTGTGGAAAGCAGGATGGAGATTCCTCAGAAAACTAAACATAGAACTACCATTTGACCCAGCAATCCCACTCCTGGGCATCTATCCAGAGACAACCACGACTCGCAAAGACACATGTACTCCAATGTTCATTGCAGCACTATTTACAATAGCCAAGACATGGAAACAACCTAAATGTCCATCAACAGAGGAGTGGGTCCAGAAGAAGTGGTACGTATACACAATGGAATATTACTCCGCCATCAAAAAGAACGAAATACCAGCATTTTTAGCAACATGGATGGACCTAGAAACGATCATGCTAAGTGAAGTCAGCCATACAATGAGACACCAACATCAAATGCTTTCACTGACATGTGGCATCTGAAAAAAGGACAGACGGAACTTCTTTACAGAATAGATGCTGACTCACAGACATTGAAAAACTTATGGTCTCCGGAGGAGACAGTTTGGGGGGTGGGGGGATGTGCTTGGGCTGTGGGATGGAAATCCTGTGAAATCAGATTGTTATGATCATTATACAACTACAGATGTGATAAATTCATTTGAGTAATAAAAAAAATGAAAAAAAATACCATATGATATCACTTATACCTGGAATCTAATATACGGCACAAAGGAATCTTTCCAAAGAAAAGAAAATCGTGGACTTGGAGAAGAGAGGTATGGTTGCCAAGGGGGAAGGGGAGAGAGTGGGAGGGACTGGGAGCTTGGGATAAACAGATGCAGAATGTTCCTTTTGGGATGGATTAGCAATGGGATCCTGCTGTGTAGCACTGGGAACTCTGTCTAGTCACTTATGATGGAATACTTCATGTGAGAAAAAAGAATGTATACATGTATGTGTAACTGGGTCACCATGCTGTACAGTAGAAAAAATATATACATATAACTGATTAAAAAATAAGAAAAAAATAAAAATAAAAGCTACGTTTTCCTCTAAAACAGAGGAAAAGATAACTGCTTGCTCCTTTGAAAGACAGAGCCCAGAATGTACAACTTGAGGTCTCGGGAGGCCCTGGGACCAGGCCCTGTCCATGCCAACCAGGGTTATCACTAGACTGGCGGTCAGAGGGAGCATCCAGGGAGAGCTGGTAAGGGTGAGGATGGCCCCAAATCTGTGAGCCTGGAGGAAGTGGTGACAGTGTTTCCGAGAGGCAGTTCAGTCTAGTGGCTAAGGTGCCAGGGCCACACTTCCTGGGCTTGCATCATCCTGGCTCTACATTTTCCAGATAGGTGAACTTGAATTTCATGCTTTAGTTTCGCATCTTTGAGAAGAAGATGATCATGAATGGTCTATACCTTAGAGAGATGTTATATAAATTAAAGATGGTAACGCTTGTACATAAAACAATACCTGAAGTGTAGCAGATGCTATCTCTATAGACGTTTCTTAAAAAGAAAATAATGATGCTGCCAAAGTGATGTGATGATATTTACAAATGGTATTTGGTTTTTTTTTTTTTTTTTTTTTTTTTTTTTTTGGTCTTTTTGCCTTTTTCTAGGGCCGCTCCCGCAGCATATGGAGGTTCCCAGGCTAGGGGTCTAATCAGAGCTGTAGCCACCGGCCTACGCCAGAGCCACAGCAACGCGGGATCCGAGCCGCGTCTGCGACCTACACCACAGCTCATGGCAACGCCAGATCCTTAACCCACTGAGCAAGGCCAGGGGATCGAACGCGCAACCTCATGGTTCCTAGTCGGATTCGTTAACCACTGCGCCACGACGGGAACTCCACAAATGGTATTTGTTAATCAGAGATATGAGATACACCTTCAGCTTCGCAATTCTGTCAGAGCACCACGTGTGTGAACTACGGCCTGTGCTGGAACTCTGATAAACACTGGTGGCCTTATCTGAATGAGAGGGACACTCCTGATTACCCTCTAGTGGAAGAAGCACAACTGACACACATAATTCCAGAAGTGTGATTACAAAATCATTCTGTTGATGTTTTACAGGATAACTTAAGTTCATGCATTGGAGAATCTGAGAATCTACCTTAAAATGAAGCAGTTACTGCCCCTTATTCTTGGAACCTGGGCAATGAAAGGAAGAGCATGGAAAGTGGACTTCTGCCCCCAACCCCCAACTTTACAAATCTTTGCAGTGAAGACACTCTGACCAGTGGGTGGCGATCATGTGTCATGATGAGAAAGACCATACTTCCTTCAAAAAGTTTAGATACGATACTGGGAAGAAATTGAAAAATAAGGGAGCAGGGGCTGGATAAAGCTAAGAAAAGTGGTGAGCAAGGTGGACACAGGCCATGCCCGCAGTGAGCTTGCAGTCTTCAAATAATAAATGGCGGAGCTACAGAGACGTAAAATATTCCAACCCCTCCCATCCCAACTGAGTGTTTAATTCTTCTTGTAGAGCTATGGGCACATTCAAAAATAACAGCATTCGAGATGAAGCCCACTGGGACCAGTCTCTATTAATGACAGCAAAGGCTCGTGGGCCAGGCATGAGAACTGTCAGGCAGCTGGTTCAGAAGACAACACCTTAGTCTTGTCTTTTCTTTTTTCCTTTTTTTTTCTTTTCTTCTTCTCTTCTCTTTTCTCTCTCTCTCTCTGTCTCTCTCTTTCTTTATTGGTCTTTTTAGGGCCACACCTGCAGCATATGGAAGTTCCCAGGCTAGGGGTCGAATTGGAGCTGTAGCTACCAGCCTATGCCACAGCCACGCCAGATCCAAGCTGCATTTGAGACCAACACCACAGCTCACGGCAACGCTGGATTCTTAACCCACTGAGCAAGGCCAGGGATTGGACCCAAGTCCTCATGGATACTAGTTGGGTTCATTACCACTGAGCCACAATGGGAACTCCCAGCCACAACTTAGTCTTGAAATAAAGAGGCTGGCTGCAACAAAAAGGAGCAATACATGTGAGAATTCTACCATCTCACTTTCTTGGCTAACTTGACCTGCATTTGCCAGATACTGAATGTTATTGCATGAGGAAGGGTGTAGTATATTCCTGTGAGACGGATTTCTGAAGTGACAAGAGTTCTGAGTTGTCCAATTTAATAGCTATGGGACATTGTATCAGTTAGTTTCACATTTTCAGTTCCTCTATTCAAAAAGCAGGAATGAACATCACAGTGACAATGCGATGGGGAGTTTTAGAGACTAAGGGAGAAAATGCCTATAAAATGATTAGGACAATGGCTGGCACTTAGAAAATCTGTAAAATATCACCATCATCATCTTCATCATCCCACTGGAAGCTGGCATCTGCTGTGATTCAACCCATAAAAATCTTACCATGACACCTGTCTCTCACTGATGTTCTTAGCTTCCACGTCTCCTGAAACTGCCATTGTGCTAAGCCCTAGCTGTGTCTTATGTACAGTGGCAGTGATGCCCCATCTAACAGAGTAGCTGGGAAGATTAGTGATGCCTCACCTAATAGAGTGGCTCCACCTAGCAGAGTAGAGATGATGGGCTGATGGCTCCCTCGTAGCTCTAGAGTTAAGAACAAGCATGAAGGCTTCCTAGGCCGGGCTGTGGACACCTGTGTTAAATCCTCCTCAGCAATTTCTCTTCCCGTGTAAAGCCAATCTATTCATTTAAAAGGGGGAATAACTATCACAGGTACTGAGACACACCAAGCACAAATGTTCAGCACATCCTCCTTCACCATTTTGCTTGAGTCACTGACAGAAGGGAGGAAGGAAAAGAAGGCCTAAGACACTCCAAGATTTAGAGGCTAGGGAGAGGAAGCGGCACAAGCTAAGCAGGCTGAGAAGGATGGGCCAAGGAGGAAGGAAGAGAACCTAGACATTACTGCTCTGCTTTTTCTTTTTCATTAAAACATATTTCATCATCCTGTCCTATTTCAACATTTTCCTAAGGTATTTATGTTATGCTTCCCTTGACTATAATAAACTGATAGCACTACAAATATTATAGAATGTGTATTTTATCTCTAAAGATAAAATTCAGTCAGGCCCTTAGGTCATCAATCTTAGCTTGCCCAGGATGAAAAACATTAATACTTCAAAGTTTTATCAGAAAATGATGGTCCTTGGTACAGTTATTTGCTATTGTTTAGTAACTACTGCCTTTGTTTCAAACACCCTTCATGTGCTTTCTATTGTATAATCCTTGGCAACCAAATTTGGAAAGTTCCCATTTTACAGACAGGAAACTGAAGTTCCAAGGGCGGTGGTGACGTGCCCTGTTCTCAATGGAAGTGGGCAAGAGACACCAGGCTCTTCTCACTACTAAGTCTGTGCTCATCGCCACTGCCCCACACAGCATCTCTACAAATCCATCAAAATGACTGAGAGGTAGAGTGAGCTGCCTTCTGCTGCCTTAAGATTTAGTGCTAAGGCAAGGAAGGCTGCTCTTTGGAAGGGAATCTGCAAATCAACAAATAGTAAGAACAAAGACAGACAAAACAAGGACAAAATGACTTGCAGGGAAGTGAAACTCAGTCTTCCGTGAACAAGCAGGGCCTGAAGAGATTGGCCACCAATGGAAGCTTAGAAAACAAGATGCCACACTGGCAGTGTCCATCCTGGAGGCAGGAAGAGCTGCTGAGGCAAAGACCCCACTTGATGAAAAAGGCCCATGGGTGGAGTAAAGTTAGCAGGCTTTCTGAGCCCCACTCCTTCAAACATCCACTCCGCACCATACTTCATGCTCATAATCAGTCCTCTGGCTATGATCTGGCTTCACAAGGGTGAGGTAGATGCTGAAAATGTGCTGACCATGTGGACTTGGAGCGTATGGTCTCTCTGACAGTAATTTCTCTTTGTAAATTAGCAGATGAGCTCCATGTAGGGAGAGAATTTGCTGAACATTTGTGCTTTGTGTATCTCAGCGCCTATGATAGTTATTCCCCTTTTAAAATTAATAGATTGGCTTTACACAGGAAGAGAAAATGCTGATCACACAGACTTCGAATGTTCCGGTCCTTGTCACACTCATTCCTCTTTGCAAATTAATAACTTGGCATTCAGGTTTTAGAATCCCTTTTGTAGGCATCAGCCCTAAGAGGGGGCTCTTCTCTTTGGGCTGACAGTATCAGGAGGCCCTTGGTTGGCTGGGTGAGCAACATGGCCCTGTTTGCCCAGGACATTCCTGGTTCAAGCTCTAGAACTCCTCCTCGGGAACCTCCTCTGCTTCAGGAAAAGCAGGGGAGCTTGCATAGGATTTTCTGTTTTAAAAATGAGAGTTTTGCATGTCTCTAAAGAAGCCCCTTAGTTCTTGATAACCCAACAGCTTAGCCACTTGGTAAGGAAAACCCAACATCACGATGTAGCAGAGAAAAAGCTATAGAGCTTCAGAAACTACCTACATGTGCCAAAATCAAATTTCACACCTAGTTTTAGAAGGACCTTTAAGCTGTTACTGTCTTATGACTTTTAGATATTACATCACAATATAATCCATGAGTATTTTATTTTACAGCTCTTATACTTAAGACATTTTATAGAAGGCGAGCTTTACACTAACATACGGGAGTTAAGATGATTGTTTTAAACTGGATGGTATCCAAACTACAGTTCTTCCTGGCTGAAGACAGTCTGTATGCTTATTTTTAGATCCCAAAGCCATTTGCCAGTTGCTACACAGTGGTACAGTGTAGACTAGCAGAGGTTTTGCAAATGAATGTTTCTCCGGCTGTATTTGCTGTTGACCCTTCCCTCTGGTAGCCAGAGGGGATAGGAAGAGAGCTTGGGAGTGAGCAACGCATCCAAGAAACGAGCATCCAGTCTTTATCCTCCATCTCCCTAATTAGCAGCAATTCTATGTCAGCTCCCCTGTCCCATCTCTCATATCTTTGTTCTAGCAGTCACCAAAGCTGACCGCATGGCCTTCTCCGGGCTTTCCTTACCTCTGCAAGACCGCTCTCTTCTGGTTGTTCTACCTTCAAACTTCCTCTGTACCCAACTCCTAAATGTTGGGGTTCTTCCAGGATAACTTCTGGGGTCTCTTCTCTAAAGCCCTGCTGTCCAATACATAGCCATGAGCCACACGTGGCCATCAAGCAATGGGAATATGGCCACTCTGAACTGAAGTGTGCTGGAACACACTAGATTTCTCAAACTTAGAGTGGAAAAAAGTAATATAAAATATCTCATTTTAAAACATTCATCGGCGTTCCCATCGTGGTGCAGTGGTTAGCAAATCCAACTAGGAACCATGAGGCTGAGGGTTCAATCCCTGGCCTTGCTCAGTGGGTTAAGGATCCAGCGTTGCCGTGAGCTGTAGTGTAGGTTGCAGATGCGGCTCGGATCCTGTGTTGCTGTGGCTCTGGTGTAGGCCGGTGGCTACATCTCCGATTAGACCCCTAGCCTGGGAACCTCCATATGCCTCAGGAGTGGCCCAAGAAATGGCACAAAGACAAAAAAAAAAAAAAAAATCATTGAGGGATGGAATGATAATTATGTGATATATTGTGTTTAAAAAGATACTAAAATTGATTATACCTGTTTCTTCTTACCTTTTTAATGTGATTACCAGGAAATTTATTTATTTATAGTTTTTACTTTTTCCATTATAGTTGGTTTAGAGTATTCTATCAATTTCTACTGTACAGCAAAGTGACCCATTCATATATATACATACATTCTTCTTCTCACATTATCTTCCATCATGTCCCATCACAAGTGACTAGATGTAGTTCCCTGTGCTATACAGCAGGATCTCATTGCTTATCCATTCCAAAGGCAATAACTTGCATCTGTTAACCCCAGACTCCCAGTCCATCCCACTCCCTTCCCCTCCTGCTTGGCAACCACAAGTCAGTTCTCCAGGTCCATGAGTTTCTATTCTGTGGAAAGGTTCATTTGTGCTGTATATTAGATTCCAGATATAAGTGATATCATATGGTATTTGTCTTTCTCTTTCTGACTTAACTTCACTTAGTGTGAGTCTCTAGTTCCATCCATGTTGCTGAAAATGGCATTATTTTGCTGTTTTTATGGCCAAGTAGTATTCCATTGTGTATATATACCACATTTTCCTAATCCATGCATCTGCCATGGACATTTAGGTTGTTTCCATGTCTTGGCTATTATGAATAGGGCTGCAGTGAACATATGGGTGCATGCGTCTCTTTCAAGGAAAGTTTTTTTGGATATATGCCCAAGAGTGGGATTGCTGGGACATATGGTAGTTCTACATTTAGTTTTCTGAGGTACCTCCATACTGTTTTCCATAATGGCTGTACCAATTTACATTCCCACCAACGGTGTAGGAGGGTTCCCTTTTCTCCACACCCTCTCCAGCATTTGCTGTTTGTGGACTTGTTAATGATGGCTGTTGTGACTGGTGTGAGGTGGTACCTCATAGTAGTTTTGATTTGCATTTCTCTAATAATCAGTGATTCTGAGCATTTTTTCATGTGCTTGTTAGCCATCTGTATATCTTCCTTGGAGAAATATCTATTCAGGTCTTTTGCCCATATTTCAACTGGGTTGTTATTACCAGGAAATTTAATGTACATGTGTGACTCACTTTATATTTCTATTGGGCAAAGTTGCCATGAAGTCTCCTTCTAAATGACCTCAACCATCCTCAGACACCTTGAGACTGATGAATCCACAGTGTGCATTTCCAGCTCAGAATGCAATGCCATACATCCACCTGACATTTTTAGATATCTCCACTTGGACATCTCACAAATTTCTCATACTTTGCCTGTTCAAATCTGATTCTGTCCCCTCAACTCACCTCTCCTTCTTTAGCTCATTTTCCCAAGCCTACCCCTGCAAAAGTTAGTACAAAACTGACCTTGAAGATAAAGGCAGGGACAGCTTCTAGAAGCTGGAAGAGGCAAAGAATAGATTCTTTTAGAACTCCCGGAAGGAACCAGCCCCACCAATACCTTGATTTCAGCCTCATAAAAGTTTCAGCCTCCCAAACTGCAAGAGAATAAATTTGTGTTGTTTTAAGCCACTATGTTTGTGACAACGTTTTCCAGCAGTAATAGGAAACCAGTAGGGATAGGTGGCACAGACCTTCCCAGCCTGTCATGGCTACTTCGGATAATATTTTAAGCCAATCTCCCACCTCTCCCACTATAATTTTAGACTTGGGCTGACTATAACAGCTTCCTAACTGGTCTGTCTTTAGGCTTAATTAAAAATGATTGTAAATGCTTTTCAATCTTCTTATCAAGAAGTGGATTGTGTTTCTACTTCCTTTGAATTTAAGATGACTTTGGGCTACTTTAACCAAGAGAACAGAGTCAAAGTGATAGTGTGTAACTTCCTGGGCTAGGCCTTAAAGAGATATAATTTCCTTTCCTGCACCATGAGGAAGTGCCCAGGCCGGGGATCAAACAGCAGTGACCCAAGCTACAGCAATGACAAAACACTAGATCCTTAACCTACTGAGTCACCAGAGAACTCCCAGAGGGAGATGTAGATTCTGCTTTCACATGCTTGGACTGATCCCTTTGGAGGCCAATGACCACAGAGACCACAGAGACTCCTGGTTACCTCTGCAGAAGCCCAGAGTGGCATATGGAAAAGAGGCCACATAAAGAAGTGTCAGGGTGACAGATTTCCGAGTAAAGCTTTCTTGGCTCTTTGGCCTAACCCAATCAGTAGCTGAAAAGAGCTCCGTGAAAGACCCTTCTGGTATATGGTTGAACCCTGCCTGAATTCTTGACCACCGGAACATGACCAAAGAAAATGGTTGTTATGTGACATCTCTGAGTTTGGGGTAGTTTGTCACACAGTGATAGATAACTGAAACACTTCTTTCCCACCCACGTGATGGCCCTAACCACCTGTCACAGAGCAGCCAGCTGGTCCTCTTACAGTTATTCTGAGGGTTACTCTCATGATTAACATTGCACTTAAAAGAAGCTGAACCTCCATCCTCTGTCACTCTTCCCACTGATCCCTGGGATCCAGCCACCGGTCATCACAAGCATCACTGGATATTTATGGGCTAACAGCTATTCAATTAGAAATGCACTTATTAATTCAATACCTCTTTATGCAGTACTGATTATGTGCCAGGCACTGAACTAAGTGTGGGAACCAATTGGCATGGGAGATAGATGCAAAGTAAGAAAAGAAACAATGGTTTTAAACGATATTACAAATTGTGGCAAATGCTGTGAATGGAACACAAATGGAACACACAGACACACACATACATATTGTGATAGAAAATTTATAGGGTACATCTAATTTAAATAAGGTGATAAGGGAAGGCTTTTCTGAGGAGGGGATGTTTAATCAGATGTTTAACAGGGAAAGACTTCAGCATCATTATTCCTAGATCAGGCTCTAGCTTTCCAGGTACAAAGACCAGAACCAAAGTCCAAGGGAAGCCTCACATCTCCCCCTGGTCCTACAGACTCAGCCATTTTGATACCATTTATTCTGCCAACATACCTTCTTCATTTACCTCTGCTCCATGAATTGCCTCTCTGCCCAGATTCTCTATCTCAGCTTCCAGCCTCCAAGCTCAGTCCCCACAACCTCCCTAGAGGGCCCTTCTCTCAGATAATCATCTCCTGGTCTATTGTGACACCTCAATGCCAGTATTAGTGTGGACATTAACACAAGCACTGGAAGACCCAAAGTCCAATTACCTTTTAGTTCTGCTGTGCAGACATTATTCGCAACTGCCATATCTGAGGTGAGCAGGTGGGATAGAGCTTCTTTATTTTTGCTCTATTCCTTTCTTTTACATATTTATAAATATTATCATATAGTTTTTAACTAACTTTATACTCAGAGACCCCTGGATTCATGTAGCTGTGATGGACAAAGCAACATGAGCTTGTTAGTGTTAAAGTCCTTTGGTGATGGCTTTGCCGTGGGGACCCTCTGAGGTTGATTCCTTGGCACATGGGAGAGCATCTCCCCTAGCACACCAATGATGGGTGTGTACAAGGGATTTTTCAACTGGGAAAGACCGTTCTCACTCATCTGTCCCTGCCAGTTACTCATTCCGCTACAGGGCTGGCATAGGGAGAGGGTCACTGGAAACCATTGTGGAAAGAAGATTCACATAAACCATGATGCTGGGAATTCTCATGATATAGGTGAAGGGACATGGAAATTCTGCCCCAATGGGGCCCCAAGAGATGAGTATACGAGTCCATCCACTGATTCTTGTGTTCACTGTGCCCAAGAAGATGCAACGAGCTCCTTACACATGTAAGATGAGGGTCACTAGCTATTGAGGGTCAGCACCTTAGTGGCAGGGACATGTGGCTCCCGGGTAAGAGGAATGGATGGTTTTTAGGCAGGCAGTCCAGGCTGGAAGAGGTTGTTCAGAGGGAAATGGAGGGAAGCTAAGTTGAGATAACCCCAGCCTGTGTGTAGTGCGGTGGAGGACAGCTGCGTCCCAGCCGGAACCTGTGGGGCCGCAGAAGGCTATCGAAGTGAGATACGGCATTTCTCATGCCCTGCATTATTCTCTCTCAACCAAGTGTCAACCCAGACATCTGAGGGGTGTGTATGGTGAGGTAAGGAGAACACCGCATGGGGTTAGGACTGCAGGTTCTGGACTCAGACCCGAGCCCAGCTCTTCCTGGCAAATTCCCTGCTCGCATGGTGAGAGCTACTGGGCACGTTACCTCACCTCTCTATGCCTCAGGTGCCTCTCTGTGCCTCTTCTGTGGGTTAGATGATGTTACACGAGTTAATACAGGGCAAGCACCCAGCACAGCCCTGCTCAGAGTCAGGGCTCAGTAACTCAGGAAGCCCTTCACACTTCCCTTCCTTTTTACTTTTCCTTTTGTTCAAAGGAGTCCTGCAAATCCTAATCCAAGTCACATTGGTCCTATATGAGAACGCCAGAATTTTAGGAGTGATTTATATACTAGGAGTGGGGATTTACTTATTTATATATTTCACAATTTGGAGATTGTAATTTTTCAGAGGGACTGAATGAATGTCTGGGTCAAATGCCCAATTTTCTCTAATTCAGAAGCTGTGGTGAGAAAAAGCATCAGCTCCATCTCTCTCTTATCAAAAAGGTTATTTTATCCATTTAAGAAACACTGATAGAGCAGAGGAAACTGGCTTCTTGAGGAGGACTTGGAAATTTCTGAAACTACAGCTCCCTTGGATTTTGAAGGAGCAAAGTCTTGGATTCATAAAGATGTGAACAAGGAAACCCAAATAAACCGAATACCTGCTCATTTCGCCAAAGACGATCATTCTGTACCTAAGTTCCTCTGAAGACGTGTATGCTATGGACCCAGAGAGTCAGTCCTCTAGGCCTGGACCATCTCTGACTTGTCATGGGACAGCCCGGCTCAAAACACATCAGTGGCCAAACAATCCTGTGCCCACTCTGAATGTGCTGTCTTTGAAGAATTGGAGCTCTCTGAGGCTGTGGCAAGGCCCTGCCCTCATGCCTTACCCATGTCTCATCCTCTCAGGCACCTCTGATGCCAGCGGCAGCCATGCTGCATGGCTCTTTGTGGGCACAGACTCACCTGGATGACCCAGGCTCCTCCCCAAGCTCACATGAGGGCCAGTCGTTCTGCCCAGGACCTGCTCTGGCACAAGGAGAACCTTGTTCTAAACACAAGGCAGTTGACACCCCCCCTTGGGGCAACTCTGAATCCATTGGGAGTGCGCAGCCTGTGGATAAAGGCTCCAACATCTCCACCTTTCAGGTGGATGGTTCTGGGAGGTATTCCCTAGGGCTCTCAGAGGTCCCGGTAGACCTGAAGAAATAATCCTGCTGCCCAACAGAAGCAACCTCAATAATTCACCTTTTGATTAACTTTTCCTCCAAACCTCATTCTACCCTTTTGCTCACTTCTGCTCCCCTGGACTACCTCCCAGATACATTTCCTGCACTCAGCTTCACTCTCTGGGAAACCCAAACTAAAGCAGATGCAGTCCAACCATACATCAATCTTTGAATGAGAATGGGTTAGCACATGGTAAGAGGTTCTATTGCAGGTTGGTGGCAGAGTAGGGAGGAGAAGAAGCAAAGTAAATACGCTTCTAAAGCTTTGCTGGAAATGGCATTTGCAGCAACATGGATGGACCTAGAAATTATCAGGCTAAGTGAAGTCAGTCAGACAATGAGACATCAACATCAAATGCTATCACTTTCATGTGGAATCTAAAAAAAGGAACCTAATGAACTTCTTTTCAGAACAAAGAGTGACTCACAGACTTTGAAAAACTTACGGTTTCCAAATGAGACAGGTTGGAGGGTAGGGGTATGCACTGAAGGTTTGGGATGGAAATGCTATAAAAATTTGGTTGTGATGATGGTTGTACACCTATAAGTGTAATAAAATTCATTAATTAATTTAAAAAAATAAAATAAAGCTTTGCTGGAGACGTGGAAGAGAGGTAATCTCATCACCAGACGTTTCTGAGGTCAGGTATGTCAGCAGTGATTCTTTTTCCTGACTACATATTGTTTCTAGCACCATCCCAGGTGCTGACTTCAAAAGCTTTCTAGTTTGTAATGTGCCACCTAAGACTCTTTCGTTCTTTCCTACGTGTCCAATTCCATTGCTGGAGACACACAAGAAAACCACCCTTATCACAGGAACATCATCGTTCTCTTCTCCCACTCTGGTCAGGGGAGCTGGGCAGAGAAGACTGAGGCCCAGCCCCATCTCCCTGGCAGTCAGGACCTTGCCTCCCTTCAGCAGCACAGTACAAAGTCTGACAAGAACATCTTTCCAAGCAAAAGCTCTCCCTGTAATCTGTGGGGTCACAAGAACACGTACGTTGGGAAAGGAGTAACATGTTATTTGACATTCACATGTTGGAACACAAAAATTGCAAACCATCAGGGAAGGACAAATATTTTTCTAGAAAAATTTGGCCAGTGGCCTATCTGAGAAAGCCCACTCAAATCAAACACAGAGGCTCTGCTACCTGGGTCTCTATATTTAATGAGTGAAGTGAAACCTAGTTTTTTTTTTTTTTTTTTTCCCAATAAATAATAAAGAAGAAAAAGGTCTTCATTGAGCTCAGAAAAAGGAGCGAGGCTAAGGTCACATCCCACACGCAACAGCATTTAATTGACAAAGAACAAACTAAATTTGTATTTAGGGCTAAAAAGTATTATTTAATGATTTCTGTGTTTAGGACAATAAAGACTTCATGGAGTTAGAGAAGTATTCTTACTTTTAAAAGTAAAGTTGCTTGGGAATCATGATAATCTAAGACCCCCCACCTTTTTTTTTTTCTTAAGATATTTTTAAGCCATCTCCCTTATTCCATTTCAATGTCTCTCAAAATCAGGGATGCATTTTGTAATTGATGGTGAAGAAGGACGGACTGTGTCCAAATTTAAGTGTCAATACTTTTCTTTCTGGGTGGTACCTAAAATAGAGGTATGCTTGTTTCACACTCATCTCAATTCCTGTCCTCTCCCACTTCTAGAGTAGGAGGTGATTTTAACTCAGGGGAGTTAAAATTAGTATCGCAAGGGCTCAGGAAAATTCAAGGTGGCACAGACCAGAAGGAATGGTATAGAAGGGGACCTAGGACCTGGTTCTAAAGAGGTTATTTGCGTTAGACTAAGAATTAAGTGGCGTGTAAATATTCTTCTTCTGACAGCTGGAGTGCTAGTAAGAAACACTTGCTAACTCACCAAAGGGAAGAGTCAGCCAACGGCCACTTTTCTTTAACTACTTTCAGCTTTTTGATTAAAATGTAATATTTACCATTCGTATGTTAAACTGCAAAAAAACGTAAGTGTAAAATTTCACGAAGTTGTGTGTAGGGAGTGTATAGTGAATACTCCTGTATAACCACAATGGACATCAAGATATATGATACTCTCGTCACCCCAGAAAGGTCCCACATGCCCTCTGCTGTCTTTATGCTTCGAAGGTGACCATTTTTAGGTTTCTACCACCGTAGGATAGTTCTGTCCACTGCTGAACTTTATCTAATGGGACAGTCTCCTTAATACCTAACTTTTTCACGGCAGTCGCGTCTAGCACATCTAGGAGGTTCTTGAGCATAACAGTATTTTGTACTGTGACATAATATTCATCTTATGTGTATATTAAAATGTATACACTTGTCTCCTGATGGGCTTTCACAGTGTTTTGAGTTATTAGCCATTATGAACAGCTTTCTGGACATTCTTGTAAATGTCTTTTGGTGCACCTATGGAGATAGTTCTTCTAGGCATATATATAGACGTGGACTCTCTAGGTTATAGGATGTTTGGTTTGCAATGCATGACGGTTCCAGCTGCTGCACATCCTTGTCAACACTTGATATTGTCTAAGCCAATTTGGTGCATGTATCTAAGAGTATCCTTTATAATCTTCTTGCCATTTTACTTTGTGTTTCCCTGATGGCTAATGACAAAAAACAAAACAAAACAGGTTTACATGTTTAGTTGTCATTTGGATATCCTCTTTTGCAAAAGGCATATTAAAATACATTACCTATTTTTACTTGGGTTATTTGCCATTTGTTATTGTTTTGCAGGAGTTGTTAATGTATTCTGGGTAAATATCCTTTGACAGATATGTATATCACAAATATTTTCCCACTCAATAGCCAATATTTTCATTTCCTCAATGGTGTATTTGGATGAGTGCTTTTAAAAAACCTTTACTGAAGCCCAATTTATTCATCTTCCACTTATATACCATAAGAAAAAGTGACATAATTTTCCTTTCTTTTAATGTTCATGTCAGCTATTGTGATAAATGTTATATTGGTTTTAATAAAAGAAGTTTAAAAGGGTTTCACTTTTTCTACTTTCTGGATAATTTTTATAGTATTGGTTTAGTTTCATAAATGCTCCATAAAATATACCATGACATTGCCTGGCCTGGACACTACTGAGTTTTAAAACAATAGATACAGGACTATTCAGATTTTCTGTTTCTTTTTTATAATATGGTTTTAAATTTTTAAAAATTTTGCAGGAGTTCCCGTCGTGGCGCAGTGGTTAACGAATCCGACTAGGAACCATGAGGTTGCGGGTTCGGTCCCTGCCCTTGCTCAGTGGGTTAACGATCCGGCGTTGCCGTGAGCTGTGGTGTAGGTTGCAGACGCGGCTCGGATCCCGCGTGGCTGTGGCTCTGGCGTAGGCCGGTGGCTACAGCTCCGATTCAACCCCTAGCCTGGGAATCTCCATATGCCGCGGGAGCGGCCCAAGAAATAGCAACAACAACAACGACAAAAGACAAAAAAAAAAAAAAAGTCAAAGTAAGTTGACTTACAATGTTGTGTTAGCTACTGGTATATAGCAAAGTGATTCAGTTATACAGTATCCATTCCTTTTCAGATGATTTTTCCCGTGTGGGTTATTACACAGTATTGAATAGATTTCCCTGTGCTATACAGTAGGTCCTTGTTACTTAACTATTTTATATATAGGCTTGTGTGTATGTCACAGATTTTCTATTTCTTCCTGTGTATGTTTTGGTAAATTTGTTTTTATTTTTTGATAGAACTTGTCAATTTTGTTTAATTTTCAAATTCACTTTCAGAAATGTATTCACAATGCCCTTTTCTGTGTTTTTCAGTATTTAGAGGATCCCTAGTGATATATCCTTTTGCAGTCCTCTGATTTGTAATCATGCCCTTTTTTCTTTTTCTTGGTTTTCCTTACCAGGGGCTTATCGATTTAGCAACTTTTCAAAAACCAACTTAGGATTTTATTGCATTTTTTTTCCTATTCATATCTATTTTCTACGTTACTTCTTTTTTTAATCTTTATTTCTTTCTGTTTTCCTAGAGTTAAATTTGCCATTCTTTGATTTAGATCATGTACTTTCAAGTTTTCTCATTATACATTCAAAGCTGTAAATTCTTCCTCAACTTTACCTGCACCCCACAAGTTTTGTTATATTTTCACTGTATTCTATTCAAAATATTTTCTATTTTCTGTCATTATTTCTTATTTTACTTATTAACTATTTCAAAGTATATTGCTTAATTTTCAAACATATGGGGATTTTCTAGTTTCCTTTTTGTGACTGAATTCTGTTTTAAATATACAATGGTCAGAACACACATTCTGTATGATTTTTCTTTTTTGAAAAATTTTTGGAGGATACCACAACTGGTGTATACTATATTGGTAACTATTTCATGTGTACTTGAAAATAATGTATATTCTAAAGTTTTTAGGTGCAGTGTTCGATATATGCTATTGAAATTTCCATTATCCCTTTCTATCTTTAGACTAACTGACATATCAGCAAATGAGAGGCAGGTTAAAATTTCTAGCTATGATGATGTGTTTTTCTATTTTTACTGTTAGTTCCACTTTATGTTAGTTGCATTTTACATTTGTTATTGAATGAATCCAAATTTATGGTTGTTTTATCCGCCAGATGCATGGTTTTATAATTGTACAACAAGCCTTTTAATCTATAGTAATACTTCTTTAACATCTATATATCCTCTGATAACAGCAGAGCTACAACAACTTTGTTTTGGTTAACACTTATACGGGAAATTGATTTAAATTTGTTCGCTTTTAATCTTTTTGTATCCTTACATTTACACAATATATAGTTGTACTCTTGACTGGAATATTATCCCTTTGTATTCCTGGGTCCTCGTGTCATTCTATATTCCACCTTAGCTTGGTAAATCATTGGATTGTGGCTAGATCGCACATCCTACTATGAGTGTGCCTTCTGATACGCAGAGAAAAAGTCTAAAAATGAATACTTATAGAAAGCCAAAAGACAGAGAAAGGAAAACTGGGCCCTTCTGACATAGACTGAGCCCCCATATTAAGTTTGTGACAGCCATATAGGTAGCTCCCATACCAAGTTACAGTTATAGCCAGAACCCCCTGTCTTGCTCATTTACTCCATGTACGATACTAGGTCAAGGTCTCTATCTCTTTACTGGACAGTGGTATCTAATATTTACTGTTGTCAGTCACTGTTCTAAGAACTTCATGTGTATTATCTCAGTCAACTCTCATATTAACCCTAGGAGGTAATACTTTTACTCCCATTTCACAAATTTAAAAAAGTCTTAAAATGGCAAAAAATAAAAATAAAAATAAAAAAAGAATAATTTGTTACAAACTACAAAGCTGATGAATTCCAGAGCTAGGATTTAAACTCGGGAAATTTGACTCCAAGTTGCTTAGCTATTAAATGCCTCATTTAAACGCCATTCCCAGTAGGCTGTCTTTTGTGGAAAGAAAAACCAGGATATCTTTAGACTTTGGTCCAACATATACAACCTATTTACTTTGACAAATACTATTTTATAAAATGTCTATTTTATTAATAATTGCTGATGGTCTGTCTTTTCCATTGTTCTTATTTAAAGTTTTTTATTTTGGAAATTTCCATTTTTGTTTTTCTAAATGTTCTTAAATATTTTATGGGTCTTCATGGCACATCTTCCATAAAAAATATAGATTGTAGTTTTTCCCATTTGTGGCAGAATTCAGGGAGAGATGAAAATATATGAAACCGAATTTTGTTCATCTTACATCTTATTTCTATAGGAAGCTGTTCTTTTTCTTGTCAAAGACATGTTGACATTTTGGATTTATAACAATGCAGTCAGAAACCTTGAGGTTTTATAAAAGAAAATAATGTATCATTAGGCACTCTGAAGGGATAATGAGGCATTTACTACGTCTTGCTCACTTTGGTAAAGGTTCCTAGAAATAAACATTAACTTGTATGGACTTGGCATATGGATCATTCATGAAGTAAGCAGAGACTGCACGACATGGTTAGCTGCCTGAATTATGTCTCCATAAATTATTCATGCTTCTAATTTATCTAACCATTTTCCCTCTCTTACAGTATCTGAATTTTCCTCATTTCCACATGACAGCAGTACATTAGCATCAACAAGGACAAAGTTAATAAAAAAAAAAATTACATGGTTGACCAAAGAAGCCACAGTCAAAACAATTCAAACAAAGAGTGAAATTCTAGAAAAGAGAGCAGTATCCATCGGTGGGGTGGGGGGGAGCCAGTTTTGGGGTCTTAGTTTCCCTCAGGAATCTGAATATTCCATTTTTAATGAGATTATAAATAATATGATAGGTACGGTAAATTCTACCAGAGCTACATTTGCTGGTAGGTAGAACAAAGCCCATTGCTGGCTGTTATGGTCAACAAGCAGAGGTGTCCTGAGAGATCTCACCAGAAGTGGTAACCCTAGCACATTTATAAAAGCTCCTGAGATCTTAATGAGACCAGGTTATAGAGTTCCCAGTACCCAATCACTGTAAATGGTGTAATTTGTCATACTTGCAAAACAAACAAAAACATAGCAACTGGTTAACCTGTTAACATTAGCATTTGTTTGGCTAAAATATACCTCCTTAAAGAATAAGTCAATGGTTCTGCTAACATCACAACTTTTCATCTGGTCTTCATTCCTGCAAGCCTATTACAACCCACTGTCATCAACCAGATAGACAGGTGTAGAAATGACCGTATCATTTAAGTGAATGCGGAGGGTAGGAGCTTACTTTGGTGGGAGAATCACACCAGTGAGGAGGAGCCAGCCTGGGGTCAATATGGATGTTGCTCAGTAGTATGAGAAGCCCCCGATGGCGTTTGAATAGGGTGTGATGAGATGCTAGCTGTTCTGTGGGAAGACAGTCCAGCAGAAATAGGCAGGTGGTAAAAGCTACGGATATGTTCAACTTAAAATGGTTAATTTTACATTATATAAATTTCGCCTCAACAAAATAAAAATTTAAAAATTGAAATAAGTTGCCAAATGCTTCAGAGAATTCAAGTGGGCTCAGAACCAAGCCAAAGTTTAAGGAGGTCCGCTCTTTACTTTCCCTGACCTTCAAAAGAGAGAAATTTCAGCAAAATGTTAAAGGCAGGAGTCCCATTTTTCGAGTCTATGATCAAGTAGAGATGCTGAGCGAAGACCACACTTCTGAGGAGACTGATAAAGGAAAAGGCAGGGATGAGAAAGTGAAATTGCCCTATGGAAATGTTTTTTGTTTATTTGTTTTTGCTTTTTTAGGGCTGCACCTGAGGCATATGGAAATTCCCAGGCTAGGGGTCAAAATGGAGCTACAGCTGCCGGCCCACAAAACAGCCACAGCAATGCAGGATCTGAACTGCAACCGCATCTGTGACCACACCACAGCTCATGGTAATGCCAGATCCCAGACCTACTGAGTGAGGCCAGGGATCAAACCTGCATCCTCATGGATACCAGTTGGATTCATTTCCACCACACCATAATGGGAACTCCCGGGAAATCTGTTTTAACGTGGCAAGGTTTGAGCATGTTTGAAGGTACAGAGGAGGATTCAGCAAGGAGAAAATGATTAAGGGTTAAAACAGAGGAGGGGAACACATGACGAAACAGAAGCAGAAAGGAGTGGGCTCAAGAGCACCAGGGCAGGTCAAAAAAAGAAGGAAGAATTGGTCTTCCTCTGAGAGAGGAGGGAGAGATTGGAGATGGGCAGAGATTGAAGACGGAATTGCAAAAGCCCTGGTTGGATGGCATCCACTTTTCAGCAGAGAGAAATGAAGGGCCAGCTGCAGAAAACTGCCAGCAGTGGGGTAGGGTCTACTGATTAAAGTAAATGGGAAATCTTGGAAGGGTACTTACAGTGATGAGCAAGAAATTAAGCAGGGACAATCAGAGGAGCAACGAGGCAGGGACCTTTAGAGAAGTTGCTGCAGATTTGTAAGATCACCCCAAGTCTTTTCACATCACGTCCATCCCGCTTTCCAGAATTTTGTTTTTGCCTATAGATGGGGCTTGATATCCATAGCTACTGATATTGCCTTAGTGATTTCAGTGCACCCTTGTACATGCTCGAGTTCTTTCTGAGTTTCGAGTCTGTAATCCAGTTAGGATGCCAGAGCTGTAAAAGCTGCACATTCAGAGTCATGTCTTCATATCTTCCCTTCCATCACTGGGATGAACTCCGTCAGTTAGGGCCACTGACCACAGGCAGAAGCCATTCTTTAGGCTGGCAGATTATTTTTCAGATCTTTTAGATGCAGCTATTCAACCAATCTGAAGCTACTTTACTAATATTCAGTAATAATATTCAGCTCATAATTCTTTATCTTGACTAAAAAGGATAAAATGTTTTGATAAATGCTTTTTTAACAGTCTGAGTACAAAGCATGAGTCTGAAATATTCCAGTTGTATAACCGCGGGCAAGTCACACATCTTTTCCACGTCTTACTCTATTCATCCGTAAAATGAAGATAATACTACCTATTTCATAGAGTTGCTGTAATGATTAAGTGACTTAACAGAAGAAATGCACTGAGAGAGGTGCCTGGCACAGAATTTGAGCTAAATAAATGTCGGCTATGATCAGCATTATTAACATTAATATTCATTTCATCTCTGGTATTTGTTTAGTCATTCAATAAGTATTTATTCAGTGTCTGATATGATATTAAGTGCTAGATTTATAGCAATGAACAATTCAGTCATGGTCCGTACACTCATGGAACATATAATTTTACTTTACCTAATAAACCAGCACCAAAGTTGTAGGATTTATGTGGAATTTGAAAAATTATGTAGAGGGACTTTCTTGGGTTTTTTTGCATTTATTTTTCTTTGAGTCAGTTTCTGAGCCTTTCTCTCCCCCCCCCCCGCCCCTTTAAAGTAAGCATTATCCAAAGACCTGAGTAAAAGAAGTAATCATAGAAAAACTAGGTAAATAAAACTGAGTCATGCTCTTAGGGGCTAGGCTTTTCTAACAAGGTCTGCATTGAGTAAGAGACTCCGAATAAAAAAAAAAAGCAGTCACGCCTCAGTTGTCTGTGTTAACAAGGGCTTTTGAGAATGGACAAAGAAAGGAAGATAATGTATCCTGATATGCAGTCTTAAATCTCAGAGTCTAAACAGTAGGGGCATACTGTGGGCATCTAGAGTGAGAAGATGGGGGGGTGGTCTTTAGGAAAAGGCTAGTTAGAGTTATGCAGACCATTCCTTGGGTCTCCCGGAGGACTGCCATTTATAGCTTTTTAACGCTGAAGGCAAGGGGTCCTAAAAAGTTGTTGTCAACAGGAGCCCAATTTGCCTGATGTGATGAAGAGGTTGGTTGACTGACAATGTGCACCTTTTGTCAAAAGGAGTTGCTGCCAAAAGAGAGAAAACTGAAGGAACCATCTGATTTCCACAAAGAGCTGGGAGGTAGGAGAAACTACATTGACATCAAGGCAAGAAAAAGTTCCCTCATGGACCTCAGATCCAATTTTCTTTCCTTGGTGGAAGAGAGAAAGAACGGCAAGGAAAATTCCACAGCCTCTCCTGATCTGTAAGAAGGCTGGAGGGAAATTACTGGGGTCAGTGGAGTTAGAGTCATATGATCAGGCCAGTGCAAGGCTGCCACTCAAGCCCTCAAATATTTAGATTACTCCATCCCCGAGGGAAGCTCTTTCTCCACTTAATTAGTTATGTTTCCAAGTCTTTGGAGACTGGACACTGCCAAGAGCATTAAAATGCCAGCTTTGTCAGCATTTGACATTTCTCTGCCTATGTGTAAGTCTACTGATAAGTCAAATTCGGAAATTGCATATAGGATATTATTTAAATACTTTTTTTGAAAATTTATCTTTCTTTGCATGATAAAAAGAACAAGTGTTAACAAAATCTATTTTCTGTAAAAAAAAAAATCATATATTGATGACCACATACATACAGTATTTGCATTCTGACTTTCTTGCCTTAATAAGAAGCAATTCAGCAAATAAAAATATCAGTCCTTGCCACGGACCCCAAGAGGATGTAGGCACTCTTGCTGCTATTATTTTATTATTCCTGTTTATTATTTTTATTGTGGCACCCCTATGGGGTATGGACCTTAGGGTTTCTACTTCCGTTTAATGGGAGGAGAGAAAAGAGTAAGCTCTGATGAGATTGAGCCCTGGCTAAAAGTTGAAAGTGCTTCCTGTTTGTCTATGTGATACCTTGGGACTTGACTTGACTTTATCTGAGCAAGCAATTGTGTTGAGGCTAGAACAGCATCCAGGAGGTGGTGCTCCAATCGAGCCCAGGCCGCAGAAACCAACATAGGCGGATTAGAGGGTATGATTGGCTGGGGCCATAATGCTCTCCTTTGCTTTATTTTCTCTGGATGCTTAAGCGTTTTCCCTAAAAGTCTAGGTGAACACCATGTAATTGAATTAATCTACGCACTTGGTGGAGGGAGAATGAATAAGGGCTACATTTTCTCAAAGTTCCTTTGCTACCAAGTTTTTGAGTGTTGAGACCAAAGAACTAAACGGAGATAATTCAGAGTCTCTATCAACGACTATATCCTCTTATCACTGAAGGTGTTTTTGTTTGTTTCTTTTTTCAATCAGAATTGAGAACTAGACTTTTACAGAGTGGTCAAGGAGACATTTACCTTTGGAAATCTTGTACTGTTTCCCTATGGTTCTATTTCCAAAGGTTTTATTCAAGAGGAATGTTTTTTAAAAAGTGTCATGACAAAAAAGGGCTTCAAATGCCAAAAATTTCCTCAGAATTCTCACTCAGTTTTATACGATTTTTTAAATTGTTATTTCCCCAATACATTTTTTTTTTTCTACTGAACCGCATGGTGACCCAGTTACAAATACCATGTACACATTCTTTTTTTGCACATTATCATGCTCCATCTAGACATAGTTCCCAGTGCTACACAGCAGGATCCCATTGTTAATTCATTCCAAAGGCAATAGTTTGCATCTATTAACCCCAAGCTCCCCATCCACCCCACTCCCTCCCCCTGCCTCTTGGCAGCCACAAGTCTATTCTCCAAGTCCATGATTTTCTTTTCTGTGGAAAGGTTCATTTGTGCCTTATATTAGATTCCAGATATAAGTGATATCATATGGTATTTGTCTTTCTCTTTCTGACTTACTTCACTCAGGATGAGAGTCTCTAGTTCTATCCATGTTGCTACAAATGGCATTATATTTTTTTATGGCTGAGTAGTATTCCATTGTGTATATATACCACATCTTCCGAATCCAATCATCTGTTGACAACATTTGGGTTGTTTCCATGTCTTGGCTATTGTGAATAGTGCTGCCATGAACATGCGGGTGCATGTGTCTTTTTTAAGGAAACTTTTGTCTGGATATATGCCCCAGAGTGGGATTCCTAGGTCTTATGGTAGTTCTATGTATAGATTTCTAAGGTACTTCCATACTGTTCTCCATAGTGGCTGTACCAGCTTACATTCCCACCAATAGTGTAGGAGGGTTCCCTTTTCTCCACACCCCCTCCAGCATTTGTTATTTGTGGACTTATTCATGATGGCCTTTCTGACTGGTGTGAGGTGGTACCTCCTGGTAGTTTTGATTTGCATTTCTCTAATAATCAGTGATGTTGAGCATTTTTTCATGTGCTTGTTGGCCATCTGTATATCTTCCTTGGAGAAATGTCTATTCAGGTCTTTTGCCCATTTTTCCATTGGGTTGTTGGCTTTTTTGCTGTTGAGCTGTATAAGGTGCTTGTATATTTTAGAGATTAAGCCCTTGTCCGTTGCATCATTTGAAACTATTTTCTCCCATTCTGTAAGTTGTCTTTTTGTTTTCTTTTTGGTTTCCTTTGCTGTGCAAAAGATTGTCAGTTTGATTAAGTCCCATTGGTTTATTTTTGCTCTTATTTCTCTTGCCTTGGGTGACTGACCTGAGAAAATATTCATAAGGTTGATGTCAGAGAATGTTTTGCCTATGTTCTCCTCCAGGAGTGTGATGGTGTCTTGTCTTATATTTAAGTCTTTAAGCCATTTTGAGTTTATTTCTGTGCATGGTGTAAGGGTGTGTTCTAATTTCACTGATTTGCATGCAGCTGTCCAGGTTTCCCAGCACCACTTTTTGAAAAGACTGTTTCTTTCCCATTTTATGTTCTTGCCCCCTTTGTCAAAGATTAATTGATCATAGGTGTCTGGGTTTATTTCTAGGTTCTCTATTCTACTCCATTGGTCTGTATGTCTGTTTTGCTACCAGTACCAGACTGTCTTGATGACTGTTGCTTTGTTATAGTGCCTGAAGTCTGGGAGAGTTATGCCTCCTGCTTGGTTTTTGTTCCTCAGAATTGCTTTGGCGATTCTGGGTCTTTTGTGGTTCCATATAAATTTTTAATTTGTTTGTTCTAGTTCTGTGAAAAATGTCATGGGTAATTTGATAGGGATTGCATTGAATCTGTAGATTGTTTTGGATAGTATAGCCATTTTTACAATATTTATTTTTCCAATCCAGGAGCATAGAATATCTTTCCATTTCTTTATAGCTTCTTCAATTTCCTTGAATAGTGTTTTATAGTTCTCAGCATATAAGTCCTTTACCTACTTGGTCAGGTGTATTCCCAGGTATTTGATTTTATGGGGTGCAACTTTAAAAGGTATTTATTTTATACAATTTTTAAAAATTTTTTCGTCAGTGTGAAATTTTCCTGTATCGCTTCATCTCTAATAAGAGTGGTCGTGCCAACCGGCAAAGCCCGTGTTCACCAGGATCCTCATTTCACAGACCAGAGGGGAGTTTAAAAAAAGAAGTCATCACCCCAATATTTACATTTAGAATTTAGTTATATTTGAAATAATAAAAGATAAGAAGTTAGAAATATATCAAAGAGCCTAGAAAATATGCATCTTATCGCGTCCAAGAGACTCGGTGAAAATTTCTAGACGACGCCTGTTCCATTTAGTTGAAAAGCCCCAAGCAGCTGTTGGAAAGGTAGCTGTGGGTCCAACACTGGACCCAGGAATCATTGTGGATTTGGATGCAGAGGTGCCCCTTGACCTGCTCTGTGCCCTAAGACTGACCTCTTGACACTCTGAGTCTCAGTTTTCTGATTCATAAAACAGGAACAACACTATCTGCCTTAAGGCCCTGTTGTGAGGATCAAATCCATAGAATAAATATTAAAACAAATAGTTAAATTATAATATAAAAAATATAAATGTAAGACCTTTTCTCTAGACTCTAGGAGATGAATGAGATACGGTCTAAAATAAAGGAACTCAGGGTCTAGGCGACATTTATATTTAGAAACCCTGTGCTGTTTTTATGAGGTTCTTTTTCCAAAGACTCTATTCATGATAAAAGCTTTTAGAAATGTCATGACAACACAGGTCTTAGCCACCTACCTAAAATTTCATTAGTGATTTTTGCTCAGCTCTGCATTTATTTTTTATTTTCTAACCACATTTTAATTTTCCTATGTTGTTTCATAGACTTTATAGTAGAAAACACTAGTTTTGTTATAAATATCAATATTACCAAAACAGCAGGGATGTCATAAAATCAGAAAGTCCAGTCCCAAGTCCCAGTTCTGCCACTTGCTGAAGAGGCTGACACTGCCTAAATTACTCAGTCTCTCTAAGCCCTGGCTACTTCTGCATCAGCCAAGTAGGAACCGGATTACCAACGGCACAGTTTGGCTATAAGGATCAGAGATACTTACGTGTGTGTGAGAACATCTAAGACAGTGTCCTGATGTGGTAGGCCTCCAGTTAATGACTTTTTCCATTTTTCTTTCAAAATGTATAAATATTCCAGTGCAATTCCAGGGCAGTCCTGCCTGATAGCCAAGTGCTACTTGTGGTACTTAAAAGCCAGCTAATCTACACTGAGATGTGCTATAAGTATAAAATACACACTGGATTTCAAATATTTAGCATACAAAGAATGCTAAATCACCCCAATAAAATTTATTAATAATGTAAAATTTATTAATAATGTTCAAGTGGTTACTTATTGATAATATCTTAGGTTAATTATATAGGTATTCGGTTTTATATATGTTAGAATGAAGTGATATATATGTATACATTTCATAGATAGATACTCTAGATATATCTTTATATATCTATATGTCTCTTTATATATGTATGTATATATAGAGAGAGGCATATAGATGCATATAATATACCTAGAGATATATCTATATAAGTGATACAGAGAATATTTATACAGGTATACAAAGATATATAGATAGAGAAAATAGTTACATCTACAGCTATGAAATTTAACATATTATGTACATATTGGGTATGTATTTGTATATATATAAAATATATACATAGTTAAATATGTATATGTTAAATATATACTATATATGATACCTACCATTAAAATTAATTTCATGTTTCTTTTTGTAATGTTACAATAAGAAAACCTAAAATTACATATGTGACTTGCATTACTTTTCTATTGGACCATACTGCTGTACAACATAAAATCTTGAGTTATCACAAGCAAGAAGAAGCTACTTTTAGTTATCTGGATTTTCTATGGGATCAGTTGTTTTTCCCCAAGCATTTCAATTAAAATTAATCTTCAGAATATAGTTTACTTAGATTCTGATCCACAAAGCAATCTGTTATCTATTTAAATTAATGAATCGAAGGATGTCTTTTATCTATATTTGAATAGTACCCTGGAGCTAAGAAGCATAAAAATAACAATTTAGTCATGTGTCAAAATGTAACAGCCTAATACCCTATTCTAGGCCCAATTCTTGGATCTGTACCATAATTTTCAAGCTACATATTTTCCCCAATTTGGGTGACAGTTAAATGGATACTAATTTTCCTTAGTAGTAACTGGGGAGGTGTTTGCAATGAAGAGTGGTACTTTGCAGGTTTTTGAAGTTATCCCACTTGTTAAGTAGAAGCATATTAAGTAACTACATCTCTAACACCTCATTTCTTTACAGCCACAGTAAATGCATGGATTGGTTCTCCACTGTGATGGCTGTAAATCATATTTCGTGGGAGCAAGATCGATACTATTGACCAGCTCAGCAGACTCCAAGCCCCTCCCAGTCAATGTGATAAGGTCTGGAGACAAGGTTATCAATTGGACCATAAGCTGGTTGCTCTCGTTCTTAAGGATACTTACAACAAATGAAGTCAAGGGACATGGATGCATTCTGAGAAGCCCTTTGGAGGTTAGATGGTCTAACAGCCAAAACAGAGAGGACACAAATGGTTGGCTCAGGGTTGATGAAAACTACAGTTTATCTCAGTAACATAAATGCAAAAATTTTTTTGCCTAGAATGTGTAAGATTAGGACGAATGGGGAAAAAAAGTGATAGCAACTCCCTGGGTACTTCAGTTAAGAAACTATTCATAGTAGAAAATCCTTTGTTAGCACTGGGTTAGGTCTGATAGGTTGTTTTTTTAATTTCAGTTATTCCATCTGGCATTTAAGACCAGGGTATTGTGGTACAAACGAGAAAACAAACTCAAAGGATCTGGGTGACTTTTCAATGCCACAAGACTGATCAGTACTAAATGTATGATTAAAACCCAATTTGGGGTCACTCCAGGTTCCCCTTAATAGCATCTCCAACAATTCAGCTAACTGTCCCAGAGCACACACATGCGCAGTAACAGAGGGGCACTCAGCCGCTCCTTTTGAACTTCTAGAGGTACTCAACCAATGGAACCCTAAGATTCCGCAAAGAAGTGCAGTTAAAAGGTGTAACCCCTGGAAGGGTCAAGATATGTAATTAATACAATATTAATATTGGCTTTTCATCAGTTGATGATGTATTTTAAACATTAAAAATAAAAACAACTGTTCCTCTCAAGTTGCTACTTTCTCCACTTGCTCCTTTTATTATTTCCATCCTGATTCTTCCAACTGGATTAGGAGCCAAAATCAGTTCTTTTAAATTGCATGTTCACAGTGATGATGATCAACCAAGGTGGACAAACCTTGAACTTAGCCTTTTCAATGTCTGTTGTAACTTCCTCTGTACATCTTTTTCAGGGATGTGTTAAGGGACAAAAAATGGGGAATTCTTTTTTTTTTTTTTTTTGCACTTAGTTTAAACATTCTGATTAAGAGACCCGTTTCCGAGGTCTCTTTACCGAGAACACCACAGATTGACTTCAGCTAAGAAGTGTAGGTTGTTCGTAATTAACTTTAACATACTGCCAAGTCTTTTGATGTTTGTTAAGTGAACCCACAGGAATAAAGAATCATTTCCCTAAAGTTTAGTCAGTGCTTCATGTAAAGTGGACACCTGAGGAATGGAAGTGGTGAAGATTTAAACTCATTTATCTTGAATTCTCTACGGGCTGCAGAAGTGATAGAATTTGGTCGTGTTGGGAAGGGAGAAAGGACTGGGTTGTCCAAATTTGCCGGTTCATTATTTGTGCATGTAGTACAGCCTGACTCTGATGATATGAACATGAGGGATAACTGGCTTTTTCATGGCACTTGGCGCTTGGCACTGTTCTAAATACTCTGCGTATATTTGCTCATTTAATCTTTGCAACATCTCTATGAAGTGATACTATTATGAGCGCGTTCTACAGCTGAAGGAACCAAAGCAAAGGGAGCAGGTGTGACACCGGAATCTCGCCGAGGCATCCAGTTACAGGGCAGTGTTTCAGCTTCCCCACGTGGGAGCCAGGGCCCTGAGTCCAGGAGCTCAGTCAGAATTGAGGTCAAAGGAGAGATAAGTGAGACAGCTAAAGTTTAGTGCTCTGATGGGGGGTCAGGCAGGGTTCTCTGAGGACAGAGAGGAAAGATAACTTAACCAGTCAGGGGATAGTCATAGAGGTGACTCTACTGAACAAGGGAAATCTGGCCAGGTGCAGAAGTTTCAGAGGAATGAGCCCAGTCATTGGTGCTGGGCATGGGGCAGCGGAGGCCATGGCGAGGAGGGCATGATCCAGACAGAGGAGGGGCCAGCACGACTGGGACAGGGAGCACAGCCAGTTCAAGAGACTACAAGTCCTTAGGTGTTGGGGGTGCAGCAAGCAGAGTGATGAGTGACTCCATTCAAAAGACACTGAGCACAACTATGTGCCAGCATTGTGCTGGGTGCTGAGGATAGAGCCCTGGACACACCAGGTAGGAAGGTGGAAAAGAAGGGTGTGGAGGAGGGAAAGAGAAAGGAACCAGCCTATATTCCTGCCTTCAGGGAGCTTACGGTCTCAGCAGGGAGCCAGACTTTAACCATCCAAACAAGGAAGTGAATACATGTCACAAACTGTGAAGAAGGCCAGGAAAGACCACGGTGTTAGGAGGGAGACTAGCAGGAGAGACCTTCACTTGGAACAGAGACCAGCGAAGGCTCTTGGAAGAAGTCACATTTCCACAGGTCAAGCCACTTAACAATGAAAAGGACTCCGGAGTTTCCACTGTGGCTCAGAGGGTTACGAACCTGACTAACATCCATGAGGATGCAGGTTCCAACCCTGGCCTCGCTTGGTGGGTTAAAAATCTGGCATTGCCACGAGCTGTGGTATAGGTCGCAGATGCGGCTCAGATCTGGCATTGCTGTGGCTATGGTGTGGGCCAGCAGCTACAGCTCCGATTTGACCCCTAGCCTGGGAACCTCCATATGCTGCGGATGTGGCCATAAAAAGAAAGAAGGAAGGAAGAAAAGGAAAGAAAGAAAGGAGAAGAGAAGAGAAGAGAAGAGAAGAGAAGAGAAGAGAAGAGAAGAGAAGAGAAGAGAAGAGAAGAGGAGAGGAGAGGAGAGGAGAGGAGAGGAAAGGAACGGAACGGAAAGGACTCAGAAGAAAGGCTGTAGAGACCAGGCTAGATTGTAAAGGAACTTCTCAGACATATATAAAGACTTAAGAACTTATCCCAGAAGAAGCAAGGACCTATTAAGCAGAGGACTCTGATGGGATCACATGTGCATTGACAGGTAAGCCTGATTCATACCTGGAGTCTGTGGGCCCCCACCTTCTGTCACATGCCTATCTCCTGCTTTGCTCACAGGTCACAGCTGCCTGGGTCACAGGTATCTAAATTCTACAGCTGCTCAGAGCGTGAACGCCTGCATTTCCGGAGAAAGCTGTTAGGTACAGTCTCTTGAGCTTCCAGACTGCAGTTCAAAATAAATTCTTACAAGCTCTGTGATGTTCTTACTTCCCAGCCTGAATTTATTGAGTTCTTAATTGATGTCAGAATTTCTTGCCCTCATCTGCAGTTGTGGAAGCTACCGATTCTTAAATTAGAAATAAATAAATAAATGAACAGTGTTTTTCCCCCAGGCTTGAAACTTGTAAATGAGGTTGATGAGTTCCATTTACACAGCAGGTAAAGACATCTCTACCCAAGACGCAAAAGGAAGAAAACGCAGAGCTTTCCCATGTAAACCGCTGGAGCCCTACATGCAAGGTACAACTAATTCAGAAGTAAATAAAAGCAAGCACTCTGCTGTCTTCAGGCTCGTCACTGTCAGGCAGAGGGGGACAGCGGACTTGGCGGGGACAGGACTCGGTTCCGTCCAAGAATAATTCCGTGAGTCAAGTTCTCCATCACATTCCACAGACTAGAACATGCCTTCGGGCATGCATGGTTAACCTCGCCACCCCGCTCCTTAACAATCCCCCCACATCTGTCAGAAGACAAGGGATTAAACTGCTCCCACACCCACGCAGATCTAAGATGATCTTACATGGACGAGATAGTTACTCGCTGCTGGGCAGCACATTAAAAATGCAGCAAGAGCTTGAGCATCTATAATTAAACCATTAAACAATCAGACTTCATAGATCTGGGCTATAGGCTTTCCGGTGAAACAGGGTCTCATAGAGCACGTAAAATGGAAGAGGCACATCCTTTTATTAAAGAATTCCAGGGTTCCAGGTACTGCAGCTGAGCTGGGCATCACTGTGGGTACGCTTGTCTTAAAGCATGTCCCTCCTTCCCAGACACAGTGATGTGACACTGGCCACTAGCCGACATCTCTCCTGTTCTAGTTGTGCGGTGTGCCTCAGTGCCCTTCTGAGCATACCTTCTCTTTCTGTGGCCTCACGTTCTCCTCCTGTCCCTAATCTCTAGTTTCTATGTCACGGCCCCAGTGAGGACACTTAGCCTACGGTTCTAAAACAAAGCCATTGGTGACAGTACCTGGTGTCTATACCATGCCCAATGCAAGGATTCTATGATAGGCTCTATTCTTATTAATGCTTCAAAGATGAGGGTGTTGAAGTTCAGGAAGTTGAGTGGCTTGCCCAAGGGACATCATTATAGTGATAGAACGGAAATTTGAACCTACCTAATTTTGACACCAAAGCCAAAGCCCTACCGCTGTGCTCATCTTCCTCTAGAAGTTTACTCAGATCCAGCCCGTGTTCCCTGTTGTCTCTTGAACACCTCCATCAAACCATCCCCAGGAGCCACCAACCCAACACATCCAAATGGCACTGTTTGCTTTTCCCAACCATTTCTTTCCTGACTGGTCCAATCCGTCTCCATTTTCCTAGGCTAGACAATTTGTAATCATCTGGATGCTCAATCTCGGCTCTTTCCTCCTTCGAACCACACTTTGCACTGGTTATTTCCTGCCACTGCTACTGTATGACACGAACTCACGCCCTCATCTTTGGACCCACGGAGAGCCACCCAGGTGCACAGTCTTCTGTTGAACAAAGTGACAGGAAGGAGAAAGGGTGGAAAGGCCAGAATCTCAGTCTCATTTCTGCCCATCTCAAGCTAAGGGATCTTGGCCAGGGTCTCCCAGCTGTAGGAAGGGGGTACCATTGCAACCTCACAGGGAGGGTGTGAGGGTTAGAATTAATCGTGCATGTGGAAGCATACCCGGAGATGCACGCACTATGAGAGTCCCATTAAACAACACAGGCTCTCTCTCACCTATTTCCGCCTCAGTTATGGGGAAAAATGCAAACTAGGGATGGTAAAATGGGGACAGTAGCTTATGACTTATAGGCTGTGGGGAGATTAGACGACCCAGCATTTGTCTGTTCATGAGAGCAGAGCCTGGCATGCAGTAAGCACCAAGCAAGCACTGGCTGTCATGCCCTCTCCCTTCTCTAAAGGCTCAGAGCAGCGTCGCCATTGCCTCCCAACTTGGTACTTAACCAACAAGCATGCTCACTTTCTTTCCCCAGCCAGGCACTGAGCTGACTCATGTACCCATTGCTCTCCTTCTCCAGCAGCTGGCCTGCTTTGCCACACACAGTAGGCCTTCAAAAACACCCACTGGATAGCCATTAAGGACTGCGCTTCCTTGGAGGGAATCTCTGGCTAGCTATTTTGTTTTCCTTGCCTTTTCATTTTCATTTTTTGGACTTTTTTATTATGGACACATCTGGGAAACTTCACAAGGCCTATTTTCAAACCTCATAAAATTACAAGAGGTGGGAGCTGAATGCCCCGTCCTCCTGGAGGCTGGCACCCTGAATGGCAGAGCAGCCACCACTGTGCTTTATAAGATGACAACTGCAGCCAAGCTATTTGGATGATGCGTGCAGACAGTGACCAATGAGAAATGGCTCCAAAGAGCTTTGTCCCGAGAAGGGTGTCTTTCTGGGACAAAGGGACCAGCTCTTTAAGGCTGAACCTCTCAGTAATGACCCTGGGTCTCCAAACCCATCAATGTGAAGTTTGCCCTAAGAAGCGCCTAGAATCCCTTCTGCTCTGTTTTGAGCTAAATACTATGCCGTGGTCTTTTCCAGATTTAAAGATGAGCTGTCAAGCACAATGAATGACGTCTGCCAAATACATTCCATTCCACGTGCAAATGCCCTCATCTGAATCTCTGTACCATTTACTTGTTCCCAAGAAGCATTCTGTGCTGTACATTCTGGCAGTTTTGTTACTTTAGATATTTGGAAGTCATTTATATAACCAGTTAGTGAGATGCTGTGAAAATGGCTAAGTGAGAGATAAGCCCCCTTTTGTGGTGTCAGTGGGTTTCCAAAACTGGTATGTATTCCTAAGATCCTACTTTCTCTGAAAACACCAGCAGCATACTGTGGGCTTATTTCTAGCTTGCCATGTACCCTTAACTTCAGATTCACAGATGTGAAGGGGAATTATGGAGTTTGTTCAGTCCAGGGATGGCAAATATATTCCAGCCCTAGAAACATCTCGAACTGATCAATGGATAGTGGCTTCCAGAAGCATTGTATTGGAAGAAACGCTTGGGTCAAGCCAGGGTGATGAGCAATACCTGCCATGTACCTGGGGACAGAGTGGGGTAGCACACATGCCACTTACTTGCCAGCGCAGTTCGTTTAATGCCTCTTTGCCTGCAGATAGAGACGTTACATGCTTCTTTCGAGATCGCGCAGACAGCGCTGGCAGGAAAGCAGCATTCACGTTGCCATGTGTACCGCTCTGCTCCCCAGCTGTGGAAGCAGTGTTCACTCCACCATCGAACAACACGAGCAGACAGAGCTGGGTTATGGGGAGTGTGGCAGATGGGGAAAAGCAGTGGGAATCACAGGCTTTGAAAAATTAGCTAAGAGCAGGCCAGCAGCAGGTAGGAGAAAAGGCCAGCTGCACCAAGCTGGGGACACACCATCATTATTTTATTATTTTGCCAGGGTCTTGTTGTGTGTCTTCCCTTTCTATAATCTAGAAGCCACAGAGCCTCTGAGCTCCTGGTGGAAGAGGAGTAGATAAGCCCATTGTGGCAAAAAGTCTCTGGATGACACAATCAGGACACCTGGGGACAGTCTGTGGCATTCCTAAAATCACACATGTGCTGGTGTGACACATGGAAAGGTGTGGGCACCAGTGTTGGCAAAGGCACAGCACCACATGCCATGGTTACCTTGTACACAACTGTAGCGGGTGACTGGTTCTTGCCTGCCCAACATCCACTTCCCCCCCTTAGATGACAGTATCTTCATTAACTCTGAATACCTACCCCTTTTTCACTCTCAGCCAGTATGTTTTAGGGGAGGACCAGTCCACTCTGGCTTCAGGACAAGGCAGGTGACCCAGACTTAGCTAACCAGAGCACCAGGACCCAATGGATGCAGTAATTGGATCGGGGCTGGGCACGTCCTCTAAGCAGAGTCAATGAGATTCAATTTCAAGCTCCGGCTGGCAGTATCTGGAAGAGATGCTCTCTCAGATGCCTTCAGACTGGGAAAATGAAGGGGACCTGCTAAGTCCTCCGCACAGGGAAGTGCGGAGAGAGGGGCCCATCTAAGAGTCAAGCCATCAGAAGGAAAATGGAATCATGGGGGGATAAGGATTGAAGTTGCTGTCATCACGGCACTGGTACACACCATGCTCGAAGGCAGAGCTCTCTCTGAAATATCTGTGATATGATCCAATGAATTCCTCCCACCACACTGTTCGCTGAGCTGGGTTGCTGTCATTTTGCAAACAGCAAAAGAACCTCGGCCAATAATAAACCAGAGACCCATTTTCCACACATGATATACCAACTCCAGTGCCCGTCCTTGGGTACAACTTATCCCGAGCACGCCCGTTACCTGTGAGGAGCCCTGGATGTCCTTCCCCCCGACGATCATGAGCTCTGCCATGTCTTCCGCGTGGCGAGTCCGGGCGTGGACGAACAGAGTCTTGCCCACCGCAGTTACGTTTCTCAGGGCGACTAAGCTGCCATCGTTGTTCACCTTGAAGTATGGGCTTGAGACCTCATAGTGCAGCTTGTCGTTTCCCTTACAGTCACTGAAGGTCACTGGCGAAGACAAGCAAACAACAAAAACAGCATGAGTGGGTCCGGCAGCGTAGTCCTGGAGCTGTCCTTGACCACGGCACGTGGATCACCCCTCTCCGCTCCAGATCCACGAGCGCCACTCCTCATCCCACAGCACCCACTTGTGCCTTATGGGTTTGATTGCACTGAAGGACCTCGCTCGGTCACCAATCCTTGTCCTTAATCACCCCCCACGCCCACACCAGTGATGCACAGAGCCTTGAGTGTAGTGGATGAAGCGTCCGGTCAGATATGGCAGAGTGACATTTAGGGACAGGATGTCCTCCCGTGTGTGTGAGGTGCTGTGGGAGAATCAGAGCGGTCAGGAGGTCTGAGGGACAGCTTCACGGCTTCAAGCCGGGTCTTGAAGACGAATGGGAAATTAGAAGGTCCCTGAGAGGGCGGAGGGTGCTGTACGTTACTCAAAGGCACGATGGGGTGGTGAAATAAAACAAAGGCAGGGAAAGCGAACTAACTTAGCGTGCTGGGAGGAGAGGCAAACTTGGAAGGGTGGAGGAATGATGGAGATGTAGGAGAGGCCGGAAATGAAGCTGACCGTGTCCGCTGGAGACAAATGGGGAAATTCCACAAAGTAAGGGGGCTCTGCTAAGGCCCTGAACTAGTTTTAGTGTGGACACGGTCAAGGGCAGGTGTGTTTTCCAGTTCCAGTGCAAAGCAGAGCTTCCCAAAGGCAGGGCATCAGAATCACCCAGGAGATGTCTCTTAAGGTACCGAGTACCCAATGCAAAGATTCTAATATAGTAGTTCTGGGTTCTAGAGAGTGGAACAGAGAAGGGCAAAGAAAACTCTTAACCCAGTGTGACAGCAATGAGGCCTGGCCCAGATGAGGGTAGTGGATGGACAGGTGTGAGGGCAGTTGCTACAGCGCACAGTTAAGCCGTGTGAGGGAAGCAGCTGGCCTGGGGTGAACTGCAGGGAGCTCAGGGCTGTCACCATGAGCAGCTGTGTGACAGTGAGCCATCATGCTCCCTTCTGCGGTATGTCTGGACCCGGTACACGATCTGGCTACTGCAGGCATCGTCACTTGTCTGCCCCTGTGTTTGCCAGCCTGGCTTCCTCTGTAGACTCTGGGGCGGGGGAGCAAGGGATTGTGCTACCAGCTTTCTTTCCCAGCCCTACTTTTGTTTTCTTAGCTCTCTGATCAACAGGTTGGCTTGTTTGTTTACTAAACCTTTAACTGAAGCATGACGCAGGTAGAGAGAAGAGCATCAATCAGCACGTACAGCTCAGTGGACTTTCACAAAGTGGACACGTCCATGAACCCGAACACAAAATATGACCAGCCCCTCTGCCTCTCGCTTCCTGAGTAAAAGCTCTGCTCTCCTCCCGAGAGGCTACACTCTCCTAACTCCTAACCCTAGATGAGTCTCGCCTGTACTTGCACTTCCTGCAAATGGAATCAAACGCGGGTGGGCGGGGAGCAGGGGGCTCTTTTGGGTCTGGCTGCCTCTGCTCAAGATTATGTTTATGAAATTCCTTCCAGGGGCTGCAAGAACAGCACTTTACCCTAATCACGGTACGGGACCCCATCACGTGGCTACACTGAGTGTATATATTATATATCTACCCTACCCTTGATGGGCACATGGGCCATTTCCAGTTTGGGGTTTGTTAAGTAGTACCACTAGGAACCTTCCTGTGTGTGTGTGCATGCTTTGTTTGTTTGTTTTTTGTTGTTGTTTTGTTGTTTTGTCTTGCTTTGTTTTTTCAAGTGACATCTACCTGGGCCCAAGTACACTGTTAAAGCCATAAAACTATCTGATGAATAAAGACAATCTTTCTATTTTGGAAAGGTAATTCTTTGGTGATAGTACCCATATTAGCTGATAATTATAATGGCTCATAGGAACTAGACACTTTATGCTTAAGAGGCTCAGTGCTAAGCATTTTACTTTCATGATCTTATTTAATCTTTACAATAATTCTGACCCCCTCCCTCCACAGTTTATAGATAAGGTAACTGAAGCTCTGAGAGGACAAAGGAGGTGGCTAACACACAAAGTTTGTAAATCATAAAACCAAACCAAGATTTGAACCCTGGTCTGTCTGCCTTTCCCCCTGATCTGCTCTCAGTAAAGACTAGGCCCTGTGTAGAACTCCCGCCTCCTAAAATCTCATCAGAACCTGAACACATGACATGAGTCCCCCGCACAGCCCTGCTCCTACTTCCCTCCCAGCCTGGTGCCACCTTGAGGTTCCTCTGCCTCAGGGCTCCAGTGCCTTTCCTGGTACCAAGTTGGCTCTAGCAACTTCTCTGTGAAAAACACACAGGGGGATTCTTGGGAGTCTGCAGTGCTCAGACACCTGTCCGCTTCCTCTGACCATCTTGGTAGCCCAGAGTGACTGGGTGTGGCTGGGCTCAGGTTTGGGAAGAGAACTAAGAAGGACAGACATGGAGGCTGCTTTCCCCGTCACCATCAATTAGCATTCGTCCCCTGAAGGCACCCTGCTCACCCACAGGGCAGGCTGCTTTTGCCAGGTTGCTAGTTCTGGCTCTGGTCCCTGGACAGCAGCTACGGAGGGATGGTGGCAAGGGAAGGTGTACAAGGGTAATATGGTTATTGTCACGACAAGAATTTATCTTCCCAGAGTAGAATTCTGAGACTCTTCCGTGGAAGTTTTAGTTTCACAGCTAAGTTCTTTAGTTCATTCCGTCCTTAGTTCCTTCCTTTCTTCCTTCCTTCCTCTCTCCCTCCCATAAATATTTCCTGAGCTTATGTTACGCTTGATGCTGGGGTTATGAAGATGAACAAAGATGGACACAGTCCCTGGCTTGAAGGCTAGTGGAGGAGACGGGCGTTAATAAGGGACTTACTCCACGCAGGCGCAACTCCAACATGTGCAGTGGACCCGTGACATTGCAGGAACTGCAACTAAGCCAGCGACGTGGGCTCGGAGAGCCAGGGGAAAAACAAGGAAGAGAGAGGCGAGGTAGTCTGTGCCCAGGAAACACGGGGCCTGGAAGACCACATAGACTGATGCCGAGAAGGAAGCGAGCATCCTTCCCTTGCAGCTAGAAGAGAAGCTTGCCTCTCGTGAGACTCATACCACTGCGGCTCCCGGTGCAGACACTGCGCAGTCAAGGCCTCCACCTCCAAGCTGCTCACAGCTCTCACCTTCACTCTGTGCCTCACACATTATCCACTCCTGTACCCCCACAGCTCCTGCGCCCTCCCACCCCAGTGATTACAGGACTCCTTTTGTGCCGAAGGCACCTCCCAGCCCCTTAGCCCTATCAACTCTTAATCATTTTTTGAGAAGCAGCTTGGGCAACATCTCTAAACACCCTCTTGCCTTCCCCGTGTTTCCTGCACATACTGCTTCTTATATAATATCAACATGTCCATTCTATGTATCTGTTTTCAAGAACTAAAATCAAAAATTGGGAGTTCCCATCGTGGCTCAGTGGTTAATGAATCCGACTAGGAACCATGAGGTTGCGGGTTCGGTCCCTGCCCTTGCTCAGTGGGTTAACGATCCAGCGTTGCCATGAGCTGTGGTGTAGGTTGCAGATGCGGCTCGGATCCTGCGTTGCTGCGGCTCTGGCATAGGCCGGTGGCTACATCTCCGATTGGACCCCTAGCCTGGGAACCTCCATGTGCCGCAGGAGCGGCCCAAGAAATGGCAAAAAGACAAAAAAAAAAATCAAAAATTGAATCTTATTTATCTCTGTGTCTCCAATAACAAAAAGAATGCTTTTTCAATGATAATTCCACCTAATTATTCTCTACGGGCAAGCTGATTCTCCAGTGATGGTGGATCGGGGGTAGCTCTTCCATACTGGAAGCAGGAGGCACTTTAGGTGAGGCTGGCAATTGAGAAGGAAGACCCCCTCATCACCTCATCTTGATTGGGTCCAGCGGTGGAGACAGGGAGGAAATTTAGCTCTGTGTGTGTCCTTCTCTCAGAGCCTGTGACTTAGCTCACTGGTGAAGTTAGGGGTGCTGCCTGATCTTCCCTCATAATACAGATAAAGCTTTACTTAGCCCCTAAGCACAGCTGGGATCTGTGTGTGCGTGGTGAATGTAGTTCTGACAAATAACAGTAATGACTGTTGTTTGTTCAGTGGCATCTGAGTGCCAGGCTCTGTGCCAAGGACGGTACATTCAGTCCCCCTTTAGCCTCATAGCAATTCTTCTCTACAGCAGCATTTCCCAACTTGTTTTTCATTATCTCCCCCTACCCAGGAGAATTTTTAGATTTTTGCCTAATTGCCACCACTGTCATGAGATTAATGTCGTAGGTAACATATATATTTGCTGCATGCCTATCTACTCTACACAAACACACACAACGTACAATTTTTGTGTCCCTCCAAGAAGTCATGTCCTACAGCCCCAATGAGGATGCACAGTTAATAAGCATTATTTCCATCTTATAGGAAAAAAAGACTGAGCCTTGGAGAGAATGACTAAGACGCTCGAGGCCCCACATCCAGAAAAGGCAGACACTTTCCCAGTCTGATCAGACTGCACCTGCAGCTCAAGCTCTCAGCACACCTTTATCCCAGCAATGAACAAATGAGAGGGAAATGGGCAGGGGCTCCATCTCTACCCCCCACCCAGGCTTCTCAGCAAGCCCTCCAGGGTTGTCAGAGGTACCGGGTAAGAGGTACTGGGTAAGAGCATGTTGAGAGACCAGATCTACATTCAGGACCTGGGACAGTGTAGGCCCTCAATATATTCTAGCTCTCTTCCCAACTTGTATCAAATGACTAAGGATTGCATAATAGGGTCTGGTTTTAGAACACTTCTTACCAGTTCAAGAGCAAGTGCCTTAGGCTGTGGGTCTTATTCAAGGCTATAGGAATCACCTGGAGAATGTTTTTTTGTCTTTTTTTTTTTTAGGGGCGCACCTGCAACATATGGAGGTTCTCTGGCTAGGGGTTGAGTCGGAGCTGTAGCTGCTGGCCTACACCACAGCCACAGCAACGCTGGATCCTTAACCCACTGAGTGAGGCCAGGTATCAAACCTGAGTCCTCATGGATACTAGTTGAGTTCGTTAACCGCTGAGCCATGATGGTTAACTCTCTGGAGAATTTTTTTTTTTTTTTAATTAGCAATACCTGCCCTCAACTCTCAACCAAGATTTTCATATAACCGGACTGGGGTCCAGGCACTATTACTCTTTAAGACTGCCCAGGTGGGAGTTCCTGTTGTGGCACAGCAGAAGTGAATCCAACTAGGAACTACAAGGTTGTGAGTTCGATCCCTGGCCTTGCTCAGTGAGTTAAGGATCTGGCATTGCCATGAGCTGTGGTGTAGGTCACAGATGCAGCTCGGATCTGGCATTGCTGTGGCTGTGGTGTAGGCTTGCAGCTATAGCTCCGATTGGACCTCTAGCCTGGGAACCTCCATATGCCATGAGGCCGGCCCTAAAAAAAGCAAAAAAAAAAAAAAAAAAAAGACTCCTCAGTTGAATCTAAAGTAGCCAGGGACAAGAACCAGGACACTGGACAATGCATTGTTGGTCAAGATGCCAGGTTTCCGCATTTCCCAGCGACTCCTAGCACGGAGACCTAGCATGCCAGGAACTGCCATTCCTGTGTCCCAAGAAGGAGCAGTTTAATGATAGGTTTCTAACCCCTTTTCCAATACTGGGTCATGTGTAACAGCCCAAGACCTTGGGCAAAACACCTGACCCTTTAACCTCAATGCCTTCATCTATAAAGTGGAACAAATAATGGTACCTCCCTCATCCGTACTATAACTCTGATGGTGAGCATCAAACAAGCTTATATGCACCTACTATATAATAAGTACATAAAGCACTTTGGACAGACCCTAGTGCTTCATGAATAAGAATGATTATCCTCATCATTCCTGCATCTCTGGGCATTAAGGAAGCTTCCCTTTCCTCTTCTACACAGCTTCCTTCTTCTGGCTGGTTTTCTGCCTGCCTCCTGGGTCCTTCCACTTCTAGTCCAGTACCTGTGCTCTGGCCTGTGTGGTTACCATGGAGATGGTAACTTCAGACGTCTCTGCTGAGGCTAAAGGTGTGAGGCAGATGTTTCTGATGCTAACTTGCCCATCTTTGGATCTTCCCACTTTTCTTGGCAAAGCCCTACTGATCTTTCCTGAGAGGCCCTGAAGGGAAAATAACATCAAAGGAGTGAGATTACAGGGCCTGTCCATAGTAGACCTGACGGAATTGTGTTATATACTCTCCAAATAGATTCTTTGTGATGTCCTGAAAACCTAAGATATTCTTTTTTTCTGAAAGAATGATGCTGCACTGAGAGTTTTACATTCATAATTGTGATGACGCTTCCCATTATCCCTCCAAGGTAAATATTTTTGTCCTCTGGAAAGAGGCGTAGCGAGGTCGCTTGAGGCTAAGGCCAGTTAGTCGAGGCTGGTCTACCTAAGCGGAAATGCTCTCTCCTTCCGTCTCGCAGCTTCCAGATCCACAATCTAACCACACTTTCATACCTAGTCTATTGTTCACCCAATGTTTTTCTTTAATTGGTCTATGTCTTTTATTTATGAAATTATTTGAAGATAATATTTATGATGAACGGGCCGAAGTTATTTTTACTAATGTTAAAATCAATTCAAGGAGTCAAGTAAAAACTTACGTTTGTGCATGCACTAAACTCCTCACAATGATGCATGTTCCTACCCTTCCAAAATGCTGGCTTGGGCTGCGTTCCTCCCTCATGTAAACAAGTTCATGCCTGGTTCCACACTGCTCAGGCCTGTAACCTAGGAGGGCTCTGATATCATGATATATGATTATATGATATAATCTAGGAAGTCCTCTGATATTTGAAATAATATATACAACATAAATAACGAGGTCTTGAGAAAGACGCAAACCTTAGGAAAAGGCACAAATCTAGACCACACCAACCATCATGATTTTGGCAGTACTTAAACAAAGCAGCTGAAATATATGAAGAATGCTTAATCAAAAGAGACATCTGTCACCACACACTTTGTCTCTTCTTCCTCCTGAAGGAAACGGACTTTACTTCTCCACTGATTGTAATTCTAGGTAAAATTTCCTACTGAAAGGGTACAACTCACAGCATCAGTCGGCCCTGCACCATTATCTCAGAGCATGACCTCTGTCAACACAGTGGAAATGTTAGTGATTCTCAAACTTTTAAATGGAGATCAAGTCAATGCATGTTTGGGGTACAGAGTTCATAGGACATATTAAAGAAGAAAATGAATAGTTTATATCTATTAAAAAAAAAACCCTATTTCTATAGAAACAACCTCCTAAGTAATTCAGAATAACACCATGAGGATAACTGAAAGGCAAAACTCAAATAAACAATTACACTTGTGAACAAATACAGAAAACCTTTATCTGAGGGGGAAAAGGATCTATCTGTACTATTGTGAACCTAAAAAGGACTTCTTTACATAGTTTATCACTATGGCATTTAAAATAGCTGCTGGGAAAAAAATTGTACATATAATATACTGTACATGGGGATTTATTGGAATCAATTGCACAACATCATTCTTGGAGATAATCTTTGAACACCCCAGGAGAAGAAAGGGGGGAGTGAAAATTCCCCACCTGGGGGAAAAATGCAAATTAGACAAATGGCACCACTCAGCGTTTCAATTATGCTTTCAGCATGTTTCCACTCAAAATGTCCTCTGGGCTTAATGCAAATGTCACAAAAAGACAAACTTTAGCTGGGAGACAAAACCACAATTGAAATGGGAAGTTTGGCATGTGAATTAAGGGGCTTAATCTTCCTGACCTTGATTTTATGCTTTTCTATTTCTTTCTCTTGAATGTGGTGCTTAGGGATGGAAAGGGAAAAGGCAGAGATTTCTTACCATCTAGAAATGTGTGAGGAAGTAAATTAAGCTGTATTATGAGCACAGCAAATATAAAAATGCTGCTGGGTTTAGATTTACCTGCAAAATATAGAACATCCCTGCTCACGGAGATAGGTATGCACTAAATATGGAATTTGTGCCATTTCTAGAAGTGTTCTGGGGTCACTCTGCGATCCATGTGCTCGCATCATCGCATGGGCGAATGGCCCTAAACACGTGATACATGTTTGTAGAGTCCTGAAAACTGGTCTCCACGTAAATTGAAGGGCCTCTCAGAGTTGGTAGCCAGACTCTACTCGTCCACATGTGCACGGATACGTGAGGATCAGAAGGGTGTGGGCCCTGGAAGCTGTATTCCTCCCACAGTCGGATGTGCTTGCCCCTACTTCTAGAAACTATTCCGGCACACAGAAGATAATGGCTTGGTTTCAGCAGTACGCTGGTCAAGAAAAAATAAGTGGAATGTAAATTGTTCACTGTCTCTTCGACAGTACCATCTACCCAGTGTTCACAGTCCAGTTAGTGGAACGGAACTCAGTGGCCCCAGAAGGGCCTGCATACTGGCTGCTGTGCAGAGTCCTCGCTGGGGCGTGGAAAGTCATGCCTTTCCAACAAGTGAAAACAGCACTTAGCTCAGACATATCAGATGGGCTCTCCCCAGGATACAGACCATCACTTAATTGCTTTTCACATCCTCCGTATCCCACTGGGGTTCAACTTCCTTTGAAAGGACTTGAAGTCCAGAGGCTCTTGGGATTTGCCCACGTGAGAGAAACAGAAAACATGTCCTTAGGTTTCTCAGAACACTCATTACTGAAGCCTTCTAGTCAATCATGCTCTCATTTACATACGTTCAGTGCCACCCACACTGGGCCAGATCCCTGTATGAAAGAAACCTCTTCCAGCCCGGATTCTGTCTACCCTCTTGACTCCTGGATGAACGGAGCCGTATCCTGGGTTCCACGTTTGGTCTGGCGTCAACACGGACATCCACACAGCTTTTGTCAGGTTCTGGGCATGTTCCTAATCGTGACGCATTTCCCCAGGAGTGGATTTCAGCTCCAAAGGCTTTGTGGATTTGATAGGTGCAAAATGCACATAAAACGGGCTTAATACCACCACATGTGTCAATCCCGAGTTTGATAAGATAGCGTTTCAATTCTGTCATGTCAGCTGCAGACATCATAATGGATGATTCCATCAAGGGATCTTCAGCAGAAACCTATTTTTTGCCATGTAAACCCTCAAGGGGTTTCTCTTGGAAAAAGACAGAGCCCACATCTGCTTTCAGGGGATTTTCTCTGCCTACCATTAAAAAACTTTGCTGCTAGCTCTGGATCTAGTCTTTTCTAGAGTCTTTTCTTCTTACTACTGATTTTTAAAACACACAAGTTGTTTTCTGAAGAACTGCTATGCATCCTATATTCCATGATGGTTATAATCACTATGAATTTCTATTTCAGATTAGAATTACTTTATATGGCACAGCGCCTGACACAGGACATCTCAATTCTGTTTGTTGAGTGAATAAATAGCAGAACTACAATTTGGCAGCGAAGCAAATTTGAAACTCCCCAAACAAAACTGAGAATGATGGCCCAAACTCATGTGACAATTTGAGTAAGTCGATTTGAAAGTCACTCAATCAGCGAAACAGAAATCACTGATTGAGCAACTCTGAGAATCACCAAGTCTCGGATTTACAGAGCTCCCCTCTCAGTGTTTTCACATCACTAGCCCATGTCTCTTACATTGACCCTAGTTTCTTATTTATTTAGTAATATGTACATGTGCCTTGCTCTCTGAGCATCTGTTGGGTGAGTTAATAGAAGATAAATTTGCTCCACTATAACCTGTAACATATTTGATCTTGCTGTTGGAGTTGTCTCGAGACACGTGGCAGAGAATCCTGGCCGAGGCTATATGGAGATTTGATCCTGACTGCGTGTGATGCTCTGGCAGTCGTGTGATCCCTCAAGTGCCTCTCTGCTGCATAAGCAGATATGGAGGAAGGAAACTATAAGAAGGACAACTTCTGTATGAGCACCTAGAAAGATGCAGAGCCAGGATGAAGGTGGAGAGGAAAGCACAATATTGGTTTTTAAGTCCAGCTCCATGGGCCTATTGTTCAAGAAGAGAATAAAACATACATACAAGCTAAAAGATTCACAAACCACAAGTGATTTAGGCAGTCTCAAGCACTGTTTCCTGATAAACTACTGCGAAGAGCCACTTGGCCCCATTTCTGAACAGCATGGCTTTGCTCTGGTGCAATGAAGACTAAAGCAGCCTAGGGGTCTTCTGGCATCTTGAAGGGTTCATGCTTTGGGGATCTTGGAGAAAAACTTTTAGAAGCAGTCTTCCCATAGAGAGCAGTGGGAAGCACTTCCTTTAAAAGCTACCCAGAAATATTAATCAATAAGGAGGCCAGAAGAAGAGATCATGGAAGAATAATTCATGAATTTGTATAAGAGACTCCCTGGGGGCTTCTAGAAGTAACCAGAATAAAAGCCAAGAGAGGAAGGTGGGTGGGGATCCCACAGTTGTGCAGGTGTGAGCTATAAGCTGGTGCAGTGCAAATATTATTATTTGGATGATTCATTATTGTCCAAATACTAGCAAAGCCTGAGGAAAATCAGGGTAGCATTTGCAAGGTCTTGTTATTTATGAATGAAATAATTTGCCTGCCATTGGACACTTTCCAGTAGAATCTAAATGACTCTTGAGCAGGAATGGTGGGGAAGAAGATTCTAGCACTGGATGGTATCTCTTACAACTAGGAAATTCTATTATTCTAAATCTCAACATATTCATCCATTAACTCCTTAGAAGTATCATTTGGTCACTTACAGTATGAAAGAGGGTAGGCAGTAAGGGATAAAGACCAACATCAAGACAAATAAGCTGGATTATCTGCTTTCATTGTACTCAGAATTTAGAAAGTTGGACCATACAATCATTTGGAGGACTGCCCTGTTGGAGGACAGGTATTCCATTTCTTCACTGTGTCAAAAGGCCAAACAAGCAGATGGGGCAGATATTAGAAACAGATCATAGTTCAATATAATAGATCATTTCCAGCAGCAAGATAAAGTCAATCAATGAGCGGGCTTATAATTACCAGAAGGCTCTAAGGTGAGGGATTATCAACAAATATATCTCCCTTTACTGAAGAGTTGTGCTGTCTAAAAATTGCATAGAAAGCAAATTTTGTGTAGTTTTCCTATATTTTACTCTAAAATTGGATGTGTTCCTTTAGACAATGTTTTGGCCTTAAGTCATAATAAAATTACATTTAAGAATAGAGCTACACATGAGAAACATTTGAGGGGATGAATTATAACTTTTAAGGTAAATATTGATACTAATCCATAGATCAAATAATAAAATCATGCAAATCATTTGGGCAAGTTTTTCAATTGGCCATGAAAGTTTGAAGATCTAATTTTAATGATGACCATCATCAAGTGAGCAAAACTGAACACCGCAGACCGAAAGGTCATTTGGTTTTGACTCAAACTGTAGGCAGAACAATCACCTATTCTCTTTGTAGACACCCATAGAAGCTGTTGAGTTCTAGAAGAGATGAAGATGGTTTGGAGATGAGGAGAGGTGGGAGTGTGAGTGTGGGAACACAATTTTAGAACTAAAATGCCCAAGATGAACTGCGTGTGGTATACGGAATGACTGGCTAATTGGGACCTGCTGTATCGCACCAATAGTCTGTGATAACCTATATGGGAAAAGAATCTAAACAAGAATGGACGTGTGTTCATGTGTAAGTGAATCACTTTGTTGTGCAGCAAAAATTATCACAACATTGTAGATCAACTATACTTCAATACAACTTTTTTTAAAAATTAAAAAAAGAAATAAAATGTCCAGGTTGAATAAACGAAGAAAACATGAGCCTTCAGAGAATGTGTACTGAATCAGCTTCTGATTTAAAATACTGAAATAGGTTCAAAAACATTATCACAAGTAGAGAAGAGTTTATAAAGTGTTGATAATCTGAAACAGTACCCAGGAAACAATGATCTATAAATGTTCCAACCTGGAAGAGGAAGGGGGTGGTTCTAAGAGAGGAGAAACTAACCAGCAAGCATTCAACAAAGTGGTAAGACTATAATAAATATTCAATGAGTGATATTCCCCACCCTAATCCTCAAAGGACATTTCAAGTGTCTTACAGAAGAGCAAATGTGGCTGCTTGGAGAGGCAGAACTGCCTATGACGTGAAAGTCAGTGATAGAGTTCAAACTGAGTTTAAACCCAGTTCCACCACACTCCAGGCTTTTCATTGCACAATTCCATTTCCTTTAATTGCTGGATTTGAAAAAGTCGCCAAAACTAGTGATGGAAAAGAGAGGAGTTTTGGGGTTTTTTTTTTTTTTTCCTTTTCACATAAAATTTAACAAGCCCGTTTTTACTGGGTTAGTTTCCTAGCCTACTAGAGCCACAAAAATGGACAAATTGACTGGATATCAAACATTTATAAAGTGTCCAACTTCAGCTTATGACCTAGTTGAGGATGCTATGTGAATGTCATCATTCCTTCTAGTTCACATTATGTCAGCAGATGTAAATGGCTGCAGCACGAAGAGTTAAAGAACGCTGGAGTTCCCATCATGGCTCAGCGGTAACGAACCTGACTAGAAACCATGAGGATGCGGGTTTGATTCCCGGCCTTGCTCAGTGGGTTAGGGATACGGTATTGCTGTGAGCAGTGGTGTAGGTCACAGACATGGCTCAGGTTGGTGTTACTGTGGCTGTGGTGCAGGCCAGCAGCTGCAGTTCCGATTCGACCCCTAGCCTGGGAACTTCCATATGCCACGTGTGTGGCCCTAAAAAGCAAAAAAGAAGAGTTAAAGCGATTCATATGAACACGCATTGGGAATTAGCCAAAGCATTTCCCTCGATCTTCAAGTCGCTCTACAAAATCACAATGCTAATTTTTCATGTTTGATGTCTATCTTCTGTGATAGTTACCATTTACAGGTTAATACTTAAAAAACATTCCTTCTAATTCTCCAACAGTCCCATGAAAGTAGTATTTTACAGATGAGGAAACTGAGGTTCAGAGAGCTTAAGAAAATTTCTTAAGGCCACACATCAGTAAGTAGCAAAGCTGGAACTTTACTTTTCTCCATCTATTCTAGAGTTTTGTCCCAAGTCCCCAGGGAAAGTGCACAGGTATTCCAAGATAGTGAAGTTAGAAGTCATTCTGCAGTTTCGGGGCATGTGGATTAATAGGAAGTTAAATAGTCTAGAGCTGAAACAATTGTCAAAGACGAATTTGAGTGCAATCTTGAAGTAAATTATTAAATGCATCAGGAGGAAAACCCATAGAGCAGAAGCCAAAAGACCCTGAAGATCAAAGCTCAGGTTAACACTTAAACTCTGAAAAAGGCCTAGGAAAATACATGAACGGGACCAAGCCACATCTTCATGCAGGCCTGACACATCTAAAAGTATTCAGAGCTTTTACTAGCATGGTTTCTTCAGAGGATGAAAGAAAACTGTGGAAATTGCTACCATTGAATCTATCTGTAACTTTTATCAGACAGCTTTAGAGATTTGGACTTTCTGTAGACCAATGCCCTGCTGTGCTACTACAAATTCACCACAATCCCTAGATGACAGAAGACAAAACATCATGCAGGAAGGGAACAAAAACAGCTTGGAAGTTTGATGTGTGAACTTCGGAATGATCTGATTTTCATAACACTCACGGATGATCTATAGCCAGTGTTTGATGAGCATCTTCTGTAAAAAAAATCCTGAGGCATTTCAACATCCCACCCTTTATTCCCTGGAGATACCTAGAGCGCTTCTATACCGAGCTGTCCATATGCTACCTGCAGATCTGTGTTTGGGGGCTTAGGCACACGGTCCGAGGCAACAGGAGTATTCTCCCTCAAAGGTATGCCTGGGGAATTGACAAGGTTGGAGGCTCGATAATAACCAGGAGGGATGCCAATCAAACTGCAACAAAGCGAAAAGCACCAACTTCTACACCTTCACACTTCTTCCCTGACCTATCCTTCGGTAACCCAGGAGATCTCTGAGGACAAAGACCTCCTAGAACTTCATCTCCGTGTCTCCGATTGTGCTCAGAACTAACCCTGATAAAAGTTGGGCAATCAAAAATATCAGTGGACTTTTTGTGGTTGTAATCAATTAATTCATTCATCTCCTCCTTAACTGTTGTGGGTGAGATGCTCACCAGCTGTGATTACAAATTGGTGGCTGTCTAGTTGACAAGACCTTATCAGGAAATTAAAAGAAAATGATCTGGCTTATAAGACATGAAGCACAATTAGTTCTTGTATGCATATATGGGTTTCTGATGTAAGCGAGAAAATGATCAGCCCTGTAGGTCGCGCCTATTCATCCTCCAGTTGCCAAGAGATTTTTATTGCATCCCTCATGCCATATGGCATCGTTTCTAGCTTTAGCCTCATGGGAATGCAGGAGGATGCCTGCCAAGAGTATCTCATCACTTGTTAAAGGTATCCCAGTTTCCTGTGATTTCTTCACTTGACAACAATGGCCCACATTCATTTCCGTAAGAAGTAAAAGCCAATGCAGCTGAAGGCTTTTGTGCTGCTTTCTACCCTACCTGAATAATCATGGGAAGTGCAAGAGCCAAATGTAAATCACAGCTTTCCATCAAAAGTGGCAACTTTTGCAATTGAAGGATTCTTATAGGGGATCTCAAGTATATTGCTGTGATTACAGAAGGCCCCATGTGTCTGGAAATGTTCTTTTTGCACATACTCACGGCAAGTCTAAGGTTCCTGAGATTTATTGCTCGTGCTTGTTTTTTATGTATATGTGCTGCAAGCTGAAGCATATGGTCCTACACAACTGTGATATTTACGATAATGAATCACAGATGTTTAAATGGATGTAATCTGAAAACACTTAAATGCTAAGATGCTGGAATCTTACTGCAAACATTGCGAAGAGAGGACCTTTGGATTATGTTGATTTTTCAGATATTTTCAGATATCACTAGAAATATGACTTTGGGAAAATGTCAGGCAGAAAGGAATGACTTTTTTCAATCTATTTATTTCCTTATTTTTGCATTTTTAGGGCCACGCGTGCAGTGTATGGAAGTTCCCAGGCTAGGGGTCGAATAGGAGCTGCAGCTGCTGACCTACACAACAGCCACAGCAATGCGGGATCCGGTTGTGTCGGCAAACTACATCACATCTCAGGACAACACCAAACCCTTAACACACTGATCGAGAACAGGGATGGAACCTGTGCCCTCACGGATACTAGTCGGGTTCATTCACTGCTGAGCTACGATAGGAGCTCCCTTTTTTTTACACTTTCAAAAAGGATAGTATTCAGAGTAAGTAAGGAACTCCAGGGGTGTAGATTTGATTTATCTATAGATAATGGAGTTGCAGCCCCTTCTAGAATTAAGGGTGATTTCATGCAGTGGATATCCTTTTACTATGCACCCATCCTGTAACATATTATTTTAATGGTCATTTCCAAATACAACATAATATTTTTAATTTCACTGGAGGGAAATGGGAAATGTACCCATTTACCCCCTCATCCACCCCTCATTTGTCCCATTAACCATACAATTTGGTGTATATTCTACCAGGTTAACAAACCATATACACACACATATGGTAAGTAGTTCTGCTCTTCTATCTACTACAAACTTTTTATGTCAGCTCATGTAGAAATACTTCATTCTTTTTTCATGACTGGATAGCACTTCTCAGTATGATTCTGCTATCATTTAAGCAGTCTCCTATTTCTAGACACAATTTTTCTTGTTATAATTACTATTTAGTCATAAACTTTTATACCTGCCTTTTTGTGCCTATGTGCAAGTATTTTTCTACAGTTGACCCATCTTAGAAACTGCTGATTCAAATGAAATGCCCATTTAAAATTTAGTTAGACACTGACAAATCATCCACGAGGAAGATTTTATGGCCTTGGTCTCTAATCCAAAGTGTAATAGAGTTCTCTTTTCTCATACTAACAGTGAATAATATAGTATTTTCTTGCCAATTTGATAGTTGGGGAAAAAAAAGTATGGTGTGCATTTGCATATGTTTGATGAAGAGTGAGGTTAGGCACTGTCTCATAGTACTGGCCACTGCAGTATCCTTTTCTGTGAATTTCATCACTCCAGTGTGCCAGAGTACGGAGGAACTCAAATTCTATCATCGCTGTGCCTTTGCTTTTCTCCTGACTAGACTGTGAGCTTCTTGAAGAAACTGTGTCTTGCTTGCCATTCCACCTACATTGCTTTGCAGAAACCAGACATGTATGTTTTGTTAAATGAATACATGCCTGTTTGAATGAGCATGACGTTTCCTCCTGCTGCTGCACAGCTGCTTACCAGAGTCCCACGTTCAAAGAAACTCAGCTCAACCCCTCCCCTGTTGTGGTTCCCTCTCTACCTTCCCTCTGATATTGGCCCCCTCCTTTTCAGAATAAAACCTTCACACATGCAGGGACTTTGTCAGCCTAGTAACCCTTGCATCTCTAGTACTAGCACAGAGCCCGAGAGACAGTGGGCACTCAGTAAATACTTTCTAAATGAAGCAGTCTTCGTTTTATGAGCTGTCAGAATGTTTTTATTTCACATACCCATGCTGGCACCCAACTTTGAGAGGTGGGCAGGAGCTTTTGATGATGTTTCTGCTTTTCTATGCATCTCTTGTGCTGCTGCAGAGAGGGAGCTCCGAGGCTTTTAGTAAGACTCCTAATCCCACCTTGTATACCAGGGTTTGGGGTATAGAACTTGTGAAAGAGAAATGCTATTATGATACCAGCAAAAGGGTTTCATTGCCTTGTTTGATTTTTCATGGAAGCTGTGCAGAGAAAGTTGCGCTCAACTGGAGTGTGCCCAGTTGAAATGACGAACCTCTGAGCTGAATTCATACTCATATGTTGACATAAAGATCTAAAACAAGCTAAGACAGCAAAGAATTATGGGCCATCTTATGACCACATGTCCCTCTAAACTAGGTGTCAGGGATTTAGAGCCTGTAGGCCAAATCTGGTCAACTCCCTCTTTTATAAATAAAGTTTTATTGGCACACAACCACACTATTGTTTACATGTTGTCTATGGTTGCTTTTGTTCTATAATTGCAGGATTGACTACTTCCAACAGAGACTGTCTGGCTCACAAGCGTGAAATATTTACCACCAGGCCCTTTGCAGGAAAAGTTCGTTGACCTCTGCTGTAGCCAAAGGTCACGCTTTTCTCCCACATTTTTCAAGAGATCTACCCTAAGCCACCTGAGTGCTAAGGCAAGTAAATTCTCCACAAGAAGCTTTGCACTCTCAGTTGCATGATTAGCCACAAAGACAATCAGCAGAGTGGGGAAAATAACTCACAAACACTCAAATAAGTATTATCTCAGTGCCTGGGTATTACCTTCAATTTTCAAAAATAACATCTTCTAGGAGATATTTTCCACTCAAAATAGAATCCCAAGAGGTTTAACTTTTTAGATATACTTTCAAAATCAATTATCTGCAGTCATTAAGTATATGGACAAGCACTCATACAGAAGATGAATATACCCAGAAGAATAGAAGGAAATCGTGTATAGCTATATTTTTATGTCTCTAAAGCAATAATTTATAACCAATTAGCTTAGAATCATGCATCTGATCAAGCTCCTACCAAAACTGTTTGTCTTCAAGGTCTGTTTCACACACACAAAGTGATCTGTCATTTTCTCAAGTGATTTGTCATTAATTTTCCTTTTCAAGAGTCTATCATTGTTTTCCCCCAAATAACTAAGATATCTGATTTTATTCACTCTGTAAGTAAAGCCATTGAAGATTTAGCTTCCTGGAAAAGGAAATGGGAATTATCCAGCCAAAAGTGGAAGGGGAAATAGTGAGCTTTTTTTTTCCTCTGATGAGGACCTGGTTCATTAGCAAGAAGAAAATCACAATTTCCTTGAGGTTAAGAGGCAAAAGACAGACAGAAACCAAAAAACTCTCAAATTTGCTTTAATATCTCTATTTAATATACCTCTATTTGCTTTAATATACCTATTTAATAGGTTCAGTAGCTATATTGGGACATTGCAAAAGGATAGTCACTGTGTGTGTGAAGTACTTAAAGATCCAGGGAACTCAGAAAAGTAACACATTTGAACGAAAGCACTTATTTCCTATGTAATTTTGTGATTTTTGAGTTGGATGACTTCCTGAGTTCTTACTCAATGTCATATAAGCCTGGGTGTCATGGGTACAAATCCTTCTTTGGGCATTTCAAGGGTCCTGGGTAAGAAGAATCCAGTTCTAGGGTGGGGAAGAGTTAGAAAAATGAAATCTGGTGACACTTCACAGGAGTGCATGAGGAATAAAGCAAAAAATGAGGGAGAGTCATTCTATTACTCTTTCACCAGGAACAACTTTGAAAATGCTCATAATAGCTGTACTGAATAAAACAGTTCCTGAGCTCAATACCAGCACCCTCAGAGGGGGAGGGGCAAGGGCACGAACCTTGGTTCTATTAAGCCTCTCACTGGGTTTGGGTGGGTAAAACAGTGGGTGCTCAAGAGCTCTGCAGAGTGATAGGTTAACTGGGAGAAGACAAGAAATCATATAAGAAAATGGGAGGAGCAGAACTGGGGCGGGGGTGGGTGGCAGGTGAGAAGGGGAGAGCTGGACTGAAAGGCAGTGAAAGATTGTGAACGTCCTCTCTGACCTCAAACCCTTGGGAAAAATCAACCCTTGTTCATGAATGATGTGCATGTGCATTTCTTGTGCAACCTGATTTAGGGGCCATGTTTTACAGCCTGGTTGACAAAGATCAAGAAAGAAGCAGCCTTTAAGGCACAGGAACAGGGGCAAGACAGGTTATGGTATCAATTAAAAAGGAGGACAGTTTCAGATTTCCATAATTTATGGAATGTAGGGTTTCAATTCCCATTTAACTAATCCTTCAATGGTTAGAGTGGTTCTGTGAACATTGCATTTACATCTAATATTTATACAGCTCTTTCCATGAGTCAGGCTGGGGGTTAAGACTCTTCATGCCTTATCGCACTATCTTATAAAATTTTCACAATGGTGTGGGATACTAGTATTATTTCCCCATTTTACAAATAAAGAAACTGAATTCAGAGGAAAGTTGTGCGACAGGTGTGGATCTCCAAATAAGCCTGCCCAACCACAAAGCTCGCTCCTCTTAATACTTGACTGGGCTGACTCTCACCTGCTTAGCAAAGGAGTCTCCAGGATTCTGTTGGGCTCCATATGCATAAAAGAGATCAAAGTGCAGCCTGTCTTTACTAATAATGAGGTGGTCAGTGAGCCAGCCAGTCACGGACAATCTTGCATGACTGGAACACAGCAGAAGTGGGAACTAAGTTCTTTGGGAACGAAAAAAGAACACGTGGTCTGGCTTGAGCCTGAACCACTGAAGACTTCATGGAAGAAATGGCCTTTGAGCTTCACCTCGAAGGATGAGTAGAACCAAAGGGTTGTTTTCCATAAGTGACGGCAAGTAAGCACCACCACTGGTGACTGACATAAAAAATGGACTGATAGATGTCACCAAAGGATGTTTCTAGTCTCAAACACACACATTTTCTCTAGTTCCTTTAAAAAAGAAAAGAAATAAAGAAAAGTAACTCTTTGATTCAGTAGGGTTTGGGTAGCTATCTAGAGCCTTCACCAGCCCTGTTTGTAAGAGAACCATCCACATGATACGTTTGAAAATATTCTGAGCAGCTACAAAGTGCAACACAAATTTCAAAGTGAAGGGGAAGAAAAAAAAAAAAAAAAAAGGCAGCAGAAATCAAATGTGTGTGAGCGGGAGCAGGGTTCCTCTTGATTAAATTTTCAAAAGGGGATAATAAATTAAGAGGGACTGTGGGAACAAAGACATCCTAAAGCTTCTACTCTTGAATTAAAATAAGCAAAGAAAGCCAACAAACCCTACATTTCCATGTCTGAGACTTAGTTATGCATCTTTGTAGTTCAGTTTTCCTCTGAGTTAAATCAGGTGGGAGAAGTTTATCCTAATAGTTGAAAATAGTATTATCCTTTCTGATCTTCCATTTGTTCCTTACAGAAATAATAGGATTGACATAGCCTAGGGATTCTCCAAGTATGATCCCAGCCACATCAGCATCACTTAGGAGCTTGTCAGAGATGCATATTCTTGGGCCTCATCTGAGACCTACTCAATCACAAGCTCTGGGGACAGAGCCCAGCGATCTATGTGTGGACACGCCTTACAAAGGATTCTGGTTCACACTCAAGTGTGACAACTTTGCGACAGATAACCTTCTAGATGATTGAACAATTACGATTCAATGATTTAGCTAAAAACCACATTATCCAGTATTAAATATGCACTATTTGATACTTCATTTAAAAAACACAAATATCCATTACAAACACAGAGAGAACATCATCTTTGGAGCCAAAACACAGAGAGAACATCATCTTTGGAGCCAGAATGCACAGATAAAAAAATTCTTCCTTCCCAGCTCTATGAGATTTTGTACAGAATCTCTGACGTTTAATTTCCTGACTTGTAAAATGGGGAAAATGTCTAGAAATTGTTTAGAATCATCTTGAGAAATGAAAATGTGGAAGTATGGAGTTCCCATCATGGCTTGGCAGTTAAAGAACCTGACTAGCATTCATGAGGATGTGGGTTCAATCCCTGGCCTCGCTCAGTGGGTTAAGGCTCCGGCGTTGCTGTGACTGTGATGTAGGCTGGCAGCTACAGCTCCAATTTGACCCCTAGCCTGGGAACCTCCATTTGCCACAGGTGCAGCCCTAAAAAGACAAAAAGGCAAAAAAAAAAAAAAAGAAAGAAAGAAAGAAAATGTAAAGGTGTGAAGTATCTGTTCCATAGGAAGGCACCTAAAACACTTGTAAGTGTAATTGTATTAAAACAATGGACTTAACCACACCTGGTTCACAGCCCTTCTTTTTTTAGTAATCATCATAATCTAAGCAAATAAAAAACAGCTCTTATTGATCCACTCGGCTTAAACTGAGAAGGTTGTTTTTCTGCAACACTGTTTCCCAAAGGAGCTGTCCCTCAGAAAATGCAACATAATGGAATGCTAGTATCAAAAGGGCTAATTAAGTGTCATTCCATGACTCATCCTCTTGAATGAGTCAGACATGAGGCACAAATAACCTATGAAATTACAAGTGAGGAGGGAGGACGGTCTCCTCCTGGCTCGGGTCACCGTGGTCTTTTGCCTGGGCTTTTACAGCAGGTTGTGCTTGGATCTCCCAGGTTCCCCCTCCATCCAATCCCATCCCCAAAGATCTCAACTCAGCAAAGAAAGGTCCATACACAGTTTTCTATTCGTTATCACCCATCTCCTCAAAATCATCTCATTTGGAGTCAAAGCCAAGTTCTTATTCTAACCTAAAACACCCAGTATCCAGTTCAGGTGATAACGTCATGTTTTCCTCTTCTTGCCCTGGGTCACTCCAGCCGCACTGGTCTTCCAGCTCTTTCTCAAACTCCTGGGTGTGCTCCTGCCTCACGAAGTTTGCACATGGTATACCCTCTGTCAGCAATGCTCTCTTCCAACATGTCCAAGGCTACTGTCCCCATTTCCTAACTTCCTCAAGGTATCTACTCAAATGTCACCTTTCTCACCTTGTCTAACATACTTCCCCATGCTGACATTGCTTTGCTCTTTGGCCTTAGTGCTTTCCATTAGTAAAATGCACCCACTGCACAGTTTTCTTATTTTTACTACTTACTGCTTTCCTCTTTTGCAAGAATGTAAACTATCTCAACAGTGTGTCACACATGATGAATCAATACATAGCTCATCAATCAATGAATGGATTAATTTCCTTTGTTTGCATTCCTGGACTTAGCTATTATCATCTAGCAGCCACCTAATCATGACCAAAATGAGGAAAGTAAGTAGGCAGGTAGCCAATTGGAGAAAAGGACAAATATGATTTGACCTTCCGTAGTTGTTTGGCCAGGTATAGATATGGAAAAAAGAAAGAAAGTATTCAATGCGTAGTGAGTTTAAGGCATTTCCTCACTATATATATATATATATTTTATTTCTTAGGGAAGTTTCTCAGAGAAGCAATATAGTTTAGAGCAAGAAGTCTGAAATCAGAGCTCGGAACTTGACAAGTCATGGGATCTTGGACAAGCTAATCTACATTTTTGAACCGTAGTTTCCTCATCTGTAAAATGGGTTAAATGTTGATACATATGATTCATGGGGCTAAGGTGAAGATTAAGCAACAGAGTTTACAGATCAGTTTCCATGGTGTCTAGGATAAAGTGTAAACAGACACTGCTAGCTATCACTGGAACTTAAGTCACTCAAATCTAGAGAAAATGGAACAGGTATATGGGACAGCATTTTAATGGCAAATCAGATCATTCCTATTTGAGTGCATTTCAGGAACTGGAGTTATTCTACTCTAACTCACCAAAACACCATTTTGGGGGGAAACCAATTTCTCAAAATGAAACGGCCACCGTTTTGAAAAGACTCAGTTTTTTAACCCTCAGTAACGGCTCCCAACTCCCCTCAAACTCAGTGGGAGTTATGGCTCACTTCTCTGGGTTTCTGGACTAGACTCTAGCAGAAGCAAGCCAGTTACTCCAAAAGGGAAAACGTCTCATCCAACTCTGTCCTGTTAACAGAGACTGAGCCAAGGACACCGCCGTGAGTGATGTCATTAAAGCCACACTGAGCACGAAGCGTGGGCCAGCCCTCGCCAATCCGCCCCATCTTCCTCAGGCTCAGCCTCTGATTTACCCCCAAAAAGGCAGGCTTTGGCATTTTTCACAAAGGAGCTGCCTTGGGGGAAGGTAAGTTCTATCAGTCAGAGCTGTTGAGGAGACGTGTCTGAATTTTGTTTTCTTAAGCATCTCTGAGAAGTCTTCTCAGATCACATTTTTTTTTTCTTTCTCTGTATTATTGAAAAGTTATATTATCACTTTGGTCTAAAAACATCTAACTACCATGGCAATAAACTCCTTGAGGGTAATTAACCACTGTGTTGAGCCTTTTTTTAAGAATATGATTCAAACATGAAAGTACCCCAATGAGCATCCAGAAAGTGACAATTTCTGTGGAGTTTCGTGTTAAAGGGCACTTGAGTTCAGCATCGTGTACCTAAAACACCTGCGATCATGTGCCTAAAACACTAGCCTAAGACACGGCCTATCTTAAGCTACTGACCTCAAGGACACAGAACACAAGGCTGACCCTGGACATTTCAAAATGATTTATAATTATACCGTGAGTTGCAAATTAAGGACTTTTGCCTCATTAGAAATGAACAACAAGCATACAAACAAAACACAAATGCCTGGACGAGGATATTCTGAATACGACAGCAGAGGTCCTATTTTAAAACACATCTCTCAATGTCTGCTAGTCATTCTGACCCACTCTCAATGAGGATGACCCTACAACTCGCTGTAATTTTTGTCAGGCCTCATAAATGCCCTGGCAGGAATTATTTTAAAGACATTGCACCCACCGCAGATATTTTTAAAACAAATCAAAATAAAATGAAGCAAAATCCACAGAAGCCAAGCCCTCCTGTGTGTGAGGGAGAGCCAATTAGGACGCTCCTGGGGAGAATGCCAGCTCAAGCCCTGATGAGACCCATCACTGCTTCTGAAACAAACTATATTGTGAGACAGGTTCTGTACAACTGGAACGAAGAGAAGGTGAACACACACGTAACTGCAGAGGCTTCTTTGTCTCTGTCTTTCACACTGTTCAGTGCTCTGCCTGAAGTCGGACAGATGAAGGCCCAAGGCTGTTGGTGCGAGCGGCCAGCTCAATTTGTAAGAGACCGAGCCCCAAATATGGGGCGAGGAAGGGGTCCCCCATCTGCAGCTAAGGGACGGTAGAGAGGTGCTTTAGTCTATCTACTCACAGCAGAATGCAGGGAAATGCAAAGAAAAGAGATCTGAAGAGGAAGAACGAGAAGGAGCTGGGTCCTCACGTTTACAAGCTTTGATAGAGGCCATCTCTCTTCTGACCTAATCTTTAATCCAGCAGTGAAGGGGAGAGTTCTTCTCTGACTTACTTCACTTAGTATGATAATCTCTAGGGCCATCCATTCTTGCGGCAATGGCATTCTTTCTTTCTTTCTTTTTTTCAGCTCTGGCAAAATCTGTGCGCCTTCCTAAGGTAATGGAATCTCATCTGCACTCTGCAGGTTTTACCTCCGCACATGGCTACCTGGCTAGAAACTACATTTCCCAGGGCCCCTGGCAGCTGCGTATGCTCCTGTGTCTCAGTTCTGGTGCCTGGAAAATAAAGTGAGTGAGAGGAAGACTTGCAACTAATGCTCTCTAAAAAAAGGGGTGGGGGTCTTCTTCTTCCCAGTTCTCCTTTCTGAAGCCTGGGTAAGGCTGCAGCATCTTTATTACAGCTATCAGCCAGTATCTTAATTAATCTAAAGGCCTGAGATGGCATGATTGTTGTTAATTCAGAGTTCACCCCAACACATCTAGTATTTCTTTTATTGAAGTATAGTTGATTTACAATATTTAGGTTCAAGTATACAGCACAATGATTTGGTGATCACACACACACACACATAATCATCTTCTTTCAATTCTTTTCCACTAAAGATTACTACAAGATTGAATATAGTTCCCTGAGTCATACAGTAGGTGCTTGCTGCTTATCTATTTTATTTATAGTAGTGTAAATCTGTTAATCCTACCGTCCCCCTTGGTAAGAGTAAGTTTGCTTTCTATGTCTGTGAGTCTGTTTCTGTTTTGTAAGCTCCTTTTTACTGTTTTTAGATTCTGCATAGAAATGATATACATAATATGTTTTTCTTTGACATAATTTAGTATGATAATCTCTAGATGCATCCATGTTGCTGTAATGGCATTATTTCATTCTTTCACAGCTGGGTAGGATTCCACTGTATATATGTACCATATCTTCTTTATCCATTCATCTGTCAGTGGATACTTTGGTTGCTCCATGTCTTGGCTATTGTAAATAGTGCTTCTATGGACACTGGGGTGCATGTACGGTTTCAAACTGAAGTTTTCTCTCTGTATATGCCCAGGTGTAGGATTTCAGGAGCATAGGGTAGCTCTATTTTTAGTTTTTTAAGGAACCTCCATACTGTTTTCCATAGTGCAGGAGGGTTCCTTTTTCTCCATACCCTCTCCAACATTTATTATTTGTAGACTTTTTGGTGAAGGTCATTCTAACCAGCCAGTACACACCCTTCCGAGCCTACAGAGCCTTTTGCAGCCTTCTGTGTCCCTCTTTTTCTCCCTCCCCACCTGAGCCCCTGCCATCTGCCATAATGGCTACCAGAGAACATCAGTATCCACTGGAGCAGGAGTGGGGTCCAGCTCACCGGAGTATGTGTTTCTGGTGCCAGACTCAGTACTCCACAGTCACATTAATTAACCCATGAATATTTCCTCCCTGAATCAGAATTTCCCTCTCATTTACGGAGACTTTTTTTTTTTTTTTTTCAGAGAGCATTTATTGAGTGTCCACTTTAGGCTGACTCATTCAATTGTCTTGATTCCTCCAGATCTCCCTTATTAATACGATGAAGTAGTACAGTATTTACATCAAGCAATTCACTTGGAATCTCCTCAAAAACAAACCAAATGAGAATATTAAAGAGGTGGCAGAGAGGCATCATAAATATGTAAGTTCCTGTTTATAGAGAATTATTTAGCAGATGGAGTGTGCTGGTTAAGCACTATTCATAGACCTTTACTTCCATCAAACATTCAGAGGCTCCTCTGGATCAAACAGTAGGAGTTGCCCATGGGGCTTCGTAACCCCCTCTGCGCTCTCGTGCCACACTGGAGAAGTAGGGAGAGCTCAGTTTTGGTTTCTTCACCTGTCTCTCCCTGGCTTCTTCCTGCAACATCCCAGAACAGGACATCCAGTGACCAGCATGAGAGACCAATGTGATCAAGTCTGAGAGGTCTGCACCTGGGTTACACTTGCTTGCCTAAGAAACAAGGTACCTTCTCTCTCCTCTATGTTCAGTGGCTGAATCTGTGATAATATGGGACTATACTGATCTCACATTTATTTATCCTCCCTACATAGGATTCCTTATTTTGTCCCTGTTAGTGAATCTGGATCTTTGAGCTATTAAATGAAAAACACCACAATCAATTTAAAGAGATAAATTGCCAGTCCAATGCTACCTGGAGTCACAAAGCTACTTCAGGATTCTGAAGACAACGTGAGAGATACAATCCACAGCCCTTGACCTTTGCCCAAATGACAGACTCATCTCACCTCCATCAGCAACTGTCAGCTTAAAACACATTTGCATTAGCCTTGAGGCAAGCTGGGTTTATCAAGACAGTTGTATGGGAATAAACACTTTCAGAAGAGTTTTAAATGCGATAACAAATATTTGTCTAAGTCATTTCCATGTTTGAAAGGGCTTTGAACTTGGGTTCCTGTTTCAGTGCTGCCATAGCCACATACAAGCTGAGTAATCTAGAGCAGAGCATCAGTGTTTTCATCTATTAAGTGGGAATTTTATAATTACTTCTCTAGACTATTGAATAATGACCTGAAATAATACATATAGCATATGATCAATAACCATATGCTGAATAAATGGATAAACAGAAGTGAAAGCTCTACATGATCTGGTCTTCTCATCCTTTCTTCCTCGTAGTTTCTTATACACAAAGCACCTCCGGACTGAGGCCTTCACCACTGCACTTCCCTCTGTCTACAGGGCTTTTTCTCCAGAAGCCTAACTAAGGTGTTCCCTCACCTCCTGCAAGTCCTGCTTGAATGTCCCTTCTCAGTAAGCTCTTGCCTGATAATTACTTAATTGACAACTATACCCCTTTCCTCCTAATCCCAGCCCCCTTGTCCTGCTTGGTTATTCTCTACCTCATTGTCACAATCCAATGCCCAATACATGTTACCTGTCCATTGTCTGTCTGCACCCAGCTAGAATGACGACATCACAAGGGATTCTTGTCTGTTTAGTTCACTGTATTAGTTTTCTAAGGCTGCCATAATAAATTATCACAAACTTTGTTGCTTTAAATAGCAGAAATACATTCTCTTACATTCTGGAAGCTTCAAAAATCAAGGAATCGCCACAGACCCACCTCCTCTAAAGGGTCTAGGGCAGATTCTATTCCTTGCTTGTCCCAGCTTCTGGTGGCTCCAGACATTCTTTGGCTTGTGCCTGCATCACCTGCATCTCCACCCTTGTCTTCATATGAGCTTTTCCTCCCATTCCGTTGCTTCTTTGTGTATCTCTTATAAGGACATTTGACATTGGACTGAGGCCCACCTAAGTAATCCAAGACCATCTCACCTCAAGATCCTTAACTCAATTACAGTTGCCAAGACCCTTTCTCCAAGGAAGGTCATATTCATAGGTTCTGGGGGCTATGATATGTGGACATATTCTTTGGGGGTCCACCAATCAACAGACTATATATCACTGTTTTATCTCCAATACCTATGAGAGAGGAACATCCAAGGAACTCAGCTCACATTTGCTGAATAAATGCAAGCAGCCCTTGAGACATGGTTGGAACTTAAGGAGCTAACTTATCTCACCCGAAAAAACACAGCTTCAGGTGTGTCTGAAATGAGCAGCTCTCCCAATAGGAATTCAATGAGATAGTGAAGATGGAGTACAGTCTTTCCTTGATATCTGAGGCATCCACAGGGGATTGGGTCCTGGACTCCTGCCCCTGCAGATACCAAAATCCAAGGATAGGCAAATCTTATATAAGATGCTGCGGTATTTGTATATAGCCTATGCACATCCTCCTGTATGTTTTAAGTCAACACTAGATGACTTATACCTAATACAATGTATGGTATGTAAATAGTTGCAAATATAATGTAAATAATATGTAAATAGTTGCTGGTATGTGGCAAATTTAAGATTTTTTTCCAAATTGTTTTGATCTTTACTTGTTTGAATGTACAGAAATGGAAATCAAGGATAGGCGGGCCACCTGTACTCTGCCACTTGGAAGGCCCTCCTCCGTGACCCCTCATCAAATGCACACCCCACTGGGGCTGGAGAGAATCCTCCTGACTGGACAGGATTCAAGTTTATTGCCATGTACGAAGTATATGAAGCCTCCTTAGTCATCCACAGAGGTAAAGTACCACACGGCACCCTTTCTGACAAGAGAAGCAAATGTGAGATTCATTTTTAAGAACAGCATGTTCACTGACCCAGTTGCCAGATAATTCCTCAGAACCTTCCTGATTTGCATAAATACCTCCCAGTCAATTTTTATTTTTCTTAAATTAAAATGAAAGTGGCAGCTCTGTGGCTAAGGGCCTGGCCATGGTCTGGCAGCTCCACATTCAAGCGAGCAATGATGGTTTGCATACTGGATCAATGGAGCAGGAAGAGATGAAAAATATCCATTATCACCTTGGTCACTATTTGAACATACCCAATAACCCTCACTTACATGGACAATAAACTCACTTAAATAGGTTATAGGAATTTAAACCAATGCCAGATTACATGTGCTAAGTGGTCCAAACAGAGGGCTATAGATGCATTCTCAATTTCAAGAATGGCCAAAAAACGGAATTGCTAACGTGGTTCACACGGACAAACAAAAGGTTACTTGCTGCCTCTGTGCAGGTTTCTATGCTGAGCAGACATTATGAGGGTCGTTAAGAATGGATACAGGGCCATCTTTCCTCATAAGGGACTTGGAGTCTATCTAAAGGATCAGGACAAGGGTCTTACCCAGCCAGATTAAAAGCAGACAGTTAAAGCAGTAAGAATTCATAAAAAAGAGAAGTTCTCTGGACTTTGAAAGGAAGAGGTGATTTATCTGGTTGGTAGTCAAATTCATGGGGTTTTTTAAGGGGAGGCTGGAAAAGAAAAGCACCAAGGAAACAGAGAAAAGAAAGTGCGTGCTGAAACACTAAGATGTACTGCAAATTGTGTTTTGTCCTTAAGAGATGAACGGTGGGGAGTGCATGCCCCTAGGACAGGACCTGCACACAGAGGTGAATAGTAAGAGACATGATAAGGGTGACATTCAGTAAGCACTTACTGTGTGACAGCCTGCAATGTCCTCCAGTTAGATCAGAGTTTTTCAACCACAGTAACCACTGGCATTTTGGGCTAGATAACGCTCTGTGCGGGGTGGATGTCCTGTGCATTGTAGGAGGTCTACCATCTCCAGCACTAGACACCAGCAGCAATCCCCAGGAAAGACAAACAAAAATGTCACCAGACATTGCCTTATTCCCTTATGGGGAGCAAAAACGTCCCCAGGTTCAAGTCATTGTTCTATCCCATCTGCTTCTTACGAGAACACTTTGAGGCAGTTGTATAAGCTTCATTTTTTTGGTAAGGAAAAGCAAGACATGCAAATGTCCAAGTATGTGCCGGAAGACACACTTCTGAAAAAGGATCCTTATCCTTTGAAATATGTGGTACAAATGCCTCATATTTTTTTCAATATGTCATTTGCTTTCATACTTACAGAGTTTTTCTTTGCTCTACAGAAACATTAAAATTTTATGTAGTCAACTCCATCAATTTTTCAGCTTATAGTTTTGACTTTTGGGTGACATGTTTAAAGTCTGCCTAACCACAAGATTATAAAAAATTCACCTCTGATGGATTTTTTCCAACATTTATGGTTTCTTTGAACACATACCTTGGTATTATCAGGAATTCATTTTGATGTGAGGATATGTATATACACATAAACATGTATTATGTGGCTATACATGATATGTTTCTTGTTTAAAATATCAAAAAGAAAAAAGGTAAGAAATATTGGGATTCTTTTGAATCTTATGACTTGGAGATAGCCACATACATTTTGCTAAACTCTTTAAGCCACCTTTGTATAGGTACATGTACCAAGAGTTGAGCCATAGGGGTTTGAGGACTGACAAGGGAGAAAAGAACATGGCCAAAGACAAGTAACGTTGGTGAGTATTTGCAATGAGGAAGTCGAAACAGAGAAATGGGATTAAGGAATAGGCGTTAGAAAGTTCGATAAGGAGGCAAGTCAAAAAAATTTAACAGAAACCAAGAAGAGAGATATTTTCACGATAGGACACTCCTCAAGCATCATATGCAGTATTAAAGTTACTACTGATGGAACCTGAAGGGATGTGCATTTTGGTACCTGAGAGATGTTTCTGGGAGAAAGAAAGGAAGGATTAACAGTACGCAAGCAGAGTAAGATAAGTAGTCTTGTGACTAAGACGAATTCTAGAGGCACAGTCTGAAAGCTTCTTTATGCAGAGAAGTGCTGGTGAAGGTTAGAAATGAGAAGGAAGAATATCTCCAGTGAAAAAAGAATCAGGGAAAACTATGTCTCAGGGCTTCTCATCTTGGCCTCCACCAACATTTAAGGGGTGCTTGACTCTGTAAAACCCTTAATATTATGTTTAATTTTTGTGTTTACATATATTATCCTGAGGATATGGAATATTTTTATCCAAGTATCAGTTAGTGCTAAGAACTGCTCTGTCTTAGGAAAGGGGCAACTTCTATTAATTTAGAGCAGAGGGGAGTTCCTGTAGTGGTGCAGCAGAAACAAATCTGACTAGGAACCATGAGGTTGTGAGTTTGATCCCTGGCTTGTTATCTTGAGGCTCCCAATGCCTCCTCAAAAGATGTAAAACTTAAACAAGGTTGTTGTTGTTGTTGGTCTTATTGCTGACTCCAATATGCCCTGGCTCCAGAGAAGCCAGGGATGTCTGCCAAGAAATCGGCTGACTCTAACGAACAGCGACAGGGTAACAGGGCAGGGACACTCTGTCCCGCACTGACTTTTATGAGGTTGCCCAAGATTTTCACACCAAGCAGCACCCACTGTTCTCACAGCTGACATTTCCATACTCATAAAGCTCAGTGCTGTTCCTGTTCAGGAAACCAATGAGTCACTGGGTAGAGGCTGTGGGACGAGGGAGGGGTTTCCTTGGTTTTGCCTGTGTGTGCTTGCTACAGTTTTTGATTACTTCTCAAATGTTTTTAGATATACAACAGGAAAAGGAGTAGAGTAAGCTCCTGGTCACTGCCCCACCCAGAAAAACCTCAGGTCACTAATTGCCTTTTTTCCTGAAGTGGAAGAGTTATTTCATCTGCCCAAAGGTTCAATTTTCCTTTGCTATGCTTTGCTCTGTAAGCCTTTTAATCCATATAAACAAACACGGGAGAAAACAGGAAGATGAAACGTCTTCAGGTTCATCTAATTTTGAATCCCACTGGACAAACACAGCAGCACATGGTTTTGATAAAGGCTGTGAGGACTGCGATCTGACCCTCCTCTTGCCAGTGTGTGAAATGTAAACACGGTGTGCTTTCTCATAATTAAAAGCTATCGATTCCCCAGCTGCCTACGGGGGGCTGGGGAGTCCTTCTTCTCAATGGACACAGCATGATCCCTGGTGTCATCTGGTTATAGCCAATCAGCTGCGGTCTTATACCTCAGGAAGTTGTACGGCAGGGGAAGGGTATCACTTCTACTTTGAGAACAGGTGATGTGTTTTCATAACGCTGTGGTTGTCATAATAAGAGAACCGCAAGAGTCAGTGGTTTCAAAGAACCAAGAGGTTTTGTTTATCTGTCTTGTCACAAGTCTTCATTGGTGGTCCAGAATTGGAATGGTGGCTTGATACCATGCCATCTCCGGCATGTGCTCTTATTGGCTTCAATGAGGATGACTCACTGCCATGTCTGCATTCTGGCAGGAGGGGAGGCGTAAAAGAGAAGGGAGAGTATGTTTCTTTTCTTTCAAGGGCATTACTTGAAATGTGTACATGTCTACTCATGTCTTATTGGTCATGACTGTACCGTCACACTTGGCAAAGGTGGCTGAAAAGAGTAGTTAGTCTTTAGCTGGATGACCATGTGTCCAGCTAAAACTGCTACTGTTACTGGAGAAATAAGAATGGATATAGTGAGGACCAATAGGAGTCCTGGACACAGCTGAGTTGAATGAGTATTTCCCACCAATGGAGAGAGGGATTCTTGATCTGGGGTCTCTATTTCCAAGCACCTTGGGTTGTGATAATAATTAATGGTGTTGATAAAAATGATGAAAATAAAGTCTTTGCCTTATGCGTCTCTGAAGGGCTCTGTAAACATCATGTGATTGTATCTTCATCATCTTATTGATTCAATAGTAGTTATCTCAATTTTACCTACAAAGAAACTGAGATGCATTATGTTCAGAAAATTGCCCAAGGTCACACAACTAGTATGTAACCAAGTGGAACCCAAAACAATGTGTTTCTACTTCTAAAGTACTCTTCTAACCGCTTTGCTTAGATAACCATGGTGGTCTGAAATGACTCAATATTTCAAAGAGCTGAACTCAACTGTAAACTCTTGCATAACCAGGTCATCTGAATTAGCTCAAAGGTGTTGGTATGGGGCTTGGATATTTGATTTTGATTGGTTCCTCCATTTGCCAGAGACTAATAAGAGGTTTTGGCCCTGGAGTTTCTGCTGTGGCACAGTGGGTTAAGGATCTGACTGCATCAGCTCGGATCACTGCAGAAGCTCAGGTTTGATTCCTGGCCCAGTGCAGTGGGTTAAAGGATCCAGCATTGCTGCACCTGTGGCACAGGTTGCAACTGGGGCTCAGATTCAATCCCTGGCCCAGAAACTTCCATATACCATTTATGCAGCGGAAAAAAAAAAAAAAAAAAAAAAGAGGTTTGGCTCTGACGTAGACCGTGATTAATCTTCAAAAAGAAAAATCAATGAATGACTGTTAAATGCGACTTGTTTGGCATATAAACTCTTTCCAAACATGGCTTCCAGAGTGAGGGGAAATAACTAAAGGTATCACTAGTTCAGTAGAAGCTGGGATATGAGGCTTCAAAGAGGCCCACTGCAGAGTCTCTCAGCCAGCGCTGACAGAAAGGGAAAGCCAGAGCTGAGCAGGGAGATCTCCGACTGCTCCGAGAGGGGGGCCTCCAGCACCCTGATGAAGTTCAGGGCACTGAATCAGCGAGCAAGCAGGAATGTGGGTCAGTCAACTGCACGAGTTGTGTACAGAATCGAGGTGAGGGAATTAGAGATAGGGTCTCTAGTGTCAGGCAGAGCTAAGCCAGTTAGCATCATGCACTAAGGGTGGGCTCCCAGGTGCAGCTGCGGCATCCTCCTGCATCGACACCCTGATGCTGGGGAAGGGAAGGCGATAAGAGCATTCTTCCCTCCCCACAAGCAGATGGGTAATTAGACAGAGGGTGGGAGCCAGATGCTGTGCCTCCCCTGAGACCAGCACCGGGGGGAATGGGCTGGCTCTGCAGAAGGCATTTCCATTCCTGAAAAGGGCTAGCATACTGGAAACATCAACAGGGCTTTGGGGGTTCGTGGAGTCAGGCTAACAGTGTTTATCCTTTGCCAGCTCCCTCCCAGCGATAGGTGACTGCTGTTCTCAGGAGAGTCTCTGGGACCAGGACCTTGTCTGAGGACATTGCAGGAAAACTGGCTTGTTGGTGCCTGCTGCTGTTTGCTCCTGCTGGTGTTTGTTTCAAGGCTGGTTTTCTGTGTTTTGTAGTCCAATGATAGAGATCTTTCCCCTGAAGTGAGAAAAAGAGCTCGACTAAATCCTAGCTGAGAAGCAGCTTCCTCTGAACTACAGCCACATAACATGTCTTTGATGACGATTCCGCTGCAACTGTTTGCTATGAGTCTGAAGTAAGTTCTTGTGGGAAAAGTCCTCCAACATCATCCAAAACACTATTTTGCAATGATGATGGATTCTGGCTTGACGACCAGGCTGCTGAGGACCCCTAAGATCCCTTTCTAGAGTCTGCACAGAGTCCATTTGCATGCCTCTCTCTCCCTGCCCCGTTATTTATTTCTTTTTCCGGCTGAGTCAAAAGCCAGCATTGACTGAGACCTACCACAGTTTAAATGAGTCGTGACAGGGTAATGAGTGTAAGTATTTATAAGACGTAAAGTGCTTTCCAGACCCAAGGAACAACGGTACGGGCGGTGCCCAAGGCATTTGGAAAGGTCGTCACAGAGACTGCTCTGGGGAAGTTAAATGTAAAATTAGCCCACCAAGCAGAGTCCTGCAATGTTAACAAAAGGAAACAGACTGGAGGATCAGGAGGAGTATAGACAGTTTTTGAATCAACTGTACTAACTTACCTAAGAGCCAACGTGCAAATCCGAATATGGCTGGGTTAAGTCTCGAAAAAAGTTGGCATGGCCCATCCAAGCTCTGTCCCAAGAAGAGAGCTCTTGAGAGCACTAGATTCTGAGGCCCTGAGGGAGACAGACTCCTGCAGTGGTCTTAGCTAGAAGGCATTGGACCTCAGAGTCCAGGCTCTTCTTTGTACAAGGCCTAACCAGGGACTTGACTTCTCTTAATAATTTGGTTATTGCCCCAGCCTGAACTAAATTTCTGTCCCTCTGAACTCCTGTCTATTACTGCTTATTTTTGTTATGAGTTTAACTAGTTATTATTTTATTTCAAGGTCAACATTAATCTCCTGTATAGAAGGACAACTCAACTTCTTCATCTGTATAAAACCCCAGGGGAATCCCTTGCTGAAGTTAAGCATTTGACAACATGTATTTATGGGTTCATTAGTTAAAGTAGACCGAATTACTCTTCATGTAAACACTGGGTTACAAGTTTGTGACACCGGAGGTAGTTCTGGGAGCCTGTGGCACTGGGGTCTTGTAGAACGTCAGACTGAGGTCCTACCTCCCAGCCCACCATGCCCCACAACTGGTTCTAAGACAATCTTTCTCCAAGTATAGAACACAGCCCAGTTACATGGGAGTCTGACCCAGCCAACTGTTTTCCCACATGCATGTACTTAGCCATGAGTATATGGACCACAATCTCCAAGGAAAGGCGTCTGGAGAATCGGCTTTCCCCCCGCCCCGCCCCCCCCCCCCAAGCATCCCAGGTAATTCTCATGCACACCAAAGTTTTGAGAACTACTGATTTTAACCCAAGCTCATTTCACAGATAAAGGCAATGAAATTTAGGCAGGGGGTGTATCCACACACAGCTGACATATTCACAAACAGTTTTGTGACAAAGACTATACTTCTAGACGGCAGGAAAACCCCGACTGGTATCATTTGGGAGGTTACCACTTCCTACTGCAGGAATTACCACCTTAAGGAGGCTGATCACTGGAGTCCTGCTTCTCTAACATTCCTGCATCCTCTTGGGTCCCTCTCCTACTGCCTCGTTCCATAAAAAGTTACTTTTATTACACCAGACACTTTTGCTAGAAATGGTTTCCTCATCCCTGACATTTTTGTAGAACTCATACACTACATGTGAGGAACATGCAATTCTCTAGTGTATTTGTACAGCCTTCCACTCGCATCCTACGGACTGATAGAAAGTAGTTTGTTAAAGTGGCCGACTTACAATTTTAAATCCTCTTCCTCTACCCTGATCGAGGCAGAGAGTGGCTGTGTTCCAGCATCTGTAATTCTCCCCATTGAAGGGCATAATCATTTTTATTGCTGAAATCAGCAGTCCTTCAAGGAACCTCGTGCCACGTGCCATGTTCACTTCAGCAGCTGACTGAGCGGCCTGTGCCCCCAGGTTTTGCTTTGTCCCTCGAGAGCTCACTTCAGCCACCCACAGACCATGTGAAAAGTTTTATAAATTATGCCCTGGAGGTGGCCGTGGGATGAGGGATTGGAGAGCACTGGTAGTTTCTTAAGCCCTAAACTGGCCTTCAGAGGGACCAGAAAGAGACGAAAGCCAGAATGAAGCATAGTCTTGCAAGAGGTATTATCTGAAGTAAAGGAGAGGAAATCTGTGCTGAAGATTCACCAACACAGGATTCAACACTGCCTCTTCCTCTAGCAAGGGCTGTGTACAGAGGAAGGCATATTACCATCAAGATTTTCCAAAAAAATTAGAAAACATTTGATTTATGCCTTAAATTTGCCTTAGTGGAAATCAAAATTAAGGGAGTGAGATGGATTGGGAGCTTGGGGTTAATAGATGCCAACTATTGCCTTTGGAATGGATTAGCAATGCGATCCCGCTGTGAAGCACCGGGAATTATGTCTAGTCACTTATGATGGAGCATGATCATGCGAGAAAAAGAATGTATACAAGTATGTGTAACTGGGTCACCTTGCTCTACAGTAGAAAATTGACAGAACACTGTAAACTAGCTATAATGGAAAACAAAAATCATTATATAAAAAAATTTATGGTAAGTATGATCCATTAATACCTAACAGAAGTGTGTGATTCATTTTTCTGATGAATGTGTGGTTACACTTAGCTACTGATGAGTGTGTTGCTGTTTGTTTGAGAGGGTTTTTCAGGCCACTGAGGTTGTCACTTTTGGTAAGAGAATGGTAAATTGGGAGGGAGGAGCAGTAAGACAAGGGAGCTACCCAGCAAAATTAAAATCTGCTCCCAAAGGGGGAGAAAAAAATCTACGACCTATGTTTAAATTTCTGATGAAGATATTAAAGAGGAATGTGTTGAACTGATGTGCCAGTTATAACCTTGGAGACCTCCAGAAGGCCAGGGCGCAAGAAAGAGTGATTCCCCCAAAGAGAGACGAGGCAACCCGCTTCCGGATGGCGTGTATATGGCAGAAACGCCACCACCGTTTCCTAGACGCCATTCCTGCCCTCTTTCCCAGTGATGTCAGTATGGCTTTCAAATAGTTCTCAAAACAGGGCCATTGATTGGTGCTGGCAAATGAAATAGACATTTTCTTTTATACTAGAGCCAACAGATGAGATGTGTGGGCCTTGGGCCTGAAACCTGGTAAGAGACTCCATTTAAAAATGATGTGAGAATTTCTCGGCTTCCTTTGCTGTTACCAGGCAGGTGACATGAAATCCTGCAAAAGTGCAGGAGGAACCCAGATGAATCCTCTCCTGTGATGGGCTGTGACGGGCACAGGAGAGTGAGAACCACGCATGTATATTCCTGCTTCCTTACTGCTGACTCCTCCCAAGAGAAGCATAAAAAATATGCCATCTTCCTGAAACGAAGTATTTTTTTCCTATAGCCCTTGCTTTTCTACAGAACAAAAGGCTATCCATTCCAAAGGTGAACTTGGGAAATGCTGCATTTGACAGTGATTGGCAGTTGGCTTCTTGACTTCAGCCACCAGGGATTGGGGCTGAGAAGGAGAGAAAGAGAAATTATTTAGAGGGAGAGGAAAGTGGGTGCAGAGAAAGGAAAAAAACGCATGATGTGATCCAGTGTACACTCCCTGGGAAAGAGGGCAGTGATGCTATTTCTCCCGACAGGCGGAAACGAGGCTGCCGGCTGACAAGACAGGAGCTGGGCTTCACAGCTTCGGAGACAGGAAATGGCCCCTGAGAGGAGCTGATCAAGGAAGAGGGAGGTTGAAGAAGGAAATTTGCTAAGCAAGTTGCGGGATGGAGAAGAGGGCCGTGAGAATTTCTCTACTAGGATCCCAGGGATTTTAACAGGGGCAGGTCCATTCTGACACTAAAGCTTTAAACAAAATTCTACATGTAAATCACAATGCTTGGTTAAAGAGAAAACTGGCCAGGAGGGGGATGAAAATGATCGATTCTAAATAGATGGGTTAAGCTAGGTGAGTGAGCCTAGCCTAAGTAGGAGAAGTATTCTGTGCCCGGAATAAACATGAATGCGCATCTATCTTCGCTCTGCATAACAGAGGGAAAAAAAAGTCTGTTCCATTGCTGGTTCACGGAGACTAGTCTGTTTGGGGCCCTTTGATCATCCTCAACTCCTTACACTGCCATGTTCCAGGTACAGGTAGAAGAGTCATTCATTCATTCTTCATTCTCTTTCTCTCTCATCTTTACAGATTTTTTGGAAGTCTGCCTTTTCCGTCTAAGTGCAAAGCTTGTCTGAGATTCCAATTTCAAATTAACTTAGCTGCTTCAGTCTTTAATTCATTGAAAAGCCCATCTGTTAGCTAACATCTACAGGTGCACTGAGGTGCTGCCCTAGAGATACGAAGAGTGAGGCCTCAGGGAGCCAAGAGTCCACTGGCAACCCCTCATCTGCTATCTGTCTTCACCCCTGACCTCGAGCTCCCGCTGTCTTGTAAGACGTGGCGATTTACTGATCAAGCATCCAACTCTAAGCCTCAAGTTGCCCTTGAGGACTTGCTCTCTTTCTAGATCTTTCCAGCTTTGCTAGAAGCTTCTGTTCTTCAAGCTCTGCCCCCCAAACTCTAGTCTGCAACTTCTCTACGTGCTGCCAAAGGTTACCATCTCTATCCTCCCCATTCTCCAGCGACGTGCCAAGAAAAACCCTGCTCCTCCTTCTCTCCTCACTTTGGAGGCCTCTAACATGCTTCCCGCTATAAGAGTCACTCCTCACATTTAAAGCAAAACACACACACAGCACTTCTAATGCTTCAGTTTGGGCCAGGCTGCTTTGGGTCACCATCAATCTTCAATGATTTAAGGAAGAGGGTTGTCACTACATGATATTAAAAACAAAAATCACACAATAGCTCTGCTTCTGTAGGCATGGCTCTGCAAGGCGCTGGCAGAAATGTTATGCTGGGAGGGCTGCGGTTCCCGGAGCTGGTGGCAGGAGATGGCAGGAGGGAGGGCTATTGGCTCATCAGATTGTGATCAATGCTGCAGAGGAAGAAAAGACCCCTCTGTGCTCCAGAGAGGTTATCTTTTCAAATCACAAGAGCGGGCATCATCACAAAGAAAGACGGGGCGACACAAAGTCCTTGAGTCTCTCTGACAGTGGAATCCCACAGACCCCTGCTGAGAAACGCAGTGCGGGGCCTTCCTTGTGTATCCCTTACCACTGCTTGTGGCGGAAACAGTGAAGAGCAAAGTAAAAAGAAGACACTATCTCTTGGCTAATTAGTGCCAACATGAGGCAGTATGCCCTAAGGTCTCTGCCCAACAGATTGAAAGATGGCCAGTTAATTCACTAGAACCCTCCTTTCTGAGGAATTTAAGAAGAAAAGGCAAAGCAAAAAAAGAAGCCAAGAATGAACAAAGAGAAGCTGCATCACGAGTATGGTGATGGCCACTATGAGGGGAGCAAGGGAGGCAGTCTCCGGGAAGATGGCAGGGGGCTGACCAGTCACTAGGGTGCTTCCGGATGATTCATTTGTTTATTCCTTCGACAAACATTTACTGAACACCTTTTTGGTACCAGGCACTCAACTGGGTGCTGCTGATACCTGAAAAGCAAGTAACTTAGTCCTATTTCCATCCAGCTAAGATGGTATTTCCTTACATGGTCTATGTGATCTTTTGATAGACTTAAGTCACCTGAATCACTTCAGTCTACCCTATACAACTTGAAGCTCTAAGTAATAAAAGGGTAAAAGAACTAGGGGACTTGGATTCCAGGTATGGTAGAATAAGATAAAGTCCAAACTCTTATAGTTGAGCTTAGCTTTGTGACGTGCTTTGACCAACAGGTACAATTGGATACGATGCAAGCAGAGGCTTGAGATGTGTTCCCAAGCTTGGGCTTGCCTCTCGCATTTCTGCTACAAACAGAACTGGAGACACAGGGAGCAGACCTGAGTCCTACCCACTGTCCCAGCTAAACCCAGGAGTTTAGATCAACCACATTCCAGATGACCCTCAGATGCGTGGGCAAAAATACATGCTTCCTATGATAAAAGTACTAACATTCTGAGCTATCTTAAAACTGAGGGCAGTGAAAATTGGAGAGAACTGGCAAGCTAAATAGGGATTTTGTGACCATAGACTTCATACATTTAGGATGGAGATGGTAGATATTTGAAAATGAAAGTAAGAACAGGTGTTCCCAACAAAGTATTCTTGTTTTCACTGCATCAGAAGTCAGAGGCTTGTCATCAAACACAACGGAAGTCAATTCAGGGATTCACTCTGACCCCGCAGTGCTCTAGAAGCGCAGATGTACCAACATGAAAACTCACATCATCATGTGAATGTCACTAACGTGTACAGATACGTGGCTGAACTGCAACCCACGCTCTGACTATGGGAATCACAGTTGAATCTAATTCAGAGTTGCTAGGAATAAAGGAACTAATTGAGTGCTTGAAACAGTGACTGGCACAATGTATGTTTATACATTGTCACATTTTGTCCCACAGCAACTGTGTAATATGCACAGGAGTAATATCCACACTTCAGAAAGGAGGCGGCTGAGGTTCAGCGAAGATGGGGGCCTTGCCCAAGATCTCATGTATAGGATGTGGCAACCATTCTTAACCCCAGAGCTGAGTCTCCAGAACCTGTGCACTTATCTCTGGAGGGCCTGGCAGAGAATTTCTCTGTAAGAGAAATTAAAAGGCAAGCCAGTGAAATGTCTAATGAATATAGTGGTCACCCAAGCGCCATTTTTTTCTCCTCATTGGAGCCGTCTGATTATTTTATTTATCTATTTTTTGCTTTTATAAGGCAGCACTTGCACCACATGGAGGCTTCCAGGCTAGGGGCTGAATCGGAGCTACAGCTGCCGGTCTACACCACAGCTGTAGCAACATGGGATCCAAGCCACATCTGCAATCTACACTACAGCTCACAGCAACGCCAGATTCTTAACCCACTGAGTGAGGCCAAGGATCCAATCTGCAACCTCATGGTTCCTAGTCGGATTCATTTCTGCTGCACCACAACAAGAACTGCAGAGCCACCTAACTATAAATTTGCTGGTACTTTTTTTTTTTCTTCCAAAACTACCAAGTCTTGATTATTTCAAGATCTGAGTTCAGCTTTCCTGACAAAGCAGGGTCAATCATTCCCTAATTTCTCTTTGCTATTAGAGAGATTCACTTTCTATTATAGAGATGCACTTTTTATTCTATTAGTGAGATGCTCCCTCTCCTTTATAATCCACCACTTCCCCCAAAAAAATGTTCTCCTAAGGTCTGGGAGGTAACTGACACTCAAGTTCCCTGGACGCCTGGGTCCTATAGGAGTCAAGGAACAATGGAACCAAAGGGTTTGTATTTTACTTCCACGAGGACTCATCTTCAATCTTATCTTTACCTCTTATTAGCTCTGCAACCTTTATCAATTTATTTAACCTCAGTTTTTTCATTTGTAACATGGGAATCACAGTTGAACCTCATTCAGAGTTGCTAGGAATAAATGAAATAATCGAGTGCTTGAAAGAGTGACTAGCACATAGTAAGTTGAACATGAATGTTAGTTTTCATTATCCTATTTAATCATTTCAATAAAACCTAGGAAGGAGGTGCCATTATTATCCTTATTTTATAGCGAAAAAACAAAAACAAAAACCCTGAGTATCTCAGGATCACGCAGTGGCAAAGCCAGAATTTAAATTCACTTTTCTTTGATTCTGATGTATACATGTTCTTAAGCACATTAAGACAAATGAACTTCTGATAACATCAAGTATTTCCAATGTGAGGACACTTGTGAGCTTTAGCTAAAACCTGGGGCCATGTTGCTGAAAACTGGGTGTGGTTTTCAAACCGGGCTGGCCAAGAGGATTGCAAGGGATGTAATTTGTTACAGTTTAATCCAGTTTCCTGCTCCCTTCCCTTGAGATCCTGATTTAGAAAAACTGGGCTTTCTTTTAATGGCTTCCTGGGTGATTTAGATAATCCACCACGTTTGGAAATCAACTGGGACGGGATGCTATAATGGTTGTTAAATCCCTGCAAAACTCTGGTCTGGCAAGTCTCACAGGCTGCCCAGGCCAAGTTCTCACCTATGGCTAGAAGGCCCTGTCTGGGGCAGATGTGAGTCCAGCCATGAGGAGCCTGTGGGAAAAGCCTGCTTGACGTGAACCAGGTCTCCACTCACCCACTGTCCCTCCTGCTGAAGTTCGAGGAACAAATCCACTCCCGCTCTGTTAGTCCCTGGTGGAGGCAGGGCTGTGCTGGTGATGGTGTAGAGAGTGGACAAGGGCAGATTCAGAGAGACATGCTCCCAAGTGAGTGTGTGTATCTGATCCCATCGTCCAGGGCATCACAACCCTTCTCTCACACACACACTCCTGTTCAAATGTCCCAAATTATCTAGCCAATTCCCTGCCAATTTACGTCACATGTGTCATCAGCTCACAGCAGTCCTACCTCCCAGATCCCTTTGCTGTTTCTAAAACATCTCATTTTCCTCCCACTCTCTCCTCTTGCCACCAGGGAGTCTGCATTGTCTCAAGAGTCCCTAATGGCAATTGTAAATTCTCTGTGTCTGCCTGGAACCCGAGGAATCCAAGGGGATGGATGTCACCATCAGGTCTTGGCCTCTGAGCCCTCCACGAGAAGGAGATGCAAGGTGGGACTCAAGATCCATGCTTGTATTAGGGAACCACCTGGGGAGAACAGGGCAGGAAGCTGGATGCCCCTGGGAAAGCCATCAGACTGAGAGGCAAGTCAGACTTGGAGCGAAAAAGAGAGGGCAGGAAAGCTAGTGGCAGTTCCCTAGAGTTTAAGGAAGTGCCCTGTAGTTTAAGGGAGGCACTGAAAGGCCCTTGGGGAGTCCCAGAGCAGAGTGGCTGCCAGATGAGTTCGAAGGCTCCCAGGAACAGGTCTGCCTCGGTACACCTGCCTCGGTGAATCATTTGTGAGAACAATAAGAAGTACGACCTCAGCCCAAACACTGCCATGGACTTGAGAGCTTGGCAGGTAAAACCATTGGTTCAGTTATGCTCCCTGGGGTTAGATGATACACGTTCTCATAACTGCCACACTTAGCAAATGCTAATAGTTACCATTTAAAGGAGTATCTCTCCCACTCAGGTTGATGGAGATATCCACCAAACCTCTTACCTACTTCTGCTCAAAGTGAACAGAAACACTCCTCGCTCTTCAATAAATATTGAGAAATTGACGCCATTTGTAGAAGGAGCTTTATTAGGAGAAGGGACTGCACTGGTTATGGGATTATGCTAAGTTTATTTGTATTAGCCTGCAATGAAGCCAGCAGATATCCTGCAACAAGCTGCGGTAAAAAACCTGAGTATAGATGGGGACTGAGGTGAAATCAGAAAGGGAAATCTTTATTCAAAATTGAAACTATAGAAATTCAGATGGTTGCTCAAAGAAACTATGTAAAGACAAATTCTTACAGCAGCAAACTTGTAGGAACAGAATAGTGGTCTCCCCAAATGATGTCTATTCTAATTCCTGAAACCTGGGACAACGTTTAGGTTACATGGCAAAAAAAAAAATTAAGGATACAGATAGAATTGACCTTGAAATGGGAAGATTACCATGGATTAATGGATTATGTGTACTGGCCCAATGTAATAGCAAAGGTTCTTGTGAAAGACAGAAACAGAATCAGGGTCAGAGAAAGACTTAAAGACGCTGCTGGCTTTGAAGATGGGAGAAGAGCCGTGAGCCAAGGAATGACGGTAGTTCTAAAAGCTGGAAAAGGCAAAAAGATGGATTCTCCTCTTCAGCCTCTAGAAGGAACTGAATGACACCTTGATTTCAGCCCAGTAAAACTTTTTAGGACTTCTCATCTCCAGAACTTAAGATACTATTTTTTGTTGCTATTTTAAACCACTAAGCTTATAGCAATTTGTTATACAAGCTTACGCAATAGGAAACTACCATAGTTTTGATAACAGAATCTCGAAAGAAAATTTGCAGATAATAACAGCAAAAATTATTTTCCAAGTACTTTCCTAAATGTTTCAAATGACTTTTCATTTATGAAAATGAAAAGTTCTGTAAAAGAAAAATTATGGAGTGGTTATTATTACCGCCATTTTACTGAGGAATAAACCAAGACTACAAGATTCAAATAACTTGCCCACCATTACGCAGCTACTAAGTGCAAATGCTAGAAGGCGAATCAAGAAAATATGGCCTCATGGTTCATGTCCCTAACAAACAGTGCTACACTTGCTTTTTCAGAATGGAATGTTGGCAAAGAACAGCCTTCAGACAGCAAGGTAGGAGGAGGGACTGAGTGTTAAGTTATAGAAACCACAGAGGGCCAATTTCAAGGCTGAGGTAAGAAAAGAACAGTGATGGAAGCGGCACAAACTGAGGAGCACTGGCTGTGGAACAGTCGCTAGGAAGCGAGATTTGGAGAGGCTTCCTGCGATTAGGTAGAACATTCAGAAGAGCAGGTGCAATGCTGCAGCAAAGGCCGACTGCAAGCAGCACTGCATGTGGGGAGAGGTAGCAAGAAATAAAACAGCCTTGCAAGAAATGCAGAGAGTGGGATCAAGTTTTTTTTTAAATGTTGTATTTTTCATTGTTTTATGGATGGGTGTTATATGCGATTTTTTTTTTTTTTTGACAAAAACAAGGAAGGAAAACATTTGAAGGGGATGGAGACAAAGGAACCCAATACATAACAGCCTTCCCCATGGACCAGAGTTAAGCCTTAGCAAGAAAAGACATTCCTTCCTCTGAGGGGAAGAGGAAGGGACACAACTGGGGTGTGGAGGGAGCATGAGGGTGATGCCACAGACCTCACTGGATTCACATCAGCCTCCAGGGATGGGAGTCAGGGGGCGGAGCCTCAAGACTGGAGATGTGGGACTCCAATTGTGCTATGTGACCTGGAGAACTGAGAAAAGATGAATAAAGTATTCCTCAGGGAACAAATTTATCAGGACACAAACTTTATTCACATTCGCCGAGGATCAATGTAGTTTTGCGATATGCCAGAGAAAGGCAAAATGGAAGTGTATTATTGTTATTTTCCTCCCTTTGAATTATTTTAAAATGACGAAGTGAAAGTCAGCAACCAGCTCAATGGAAAATATCTCCGTAGAAATGGAGGCCCTTGTGAAAATTGCCTTCGGCCAGTATTTGTATGTGTGTAGGCCAGGTGCAGGAGGCTGAGACCTGCTATGATGGTGCTTCTGAGGCTCCTAGCCTTCCTTTGTGCTGAAAAGGCAGAATTTGGAGGAGGAAAAAAAAAAGCAACAGGTGGGTATTGTCTTGCATCACTAACTACAGAGCACCAGAAGGGTTTCAAAACCCTGGATTAAGGAGGGGAGTCTTGTGTCACTAACTACAAAGCACCAGAAGGGTTTCAAAACCCTGGATTAACGAGGGGAGCAGCCAACATGAACTTTCTGACACAGAGACCTCAGCCAGCACAACCTACTCTTTCCTTTCAGTGCTCAAGAATGCCTGGCCAGGAAACGAACAAACAAGCAAACATTTTCTTGACTCTTGGGAAGTCCTGAGCATTGAAACATGAGGACCAGAGAAAACGAGATGCTTCACAGGTACCTTTCGTGAGTTTGAGCGCTGTGGCTATGGCTGTGGGTCTCTGCCCCAGCACATCACGCAGAGTCTCCGTGGCTTCCATTCTACAACGTGGAAACCACCACCTACCTAGACTGTGGGCAGGATTCAAGGACATGGTTTTCCTCGAGTCCAGCCGAGTGTTATGGTGGAAGGAGCCCTCAGACATCATATTTATGGCAGTTTTAAAAATCCAGTGCTTAGTCATCAGTGGGTATAGTCTGTGTTTAATCTAGTCCTCTTCAATGCCTATCTTGTGCCCAGCACTTCAAATGACTTTGCCTCAGCCTTGGCCCCCCTCCTCCATCAGAGGCAACGGCCTTTACAGCCTCAGTCAACTTGCCCCTGACCTCTGACTTGGATCAACAGGCAAAATACATAGGAGAGAGAAGAAAGGAGGAAATGCACATGAATTTTCCTCTGCTCCTTCCCTGCTGGGTCCCTGAGGGTGGCTGTTTCTCCCAACAGAACGTCTCAAGTGCCCCTCAGGTGGCCCCACACTGGCCTCCCTGTCTCTCCCAGGAGTCCCAGGAGGGCTCCCTCGTCTTGTGTCCACAAGTCAGGGATGGGCTGGCCACCACTCCCTGCCTTTACCCTGGTGCTCCATCACCCTTGTGGTTCCCTACATTCCACCACCCACTTACACGTGGTGTCTCTCTCATGCCACCCTTCTCCCTGCTACTTCCAGCATGGCTTGGTCTCATCTTGTTTCTCTCTTTCAGAAAAGCCTGTAGGAGAAGGCTCACCACATTCTCCTTGCTCGTCTGGGTGCTTCACGCTGCAAGTCAAATGACTGTTAGGCTCGGCTAACATCCTGGCCCTCTCTATACCTCCCAGGGCTGGGAGGCGACTCCCTTTACTCGCCTAGTTTCCATCCAACCCTGCAGCCCACAAAGGACATCAGGGCTCATGGGCCTGGAACTCTCTATCTAGTGATTCAAGGGAGGGCAGGGCCATGGAAAATGCAAAACGGAACCTTGTGATGGAAACTCGCTAAGCTGATTGGTACAGATGCCTTTAAGAATACTGGAAGGGTAGGTTTTCAAAATGCATTCCAGTGGTCTATTTATTCGTTTTAAAAATCCTTTGAGAGCCAAGATAATTTTCTCTCTGTTCTTGTCACTGTCTCACTGGGGTTGGGGTGAGGACTCAGATTGCCGTAATAGCCATGGCAAGACAGACGGACATAAAAAGAGTTTCATGCCCTCATTCTTAGAACAGGCCACTAGCTTGGCCTTGGCCACTCCCTGCTCCCACCCATTCCTGGCTGGGCCTAGGGGCAAAGTCCTGACCCTTGGAGCCACATGACTAGCCAGCTGAGCTTCAGGAACTATTATTTCTTCACAAGTCTACCACTTGCTGAGTCCATTCTCCGGGCCCTGTGCTTACCCGGCTTTGACGATAACACAACTTCAACAGCCCTACCTGGGACTCAGAGTACCTGAACGAGTGCAAACCCCAACTTCATCATCTACCACCTGTGTGTGTAAACAGGTCTCAAGCTCCATCTGCCTCAGTTTCTACAGTTGTAAACCGGGCATCTGTGGTTGTCAGAAGACGTATTTTCCAGAGTGTATGCAAACACTTAGCACAGGGACAGGATACATGGCCAATTAATTATTATTTTAATCCATGAGGAGCGTGATGAGAAAAACCTCTGAAATCATGTCTTTCCCGGAGCTCCAGCAGCGTGACAGAAAGAGATGTACAAATGCACAATGACAGTCGACGGTCATCAGTTCACTAATGGAGGTAAGAAGACAGAGTCCTGGACCCGAGAAGGAAGAAGCTGCCTCCACGCGGGCAGGGGAGAGAAGGCTTCAGAGGACGGCAAGTGAGCTCCTGTTTGCTCGCTGGTTCAGAGACCAAGCCCTTCAAACGCCAGTCCCCGCTGCTCTACCTCATCCAGAGTTCCTGACTAATGAAGACTCTTCAACTGTCTCCTGAGTCATCTGCTTTTCAACTCTCTGCACATCTTATCTCCAAAAATGCCTTTCTCTCCTCCCTTGTCAATGCCTCTGCATTTCTCTTTCACTTTGTTATTGGCCTTCTGACCAGGTGCTTTCATCTCTTCACAACACAGAATCCTTACAGCACTGTTTTCTACCGTTTACACAATCCCGATATCCTCTGCTCTCCTGCATTATTTAGCACCGAAAACCGACAGAGGAGAGAACCTGCAGGATAGACGTCAGGAAAATAAGTTGTGTCTAATTGCATTACACCAAGAACAACTCTAAGAGGAGACGAGGCGTTTTCAGAGATGCAGGTGTGTGTAAGGGGAGCAATCAAGGAGGGGGAGATTTACTTGAAAATATAGTACAAAATTATTCGCATTTAAATTTGTGGAAAAGGTATTTCTATACATTCCTCTCCAGGAGGGAGAGTGAAGTCCACAAGGGATACTACAAATCAGGAAGGACTGATTGGAGAAACCTAAGAAACTGTAATTGTGATTTTACAATTACTGTGATGAGAAGAATGTTACTATCAACATTATTTATTGGGTGCTCACTATTTACCATTCACTCTGTCAGGGCTGTACATTCATGACCTCTTAGGAGCCTCGGAGCAATCCCGTGAGGCAGGCGTATCCCCGTGATACGGAGGAGAACATCAAGGGTCAGAGAGGCTAGAAAGTTGCTCAAAGTCACACAGAAGCTGCAGAACTGAGAATGATGGTCAGCCATGCCTCTGACTGCTACCCACACTCCCTCCCCACTGTTTGAGGCTCTTTCATGGAGTCCAGTCCGCAAGCCCTGTGTCCTCATGGGGGATACTGTTTTGTCTCCACTTCTCCGTGCAGGTCCCTGGGAGCCCCACCTTTGATGCCCTGATGGCTTACATGCCCTCTATCACCACTGCCCCCAGACCAGCCAATCCAGTCACAGCAACCAGGGACTATTCTACCTACATTGGTTGGAGAAATTCCAGTTCTCTCTTTAATACTTATCTGGGCTTTATAACCATAAGAGTAACAGAAATCAGAAAGCTGGATTAGGCCGGATGATACTGGGGTTTGTGGAGACAGGGCACTGCATGCGCAGTTCTAGGGGGTGTAGACCAGGGCTGCCACTCTGAAGCATCATCTCGCACCATTTCAAACTAAGTCTAGGAATGCCTTATATGTAAGTTTCCTCCTGGTGCTGTAACAAGTCACCACAAACTTAGTGGCTCAGGACAGCAAAAAACATATTCCTATACAGATCTGGAGGTGAGAAGTCTGAATGGGTACCAAGGAGATAAAATCAAGGTGCAGGCAGCATTGTGTTCCTTTGGGAGGTTCTACGGGAGATGATGTTGACCAGTCTTTTCTAACTTCTACAGGCCCCGAGTCCTTGACTCCCTGACCAATCCACCATCTTCATAGCAGTAGTGTAGCATCTTCCAATTGCTGACTCTGACCCTTCTGCCTCTTCTTTTTCTTTCATAAGAACCCTTGTGAGGACACTGGACATCCTGGGAAATCCAGGCTCCTCTCCCCATCTCTTAAGATCCTTAACTTAATCACCTGCTGAGTCCCTTTTGCCATGTCAGGTGACAAGTTCACCGGATCCAGGAATTAGAAAGTAAACATCTTTGAGGCCACTAGTCTTCTTCTTTTTTTTTTCTTTTTAGGGCTGTACCTGTGGCTTAGGGAAGTTCCCAGGCTAGGGGCTGAATTGGAGTTGTAGATCCTGGCCTATACCACAATTCATGGCAATGATGGATCCTTAACCCACAGAGCAGAGCCAGGGATTGAAGCCACATCCCCATGGATACTAGCTGGGGTTGTAACCTGCTGAGCCACAAGAGGAAATCCTAGGACCGCTATTCTGCCTCCCATACCTATGACCCAGTAACCATATTCCTGGGTGCATGTGATCCAAGGAACTTCTCACAGTGATTCACAAATGAGTCATAAAGTGTAGGGTGATTTAGGAAGTTAGGAAGTACAATGGGTGATGCACACTGAGACAGTGGGAAAAGTCAACAGTGAAAGGTGCACAGCCCAGAGGAAAAGGTAATGACCAGAGTAGCAGCCTAGGTGTTCACTTACTGGCCTGAGTGTGTACGGAAAAATACAAAAGACCCCAAGTAGCCAAAACCATCCTAAGAAAGAAAAATGGAGCTGGAATATTCAGGCTCCTTAACTTCAGGCTATACTACAAAGCTACAGTCATCAAAACAGTATGCTACTGGGGCAAAAACTGAACTATAGATCAATGGAACAGCATAGAAAGCCCAGAAATAAACCCACACACCTATGATCAACTAATCTATGATAAAGGAGTCAAGGATATATGACAGAGAAAAGACAGTCTCTTCAATAAACGGCGCTGGAGAAAATGGACAGCTACATGCAAAAGAATGAAATTAGAACACTTTCTAATGCCATATACAAAAATAAACTCAAATGGTTTAAAGACCTAAATATAAGACCAGACACTATAAAACTCTTTGAGGAAAACATAGGCCAAACACTTGTTGACAGAAGCCACAGCAGTATCTTCTCAGATATACCTCCTAGAGTAATGGGAGCTAATTAACCTTAGAAGTTTTTGCACAGCAAAGGAAACCATAAGCAAAATGAAAAGACAACCCACAGAATGGAAGAAAATATTTGCAAATGAATTGACAGACCAGGGATCAATCTCCAAAATGCATAAATACTTCCTACAACTCAATATAAAAAAGGAAAAAAAATCAAAAATGGGTAGAAGATCTAAACAGACAATTCGCCAAAGAAGACAGAGATGGCAAACACCCACACACACACATGAAAAGATGTTCAACATCACTAATTATTAGAGAAATGCAAATCAAAATGACTATGACATACCACCTTACACCAGTCAGAATGGCCATCTTCAAAAAGTCTACAAGAAATGTTTAAGAGGGTGTGGAGAAAAGAGAACCCTCTTACATTGTTGGTGGGAATGTAAATTGGTACAACCACTATAAAAAACAATATGGAGATTGCTCAGAAAACTAAAAATAGAACTACCTTATGATCCAGAAACCCCAATCCTGGGCATCTATCCAGAGAAAACCATAATTTGAAAAAAACACATGCAGGTCAATGTTCATTACAGTGCTACTTACAATAGCCAAGACATGGGAGCAACCTAAACATCCAAAGACAGAGGAACAGATGAAGAAGATGTGAGATATAGGAGTTCCCGTCTTGGCGCAGTGGAAACGAATCCGACTAGGAACCATGAGGTTGCAGGTTCGATCCCTGGCCTTGCTCAGTGGGTTGAGGATCTGGCATTGCCGTGAGCTGTGATGTAGGTTGCAGATGCAGCTTAGATCTGGTGTTGCTGTGGCTGTGGTGTAGGCTGGCAGCTGTAACTCCGATAGGACCCCTAGCCTGGGAACCTCCATATGCCATGGGTACAGCCCTAAAAAAAGACGAAAGTTGAGGAAAAAAAAGAATTTGTGAAATATATATATACATATAAGTGATATATATATATATTCACTTGCATGTGGTATCTAAAAAAAGGATACAATTTAACTCATTTGCCAAACAGAAACAGAGTCACAGATTTTGAAAAACTTATGGTTACCAAAGGGGACAGGGGGGATGGGAGGAGGGATGGGCTGGCGGTTTGGGACTGGCATGTGCAGTGTGCATACACAGGGCGTATGGAATGATTGGCCAACACATCTGCTGTATAGCACAGAGAACGCTACTCAATATTCTGTGATAATCCACATGGGCAAAGAATCTGAAAGAGAATGGATGTGTGCACATGTATAGCTGAATAACCTTGTTGTACAGCAAAAATTATCACAACACTGTAAATCAACTATATTTCAATAAACTTTCAATGAAACGAAAAAAAAATGCTTAAACAAAATAAAAAATAGAATAAGTAACCCAAGATCGCTTACATCTGTTTAAAAACTAAATTCACAAACATAAAATGGCAATACATATTTTGCACAAATACTATACAAGCAAAATGACACGCGTATACACTGTTAATGGCTCACAGTAAGACTAGAGAAGGGAATGGGGTGGGGTGGACAAATAAAGGGAATAAAGAGGAATAAAAACAAAAGACTGCACAGATAGCCCCTCCTCTGTTAAGCCCTGCAACCCCAGCTCCCAGGTGGAGGTGCCCAGCTCTGCTGTGTGGCTCTTTAGCGCAGTCCTTGTATGCTGTCTTGCACTTGTCTTTTTGCCTCTCTCACTTTACCCTGAGCCTCTTGCAAACAGGAACCACATCTTGTTTGCCTTTGTATCTTTGAAGCATAACAACGCCAGCATCACAGTGGGTACCTAATATGGTTTTGTTAGGTTGAACAGTGAACGGTGGGAAAACAGGACATCTGGAGTGGGATGCCTCATATGAGCTGACACATGGAAAAAATTCTAAGGACACCCAAATGGGCTTTAAAGCTAAGTTTGGAAGAGAAAGTTGAACCATAAAGCCTGTTTCTTTCAGGTGAGCAAAGGAGAGGCATGGCAAAGACAATGCAGACTCCCCAGCACCTGCTTTGCCTCTAAATCCTCAAGACAAAATGCCAAGAAAAATGAGCATCGGGATGAAGCACAGAGCTAACAGAAGAGAAAAGTCACCCTACACTGAGTCAAGGTGTGTCAGACTACAGCCAGGTGCTCTAAAGAATTCAATCCAGAAGAAGGGGCAAGGTTGTGTGTGCGCACTGAAACAGGGCATCACAAGAGGCCCTCCAAGAATTCCAAGAGCAGCAGTGGATTCTGCCCTTCTGTAGTGAGACCGACATTGTCCTGGGTCAAGACTCATCATTAAAGCAACGGTTTCGAACATTTAAAAATGAAGGTGTGATCTTCAGACGCCTGTGAGTGGTCATTAAATCTGAATTGTGCTTGAGTGACCTGATTTCCTTCATGGACATTAAATGGCAAAAGGAACACTTATGGTATTTTATAAAAATTTCAGCAAAGCATTTGATACACTTGTTCTTGGTGGTTTTAATGAGAACGGGGATGTCTGCCTAAGTAACCACTTCAATTTTTTTTTTTTTTTTGGTTTTTTTAGGGCTGCACCCATGGCATATGAAAGTTCTCAAGCTAGGGGTTGAATTGGAGCTGCAAGTGCCAGCCTATATCACAGCCACAGCAAGCGGGATCCAAGTCAAGTTTGTGACCTACACCACAGCTCACGGCAATGCCGGATCCTTAACCCACTGAGCAAGGCCAGGGATTGAACTCACATCCTCATGGATGCTAGCCAGATCCATTACCACTGAGCCACGAAGGGAACCCAAAGTAACCACTTCAACAGTCACAAACAAATGGCACTGATTCACAGACTGCGCCAATCCCAATGGATGCCTCTGGAATAATACCATTGCCCAAAATAATAAGAAGGCTGCCATGAGGTGGATGCTTGGCCATATGACAGTCACTCATCTGCTAAAGAGCTTTTACAGGAGAAGCCAGGTCATACACCTGAGGAAATGAAACTCAGAAATTCAAGAGCCTCTGGAGAATTGCAGTGACCATGTCTCGTGTCTTGCTCTTTGATCACTCCCTGTTCCTCACATACACAGCAACTCTTCAGCCAGATCCATAGCACCTCTCTGTGACTTAGCCTGTTCAGGGGCTATTTCTCACACGCTTTTAAAGTGTACTTATTCAGGGCCCCCGACTTTGGCATTCAACCTCAGCCCATGCTGCTCCTCACCGAGGTAAGCCTGCTTCTGCTCGAAACCCACCTATGTAAGATTCTGTAAGATACAAATAAGCTCACAGCCCGGTCCAGCAGTATGGGACTTCCTGGACTAGAGGGTTAATGCCTTAAACTCCTACAGAGGCTCCCTTCCCAAGTCATTCTTGGCAGGGCAGCAGGGCAACCACTGCAAGCAGAGTTCATGGTCATGCAGGATCAATCCCTTCAAGACCGGATGCAGGTCTACCCTGTTCAAACAGAGTCTGGAAGAGAGAGCACTTAAGAGCACAGGTGGTTACAGGGAAATAATTCAGCTGACTTAAATGTTCATGCTTTTAAGATTCATTTTTATCTAAATGGGGCTATCCATTTTGTATTACAACTTAGAACAAATCATTTGAATTCATGGTTGAATCTGGGGAGGGGAGGTTATATCAGAACTGCTACATCAGTCTTTTGACGCATGATGGTCGGATACCTGTTGGGAATAATGAGGTCAACGGACCATGTCCAGGATCTGGAGGTGGGGGCTGGCACTAAGGTTCTCACTCTTCCGTGCGTGCAGTGAAGGCCTTTAGACCTGTGCTATGCTAATTTTTCAAGTACAGGGGATGGCGCACATGCCACAGGCTGTTGTAAAGATCACGTGGGTCTCCTCCAGAAGCTGACCATGAAATGAGTGCAGGTAATTTCTTTGGGAGGGAAGGAGCACCTGCGTGGGGTTAGGTAATGAGGTAAGGTAGGCAGTATAACCACAGAAGGTTTGTTACACATCAGCTGTTGGTGTGGGAAACAAGGGTCGGGTCTTGCTAGGGAATTCGGGAAGCCTGAGCGTGCTCGACTGACGGCTGAGGAAGCCGGGGTGTTTATATACTTGCTGCCTGGTCGCTGGGGGAGGGCTGCTCCAAGGCTGTTTGCTTCCCAGCAAGTCAGTGAGGCCTGGAGTCCTGCAGTGATAAGAAGCAAGGATGTGGGGGAGGCGCCCACAATGTCCGGGGCAGACTGTGCAGCCTCACTAAGTGACAGCCCAGAGTCACTCACGCACACATTCCAGGCTCCCAGAACGCCATGAGCTGAGTGAACCCTGTGGTAGACCTGGGCATACCAAGTGTGTGACCTGCCCTTGTGAAAATTCACTAACGTGTCAACGACAGACACAAAAATATTTACAGTCAACAGTGAAGAGTGCTGGGAAAGAGAATGAATGGAGGAGTTATGGAAAATACAGCACTGGAACTTAATCTATCACACAGATCAGGGAGCTCCTCTCTCCCCCCAAACAGGTAAGGTTTGGGTCCTTAAGGACATGCAGGCATTAGCTAGTGAAGATTCGGGATCTGTACCAAGACCCCACAAACTATGACCCTACGGCAAAATCCAACCCAATTCCTTTACATGCAAATAAAGTTTTCTTGCAACATAGTCACACTGTATGGTAGGGGCTTTCTCCACACAGGGGCAGAGTTTCTCTGTAAGAGAAATTCTGTCACCTGCAACGCCCACCTCGCCCTTGGCCTAAAACACTTTACTTACCTCCGGTTTAAAGGAACTCCAAGTAGATTCTAATGCACAGTAAAGCATTAAAAATGTTTACTATTGCTTAACACAGATAGGTGAGTAACTTACAGCCTATTGAGGGGAACAAAATGGAAAAATAAATAACTACAAGGCCACATGACTGATTCTGTAATAAAAGGCTATACCAAAGGTTTATCGAGCTTCCAAGTAGACAATAATTAGCTGTGCCTAGGGAGTAGAGACAGCTTCACAGTGGAAAAGATGGGTCTTGAAGTTCGAGTCCACTTCTGGGTGAATACAGGGAGTTAGAGTTAATCTGGGCAAAGGGCGGATAGTGCTCAAAAGGCCAGAAAAAGGAGAAAGCAAAAAGGGTCCAGGAAAGATGGCAGTTTACTTCCTTTGTGCCTCCAAGCAGCTGGCAGGACCATGAGCAGGGCCTCCTGGGAGAACTGCCACTTAACTCCTTTCACCTCTACCGCCAGCTTTTCAAACCAATTTATTTCAAGAATTAGCAAGAACAGAGAGTAAGTGGATCACTGGGTCTGAGGACTTCACAGAAAGTAACTAATTCTCTAAAGGATCCAAGAGAGGAAAGCAGAAGGTGGCAGATTTTAAGCAAAGCAGTCACAGTTGAAGTGCTGGGATCCCTAGGTATAAACACTGTGTATTTGATCTCCCACTGGCCAAACTGTGGACAATTGGAGCTAAGAAGAAAGGATGATGGTAACAGATTATCACTCCAGAGAATAAAATAAGAATCCAGGCGTTCCTGTCCTGACGCAGTGGAAACGAAGCCAAATAGGAACCATGAGGTTGCAGGTTCGAGCCCTGGCCTTGCTCAGTGGGTTAAGGATCCAGAGTTGTTGTGAGCTGTGGTATAGGCCACAGACATGGCTCAGATCTGACGTTGCTGTGGCTCTGGCATCGGCCCAGGAGCAACAGCTCCGATTAGACCTCTAGCCTGGGAACCTCCATATGCTGCCAGTGTGGCCCTAAAAAGACAAAAAAGAAGAAGAAGAATCCATAAGCCTGCACTGACACAACTTCAAAAAATGAAAATAAGCTAACAAATGGGGAAGAAGGGAAAACTCTTTCTTACAATAGAATGCCGACTAATAAACGCAGAAGGAAGCATGTAATTAGAAAGTCAGCACTGGGAACCATGACCTTAAGAACAATTTTGGTCAATGATCACCACTGTGAAGGCTAATACTAAGGGAAGTAAGTACAGAAAGAAACAACCTATTTCTGAGACTAGGACTATCCCCTTGCAAGATTAAGTAAAAGGGAAAAAACATTAAGTTTTATAAAGGAGAAACTAGGCAGGTACCACCCTAATGAAGAGATCGAAGTTAAGGTCACAGTAATGACACAAGTAGGTGCTAAGTGCTTCCTAATTTGAGGTACTAGGATTCTGCGGTGCATGTGTGGTCTTCTTGCCATAAAGGCATAACCTGCGTCTCAGCATAGCCAACACCACACAAACCCAAGTTGTGGGATAGTCTGCAAAGAAGTGGCCTACAAGTTTAAAATGTGTCAAGGTCACAAAAGACAGAACAAGGCTGTTGAGGTTTTACAGGTAAAAGGAGGCTAAAGAGATGAGGTCTAAATACAGGGTAAGATCCTAAACTGGATCCTGGCTCAGAGTATTTTTCCCCTGTGCTATAAAGAGCACTAGAACCGTTACTGGCAAAACGTGAATCCGATTTTTAGTGAGATAATATTCTTTCCAAAGCGTTAATTTCCTGATTTGGTAACTATTCCATGGTTCTATAACAGACAAAAATAAAAAATAAAAAAAGTCTTCGTTTTTAGTAAATACCGCCCTGCAGATTAGAGGCAAAAGTGCCTCAGGTCTGCAGTTTGGTCTCAAATGGCTGGGAAGGGGGTCAAGGAAAAGTTAACTACATGTGATAAAATTTTAACATTTGGGAATTCTGGATGAAAGGTATAATGGGACTATCCATATTCTTTTTGCAGCTTACCTATTGATCTGAATTCATCTCAGAAAAAGTTAAAAATAAAACTGCATGTTTTGGAAAACAGACTTCCAAAACATAGTCTCCAGAGTCAAATCAATCCAGATTTGAATATCTGCGTTCATGGTCATTAACTGTGGGACCGTGAGCAAGTTATTTGAACTGTCTAAGCTTCAGTTTTTTCGGAGTTCTCACTGTGGCACAAAATCATCAACAGGGTCTTGGGAGTACTGGGAGGCAGGTTCTATCCCCTGCCCGGCTCAGTGGGTTAAAGATCCAGCATTACTGCAGCTGCGGCTTAGGTTCAGACTGTGGCAGGATTTGACCCCTGGCCTGGAAACTCCATGCATCTCGAGGCAGCCAAAAATGGAGAGGGAAAAAAAAAAACCAAAAAACAATTTTTTTCATGAATCAAACAGAAAGACTAGTATCTACTTCTCGGGTTGCTGAAAGGATGATGCAGGCCTGTGGAAAGCAGTTTACATAGTGCTGGACAGCTCCGGAGCCTGACTCACAGGGGGCCTGGTGGGGTGGCCAAGATGCTCTGTCGACTTGTTGCCTGATTGGTTATCAGGGCTTTTATGTGTCCTGTAAATTTCAGGCTTTACCTATGCACTTAGCTCCATTAGGGTACCATGCTATAGGTGCCAACTTTCTCTTTAAAAATGCTACTCCACAGCAAAGTGAATAATAATAACACAGTCAACCTAAAAGTTTAACACCTGTATCTTTTCCAATGTAGCTCTCATTCTCCAGCTGAGAACATGTTGCTAACCCAGCTTCTCCAACTTGGAGAGAGAAAGTGGGGCAGGAAGAAGGAAAAGAGTGAAAACAAAAGGGCTGGTTTGGCTGGGTATAGAAGTAGGCTGGGACAAACTGCAGAGAAGGTGGAAGGAAGTCTTGCTCTGGGTTAGAGGTGGGTCAGTTCTAACAGTTTTCAAGAGAAAGAAGTTACAGCTTACTCGCTTTGAATTGTCAGCGTTGGTTCTCTGCCAACACACAGTACAAATGAGGTTATATCACTTGCTGGTTCCATTTTCCTTTCCTAGCTCTTAGCAAGGTGATATTCTGAGAAGATGATTAAGAAGAACTGTCCTTGCCAACTCCCCTACCACCCCCCACACCCCACAAACCCTCTCCTTTAATGTACTGAAAGTGGGCACCATCATATCTAAAATAGGACAGTGCAAAGAAAAATTTAGTGCACGAGCTCCTTGGCAGGAATGAATGAGCTAAGTGTTGGGAGGGAAATGATACTGTAACTATTGGGTAAATGTAACTATTGGGTAACCTGTAGGTTGTTACGTTTACTTCTTTAAATGCGGAACTTTTAAAGTACGATGGCTGCCCCGACCTCCATTAATACCTGGAAGCGTTGCGTATGTTTTCTCTCTTTGTAAGGAGGTGCCGTGAGTGGATATCCTCCTCCCACACCAAACAGGCAGAGGGATGCTGACAGAAGTCACTCACTCAAATTCACAGGCAGAATGGGAAAAAAAAAAATCTACCACCCTATTCATCCAGAAAACCCATGTGACTCTCAGCTACATGGGCCATTATCTTCTCTCCCTCTCTCTTTACTTTCCCTTAAGGTTTAATGGGATAAGCCACTATCTGCTTTTTAGGACAGCTACCTGCTGTCACAGAGCCCTCCCATTCTTATCACAATAGTACACGGGTGGTGTTTTGAGATTGCCGTATACTTGCTATTTTTTCAGCTTAGTAAGCCCTTTGGGATCTTTCAAGATAAAGTCATTTCATAAACTTAGCTGTATTACAGAATAAAATCCTTAAGAGGGGACTTGAAGAAAATTACATTAGTCCATGCCTCCTTCTTCCCGGTGTGCTACTATCCAGATTGTTTTTTAAGTACAGAGCAGGCCCGCTATGGTTATTAGATCTCAGCCGTCTCCATTCCTTTTTCTCTCTGGCATGTGTTTCCTTTCCAGCGTTTGAGGATTACATTGTACAAACTGAGAGGCAGAGCACTGTGCACACAAAGTGACTCGGGAGGCCTCAAAAGCCCGCCGCTCCAGCGGGCGCTGGTTGTTCCCTGTGGGAACAGCGGAGAGTGGGACACCCACAAAGGCTGTCACTCTGCCGTGTTCAACTGCGAGAACAAGCAGGGTGTCTCTGTTCCTCCACGTGGCCTTCCTGTGGGCTCGCCATCACTCCTGTAGGCGCAGGATGGCAAAAGCTTCCTAAGCGAGGCAGGCAAAGGCTGCCATCCTGTGCTCCCCGCCTTCATGGGCAGTGGGTCCTGCAGGTGTTTCTCCTTAGTACAGAGCATTCAGCTCGCTTTCCAGACCTTACCATGACCCGGAGATGGTTCTAGGTGTCCAGGACGGTGTGGCAAATGCCAATCAATGTTAAGCTCGGTCCCCAGGGAGCTTACATTCCAGTGTACATCAACTGTCCTGGAATTTATCATTACAGCTTTAATTAGGGACACAGAGGAAGACAGACACCTAATGTGCAGTGAGAGGCGTGTTCCCAGGACTGTAAAGGGCTGAAAGCACAGAAGGGGCAGGCGCTGTGGGGAGGTGGAGACAGAGGTCCCTCGCAGAGGGGAAGGGGGGGAGGGTAGCATGGGCAGCTCAATACTGAGGTTCGCAAGGAGGGAGGGAAGCCCTGGTAGGGACTGGATCTTAGGGGCAAAGTGGAGCAGTGGAACTACTTTAAGCACAAGGGGTCGGGGTGGAAGTTTGGACTGACAGGTCCAGCGGGGCATTTGTAAGCCCCAGGCTGGCTGCTATGGGGTGGGAGGGAGGGAGGGGACAGTTGAGAGAACCTGGAAGACTCTTCCCATCATTAAATGAATATGAGACTCACTTGCGTTAAGCTGGTGACCTAATGACCACAGCGGAAGTCACACTGATTGATTCTGAAAGGCTTGTTGGGCCCAGCGCTGGGCTCTGGGATACAATGTGAAAGCAGGACAGTGCTCACCAGTCCGACAGGGAGAGAGACAAGAAACCACGCAACCCCATGGGAGCTCTCAGATGGCGAGTCAGTCTAACAGGCCCATGTGACCAGAGGGTCAGGTGTTTGGCTGGACCCAAAGGCAGCTTCCCAGAGGTGCTGAGACTTAAGCTAATACTTGGAATGTTGAGAGGTTGTTACACTTCACCTGAAGCTAACTCGCTTCCTTCCTTCTTTTTTCTTTTGCCAATTTTTGTATTTTCTTCCATTTATTTCTTTAACATAGCTGCCTTGTTGTCTATGTTGTCCTACAGGGCCAGAGATCAAGACAGTTTTATATCTTAGCTGAAAAATAAGTTCATGCTTTCCCCGAATTATTATCTAGCTTTTATTTTACTTCCCTGATCTGACTGGTTAAAGATACTGGTCCTGGATCCCAGGCCATTACTGACCATTAGTAAATAAATTCTTTAAAAGCTTAAGTGTGTTTATGTTTCACAGGAAACCAAGCTCAGTGCTATTATACATACAGCATCTTGAGCTTCTTATAAAACACTTTAGTAAAACAACGCATTTTCAGAAAAGAAGTGCACACAGAAGGGGAATTCCTGGAAGTGTCACTTGGTCTTCACTGTGTCGTGACACTGGCCCAATGTTGAGTTTTACCTGAGCAGCTTCTAAGTCTAAGTCTTTGAGGTCTCCACTCTTACTCTTCTCTCTCAAAAATTTCATGGGTCCCACCCCTCTTCATGTATCACATTTCTGCCAACTCCCTCTGTGTTTGCCAAGTAACACAGGCCTCCATGTTCAAATACTATTGCTGCTGTAACAACTTACCACAAACTGTGTGACAAAACGCAGCAGAAATCTATTCTCTCACAGTTCTGGAGGCCAGGAGTCCAAAACCGAGGCAAGGCTCTGGTGGAGGCGCCTTCCTGCCTTCCAGCTCCTGGTGGTCCATGGTTAGTGGCAGTAGCCCTCCCGCCTCTACCCGCCTGGTCACATCACACCCTCCCTGTGTCTATTTTCTTTTCTGTTTCTTGAAAGGACACTTTTAGTTATGTTTAGGGTCCACATGGACAATGCAGGATCATCTCAAGAGCCTTCGCATAATCCTATCTGCAAAGACACTTTCCAAATAGGCTGACGTCCACCGGTTCCTGGGGTGTGACAGGGATACACTTGTCATTACTGCACCACAAACTTAGGCCCTAGAAGGGGGTGGGTCCAGGGGTTCTGATTTAGTTGGTCCAGGATGAGGGTCAGGTACCAGCAGATTTTTTTAAGCAATTCTCATGGACAAACAACTGGACCGCTGAGGTAGACGGGACTCCGTCAGAGTTTGCTGAAGGGCAGGGAGCTCATTTCCCCTCTTACCATTTGGGGCCTGAAGGTAACATATTATAAAGCTAGAGGATGTGGCCAATGGAAAGAAACCTGCAGAAATAAAGAGACCACAGCTTTCTATGCTCCATGTCCTCAGAGTGGTGGGTTAACGACTTTGTTTGCCAAGGATCAGTGGGAGGCAAGAATGGGGCAAAGAGATGGTGGCCGTGGTCCCAGGCTTGGGTCTGAGACCCGGCTGGGTGGTTCCCTCACTCCTCACACTGGCTGTGGGAAGTTACATCTCATCGCTGGGCATCAGCTTCCTACTTGGGCAGGTGGAAGGTGAACTCGGTTTGGTGGGGAAGTGGAAATGCCCACAACAGAAGCACAATGCCCATGCTGGCCTCCCAGCTGCAGCTCACAAGGTCATTGCCAAGGCAATCCCAGAACCTAGGAATCCAGTGCTCCAGCACTAAAGTGATTATCTGTATATTGTATTATCCTTGTCACCCCTCAGAGTCAAAACATAAAGCAGAAACACCTGTATTAAAAACGATTTGTACAGTGTTCCTCCTGTAATTACAAATCACGATGGGCTTGTTTGCATTAACAATTGTTATTTGAAAAAGAGAAAACACATTGCAACCTTGCTACAGACAAATGAAAGACACAACCTTCTCTAGGATGTGCTTATGTAAAGAATTTCCCTAGGACAGATCAGAAATAAACGAAAATGAGAACACTGGTGTCCATCACTCTTTCCGATTTGCACATTCTCATCGTCACTGACCTTGCTATTGAAAATGAAACTAAGGGGAGTTCCCGTCATGGGGCAGTGGTTAACAAATCCGACTAGGAACCATGAGGTTGCGGGTTCGGTCCCTGCCCTTGCTCAGTGGGTTGATGATCCGGCGTTGCCTGAGATGTGGTGTAGGTCGCAGACGCGGCTTGGATCCCGCCTTGCTGTGGCTCTGGTGTAGGCCGGCGGCTATGGCTCCGATTCGACCCCTAGCCTGGGAACCTCCATATGCCTCAGGAGCGGCCCAAGAAATGGCAAAAAGACAAAAAAGAAAATGAAACTAAGGGTCTACCTTCCTTGAGAAGCTCAGAAAATGAAAAAAACTCTTCTTTGAGATCAGATCACATGGACGCTTCTCGCCTGCACTTACGCAGAGCTTTGGGCAGGGCGTGGGGAGACTTGTTCCCCTTTCCCTCTGTAGCTCCAGCCTCCCAACCCTTTCCCAGGATCCAGGCTCCTATTTCTAACCACCTACTCAACCAGCTCTCACTCAGAAGTCGGACAAGCACGCCCAAATAAATACGACCCTCACCTCCTCCCATGTTCACTTCTGCTCAAGTTCTCCCATTCTCCAGACAAGGACGAAAAGTGTTCACCAACCTGCTTAAGACCAAGCAGAAGGGTCCTCTTCCAATCCTCCTTCCTGCACCTTCCGTGAGCGATTCGGCAGCGCCTGCCGATGGGTGTCAGGCAGGCCTCTTATTTGATTGCTCCGCACCACCTGTTCCTCGCGCAGACGCCCCGGGTCTCACCTGGACCGCGGCTCATTTGCTCGCCCTCCCCTCGCCCTCCCCATAGGCCTGCCTCACCAGGTAATGGTTCCACATCATACATAGGATCCCATCGCTGCACTGCTCAAAATTCTTTCATAAAAGGTAAAATGGCACAGCCCCTCTAAGACATGGTTTGGCTGTTTTCATAAACAAAACATGCTATGACTGCATGACCCCGCTAATGCACTTTTGGGTATCTAAGAGAATGAAAACCTCTATTCATCAAAAAAATACACAAAATGTTCATAATAACCATTCATAATAACTATAAACTGGACACAACCCTGACGTCCTTCATTAAACTACAGCACACGTGCACTATGGACGGCAACTCAGCACATGAAGGAACGTGTCAACACGCATAGCAAAGGGATTCTTCAGGTGGAATGAAGATGCCCAATCAGCTGACCTTAAAATAGGGAGAATGCCCGGGATTGCCCAGGTGGGCCCCATGTAATCACAGGGTCTTAGAAGGGGCGAGGGAGGCGTAAGAGAAAGCCAGGATGTGACTGTAAGAAAGCTAGTCAGCTGAAGAAAGAGGCTGTGAGTCTCTAGAAGCTAAAAAAAAGGAAGAAAACAGAGCCTCTGCTAGAGCCTCCAGAAAGAAATGCAGCCCTGCAGACACCTTGATTTCAGTCTAGTGAGACCATGTTGGACTTCCGACTTCCAGAACTATAAGAGAATAAATCTGGGTTATAAATATTTTGTTACAGCAGCAAGACGAAATTACTGCAGGGGGCAATCCATCCACCAGCCCCCCCAAAATGTCATTCAGATTTGAGTGAAATAAATGTGTTGTAATTATATTGCCATCACCAGGGCTTTCTTGTTTCTGTCTTTTAAAACAAAACACGAGCTTGAAATGGAGGAAAGATGTAGGAAGATAAAACACAAATTTTGAAGTAGAGGCTTTCCAAATAAGGGGGGTGGGGGGGTCTTGTTTTGTATGTGTCATTGCTGTGAAAGATAATTATTTATATCCGAAAGGGAAATGTTAGGTATTGGTTGCAGCTGTCAGACCAGGAACACTGCTGGGAGAGCCTCGCTCCTCACCAAAACACCGTACAATGTAGATTTCAGTGACACCGTAGAAGTCTAAGCACATTTCAATTTGATCTTTAATCTTCCCTTTTCGCGCTAGGCAATTCCTGGGGTAGAATTCATTCATTTCAAGCACTTCAGTATCTGCCTGGATGAAAAGTCACATTTAGCCCTCAGGCTGAGTACTCCTAAAATGTGCTCATTCACCCAGATAAAAGCATCTGAAGGCCCTCAGGCGTGCCCTGCCTTCTTGGCCCTGAGTTAACTATCACCCCTTCCCTTCACCTGGTCACTGCTAGTCCCAGAGGACAACACAGCCTGTGACTGGTGCCTGGTGCCTTCTGAGTTGAATGACTCCTAAGTGGGTGTCTTGGGCTTAGCCTTCTCTGCACAGCTGGGGTCCCAACAGTGCGATGCCTGCTACTGTCGTGCATGAATCCTTCCACCATCTAAAACCCAGAGTGTTTAATGTTGCTCTTGTCTTCCTCTCATACCTGCTCCTCCTCTGTATCTCCCATCTTGGTGAACCATTCTAGCAAATAATCAATTTTCTTGTGACACGTGTGGATCTCTCTCTCTGCCATTCCTCTGACGCTGGCTCATCACCAGATCTTTCATTTCTACCTTCTACGTTTCTTTTTTCTGCATCCTCTCCATTCTATCCCTGGTGCTTCTGCTGAAATCCATGTTTAAAGGAGAAAATTGAAGTCCAGTCACATTTATTGAGCATGGATAATGTGCTAGATACCATTTTGAGCACTTTTGTGTGAATTAGCTCAGGGATTGCTCCCACCATCGTTATGAGGTATATATTCACATTATTCTCATTGTTAGAAGCAGAGAAAGATGCTAAGGGAAGTCGAGTGCCTTTCCCAAGGCCACACAGCATCTGAACTGGGATTCCTGCTCAGGCGTGTCTCCCTCCAGAGTCCAAGCACTTAATTGCTGATCTGTGAATTTACCGAGAGTGGGACAGGGCAGTGGCCTCTCAACTCACTTTTGCCCTCTCTCAGACAAATGCGGACACCTTGGGCCCAGTGGATGAAGGACAGCATGAAGGGGATTCTGTTCCAGGGTTTCCTCTGTCTGCCTCATGAAGAAACGGGCACACACAAAGCTATGAGAATCCATGTGCGGGCTGCCGTACGGCCAACAGTGGCAACGACTGATGACAATAGCGACACACGTTTAAGAGACTCTAACTGCAGTCACTGATACAAGCCACCATTTATTAAGCGCTCATCGTGTGCTAGGCATTTTCCTCAGCACATTCCATGAATGATCCCACTTGATGTGCCTAACATCCTGATGTGAAGCTCAGGAAAGTTAAGGGACTCTATAAATGTCACTGTATCAATAAGTGATGCATCCAGACCTTCCTAAGCCCCAAACTGCTGTTCTTAACCACTATGACATATTGCCCTGTATGTTTGTTCAACACAGGATACAGATTAAGAAGATAGCAGGTGGCATGAAAAAGTTGCATATGTTCTTCAACAAGTACTTAACATCCTTGAGCTTGGTTTTATCATTTGTAAAGTGTGGCTGCTCCTTTACCTATCTTGAAGTTTCAATACCTGACACCTCTGGTGTGTAAATACGTTCATTTAGAGAAAAAGGGTCTGACACCTGTGCCCTGAACTCTGCCAAGACTGCATATGACTGAAAGGAGAATTTACTTATTCTCCAGATTAGTTTTACATAAAAGGAATGTACCAGAAAATACTTGTCCCAGAGTTCCCGTCATGGCGCAGTGGTTAATGAACCTGACCAGGAACCATGAGGTTGCGGGTTTGATCCCTGGCCTTGCTCAGTGGGTTAAGGATCCGGCGTGGCCATAAGCTGTGGTGTAGGTTGCAGACGCAGCTCGGATCCCGCGTTGCTGTGGCTCTGGTGTAGGCCGGTGGCTACAGCTCCGACTGGACCCCTAGCCTGGGAACCTCCATATGCCGTGGGAGCGGCCCAAGAAATAGCAAAAAGACAAAAAGACAAAAAAAAAAAAAAAAAAAAAAAGAAAATACTTGTCCCCTAGAGAAAGACTATTATTTCCTGATCTTCCTTGCAGCTACACATGATGGTGTGGCCAAGTGCTAGCCAATGAGATATGAGTAAAAGTGGTGGATACAACTTCTCAAGTGTGTATTTTAAGGGACTATGTCCCTCCTCTCTGCTCCCCACTAACCTGGATAAGAGGTGGTAGTGAGCCAGCTGGAACCGTGAGGACAGAAGCAACATTCCACAGATGCCAGAAAATGAGAGAGGCTGGGTCTGAAAGATTCAGCCTTGCCATATCTCTCAGAGGAGCCCCTTCTCTCCATCCCTGTGTTCCCCAGATCTCTAAGTGACAGAGTGGAGCCACCATATCTGTCCAGGCTGCTTATCCAGCTTATCATGGGAGAAAGAAATACACATCTAGCTTACTGAGGTCACTACTATTTGAGATCCTTGTGATGACATCTGAATCCACATCATCACTAATACAAGGAGAGAATGGAACTCTGTGGAGCCAAATGCTACTGCAAATTGACTTTCGAAAGTTCAGCCTAAGCAAAGGCTCCCACGCAAAAAAACCTAGCACATTAAGGGATGGTAAAAGGTTGGGTTTGGCTCTGCTCTGCTTCGAGCATCCGGTAAGGGGGCGGGTGAAAATAAAACTGGAGGGGTCATCATGTGCTAGGTCACAAAAGCTGTGCTCCCCCATGTTAAAAAGCATAAACTTGAACCATGGAAAAGTTCTACAGGAAGTAAGATAATACTTCCGAGCCCTAGGATGACCCAGCGACTGCTCTTCAGAGCAGACTGTGTAGTAGACTCTAAAGTTAGGGAGAGGAGTTAGAAGGCAAGAGATGATGGTGTCACTGACATGGGACAGAGACAGGAAAGGAGAGAAACAACTCTGTGTGGGCGATGTGGGAGACCAAATAAGACTTGATGACTGACTGGTAACTGGGTGAAGGAAGCCAGTGGGAGGAGCAAGAGTCACGCCTAGATCTGTGGTTTGCACAGTAGCATGATGACTGACACCCTTAATACACCAAAATAGGAAGTATGCACAGGAGGAAAAGGAGGTTTGGGGCCGGGTCGACGGCGGAGCTGTAGGTAGACTGTGAGTTTAATTTTGTACTTCTAGAGGACAGCATACCAGTGGGGCATCCAAGAGGTGGTGTCCAGTAGGCAGAGTTGATAATAAATTCATGACAATGACAGTGACGGCATAGACTGTTAAGGTGGAACCTTGAGTTTACATTCTCGTAACCACCAAACTTTTTTTCTTCCAAGTTAAATGATACTCCGAATACTGTGAGAGCAAGACAGAACCCACCCCCACCATCACTGCTCTCATAGATATGAGTGGATTTTCTTTACTCTGATTGTTCCAGGTGGAAGTCACTTTGCAAGGCATTCTCTTTCCTTAAATTGCAAGTCCCCTGTGGGGAAGAGGTTTTTCATTTCTTCTTTGTGTGGCTTATAATTAGCTGTACAACAGCATTCACCGGCGATACACCACTTTTGAGCAAAGCTGGCCTTAGATTCAGGGTGAATTATAGGGGTGCAGCATCTGCTCGCTATGAAGAGGACCCCGACAGGGACTCAGCAGTGCCTCTTCTGGTACAGTTCCTCTCAAAGTTTATTTTTCGGTAACCAAATTGTATCTGTTTTTGTCCCCCACTGTATTTCTAGCTCCAAACACAGTGCCTGACTCATAGCCTGTGCCAAATAAAACAAAAGTGAATGTGTTTAATGAGCCGTCACTCATATACGCTTTAAATTCTAGCTATTTAGAAACAGCAGGCCAAAAGTAATCCTGACGAAAACATGTATCACTACACCCAGTAGGATTACCCAGACAATCCATAATCATGAACAAAACAGATAATAATGAAGCTAGAATATTAATCATTTATAAATAAAAAACAAGAAGTGCAGGCATGGAAATCCAGGATCGACTTAAGTCAATTCTGGTAATGCGCTGCCAACACCCTCCTTGGATGTCTTAAAAATTTTGGAAGTCTACGTGTGCAAGTGCACGGTGGAGATTTTTTTTTTCCTTTTCCAAACGATGTGAGGCAGGCTGTGTTCAGCTGAATAGCAGATTAAAGCCATCAAGAAACCCTGAGTGCACACTTTCTGATGAAGTGCCCTGTGACTGTGGACAAGCTATTTCAACTCATCAAGTCTTGGCATCCTCGTCTGCAAGGACGCAGGAGATGCTGTGGGTACCTGCTCTGATCCTCTCGCATCACCAGAGATTTCTTTCTGCAAGGCTCTGTGTTTCTATACCTGAAAGGCTTCCTCCGGCCACAGGAACATGATGGGCCTCAATGCAGGACACACCAGAAGTGCTTGAGAGGCCTCCTGGAAGTAGCCTTCAACCAACTGCAAACAGAACCTGGGGGATCGATACCCCATCTCCCTTGCCAAGCATGTGCTGCAACTCAGTGGTGTTCCACCTGTTTCCCAGACCGGGAGGAGGATCAAACCCCTGTTTCCCGCAGCAGCAACCTCTCTGTCAACATATCATATACTTCTTCCTCTCCCTTCTCAGCTTACTTCATCCCCTACCAGTGCGTCCTGGCAGCACCTCTCAGATGAACTCCCTGCACTCAAATCCTTGTCTTCTGAGGAAACCCAACTTAAGACAAGAGATACTTAGAATGTCTTCTTTTTAGGTCCGTGGGGAAGATTAAATAAGATATTCACAGTGAGCATTTCAGCACCTTGAGTGGCCGCTTAAGAACTGTTGGCCATCATCATCATCACCACTACTGTTATCATTATTATCGAAAATGAATAATGGACCTGAATTTTTCACCAGACTTTGGCCCATCTAGAAGCATGTTCTGGCCTCCCTACACATGAGGAATGGCAAGTCAGTATTGTGCTTATTATTTCACTACCAAATATCCAATTAATTATTTCCCCCCAATTGACTCTGGGTTTTCAAAGACTTTATCTAGCAAACTGCACAGATTAAGTAATAATTCATTTGCTCTCCCATGGTTTATTAATCAAAGACACATATAACTGCCAGTCAGAGTTTCTGATCAGCATGAAATTACTAGGGTCACTACAGAGAGCTAATATCATTTCAGTAAAAGCAAAAAACCGTGATGTTTTTTAATCTGTGAAGCTTTATCACTTATAACAGTATGATCATTAGATTTTCTGAAATATTTAAAATAGCTTGCAGACCATCGCAGTCTCCTAAGACCCGGAAACCCCAGGTTGGCGATTGCTGATCTAATAAACCAAAATTCATTAAGAGATGTGCTTGTTTTTGTTATAAAAATTGCAGTAATAAAACCTTTATTGCTATATTTGGCAGTAACCTTTCCTTATATTATGAGAAAATAAAGGATAAACGGATTTTTAGTAATGTATTTTTGTTTTAGCTTGACCTTTTCACAATGAAATATCCTTAAATCTAAGAGTGGCAGGATTACTCTAAGATGCCAAGCCATTTCAAGTTTTCCACTATAATATTTAGCGACCATAGCCTATAAGGAAAAATAATAGAAGAGAGAAACAGGGAGGAGAATATGAGCAGTTTAGAACAGTGGAGCAAAGGAATAATTTTCCATTGCTTAAAGCAAACGCCACACACTGTTTTTGAGTTCTTAGGCAGATGGGCTATGTACGCTCGCTTGGCCCTCTGTACTCTCTCTCCCTTCTCCACCCTGCTCTGTCCTTCAGTAGATCACCTTGAAGCCTTGTCCTCAGGCTTCCAGCTGGGTTCAGCAAATGAAGAGCACCAGCAAGAGATCAGAGATGGAGGAGGAGGGTTCCTTCCAGAAGGTCGTGAAGACTGGCTGCATCCCTTGCTTGAGGACCACAGTCTTGTCACAGTCAGCCCTTTTCACCCATCTCTCTCTGAGCCTAATTCCGGTAACCACGCTCATCCTTTATCCTAGAAGCTCTGTGGTGGTAATGGTGCCCACCATTTCTATGTCCAGGAAGTTGAACAGTTCCTTGAAATTTCTCTGGACGTTGTTCACTGTCTTTGTCAATAGTCACTTTATTACATTCTCTTCAAGTGAACTAGTTTAATTGTGTCATCTGTCCTCTGCCAGGACCCTCACTGATATACCCAGAAAACCTAATCAGAAACTGGAGGGCAAGAGAGTCAGGTGATATGGTCCATTCAGGCCATCTCTTGTGGCACAGGGAGGGTAGAAAATGGCAGACAGGCATTTCTGGAGGGGGTGATGGGCTATGTCTGGCCCACCAGGATTTCTAATACATAGACAACACAAATTCATAGAGTTTACATGATAAGTAAGTGGTACAATTCACATAAGTGGTACAATTCACATAACAATTCACACTGTCTAGCACATCATAAATAATTAATAGGCATTAGCCACTGTCATTGCGTTCAAGGGTCTGTAGAAAAACCCCTTTCCTTCCCTGCTTTGTGAATAACAAAAAAGCACCTTTTCCCGTATGCTTGGGATTTGAATTCATGTTAGAGCCATCACTGCAGTGAAGAGGACAAATTACGTGCATGAACACTAGCCAGCACTCGTTGAGAGCGTGCTATTTGCCAGGGATGGTGCTAATTACTTTCCAAGTGTTGTCTCATTTAACGCAACAGTACCATTAGGGAAGTAATTTAAAATCATTGTTTTACACATGAGAAAACTAAGTAGGCTAGCAGGATTAAGAAAGTTTTCTGAGCTCACATCGTACAAAATTGGTAGAAGTGGCATTTGAACCCAGGCCCATACATCCACAGCCACTATCCAGAATCCCGTTTACAAGAGACAGATTCTTCAGAGAGAATCCTGTGCAGCTTGATGAGCATGGAATCAGGTTGTCTGAGTGTGAAAAAATGTCTATGCATTTATCATTGTCAAAACTCCTTTCATGAAAATATGCTGTAATTGTACATTTAATTCAGCCCCAGCTCAACACAATGTTTCACTGAAGCATACAGCAAAGTGACATGTGTTGAGATTGTGACCCTGTTGGGAGGGAGTCTTGTAAAACTTGCACTAAAGAAAAATGACAAACAAACAGATGCAGTGGTTTATTGGCCTCATCTCTTTGTGGCACCTCTGCGGCTCCCAGGAAGGAAATGGAGCACTTAGGAAGACATTCAGAGCCCCCCAGGCCCTACGGGCATACGATAGTTCTACTAGTAAGAGGATTTATGTTCTTTGTGTCCTTGAATAGTCACCAAACTCCCCACTGAGGAGACGGTCATGGACTCCAGAGAAAGTATGGGTCAGTGATGAATGGATCTCCTCTCTGGAGCTGTCTGGGCTTCCCTCCTCTCAAGCCAGGCCTGCACCTACCTAGCGAAGCATGCAAGAGCCCTACAGATGGTGCCCTGCATCTTGACACAATGAGACTGCCATAGACTGAGCTTGTGCATGCTCTAGTTTGAGCATCTGATTGTGGTCACTTGTGGTCCTGCTTCTCAGGCTACCCACCACTTTCATGGTGAGCTATGTCCTGAGTTTGGGAGAAGATGTAAAGGCCTGTCCACTGGTCTTCCTTAGGAAAATGGCTGATTGTCAGCACCCACTGCTCATGTCCACACCTCCAGAATAAGATAGGATACATTGTAGGAGGCGGATTAATATGTGTCGAATCAATCAAAAGCCATTCCTTTTTTGGGAGCATAGATAGCCTTTCTTCTACAGATACTTGTAAAGCATCTTAATGGGGGGAGTATAGCAAGGAGAGACGCTCTTCCCACAGTCTCACAATGACTCCACCCACTTTGAGACAAGACCCTTACACACACGTGGGCACACATACATACACACACATAACCCCCAAACATGGCTACTCTGTCCTATGCCCTCGCCTTCTGGCCAAGGCGATCAAAAGAGAGGTACCTCAACCAAACTGAACCAATAAAATTATCCTCAGGCATTTGAAATTCAGGGCATAGAAACTTGGCAATGGGTAGCATCCAAGCTGAAGCATGTGAGTGGGAGAGTTCTAGAAGGTTCACAGTTCTAGCACCCAGACACATTTTTGTCTCCTTCCGTTTATGAGTCGGTCCCTCCATTTTTTACATGCACATGCTGCATCCCATTGTTATAGGCTGAATTGTGTCCCCTCAAAAATACAATGGGGGCCTAATCCTCAGTACCTTAGGATATGAACTCATTTGGAGACAAAGCCTTTATAGAAGTAATCATATTAAATCAAGTCACTAGGATGGACCCTAATCCAAAATGACCCCTCTTTTTTATGGAGTTGTCATAAAATAGAAAAATTGGAGTCTTCATAGATGCAGACAGAAGACCACCAGGTGAAGAGGAAGACAGAGATCAGGGTGATACAGCTACAGGCCGAGGAATGCTAAAGGTATCCAACCACCAGAAGCTAAAGCCAGGAATGGAACAGAATCTCCCTCATAGCTCTCAGAAGGAACCAACTCCATCTGCACAGCGATCTTAGACTTCTAGTTTCCGGAACTGTTTGATAATACACACCTCTTGTTTATATCACCTGGCTTTGGTACTTTGTGACAGCAGCCCTGGCAAACTAATGCATACACCAACAATATTCTTCTTTCTTCATTTTCCTTATATGCCTCACATGAAAGTGGATTTCTGTTACCGGCTACCAAGAGAAACTTAACTGATACCCCAGGTAAACCATGGTGAAGATTCATTCTGATTTTAAAAGTATCCAACTGTTTAAGGAGTGTGGCACCTACCAAACAATGAAGGCAAAATTGAGTTTGGAAAGCAAAGCAACTCATAATTAAGATGAAGACACTCTATCACAGAGAGCAAGGAGATTCATTTAGACCAAAGAGGAGATGACTTCAGAACAGTCTTTCTCAGGCATATGAAGGATGAGAAAAACAATGTGCTTTAAAGAAAGCTTTATTTCTCTGACTATTGCTAGCACAAATGGCAGAAAACAAAGAAACACTTAGGGGCAAATCAATTGTTTTTCATAGGAAAGACAATTATAAAAGAAATGCATTCATTGAGATATTAGCCCTGTTGTAAGCTGGCAGGAGACTTCCTGTCATGGGTTGAAGTGTATGCTCCAAAAAGACATGTTGAAGCCAGAACCCCTGGTACCTGTAGATGTGACCTTATTTGGAAAGAGGATCTTCAGAAATGTAATCAAGTGACAATAAGGTCCCTCGGGTGGGCCTTAATCCAATCTGACTGACGTCCTTATAAGAAGAGGAAAATACCACATGATGACACAGACACACAGTGAAGACAGAGGCAGAGACTGGAGCTATTCAACTACGAGCCAAGGAAGACCTGGGGCCACCAGAGCCTGAAGAAAGCAAGGACGGTCCTCCCCTCGGGGATCTGGATGAAGCAAAAGCACCAAGACTTTGAATCTCTAGTCTTTAGAACAGTGAGACAACAAATTTCTACTGCTTTAAGTAACCCAATTTGCACAACTTTTCTGTGGCAGCACTAGGAAACTCATAAATCCCCTCTCAGAATCTTGCCCTGGGTTGTAGAGGAGGATTACTTGGGGTGATCTGATAAAAATTTACAAACTCTGTCCCAAAGTAGAGTTGGAAGCCAAATCTCTTACCAAAGTGATATTGATTACTTTAAAAGTCTAGATAGGATACATGCAAAAATAAGTTACTCTTTTCTCTCTCTAGTTATTAAAATATTCTCATTTAATTAAGGTTCGAATAAGCAATATTCTACAAGTATAGTTGAGCACCAGGTAAATTCAGGCCAGGAGGATGAGTTATTTGGTATCTTTTGTTAAATTTCCAATAAAGGTTCTGCTTTTGGGTGGAGTAAACAAGACAACTGAAAAAAATTTCAAGGAAAGATAAGGCATCCTAAGTGATACTTTCAAAAGTGACTAAGAGCAAACCTCATCTTACACGGAGTCATTAGACTCTGTTCTTACGAGAAAAAGATTGCCACCATTGCTGGTGAAGAACTCTTCCTTCGCTTTCCAGCAAAGTTCTTCAGGACTGATCTTTTGATTGTTCCCAAATAATAATTTGTTTGGTCTAAAAATAGTTCTTATGCAAGGATGAAAAATTTATTTTTTAGGACTATATTAAAAGAAGTACACTGAACTCTAAAGGGGGAAAAAAGAGAAATCTATTGAAGGCATGCCATGTGTTAAATTTACTGCTGAGGTTCCAAGAAAATCTTCCTTAATATTTTTAGACTGAGATTAATGTATTTGCAGACAATTTTAGAATATAAAGGAGTCTAAACTGAACATCTGCTTTATTGTCTTGGTCCTAGAGTCAACCTTCTGGCTTAAAAATTTAGAAAGCAGGTTTGGGGAATAAATACATAATTTTGGCTTATCCAAATAATTTACTCATGCGCTTGGGGACTAAAAGTGGTTTTCATTTCTTTGTTTTGACAGAAGATTAACTTTTGAGGTACTGGCTTTATTAAGCACTGCATGACAATGTCTTTCAATGTCCATTAAATAATGCTTAGTATAGTAAATGTTAAATTACCATGTTATTTCTCCATAAATACATGCGAAGTCCATATGAATGCCAAATGAATTCAATATGGTCATTTCTATTACAATAAATGCCAAATGAATTCAGAGTGATGAGGCACTTAAAATGTCATATACTTCCAACTAGTCCCATCATGAATTCATTACTGCCATGTGACACCCATTCCATGTCAGGGTTTCCATTTTAAATAGTATTTTCAGCAGTTTGTAATAAAATTCCATTTGAGAAATTGATTCTCATTAGAAATATAGAAGATGAACTCCAAGTCTGGGAAAGCTGTGCCAAAATAACTTTTGGGACATTGCAAAAGTCCACACACCCACCAACCTGCAAGTTTAATCCCTGAATAAAACACATATAGACTATCCAGTTTATGGGTTTTGATATTTTATATCCAAAGAAAATTTTAATTTGATAAATTTACTCCTTGAACAAAGAGAAGTTCTTTCATAATGCATATCTATAAAAATTTACTTAGTTTTATACCACTCTTATTAATTGAGGCAGATGTATACATAACAGATTGATGGGAAAACTAAGACACTGTAAGATAACTATTTTAGTCAAGACACAAGCAAGGATTTACAATAGTCAAGACATGGAAGCAACTTAAATGCCCACTGATGGATGAATAAAGAAGATGTGGTATACACACACACACCCGCAGGCGCACACACACCCGCAGGCGCACACACACACACACACACACACACACAATGGAATACTATTCAGCAATAAAAAATTAAAAAGAATGAAATAATGCCATTTGGAGCAACATGGATGGACCTAGAGATTATCATACTAAGTGAAGTAAGTCACAAAGAAATGTAAAAAACCATATGATATCACTTATATTTAGAAACTGAAATATGATGCAAATAACATTATCTATAAAAGAGAAACAGTCTCAAAGATATAGAAGACAAACTTATGGCTACCAAATGAAAAAAAAAGATGGGGAAGGGTTAGATTATGAATTTGGGATTAGCAGATACAAACTACTATATATAGCACAGGGAACTATAGTCAATAACCTGTAATAAACCATAATGGAAAAGAATATGTGTGTAAATTAACCATACTTTCAATTAAAAAGGAGACACAAGCATGGATAACATCTGATTTCATGAGCCAATATTTACCTTTTTCCAAAAAAAATATCAACTCTGCATCTACTCCTGATCAGCCTTCTGTGACTGAGAGGTAGAAGTAGTCAGACAGGTGGAATGGGCAGCAGGTGGAAGAGAGCCGGAGAAACACAAAATGAGGACCTCTGAATGTGACATACCATCAGGCATGACAGGTATCCATCCACAGTAGGAATAGCCACCAACTTCCCTTGAGGAGACCTAGATCCTACAAGCTCTGGTATTGCTGCTATCAGCCACTGATAGCAATCAGAATTAGGAATAAGGAAGAGAAACAGTTTTAAACTTTCTTAGAATAGTTGATACCTTTTCATGTATGCATATACTTATAAAGACTTTTGCCTGGTGTTATTAGCAATAACTCAATTGTGTTTAATCTGTTAGTGCATCCTCTGTAATACAGACACACATGTGCACACACACACACATATATGTATGCAGTCTAAATATAGATTCTGCTTAAAACACTTTGAACTTCATTCTAGTGACTATATATAAATCATTGACTCTCACTGAATTTCTAGGCATATGTATTTTATGTTAGTGAAATATAAATTAGATACGTTGACTTGAGATTTTATTTTGTTACTGAACCAAGAGTAGGATTTTTATATGAGGAGATACAACAATTTTGGTCAAAGTGCCCAACAATTAGTAAGATGTTTTATAAGTAATGCTGCCACTTATGTTTGAACTTACATTTTTGTGACACTGCTGATATCCTTCCTTCCATTATTTTCATCTCCCTATCCCCTCCCCCCTCTCTTTACCCACTCAACCCCCTTCTTCCTTCCCTCTCTCCATCCACTTCACCTTCCCTCCATCCATCCATTCATCCATGCATCCTTCCACTTATTCATTCCTTTATTCAACAAATAGTCTGTATTACTTTGTACCAGATGTTGTAACAGACATGGGGGGAAAGTATGAGATCAGAAAGACACAGACTCTTCTTTCAAGGAGTTTGCCTGTGGAAGAGAAGCTACAAGACACCAGAGAAAAAGTGCTGTAAACGCTGGAAGTACAATGCTCTATGCAAGTCCGAAGGAGAAGCCTATAGATTTCCTTCAAGGGGCCATGAAACCTTCACAGAGAAGGCAACAGTCAAGCTGAGGCCACTGAAGGAAGTGAGATTCCCCGTGAGAAAGGTCTTGGAGGCAGAGGCTGGAAGTAGCTATTTTATCACAGCCGCTTATCACTGTCCCTCCAGCTGCCCACATCTGAAATATTTTTGAGGGTGATAATACTTTTGCTTGTCAGGATGCCTCCCTCTGTTACTTTTAAACATAAAGCATAGAAGAAAAAAAGTGAACCTTCCTTTCCTTGTAAGTGAGACAGTATCAGAGGGGAGGGATTTTCTGATGTTGGGGTATCTCCACAGCAAAAAAGGAGAGGTCTCACCCAAAGCAAAACTAAGTGAAAACAAAACAAAACCTCTGAGATAGACAGATGTAGATATATAAGCAAGAAGCCTGAAGAGGCTTTTGTTGTTGTTGTTGTTGTTCTTACATCCTTATAGAAATCACCAGTCAATGGTACAGAAAGGTATGCTTCATGTCCCATAGGGTGCTGCTTTCAGCTTTCACTTAATAGTTGAGGAAACAGCATCTTAAAACCTGTTTCTCACTTGATCTACAGATGTTGCTGAGAACTACACTAAGGGTCTGCAAACTACAGCCCAAGGGCTTAAGCCTGGCCTGTACTTTGCTTTTTTTTTTTTTTTTTCTCAATGAAATTTTATTGGAACATAGTCATATGTATTTGTTTACATATAGTCCATGGCCATTTAGGGGCCACAAAGCCACCATTAAATGACTGAAGCAGAGACTGTATGACCCAGAAAGCCAAAGATATCTGCTATCTTGCCTTTTTTGGAAAAATATTTGCTATCCCTGATGTGTGTTAAGTGCCCAAGTAAAAAATGACTTTAAACCACAAAAAGCTCCACTTCATCTATTTCCTTCTCATGGATGACAGAAGCAAAACATAGTGGCTGATATTTTTGTTTTGCCTACCAGGAAGCTCAAAGAAAATTAAAATGATTCTATAAGTCCCAATTGCTAGAGTGCCAGTGTCATATAGTTTGTCCTATCAATATGACTGACCTTATATTTGCACTTCTGTATTTTTAAAACTTCTCCAGTGTAGGTGTATTTTCTCAGTACTCCATTAAGTTGGTTTGTATGAACTGCATTACATAATATTTTGTGAAATAAAGTAGGGAATGGATGGATAGTTACAGGTGTAAACATTAGATAGATAGATAGAGCTATAAATCCATCCATCTGTATACCACTGGTCAGTTAAAAACAAATAAGTGCACAGGGGCATATAACCAAATAGGCATAATTTTATAAGAGAACCAGATTGGGCAGCTACCTGGGGCTTCTCAACAGCAGTATTATTGACCTTTTGGGCCAAGCAATTGTTTGAGGGAGGCAAGGGTTGCCCTGAGCACGGCTGGATGTGACCAGCATCCACGGTCTCTGCCCACTAGATGACAGTAGTGTCCTCCTTCTCCAAGGGAAAACAAACATTATCTTCAGACATTGCCAAATGTCCCTGGAAAGCAATCCCCTATGGCCACCTCAATACAGAGGAAGAGGCTCTCTTGTGTTTTATCCCTTGACTCACCTTTCTGGCCATTTAGTCTCCTCTGTTAGGAGATAGGCAATATCATAGTCCGCCATAGCTCACTGAGCACCCAAAGTATTGGTGAATGTATCAGGCAGCAATCCTCTTTGTATCAGGCCAGGCCATGCCTCTGTGAGTCATGCTGCACAAGTTCAGGACTGGAAATGTAACAAAACCAAATCCCATAAATGGGATTTCAAATTAGGGCCGTCCCACAGCCTGTTCATTGTGATGGGCATACAAAGAGAAGTGAGGTCTGTCATGTACTCTCAGCCCTGGTAAGACACTTCTCCTGATCTCTGACGACAGTAATGAATTAAATAACGGCTAAGTAATGAATTGGGTTATTTCCTAAGGCTGGAGATCAAGAGAAATTAAATAATCTCAAGGGGCCTGAGTGGGTCTGAGTTGATAAAAGCCTATTTAAGTGTCTTCACGGCAGTGGAAGGAAGACCTGAATAAGATGCAGAACGACAACATTGCTTGCATTCTCTCTCGGTAGATTGTGGAGTCAGCTGAAGGTGATAATTGCAGAGAATGGAAGAAAATGTGCGATTACCTCAAGGATGTGGGAAGTCAAATCACTTGACGAGGAATCTTGGTTCATTATTAGCACATTTTGTCTTGTTTACACAAAATATCCAGGTACTGAGTTTAGAGACATCTGGGTAATTGATTGCAGTGGTCTCAACTGTGTCGCAATTTGATATATCCTTAAGGGCAAGGGCAGACTTTCATTTCTTTGTTCGCAAAGTGTCTTGGACATAATAAGTGCTCAATAAATATTTGATCGACCTGGTAGAAGCTAGTGGTTTTATCCACAAATACTGCATCAAACATACATTATCTGATAATAGCCAAGCCCTTGGAGCCTTGAATAGAAGGATGAAGCTGCCTATTTTACCCGGAAAGGATTTTCAGAGTCTTATGCTGGTGATTACACATTTTTATCATGAATTCCTTTTCCATTTGAGTCATATAAACCTTCACTATTGGATACTTGGTCTTACACACTAAAAGACAAAATCTTTCACAGACATTTCAATCATTTCAACAAAATTATATTTTGGGAGCTCTATCCTGCAAAGGGTACATTATGAAAACTGATCTGTTCTATGCTATCATATCTGACTCATGTCACTAAAGCAATATATAACACATACATATGGAAAGAAGAAATCACATCTATATTTCTTTTCTATGCATGATAAAGGAGTCTGCAACAATTAGAATGTAAGAACAGGAGATCTGTAAGTGGGGAATGACAACAATTCTAAATGCTAAACTATCAAATCAAATGTGTAATCAAATATATATAATTAAAAAGTGCAATTAGTCATGCATCATAAGATTTTTTTGGATACGTATTGATAGTGTTAGAACAGAATTATTATATTAAAATGAGAATCAATTTGGCATTCAAATAATTCAGCTTTTCCAGGGAAGCAAGCAAGGATACTAGATAAAGCATCAACTTTGGAATTAAACAGAACCAAGGGCAAATCTAGGGATCACTACATTCCAGCTCAGTGACCTTAAGCATCATAACCAGAGGCAATGCAATATCATCAAAAGAGGATGGACCCGCTGGAAAGCCTGAGTCGCACTCCAGACATCATAACTCAGCAGCTCTGTGATCCTCGGCAAATCGCACATGCTTTCGGAGCCTCAGTTTCACATCTTTACAATAAAGTTATTCTGCCTCTACTTGGATATCTTCCTTTTCTTATCAGCATTAATATTTCAGGCCCATGCATATACAACATGGATTATATCCACTAAATCAGTGCACCCATCCTAAAGGGAGAAGACTGCCGAGTGGGCACAACCCAGAGTGGAAAATCTGTGAGGCGTTTCTCAGTCTAAAGTGCTTCACACATCCTCTGGGAAAGCCACTCCTGACCCCTCTGGGTCGGTCCTCTGGCATGTATTAAAGCGTGTATTTCTGCTATAAAATCACGTATCACAGGATATTCTAAATGCTTACGTTAAAGGGAAAGTGATTAAAAATTATCATTCTTGTACTGGCATAAGAATGAGTTGAGTATAAAAGCCCAGGAAACAGAACAGAGAGGGCATTCAATTTACGACGAAGATCACTGTAATTCAGCGGCAGAAAAGAACTATCTTCTCAATAAATGGTTCTGGAGCAACTGTGGAAAAAAATAAATCTTGAGCCCTACCTCACACTATACACAAATCTAATTTAAGATCAAAATTAATAATGAAAGCTAAAGAAACCAAGCTTTCCAAAGACACAGGAGAGAATAATCACGACTTCGAGTGTGCAAATATGTCTTAAGACACAAAAAGCAACACCTTCAAATAAGAAAAGAGTAATTGTTCATCATTAAAATATAGAACATCTGTTTATCAAAGGACAGCAATAAGAAAGTAAAAGACTAGCCACAGTTTAAGAAACCTGCAATACACACATTTGAAAAAGACAAATTCTGAATATATAAAGAACTCTTGAAATTACCATCAAGGGGAGTCCCTTTTAAATGGAAAAGGCTGTTTTTTTCTGGAGAGCACCCTGGGTCTGGATAGAAGCAGTTGAGACTGGAACTTAGTGAAGGAGCAGAAGCAGAGGAGAGACTCTCACCATGTAACAGACCGAGCATACTGAGTGAAAAATTAAAGGAAGGAGAGATGACAGGGAGGTGGGAAAAGAAAACAAAAGGTGAGACGTGAGAAAAAAAGACTGGGTATATACAGCCAAAGAAAGTGTGTCTGGTGCAAGAGACGACATTTAAGAATAGTCAAGTTTAATATTCCATGAGGAGCTGATGCACTCTCCAAATACAATTTTCTAGAAATTTAACGAAGTGTGCTGCCCACACAATGTTTTATATAAAAATTTTGTGACAGTAAAGGTGGGAGACCATCTTCTACATATAGACTCTAGGATATGAAGAGGATGATGAGGCAAAAAACTAAATAAGCAGAAAGATGATCTTGGAGCTAGAGGTGACCACTGGTATGTGAGCTCCATGAAATGCCAAAAATTTCATAGATACCACTGAGCATTCCCACCTTGCTTCACAAGGTGTGAAGCAATATTTAGATGATAGAGGATGAGAGTTTCCAGGTGATTTCTTCTCTCCCATTAAGCTCTTTGAGAGCAAGATATATAATAGGAGCTCAAAAACATTTTATGGAAAATGAAGGAATGAATGACTGAACATGTTCATGAATGAAATTTAGGCATTTTGTTCACTGTGATCCGCTTCCAGAGTTTTGGTCACTTTTTTACCTCTTATTTTGCTGGTATCTTTTCATTTGTCCATTTTTCTATCTTTTGCCAAAAGCTCCCAGTCATATGCTTGCTGTATTGTCCATCTACAAAGCAACATTTCAGCCCAAATGTGCATCTTCTTCATTTGGGAGATGAGCTGCAGTACAGCATACAGTGATTCAAATGCTTTGCAAAATAATTACTCCTCTTTCATACACGAAGCCTGTTATCTGAATAAATGTTTCCCTAATAAAGCTTGCAGCTGGGTTGAGTTTGAGAAATGCAACAATTAGGAGTCATGGGACAGGAGCTCAAAAAAGGGTTCCCTTTTAACACCAGCATTTGCTTCCTACATCCCTGATTAGGAGGAACAGGGCCTGTTATGTGACTGCCAACACAGCGCTGATTGCTAATCAAGTGGCCATGGTACGTGGGAGCAAAAGAAAATTAGAAAACAAACGTACATGCTGATTAGTTTTCTGCAAACATCTTGAAAGATATGTAAAGCAGGAGCCAGCCAAGGTGAGGCAAGTAGGAAAAATCTAGCTCTCTCTGCTTGGCCAACCTCACCTAAGTTGAAACCAGAATTAAAAAAGAAACTATGGAAGAGGAGATTCCAAAACCAAATGAATCTTCGGGGGTTACAACTGTGAAGGTTTGCACTCAGCTTTACCACTGAGCAAGTCCAATGGTGTTCATTAGCTCATTCTAGTCTCATAATGGCCCCATGCATTGATGGTTGTTAATTTCACCATCTCCATTTTACGGGTATAAAAAACTGAGATTCAGCAAGGGGGTAATTTGCTCAAGGCAACATATATAAGGGACTAAATCAGGATTTTTACTAAGGTCTTCATTTCCAAATTAGGCTTAGCATCTGACCTATAGTGCAATAAAATATACCCACACAAGCCTAGGGCTTATAAATAGCAATAATAAAGAGAATTTGAGAAATGAGTTTTAAAAACTCAGAGATAAAGGGACCTGGGGCTAACCACTGCAGTTAGTGGAAACCAGTGGCAAGGAAATACTTCTTTAAAATATCCATTCTGGAGGGAGCTACAAACAACCAGTTGAAAGACTGACTAGTTAACATTTAATTTCTACCTATTTATGGGTGAAAATCCTCAATTCTCTACTGGAAAGTGTGTATTCAGGGATCTCACCTGAATATTGGTTTAGCTACATGGATAATTGTTACTTTGTTAGTGTTGTCAGCTGGCACCCCCATAACTCACCTGCCTACCAAATATTTGGAGTATTTGGAAGACAACCTCTGCTCCCCATTTTACCCAGGGTTCTGTGAGTGACACATGACCTTTATGAGGCTGATTATCCTTTGGTGGCACCCAGAGATGTCCTGGAGCTGGCCTGTTTCGGTTTATGAGAACAAATTATACATAACTCTTCCCACATTCAAAGATTTCTTGTCTGTACCTATTTCTTGCTTGAGTCATGGTGGGAGAATTTACACCATGGAAACAGGCAAACATTACAAAGCATAGATTTTCTTTTCCAGAGAGTCAGTCATTAAACCTATAGCAACACATTGCTTGACATATTTTTATGTCACTGATTTTTTTCTGCACCTTGACTTTTATTTTTACTTAAATACATTCATTTCAAAAGGAAACATCATTACTGAAATAAGAAAGCAATATGGTCTTACCTAAACAGAAGGGACCCTTAAAGATAAATCTCGTCGAAACAAAACACTATTAAGACATTCTTAACTGGATTATGGTGTTGCAAAAAATCATCATCTTGAAGGCTACCTTCTCTTCTGTAAACAAAGGAGATTATCAAGTTTGGAGAGGTGTTAAATATACTCAGAAACTATGGTGAGGCTTTCTACTTGAGATAAAGAGAATTGACAAAGGCAAATTGCTGTGATGCACCTAATAGAGAACTGGCAGGCCGTGCAGCTATTTAATGCTGTGACCACCGCTTCCTAAAGGCATTTTTCACACTAGAGGCTGCTGGCAGAGCCTTGCCCAAACTCCTCAGACCCCACCCCATTCTACCACGCTCCAGACGACTTGTAATGGCAGCAGGGTCTGCTGGTCTGTGACTAGGGACTCTTCCTGGAGATATGGCAGTCTTGAAGTGAGACTGGAAGGTGAGAAGTGCCCT